>NC_133658.1:922971322-924292251 GCF_037893015.1 Macrotis lagotis | reverse complement strand
TCTTGCTCAAGTCCCATGCCTTTAAGAGTCTGAAGCCTGGAGGGAATAAAAGTGTTTGAGTCATTAAAATGTAAACCCTTGGAGAGCATGGACTTTCTTGTCTTTTATTATTTATTATTGAGTCTGACATAGAATTAATATTTAATAAGTTCATTCATCTCTTCCCCATTCAGTCATTTAAATACCTAGACTTCTATTTTTCACTCAACTTTTAATGAAAATTTCCAACTGTGATAACTGAAGAACCACTTCCACATTTTGAATCTTGTCCCATGTTACCATTTTCATCAGATTTGTGGTTCCAGACCTCACTACTTTTTCTGTTGATAAAAAAAATGTAAAGAAAGTTGCTAATCTTCTAAAGTCTCATACAATATGTCCTGAAGGGTATCTTTCTACCCTCAATGGATCTTCTTCATTGCTTCACTGCCTATACTCTGAGAGTCATTCAAACTGGCCTTCCAACTCTAATCCTTCCATGTGGCATTCTTTCTCTTATTCTGGTGCTTTTCTACTAAATGATCCCTTTGGCAGGATTTCACTCTTCTCTTACCTTGGTGTTGTTCATCATGAGAATGGATCCTCAAATCTGAAAAATTTTAAAATTATTTTATTTAGTCATTTGACAAAGAAAAGAACTAGAAATGACTCCCCAATAAGTCTCTGAGAGTTGAGAAGAGGACATAAGGATTAGCAAATTGGCTGCAGGTTAGAGTAGATAGTTTCCAGGGGGCAGTTGAGCTATATTCAGCAGGTAAGCAAAAAAATTTAAATTTGGGAAGAAGCTTTGATTGGGTCCAGAACCAGATCAGGCTGTGTTCTAAGGGTTCCCGGCAGCCATCCTGCTTTCCTTTAGATTTCTGAGATCAGTCTAACCTTTAGAATAAGTGTTTGGGTTAGACACTTTCTACTTGCATAATGTTAGCTTTCAACAATATAATAAGGTTTTCTGAGCAATAAAAAATAAAATATCTCCTTATATTCTCACAATATCTCTGCTTTTAAGACACAACTTATATGAAGGACCCCCCCCCAACTTCTCTCTCCTTCTCTACTTTGTTGTTAATGGTTTTCTATTAATTTACTTTTATTAATGTTATAGTTATAATGTGCATGTTTATTCATTTACAACAGAATATGAGTTCCTTGCAGGTAGAGATTGGTTAATTGCTTATATTTGTATTCCCATTGCCTTGTACAATGACTGACATGTACTTGGTGCTAAATAAATATTTGTTGACTGATTCTCTGGGAATAAGTTTATTTTTCTATAGAAAGAGACTAAAGAAGACTTTTGGTGGCAAGATGAGGAAGAGGGATGAGTAAGGAAGGATGGAGGGAAATACACAGTTAGGTATCATGATTATAAATGTAAATGGAATGAACTAACTCAAAAACAGAAGTGGATTATAGAATGGATTAAAAATAAGAATCATACAATATAGTGTTTACAAGAAACACATTTGAACATAGAAACACATTGAGTAAAGATATGGTGCTGGAAGCGAATCGATTATACTTCATATGAAATAAAAATAAAAGCAAGGATAAGCAATCCTGATCTAATTAAAAAAGAAAAGGAAGGAAAATCTATCTTGATAAAAGTACCATAGATAATCAAATCAAAGTAATATTAATACCGATCATATATGCACTAAATAGGATTGAATTCACATTTTTAAAGAAGTTAATTGAGTTACAGGAGGAAATAACAAAACTAAACTAATGGGGTACCTCAACTCTCGCTCTCAGAACTAAATAAATCTAAACAGAAAATAAACAATAAAGACATAAAGAAAGCAAATAGAATTTTAGAAAAATTAGATGTGATACTTCTCTGGGGGAAAATGTGAATAAAAAGCAATATATCTTTTCCTCAGTGGTACATGGTACCTAAACAACAATTAGTCTTGAACTAGAGGGTATAAGAAACTTCTCAACCAAATGTAGAAAGGAAAAATATTGAATGTATCCTTTTTTCAGACCAGAATATAAAACGGATTCAAAAAATTCGATAACAGGCTGTGAAAGGGTAGATGAAAATTTATTGGAAAAATAAATAAGTTACTACCAGATCTAAAACTATATTATAAAGCAGCAGTCATCAAAACTGCCTGGTACTGGTTAAGAAATAGAGTAATGCATCAATGGATTAGCACAGGTTCAAAAGAAACTGCAGTAAATGACTACAGCAATATACTATTTGAAAAAACCCAAATACATTAGCTTCTGGGATAAGAACTCACTATTTGACAAAAATTGTTGCAAAAACTGGAAAATAGCATGGTAAAAATTAGGCATGGATCTACATCTCACACCCTATACCAAAATATGGTCAAAATGGGTACAGGATTTAGACATAAAGTGTGATACCATAGATAAATTATTAGACTAAAAATATTCTATCTATCTGATCTATGGAAAAGGGAGAAATTTATGATGAAATTTATGACCAATTTATGACCAAAATAATGATTTTGACTGTATTAAATTAAAATATTTTTTCACTAATAAAATCAATGCTGCCAAAATTAGAAGCAAAGTGGAAAGTTGGGAAACAACCTTCACAACTAGGAATTCTGATAAATGTCTCATTTCGAAAATATATATAAAGAATGACATCAAATTTATAAGATTACAAGTCATTCCCCAATTGATAAATGGTCAAAGGATATGAACAGTTTTCAAATGAAGAAATTAAAGCCATATATATAATCCTAGGAAAAATGCTCCAAATCACTATTGATTAGAGAAATACAAATTAAAACAAGAATGAGGTATCATCTCATGCCTATTAGAATACATTAGCCAAGATGAGAAAAAGGGAAGATGATTCAATGTTGGAGAGACTGTGGGAGGATTGCAGCATCGATGCATTGCTGGTGGAGTTGTCAATGGATCCAACCTTTCTGGAGAGCAATATGGAACTATGCTCAAAGAACAATAAAACTGTTCATACCTTTTGACCCAGCAATTCCAATTCTAGGTCTATATCCAGAAGAAAGTATTAAAAAGTGGTAAGAGTTCTACATGGCCCAAAATATTCATATCAGCTCTTTCATTGAGGGGATGCCCATGAATTGGGGAATGACTAAACAAGTTATGATACATGAATACTATGGAATACTATTGTTCTATAAGAATCCATAAATGGTTGGATGCTAGAGAAACATGGAAAGGCCTACGGGATCTAGTCCTGAGCAAGGGGAGTAGAGCCAAGAGAATGATGTGCCCATCAACAACAACACTGTGAGATGATCAACCTTGATGGAAGCAGCTCCTATCAGTAATCCAGAGACTTAGGACAGCTGTATTTGACTGGTGCTGGACTATATTATTCTCATCCAGAGCAAGAAAAACAAAACAAAACAAAACAAAACAAAACAAAACAAAAGCAAAACACACAGAAAAAAAATAAAAAATAGCCTTCCAAATCTGATGAACACTTTATAAAAATTATCTCTTATCTCTTTCCCTTAATCCTACTTCTTCATGCTGAAAATTACTAATTTATAAACATGTTTATCAAATTATATATGTAAAATGCTAACCTGACTGTTCTCTGTTGAGGGGAGGAGGGGTGGGGAGGGAGAGTGGGGGAAATTTTGTAACTTGTAAATATACATTTGCATGTAGATGAAAATAAACAAACAAACAAGCAAATAAATAAATAAATTCTAAAGAAAAAATTGGTAAAGAACAATTCATAGAACCAATAAATAATTTTAACGATGAGACAACAATGCACCAAATTTATGGAATTTGGCTAAAGTAGTACTTAGAGGAAATTTTATACCATCAAATACTTATATCAGTATAGCAAAGAAAGATCAAATTGAAGAATTGGGCATGAAAATTTTTTAAAAAAACTGAAGTAATTTCTTAAAATGTCCAATTAAATATCAAATCTTAAATCCTAAAATTCAACGAAAAGAATACTAAAATTGAAAGTAAGGAAATCATTGATGTAATAAATAAAACTAGAAGCAGGTTTTATGGGAAAAAAAATAGACAAACCATTGCTAAATTTGAATTAAAAAAAGGACAGAAGAAACTCCAATTACCAGGATCAAAAATGAAAGGGGGAATTCAGCACCAATGAAGGGAAAATTAAAGCAGTTACTAGGGGTTCTTTTGTACAATTATTTGTCAATAAATCTGACAGTCTAAGTGAATCAGAATGATTATTTATAAAAATAGAATTGATCAATTAAGTGGAAATAGAATGTTTAAATAATCCCATTTTAGAAAAAGTAATTAAGTCATCAATTAACTTCCTAAGAAAAATTCCCAGAACCAGATGGATTCACAAGTGAATGCTACCAAAATATTTCAAGAACAATTAGTTTCAATACCATATGAGTTATTTAGGGAAAAAAAATAGGTGAAAGAGGAATCCTACCAAATTCTTTTTTGCACCACAAATATGGTGCTGAAGCCTAAGCTAGGAAGAGAACTGAAGAAAAGAACCTATAGGACAATTTTCCTAATGAAAATTGATACAAAAATGTTAAATATAATACTTGCCAGAATATTACAGCAAGATATCAAAAATATTATACAGAATAATCATATGGAATACATAGTTGAATCAATATTAAGGAAATTCTGAACATAACAGGAAAACAAACAGAAATTATATGATTGTCTCAATAGACGCAGGAAAATCAACAAAATACAGCATTCATTCTTCTGAAATATATTAGAGAAAGTAAGAAAATATAAAGCTCTCCTAAAAAGGATAAGCAATAGATATGTACAACCACCATCAAATAATACCTACAAACAGGGTAAGCTAAAAGCCTTCCCAAAAGAGGAATGATAAATCAAGGATCCATTTTCATCACTATTAGTCAATATTGTACTACAAATGCCAGTGATAGCAAATAAGAGAAGAAAAATAAATTGAAGGAGTTAAGCAAAAAGGAAACAAAACAATGAGATGATGTGATATATACTTAGAGAATTCTAAAGAATCAGCTAAATAAGTAGTTGAAACAATTAACAACTTTATCAGAATAAACACACAAAAATCAGCATTTCTACATAGTACCAACAAAGTTTATCAGCAAGAGATAGAAATAGAAATTCCATTTAAAACAATTGTAGACAATGTAAATTACTTGGAAATGTTCCTGCCAAGGCAAAGTCAGGGACTATATGAACCAAGGTACAACATGCTTTTCAAACAAATAAATTCAGTTCTAATCAATTGAAAAACTATTAAAAAAGCAAAATGTGACAATGCTGCTGAAATTAACTTATTAATGCCATATTAAACTACCAAAATTTTTGTAAAGTTAGAAAAAAATAATTATAAAATTCATCTCAAAGATTAAAATATCATGAAAATCAAGGGAATTAATTGAAAAAATGTGAAGGTAGGTAATTTTATTCATACCAAATCTCAACCTATATGATAAAGTAAAAATCATTCCAACTGTCCATACTGTCTAAGAAATAGAGTGATAGATCAGTGAAATAGGTTAGTTTCAAAATACAATATAGTGATTTACCATAGTAATTAATGCTTGATAAACCCAAAGATCCAGGCCTTTAGGACAAAAGCACACTATTTGACAAAACCTGGAAAATGGGAATACAGTATGGCATCTCACACCATATACCAAGATAAGGTCAAAATGGGATCATGATATAGACAGAAAGAGTGACACCATAAGCAAATTAAGAGAAAATGGAGTAGTTTACCTGTTAAATGTATAGATAAAAATTGAAACCAAACAAGAAAAAAAGAGTTTAAAATGAAATAAGATCAATAGAAAAAAAGAATTTGAAACCAAACACAATATAGATAAAAAATGTGAAATGTAAAATTTTGATTATATAAAATTGAAAGGTTTTCACACAAAACCAAGGCAAATAAAATAAGAAAGAAAGCAGAAAACTGGGGAAAACTTTACTGCAAGTATTTCTGTTAACAGCATCCTTTCTCAAGTATACAGAGAACTGAGTAGAAGAATACTAGTCCTTCTTCAATTGATAAATGATCAAATAGTTTTATACAAGGAATGCCAGGATAGTTTTAATATAAACAAAATTATTAACATAATTGATTATATAAATAACAAGAAATAAAAAATAATGAATGCAGAAAGTTTTTGATATAATTCAACATCCATTTATATTAAAAATACTTGAAAATATTGGCACAAATACATTTTTCATTAAATTGATTAAAAGTATTTATGTAAAACCATAAGCAAACATTATTTGTAATGGGGAGACACTAAAAGCCTTCCCAGTAAACAAAAGCAACCATTGCCACCAATATTTTTCAATATTTTATTGTAAAAATCTACCAATAGCAGTAAGAAAAGAAAATAAATATAAGGAACCAGAATAGGGAATGAAGTGAAAAGACTGTCTTTTTTTTTGGTAGATGATATGATTATATATTTGGAAAATCCCAAAGATTCAACTAGTATGTCAGTTGAAATAATAATTAAATTTGTTTTTTAATTTTGTATTTTAGACAATGAGGTTAAGTGACTTGCCCAAGGTCACAAGCTAGGCAATTATTGAGTATCTGAGGGTAGATTTGAACTCAGTTCCTCCTGACTTCGGGGCTGGTGCTCGATCCACTATGCCAAATAGCTTCCCCTGAATTAATAATTTTTGCAAAATAGCAGATACAAAGTAAATTCATGTAAATCATCCTTATTCCTATCTATATATCTCAAACAAAACTCTGCCAGAAGAGACAGCAAAAAAATACCCCATCTATAATAAATTAGACAGTATAAAATACCTGGAGGTGATCTTGCTCAAAACAAATCCAGGAACTATATAAACCTCATTAAAATCTTTTTATATAAATAAAATCGCATTTAAATAATTGGAGAATTTTAATTAATTGTTCATGGATAGAGAGGGTCAATGTGATATCAATGACAATTTTTTCCAAATTAATCTATATTCCATACCATTCCAATTGCCAAAAATTTACTTTGCATAGCAGATTTGCAGTTTCATGTGCAATCATATTTTTAATGTCCCATATTATGATCATTCCCTAAATTAAAAGCTAAAAAAATGATAAATGGTCAGATAGTGAAAAATACTTCCTACATCTCCATTTAATTTTTCTAAATACACTTACCCTTCCAGCCCTTACCTTGATGCCCCCACCACTCCTCTCACACTGAAGCTTGAGGGAATAAAAATTATTCTTTTTATTTAATATTTGATTCTATTTTGTACTTGACATTATCATGTAATACTGACCCATTTTTTCAAGTCACATTTAAGCTCAAGAATTCAGTTTTTACTCTGTTATACATTAAAGGTGCAAGTGAAATGGAAAGTCTTCACTCACACCATTAGTTCCTGGGATATGCCAACCAGCCTTCTCCCAAATGATATGTCTCTATCTTTACTTGTCCTTGTACAGTTAAAGGAAATTTTGTCTTCTCCAATATGATAAAGAGAGAAATGGTACTGATTCCCCAGAAAAGATTATGTGAGGAAGATGAGTCCCATAAAAGAAAGCCCCACAAAACTTTTATCATCAGAGAGAGGCATGAATGCCAAAGCACTTTTCCTCAAGCTATCAATTGTAATGTTACCTGACTACCCAGATCCCCTCTTTTCCTGAGAGCCAAGAGTTGCTATGGTTGCTAGCCTTATGGGGATGACAAGTCTGATTGATTTGTTAATACATATACATGTTACTATTAACAAACCAGTTTTGTTTGACATATGTACCTCAGTTTACCTATTAAATTCACTCATGACAAGATTTCCTAAATTTCTCATTTTTCTCCCAGACCTGGCTCCTCAGTGCCCCACTCTTAGGAAGCAATGTACCTCCCAATCTCCCCCCGCCTTCCACTTACCAGTCACCAAGATTTCCAGGGGATCGCTGACCTCTGATGTTTTTTGCTGAGGCATCATTGAATAATAATAAATGCAGCTATAGTTCCCTGAATCTTGGGTCCTCACCACTAAGATGGGGAAGGATGCTCGGGTCCCTCCTGGCCTCTGTTGCTGTAAGGGTTCAGGGACACCAGCCTTAAACAGTGCAAATGTCAAATCCCAGAGGAAGGACCAGGTTGGCTGCTGACACTGGAGCATGAGATGTCTTCCTTGGATGAGAACAGGCCCGGGAAGTGCTGAGAGCAAGGGCTTGGGAAGGGAACCTGAGAGAAAAAGACAATGCAACTAAGTCAGGACATCTGGTTTCAATGTTCAGCCATGCTGCTAAACATATTCACTGAGGGATCCTGTCTTCACTCACTTTCTGTCCCTTGTGTTTCCCTAGCTCCAGTCCATCCCAAACCCATCCAGGATGCTTGGTCAGTAGGAAAACCTATTACCAATATGAGTTCCCTTCCTCTCTTCCCCTAACCTTCCTTCTTTATCTCCTATCTGATAGGGAATTCTTGAACCCATATCTTTCCTTCCCATAGGACTTTGGTGAGATGAGAATCACTGATGTTAGTCTTTCAGGTGACATGGAGAACCATTGATCCTTGCTGCTCTGGCAGTGTTACCTAATTTATTGGTGTCAAGCAAAGACCAGTATGCTGAAACCTTAGTCCTTGTAGGGATTTCCATCTGCCTTATAGCTGACTCTCTTTACTGGGTTTTCTCCCCACTAGACTGTAAGATCCTTGTGATCAGACATTGTCTTGGTTCTTCATCTATATCTCCAAAGTTTAACATGCCACATGCTTTCGTTTGGTTTCTCCTCTTTCAAAAATTTCGACTGTAGGAAGACCCACTTTGATCTCTGATGTGTTCCTTCATTTCTCACTTGGTCAATGGTGAGTCAGATAGACCCAAGTTAATGTAACAATATAGTCTGGATTCTAGTCCTATTTTTGGTATCCTCTTGAGAAAATAACTTCCTTTAATCTGGACTCAGTTTCCTTTATTGTTGGTGTGAAGGGCAGCCTCTTCCCAATTCTGATGCTTGATAAGCCTATTCCTGAACTCCCTCCATTCTCCATCCCACTCTTCCAAAAATCTTAGTTTTGACTATAAAAGTCTTATCTCCTCTGTAACCCTTGAGTCTTCATGGGCAGCATCCCCTCTGGTCCTTCAAGGGCCCTCTCCTTTGGGAAGGGGACACATCTGACCTACAAGTACTCTTGGTCATTCTTCCCCTCACCTGTAATCAACAGCTCCAGGGCATTGCTGGGTTTTGACATCATGCCAAAGGACTCTGTGTCAGAATAACTGCATGTGTAGATCCTGGCATCCTCAGAGCTGACAGACAGAAGGGAGAAGGCAACCTGGGACTCTGCAGAGACCTTGTGTTGTAGGGGATTCAAGTACCCCATCTTAAACAAAGTAAAGTTCACTTCCTGGAGGTCTGCCTGGGGAGGTCGCCAGCACCAAAGGGTCACATTCTGTTCTGGGGACACCATAGAGCTGGGTCGTGCCAAGAGAGAGGGTTTGGGGAGATATCCTGGGAAAGAAGGAAAGATAAGAGATCAAAGGGGAAAGCCTTTGGCACCAACTTCAGCCCTTCAGTGTAATTCTGAGAAAAGGAGCCATAGCAGCTGCTCAGGGGCTATGCCATTCCCCCCCTCCCCCTGCCATCCCCAGATCCTGCAGGGTCTGGGAAGCACTATCTCTCCCTCTCTCCCTTTATTGGGGAGTTCAACCCTGGGACTCTTGCAACTTGCCAGGGTAGAGTCCACTTCCAAGTAATGGCTCTCCTCACCCCTGCCCCCATCACTTTGGAGATATGCAGGGGTCCTGAATCTTGCCTTCTCACCTGTTACCAATAGGTCCAGCACCTCACTGGGCCTTGACCATCTGTGGGGGGTGTTCATTTCATAATAAAGACACCTGTAGCTCCCGGAGTTCTTGGTGCTCACAGAATACAGAGAGAAGTTAGCTTGGGTCCCCCCAAGAATCTGCTTTTGTAAGGGTTCTGTGGTCCCCAATTTCATCAGAGCAAAACTCAGTCCCTGGAGGGAAGACTGGGCAGGCTGCCAGCACTGGAGGGTCACATTCCATCCTGGGCCCACAACAGCTCTGGGCAAAGCTCTTAGCAATGGTTTCAGAAGGAACTCTTGGAAGGAAGTGAGATTGAGAGTTAGAGGTGTGTAGGAGCGAAGATCTAGACTTGACTGGGTCTTTAGACACTGAATTGGTCAAGCTGTTCAAAGGATCATGGGCTCATAGGATTGGCCCTAAGAAGGAAGCTCAGAGGCTCCTGAGCTCAGACTCTTCATTTTCAGAAGAGAAAACTGAAAGTGAACTTTCCAGAGTCACACAGTACTTAAGGTCAAGGGAGGGTTTGAACTCAACCCTTCAAATCTCCAAGCATCCACTTCACATTAAAAAAACAAAACAAAAACAAAAACAAAAAACAGCTAGGTGGCACAGTGGATAGAACACCAGCCCTGGAGTCAGGAGTACTTGAATTCAAATCCAGCCTCAGACACTTAATAATGACCTAGCTGTGTGGCCTTGGGCCAGCCACTTAACCCCATTGCCTTGCAAAAACCTAAAAAAAAAAAAAAAAAACAGAAGAAAACTGAACTGCATAGGGCTTGCCCAAGGTAACACAGAAATCAATCTATCAACAAATATTCAAGCACTGATTGTGGTAAGACATTCCGAGCTCATATGGATCTGATCAGGCAAAACCCGACACACCACAACTTATCTCTAATATAAGGAAGGCATTTTGGTCTTCTTCAATAACAAAGGACAAGAGCCAACCAAGAATCAACTAACCAATGCAACCTTGTGCTAGGTTCTAGGGATAATGGAACAGTCTGGTTAAAAAGAGAGGACATTCTAATACAGGGGGCAACAGGAAACCTAGATTATGACTATGCAGTGAATAAGCATTAATATTAATAATATTCATAGAGTGTTAAGCTATGAAAACTTAAATATGAACTAAGACTTTTGGGATACCAAATATCTACAGAAGAATTTGGGTGGAGGGAAGTTCACACTTGTGAAAATTGGTGCTTAAGATGAGTCTTAAAGGGAAGCCAGAACTCTGTGAAGCAGAAATGAAGAGTGTCCAGGAATGGGAGATGACCGGTCCAAAGAGTAGGAAATAGGAGATAAACTATTATGGATGCAGAATTGGCTTCTTTGCAAAGCATGGGCAGGAAGTGATGTCCAGTGAAGCTGGAACACTTAGTAGGAGCCAGGCTTTAATAATCAGACAGAGGAGTGCCAACATTTATGGAGTAGGAGGAGTAACATAGTCAGAACTATATTTAAAAATATTAATTATCACAGCAGTGATTAGTACATACTGAAATGGTGAGAGTCTTGAGTCAGGAATACCAGTTAAGAGAGAGTTACACGTGAGACTCGATGATGAGGCTTCAAGTGAAGGGTAGGGAACTGTTTGAGTGCAAAGGAGAGGTCCAATGGAGAGATATTTCAGTGGTAGAAGCAGCAAAATTTGACAACTGATTGACATCTGGAGTGAGGGAGAGTGAGGAAGTCAAGATAAGGTAGAACTTAGAAAGCCTGGAGCCTGGAGGGCTGATGGAGCCTTCAACATAAGGAATGCTGTCTAAAAGAGATAAGTGTTGAGGAAAAAAGATACTGAGCATGTGTTTTTTTAAGTTTAAAATATTTCTGGAATATTCCATATGAAGTGTCTAATCAGTAATTGGTGATGGGGGGACTGAGACTTTCTTTCTTTCTCTTTTGCTTGGCTAGATATATTGATCTGAGTGTTATCTTCATTGAGAGAGATATAGATATGATGATGATGATGATGATGATGATGATGATGATGATGAAGGAGCAGGAAAAGAAGGAGAAGAAAATCCAGGATTGAACACCCATAATTAGAGTTCCCTGATGTGGATGAGCCATCAAAGGAGTAGGAATGATCAGACAGGTAGATGATGTCCCAGAAACCCCAAGGAGGAGGGAGTGTCCAAGAGAAGGTGATAGTCATGAGAGTTAAATGATTCAGAGATGTCAATGAGGCCAAGGACTGAGAAAAGATAACTCACAATTTTGGAGAGAACAGTTTACGTTGAATGATAAAGCTGAAAGGGCTTGCAAAGGGTGATAGAGAAAAGATTAGTCCCCCAAAAGCTCCAAACCCAAATGCTAGGTTCTAGCTGATTGCCACTTCTCCTCCAACTGATATACTCCAACTCTGTACTTTCCTTCAAACAGAAGTGGGAGGCATCAGACCTCAGACACTTAATAATTGCCTAGCTGTGTGACCTTGGGCAAGTCACTTAACCCCACTGGCTTTCCAAAATAAAAAACAATAGATATGGCTGGCTAGGTGGTGCAGAGGATAGAGCACCAGTCCTGGAGTCAGGAGTACCTGGGTTCAAATCGGGTCCAGACACTTAATAACTACCTAGCTGTGTGGCCTGTGGGAGGCACAGGGTTACTGAACTGTGCCTCTGGCATCCATCTCTTGATCCCCCAGGAAGTGTGTGTTTGTGTATAATGATGCTTTCCTTTGTCTACACCATAATCGATCATTAAATATTTATTAATCACCTACTGTGCTAAACTCTAGAAATACAAAAAGAGACAAAAGTCAGTCCCTGCCCTTAAGCATCTCATACACTATTGGGAGAGACAGCAAGAAGACAAGAAGCAAACTCTATACAGGATAAATAGGGAATAGTGGATAGAGGGAAGGTAAGAAAGTTGAGAGAGGTTGGGGAAGACTTCCTGCAGAAGGTTTGATTTTAGCTGATTTTTTTTTTTAGGTTTTTGCAAGGCAATGGGGTTAAGTGGCCTGCCCAAGGCCACACAGCTAGGTAATTATTAAGTGTCTGAGACCCGATTTGAACCCAGGTACTCCTGACTCCTAGGCTGGTGCTTTATGCACTACGCCACCTAGCTGCCCTGATTTTAGCTGATCTTAACAATATCAAGGAAACCTGGTAGCAGAGATGAGGAGGAAGAGTATCGCAATCCGAGAGAACATCAGAGAAGATATCTGGAACAGAGAGATTGGTCTTGGCTCCTGCTCCTGCTGCTGCTACTATTCCCTTCTCCTTCTCCTTCTCCTTCTCCTTCTCCTTCTCCTTCTCCTTCTCCTTCTCCTTCTCCTTCTCCTTCTCCTTCTCCTTCTCCTTCTCCTTCTCCTTCTCCTTCTCCTTCTCCTTCTCCTTCTCCTTCTCCTTCTCCTCCTTCTCCTCCTCCTTCTCCTCCTCCTTCTCCTCCTCCTCCTCCTCCTCCTCCTCCTCCTCCTCCTCCTCCTCCTTCTCCTTCTCCTTCTCCTACTACTACTACTGCTACTACTACTGCTCCTGCTCCTATTACTGCTACTGCAGCTGTTGCATTGAAGGCTCTCATAAGAGACTTCCAGGAATCCTTGCTGCTTCAAGTCCATTTCTCGTGTCCTACATACTAGTCTGACCTAATCACTCTTCTCTCCCAGGAGAAGACCTTTACTCCATAAATTCCGGTACCTCCCTATTACCCCCCAGGACTGAAAATAAACTCCATTGTGAGCTAGGTAGAGGTCTTCATAACTTTCCTCCTTCCTCTCTTTCCAGTCTTCCTCCACTTTCTTCATATCCTTAGGTCCTGCTTTGGGTCATCCTCCCTGTCTGGTCCACACTCCCCTCCATCTTTTAGAATCTCTAACTTTTATGAAAGCTCAGTTCTCAGTTTTCTCATCTAGTAAATGAGGAGCTTCAATAGTTTGATGTTGAGAGTTCCTTCCATTTCTAGATGGGATGATCCTCTAAGGTACTTTCTCATCTCGCTATGAAAGGGAACAGGGAAGCCTGGGAAAGAGGGAAATATAGATTTCCTGATCCAGAAAACAGACTCATTCAGCAATAGTGTAGTTTGAACTTTCCCTAGTAGTCCTAGAAATGAGACTTTTATTTTCTTCACCAAGTCTAGAATAACTGAGGGACATGGATCCCTTAACATTCAGGAAGGGGTAATAGCAGAAAAATCAGGGCTAGGAAACTATGTGGAAAAGGGCATTTGATAATGTTTGTCCTTCATTCATTTTTTTTAGGCAAATGGGGTTAAGTGACTTGTCCAAGGCCACACAGCTAGGTAATTATTAAATGTCTGAGACCGGATTTGAACCCAGGTACTTCTGACTCCAAGGCTGGTGCTTTATCCACTGCACCACCTAGTTGCCCCTGTCCTTCATTCTTGAGGAAGATCATGACACCAGGGACGTGATGTCACATGAATGCACATGAATTGCATTTGAGGGGTGACAAAGCTAAATTAAACAGCCTCACTTTCTCCTTTGTAGTCTTCTGGGTTCAGTGGTTAGATAAGAATTAGGACAACTGGAGATGGTTCTGGAAGTGATGCAATCAGAGCTAAGTGACTTGCCCAAGTTCATACAACTTGAAGTGTCTGAGACCAGATTTGAACTCAGGTTCCCCTGACTCCAGGTCTGGTGCTCTATCCATTGTACCATCTTGCTGTCAGTATGACACTTAAGAGAGAGGTCAAGGGCTTTTTTCTCTCATCTACTTCAGATATCACCACTATTTTTCTAAGCATTCCCTGAACTCTGACTAGAAAGTGTTCTATTCATATTGATAGTTTGACCTCCCTCAATTTTTGAATCTCATAATCTTGGGTGGAAATATTTTTTACCCTTTTCTTTCAAGAGCTAGTACTCAGTCTCCTATGGCTTCTGGCAGCAAGAGATCTAAGATCTGGATCCAGTCCAGGTAGAGACTGGGAATTCTCTTGGAGGAACCCAGATCCTGGAATTTGGGGGTCTCTCCAGGGAAGGACCCATAGGCTTTTATTAAATGTCCCAATCTTTCTTCTAATTGTCCAGAAGGAGGAGTAGGGGTGAATAATTGGAAAGAAGGACTTACCTGTATTTGACTCCATTTTCTTGATCAGACACAGGCCTGAAAGAAGAGATTGTGATGATAGATGATTGCCCCCTATCCCCTTTCAAACACCCTTCTTCTCCCTATTTTCACAAAGTGAGTTTTGATCAGAAGCAGGATATGACAGGATAAAGGACAGGACCCCTCTCTGTTCCCCAAAGCTTTTGTCCAAAGAGTTTCTCACAAACTCTCTGATGGGATCTTTCAAGGACTCACCAAAACAGAAGAAAGCCATAAGTGTTGGGGACATGGTGAACCCTCATCAGGCTCTGAAGTTGCTTGTAGTCTGATATAGAAAGGAAAGATGGGTCACATCAGTTGACTGGTTGCAGGATGTGGTGGAAGGAAATGTTACCTCCACCCACCTAGTGCAAGACCCCATTCTTGACCATTTACAATGGGTAACTTGTGAATTTCTTCAACTGTTTGACCTCAGAAAATATTTATTTGCTTGAGTTTAGTACAAGTCATGTCAGGAAGTGGTATCAAGCCTGACAGGGCCTTGCCATGGCCTTGCTAGGGTCAACCCAACCAGTTTCAATTGTTAAATTTTCATCATGAGCATTTCCACCTTGGAAACTGGCAAATACCAGAAATCAGGGTTTGATCTATTGTTTTATTAATTGTCTAGTCTAAAGAAAGTAACAGAGAAAACATTGATGAGGCAAATTAAATTGAAAAGTGTGTCCCAAATATTATTCTCACTTTGGGAAGCTCATTTTTTATATAATATTTTATTTTTTCCAATTATATACAAAGACATTTTTTTATCAAAAATTTTGACTTCCAATTCTCTATCTCCCTTTTTTCTCCCCCCTCCCCCAAGTCAGTAAGCAATTTGATTAGGTTATGCATGTTCAATCTTTCAAAGACTAATTCCATATTAGTCATATTGCAAAGAAAGAAGCAGTTTTTAAGAGAATAATACAGTTTGCAAAAGAAAAAAATCAGAAAAAATGAATACTGAAAATAGTATGCTTTGATTTGCATTTAGAATCCATCAATCCTTTATCTGTATTTGTATTGCATTTTCCATCATGAGTTCTTTTTCTTGGATCCTTTGTATTTTTAGAATCAATTCACAACCAATAATCACATAACATTATCAACTGTGTACAATATTATCCTGGTTGTCCTCACTTCACTTTGCATCAGTTAATGTAAGTCTTTTCAGCTTTTTCTGAAACATTCCTGCTTATCATTACTTATAGTTCAATAAAATTTCATTTTATGCTTATACCACAACTTGTTCAGTCTTTCTCCAATTGATGAGCATCCTGTCAATTTCTAGTTCTTTGATAGCACAAAAACGATCTTCTATCAATATTTTTGTATATGTGGGTCCTTTTCCTTTGGGAAACAGAGCTAGGGTGATATTTTTGTATCAAAGACCATGCACAGCTTGATTGTCTTTGGGAATAACCAAACTACTCTCCAGAAAGACTGGATCAGTTCACAACTTCACCAATAATGCATTTGGGTCACAAGTTTCTCACAGCCTCACCAACTTCTTTCATTTTCTTTTTGTGTCATATTAGCCAATCTGGTAGGTTTGAGGTGGTATTTCAGAGTTATTTGCTTTACATTTCTCTAACCAGTAGCTTAGAGCATTTTTTCATATGACTATTGATAGTTTCAATTTTCTCATCTGAAAACTAACTATTCATATCTTTTGACTATTCATTAGTTGGGGAATGACTTGTATTCTTATAAATTAATTTGACTCAGCTCTTGCTATATATTAGAAATGAGGACTTTGTTAGAGACACTGAGTGCAAAAATTGCTTTTCAATTTTCTTTGGGAAGTTGATTTTTAAACATTTACCAGCAAACTCTTGAATCCATGGATCTATTCTTCACTCCTTTTTTTCTGTTATCTTGTTTTCCTCCAGGAATTTTTAAGCTGTCTTTCTTTTTTTTTAATTGATTTTTTATTTTTACTTTCCAATTATATGTTATGAAAGTTTTTCAGCATTCCATCACATGCATATTTATGTTATATAATTTCCTTCCACAACCCCTTCCCACCACCCTCTCCTCACAACAGTCTAGTGAATATTGAACATGCACATTTGTTTTTAGCATGTTTACATATTAGTCAGTTTGGGGATGTGGAATTAGAACAAAGGGAAAAAGAAAGAAAAACCATGGGATAGGAAGGAAAAACATTAGAAAAAAATGTTAAAAGTGAGCATAATGTTCATTTAAATTTTGTAGGATTTTTTTGTTTGTTTTGTTTCGGTTTTCTTCCTCTGTGCATGTTTCACATTGTCCATAGCAGTTGCCCAGTGTTGTCCTATAGCTCTCTCAACTGCTGAAAAGGAACTGCATCCATCAAAGTTGATCAACTCACAATGTTGATGTTAATATGTACCAAGTACTCTTGGTTCTGCTTCCTTTCCTTGGCATCTCTAACCTCATCTTATTCTAACCCTGAAGCACCTCTGTTTATTTCAGGATTTAGGACTCCATTCAGGTGGTCTTTATGGTCCTATTTTAGGATTTATGAATCTCACTTGTCTTCCTGTTTCTTAAAGGATCAGACAGAAACTAGGGAGATAGCTCATGAAGGTGGGGAATACTTAGATCCCAGGAATATGGCTCCCACATGCTCAGTCCAGAAAACTGGCATGAATTTTGAACTGGTCTAGGAATCTACAGGAAGAAGGGTTATGATAGTTTACCCCAGGCCCTTAAGAGTATCAGAATTTCCCATCATTTTTTCCAACTACATTCTGATGTCAATGATTGTTCTAGAACAGTTTTACCCTAAAATGGGACACTTGGAGACCTTTTTGGACACTGCCCAAGGCAGATTTACAGCTAGGGAAAATAAGTTTTGTAGTGAAATATCAATAAGCTTGGTCTTGCAAATTAGATTCCAGGATCTTAAACTGCCTTGACTCTGTGCCCTTAACATTAATATCAATTTTTTAAAATTAATGGTTACTGATCAATAATCCAGTCTCAAAGACTTGGCAATGTTAAGTCCTATTTTATTCCTACTATTTTTCTTGATTTCCTAAATCTTTTGTTTCTTCAAATGGATATTTTTATTTTATTGAATTCTGAAAACTATCCCTTTGCTAATTTGATTACTATAACCAAAAACTGCATCTTATGTAATACTTTGCAGTATTGTCATTTTTATTTTATTCATACAGCTCGTTGAAGAAGACTGCATATTTTACTGTGACTTATCTACAACTCTCGATGCCTACTATTTCCCTGTAGCCTAGAAACTAGCTGCCCTCAATTCTCCTCTGCTTGAAAAATAAAGAAAAATATTCTCATTTGATGCATTTATTTTCACTAGTTATTTTATGTTTCCCTTCTCCTTTGCTAAAAAACACAACTTTAAATCCACTTCTCACAATGCATAACAAAATAAGGTCAAAATGGGTACAGGATTTAGACATAAAGGATGAAATGACCCCTAAAACTTGAAGTAAATTGCTAAGAATTATTGTATTGTCATTCATTTGTAGGTTCATCATGAAAAAACTGCCCAATGAATGATCAGTGTGTGATCCACCTTCCTCCTCCCTTCTCATTTGTGATTTTTGTACATAAACTCTGTCTTCCCTAAAGCTGGGTGTGTTTTTAACCAGGAGAATTCTCAATTTGGAAATCATAATCTTCACAATGAAAATAATTAATTAAATCACTACTTGATTATTGACACCTGGTCTCTAACCTGCTCTGTTTCACCATTTCCAGGTATTAGATTAGCTCAGTAAAAACAATTCTGTTAACATTTATTGATACTTTCTACCCAACTCATCTTCTTCTGTCCCCCTTTCCTTTTGTTTCCAATATTTCTCCACATTAAGGTCTTTTCTTATGAGTTCCATCTTTTCATTTGGTGACCAGAGTATTTAAGCATATGCTTTGGTATTTGACTTTCCAATAAATAGTTTGATTTAATTTAAATACTGATTGATTCGATCTTCTTATTAGAAGGACTTTTAATTCTCCTTCATCACTACAATCTCAAAGGATCATTTCTGTAGCACTCATGTTTTCTTATGTTTCAACTCTCTCAGTCATACATACATTGATACTAGAAAAATCATAGTATTGACTATATGGAATTTTGTAGGCAAGATAATGCTTTACTTTTTAATTTGCTGTCCAGATTTGCTATAGCTCTCCTTCTAAGGAGCAAGAGACTTAATTTCATGTTCACAATCTCTGTCTGCAGAGTTGAGTACAAGAATAAAAATTTGAGACTACTTTCATTTCCTTTTTTTTTCTATTTGTATGGAAGGGGTGGGACTTGTAGCCATGATTTATTTTTTTAATATAGATATATTAAGCTTCAAGTCAGCTTTTATATTATCCTTTTTCACCTTCACCAAATTCTTAATAATTGTTCTTCACGTTCATCTATCATTTGCACAACTGATATTATTGATATTTCTCCCAGCAACCTTAAATCTGTCTTTTGCTTCATCTACCCTGGAAGTTAACAGATGTACTATATATTTAAGCTAAATGGGTACAGTCTTGTTGATCTCCTTTCCCAATCTTGAACCAATCAATTGTTCCATATTTGCTTCTTGATCTGCATACAAATTCTACAGGAAACAAATAAGATGATCTGCACTCCCAATTCTTTGGGGAAATTCCCCATTCTTTAATGATCCACACAGTTAAAGTCTTTAGTGTTGTCAATGAAGCACAAATAAACATTTTCCTGGAACTCCCTTGTTTTTTTCCATAATCCCCTGAAGACTGGCAATTTGGTCTCAAGTTTCTCTGCCTCTTCAAAACTAGTCTGCTCTTCAGGTAATTAAGACTAGCTTAGTAGGAAAATGGAACTTTACAAAATAGAGTGGTTTAGAGAAAGATTATAAACCCAGTTTTAGACCTGTTGAGTCTGAGATGTCTATACGAAATCAGAAAAGAAATAGCCAATTGGTTATTGGTGATGTGGACTCAGAGCTCAGGAGAGAAATAGAAGCAATAATTATAGATCTAGTAATTTTTTGTAATATCAGTCTATAAAGACTTATTACATGCCTACTCCGTTCCAGTCATTTGGTGAGGAATATCATATGTTAATATGACCAAAAGGAACTGACTAGGTGAGAAGAAAAATATATAAAGTTGGGCAACCTTTTCAAGGAATTTGACATTAAGTTCAAAACTGATTCACCTTCTATATTATAATAAAACCTGGGGAAGTTAGGTGGCACAGTGGATAGAGCACCAGTCCTGGAGTCAGGAGTACCTGAGTTCAAATTGGGCCTCAGATGCTTAATTATTATTTAGCAGTGTGACCTTGGGCAAGCGACATAACCCCTTTGTCTTGCAACCTCCCCCCCCCCAAAAAAAAAACCCTTATGCTTCATTTGAAAGGTTTTCAGGCTTAGAAAACTGGAAATTTTAGAAGACTTAAAGTACTTTAGATGTCCAAAATATACTATAAATATAATATATGATATAATGTTCAGAGGCATGAAAACCAGGCATGCTAGGGACAGATGGAGGATATTTTCTGGGGACTGGCGAGAGAGGAACTGTCCACTTCATGGTTTGAGTTTGATAATCATGCACTCCATGAAGGAGCTGAGCAAAGTGTCTGCCTTCTATCCCCATTTTTCAAACAAAAATGCATATAACCAATTAAGAGTCCTGGGGAAGGATACCTATGCTCTGTCATATATTTCTGGAAATCTTTCTAGAATCAGAGGCCAATGACGACCTTCCTTTCTCTTTGATGAAGTTTCCCCATAGCCTTCTTGTCAAAATTCCATTTCCAGAGAGCGAGTTCATCAACCATTGCCCTCCCATTGTTCACTGACCCCTTTCCCTCAGCCTATCTATGCGTTCTGACTTCCCTAATTCTAAAAAAAAAAAGGAAACTTCTATTTACTTTACTGTTGCAGACCCTAGCTAGCTGACTATGGTCTTCTTTCTAGAGTTAAATTGCTCTAAAATCTTATACACTAATCAGCCTCTTTTGCATCCTCCTTTGAATTCAGGCTAATGTCTCAGTCAGTAAGCAGGATCTGTAAAGTGCTTTTGATTTCCTTAGCTTGAAATCCAAGGGCCTTCCTTGTCCCCAGTTATGGTTTTTAAATTTTTTTTTTCATTTTGTTATGGGTTTAGTCTTACTGTGTATATACCCCAAATTATGTGATTTAAAAATCCAATGTTATTTCTCTTCTTATTTCTGTCTCTCTCTCTCTCTCTCTCTCTCTCTCTCTCTCTCTCTCTCTTAGATATTCAGTGTGATTATTGTGGGTGAGAAAGAAGGAAAGCAAGTTGGAATAGAAGTTAATCAGGAAAAAATAATAATTTTTCTTCTGAAAGATAAAGATAACATAAATTTCATTATAAAAGTTTGGAATATTGTTGATTTTTCTTTATTAAAATTATGAATTTTGTACTGGATTGTACTTCAACAATTATGGCATTTTCTTACAGAATTTACTTATTCTTTGCAAACTATTAAATGTCCACAAGGAGTAAAGACAACTGATACTTATTTGTCCATGCAAACATTACATTTTTGTTCTTGTAATCATCTCAATGTTTCTTCTACTGACAAGTCTGGAACATCTTTTGTTAGAATATACTTTATGCTCTTTTTCACAAATTCTCATGTTAGACTGGGTCAAAAAATCAAGAACATGTTCATTGCAACATTTCCTTTGAGTAAAATGGTGTCAGTCGGTTCTCTGACTGGCAAAGATATCTATAGTTTTTGTTTAATAACATTATATTCTTATTCACTGATGACGATAGCAGTCAATAGGTTATCTAGCATAGGAAGCACATGGATCATATGTTGAAATAGAGTCATTCTATTCTTCCCAATTGATGATGTCATTTTATTATAATTCTGTAATTAGTTGTTCTTTCTCCTCTTCCCTTGTTTTATCTTCTGCTTTAAGTAAAGTGGACACAAGATCACTGATTGCTTTGTAACTTTTTTTCAGTTGTTAAGATTTGACTCTGATCTGTCTGTTTTATCAACCTATTAAAGGCCATTTCCAAAGCCACTCTGATACAAGTGTATTCCTCATGATTCTATCTTCTGAATGGTTTTCTCCTGGTCCAAAATGAATAATCACTCAGCACTTTCATCCTCTGGAGTATCTGATGTAGATAGCATCTATTCAAGAAGATGTGGATAACTAAAGGGGATTTGATAGATCAACTGTTGTCCTTTCATTTTGATCACTTTGTAAACCATTTGTAAACCCAATCATCATCTCCTGATTCCCAACACCTCATTCCACCCTCAGGGAAATGCATTTGACATCATCATTGCCACCCCCCCCCCCAAGTAATGAAATCCAGCACTTGAAAGTTGCTTTGGATGAACTGGAATTTGACCAGATCACAAGGATTTTCATATAGGCTGCATGGATTTCCATACTCAGATTAGGAACACTGTACCTTGATGATTCTTGGATTTGATTTTTCAGGAAAGGTCAGTTAGGAAGATGTCTCCAATGTAAAATCATCTTTTGGTTTTGAATTACTCAGTTTCCCACCACAGGCAAAACCAAATTACCATGTCTCCAGGTCCTAAGTAAGAAAAACAGTCTTTGCCAGATCTGATGGTGGTAGAAATGTCAATATCTACATCTCATAAGTAAGGATCCTGGCATCTTCAGTACTCAATTTAATAAATATAAGGGCTTTTGCTCAAAGGGCACAAGTCCTCAACTACCCTGGAAGTTACTGATTGTTGAAAAACTAGACTAAGAAACAGCAAAATATCCGATTTGTTCTGAAGTTAGAGATGATGAAAAACAAAAGATTGAGAAGAAGAGCCTAGATTGTTAACTGCAATAACAGCCAGGATATAGCTGTTTACATTTATCAATAGCATTATCTCCTTGTTTCTATTTATCCAGCATTAAGCTATAAAAGAAACAGTTAACTCTGCCATTCACACCAATGGAATAAAATTCAGCCCAAGCAAGATTCCTTTCTGAGATTAGAACATTGAAAAAGTAGAGTCCTTGCTCCAATAAATTTCCAGTTGAAGTTGTATAATGTAAATTTGTAGTGGATCTCTTTACCACAATTTTATGACTTACTCCAGCCTCATTGGACAGAATAGGAGCAAAGTAGCACCTGAGTGATGCGAGAAGGAGCTTCTTCTGCCTTCCATTCTTTTCCATTGACTACTTGTACCTTCATATACTGGCACCAGTCAGTTAACTGAGCTTCTTATCCAGATTGGTTTAAAGTTCAAACTGGTTCAAACAGTTGATCAGATTGAAAGCCTATAGATTAGAGGTATTATCAGTTGATGAGTTGTCTTGATCTTGATTCACAGTAAATTAAAAATTTCAGTGCTTAGAAATATCTTTGCCATTGTATAGATTGATGTGTTTAGTGACAGATCATCTAAAACAAAATAGAACCTTCGTTCTTTCTACTGGATCAGGGTGATTTCCACTTTTTTTAAAGTTCAGTTTTTCTGCAAGTAGTTCATTCAGTTTCCTAAACATTGTGACCATGATTTTCAGCAATGTATTCATCATTTCATTTAAATAAGATATTTTTATATGGCCCTATATGATGAATGTAAAGATATAAGGAAGAATGAGAATCTTTATATTGGATAAGAATGGTATTTAATCTTAACTGTTGATGTTTGTCTACCTGTTAGTAAAGAAATAATAGTTTTAATTAATAGAATATTTATACCATATAAATCTGGTATTACATGAAGATAGCTTAGTGAAGGATTTTATTTGAGTCCTGTTTTCAATTTTTCCTCTCTTTTAAAAAATATTTTTATTTATTTGTTTTTCCAACTAAATGAAATGATTTTTTTTGCAAGGATTTGAGTTTTAAATTTGTTTCACTTCCTTCCTTTCCCCCCTCCTCCTGATAGAAATCAATTCAATAAAAGCTTTACATGTGAAACTATGCTAAACATAGATCCATATTAATCATGTTGTGAAAGAAGAATCAAAGTCAAATGGAAGGGAAAGAAGGCATTAGAAAGAAAAAAAGAACAGTGTAATAGATAAGATAACTTTTAAAAACTGGAAATAGTAAGCTTTAATCTACATTTAAATCCCACAGTTCCTTCTCTGGATATGAATAATATTTTTCAAGATAAATCTTTTAGAATTTGCTCTAATTATTGTACTGCTGAAATGAGTAAGTCCATAATCGTTGATCATCACCTCTATTTTTGTTTTAGGTGAATGATATTCTACTGGTTCTGCTCATTTCACTCAGCATCAGTACATGCAAGTCTTTTGAGACTTTTCATGATTTCTTATTAGTGTTCCATCACATACATAAACCATAATTTCTTCAACCATTCCCCAATTGAGGGTCATCCCCTCAATTTTCAGTTCTTTGCCACCACAAAAAGAGCTGCTATGAATATTTTTGTACAAGTGAGGTTCTTTTTTACCCTTTTTTGTGATCTCTTTGGACTACAGATTTAGTAGAGGTATTGCTGGATCAAAGGATATGCACAGTTTTATTATTCTTTGGGCATAATTCCAAATTGCTCTTCAGAAAGTTTGGATCAGTTCACAACTCCACCAACAACTCATTAATGTTTCAGATTTCCAACATTTCTTCCAACATTGATTATTTTCCTTTTTTAGTCATATTGGGCAATCTGTTAGGAATGAGGTGGTATCTCAGAGTTGTTTTAATTTGTATTTCCTTAATCAATGATTATTTGGAGCAATTTCTCATATGACTATAGATAGTTTTAATTTCTTCATCTGAGTATTGCCTTTCCATATTCTTTGACCATTTATCAATTGAGGAATGATTTTTTTTCAAATTTGACTTAGTTCTCTATATGTTTCAGAAATATATCCTTTGTCAGAAACACTAGTTGTAAAAGTTGTTTCCCAAATTACTACATTCTTTTTAGTCTTTGTTTCTAGTGGTTTTGTTTGAGCAAAAACTTTTCAATTAATGTAATTAAAATTATCCATTTGGACTTTTATTTATAATATCTATGCTTTGGTCATAAACTGCTCTAATTTCCATGGATCTAAAAGTTAAAATATTCCTTCCTTTCCTAATTGACTTTTGATATTATCTTTTCTGCCTAAATCCTCCACCCATTTCAACCTTATCTTGGTAGAGGGTGTGAGATGTTAGTTTATGCTTAATTTCTGCCATACAATCTTCCAGTTTACCCAGCAGTTTTTATCAAAGAGTGAGCTCTTATCTCAGAAGTTGGAATCTTTGGATTTATCAAACAGCAGATGACTGTAGTCATTTATTTACTATTTCTTTTGCATATAGTCTATTCAACTGATTCACCTCTCTATTTCTTAGCCAGTACCATACAGTTTTGAATACTAATGCTTTATAATATAGTATGACTAGGCCTCCTTCTTTTGAATTTTTTTTCACTAAATCCTTTGATCATCCTCACTTTTTGTTCCTCCATATGAATTTACTTACTATTTGTTCTATCTCAAGAAAGTTATTTTTTTGGAAGTTTGATTGATATTGGCATTGAATAAGTAATTTAGTTTAGGTAGAATTGTCCATTTTTATTACACTATTTTGATCTACCCAGGAGCAATTGACAGTTGCCTAGTTACTGAGATCTGATTGATTTTATGTGACATGTTATATAATTATTTTCATGTAGTGGAATCAGTTAAGCTCCCAATTATTTTATGTTATCTACCATTATTTTGAGAGGGATATTTCTTTATATCTATTGCTGTTTTGTCTCAGAAATATATATATATATATATATATATATATATATATATATATGTAAATGTTGATGCTTTATTTTGTAGCCTGCAACTTTGCTAAAGTTGCTAATTGCTTCAAGGTTTATTAGATGGTTCTCTAGGGCCCTCTAGATATACCATCACATCATCTGCAAAGAGTGAAAATTTTTCTCCTTTATTACCTATTTGAATTCTTCAGTTTCTTTTTCTTCTCATTGCTAAGGCTAACACCACTAATACAATATTGTATAAAAATGGTGATAGCAGGCATTCTTGTTTCGCCCTTGATCTTACTGGAGACATTTCTAGCTTATCCCCATTACTTACTATGTTTTTAGTTGCTTTCAGGTAGATACTGCTTATTATTTTAAAGAACAAAATATTTATTCCTATGTTATCTAGTGTTTTTATTACAAATGGTTGCTGTATTTTGTCAAAAGCTTTTCCCACATCTATTGAAATAATCATACATTTTCCATAGGTTAGTAATTGATGTAGTCAATATACTGTTTGCTTTTTAATAATGAATCAGTCTTGCATTCCAGGTATAAATTCTACCATCCTAGTAATAACTTAACAGCAATTGTTTTTTTTTTTAGGTTTTTGCATGCAAATGGGGTTAAGTGACTTGCCCAAGGACACACAGCTAGG
Organism: Macrotis lagotis; assembly: GCF_037893015.1. Lineage (NCBI taxonomy): Eukaryota > Metazoa > Chordata > Mammalia > Peramelemorphia > Peramelidae > Macrotis > Macrotis lagotis. The sequence continues at coordinate 924,266,078 of NC_133658.1, read as the reverse complement.
TAACTATTAAGTGTCTGAGACCAGATTTGAACCCAGGTACTCCTGACTCCAGGACCAGTGCTTTAACCACTATGCCACCTAGCTGCCCCTGCAATTGTTTTGTTAATATTTTATTTGAAATTTTTACATGCAAATTGATTAGAGAAACTGGTCTATAATTTTATTTGTCTGTTTTGGTTCTTCCTGGTTTAGATATCAGCACCATATTTATATCATAGAAGGAATTTCGTAGAATACCTTCTTCACCTATTTTTTTCAACTGGTTTATATAGATTTGGCATTAATTAGTGCTTGAAAGTTTGATAGAATTCACCTGGAGATTGTTTTCTTAGTGTATTCACTGATGCCTTGTTCAATTTCTTTTTCTGAGATGGGTTCATTTAAGTGTTTAATTTCCTTTTCTTTTAACCTGAGAAGTTCATGCTGTTTTGGAACTATTCATCCCTTTCACTTAGATTGTCATACTGTTGGGCAAGTTAGTTTTGAATTATAACATTAATTTCCTTCTCATTGGTGATGAATTCACTTTTTACATTTTTAATACTGGTGATTTGATTTTTTCTTTCTTTCCCTTTTACCCTTCTTCTTTCCCTCCTTTCTATTAGTCTCTCCTTTTTGCCCCCCTCCCCTTTTCCCTCCTAATACTAGAAGGGTAAGATAAACTTTGAAACCCAACTGAGTGTATGAGTTATTCCCTCTTTAAGCCAAATCTGATGAGGACAAAACTTACGCATCTCTCTCCAATTCCCTTCTTTCTCTCTCCTGCAATCGGTACTTCATGCTTCCTCAAGGGATATAATTTAACCCAAAACTGCCTTTCTTTTCCTCCTGTCTCATTATACTTATCCCCTCCTTTGAAATGCCTTAATTTTTTTATATCATTGCATTAGAATCAACATATCCAAACCTTTAGCCTAAGTATACTCCCTGTAAATAGAATTAAGATCCACAAGAATTATGAAAATCTTCCTCCCAGTTAGGGAAGAGAGTTTAATCTTATAGGATAATATTTTTTTTCCTTTCCTCTGTTTACCTTTTCATGTATCTCTTGAGTCTCCTGCTTGAAGATTACATTTTTGGCTCAGCTCTGGTCTTTTCACCAGGAAAGTTTGAAAGTCAACTATTTTAAATGTCCACCTTTTCCCTTGAAAAGTCTATATTTAATTTTTCTTGGTAATCATAGTCCTTTGTAATTTTAACTATGGTTCCTCAGTATTTGAATTGCTTCTTTTTGGCTCCTTGTAGTATTTCCTCCTTGATATGATGATTCTGTAGATTGACTGCAATATTCCTTGGTATTTTCATTTTGGGATCCCTTTCAGGAAGTGATAGGTGGAGTCTTTCAATGAATAGTTTGCCTTCTGCTTCCAGGATGTTAGGGCAATTCTTCTTGATAATTTCCTAAGGAATGGAATCCAGGCTCTTTTGAACATGGTTTTCAAGTAGTTCAATTATTCTTAAATTACATTTCTTGGATCTCCTTTCCAGGTCAGTTTTTTTCCAATGAAGTATTTTAAATTTCTTCCATTTTTTCCATATTTTTAAAATTTTGTTTAATAGGTTCTTGGTTTCTCATAAAATGATTAGTTTCCTTTAGTCCTATTCTATTTCTCAAGGAGAGATTTTCTTCATTTAGCTTTTGCATCTCCTTTTCCATTTGGTTAATTCTATTTTTAAAAGAATTGCTATCTTTTTTTTCAATTGCCCAATTATATTTTTAAGGATTTGTTTTCTTCTATCACTTTTTGTGGTAAGGTTTTAATTTTTTTTCTTGTGTTCCCCCCCAATTTTTTCCATTTGATTTTAAAAATCCTTTCTGAGCTCTAGAAGTCTTTGTGGGATGGAAATCAATTCATATTCTCCTCCCTAGCTTTACAAGAAGCACTCCTTAGTCTGCTCTCCTTTTCTGCTTTTCATTTTCTTGTGTTTTGGGCATCCTTAGCTCCAGGGTAATTTTCAATGTACCCTGTTTTTCTCTGTTTATTCTTATTCACTTTGAGCTTTGTTACCTATTCCAAGGTTCTTGTTTGTGAGGAGGGGCTTTGCCGTAGACCTTCAGTGTTGATGACCCTAGAGGCTTGTTAGGAAATCTTTGGAGATGCTCAGTGGACTGACTGGTAAGGGAACCCTGAAACTCTCATGGTCATCTGTGCTGGGAATGTCAACCACCCACTTCCTGCAGTGGAAACACCTTGGTCTATCTCTGCATTGTCCACAGTGAGTTCAGTCACTGCATTTGGTCTACAGGATGGAAACACCAGGGAGTCTTTCTCTGGATAGATCATCAGTGCTGGGAAACTCAGTCACCCTGGTCTGTCAGGAAAGGTAGGAATGCCTCTGACCATCTCCCAGTGATTCCAGGCCCTCCTCTGGGGTAGGAATGACAGAGGTTCACTGTCAGGGTCAGGCAGTCCAGACTAGTGCCTACACAGGGGCAGACTGAATGTGGGTCCTGAATAGCCACACCTGAGCTTTCCCAATGCACTGGAGCCACCCATCATGTAGCCAAGTCCTAACCCCAAAACCTCTGCTCTCACAGATGAGGATCTCAGTATGGTTCCCACTGCTTACCCTGCCAATGGTGCACTGGAGTTTCTTTCTCTGCCTTGGGTTCACCCGCACTCCTCTAACAGACCTCCTGGAAGACATTTCACACTGGTTTTTTTGTGTGTTCTGTCACTCCAAAACCTCTTAAGAGGTTTGAATAAAATCAGTTCTGAGGGACACCCAGGAGAGTTGAACAGAAATCTTGATTTTTCTCTGCCATCTTGACCAGATGCCTCAAGCCCTGTTTTCCATAATTTTTGTTAATTCAAGATTAAAATGAGTTTTAAGACAATTTTAGATGTGGAAATCATAAACTTGCAATTGAATGAATGATGAAAACTCTCAAGGTCACATAGCTAGAACATGGGTATTCCAACTTCTTCAATACTTGCTAAAAACAGCAAATATGTTTGAATATGGAGTTTGGGTCTGGTCTGGTCTTCTGTAAACCTGCCTTGTCAGTGAAATGATTGTCAACCTCTTTGTCTTAACTCAATTGTCAGGAAATGAACTTTGTTCTTGCTTCTCACCTTTTTTGGTACTTTCCAAGTTCTTTAACTTAAGATTGATTTAATGGGCTCCAATGGTCTTAGCTTGATATATGTAGGTAATAGTGATATTATACAATTTAAAGATTTTTCCAAGTAGAATAAACTTTTCTTGATGATTCATTGGCCTGTGTATAGAAATACAATAAACTCTGAGATAACAACTTCTTCTTCCTTTCTCAAATAAGATCAACAAGGAAAATGAAAAATTATTCTTTTATTTATTACCAAAGCAAATGTTTTCCCATTTACTAAAGCTTTCATTTAGCCTTTTCAGTAAAATAAGACAGAAGGGGGCTCACCCACTATCTTCATGTTTTGACAAAGCAAAATACTAATACTAATAATACTAATAACAATAAGAATTTGTAAGATTTTGTAAAGATGCTGCAATAGTAAAGAAGACATTACTTATTAATACTATGGGACTTTGTAGCTACTGAATTGCGTGATATTCAAGATTGTTAGTAATGTACCACATTAAATAATGTAAGAGGGGAAATTAAGTAAAAACTAAAATACTTTGGTCAAAAAAGAATATGGTTTGTGGTTTCAAGGCAGAGGGAGAGGTGGAAGTACAACAAATTGTGATTAGGCAAGGGAATTTGAGAGTTCCTATACATGAAAGTGGAGCATTGTATGAATGATGCCAAGATCAAGACTGTGGTGATCCATATGTATAGCTGAGGCAGTGTAGAGAAATGGGTTTTGGGAAATGAGGAAATTGAGGAACTGAGAAATAAGGATTTTTGAGGGAGTACCAGTTTATATAAATCCCCTAATTTGAGACTAGAAGTTGTGGAGAAAAGACTGTGGGGCAGTCAGTGAACATTTAGAGCAAAGAAGAGGAGTGTCCTGGAGGTCTGTAAACAATATGACCAGAATTTTAATTGGGTGGCATATATGAATGGAGAGAACCTCAGGAAAGAAAAGGTTTTTATGAAGACAGAGGAAATTGGAATTTAGGATTAGGATTAGGAAATAGGATTATCATTAAGGATAAATGATGGTTCATTTTGTAAAGAACTCACCTATCTCTCAGACTCAGAGAGGTAAGAAAGGTTTTAATTTTAATTCAAAGATTGCACAGTTTACAGTTTACCACAAAAATCCCAAATCTATTGCAAATACTAAGACAAAAAGTTCACAGATGACTAAAAATGGCTCACAGGTTAGGTTCTTTAGACAGCAGAAGCAGGAAGAGGGTGGGAAAGTTTGGGGAATCATGCTACCCTGAGCAAGCTGACTTCCCATAGGAAGACAAGCAAGCAGGATAAATAGTAGAAAAGAGCAAAAGGAGGAAGGAGGGTGTCTCACTTCCCAATAGTGAACTAGCTTCAAAAAATATAAGCAGCCTAACTAGTAGAAAAAATAAGTAATTAAAGGCAAAGAGGTAGCAGAATTTGGGGATTGATGCTTCCCCCCTAGTGGGTTACCTTCCAAAGAAAGGCAAGATGCCATGAATAATAAAGAATGATAATGGGGGGGTGGGTGGCTAGGTGGCATAGTGGATAAAGCACCAGCCCTGGAGTCAGGAGTACCTGGGTTCAAATCCGGTCTCAGACACTTAATAATTACCTAGCTGTGTGGCCTTGGGCAAGCCACTTAACCCCGTTTGCCTTGCAAAAACCTAAAAAACAAAACAAAACAAAAGAATGATAATGGGGTGGGGGAAATGTCTCTCTCCCAGTGCAGACTACCCTCCAAAGGCAGAGGAACCCCTATTTCTATTACTGCTCCTTTTCTCATATTTTCAGTAGATTCTTATCTTGTATCTTACAACAGCATGCTAGGGTTTCTGGTGAACAGCACAGGATGTGGGACATGTGGTCTCTTTAGCTGCCCACAACATTTAGACCTATGATTTTCTGTTCAAAATTCACCCTATGCAGTGACTTGCTAGTGCTGTCTCATTGATAGCTGTGTGACCTTGGACTTAAATTGTCTGCATTTTAGTCTAGATGCAAAATTTACTTCTAGTTGTAAAAATAAGTGAGTGAACCAAATGTTGTCTAAGTCCTAGACAAGTCTAATGTTCTGAGTCTATAAATGTCAACAACTAATTGAAAATGAAGGGTCTTATGCAATCCTCCCCTGTCTTTTTCCTCTTTGTTTAATTATCCTTTGATTCACAACCCTTCCTCTTCTCTTCTCTCTCTCTCTCTCTCTCTCTCTCTCTCTCTCTCTCTCTCTCTCTCTCTTTTAGGTTTTTGCAAGGCAAACGGGGTTAAGTGGCTTACCCAAGGTCACACAGCTAGGTAATTATTGTCTAAGGCCAGATTTGAACTCAGGGACTCCTGGCTCCAGGGCTGGTACTCTATTCATCGTGCTACCTAGTCATCCCACTTTTCTCTTATACATTTACAATCCATCCAACAAAATTCTTCCTTGGATATCATATCACACTCCCTTTCCCATGACATGCTGTTCTTCCTAACATAAAAGAGCTGTCCCATGTTTGTTCCCATGCTATATTCTGCAATTTTCATATTTGGACAGTCAATCTGCCATGATCAAAAGATTGAGATGAGAATGCATGGGATGATCATCTTACATCTAATTCAAGGTGCTTCATAAAAAGATCATAGCAAGTGCAGTACAGTCTGAGAAGAGTTCTATCTCTTCTCATAATCCTAGTTTCCTCTTCTTTAAAATGAGGAAATTAGACTCTCTGTTAAGATCACTATCAGTTTTTATGATGTGTAAAAATATCACACAACAGTGAACAGGATGACTGGTGAGTGATTTCTTTCTAATCTGCAAGTAATGAATAAGACACCAGTGAGTCCCATGATACCATCCATTGACAGAGAACTTGTTCTCATATTTGAAAGTGAAAGATTCTTTATTATTTTCCTTATATTCACCTGCTCTAAATAAAAAAAATGCTCCCCAGAGACTCATCTTTTCTTCACTGTTTGACAGCATAGAGCTCAAGAGTTGGAAGGGACAATTCATACACAAAGATAATTCCCCATGTCAGACTAGTGGTTATCTAGCCTCCCTTTGAAGACCTCCAAGGAGAGGGAACTTACCATTTCTCTCGGTATCCTCTCAAATTAACCTCTTTCTAACATTCTCCTGTTGTTCCTGGTTTTGCCCTTCAAGATCAAACAGAACAAATTAAATCACTCATCCACAAAATGTCCCTCCAGATATTTGTAGGCAGTTTCCATATTCTTTATCCTTTAATTCTTCTCTTCTCCAGGCTAATATTGTCAGTTCCTTAATTTGTAGCACATAGACTCAAGTTCCTTCCCTATCTTAGCTGTCTCCTCTGGATGGTCTCCATACTATCAATGATTTTCTTAAACTAAGTTATCCATAAAAAACATAATAAAACAACGTAACACTGAACACTGTATACTCCAGATTAGGTGTCATTAGTTCAGAACACTTAGAGACTGTTATCTTCCCTATTCCCTCCTCATGTAAACTAAAATCACATGATCTTTTGGGGGATGCTACATCACACTGTTGATTTAGTATGAGCTTTAATTCCCTAAAGTCTCTAGCTTTTTATTTTTAAAAAAGACAACTGATATCTACCTATAATTATGCCATCTTGTGGTTTAATTTTTTTGATTATTCAAATCTAAAGCCCAATTTTATCCCAATCATATTTCATCTTATTAGCTCAGCCCATTATCTTATAAAACTAAAAAATGAAAAGGAAGGCAACTAAACCATATCCAAAGGATCCCTCTGAGTTTTTATTTACTTTGAAAAACATATTAATGATATCTGTTTTGTTGTTTTTTTCTTTTTTTTCTCTTTTTATCTCTTTTTAGATTTTATTTATTTTGAGTTTTACAATTTCCCCCAATCTTGCTTCCCTCCCCCCACCCCCTAGAGAAGGCAGTCTATTAGTCTTTACATTGTTTTATTGGTTTTTAAATTTATTTTATTCAAGATGTTCCATGTTCGTTTTACTCTGAATTAGGTTATACCTAGAAATATTGGGAACTATATGATTTGTGCCTGTAAAGACCCTTTTCAATTTTGAATCTATAATTTCTTGTGCTAAGCTACTATTTCAGTTTTGAATTACCTTCAGATTTGATGAGCGTACTATTCTTTAGTCAAATTGGCCAAACAAAAGTTAGATAGAATATGACCAGACAAATCTCTGGGGATGGCACAATGGAAACCACTGGCTCTACTGACAGTGAAGAATGATGGGTTGATTACTCTTTGTGCCAGGCTATCCAACCATAACTGAATGACTTTGATGGTATTACTGTCTAATCCATAACTCTCCATCTAGCTTTGTGGGCAGGAGAAACAGGAAGAGTGTATGAACAGGGGCGACAATTCAAGTCCACTCAATTCAACAAATATTTACAATTATGTAGAAACCACTGTTCTGCAGGTAAAAAGAAAAAAGAAGGAAATTGTTTCTGTTCCACTGAGGCTTATAATCTGTGAAACATCTTGCCAGGTAGAGGAAGAGTTTGTAATTGTGTTTAATTAATTAGATAAAGAATATTTGCTAAATGGAGGTATCCTGATTTCTGACCCCTCTTTTTTCCCCATCTACCACTTAGATGAACCAGACCCCAATTTCATTTCTTCTATGGTTGGATTAACATTTCTCCATCTTCAACTCAGGCTAGGGACATTAACTGGGATCCTGAAGGTGTCCTACAAAAGAATTATATCCATTTCCCCAGGATTTCCCTCTTGGGTTTAGCTGTGGACCACTCACTGAGTAGCATCTTTGAAATATTTTTGGTACTGAGGATCTCTCCATCATTTGTCAACACCAACCCCAGGGATTCTTGTGAATTTGTTTCTGGTAGTTCCCTGGTTCACAATACTTATTTGGTACAAATGTTGATTTGACAGGATTAAAAGAATTTCCCCAATGTCTCTCTCTATACCTTCAAAGAGATGACTTGTCTTCAGAGTACCCTCATTCTCAGATGGTTACTGCAACTCCAAGAGTCTTCCTGGACATCTCAGAGTCATATCTTCTTTCTCAACAAGCAGAATCCAGTTGTACTCAGGGAAAATGTCTGGGGAGTTTTCCCAAAAGCAAGTAAAATTCCAGTGAGTCTATCTACTCACAGGCATCAGTCTCAGTTTTAAGGGTGTGGCCAGTTGTGAACAATTAATCAGTAAATATTCATTAAGTCCCTATCCTCAAGGTGCGAGATGATAATCTAATGAGAAAGACAATATAATGGGGGGAACCATACAAAGCAAACTATATATTATATATGAAAAATGAAAATAATTTTTAATTTTCTAAATAAATTTCTACATAAATAAAAATAATTACAGTGGGAAATATTAAAAAGAGTTGAGGAAAGTTTCCCATAGAAAGTAGGATTTTAGTTGGGACTCAAGGTGAACAGTCAGTGATCAGAACAAAGGAGGGAAAGCATTCCTGGAATGGGAAAGTCAAAGAAAATATTCAGAGATGAGTCTTGCTTGCAAGATAGCAAGGAGATTAGTGTCACTGGACCCCAAAAAATAAACCTTGAGAATAAAATTGTGAGAAGATTGGAATGCTAACCAGAACGTTTTGTATTTGATTCTGGAGGTAATAGGGAAACAGTGGAATTTATTGATTAGGAAGGGATGGAGATGATTAGATTTTCATTTTAGGAAAATCACTTTAGTTGAATAGAGAATTAATTGGAAGAAACTCATTGCCAACATGGGGTGATTAGGGACTGTAATAGACTGATAACAGTGTCAGAGGAGAAAAAAAAGCATTTTTTAAACAACTTGGCTATGGGGGGGCGGGTTGAGAAAGAGTGCATAATTCTAAAATGTGAGCTTAGGGAAGGAAGGAAGGGAAGGTTTCAGTGGAGAAAATTACAAGTTCTGTTTTGGACATAATGAGTTTAAGATGTTTTCTGAATATCCAATTGAGGATTAGAGACTTCAGGTCATCAGAGAGGCTGAGAAAATATTTAAGGATTTAAAGAGAAAGGATTTAAAGAATTTAAGGTAGATTTAAGAATAGAGGGAGAAATTAAAGCCATGGGAGCTAATCAAAACACCAAGTGAAGTAGTAAAGGACCCTGGAAGAAGAGAAAAGGTTTCAGGACAGGATCCTGAGGCCCACTGAGTTTTATATGGTGTGATCTGAATGAATCACTTCATTTCTATCTGCCTCAGTTTCTTCAGCTATAAAATAGTGATGAGAATAGCACTTACCTCTCAGACTGTGAGAATCAAATGAGATAATCTTTATAAGGTCCTTAGCATTTTGCCTTATAGTATACATAGTGGAAACTATGGAAATAATAGTTACTATTGCTGCTGTTATTAGTCTTTATCATTACTGATATCAAGATCTACATCTCTATATGCATATTTACGAATACACACACACAGAACCTCACAAACTCAAAGAACTGCCTAGGTCTGTTTAAGCTATTTTGAATTTTATTCCATTCACTTTGCCTCACTAATTCTTTATTATTATATAAATATTTTATTTATTTTCCCATTATATACAGTTTCAATCTATCATTTCTGTTGAGGTTTTGAATTTCTTTCTTTTCCTCCCACCCTCCCTTCCTTTCCCCATTCCCCCCCCCCACAGAAAGCAATCTGATACTCTACATTATTTCCATGCTAAGCACTGATCAAAAGTCAATGTGTTGAGATATCCTTGAGGGAAAAAAATAAAATATTAGAGATAGCAAAATTATGTAGTACTTAAAATAACTTTTTTTTAATTGAAAGTAATTTTCTTTGATCTTTGTTTAAACTCCACATTTCTTTCTCTGGATAAAGATGGTATTCTCCATTACAGATACCCTAAAATTGTCCCTGATTGTTGCACTGATGGAGTGGGCAAGTCCATTAATGTTGATCATCAACCCCATGTTGCTGTTAGAGTGTACAATGTTCTTCTGGTTCTGCTCATTTCATTCAGCATCAGTTCATGCAAGTCTTTCCAGGCTTCTCTGAATTCCCATCCCTCCTGGTTTCTCACACAACAATAGTATTCCATAACATACATATACTATTTGATTCATCCATTCCCCTATTGATGGAAATCAATTCTTTGCCACTTTGCTATAAATATATTTTTGCTATAAATATTTTTGTGCAAGTGACGTTTTTGCCCTTTTCCATGATCTCTTTAGTAGTGATAGTATCACTGGATCAAAGGGTATGATATATATTGGTATAATTCCAAATTGTTCTCCAGAAAAGTCAGAGCAGTTCACAGTTCCATTAACAATGCATTAGTGTCCCAGATTTCCCACATCCTTTCCAACATTGATCATAGTCCTTTCTGTTCATATTGTCCAGTCTGAGAGGTATAAGGTGGTACCCCAGAGATGCTTTAATTTGCATTTCTCTAATCAGTAATGATTTAGAACAATTTTTCATATGACTATGGATCATTTTATTTCCTCATCTGCAAACTGCCTTTGAATAGTCTTTGAATTGCCTTCCTAATCTTGTTCCTATAGCTCTCCACTTTTTGTTCTTTATGATTATGGAGGTTAAGATTGATTATGAAGTTGAAAAAATTCTAAATTAAAAATATAATAATAGCAACAATTATCTCCTGGAGTTGTTGTGAAGGGCAAAGTAGATAATATTTGTAAAGGACTTATCATGATGTTTGACAGATAGTAGGCAGAGGAAAAGTATCTCTTTCCTTCTGCACTCCCATAGCTGTATTCTTTAGTGGTTACCTCTCTGCTGCTTCTGTAGATTCTCTTCTTTCTCATAACACTATTGGAAATATTTTTACTCACCTATTAGTCTCTTCATTGATTAGAGTACATAAACTATTTTCCCCTCTTTTTCCTCCTCTCCTACATTTTATTCCCCTTCATATTTTGAAATTTAGTCCTTCAAAAAACATCGATCACTTGCAGGGAAAGTGTTGCGAGATTTTTTTCCCTGATGTTTCAAACCTCTGTCCACATCACTTCACTCTTGCATATTTGTGTGCTTGTAGAGAGAAATCTTTCAGTGATGTCTGTTGTTATTTTGTTGCTGTTGTATTTTGCTGCTGTTTTCATTTATCTGTCTTTGCTTTTTTGAAAAACAAATGGGGGTAGTTGAGAAACAAATGATTTGATCAGGTCTTGTTTCCTTTATAAGAGTGTTTTGAACAGTTCTTTATTATTGAATATCCACTTTTTTCCACTTATGGCTTGTCTCATTTGCAGATGAGGTGATCTTGGGCTGCGTCTTCAACTTTCCTGAAATGAATGGTTGATTCTTTCAATGCCTATTTTTCCTTTTGGTTCCAAAATAACAAGGTAGTTTTCTTTGGTAATTTCTTGAAAGATTCTGCTGAAATCCTTCTTTTCATTATGGCTTTCAGGTCATTTAATAATTCTGACATTGTGTCTCCTGGATCTGTTTTGTAGGTCAGTTTTTTTCCAATGAGGTATGTACTTTTAAATTTTTTTTTATTCTTTCATATTTTTTGATGAGTTCTTGATTTTTCATAAAATCAGCAGCTTTCATTTGCCCAATTCTATTTTTAAAGAGTTGTTTTCCTCATATTTTGTATCTTTTTTCATTTATCCAAATATATATATGTATATACATACACACACACACAAACATATATATATATATATATATATATATATATATGTATATGTATGTATATATGCCTTAGTTTTTGCAAGGCAATTGGATTAAGTGGCTTGCCCAAGGCCACACAGTTAAGTAATTATTAAGTGTCTGAGGCCAGATTTGAATTCAGGTACTGCAGACTCCAAGGTCAGTACCCTATCCGCTGTGCAACCTAGCCTTCCCCAAATATATTTTTTAAGGTATTATTTTCCTCAGTTGATTTTTGAAACTCCTTTTTCACCTGGTAAATTTTACCTTCTAATCAGTTATTTTCTTTTTCTAAGCTATTCTCATATTTTTGTAACTCTCATTTCATTCCCCAAATTTTCATTTAACTCTAATATGATTTTTAAACTCCTTTTTGAACTCTTCTATAAGTTCTTTCTGGGATTGAAACCATTTCCCATTTTTCTTCTGTCCATAGGTCTTTTGATACTGTTGTCCTCTTCTGAGTTTGTACCTTTTTTCTTCCTTATCACTATCTTAATTTTCTTTGCTCAGATTCTTTTTTTATGCTCATCTTTTTTGACTTTTTTCCCTTTCTTTTAAATTTGAGATCTTCTCTAAAGAATGAAAGGGGCACTCTCAGGCTTTTTGTGTGAGGGACTGCAGGTGCTACTGATTTTGCCCTGAGGTACAAGGTTCAGGTTCTGTACTGAGAGTCATGGCATTTTGAAGACTGTATAGGATTTGCAGCATGCATGATACTGATCCAGTGTCCTAGTGATGGCATCTTATGTGTGTTGAGCTGGTTTGGGTGCTTTTACATTTTGGGGGTTTGGCTATTAGAGGCTAACTCTTTACCCAGGACTTTTGCCCATTTGCTATAAATAATTTTTGCTATAAATATTTTTGTACAAGTGATGTTTTTGCCCTTTTCCATGATCTCTTTAGTAGTGATAGTATCACTGGATCAAAGGGTATGATATATATTGGTATAATTCCAAATTGTTCTCCAGAAAAGTCAGAGCAGTTCACAGTTCCATTAACAATGCATTAGTGTCCCAGATTTCCCACATCCTTTCCAACATTTATTGTAGTCCTTTCTGTTCATATTGGCCAGTCTGAGAGGTATAAGGTGGTACCTCAGAGATGCTTTAATTTGCATTTCTCTAATCAGTAATGATTTAGAACAAATTTTCATATGACTATGGATCATTTTTTTCCTCATCTGCAAACTGCCTTTGAATAGCCTTTGAATTGCCTTCCTAATCTTGTTTCTATAGCTCGCCACTTTTCTACACAATGTAATATATGCTTCAATCTCTTGCATTTGAGTCCCATTACCATTTCTGTCTTGCCAAACTCAATCTGATGTTGTTGACACCCTTTATTATTTGTCTCTAATCTGTTGGTGCTGGAGGAAGTCATCCAGCATATTGACTGAATCCATGGTAAATTTGTTATTCTCATAATTATTACAAGACAATTTTTTTGTTATTTTATTCTGAGTAGATGCCTCTGCCAATCCATGGACTAGTTATTGTGTCTTCTCATCTTTCCCTAAGCTTTCCTGCTGTTGCTTCTGTTCCTCATATACAGCTTCCACCTCCCACCCCTTTGTCTAAGCTGTCCTAAGGGTCTTGAATACTTTCCTTCAGCTCTGGCTCTTGAAATCTCTTACTCCCTTCCAGGTCAGCTCCTGAAGCACCTATGACAAGATGTCTTTTCTGGTTCCCCCAGTTGTCAATGAACGCCTCACTGCTTCCCTCAAAATAAAACATTGTATTGAATTTGAATATAATGTATATTTCTTTCATCATAGCTCTAGACAGAAGCATTCCTTTGTTTTTGTCCTTGCATTCCCAGCATCTAACGTGCTACCTGTGACATAATGTTTATATGCACTAGCTGGTTGGTGGAATGAAAGAATAAATGCATGAATGATTCAGGGGCTTCCTATGTGGGAAAGAGCTCAAGAGTAAAGAAAGCTCTGGGACTCTCATGATCTTCAGAGTCATCCTGCCCCTCCCTTTTATTATCCAGATCCTTGTGTTGAAGATCTATGGAAGTCAAATTAGAGAGTTCCAGCATCTCTGAGGTAAAAAGGAATATGACAGATGACCTTCATCTTCTCTGCATAGTAACCTCCTCTACCTTCTAACTCCAAAGGGGTGATCATCATTCTTTGTTTAAAAGATTCCCATGATGGGAAGCCCACCATCACTTCAGACAGCTCTTTCTTTTTGAGGAGGTCTAATTGATAAGGGACAGGTTAGTGCCATAAAGTATGAGACCTGGAGTCAGGAAGACATCTTGCTGAGTTCATAAGGAGCCTCAGATACTTCCTAGCCATTTATACTCTTTGCCTCAGTTTCCTCACCTGAAGAAAAGAGCTGGAGAAGGAAATAGCAAACCAATCTATTATTCCAATCAAATGGGTTAATAAAGAGTAAAACTCAACAGGAAGTTGCGTTTTCTGATATCAAACTTAAATCTGTCTCTTTGAAAATTAATTAAGCATTTCCAATATTGTCTTCCTGGTTAGATCAAAATAGACCTAATGCCTTGATATCCCCTGGACCTGAGCAGGTCCCATAAGTTTCCTTGTCTCCTGTGGTCTAGAAGCCAAGGTCTTCCAAGTATCTTGGTTGCCTTTCTCTGGATGTTTTCCATCTTATCAAACCTCAGATGTTGCTAGGACTTAGAAAAACACTCCAAATGTGACCTGCCAAGGTCAGAGTACAGGGTATCATCATCACTTTGCAAGTCCTCAAAACTATAACTGTTTTATTGTTATTAAAAATTGCCTTAGTTTGGTTGATTGACATAATGATTTTCCCCCCTCTTGATGTCCACTAAAACCTCCTGGACTCTTGCTGCTAAATTGATGTCTTGTCCATTTTTTTTTTATTGGGGAAACTGAGTCTTCAAACCAAGCATAAGTTTTTGAATTTGTTGCTGATAATTTTCATTTGTCAACATTGAATGATGGCTTGAGGTCAATTTTGGAGTTAGGAAGACCTGGCTTCTTCAGTTCTTGCCTCTGCCCCCTTGCAATCTGGATGATTCTGAGGCAGTTCCAATATCTTGTTATCCTCGGAAATTCATGAAAAAATATGTTACTGAGAGAATGTGTTGTTGTATATCAGTTAAGGGAATTTCCTTACTTGTAGTTTCCTATATCAGTGAACTTTCAGGTACAGTTTTTAAATCGTTCCATTAATTTTGGGTGAGTGTTTTTGTTAGCATATTCAGATTCTTTTCAATCTTTGTTCTTTGAGGATCTCATTACCTGATTCCTCAATAAGAACCCCAGAGCAGACAGCATCTCTAATAGCGAGCTATCACTGGCCTGGGAACTTGGATTCCTGAGGCTGGTTCTGAGTCAGCTTTTTGACTCACTCTGTTGGTATAACACTTCCTTTTTGAAACTGAGCTTCCTTCTTCATAAAATGCAGGAAGTGAGGTGGCCTTGGAGATTATAGCTTTGTAGCTCTGATAGTCTATGATCTTCTGTCTGTGCTTCAGACCTGAAGAGAGGAAAATAACTGAAAATATTCAATGAAAGCCATCTGGATAGGCAGCAAAGATATGGTGAATATAGTAAAGGATGCATGAGGGTAACAGAGACCTATGGGATGAATTCCGATGCTAGAGCAAATTACCTATGGAACACTAGGACTCATGCTATGTAGGGGTGCTCTCTACAGCCTTTACAATCCTTGTCCATAACAGAAAAGGTAAACATGTTATGATCTCCAGCTTTCTAATGATTCAATCAAGGAGGGTAATTATATCCATCTTCAAACATGTCCCAGGCTATTTGGGACTTAAAAATTCCTCATTCCTCCAGGAGGAAAGGCATGAAGACAAATCCACAGTTAATCCTCTTGTTTTCATCCTCTTCAAAGGAGATGGGTGAGAGAAGGTTCAGGAGGGTCCTCATTCTCTGGAACCTGCTTCCTTTTCAGGAATTTACCCCCAAACCATCTCTCTCAGTCTAGCCCTGGTCTTTGGTGGCTCCACAAGTGCCTGTGACCTTCCAGTGATGAAAGATCCTCCAGTTTTCCAACTGAGGGGTGATCTTTACTCCAGAGACATTGCAGCAACAGTACTCAGCAGTGTCCCAGGCTGACTTCCCTTTCAAAGGTGACAAAAGCTTTGTTAAGACAACTCTTTACATGAGTTGTGAGCTCCGGAGAGTACTAGAGTGCCAGGTGAATGTGGAGAAGGGGAACCAGGGCATAGCATTCATCTGGAATGAAATAACCATACCTGAAAACAAGAAAGGGATATCTGGAAAGGGTGACTTTTTAATGTGATCTCCTCTGGTCCTTGGGGTAGAGATAGGAGTGAAACTTCAATGTCTGGTACCAAGGAGTCACAGGAAAAGTGAAATTGCCAGCATCTCAAATCACTAATCCAGCACACTATTTCTTGGCCAATATCAAAGGGCTGTGATGATTTCCACTTTATGATATTGTTTTAGAGCTGGTACAGTTTAGTCATTTTCCTTAGCAATTTTTTAAGTCACCTTGAAATTCTTGACCCGAGGAATTTTGTTTGTATTTTTTAGAGATCCATAAAATCATTGTTTGGTAGTTTGATTGGCATGGAACTGAATAAGTAGGTTCATTTAAGTAGGCACCATGCCAGAAACTCCAATTTCTATCTGATTTGTCTTAAGATGATTCTGAAGATCACCAAGAAGAAAAATGTACTGGACATACAGCGGTCCTTTTTCAAGCTGAACAGTAGAGCATTCAAACTATATTGCAGAGTGTGGAACTCTGATGAGTTAATCATGTGGTTCAATTTTAAATGCATATTTTTTCATGGGGAATTCACACAAGTCAAATACTCACACAGGAGTCAGAAAAAATAATACAAGGACACTCTCAAAGTCTCTCCATAGAACTTTGGAAATGATTGTGAGACAATGAATCCATTGGCATGGGAACACCTAGTAAGTCATGCCCACATAAGAGGCATTGTGCCCTATTAGCAAAGTAGAATTGTGTTAGCTCAATAAAAATATGAGTTGTGCAAATTTAGAGGCATCTCTGTTCCAAATGTATACACTGACTATTTGTGTCCAACTTGTGGTAAGGTCTTCAGAACTCATATTGTTCTAAGTAGCCATAGTTGGGTACACGATATAGTGACCTCAGCATTGTAATGTCATTTTTGTCCTTTATGATTATGGGGGTTAAGATTGATTATGAAGTTGAAAAAATTCTAAATTAAAAATATAATAATAGCAACAATTATCTCCTGGAGTTGTTGTGAGGGGGCAAATTAGATAATATTTGTAAAGGACTTATCGTGATGTTTGACAGATAGTAGGCAGAGGAAGAGTATCTCTTTCCTTCTGCACTCCCATAGCTGTACTCTTTAGCGGTTACCTCTCTGCTGCTTCTGTAGATTCTCTTCTTTCTGATAACACTATTAGAAATATTTTTACTCACCTTTTAGTCTCTTCATTGATTAGAGTACATAAACTATTTTTCTCTCTTTTTCCTCCTCTCCTACATTTTATTCCCCTTCATATTTTGAAATTCAGTCCTTCAAAAAACATCGATCACTTGCAGGGATGGTGTTGTGAGATTTTATTCCCTGAAGTCTCAAATCTCTGTCCACATCACTTCACTCTTGCATATTTGTGTGCTTGTAAGAGAGAAATCTTGCAATGATGTCTGTTGTTATTTTTGTTGCCGTTGTTGTACTTTGCTGCTGTTTTCATTTATCTGTCTTTGTTTTTTGAAAAACAAATGGGGGTAGTTGAGAAACAAATGATTTGATCAGGTCTCGTTTCCTTTATAAGAGTGTTTTGAACAGTTCTTTATTATTGAATATCCACTTTTTTCCACTTATGGTTTGTCTCATTTTCAGACAAGGTGATCTTGGGCTGCGTCTTTAACTCCACTGTTCTTTGGTACATTATTCCACTCTCTCTTGCATTTTCTCCTGGGTGAAGAATAATCTTGCATATTCAAATATGCTCTTCTTTATATATGAATTTTTTCTGGGCATTTGCAGAATTGTTGTTTGTCAGTGGAAAATTTTCAATTTAACCTTTATGTGTCTTCTGGCTTGCAACAAAGTTTTTTTTCCCTACTTTAAATGATCTTTTGATCCCTTTTCAATGATACTTTTTTTTAGTTGTTCTGAGAAGTTTCTGGTATTATTTCTTACCTAATGATGTTTAGCTCATTTTTATTGATGTGTTCCATGAGAGCTATAATTTGTGAATTTTTCCCACATATCCTGTCTTTGTGATCAATATACTTTTGTTTTTAAATATTATTACTATTTCTGCTTCTCTTTTTCCAGATTGTCATTAACTACTATGAAAAATAGTTTAAAGTCAAGAATAATTAGAGAAATTCAAAAATTTCCTCTTTTACTTCTCACTTATCTGGTTGGAAAAATGATAATCAAGGAAAATGATGGTTGTTTGAGAGGCTGCAGGGAAGCAACCGATTAATGTTTTCCACTGAATTTGTGAATTTGTTTTGAGAAGCAGTTTGGAGTCTTGTCCCAAAAGTTACTAATCAGTCCAGTACCTTTGAGCTAGCAATATTATTATTAACCTTATACTCTCTAGAGATCAAAAGTTGAAGAAAAAGATCCCAAATGTACAAAAAATATTCATAGCAGATTTCATTGCAGTAGTAATGAGTTGGAAAGCAAAGAATGACTAAGTATAGTTTATGAATTCTACTATAAGAATGACAAAAATGATGCTTTGAAAGAAATTTGGACAGGTTTTGGAGTAAATCATGCATTGAAATGAGCAGAAACAGAGCAATTGATAAAATGAAAGCATTTTTTTCTTTAGGTTTCTGCAAGGCAAATGAGTTTGTGGCTTGCCCAAGGCCACACGGCTAGGTAATTATTAAGTCTGAGACCGGATTTGAACCCAGGTACTCCTGACTTCAGGGCTGGTGCTTTACTCACTGCACCACCTAGCCACTCCAAATAAAAGCATCTTTATGAAGAAAAACAACTTGGAAAGTCTCGAGGTTCTTTGTTTTTTGACTTTTTTTGTAGGACTTCTTTTTTCTTACTTGAATTTCAGACATTTTGAATGAACATTTTCCCATAAAGCCCATGGGTGATTTGTCTGGTTCCTGTCTTAGATTTTTGTCTCCCATGAACTTATAGCCATTGATTCTGTCATTATTATTAAATTAAAAAATTTGGAACTCAAGATCTTGTAAAAATGAATGCTAAAAATTGTCTTGAAATATCATGATATTTCAAGACAATTTTTAGCATTCATTTTTACAAGATCTTGAGTTCCAAATTTTTTCTCCCTCCTTCTCCTCTCTTCTTTTTAAAATGGTACTCAATTTGATATAGATTATACATGTGCCATCATGTACAAAATATTTCCATTTTAATCACACTTGTGAAAAAAGAAACAAATTAGAAAACATCAAAAGAATAAAATGTAAAAAGTACACTGTTCTGCATTTAGAGTTCTTAGGGTTTTTTTTAAATCTATGTGTTGATAAGATCTTTTTTTTTCCTTTGGGAGTCCTTAGTACTTTTCTTGGATCATTGTGTTACTGAGTAGAACTGAGTCATTCATAGTTGATCCTTCTATAATATTAATATTGTGTGTATTTTTTCTTGCGTCTGCTCATTTCATTTTGCATTAGTTCAGACATGTCTTTCTAATCTTTTCCTCAAATTTGCCTATTCATTATTTCTTATAATACAGTAGTATTTCATTACATTCCAAAACCACAACTTGTACAGCTATTGCGCAATTGATGGATATTCTTTAGATTTCCAATATTTTTCCACAGCAAAAAGAGGCGCTATAAATATTTTTGTACTTGTGGGTTCTTTTCCTTTTTTGATGATCTCTGGGATACAGACCTAGCAAGGGCATAGGTGGATCATGCGGTATGCATACTTTGATTTCTTATGAGCCCAGTTCTATATTGTTCTCCAGAATGGTGGGATCACTTCACAACTCCACAAACAGTGCATTAATTTCCCAATTTTTCCATATCTCCTACATTTATCAATTTCCTTCTTTGTCATATTAGCCAATATGTGTGAAGTCACACATCAGAATTGTATTCTTTTGAATTTTTCTAATCAAAAATGATTTAAGGGGTTGATGAGGTTGTGCAGTGGATAGAGCACCGGCCCTGAAGTAAGGAGTACCTGAGTTCAAATGTGGCCTCAGACACTTAATAATTACCTAACTGTGTGGCCTTGGGCAAGCCACTTAACCCCATTGCCTAGCAAAAACTAAAAAAAAAGAGTTAAGATACTTCTTCATATTCCTATAGAAAACATAAATTTTCTTGAAGCATAAATATTCCTGAAAACTGCCTGCTCATATAGAATAGAACAGCTTTTATCCTTATAAATTTTACTCACTTCTCAATATATTTCAGAATTGAGGCCTTTATCAGAGACACTTGTTGTAAAGATTGTTTCCCAGTTTTATGCTTTCCTTATAATTTTGGTTGTATTAGTTTTATCTGTGCCAAAGCTTTTTAATTTTATATAATCAAAATTATCTAGTTTACATTTTGAAACGCTATTTATCTCTTCTTTGAACTTAAACCCTGACCTCATTTAACTTTTTAACTTCTCCATGAGTATTTGGATACTACACTATTTGGTCAATATATATTTAGTATTGAAGTTACTTTAGTGTCTGTGCTCCCTTTTAGCATGATGTAATTTCCTTTCTTATGATTTTTTATTAGTTTTTTTTGGCTTTTATCAGAATTCCCACCACTGCTTTTTTAAATACTTTAGCTGAAGATATATAAATATAAATTCTACTCCAGTCCCTTTCATTCTCTGTGTGTTTCTATCAACTTCAAATGTGATTCTTATAAACAACATATTATAGGATTCTGGATTTTTATCTACTCTGTCATATTTTTCCATTTTATGGATGAATTTTTCCTATTCACATTCACTTTTATGATTATGAACAGTGTAGTTCCCTTCAACTTACTTTTCCTCCTGTTTATTTTTCTTTCTGTTTGTCCTCTCTCCTTCTAACCTTTCCCTCCTCAACAGTGCTTTTCTTCTGTCTACCACCTCCTCCAGTCTTCCCTCTCTTTTTTTCAGTTCCTCCCCCCCCCCCCCCCAAAAAAACACCTGACTTACTTAAGCTCCTTCCCTCATACTTTTCTCTTGGGTAAAATAGATTTGTATATGCAACTCATGGGGTTAATTGTTCCCTCTTTGAGTCCATGCTGATGAAAAAAAAAGGATTCAAGAAAAGGCCATCACTCAACCTGCTACATTTTTCTCCTTTATAATGGGATTTTCATTTTGTTGGTTTTTTTCCAAGGCAATGGGGTTAAGTGGCTTGCCTAAGGCCACACAGCTAGGTAATTATTAAGTGTCTGAGGCCACATTTGAACTCAGGTACTCCTGACTCCAGGGCCGGTGCTCTATCCACTGTGCCACCTAGCTGCCCCAATATAATGGGCTTTTCATGTCTCTTTATGTGAAATAAATTATCTCATTCTACCATTCCATTCCCTCTGCACCTAATGTAGTCCTCTTTATCATACCTTAATTATTTTTGTCATTCTCTTAAATTCAACTCATGTCCATATCTTCTCTTTATATTTATTCCTTCTAGTATACTATTAGAGGTACAATTTTTAAAAATTGCAAGTATCATCTTTGCATAAGGGATGTAAACAATTCAGACTTCACTGAGGCCTTTATGGTTTCTTTTCCCATTTTGTTTTTTTTAGAATTCTCTTGGGTCTTGCTATTAGAGATTGAAATTTTTGTTCAATTTGGAACTCCTTATGAAAATTTGAAATCCTTCTATTTCACTTAATGACCATTTCCCTATTGAAGTATATTAATTAATTTCACTAGGTAACCTTATTCTGCAATTCTATTTCTTTTGCTTTACAGAATATCATATTCCATATTCACTAATCTTTGAATGTTGCATTTGATAAGGCCTATGTAATTCTGATTTGGACTCCCTGATATTTGTATTATTTCCTTCTGTTGACTTGTAGTATATACACCTTGTAGTACCCTATCCACTGTGCAACCTAGCTGCCCCCAAATATATTTTTTAAGGAATTGTTTCCTCAGTTGATTTTTTGAAACTCCTTTTTCACCTGGTAAATTTTACCTTCTAATCAGTTATTTTCTTTTTCTAAGCTATTCTCATATTTTTGTAACTCTTGTTTCGTTCCCCAAATTTTCATTTAACTCTAATATGATTTTTAAGTGCTTTTTTGAACTTTTCTATAAGTTCTTTTTGGGATTGAAACCATTTCCCATTTTTCTTCTGTCCATAGGTCTTTTTGATACTGTTGTCCTCTTCTGAGTTTGTACCTTTTTCTTCCTTATCATTATATTAATTTTATTTGCTCAGATTCTTTTGTGTTTTTTTTTTTTTGCTCATCTTTTTTGACTTTTTTCCCTTTCTTTTAAATTTGAGATCTTCTCTAAAGCATGACAGGAGCACTCTCAGGCTTTTTGTGTGAGGGACTGCGGCTGCTGCTGATTTTTGCCTGAGGTACAAGGTTCAGGTTCTGTACTGAGAGTCATGGCACTTCGAAGACTGTAGGGGATTTGCAGCATGCATGATACTGATCCAGAGTCCTAGTGATGGTATCTTATGTGTGTTGAGCTGGTTTGGGTGTTTTTGCATTTCTTGGATTTGGCTATTAGAGGCTGACTATTTGCTAAGGACTAAGTTGAGCTGGAGTTTTCAAATTAGAGCAGGAGTTGTCCTTTTCCCCTGCCTGTGGTCAGGCACATAGGGAGAGGGATCCTAATATTGACATTTGGTCCACTGAACTGGGGCTCAGGATCTCTGGTAGGTTAGTTGAGGTGGGTTTGCTGTGAGATATTTTATTGGCCAATTGTAAAAGTTTCTTGGGCTATTAGATTGTTTTAGCTCATTGTTTTATTGGTTCAGCTATTCCAGAATTTGTTTTGGGGGATTATTTTATAATTGTCTGGAGATGAAAAAGAGAGAGTAACAATGATTTATGCTTCCTCTGCCATCTTGGCTTCTGGAACTAGAATTTTCTTTTCTGTTATTCTTATTTTTCCAATATTATAGCTATCATCTAAGGCATCTAGCCTGAGAATATGAAAAGACCATCTTTTCCTCTTTATGTAGTTGGATCCAAGCCTCCCCTTTTTCCTTCCCGTCTCTCCCTTTATGCTTTACTGACCCCATTAGATCGTAAATTCTCCTAGAACAATGACTATATGGTTTACTGTTACTTGAATTATCAACACTTAGCATAGTGTCTAGTTCCAAGGAAAATCTAAATTAATATTTGTGTTCATTCACTCATTTCTTCATTCATGCATTCATTAAATTACTCATTCATTCACCATATGTGGCAATGAAGGTCTCATTCTACACTGGTAGTCTACAATGATTGTGGCATATTTTTAATAAGCACTCATATAAAGTCAGGATGAGTCATTTCATTAATTTAAATTCTTATATTTCTTGTATTTGGTTCATTATTGTACAATGCTTTGTTCAGTGTAGGTATATGTATAAATCTTATAAATCTATATCACACATATATGTAAATATGCATACATATAAATTTATATTTATATATATTTATATATTTATAAATATCTTTCTTGGATGTTCTATTTTTATCCTGTATAAGTTGATATATGACTTCCCTGGGTTTTGTTGAATTATTCTTATGTTTCCTATATAAAACAATTGAGTCACAGTCATAAAATACAATTTTTCAATCCCTAATCAATAAGTGATCATTTAACTTCCAGATTTTTTTTCTAGCTGTGAAAGATGTTTTCCTTGATATGTTGCATCCATGGTACTTTTCCTGCCTATCCACACTTTCTCACAAGATCCCTCTGAAGATGAACAAGCTACTATGAATAAGAATTCCTCAGCTCAGGAAGCCAAGCTGTGATTCTTCTTCAATTGAACAATTCAGTAATTCCTAAGAGCCTACCATAAGGAATATATCTGAAAACAGATTTATTTATCATTTACCTAACTTGACTTGAGCCTCAGGTCATTAACACTGTATTGATCATAATGTTGGAAGAATTGATACCTGTAATGCTCAGTTGTTACCTTTTCTTTCATTGCTCATAAAGTTTCAATGATTCATCATTTTCTCTATGCAAACACTTCTGTTTGACATTTTACTAGTAAATTATTCCAGGATTCATTTCCATCTGAGAAGTCTATTCTCACTGCCTTCCATACTTCCATATATATATATATATATATATATATATGTGTGTGTGTGTGTGTGTGTGTGTGTGTGTGTGTGTGTGTGTATTTATTTATCATTTCTCCAAGCCTTAATGCATAGGGTATCTCCCCATACCTGGGATGTCACCCTTCCTCAACATCATCACCCTTTAACATCTCGAGCTTGCTTCAAAGTTCAATTGAAGTGTATTCCCTCATGAGACTTATAGAGGCCTTTTTAATTCATGGTGACCTCTACCACTTTGGATATAACATGTATTTGCACATCTATGATCATGGCAATGGCCTAGTGGAATTTCAACTCCATGATAGAAGTAATTATTTTCTTTCTTGAAAGATGACTTCAATGTCTAACACAGTCCTAAGGCAGAGTATATTCTAAATAAATACTAGTTTGAATCTAGGAAAAATAATCTCCATGTCATAGGAATGGAGAATTATAATTCCTTCCTCTTTTCCAATTTTCTTTTTTTATTTATTTTTATTAAAGATATTACTTGAGTTTTACAGTTTTCCCCCAATCTTGCTTCCCTCCCCACCACCCCCACCCCACAGATAGCACTCTGTCGGTCTTTACTTTGTTTCCATGTTGTACCATGTTGTACCATGTTGTAACTGGGTGTGATGAGAGAGAAATCATATCCTTAAAGATAAGTCTAAAAGGCAACAAGATCAGACAATAAGCTATCTGTTTTTTTTCTAAATTAAAGGGAATAGTCCTTGTACTTTGTTCAAAGTACAAAGTACAAAGCTCCTTATCTGGATACAGATGGCACTCTCCTTTGCAGACAGCCCCAAATTGTTCCCAACTGTTGCACTGATGGAATGAGCAAGTCCTTCAAGGTTGAACATCACTCCCATGTTGCTGTTAGGGTGTACAGAGTTTTTCTGGTTCTGCTCATCTCACTCAGCATCAGTTCACGCAAATCCCTCCAGGTTTCCCTGAAATCTCATCCCTCCTGGTTTCTAATAGAACAGTAGTGTTCCATGACATACATATACCACCGTTTGCTAAGCCATTCCCCAATTGAAGGACATTTACTGGATTTCCAATTCTTTGCCACCACAAACAGGGCTGCTATAAATATTTTTGTACAAGTAATGTTTTTACCCTTTATCCTCATCTCTTCAGGGTATAGACCCAGTAGTGGTATTGCTGGGTCAAAGGGCATGCACATTTTTGTTGCCCTTTGGTCATAGTTCCAAATAGCTCTCCAGAAAGGTTGGATGAGTTCACAGTTCCAGCAGCAGTGTAATTTCCCACATCCCTTCCAACAATGATCATTATCCTTCCTGGTCATACTGGCCAATCTGAGAGGTGTGAGGTGGTACCTGTTTTCCAATTTTCAATAAGATAATGGCTCCATAATTTCTAAGATTACTTCTGGTTGCATTCCTGAGAATTTAAATCCTCAGCTATTGATTTTAGAAGGAGGATCTCCCAAGGAATCTCTGGAAGGCCCCCAGAACCTCTTTATTCCTCAGACTATAAATAATGGGGTTAAGCATAGGGGTGATGATAGTGTAGAAGACAGCCAAGTTCTTGTCATCTTCTGGGGAGCGTAGAGTTGCTGGTCTCAGATATGTATATACAAATGGGACATAGTAGAAGGTGACCACAGTCAGGTGGGTAGAGCAAGTAGTGAAGGCTTTCTTTTTCCCCTGTGATGAGCGCATTTTATGGACAGCATAGAGAACCTGGGCATATGAAGCCATGATACCAAGGAAAGGGACAAAAAGAAATATGTTGGTGCTGAAAAACACTGTGTACTCATAGGCCCAGGTATCCATACAGGTTAGAGGTACCATGGTAGGGATGTCACAAAAGAAATGGTTAATGGTTCTGGACTTGCAATAAGGCATGCTAAGAATGTATGCTGTATGCAAAATGGAATTGATGGATGCAGAGATCCAACACCCCGAAATCATCAGCAAACACATTCGCTTGTTCATGAGAACTGGATAATGGAGAGGGCGACAAATGGCCACATAGCGATCAAAGGCCATGGATGCCAACAGTAGCCCTTCCCCACCTGCTATGAGAACAAAACAGAAACTTTGGAATCCACAAGACACCAAAGAAATGAAATTGTCTCCAGTCAAGTAGTTGGTGGTCATTTTGGGAACTGTACTGCAAATAGATATGATATCCATGAGGGAAAGCTGACTGAGTAGGAAGTACATGGGGGTGTGAAGGTGGTGGTCCATCCAGATGAGGAGAATCATGGTTGAGTTACCAAAGAAGGCAATTAGGAAGATGAGGACAACCAGGAGGCAGAAGAGCAGGCCAGATTTTGTTGGGGGAAACAACCCCAGTAAGAAGAAACCAGTAGTGGTTTGATTCCATTCCTCCATAAGAGTGTGTTTCTGGAAGTGCTTTCCTGTAGGATAAAATGAGGGAATAGAAGGAAACTACGTTGCAGCCAAACTCCCTTTGGTTTCTCCCAGAATCTCCTTTTTCATGCACTTCCAAATGGTTATATATTTTGATACTTTGATTTTTCTGCAGTGGGTATATTGGATATGAAACTGCATTTGGAGGCAAGAATGTCGCACTTGAAATTTAGCTTCAGAAGTTATGCTAGATGAGTGTCTCTGGGAAAGTCAGTTAAGCTCTTTTAGTTTTAGTTTCCTTTACTTAAAATGGAAACAATAATAGTATCTTTCCCTTAAAACTATGTTCAGGGCTTTGAAAACCCGAAAACACTAATTCCATGTGAATGACTATTATCATTATTGCTATTATTATAAACATAGCAGCTGGCTGGAACAGTGCATAAATTCTGGCCCTGGAGCCATGAAGATCTGAGGTTAAATCTGTCTTTAGACATGGACTAGTTCTAGGACTTGAGCTTAACTCTGTCTGCCTTGTTTTCTCTATTGTAAAATGAACCTGTGAAGGAAATTGCAAACAGTTGCAGTGTCTTAACCAAGAAAGCCCCAAATGGGATAACAAAGACTTGGCCAAATTGGAAACAAATACGAACAATTAGCAGAAATCTCAGATAATTCCCTGTTTCTAAATAGTTGTCCCTGCTCGTCTGACATTATTTGATCTTTACCTTGTTGGGTATTCACAGAGTTCTGAGATGCCAAGATACTTGATTTGGTGAAAAGGGCAGTCACTTTAATATCAAGTACCAGTTCAGTTTGATGACATCTAGAACATTGGGAGGCACAATAATATAGCGTAATCACACTGATCTATGTATTAAGAGCACTGGAGATCTGGTTACTTCTTTAAACTAACAAGTTCCTGTGGGAACAGATGCCTTCAAATGCAGAAGCATCTTATATATCTAAAAGGAAGGCATCAGATTCTATGACATCTACTTCCTTATTTTTTTACTTGGCAGCCTGTCCTCACATCTTCTTTTGTATGTATTAATAACGTTTAACAACCAGCTCTCTGAAAAGTAAAACATAGTTTTAGTTTAACCTGCACTATTGACTTTTTCTCCATCACTTGTCTAAGTTACCAAGGAAATGAGACAGAAACAAAAGAATCCCCCAAGCTTTGATGGGTTTCTTTTGCTGATTTCTGAGCTGTGAAGGCTCACACTGCATAATTAACTGTAGGAACTGATGCTAGCACAGTTTGAGCATCTTTCCTCAGAAATGCCCCTTTGCAATCTTCCCAGGCTTTAGGGGCATCAGTGTATTCCTATCTCCCTTGTTAGTTTTACTGACAATCCTGCTTTCCATTGACTTTTTTCTATTCTATAGTCATATTGGGTATAGAGTCAATAGCAATTGCCTTAAATGCTATGGTTTTCCTTCCTCAAAATTAGTGTTATCTTCCTTGAGAGCCCCAAACCCTCCTATCATTTCTCCCACTGCTTCTATGATACCTGCCCCTATTATATTATTTTATTAAGTACAGATGCCCATTGCACTTTGACATAAACTATATATCTATTTATTTATACATGTGCACACAGGGCATTGGAATATTTATTTATAAAATTTATTTATTCAATTAAATATTGTTATTTCTTTTATCACTTATTCTTTTAAGTCTGACAATTGCTATAGAAATATTATCTCATATTTATCCTCACAGCAATTCTGGCAGGTAGGTGCTATTATCATTATTATTATTATCACTATTATTATGGCATTTTATAGATGGAAAAACTGAAATATTGAACAGTTAATTGACTTGCCCAGAATCACAAAGCTATTGAGGTCCTGAGAACTTGCTAGATATGTGATTGAAGAAGATTTAAAAATATACATGCTTACATATATTTTTACACACATCCACCCCTATATACATAGAGCCATGGGTCAGCATGCATGAAAATTTATACATCATATGATCCTTTATAATATGGAAGGCAATGCAAAGTTATGATAAATATAGTTATGTATTAAATATGAGTGAGATATATAGTAATTATTAATGGGCCATATTAAGTAAATATCTTTTGCTACATGTATTTATTGTATAATTATATTTATTATGTAGGTTTATAAATATAGGTATAAATGTAGATACAGATATAGATAAAGATACAGAGGCAGCAATATATATATATATATATATATATGTAGAGAGAGAGAGAGAGAGAGAGAGAGAGACTCTGAATGACATTGAATACCTAGACTGATCAAAAACATCAAACCATTCTTGTAAAATTACATATTTATTTTAAGTCTATAAAATTTAAAGAATTATATAATCTGAGTTTTAATTATAATGATATTCCAGTAGTCAAATGATATGTTATTTCATGAAAAAAAACATAATCCATATTTCAGATTGTAGCTTCCAATTTCTCCTTCCCCAGGAAATGAGTCATCCTGACACAAAAGAGGTATTTATCTTTCTAATCTAAACAAATATTTTTCTTTGATTAAAAGAGGATGAATCCAGAGTATAATTTCTTTGTTCATAATGATAATACTTTAAAAAAATAAATTAAAAAACTCAAAAACATAGATAACTTAAGAAAGAATTCCAATGAATATGAATTATTGGGAAAAGTTTTGTTCAGTCAGGAAATGAGTAGGGATAGATTTTTATACCCAAGATCGCAGTAGCCTGAAAGACAGATGACCTAAATATTAAAAGCAAACAAATATCATACCATAAAAACAAATAGAAGGGAACCAGGTGAATTGTGTGTGAATTCTTAACTAAATAAGAGTAGAGGAGATCGTTAACAATGATTTCAACTACATAAAATGAAAAGCTTTTGAACACAGAGCATAAAAGTTATTTTAAGATGGACAGTGATTTTTTCAACCAGAACAAATAGATATTTGTGTCAAAAGCTCTTTTGTGGAGCTGTTATTTATAACAGAAAAATAATATTCACAGATAAGATAACAATTCCCCAAATATAGCTGGTCAAAGGATATAAACACATAATTTTCAATGGTACTATTTCAGACTACGAAGAACCACATTAATGAAATACTGAGAATCACCAATACTGAGAAACACAACTGAAAAACAAAACGACAAAAATGTCTCTTGAGGTTTCATGTCACAGTCATAACCTTGGAAAGATGAAAAAAGATGAGAATCATCAAGGTAAGAGTACCTGTTGAAAGAAGGGCACACTAAAGCATTGTTGGTAGGGCTTTGAATTGCTCCTACTATTGAAAAGTGAGTTGAAGTCATTCATTGAGAAGGATTAAGTATTAATCAATACTCTTTGAACCAGAATTTTTATGGCTAAGTGTATGCCTCAACAAGGTCAGTGAAAAAGAGAGCCCATATATATATATAATACCCTGTGGAAAAAATGGGGGGGCTGTTGATATCCCTAATATAGGGAATGAATACACAAGTTCTGATACATGAATACTATGGAATATTTTTTCCATAAGAAATGATGACTGTAATGGAACATAGAAATATGGAAAGAGTTGAGAAACTGATAACAAGTGAAGGAAAAGAAAGAAAAAAGCAAAGCAGACACCCATAACAAACTGAAGTAAACAACAAAACCATTAAAATAATTAACAAGTTTGACCCTAAAGAGGGACTATTTTGAAGTACAGGAAACTCTCAATAATGTCTCAATGTTTCTCCCATGCTGCTTGTTTGTTGTACTGTTTAGTCTTCATTTTATTTTCTTACAAAGAATGACATTTTTTACTTTGGAAATTGTGGGTGATCTAAAAATAGTAATGAAGCAACAAAGAACATAAAATACAGAACATAAAAGTACATTTTGCCAGGAAACTTCTTTAAAATTAAATAACTGAGTAAAGGAATATATATCTTAGAAAAATTACCTTTACATGCAAATAACAAAAAGACATCTCTCTTGTGTGTTCTGACTTTTTTACTAAACTATTTTTATTTGGAAACACACAGGGTTTCATTGGCATAGGCACTGGAAATTTATTAACATTCTTGCAATCATTTCAAGTTCTCTAAAGGCCTTCATGGAATCATTGTTTTGTAAAATTGCTCACTATTGTTACAACTTACTATATCACCAAAATACCATTAATTTCGATTTTAATGGCTCCACAACTTGATACAGATCTGTGCCAAACTAGTTTAGTGTCACATTTCATTGGTGGCTTCCTTGCACCTACACCATTAATCCTACTGGTTCATGGAAATTATATTATCAGTATTTTCAATGTGCAATGGTAGTACCCGTTTAATAAAGAATGTTTCACTTTGCAAGTGATAGAATTCAGTTTGAGACACCCTCTTTTTTCACTCTCCATGACTGGAGAGTCTTCACAGGTCATTGAATCTATGAATACATTTACTTTGATTTTCTTGCTTTATAATACTGTCCAAGGCTCAGAACTAATTAGATCACTTCATACAATTTCCTTCTGGCAATAGATCTCTCTTATGGTCTCTGTTTTTTTTAACTATCTTCCTTTCTCTTTGTAGCAGTCTCTCAGTTTCCCTTTTCTCTCTCTTTCTGTGTCTTAGCTCTCTTTGCTTCTCCCAGGTCTCTGTCTTTCCTTAGTTCTATTTCTATTTATTTTCTGGTTTTATAACTACACATATTTCTACTGCTCTATTTGCATTGGATTTTCTCTGTCTTCCCTCATCCATCTGCTTGTAAAAAATGTCTTTGGTATTTCCAAGCCATAAAAACTCTTTCTTTTGGATGTCTTACTTGACTTTTCCAAAATGTGGGAAATTTTTCTTTTCTTTATTTCTAAAGAGATGGACTTCTACATACGTGATCTTTTCTCTAGTTTTTTTTTTTTTCGTAAAGGAAAACTCTTAAAGGTTACAAGACAGAAACTTTAAATTTGTTCCTCATTCATTTTCTGAGCATGAAACATATTCATCTTTTACAATAATGAAATAAGGAAAAGGGAGAATTAATGAAGAGAAAGAAGGAAAAAGAAGGAGATAATCAAGCCCTGCTCTTTATTCATATTTTGCTCTTCTGCTATGAAAATGATCTCAGAGGGGATCTCTGAAAAGACAGTGACATTAGAATTAGAAGAACTGCATCTGGGATATTTGGGGAAAATTATTTCGTGTCATTTTTCATTCATGAAAGGTGGTTCATGGGACTTTTCAAAGTTCAAATATCATAATATGTATTCAAAGTAATTTTTTATTCATTATACAGTATATTTAATTTTTTAAACTTCAATTTAATTTATGTTGTTAATGCTATTATTAGTTAATTGTCTGTAGAGGTTTCTGTAATCATCATCCTATATTTAAGGCTGTCATATGAATTTCTTTATTTTGAATTTGTATCTGAAAATTCTTTTGGTTGGTTTTCCTTTACTTCCTCAAACAGATAAGATGAATCTCTCTCTATTTTTGTCTTTTTATCACTTGCCAGTCCCCATCTCTCTAGAGGACCAAGCAACATACTGACATCTAGATAGCAAAATGCATTTTGCATGTTTTTTAGGAATTAAATAGTGTGTTTGACAGAATTGCAGAGCTGTCCATCACCTTCTCCTTTCCTTGCTTTTCAGATTTTTTGCTCAAGAGCCCTTAAATGGCAAGGGTCTATCAAAGGTAACATTTCCTCCACTATAGGAAGGCCAAGCCTATTCTGCTCCTGACAAGAGAGTCTGGTTCTTGAGACAGTCATCAGAGAAGGAGTTCCCACAGACTCTTCCAATTATTTCTCCATTTCTAGGAATTTATCCTTTTGTCTTATTTAAATTTCTGGCAGAATCATATGATATCAGAGTTGATTTGGAGTAATGATAAATCATCTAAAAATCTGGGTTTTAGCAACACATCTAGAACCTATTACATTTCTCTGAACCTCAGATTTCCTATCTTTACATAGTTTTACACTCTATATCAAAGGGTTCTTCAGAAAGAAATGTTCTGTATCAGAAAAATTCCATATAAATTAGAACTGTTCTTATTATTTAACTGATGAATTATGTCTTACCATCCAGTCCTCATTAGAAATAAGCAATGGCTTTGTATTGATCCTCCCCAGTCTCTGCTTGGCATAGGACATGGAACAATAGACTTTGAATCAGGATGGCCTCACTTTTAATTTAATTTAATTTAATAAATAATTCTATTTCAAACAATTACTGGTTAAGAGAACCTGGTCAAGCAAATCAGTTTGGTCTCAGTTTCCTTATCTGCAAAATGAGGAAATTAAACTTGATCTCTTTGTGTCCTTCTAACCCACATTGTATGATCAAAGTGACCCCAATTTTGATATCCCTCTCACCTTTTCAAATGATGATGATCAACAGCCTAATAGGCTGGTATTGCTCAGTTAGTCCTGATGCACTTCCTGAAGGAAGCTGCTACAGGGAAAGGCAGAAATGAAATACTACCTATGTTCTCTTATACTATTAGGTGACCTGACACTCCTTTCTTCAGTGATTGCATTGTCCAAGTCCTCAGAGATCACCTCAATAACCATCCCCCCATCTCTGACTCAAATACTTCACTGAGCTCATTCATTTGTTCATCCCTGACTCTGGACATAAAAATATACCGTTGTTCATTATTCATCTACTCTCTGCAGAGAATTATTGGCTCATCTATTCACTAAGCACAAACCAATAGGGAATTAAACAGAGAATCATTAAAATACCAGGAAAATGCGAGTTTTTGAACTTGTAATAGCTTTTAGAAATCATTTAATTCCGTGCAGCTAGGTGGCATACTGGATAGAGCACCCATCATGGAGCCAGGTGTTCCTGAGTTCCTGAGTTCAAATCCAGCCTCAGACACCTAATAATTACCTAGCCGTGTGGCCTTGGGCAAGCTACCTAAGCCCATTGCCTAGCAAAAACCCCAAAATAAAGAATTTATTTAATTCAATCTCTTTATTTTAAAATTATAAGGTTGATTTCCAGATATGAAAAAGGACTTGGTTGACTTGAAGATACTTGAATGTACAAAGAAGGCAGCCTCTAAGTTTGGCAATAAGGGCAGTTGTAGAATTGTCAAATTGGAAGCTGAAGAGTGGAGCCAGGTCACAGCTATATCACAGGAGCTAAATGTTCAGTGTAAGCATTTACACCTTGGAAATCAGTGAAATGCTAAAATTAAGGACATAATTTATCATTTGTTTGTTGGCTATCAGTAAAGTAATGAAAATGGTAAAAAATCAAATAAAAATGAAAATTGCGTCAATTTTTTTGGAGGAGGGGAATCGATTTTTAAACATTTACTATCATATCTTTAATTGGAAAAGTCTTTTCATTTGAGAAGAGAAAATTTGGTCTAATGTCAGAAACAATAGAACTAGAGATGGGAGAATTGAATTCTACCTGTGCCAGGCATTGCCCAATCAGCTAAAATACCCTGCATTACTCAGGGCACTCAATGGTCCAGTGGGCATATTAATATTGTGTTCCTGTTGTTTATTTTTAGAGGTAATAGGGTGAAGAAATGGAAATGTCCCTGCTTTTATTAACCATTGATTTTACTGCTTCTTCAGAGATATTAAGGTATCAAGACTCCTTGTTTTTTTTTTTTTGTTTTTTTTTTTTTTGGATTTTGCAAGGCAAATGGGGTTAAGTGGCTTGCACAAGGCCACACGGCTAGGTAATTAGTAAGTGTCTGAGACTGGATTTGAACCCAGGTACGCCTGACTCCAGGGCCGGTGCTTTATCCACTGGGCCACCTAGCCGCCCCTACTCCTGGGTTCTTAAAGTAAATAAAATCAGATTTCGTTAGGTGAACATTTGAAATTCCAATAAAATCAAAGAAGTGATTATGATGAGTGTCAGAACCAAAGCAGCTCAGAAGATAACACACACTGGCTTCCAGTGCAAGAATTACTGAGCATCTTCTTCTTTTTTTTTGCTTTTTTGCAAGGCAGTGCAGTTAAGTGGCTTGCCTAAGGCCACACAGCTAGGTAATTATTAAGTATCTGAGGTCAGATTTGAATTCAGGTACTCCTGACTCCAGGGCCAGGGTTCTGCCCAGTGCAACACTTAGCTGCCCCCAAATATATTTTTTAAGGAATTTTTCTTCAGTTGATTTTTTTTAGGTTTTCACAAGGCAGATGGGGTTAAGTGGCTTGCCCAAGACCACATAGCTAGGTAATTATTAAGTGTCTGAGGCCGGATTTGAATCCAAGTACTCCTGACTCCAAGGCAGGTGCTTTGTCCACTATGCCACCTAGCCACCCTTAAGTTGATTTTTAAAACATATTTTCCATCTGGTAAATTTTACCTTTTAATCAATTATTTTATTTGGCTAAGCTATTCTTATAATTGTTTAAACTCTCATTTCTTTCACCAAATTTTCATTTAACTCTAATATGATTTTTAAACTCCTTTTTGAACTCTTCCATAAAGTTCTTTCTGGGCTTGAAACCATTTCCCATTTTTCTTCCATTCATATGTCTTTTGATACTGTTGTCCTCTTCTGAGTTTGTGTCTTTTTCTTCCTTATCACTATATTAATTTTCTTTTTTCCTATGCTTTTCTGATGCTCTTTTTATTCATCTTTTTTTGACATTTTTCCTTTCTTTTAAATTTGTGCTCTTCTCTAAAGTATTAAAGGGGCACTCTCGGGCTTTTTATGTGAGGGACTGCAGGTGCTAAAGATTTTGCCCTGAGGTACAAGGTTCATGGCACTTCTGGAGACTGTAGGGGATTTGCAGCAAGCATGATACTGATGCAGTGTTCTAGTGATTGTATCTTATGTGTGTTGAGCTGGTTTGAATGTTTTTGCATTTCTTGGGTTTGGCTATTAGAGGCTGACTCTTTGCCCAGGATAATGTTGAACTGGAGTTTTATGCTTAGAGCTGGAGTTTTCCATTTCCTCTGTTTGTGGTCAGGCACATGGGGGAGGGGTCTTAATATTGACATATGGTCCACTGAACTGGGGCTCGGGATCTCTGGTAGGTTAGTTGGGGTGGGTTTGCTGTGAGATAATTTTTTTTAGCCAATCTTAAAAGATCCTTGGGCTATTAGATTGTATTAGCTCATTGTTTTATTGGTTCAGCTGTTTCAGGATTTGTTTTGGGAGGTTATTTAAAGATTGTTTGGAGAATTACATTGATTTATGCTTCCTCTGCCATCTTGGCTACTGGAAATAGAATTTTCTTTAATGTTATTCGTATTTTTCCAATATTATGGCTACAATCTAAGGCCTCTAGCCTGGGAATATGAAAAGACCATCGTTTCCTCTTTATGTTGCTGGGTCCTGGCCTCCCCCTTTTTCCTTCCTGTCTCTCCCCTTATGCTTTACTCACCTCATTAGATTGTAAATTATCCTAAAACAATGACTATATTGTCTACTGTTACTTCAATCATCAACACTTAACATAGTGTCTAGCCCCAAGGTAAAGCTAAATTGATATTTTTGTTCATTCACTCATTTCTTCATTCATGCATTCATTTAGTTACTCATTCATTCACCATATGCTACAATAAAGGACTCATTCCACACTTGTAGTAAAGATATTATGGCTAAGATGATTATGGGACATTTTTCATAAGCACTCATATAGAGTCAGGATGGTCTTTTCAGTAATATAAATTCTTATATTTCTTGAATTTGGTTCATTATTTTACAATGTTTTGTTCAGTATAGTTATATGTATAAATATGTATATATAGACCCATATGTGTACATGTGTATACATACAAGTGGACATATATACATTTACACATTTATAAATATTTCTCTTGGATATACTGTATTTATCCTGCATCAGTTGATATATGACTTCCCTCGGGTTTGTTGAATTCTTCTTATGCTTCCTATGTAAAACAATCATATTCAGTCACCTTCATAAAATACAATTTTTCAATCCCCAATCAATAAGTGATCATTTAACTTCAACATTTTTTTTTCTGGCCATGAAATATATTTTCCTTGATATGTTGCATCCATGGTACTTTTCCTGCCAATCCACACCTTCTCACAAGATCACTCTGAAGATGAAAGAGGTTCTATGAATAAGAATTCCTCAGCTCAGGAAGATGAGCTGTGATTTTTCTTCACTTGAACAATTCTACAGATAATTCTGAAAACAGATTTAGCTATCATTTACCTAACTTGACTTGAGCTTCATGTCATTAACCCTATATTGATCATAATGTTGGAAGAACTGATACCCTTAATGCTCACTTATTACCTTTTCTTTCTTTGATCATAACATTTCAGTGATTCATCATTTTCTCTATGCAAACACTTCTGATTGACATTTCAGTAGTAAACCTTTTCAGGATTCATTCCCATCTGAGACCTCTACTCTCACTTCCTTCAGTCTTCTTCAGAGGCACCAGAAATACCATTATATGCCTAAAACACAATTATACAATCATATGTGTATATATATATATATATATATATATATATATATATATATATATATATATATATATCTTCACCATGCCTTATTGCATGGTGTATCCCCCCCATACCTGGAATGTCACCCTTCCTCAACATCATCCTTTAACATTTCTATGCTTGCTTCGAAGTACAATTCAAGTGTATTCCCTCATGAGACTTATAGAGGACTGTTTATTTCATGGTGACTTCTCCCACTTTGGATATAACAAGTTTTTGCACATCTATGATCATGGCAATTGCCTAGTGGAATATCAGCTTCATGATAGAAGCAATTATTTTCTTTCTTAAAAGATGACTTCAGCATCTAGCACAGTCCTAAGGTAGAGTAGATTCTAAATAAATACTAGTTTGAGTCTAGGAAAAATAATCTCCATGTCGTACGAATGGAGAATTATAATTCCTTCCTGTTTTCCAATTTTCAATAAGATAATGGCTGCATAATTTCTAAGATACCTTCTGGTTGCATTCAGCTATTCTTTTTGGGATGAAGATCTCCCTAGGAATCTCTGGAAGGCTCCCAGAACCTCTTTATTCCTCAGACTATAAATAATGGGGTTAAGCATAGGGGTGATGATAGTGTAGAAGACAGCCAAGTTCTTGTCATCTTCAGGGGAACGTAGCGTTGGTGGTCTCAGATATGTATATACAAATGGGACATAATAGAAGGTGACCACAGTCAGGTGGGTAGAGCACGTAGTGAAGGCTTTCTTTTTCCCCTGCGATGAGCGCATTTTATGGACAGCATAGAGAACCCGCACATAGGAAGCCATGATACCAAGGAAAGGAACCAAAAGAAATATGTTGGTACTGAAAAACACTGTGTACTCATAGGCCCAGGTATCCATACAGGCTAGAGGTACCATGGCAGGGATGTCACAAAAGAAATGGTTAATGGTTCTGGACTTGCAATAAGGCATGCAAAGTGCATATGCTGTATGGAAAACAGAATTGATGGATGAAGAGACCCAAGTCCCAGAAATCAATAGCAAACACATTTTCTTGCTCATGAGAACTGGATAATGGAGGGGACGGCAAATGGCCACATAACGATCAAAGGCCATGGATGCCAACAGTAGCCCTTCCCCACCTGCTATGAGAACAAAACAGAAACTTTGGAATCCACAAGACACCAAAGAAATGGAATTGTCTCCAGTCAGGTAGTTGGTGGTCATTTTGGGAACTGTACTGCAAATGTATATGAGATCCATGAGGGAAAGCTGACTGAGTAGGAAGTACATGGGGGTGTGAAGGTGGTGGTCCATCCAGATGAGGAGAATCATGGTTGAGTTACCAAAGAAGGCAATTAGGAACATGAGGACAACCAGGAGGAAGAGGAGCAGGCCAGATTTTGTTGGGGGAAACAACCCCAGTAAGAAGAAACCAGTGGTGGTTTGATTCCATTCTTCCATAAGAGTGTGTTTCTGGAAGTGATTTCCTGTAGGATAAAATGAGGGGATGGAAAGAAACTGCTTTTCAACCAAACTCCCTTTGGTTTCTCCCAGAATTTCCTTAATTCATGCACATCCAAATGGTTATATATTTTAATACTTTGGTTTTCTGCAATTAGTACACTGGATAAGAAACTGGGTTTGGAGTGAACAGTGTCTTATTTCAAATTTAGCTTCAGAAATTATGCTAGATGAGTGTCTCTGGGAAAGTGAGATACACTCTTTTAGCTTCAGTTTCCTTAACTTAAAATGGAAACAATAATAGTATATTTCCCTTAAAACTGTGTGCAGGGCTTTGAAAACCTGAAAACACTAAGTCCATGTGAATTACTATTACCATTATCGTTATTATTATAAACGTAGCAGCTAGCTGGAACAGTGGCTAAATTTCTGGCCAAGATACTTGACTTGATGAAAGGGGCAGTCATTTTAATATCCACAAACAATTCAGTTCAATGATTTCTAGAACACTGGGAGGCACAATAACAAAGTGTAATCACACTGATCTGTGTATCAATAGCACTGGAGATCTGTTTGATTCTTTAAACTAAAAAAATTTCTATGGGAACAGATCACTTCAAATGCAGAAGCATCTTATACATCTAAAGGAGGGCATCAGATTCTATGACATCTACTTCCTCATTTTTTTACTTGGCAGCCTGTCCTCACATCTTCCTTTGTATTTATTTTTAAAGTTTAACAACCAGCTCTCTGAAAAGTAAAAACATAATTTTACTTTAACCTTCACTATTGACTTTTTCTCCATCACTTGTCTAAGTTACCAAGGAAATGAGACAGAAACAAAAGAATCCCCCAAGCTTTGATGGATTTCTTTTGCTGATTTCTGAGGTGTGCAAGCTCACACTGCATAATTAACTGTGGGAACTGATGCTAGCACAGTTTGAGCATCTTTCCTCAGAAATGCCCCTTTGCAATCTTCCCAGGCTTTAGGGGCATCCGTGTATTCCTATCTCCCTTGTCAGTTTTACTGACAATCTTGCTTTCCATTGACTTCTTCTATTCTGTGTTCATATCAGGTATAGACTCAATACCAATTGCCTTAAATACTATAGTTTTCCTTCCTCAAAATTAGTGTTATCTTCCTTGAGAGTCCAAAACCCTCCTATCATTTCTCCCTCTGCTTCTATGATACCTCCCTCTATTATATTATTTTATTAAGTATAGATACCCATTTCACTTTGATATAAACTATATATCTATTTAAATATATGTATATATATATATATACATATATATATGTGTGTGTTTGTGTGTGTGTGTGTGCACACAGGGCATTGAAATATTTATTCATTTATTTATTTATTCAATTAAATTTTGTTATTTCTTTTATCAATTATTCGTTTAAGTCTGACAGTTGCTATACAAATATTATCTCATCTTTATCCTCACAACAATACTAGGAGGTAGGTGCTATTATTATTATTATTATTATGACATTTTATAGATGGAAAAACTGAGGTATTGAACAGTTCATTCTCTTGCCCAGAGTCACAAACTATTGAGGTGCTGAGAACTTGCTACATATGTGATTGAAGGAGATCTATAAATATACATGTTACATACATTTTTACACAGATCCACGCATCAATCCATACCTATATACATAGCCCGATGGGTCAGCATGCACACAAATATATACATTATATGATCCTTTATAATATAGAATGCAATGCAAAGATATGATAAATATACATATAAAATAAATATGAGTAAGATAATTCAGTAATTATTAATGTGTAATATTAACTCAATTTGTTTTGCTACTTGTATTTACTGTATAATTATATTAATTATGTAGGTATATACATATAGGTAGAAATGAAGACATAGATATATGCACAGCGATATAGATTTTGATATAGACTCTGAATGACAGTGAATCCCAAGATTCATCTAAAAATCAAACTATTCTTGGATAATTTCCTTATTTATTTTAAGCCTATAAAATTTAAAGGATTAGATAATCTGAGTTTGAACTATAATGATATTCCAGTAGCCAAGCGACATGGTATTCCATTATATAAAAACATAATCCATATTTGATATTGTAGCTTCAAATTTCTTCTTCCCCAGGACATGAGTCATCCTGATGCAAAGAAGCATTGAGTTATCTAATCTAATAAAATATTTATGGCATGAATAAAAGAGGATGACTGCAATCAGACTATAATTTCTTTGTTTATAGCTACAATATTTTATAAAATAAAATAAGAAACTCATAAACGTAGATAACCTAAGAAAGAATTCCTATTGAATAAGCATTTTTGGGAAAAGTGATGTTCAGTCAGGGAGTAGTGATAGATCAATACTTTATCCCCAAGATGACAGTAGCCTGAAAGACAGATGACCTAAATATAAAAAAGCAAACAAATCTCACACCATAATAACAAATAGAAGGGAACCATGTGAGTTGTGTGTGAATTCTTAACTAAATAAGAGTAGAGG
This sequence comes from Macrotis lagotis, assembly GCF_037893015.1. Taxonomy (NCBI): domain Eukaryota; kingdom Metazoa; phylum Chordata; class Mammalia; order Peramelemorphia; family Peramelidae; genus Macrotis; species Macrotis lagotis. The sequence continues at coordinate 924,225,545 of NC_133658.1, read as the reverse complement.
AGATCGTTAACAATAATTTCAACTACATAAACGTGAAAAGCTTTTGGACAGAGAACATAAGTTCTTTTAAGATGGAAAGTGATTATTTTCAACCAGACCAAATAGATATTTGTGTCAAAAGCTCTTATGCGGAGCTGTTATTCATAATACAAAATTAATATTCACAGATATGAGCAAGAACAATTCCCCAAAAGATAGGTGGTCAAAGAATATAAACAAATATATTTCAAAGGTTGTGCTTCAGACTGTGAATTCCTGCATTAATGAAATACTGACAATCACCAATACTGAGAAACACAAAGTAAAAAAGAAATCAAATAAACATCTCTTGAGATTTCATGTCACTGTCGTAACCTTGGAAAAGATGAAAACAGATGGGAATCATCAAGGTAAGAGTGGCTGTTGAAAGAAGGGCACACTAATGCATTGTTGGTAGGGCTGTGAATTGCTCCTACTATTGAAAAGTCAGATGAAGTCATTCATTGAGAGTGATTAAGTATTAATCAATACTCTTTGGACCAGAAGTTTCATGGCTAAGGATATGCCTCAATGAGGTCAATGACAAACAGAGCCTATATATAATACCAAATAATTGAAAACAGCACATTTTATTGTGGAAAAAAATAAATTGGGGGGGCAGTTGATATCCCTCATTTAGGGAATGAATAGACAAGTTCTGATACATGAATTTTATGGAATATTTTTGTTCTGGAAGATATGATGAGTGTAATGCAACATAAAAATATGGAAAGAGCTAGAGAAACTGAGAACAAATAAAGGAAATAGAATGGAAAAAAAAGCAAAGCAGACACGCATAAGAAACTGACATAAACAACAAAACCATTAAAATAATTAACAAATTTGACCCTAAACTTGGACTACTTCGAAGTATAGGAAACTTAATAATGGCTGACTTTTTCCTCTATGCTGCTTGTTTGTTGTGCTTTTTAGTCTTCATTTTATTCTCTTACAAAGAATGACACTTTTTACATTGGAAATTATTGGTGATCAAAAATAGCAATGAAGCAACAAAGAACATAAAACACAGAACATAAAAGTACATTCTGCAAGGAAACTCCTCCAAAACTAAATAACTGTGTAAAGGAATATATATGTTAGAAAAATTACCTTTACAAGCAAATAAATAAAAGGCACATCTCTCTTGTGTGTTATGACTTTTTTACTATAATATTTTTATTTGGAAACATCCAGGGTTTCATTGGCATAGGCACTGGAAATTGATTAACATTCCTGAGATCGTTTCAAGTTCTCTAAAGGTCTCCATGGAATCATAGTTTTGTAAAACCGTTCATCTGTAGTTACTGCTTACTATTTCACTAAATCACCATTAATTTCAATTTTTAAGGGTGCCAAGACTTGATACAGATCTTTGCCAACTAGTTTAGGGTCACATTTCATTTGTAGCTTGCTTGCACCAATAGTATTAATCGTACTGGTTCATGGAAATTGTATTATCACTATTCACAATGTGCAATGGTAGTACCTGTTTAATAAAGAATGTTTCTCTTTGCCAGTGATAGAATTCAGTTTGAGACACCCTCTTTTTTAACTCTAAGAATCAGAGGATATATCATGACTGGAGGAGTCTTCAGAGGTCATTGAATACATGAATACATTTACTTTGATTTCCTTGCTGATTTAATACTGTCCAAGACTCAGAACTAATTAGAAGATCATTTCATACAAATTCCTTCTGGTATTAGTTATCACTGTTGGACTATTTTTTATATTGCTTTCTCTATGTAGCTGTTTCTCAGTGTCCCTCTTCTGTCTCCTTCTGTGTCTCTGGTTCTCTCTGCTTCTCCCAAGTTTCTGTCTCTGTCTTTCTTTAGTTCTATAATTCTATTTGTTTTCTGGTTTTATATCTGCTTATATTTCTGCCTCTCTATTTGTCATTAGGTTTTTCTATGTCTTCCTTCATTCATCTGCTTTTAAAGTTGTCTTTATTTCCCCAGGTATTTCTGAGCCATAAAAACTATTTCCTTTGGATGTCTTACTTGAGCTTTCCATAATGTGGCAAATGTTTCTTTTCTTTCTTTCTAAAAGGATGGACATATATATATATATATATATATATATATATATATATATATATATATATATATATATACTCTTGTCTCAAGCTTTTTTTGTCCAGAGAAAACACTTAAAGAAATGTGAGGCTTAGGTTACAAGACAGAAACTTTGAATTTGTTCCACATTCATTTTTTTTGAGGATGAAATATATTCATAATTTACAATGATGGAAGAAGTAAAAGGGAGCTCTAATGAGGACAAAGAAGGGAAAAAGGACATAATTAAACTGTGCCCTTTATTCATATTTCCTCTTCTGCTATGAAAATGATCTCAGAGGGGATCTCAGGAAGGACAGTGAAATTAGGAGCAGAACAACTGCATCTGGGCTATTTTGGCCAAGTTATTTCACATCATTATTTATTCATGAAAGGTGGTTCATAGATCTGTTTAAAGTTCAAATGACATAATATGCATTGAAGGTAATTGATATTCATAATGCACTATATTTAATTTGTTTAATTTAAGTTAAGTTATGTTGTTAATGCTGCTATTAGTAAATTTTCTGTTGATGGTTCTATAATCATTCGCCTAAATTGAGGGTTGTCATATGAATGTCTTTATTTTTGAATTTGCATCTGTAGATTCTTTTTACCTGGTTTTCCTTTACTCCCTTAAACAGATAAGATGAACCTCTCTCTGTTGTTTTCTGTTCACCACTTGCCAAGCCCCATCTCTCTAGAAGATCAAGCAGCATACTGACATCTAGAAAGCAAAAGGGACTTGGCTTTTTTTTAGGAGTTAAATAGTGAGAGGGACAGAAGCAGTCCTGGAATCAAGGGGACCTGATTTCAGATTTCTCCTCAATCTCTTGACTCTAATTACCTTTGTGACCTTTGCTTGGTCACTTGACCCTGATGCCTCACATTCTGGGTAATCTTTTTTCTTTAGGTTTTTTTGCAAGGCAAATGGGGTTAAGTGGATTTCCCAAGGCCACCCAGCTAGGCAAATATTAAATGTCTGAGGCTGGATTGGAACTCAGGTACTCCTGACTCTGGGGCTGGTGCTCTATCCAGTGTACCACCTAGCCACCCCTCATCCTGGGCAGTCTTCAGTCATCCTAAACTCTCTCTGGCCACATATCTCTGGAGGGCAAAGTAAAACTGTGCAATATTCCCTCATTCAAATCCAATTCACATGCTTGTAATGGCATCAACTCCCTCATGTGAGTCATTTTTTTTGTCATGATCTTTTTTGGCAATGAAGGATAAACTAACAAGAATTGCAGCGAATAATACCTTAAGATAGTCATTCATTTATAAAACATAATAATAATGATAATAGTAATAATAACAACAAACCAGAAGTCACAGAATAAAAGTAATTCTCTCAGTTGACTTGTAAACACTCAATTTTAAGCCATTCATGACAAAAATACGAAAGGATAAAGCCAAGAAATCTACAATGGTCCTGGAGAAGCAGCTTAGTTGGCAGGAAATAGTCTTGAGTCAGGGGAAGAAAAAAGAGGTAGAAACTTCTGTGCTAACTTGAAAGTATTCTGTAAACTTGAGATACTGCTGCTGTTGCTACTAAGCAGCATAGCATTGAGATGCAAAGAGGTGGAGGTAGGGAGGGCGGGACAACCCTGATTTCATGATTTAGGTCCTGAATCCAACTATATCTGTTATTTTAGACACCGTAAAGAATCATAGAGCCCTCAGTTATAGGGGTGGCAGGCAGAATTGGGTCCTGTGGAGAGGATTTCCACAACAGAAGATACCCATAACTTTGAACCAATAGGTATGGATACCATCATTATTGTGACTTTGAGTTTGGATCTTGGTGACCCTACTTAATCTCTGTGTGTGGCAAAGGAAGATCCTTCTCCTACCTGATGTTCTTTTTTCTTATGTATGAAATGAAGACATTGGAGAAGACAGTTTCTGACGTTTCATTGTCCTATACATATTAGGTTACACATTTCTCATTTGAAATGTTGAGCATTATGTTAAGACAACTCCTCACTTTGGTCACTTAGAAACTATTTAAAATGAATTCTTTTTGGTTTTGTTTCTGTAAGGTAATGAAGTTAAGTAATTTGTACAAGGTTACACAGCTATTAAGTATCAAGCATCTGAGGGTGGATTTGATCTCAGGGTCTCCTGTTTCCAGGGTCAGTGTTCATTCTATGGTGCCACCAAGGAGCCCTTCACTTAGACTTTAGATGTAGATGAATATCAATCATTTCTATTTGTCAAATTCCCTAAAGGGATGAATGAAGGTATCTTATATTGCCAACGTGCTCCTTGAAAACCAAGGTTGAAGTCTTTAAAAAGAATTAGTTCTTTACAAGAAGAATAAGTGATATCTCAGGTGAGGGAAAAGGTCTATTTATTGAAAATAATGTTGGGAAATTAAATAGATTCACTGAAATAAATAACTGATTTAGGAAATTCTGTATGCCATCCTCTCCCTCTCTACATATATGCAAGTGGACAAATGAAGAAATACATATACATATATACCCACCAAAAGTATATACAGAAACCCCAATATTTTCCCCATTTCAGCAGTTTATGAAGACGCAAGCTTCCTCTGATATGACCTTGCTTTTCATCGTGGCAGACCTTTTCTTACTTGTAAAAAAATAGTCTATCTTGAAATTCAATAATTGTTCCTTAGCCATGGAGTTGGTAGAGTTACAGGACAGAGCTTAGGAACGATGGAAAGAATATGTAACTTTTGTGGGGTGAAGCTGGCTAATGGAGGTGAGGTGTTGAGAATGGAGGACTTGACATCAGTGTTAGAGGTAGCATGACTCCTAAGATGCCCGACTACATGACTCCAAGACTGTATTAGGACACTGGCACACTCTACCATCACTTACTTACTCCATATGCATGTCTTCCCATCAGATCCTCCCTCATATTTTCACACAGAATTGCAGAGCTTCCCATAACCTTCTCCTGTCCTTGCTTTCCAGAGTCTTTGCTCATGTGTTACCTGTGGACACCAAATGGCTTCCTCAAGACACCTGAAATGGGAAGGGTCTGTCAAAGGTACCATTTCCTACATTATAGGAAGGCCATGCCTATCCTGCTCTTGAGAGTCTGGTCCCTGGGACGGTCATCAGAGAAGGAGTTCCCACAGACTCTTATAATTATTTCTCTATATCTAGGAATTCATTCTTAATTCTAATTTAAATTTCTGGGAAGGGAGAATCATATGATGGTAGGAATTGATTTGGAGTAATGATAAATCATATAAAAATCCAGGTTTTAGCAACATATCTACAAACATTTCTCTCAACCTCAGATTTCCCATTATTTCATTGGAGACAGATAGTTGCACTTTCTATATCAAAGGGTTCTTCAGAAAGAAATGTTCGGTATGAGAAAAATACCATATAAATGTGAATTGTTCGTAGTATTTAACTGAGGAATTATGTCTTACCATCCAGTCCTCATTAGAAATAAGTGATGGCTTTGTATAGATCCTCCCCAATCTCTGCTTGGCATAGGACATGGAACAATGAACTTTGAATGAGAATGGTCTTATTTTTAATTTAATTTCATAAATAATTTTATTTAAAACAATTATATTAAGAGAATCTGGTCAAGCAACATAATCTCACTTGACCTCAGTTTCCTCATCTGTAAAATGAGGAAGTTTGACTTGATCTCTATGTGTCCTTTTAACCCCAAATATATGATCCAAGTGATTCCAATTTTAATATCCCTCTCACCTTTACAAATGATGATGATCAACAGCCTCCTAGGCTGCTATTGCTCCGTTGGTCCTGATGCAATTCCTGAAGGAAGCTGCTACAGGGAAAGGCAGAAATGAAATACTACACATGTTCTCTTATACTATTAGATGACCTGACACCCCTTTCTTCAGTGATTGCACTATCAAAGTCCTCAGAGATCACCTCAATATCCACCCCCCCATCTCTGACTCAAATACTTTCACTGAGCTCATTCAATTGTTCATCCATGACTCTGGACATAAAAATACACCATCATTCATTATTCATCTTCTCTCTGGAGATAAGTATTGGCTTATCCATTCACTAAGCACAAACCAAGAGGGAATCACACTGACAATCACTAAAATACCAGGAGAAGTGGATTTTTTGAGTTTATAATAGCATTTAGAAGTTATTTAATTTAATCTCTTTATTTTAAAATTATAAGATTGAAATCCAGATATGAGAAAGGACTTGGTTAGCTTGAAGATATTTGAATGAACAAATAAGGCAACCTCTAAGTCTGGCAATGAGGACAGTTGTAGAATTGTCAAATTAGAAGCTGAAGAGTAGAGCCAGGGGAAGCTACATCACAACTAGCTGAATGTTAAATTTTCAGCCTTAAGTGTTTACCCCTTGGAAATCAGTAAATGCTAAAAAAAGGGCATAGTTTGTCATTTTGCTTGTTGGCTATCAGTAAAGTAATGAAAAATGTTAATAAATGAAATTAAAATGAAAATTGTATCAATTTTTTAGGGGGGGGAATCAGCTTTTAAATATTTACTAGCATATACATGCCTGGAAACACCTTTTCATTTGGGATGAGACAATTTGGTCCAATGCCAGGAATAGTAGAACTAGAGGTGGGAGAATTGAATCCTGCCTCTGCCATGTGTAGCCCAATCAGCTAAAATACCTTCACTTCTCAGGGCGCTCAATGTTCCAGTGGGCACATTGATATTGTGTTCCTATTGTTTCTTTTTAGAGCTAATAGGGAGAAGAAATGGAAATTTCCCTGTTTTTACTAACCCTTTATTTACTGCTTCTTCAAAGATATTGAAGTATCAAGACTCCTGGTATCTTCAGGTAAATAAAATCGGATTTCCTTATTTGACCATTTGAAGGTCCAATGAAATCAAAGACATGGTAATGATGAGTGTCAGAACCAAAGTGGCTCAGAAGATAACATATACTGGCTTCCACTGCAAGAATTCCTGAGAATGTTCTTATTTTTTGTGCAAGGCAATGGAGTTAAGTGGCTTGCCCAAGGCCACACAGCTAGGTAATTATTAAGTGTCTGAGCCTGGATTTGAACTCAGCCACTCCTGACTCCAGGGCTGGAGAATGTTCTTTTGAACCTGCTCTTGAACCCCCATCCCATTTGCCAACATTTACACTCAAAACTATACACATATAGGCTCCCAAACATACACATACAAGAAAGAACTTGGAGGTCACATTTGCCTGAAGGCTTGTAATACTTATATGATAACTGGAGTTGTCTATAATCTCATTTAATCTCCTCTTGCTTCTCAGGTCTCCATTCTGTATCTCATATAGAATCCCTAGCTCTCTGTCTCTACAGGAATCAAGGATTCCTGACCCAGGCAGAGGTTTTAAAACATAACAACCTCCCTACACCAAAAGAGGACCATGTCTATCCTACACTAGGGAAAGGATAATGTGCTCTCCTTCTAGGGAGATTACAGGCTCCTATGCATAAACAATCTCTCATATTTATATCTGAGAGACATTGCATTTTTCTAATTAAAATTTCAAGGAAGACAGGATGGCATGACAAAGAGATGGGATCTTAAATAACAATAAAAAATGGTTTTAGTTCCATTTTTACCATTTACTTTTATCTTATTTTTTTGACTCAATAGTAAAATGAATACCAGTTCATGAACTGTCTTCATCAAAGAACAATTGAGAGGAAGATTCTCTGCATAAAGGAAAGTGCTAAAAAGTGCTAAATTTTTATGCACTTGAATCAGACATTGCAATTGTAATCCAGTTTGTGACATACCCTAACTGTGTGACCTTGGGCAAGTACCTTAATTGTTCTCAGGCTCTGTTTCCACATTCTTAAGTGAGGTTCATAACATCTGTCTCAAAGGGTTTTTATGAGGACTAAATGGAATCATCTAGGTAAAGGGCTTGGGCAATCTTGAAATACTTTGTACACTCTAACTCATTAAGTCAATGCAAGCTGAATGTAGCTGTTACAGTATTGCCTGTGGATGAATCTTCTTTGAAAATGAAAATGAAAACTTTACACATACTCTTCTACATGTGGAGTCAGGAAGACCTGGCTTTGAATCCAGACTCTGGTATTCACTACTAAGTGGAAGTCACTTAACTGCCTCAGTTTCCCCATCTTTAAAATGAGGAGGTTGGGTTTGGTGATCTCAAATGTTTCATTGAACTCTGAAGATGTGATCCTCTGATTCCAGTTTTGATGTCCTTCTCACTTCCACACATGATGTTGTTAAGCAGACCCATGGAATGCCATTGCCTAGTGATCCTGATGCAATGTCCAAAGCTAATTTCAACAGGGAAAGGTAGAATTGAAATTCTATATGCTGACATCTCCTGTTTCTGTGTCCCCTGTGCTGTCCAAATTCTTAGTAGCACCTTGATAATCATCTCCCAGTCTTGATCCAATAAGGCACCCGGGTTTATTTATTTATTTAGGGATTACTTTGTTACTGTATACCCACAGACACACCATCATCCATACAGCATCTTCTGTCTGAAGATCATTGTTGGAATTGAGAATGAATTCTAGATGGAAGATAGAGCTTCCAAGCTGATCGTAACTTGTAGAAGTCATCTCATTTAATTCCTTCATTAATAAATTATACAGACTGATTTGTTGTTTGACCTTCATATTCAAAAAGGACCATGACATCAGGGATGAGATGCCATGCCATACCATGCCATGCCATGCTGTGCCATGAGTTGGATTTAAGTGAGCAAGGACTATACAAATTCACCAGTCTCACTTTTTCCTCTAGAGACACCTGGGCCCAGTGGTCAAATATGCTTGGGTATGTTTGGGTATGGCCCTGGTATGGTGAAAGACCTTTTTTTTTTAAACTAGGGTTTTTAACAGGTCTCAGTTTGAATGAGGCAATGTCCATTCATTGATTTAGGCTAGGTAAGAAAGAAATGAGGGAGGGAATAACCTCTTTAACCTAAAATAATTTCTCATCCCTTCCCTTTCCCTATTTTCTCCTTTCTTTCTTCCTCTCCTGTTCCTTCTTTCTGTCCACACAAGGCACCTGTTCATGCTCTGATTCTGAAAGGTTTTTTCCTTTGTTTTGTTTCTCTTCTTCTTGATGGGGATAGTATTATCCCTAACTTGTCTAAAAGGGTTGTCCAGCTTTCTTAACTACTGAGACGAGCTGTATCCATCAAGATTGATCAATTCACAATGCGTTGTTGATGTGTATATTGTTCTCTTGGTTCCACTGCCTTTGCACAGCATCAGATCCTGTTAAGTCATTCCATACTTCTCTAGAGTCCAAATGTTTATAGTTTCTTATAGAACAAGGTTATTCCATAATATTCATGAACCCTAATTTGCTTAGCCATTTCCCAATAGCTGGGCATCCCCTTAATTTCCAATTCTTTGCCACTGCAAATGGGCCGTTATGAATATTTTAGAACATGTAGCACTTTTCCCATTTAAAACAGTTTTATTGCTCTTTGAGCACAGTTCCATGTTGTTCTCCAGAAAGTTTGGATCCATTCACAACTCCACCATCAATGCATCAGTGTCCCAATACTCCCCACAACCTTTGCACCCTTGATCATCATCCCTTTTTCTCATCTTGGCCAGTATGAGAGGTGTGACATGATAACTCATTACTCTCTTAATTTGCATTTCTTTAATCGGTAATGATTTGGAAGATTTTTCATATGATTATATATATATATGTATATATATATATATATATATATTTAATGTCTTCATTTGAAACTGTTCATATCCTTTGACCATTTATCAATTGAGGAATGATTTGTAACCTTATAAATTTGATGCAGTTTTCTATATATTTTAGAAATGGGATCTTTAGCAGAACTCCTAACTGTGAAAATTGTTTCCCAGCTTTCTGTTTTCCTTCTAACTTTAACATCATTGATTTTAATAGTGCAAAATTTATTTATTTAATATAGTCAAATCATCCATTTTGGGATTCATAATGTTCTCTATTTCTTGCTTGACCATAAATTTCTCCCCTCTCTATAGATCTAACAGAGTATTTCTTGTTCTATTATCTTAAGTATGATGTCTACTTTATGTCTAAATCCTATACCCATTTTGACCTTATTTTGGTATAGGTTGTGAGATGAGATCATATGCTTAGTTTTTACCATACTATATTCCAATTTTCCCAACAATTTTTGTCAGATAGTGAGTTCTTATCCAGAAGCTGATGTGAGTTTGTTAAACAGTAGATTGCTGTGGTCATTTACTACTATTTCTTTTGCCCCTATCCAAATCCACTGATCCATTACTCTATTTCTTAACCAGTACCAGACAGTTTTGGTGACTGCTGCTTTAGAGTATAGTTTTAGATACGGTAAAGCTAGGCCACCTTCCTTTACATTTTCTTTTTATCTGTCCCCTTGATGTTCTTGACCTTTTGTTGCTCCAGCTGCATTTCTAACTTGTAAAATAATTATTTTGTAGTTTGATTCTTATGGTACTGAATAAGTAATTAATTTGGGCATATTGTCATTGTTCTTAAATGAGCTCAACCCACCAGCATTTGACATTTTTTCAGTTGTTTAACTCTGGCTTTATTTGAGTGAGAAGTTCTTTTTAATTGTGTTCATGCAGTTTTAGGGTTTGCCTTGGGAGGTAGAATCCCAAGTATTTACTGTTGTCTGCAATTAAATGAAATTAAATGAAATTGCTTTTTCTATCTCTTGCTCTTGGGCTTTGTTGTTCATATATAGAAATGTTGATGATTTATGTGGGTTTATTTTATATCCCACTACTTTGCTGAATTTGTTAATTATTTCAAGGAGTTTTTTAGATGATCTCAGGTTATCTAAGTATACCATCTTGTCATCTGCAAAGAGTGAAAGTTTTGCTTCCTCATTGCTAATTCTGATTCTTCAATTTCTTTTCTCCTCTTATTGCTGAAGCTAACATTTTTAATACTATATTCATGGGGCGGCTAGGTGGCGCAGTGGATAGACCACCAGCCCTGGGGTCAGGAGTACCTGAGTTCAAATCTGGCCTCAGACAATTAATAATTACCTAGCTGTGTGGCCTTGGGCAAGTCCCTTAACCCCATTGCCTTGCAAAAACCTAAAAATAATACTACATTGAATAATAATGGTGATAATGGACATTCTTGTGCCACCCCTGTTCTTATTGAAAATGATCCTAGCTTATGCTCACTGCTTATAATAATTGTTGACATTTTTTAAAAAATGCTATTACTGTTTTTTCTTTTCTTTTTCCAGATTGTCATTCACTACTATGAAACACATTATAGAAGAAATTAGGTGGCACAAGGGATAGAGTACCGACCTTCAAGTCAAGAGGATCTGAGTTCAAATCTGGCCTCAGACACTTAATAATTACCTAACTTTGTGTGACCCCATTGACTTGCAAAAACCAAAAAATATTGTAAATCATGAATAATTAGAGAAATGCAAATTAATATCACTTTGAAATTTCACCTCATACTTATCAGCTAAGGTATTACCAAAAAAAGCAATCATAGTAATTCTGATCTTGTCCAAAGCAAAACAAAAGAGATACTTTTGCTGAAGCATAAAAAATTCTGCTCCAATCCCTTTTCTTTCTCTGTGTGTTTCTATCTAATTCTAGTGTAATTCTTATAAACAACACATTATAGGTTATTTTCTTTTGATTCAATCTGCTTTATTTTTCCATTTTATGAATGAGCCAATCCTATTCACATTTGGTCATGATTATTACCTGTTTAGTTCCCATTAATCTATTTTTCCTCCTGTTTGACTTGTCTCTTTTCAACCTTTCTCTCCTCAAAGTGCTTTTATTTTGTTTACTACCTCCTTTAGTCTGTTCTTTCCTGTCAGTTCCTCCCCTCTAAAGCCTTGCCTTACTTAATCTCCTTTCCTCATACTTCTCTGTCGGGTAAGATTGATTTCTATATTCTATTGATTGTATTTATTATTCCCTTTTTAGCCCACTCAACCTCTCTCATTTCTCTCCTGTATAATGGGCTTTTCACAACTCTTTATATGAAGTAACTTACCTCGTTCTATCTCTCCCTTCCTTCAGTACCCAAAGTACTCCTCTTTCTCTTACCTTATTTTTTCATTCTCTTAAATTCATCTCATATTCATACACTCTAGTCATGTTTATTCATTCTAGCTGTAATATTAATGACATAATTTTTTAAAATTGCAAGAATCATCTTTGCATATAGGAATGTAAACAATTCAGTTTCATTGAGTCCCTTATGTTTTCTTTTGTCATTTTGCTTTTTTTAGACTTCTCTTGGTTCTTGCAGAGATTAAATTTTTTTTTGACAAATTCTACTCTTTATGAAACCTTGAAATACTTACATTCATTGAATGCCCATTTTTTTCTATTAAGTACAATAATTACTTTAACCAGGTAATCTTGTGTTGTAACTCTATTTCTTTTGCTTTCTGGAATATCATATTCCATACCCTTTGATCCTTCAAGGTTGCTGCTGCTGTCTCTGAATATGGCTCCCTGATATTTGAATTATTTCTTTCTGTTGACTTACAGTATTTTCCCCTTTGACTTGAATGTTTTGTAATTTGATTGTAATGTTACTTTTAATGTTTATTTTGAAATCTCTTTCCTGAGGTCATTGGTGAATTCTTTCAATGCCTATTTTGCCTTCTAGTTCCAGAATATTAAAGTAGTTTTCCTTGATAGTTTCTTGAAAGTTTTTGCTCAGGTTTTTATTTTTTTGATTTTGGTTTCCAGTCCTCTAAGGATTCTGATATTATTTCTCCTATATCTATTTTTTTCTGTTCAGTTGATTTTTTTCTTCCAGTGAGATATGTTACGTTTTAATTTTTTTCATTCTTTTCAATTTGTTTCATGAGTTCTTGATGTCTCATAGAATTATTAGCTTTAACTTGCCTAATTTTATTTATAAGGAGTTGTTTTCTTCAGCTTTTGTATGTACTTTTCCATTTGTTCAATTATAGTTTTTAAGGAGTTGTTTCCTTCAGTTGTTTTTTGTATCTTCTTTTCCATCTCAAAAATTCTAATTTTGATCAGCTGTTTACTTTTTCTGTTATTCTCTCTATTTTCATATATTTTGTCACTTTCATTTTTTTGAAAAATTTCATCTACCATTCAAATGAGTTTTAAATTCCTTTTTTGAGCTCTTCCTTTAGTTCTGGACTTGAGCCCTTTCCTATTTTCTTTGGAGATTTCGTCCAATAGATCTTTTGACTTTGCTGTCCTCTTCTGAGTTTGTTGTTTTTGCTTCCCTATCACCATAACAATTTAATTTGGTTAGATTTTTGTTGTGGTTTTGAACATCTTTTTCTGACTTTTTCCCTTTCTTTTGGAGCGTGAAATGGACACTCTCAGGCTTCTTGTGTGAGGTATTATGCCCCTTAAGTACATGGGGGACCCATGTGTCTGGTTCTGTTCTGAGAGGGTTGTATGGTGAGTGACTAGCAATTCTGGATACTATAGGGGTCTGGCACTATAGCTGATAGCAAGCCAGTCCTAGTGCTGCTATCTTATGTGTGTTGAGGTTTTTGGGATGTTTCAGTATTTCTTGGGTCAAGTGATGGAGGCTACCTATTTACCCATGGATATGTTGAAACAGGTCACAATTCTTAGAGCTGGAGTCTGCCCATTCCCCTGGCTATGCTGAGGTAAATGGAGGGTCCTAATACTGACATTTGTCTGATGCTTGAATTGTGGTTTAGGATCTTTGGCTGATTTGTTGTGGTAGGACTTGCTGCTGGTTACTTTGATGCTTCCTGTCCTGGACCACATTACATTTTTACTTTAGTGAGATGGACCTTTCTTGTTAATCTTAAAAGTTTCTTGGGCTCAAAGATTTATGCTGGTTTTGCTTTGTTTTGGGATACCATTTTATGATTGTTTGGAAGTAATTAAGAGAGTTATAGCTTTCTCTGAAACCTTGGCTTCAAAGAGTAGAAGTTTTTTTCTGTTATTCTTATTTTCCCAGCATCATGGCTTCCATTTAAGGCATCTAGCTTGTGAGTATGAAAAGAAAATCTTTTCCTCTCTGTGTGGCTTGGTCCAGGCTCTCCTCTATTTTTCTTCCTGCCTTTCCCTTTATGTTTTTCTTTCCTCATTAGATTGCAAATTCCCCTAGCTTACATTGCCTACTATTACTTGAATTATCTCTGCTTAGAAGTGTCTTGTTCAGAGAAACAATTCATAAATTTGTTTATTTATTAATTGATTTTTTTTGTTCATTCTTTCATTTATTTATTCTTTCATTCATGTCTGACAATGAAAGTCTCATTCCACACTAGTAGTCTGAGACATTTCTATTTAGATGATTGTAGCAAATTTTTCAGAAACACTCATATAGTATCAGGATGAGTCTTTGTATTGGTCTAAGTGATGATATTTCTTGTATTCAGTTAACTATTTTACACTGTCTTATTCTATATATAATATATTGAATATACACACAGACACATTATAAATATATGTACATATAAAAGTATAATTATGTACTTAGCTTGTATGCTCTTTTTTTTATCCTGCATCAGTTAATATATGACTTTCCCAGGCTGTGTTGTATTCTTCATATCTATGTTTCTTATGTAACAATCATATTTAATCACTGTTATAAAATACAATTCTTCAATCCCTCATCAATGAGTGTCACTTCACTTCCATTTGTTTTTCTGGTCATGAAAAATACTTTCATCAAAATGTGGTATCCAAGAGACCTTTCCCTCCTATCTATACTTTCTCACAATATCACTCAGAAGACCAAGCAGGTACATTAAATAACAATTCCTAAGTTCAGGAAGACTAGCTTTCATTCTTCAAATGAAGAATTCTAAAAATATATCATAGAAAGATTATGTCTGGAAATTGATTTACTTTCCATTTACTTAATTTGACTTGAGCCTCATGTCATTGAACCTATACTGATCATAATGTTGGAAGAACTGATATTCTTAAAGTTCAACTGTTACCTTTCTTTACTCAAAAAAACTTCAGTGATTCAATTCTTTGACTAGGATAAAATGCAGATTCTTCTGTTTGATATTTCACTCTTCCCAATGTGTCTCCAGTCAATGTTTCCAGGACTCATTCCTATAGGAGGACTCCACTCACACTGCCTTTCATCCAAACTGGTCCTCTTGCAGGGCACCTAAAAGGTATATATATATATATATTTTTTTTTTTCTCCATGTCTTTTTGTATGGGGTATTCCCTCATGCCTGCAAAGCCCTCCTTCCTCAATACTGCCTTTTAACATCTCTAGTTCCCTCTAAAGTTCAGTTCAAGTATATTCCCCATATTAGCCCTAAATGACTTTTCAATTCATAGTGACCTATTCTGCTTTGAATATACCTTTTATTTGCATATCTGTGTACATGGCCTAATTCCTAGCAGAATATTAACTCCTAAATAGAAGTAATTCCCTTCTTTTTTAAAAAAGATGAACTTCTCAGCATGTAACATAGTCAGAAGGCATAGTAGATGTTAAATAAATGCTCATGTGAGTTTAGGAGAAATAATATCCTTATAAAGGTATGTTGGACTGGTAGAATTGTAATGAATAAATATTCTTCAGTGTGTGATAAGATGATGGTTACATAATTTCTAAGATTTCTTCTGTGACTTCATATTCACAGTTATTCTTTTGGGGATGAGGATCTCCCAAGGAATCTCTGGAAGGCTCCCAGTACCTCTTTATTCCTCAGACTATAAATAATGGGGTTAAGCATAGGGGTGATGATAGTGTAGAAGACAGCCAAGTTCTTGTCATCTTCTGGGGAGCGTAGAGATGGGGGTCTCAGATAGGTGTATACAAATGGGGCATAATAGAAGGTGACCACAGTCAGGTGGGTAGAGCAGGTAGTGAAAGCTTTCTTTCTCCCCTGTGATGAGTGCATTTTATGGACAGCATAGAGAACCCGAGCATAGGAAGCCATGATGCCAAGGAAAGGGACCAAAAGAAATATGTTGGTACTGAAAAATACTGTGTACTCATAGGCCCAGGTATCCATACAGGCTAGAGGTACCATGGCAGGGATGTCACAGAAGAAATGGTTAATGGTTCTAGACTTGCAATAAGGAATGCAAAGAGCATATGCTGTATGGAAAATGGAATTGATGGAAGAAGAAACCCAAGACCCAGAAATCATCAGCAAACATATTCTCTTGTTCATGAGAACAGGATAATGGAGTGGACGGCAAATGGCCACATAGCGATCAAAAGCCATGGATGCCAGAAGTAACCCTTCACCTCCTGCTATGAGTAAAAAACAGAAACTTTGAAATCCGCAAGACACCAAAGAAATGGAATTGTCTCCAGTCAGGTAGCTGATGCTCATCTTGGGAACTGTACTGCAAACGTATATGAGATCCATGAGGGAGAGCTGACTGAGTAGGAAGTACATGGGAGTGTGGAGGTGGTGATCCATCCAGATGAGGAGAATCATAGTTGAGTTGCCCAAGAAAGCAATTAAGAATATGAAGACAACCAGGAGGAAGAGGAGCAGGCCGGTTTTGGTTGGGGGAAACAACCCCTTTAAGAAGAAACCAGTGGTGGTTTGATTCCATTCCTCCATAAGAGTGCGTTTCTGGAATTGTTTTCCTGTAGGATAAAATGAGGAATAGAGAGAAACTGCTTTGCAACCAAACTCCCCTTGGTTTCTGCTAGAATCTCCTAATTCATGCACATACAAATGACTATATAAGTTGATGCTTTGATTTTCATCAGTGTGGTGGTATATTGGATTAGAAAGTAGATTTGGAGTTAAGACTATCTCACTTCAAATTTAGCCTCAGAAATTATGATAGCTGACTGACTCTGGGAAATTCACTTAAACTCTTTCAGTCTTAGTTTCCTTAACTGTTAAATGGAATTAATAATGCTACCTTTTTTTAAGATTATGTCCAGGGCTTTCAAAACTCTAAAATATTATGTTAATGGTAATTACTATATTATTATTATTATTATCATCATCAACATCATCATCATCATCGTCATCATCATCATCATGGCACTAGCTGGTACAGTGCATAAATTTTTGGTCCTGGAGTCAAGATCTGTATTTAAATCTACCTTTAGAAACTTAATCGTCTCTGCCTCAGTTTTCTCATCAGTAAAATGAATGGAGAAGGAAATGGAAGACTATTTCAATATCTTTTCCAAGACAACCTCAAATGGAGTCACAAAAAGTTGATCATATCTGAAAATAACTAAAAACAATGAGCAGTAATCCCAGATAATTCCCTATCTCTAAATAATTGACATTAGTGTCAATAAGGGAATAGAGATGTGACTTGACATTGCCATTTTTTATGGATAATGTTGTGGATAAAAGAATATTGTCATGATGTTTCAACAGTTTCTTATGGATTATAGTTATCCATCCCACCACTTTGTAGATTTTCATTCCCAGAGATTAAGGGTACCAAAATGGGAAGACATATTCTGTTAACAGCAATGATGCTTCTCCAGTTAAAAAAAATCAGTGATATAAAAGAATTTTATCCATTAAAATTATTTTTAATTTTTAGTATTTACATTAATTATATCATATATAATTATATTAATAAATAACATCAAATATTATTAATAAATTATTATTATTATTATTAAAAACTCTGAGTTTTTAAGTGCTTGTCATATGACATCATCTGATCTCTCCATTGTTGGGCATTACAGAGATCTGAGATGCCAAGATACTTGACTTGATGAAAGAGGCATAGGATGGAGAGATCTGGATTTTTCATCCATTTTACAATCAAGAAACACTCCAGTTTGATGATTCCTAGAACATATGCAGCCACAATAATGCTGTATGATTGCACTGATCTATGTATCAAGAAGACTGGTTTATAGCTATTTTATAACTAAAAGGCTTCGATGGGAACAGATCCCTTCAAATCCAGAAACCATCTCATACATCTAAAAGGAGGAAATTGGGTTCTATGACATCTACTTCCTGATTATTTCCTTAGCAACCCATCCTCACAACTTCCTTTGGTTGTATTTGTAAATATTTAAAAATCAGCTCTCTGAAAAGTAAAACATAGTTTAAAATTAATTTGCGCTACTGACTTTTTATCTATCATTTGTCTGAGGGAACAAGGAACCAAGACAGAAACAAAACATCAAGTTTTGATGTATATCTTCTGCTAATTTCAGTTCACAATGAATAATTAACTGGGAATTAGTGCTAGCACAACTTGAGCATCTTTCCTCAGAAATACCCTTTGGTAGTCTTCTCAGCTTTAGAGGCCAGTAAGTGTTCCAGTTCCACTAGGCAGTTTGACTGACAAGACTGCTTTTCATCAAATTCTTCCATTATAAGATCATCTTGGATGTAGAGACAACACTGATTGTTTTAAATATTGAACTTTTCCTTCCTCAGAATTAGTGTCATCTTCCTTGATAGCACAAAGCCCTCCTTTCTCTTCTTCAATTTCCTATACCTACCTTCCCTGAAAATATTATTCTATGAAGAATAGATGCCCATTGCATTTCTGCATACACACATATGCCCACACACAGACAGGACATTGTTATATTTGTTCATATATTTATATATTATATGTATTTATATAATTTTTTATAATTATATATAGGATTTATAGTTTTTAGACTTGAAAAGTGTAATACAAACATTATCTCATATTTATCCTCATAACAAACCAACAAGGTAAGTGCTATTATTATGCCATTTTTATAAGTGGAAAAATTGAGGTATGGAACAGGTAGTTGACTTGCCCAGGATCACAAATCTTTTAAGTTCCTGAATAACTGCTAGATATATGATAGAAGTGGATACAAAAATATATATAAATACATACATACACAAAGACGCAAATAGACACATAGTTATACATATGCTTATGGACATACTTAACACAGATAAACATACTGGTCCAGTGAATAGAGTAGTGACCTGGAAGCCAAGAAGTTAGGAGTTCGATCCAGCCTCAGATAATTGACAGCTAGCTGTGTGACTTGGGCAAGTCATGTAATCCTAATTGCCTGGCATCCAGGACCATCTCCAGTTGTCCTGATTCCTATCTGGCCACTGGACCTGGATGGTTCTGGAGGAGGAAGTGAGGCTAGTGACTTAGCCCAGTACCCCGACACTCAAATCCAATTCATGTGCTTATCATGGCATCATTGCCCTGATGTCATGATCTGCTTTGAGAATAAAGGACAAACATTAATAGGATACAATATAATACATATAATGCAATATAATACATATGATAAATATAAGAAACTATTGTTATGATTGTTGTGCAATATTATATTTCTTATGTAACATGCATTTATTATATAATTACATTTGTCATGCATGTTTATGGATAAAAGTATAGATGTAGATATTAATAAAAATCAAAATCACATTGAATCCCTCATTCATCAGAGAATCAAACCATTGTCGGATAATTTCAAATTCACTTTAATCCTATAACATTTAAAGCATATATAATATTGAGTTTCAATTATAAAGATATTCCATTTGCCTACTGGCATCTTATTGCATGATCTAAAAACATTCCATACTTGAGATCGCACCTTCCAATTTCTTCTTCCCTAGGAATTGTGTCAGATTGACAAAAAAAGAGATGTTGATTCATCTAATCCAAACAAATGCCTATGGTCTGGTTAAAAGGGGATGACTCGAATCTGATTACAATTTCAAAGTTTACAGCTATACTTCTTTTAAAAGGAAACAATAAAGTCCAAAAGCATAGATTACCAAAGAAAGAATTACTTTTGAATAAGAATTACTGGAAAAATTGGCATTCATCCAAGAAGCAAGTCAGGTTAGAGCAATACTTTACACCCAGATCACAGTTACCTGAAAGACAAGTGACCTAAATATTAAAAGTAAATGAATATTATACCATAAAAACAAATGGAAGAGAACTGGATCTGTTGTGCCTAGAGTACGGATTCTTAACTGAATAAGGGTAGAGGAGATTGCCATCAATAATTTCAACTACATAAAATTGGAAACCTTTTGAACATAGATAATAGAAACTATGCTAAGATAGGAAATGGTTTTTTTGTCAACTAGAAAAATACAGTTATTTGTATCCAAAGCTCTTATGAGGAACTGTTATTTATAATAGACAACTAACAGACACATCTGAGGCCAAAAGCAATTGCCAGAGATAGATGGTCAGTGAATATAAAACAAACACTTTTCAATGGTAGTATTTCTGACTATGAATTGCCACATTAATCAATACTCTCAATCACCAATAATGAGAAACACACAAATAAAAAAATAAACAAAAGAGCATCTTGAGGTTGCAGGTCGGAGTCATTGTCTTGTGAAAGATGACAAAAGATGGGAATCGTCAAGTTTAGAATGGTTATTGACAAAAAGGGCACATGAATGCATTGTTGATAAGACTGTAAATTGATCCTGCCACTGGAAATTCAGATGGAGTCCTGCATTGAAAGGGACCAAGTATTAATCTTCTTTGAACTAGATGTTTCAGGGATAAGGACTCCTCAAAGAGGTCACTGACAAACAGAGCCCCTGTATAAAGCAAATGATTGATATTAGCATGTTCTATTGTGGGAAGAATAAATTTTGAGAGGGCAGGTGATATCCCTCATTTAGGGAATGAATAAACAATTTCTAATACATAAATAATATGGGATATTTTTGTTTTGTAAGAAATGAGTGTAATGAAAGAGAAACATTCAAAGAGCTACACAAACTGTTAAAAAGGAAAGAAACAGAATGAAGAAAACAATGCAGACTTCAGCAACAGAATTGAAATAAACAGCAAAACATCTGAAATGACAACCAAGCTTAGGTCTAAAGATGGGGGTACTTAGAGTATAGGAAACTGCAAATAATGTCTGCCTGTTTTGTGTATGTTATTTTGTTGATGCACTTTTTATTCTTTATTTTATTATCTTAAAAAGAATGACTCTTTTTTTACATTGGAAAATATAGATAACATAAAAGTAAAAATGAAGCATGAAAATGAAGAAAATAAAATTTTATTTTGCAAGTAAACTCCCCCAAACATGAATGTCTGAGTAGAAGAATATACCGCTTAGGAAAATAGCCTTTACAAGCAAAAGAATAAATGAAACTTCTCTGTCTCTCTCTCTTTTTCTGTTTGTGTGTGTGTGTGTGTGTGTGTGTTCTGAGTTTTTATTATAATATTTTTATTTAGAAACATCCAGGGTTTCATTGGCATAGGCACTGGGAATTTATTAACATTCTTGAGATTTTTTCAAGTTCTCTAAATGCCTCTGTGGAACCATTGTTTTATTGTCACTGCTTGTTACATCACCAAACCATGGCTAATTGTATTTTCAATGAATCCAGGAAGTGATAAGCAACTTTGAAAAACAAGTTTAGGTTCACATTCCATTTGTAACCTTCTTCTACCTATGGTTTTAATCCTCCTGGTTCATGGAAATTATATTATCTCTACTCTCATTGTGCAATGTTAGTACTCTCACTGAATAAATGAATGAATGAATGAATGTCTCTTTTTTGCATGTGACAGAGTTTAGTTTGAGACATACTCACTTTTACCTCTAAGAATCAGAGGATTTCATAAGTAAGTGGTGGGTCTTCAGAGATAATTGAATTCATGAATACATTTACTTTGATTTTTTTTTTTTTTTGTTTGCACAATACTGTCCAAATCCTAGAACTAATTCGAAGACCATTTCATACAAATCCATTCTGGTAATAGTACTCCCTGTTGGTCTGTCTATTTATTTTTCTTTCCTGCTTCCTCTATGTATCTGTCTCTCTGTGTCCCTCTTCTCTCTTTCTCTTTCTGTATCTCTGGTTCTATCTGTTTCTTTCTGTGTCTCTTGCTCTGTCTATTTTTCTCTAGCTCCTATTTTCATTTTCTGGTTCTATGTTTGCGTACATTTCTGTCTCCATGTCTGTCATTCTCTTTTCCTCTGTCTTCTCTCACCCATTTGCATTTGAAAATAGCTTGTCTTTGCTTCCTTCTGAGACAGAAAAATCATTTCCTTTGCATCCTTTACTTGAGATTTCCACAGGGTAGCAATTTTTTTTCTTTCTTTCTAAAAGAATGGACTTCTGGATTCCTACTCGCAGCTCAAGTATTTTAGTCCAAGGAAGACATTAAAAGAAATGTAAACTTTGAATGTGTTCCCCTTATTTATTTTTTTGAGGATGAAATGCATTCAGCTGATAAAATGATGCCTATCTGGGAGAAGAAAAAGGGAGCATTAATGGAGAGAAAGAAGATGAAAGAAGGAAGTAACCAAGTCCTGCTACTTCTTCATATTTTGCTCTCCTGCCATGAAAATGATCTCCATGGAGATCTCAGAAAAGTCAGAGAAATTAGAATTAGAACTGCACCTGTGCTATTTGGGGCAAATTATTACATTTCACATAAACTCAATTTTTTCATTCATGAACAGGAGTTTATGGGGCTATTCGTGACATAAATATGTATTCAAAATAAGTTATATTCCTAAAGCACCATATTTAATTTGGGTATAATTTTAGTTTTGTTATCATTTATATTATTGGATCATTTCTCATTGATGTTTTTATAATCATTATCCTATATTGAAGGTGATCATTTTGTTTTTGACATGATTTATGATGATTCTTTTGATTGTTAAACTTTGGGTCCTCAAATAGATAGGGTGAACCTATCTGTGTCTGTTCTGTGTATCACTTGCCAATCCTCATCTGTCTAGAGAAACAAGCAATATATAGATATCTAGATTGCAAAATTTGCTTTGCATCTTTTTAAGAGTTCGATAATTCAGTGGATGGAGTTTCAGCCCTGAAATCAGAAAGACCTGAGTTCAAATCTGTCCGCAAGCACTTGAGTCAAATTACCTTTGTGGCCCTTGTTAAGTCACTTGACCCTGATGCCCCACATCCAGGGTAATTTCCAGTCATCCTGATCCCTATCTGACCACCAGACCCATATGATTCCAAAGGACAAAGTGAAGCTGGTGACTTTGCACAATACCCATTCACTCAAATTCAATTCCCATGCTTGCTTTGGCATTAGCTCCCAGAGATCATGGTGCATTTTGAGTATGCTGCATCAAAATAACTTGATATAGTAGTTCATTTATAGCAGCCCAATACCACAGTATAAAACCAATTCTCTCAATTGATATGAAAAGCTTAGTTTTAGGCAGCACAAGTCAAACTATGGAAGGATGAAATTCAAGAAATCTGGGATGGTCCTGGAGAAATAGCCTAGTTAGAAGAAAATACTCTAGAGTCAGGGGAAGAAGAAAGAGGTAGATACTTCTTTTCTAATGTTAGAGTACTATGTAAGCATGAACACACTGCTGATGCTAAGTAGCATAACACTGAGTGGGGTGGGGGTCGGGGGCAGCCCTGGGGTCATGATTCGGGTCCTATATCTGTTTTGCTAGGCACATTACAGAAAATTTGGGTGAAAGATACTAATGTGCCGTGAGTGTCTTTTTTGTCAAATCCTCCAAATGAAAGAATAGATCTAATCTATCCAATTGCCCTCGAAAACCCAGGCTGAAGTGCTGAAAGAAAACTAATTTTTTTACAATGAAGAGTAAGTGATATTTCAGGTAAGGAAAAATGTCTATTATTGAAAATAATGCTAAGAAAATGAATAGATTCACTGAATTAAATAATTGATTCAAGAAACTCTATATGCCATCTCCTCCCCATGCAAGTGGACACACACACACACACACACACACACACAAACAAACAAACAAAGAAGCCATGCACAGACCCCAAAATTTTTCTCTAACTCAACAACTTTTGAAGATACAAGTTCCTCTTGTGATGCCCTTGCTCTTCATCATAGAGACTCTTTGCTTTCATGTAAAGGAATCAATTAATTTAATCCTGGAGGTTTTTCCTCTATCTTGAAATAGAGTGATTGGTGCCTAGGCAAAGAGTTGGTAAAGACATGGTACAGAGCTTGGGGACCATGGGCAGAAGACCTAACTTTTGATGTGTGAAGTTGGCTATTGGAGGTGAGGTGTGAAGGCTAGATGGCTCAGCATCAGTGTTAGAAGTAGGAGGACTCAGAGGATGGCAAGCTGTCCACCCTAGGATGTTGTCACATTCTGCCTCCATTTACTCTTTTCGCACATCTTCCTCTCAGATCCTCCCTCAGATTTCCATCCAGAATTGCAGAGCTCCCCATAGTTTCCTATTTTCCTTGCTTTTCAGAGCCCTTGTTCATGTTTCACGTGTGATGACCAAATGTCCCCCTCAAGGGTCCTTCATAGGTGACCTCCTTCCTCCATTGTAGGAGGGCCATGCCTACCCTGTTTTTGACAAGAGAATCTGGTTTCTGGGACGATCCTCTGAGAAAGAGTTTCCACAGACCCTTTCAGTTACTTCTCCATATCTAGGAAGCCATCCTTTATCTAATTCAAATTTCACAGAATCATATGAAGGAGGGAGTTGATTTGAAATAGTGATAAATCATATAAAAATTTTAAGTTGGATACAAATATTTTCATTTAGAATACATGCTCCTGGAATTGACTGAAAGGAACAAGACCAATTGGACATTGTACACAATAAGAACAGCATTGTGAGTTGATCAGTCCTAATGGATGGAGCTCTCTTAGCCGTTTAGAGACCGAGAATAAGCCTGGGAGATCTGCTATGGACAATACTATCCCCTTTCACAGAAAGAAAAACAAAACACAGCAAAACAAAGAAAAACCTACAGAATGAACAATATGTTGACTTTTAAAAAGTTTCTCATGTTTTTCGTTCCTACCTCGTGGTTTTCTTTCTTTTTCCTTAGTCCTAATTCCTCATACAGAAAATGATTAATCTGTAAACATGTATAAATATAATGTTCACATTGAGGGGAAGAGGATGGGAAGGGAAGATAGAAGGAAGTTATATAACTTGTAATTATGAATATGCAGGTGGATGACTGGAAAAAAATTTTACAACAAGTAATTGGAAAAATAAAATATTAATTGTGGGAAAAAAGAAACAAATATTCTGAATAAGAATAATACCATATAAATAGTATATAAATAATATATATACTATATGTACTATATAAATATGTATATATATACAAATAGAAAATACTATGTATATAAATATAAATATAATATAAATACTATGTAATACTGTAAATACTATATAATATAATACTATATAAATACTATTAATAGTATTTAACTATTGAATTATATTTTACCATCTAGTCTTCACTGGAAATAAGCAATGACTTTGTACAGATCCTCCCCAATACTTGCTTGGCATAGAGCAGGGAACACTGGACTTTGAATTGGAATGATCTGACAATTTAACTTAATTTAAGAAATAATTCTATTTCAAACAATTACTGGCTATGAGAACCTGCTCAAGCAACTTAATCTCACTTGGATTCAGTTTCCTTATCTGTAAAAATGAGGAAGTTGGACTTGATTCCTATGAATCCTCTTCACCCCAAATATGTGACCTAAGGGATCCCAGCTTTGATATCTCTCTCACCTTTCCAAATGATGATGATCAACACCCTAATCAGCTGGTATTGCTCAGTTGGTCCTGAGGCAATTCCTGAAGGCAGCTGATACAGGGATAGGAAAATTGAAATATTATATATGTTCTCTTATACTGTTTGGCAAGCTGACACCCCTTTTTGCAGTGATTGCTCCGTCCATGTCCTCAGAGACTACCTCTATAACCATCTCCCATCTCAGCCTCATAGATTTCCACTGAGTTCATTTATTTTTTCATCCCTGATTCTGGACATACAAAATACACCATTATTTATTATCCATCTTCTCTCTGGAGATAATTATTGGCTTGTACATCCATAAGAACCAACCAAGAGGGAATAACACTGACAATCACTAAAAATATATGGAGAAGAGAACTTCTGAGCTTGTCATATCTTTAAGAAGTTATTCAATTCAATAGTTTCATTTCAAAATTATAAGACTGATTTTCAGATATGAGAAAGGACTTAGTTAAGATGACTTTGAAGATCCTTGACAGGACAAGAAGGGCTACCTCTAAGTCTGCCTATGAACTGTTTTAGAATTGTAGACTTGGAAGCTGAAGTGTGGAACCTGATCAAACTGAATCACAGGAGATAATTTTAAAGTATCAGGGCTCAGTTACACCTTGGAAATTAGCAAAATGCTACATAAAAGGACATAATTAGTCAGTTTGATGGTTGTTTACACTTAAATTAATAAAAAATGTTAATAATTCAAATTAAAATGAAAATTGTGGCAAGTATTTTTTGAGGGGGAGGAATTAGTTTTAAAGATTTCTTAGCACACTCATGACTGGAAGGTTCTTTTCATTTCAGGATAGAGAGTTTGGTCCAATGACAGGAGCACTAGACTTAGAGATGGATGACTTGAATCCTGGCTCTGCTCAGCCAGCTAAAATATACTTCACTTCCCAGGGTACTCAATGATCCAATGGGCACATTGATATTGTGTTTCTATTGTTCCTTTTTAGAAGTAATAGGGAGAAGAAATGGGAATTTCCCTTCTTTTACTAATCATTGATTTTTCTGCTTCAAATCTATGGAGGTATCAAGACTCCTGGAATCTGCTAGACAATAAAATCCAATTTCGTTATGTGACATTCGAAGGTCCAATGAAATCAAGGATATAGCAATGCTGAGTGCCAGAACCAAAGTAGCTCAGAAGATAACATACATTGGGTTCCACTGCAAGAATTCCTGAGAATGCTCTCCTCAGACATACACCAACTCTTGTATCCCTGCCCCATTTTCCCACATTCCCACTCTCAACTCCACACATATAGGCTCACAAACATACACATATAAACAAACTTGGAGGTCAGATTTATTTAAGACTTGGTAATACTTTTATGATATGTGGATAATCTCGTTTATCCTCCCTATGCTTCTCAGTTCTCCAATATGTAGCTGGCATAGACTCACCAACTATCTCTCTGTCTCTATAGCTTTCAAGGATTCCTGACCCAGGCAGAGATTTGACAATGTAACATACTCTCTACACCAAAAGAGGACCATGCCTGCCCTGTACTTGACAAAGGAGAATCTACTCTCCTTCTGGGAAGCTTACAGGCTCCTATGAATATATGATGGCTGACATTTATATCTGAGAGACACTCCTTTTTTCTAATTAAAATTTCAAGGAAGGCAGGATAGCATCATGAGGTGAGGGGATTTGAAATAACAATAAAACTATGATTTTAGTTCAGTCTCTGGTACTTACTGTTTCTTATTTTCTTGGCTCAAAAGTAAAATGAATACCAATTCATGATCTACCTTTTTTTTGTAGCCTGGGTTCCTTTTGACTACCCCCAGACTCAGCTAGTAACCTTATTTTATATTTTCTCTTCTAGGAAAAGAGATGGATAATTCTTAGTTGCCTTTTCTGTGGATTACATATTATAAACCCCCCAAAAGAAAAAATGATTTTTCACAGTTCTAAAAACTTTTCTTTGTCATATTTTTCAAAATTAGATTTGGTATAGGAAGATTATTGGTGAGGAATATCCATCAACTGATGAATATTTGCAATTTGTAGCCTTTGGAAAATTGATTATGGGGGACACTGAGAGGTTAAATAATCTAATCATAGTCACTGAGACAGTAAGTGTCTGAGGTGAGGCTAGAATCCAGGTTACTCCCACATGACTGAATATTATGCAAAATGTAATTTTGAACAATGCTAACAAAAATACTGTATTAATGGTTAATGCAATTATTGTTTCAAATGTATTAAAATGAAAATTTCTCAAATCCTCCTGACAACTAATTGGAAAGAAAAGTTGTTGAGTAGGTAGGTATTAGAAACATAGGTTCTTACACCAGATCTAGTTCATGGCAAGAATATCTGTAGGAAATATACATCAGTTTTTCCATCTATGCCTTAATTTCCCCATCTTTTTTTTAGTTTATTTTTTATTCTCATTTTGTACAAATGTTTTTTTTTACATTAATAAAATATTTTTGTTTACAAGTAAACAAAATACCCTTCCCCCCATGAATATAGATAGACTTGCTTGGGCAAAAAATGTAAAGGGGAGAGAAAAAAATTAAAATTAAAAAAATAATAGTAAAAATTTTAGGTATGGCCAGGTGGCACAATGGATGAAGCACCAGCCCTGGAGCCACGAGCACCCGAGTCCATATCCAGCCTCGTAAACCCAACAATCACCCAGCCATGTGACATGCAATCCACCCAATCACCACTGCCCTGCAAAAACCAAAAAGAAGGAAAAAAAAGACCCAAAATAAAATAAAATAGTAATAATAGTAGGGGTGGCTGGGTGGGAGACAGAGCATTGGCCCTTGAGCCAGGAACACCTGGGTCCAAATCCGGCCCCAGACACCCAAAGATCACCCTGCTATGTGGCCCCGGGCAGGCCACCCAGCCCCATTTGCCCTTCACCCTCCCTGAAATAATAATAACAAAAAATGTGCTTCAGTCTTTTTTCCAACACCAATAACTCTGTCATGGGTGGATCACATTCTTTATGATAAGTCCATCACAGAAGTTACGTCCATATTTTTCCAACATTGCCATTGCTGATCGCAGCTCCCTCCTTTCTTATTTCTCCACTACCGTGTACTATATTTTCTCTCTCCTTTCACTCTGACTCTGCTGTAGGGTCACTGAGTGGCGCATCAGACAGATCCCTGGTCCTGGGGCCAAGAAGCCCTGAGCCCCCATACCACTCCTTAGGCCCAGAATCCACCTGGCCCTATGGTCCTGGGCAGGTCTTCCAATTCCAGCCCCTTGCAAGAAGTAAAAAAGAAAATATGTTTTATCTGACCACACTCCCCCCATGGTCCATCCTCTCCTCCTTTATTCACATCCCCACCTCTTCCCCCTGCTCCCCCCCCCCTTCTTACTCCAGATGTCTATACCCCATTGAGTATATTTGCTCTTTCATCTCCTAGCCATCTCTGATGAGAGCAAAGGTTCCCTCATTCCCCCTTGCCTCCCCCCTTCCATATCATTGCAATAGCTCATTGTAATAAAAAAAAATCTTATTATGTGAAATATCTTGGACTATTCCCCCTCTCCTTTTTCTTTCTCCCATTCCATTTCCCTTTTTTTCTATTGACTCCATTTTTACACCATATTTTTTCTTCGAATTCAGCTTTCTCCTGTGCTGCAACTGTAAAAGCTCCCTCTACCTGCTCTATTAACTGAGAAGGTTCATATGAATATTATCAGTATCATTTTTCTAACCATGCAGTTCATCCTCATTAATTCCCTCATATTTCCCCCCTCTCCTCCAATCTCCATGCTTCACCTGAGTCCTGTATCTGAAGATCAAACCTTCTGCTCAGCTCTGGCCATTCCAACAGGAACATTTGAAATTCCCCTGGTTCATTGAAAGTCCATCTTTTTCCCTGGAAGAGGACATTCAGCCTTGCTGGGTAGTTCATTCTTGGCTGCATTCTAAGCTCTTTTGCCTTCCGGTATATTGCATTCCAAGCCCTACAAGCTTCCAATATAGTTGCTGCTAAGTCCTGTGTGATCCTGACTGCAGCTCCACGATATTTGAACTGTGTCCTTCTGGCTGCTTGTAATATTTTCTCTTTGACTTGGGAGTTCTGGAACTTGGCTATAATATTCCTAGGGGTTGGTTTTTTTGGGGATCTCTTTCCCAGGGGGATAGGTGGATTCTCCCCATTTCTATTTTTCCCCTCTGCTTCTAGAATATCAGGGCAATTTTCCTGTAGTAATTCTTTGAAAATGATGTCAAGGCTCTTTTCCTGATCATGACTTTCAGGTATTCCAATAATTTTTAAATTATCTTTCCTAAGTCTTTTTTCCCATATCAGTTGTTTTTTCAATGAGATATTTCACATTTTCTTCTAATTTTTCATTTTTTTTTTGGTTTTGAAGTATTGATTCCTGATTTTTGGTAAATTCATCAATCTCCCTGAATTCTATTCTTTGTCTGAAGGAGTTTTTCTCCTCAGAGAGTTTTCTTATCTCTTTTTCCATCTCGCCAATTTTGCTTTTTAAAGCATTCTTCTCCTCAATAACTTTTTTGAACTGTTTTATCCATTTCACCTAAGCTGGTTTTTAGCATGCCATTTTCTTCAGCATTTTTTTTTTTGGATTTCCTTGACTAAGCTGCTGACTTCATTTTCATGTTTTTCCTGCATCTCTCTCCTTTCTTTTCCCAGTTTTTCTTCCAACTCCCTCATTTGCTTTTCAAAGTCTTTTTTGAGCTCTGTCATAGCCTGAGCCCAATTTCTGTTTTTCTTGGAGTCTTTAGATGCAGGAGCTTGTGCTTCCTCATCTTCAGACTGAGTATTTTGATCCTTCTTGGGCTCATTTGCAAAATATTTCTCAATAGTCTTCCTCTTATTTCTCTGCTTGCTCATTTTCCCAGCCTGGGCCTGGTTTTGGGGTGCTTCCTGAGCTTGTGGGACACTCCCACAAGGGTCTCAGTGTGTGAGGCTCTGTCCTCCCTCCTGGTCTGTGAATGACCATAAGCGCCCCCCTCTGCCACGGGGCCAAGGTGGGGGGGCCCTGTTGTTCTATGGGGGGGGCCTAGACTGGACTCAGGATCTGAATGTGGTCAGAGCCCCACAGTCCTGTTCCAGGGGCAGAGGGCAGAGCTCTGCAGTCTCTCTCTTCACTCCTCTCCCTCAGCTCAATGGGTTCATGCCCTGGGGGCTCCTGCTTACCAGCCCTGCCTGTTTCTGTTTCCAGGTCTGGGCTGGGGAAAGACCAAGCTGCTGGCTGTGTGCCCTGAGGGCTGGGCTCCAAGTGCTCTGGCTGAGGTCCCCAGCTGTTCCCTCACTTTGTGCTCTCCGGGGTGCAGCTCAGGTGACTCCCCCGCTGCTGTGAGCAGCAGCTCCCAGCGCCCTGGGGCTGCCTCCAGGAGGCTGAAGTTCTTTCGCTCTGGCGGGCCGCTTCTCCAATCCCGGGGAGCAGAGCCTTTCTGCTCTTTTCCAGGTTACCTTGAGTAGGAGGACTGCCTCACTGGGTCCCTTTGTGGGTTCTGTCTCTTGAAAGTTTAGTTAGAGTCCTTAGTTTCATGTTTTATCAGAGAGCTCCTAATACTCAATCCCTTCTTGTTGCCATCTTGGCTCCGCTCCCCACATGATCTACCTTGATCAAAGTACAGTTGACAGAAAAATCATCTGAATATAAGAAAATGCCAAATAAGACAACTGGTAGGGTGTTGGACTAGAATTTGAATCCAGTTTGTGATACTCCCTTTCTTTGTGACCCTGGGAAAGTACCTTAACTGCTCTCAACCTCTCTTTCCTCATATTTAAATTGCTCGGGCAATCTTGGAGTTCTAAATATACTCCAGTTCATTAAATCAATGTAAGCTGTATTTAACTCCTGCAGTATCAACTATGAGTATGTATGAATCTTCAATGAAGATGAAAATGAAAACTTTACCTAGACTTTCCTGCAGAATTCTTTGCAGGTAGGACAAGTGGAGTCAGGAAGAGCTGGCTTTGCATCTAGACTCTGGCATTAACTACTTATGTGACTTTGGCAAAGTCACTTAACCGCCTCAGGTTCCTCATCTTGACCATGAGGAGGTTGGAATTGGTGATCTCAAATGTTTCATTTAACTCTAAAGAGGTGATCCTCTGATCCGAATTTCAAAGTCCTCACCTCTAAAGGTTATACTGGTGAACAGAACCATTGTATGCTATTTCCCAGCTGATGCTGATGCATTTCTAAAGCTAATTTCAACAGCAAAAGGCAGAATTGAAATTTTATATATACTCTTGCACATTATCAAGTATTTTATCTCCTGTTTTGGTGGCCCCTGGGCTGCCCATATCCACAGTAGTACCTCTATAGTCATCTCCCAATACTGCTCCAATACTACACCTGATTTTATTTATTTAGGTATTTCTTTGTTGCTGGACCCACAGGCTCACCATCATCAATACAGCACTGTCTCTCTGCAGATCATTGTTCTCTCATATATTAAGAATAAAGAATGGATTGAAGAGATGGTTTCCAAGCTGACCATCTCATTAATCTCATTCAATCCCTTCATTAAAAATTATACAGACAGATGTGTTATTTGTCCTTCATACTCACAAAAGACCATGACATCAAGGATGTGATGCCATGACATGCAGGTAAGTGGGATTTGAGTGAAGGTGGGTGCTGGGCAAAGTGACAAACCTCACTTTTTCCTCTAGAGATGTCTGTGTCCAGGGACAAAATATGGTCAAGGATAACTGAAAATGGTCCTGGATAAGAGGGAGACCTTGGCCTTTTTAAGCTAGGGTCTTTGACAGCTCTCAGTTTGAGTCAATGACTATTCAGTGATTAAGACCAAGTAAGAAATAAATAAAGGGGAGGAATAACCTCTTTTTAATCTATTAAAAATATCTCCTCCCCTCTCTTTTTTTCCTCTTCTCCCCTTCCTCCTTTCTGTCCACATAAAATATCACATCATTACCTGTTTGTGCTCTGCTCAAAGAAATGTAAATTTTGATCACCAAAACTTAGCCAGATATAAGGCCGCAAATAACTCCGGCTATCCTACATTGACCAATTATAGATCTCAGGTTGAGCCCCACTTGGTTGCTGTTTTGGTTCTGATTGATTAAGAGTGTTTTGTTGTTGGCGTTGTTTTGGCTCAAAAACCTTGTGGTCTTCCATTTCCAGATTGATTTTTTTTTCTTTTGACTAGGTTAAAGAGGTCATTCTCTGCCTTATTTACTTCTTACCTATCCTGGATATTGTTTATATTGTTTTACTTAAACTGAAAGTTGGTAAAGACTTTAGCTTAAAAAGACTAAGGTATTCCACTGCATCCAGGGCCAGCATCCTGATTCCTTTCTGACCAGAGGAGTCAAATGACTCTGGAGGAGAAAATGAGATTGGCAAGTTTACATAGACCTCCCCTACCTAAATACAATGCACTTAAATCCAATCCTGGCATCACATCCCATGCCATGATCACCTTCAAGAGTGAAGGACGGGGTGGCTAGGTGGCACAGTGGATAGAGCACTGGCCCTGGAGTCAGAAGGACCTGAGTTCAAATTCAGCCTCATACACTTAATAATTACCTGTGTGAAGCTCGGCAAGTTACTTAACCCTATTGCCTTGCAAAAACAAATAAACAAAAAAAAAACACAAAGAATGAAGGACATAGCAACAACAGGTTTTGATGATTTAAGATGACCGTGTTTAAGTAATTGTTTCCTGCATTTTAGGAATATCTCTTTAGTGACTGAATATATGTAATAGTAGAATAGGGAGAGATTTGAGGAAGGCAGACTTATTCAGTAATCCAGGTGTGAGATGGGAGTATATCTGAGAATTGTTGAAAATGGGAATTCAATACACCCTGGAAACATATTGAATATGGAGAATGAGAGATAGTTAGGTGTTCCTGATGACTCCTAGTTGGGAGCCCTAAGGAACGAGAGACCCATGTTTCCTTTGAAAAGAACAGAGAATTTAGCTGGGGGGAAGTCTTAAGGGAAAAAGGTAATGAGGATTTTTATTAAACATTTTGAAGTTAAGCTATCTATTAGATATCCAGTTTGAAATGTGAGAAAGTTACAATTCGAGATGCAAGATTAGAGATTAGACAAGGCTACAAGTCATTCCCTAATTGATAAAGTCAAAGGATTTGAATAGACACTTTTCAAATGAAGAAATAAAAGCTATATATAATCCAATGAAAAAATGTTCAAAATCATTATTAATTAGAGAAATGAAAATTGAAACAACAATGAGGTATCGCCTCATACCTATCAGATTAGAAAAAGGAAAAATGATCAGTGTTGGAGAGGTTGTGGGAGGATTGGGACATTGATGCATTGCTGGTGGAGTTGTGAACGGATTCAACTATTCTGGAGAGTAACCCATTAATTCCAATTCTAGGTCTATATCCTGAAGATATTATTAAAAAAATGGATAAAGTCCTTCATGTTCCAAAATATCCATAGTAGCTCTTTTTTTGTAGTGGCAAAGAATTGGAAACTGAGGGCATGCCCAGTGATTGGGGAATGGCTAAACAAATTATGGTACACGAATACTATGGAATACCATTGTTCTATAAGAAACCATAAAGGGTTAGACTGTCTAGAAGCATGGAATGAATTACAGGACCCGATGTAATGGAAAAAAACTATCGTATCAAGAGTTTGAAGTTCTGAGTTCTAATTTTCCTTTTATTTACAGCTTCCATGACTATCGGGAATTGAATTCATTTCAGAGGGCCTCAATTTGCTATTTTGATTGTGTTTTGAAACTGGCTTGGAAAAAGATAGTTGAAGGCAAAACCTACTTCTCTATCTCTTTGGCATATGTGAGAAGGCATCATTTATCAAAAGTGGGAGTTTTTTGGGTAGGCAGATCACAGGATGAATCTTGTTTCAGGGTCTCCCCAACTTCTTTTTTTTTTTAGGATTTTATTTGCAAGGCAAATGGGGTTAAGTGGCTTGCCCAATGCCACATAGCTAGGTAATTATTACGTGTCTGAGACCGGATTTGAACCCAGGTACTCCTGACTCCATGGCCGGTGCCTTATCTACTATGCCACCTAGCCTCCCCTATCCCCAGCTTCTTTCAGATCATGCCTACCCCCATGGTTTGTAACAATCTTTTAGCATAACTTATATTATGATAAATGACATTCTGAGACTTTATGTATTTGGAGTTCTATGGTGAGAGGTTTTCAATGTGAATAGTCTATATTATCTGGGCAAAGGAATTTGGAAATATCTAATTGGAGTCCTCTTACAAGTAATGGGTTGATTGTATTTTGCAACTATTTGAAATTAAGAGGAAATTATATCCAAAAGTTTTTGGTCATCACTAATAAAAATACAAGGTGTTTGAAATATGAAATTTGTAATTGATTACTCTGTGAGGAAAATGGAAGGGTAATATCAATGGTCATGACTTCTTTCTGGGATCCCTGAAATTTTTGAAAATGAAGTGAGATTGGTGTAGATTTACAGATTTATGTATAATATAATAATGATTTCTAATGATTTAGTATTTATATCAAGATTAAATTTAAACTTGGAAACAAAAAGGAGAAAAACCTACTTTTGATGAAATCTATTTGTACCAATTTAGGATAAAACCTAAGATTCAATTCCTGAAGAATATTTTTACAAGGTTATCTCTTTGCTTTATTTGTGTTCTAAGAAATAAGATTTTAATTGAGACATGCTATGTTAGTGAAGAGTAATAATAATAATTCATGTGACACTCTCCTTGGGAATCTTGATTTTTTTTTTCTTCTGACTGCTTTGTTTTCTTTGGAAATAGAAATCTGGGGATCTTTAGTTGATACTGATGAAGGATTATAATCCCCACATACTGAATTTTGATCCTTTAGAATTGAATCCTCCTGAAATCCTGATGATAGGAAATTGCTATAGTGCAATAATATTGTAGTAAATATTGCTGATATCTGATTTGGTTTGCGTCTGACATTAGGCATGTTAAACAATGTGATAACACTGCACCAAAGATACAGGTAGTCCTTTGGGGTTTGACATATGCAACTGCAGGTGGAGTACTAATAGACAATTCCATTGAGAAGATAACTATCAGCACAATTGAAACAACCTTCTTTGTTTTTTTTAAAGATTTTATTTATTTTGTTTTAAAAATGTTCCCCATTCTTGCTTCCCTCCCCCCACCCCCACAGAAGGCATTCTGCCAGTATTTACATTGGTTCTATGTTATACATTGATCTCAGTTGAATGTAATGAGAGAGAAATCATATCCTTAAGGAAGAAAAATAAAGTATGAGATAGTAAAATTACATAAGATAACAGTTTTTTTTTCTAATTTGAAGGTAATAGTCTTTGCTCTTTGCTCAAAGTCCATAATTCTTTCTCTGGATACAGATGATATTGTCCATTGCAGATAGCCCAAAATTGTCCCTGGTTGTTGCACTGAAGGGATGGGCAAGTCCATCAAGGTTGATAATCACCCCACTGTTAGGGCATACAATGTTTTTCTGGTTCTGCTCATCTGGCTCAGCATCAGTTCATGCAAATCTTTCCAGGTTTCCCTGAATTCCCATCCCTCCTGGTTTCTAATAGAACAATAGTGTTCCATGACATACATATACCACAGTTTGTTATGCCATTCCCCAATTGAAGGACATTTACTTGATTTCCAATTCTTTGCCACCACAAACAGGGCTGCTATAAATATTTTTGTACAAGTGATATTTTCCCCCTTTTTCATTATCTCTTCAGAGTATAGAACCAATAGTGATATTGCTGGGTCAAAGGGCATGCACATTTTTGTTTCCCTTTAGGCATAATCCCAAATTACTCTCCAGACAGGTTGGATGAGTTCACAGCTCCACCAACAATGTATTTGTGTCCCAGATTTCCTGCTTCCCTTTCAACATTGACCATTGTCCTTTATGGTCATATTGGCCAGTCTGAGAGGTGTGAGGTGATATCTCAGAGATGTTTTGATTTGCATTTCCTTAGAGAAATAAGTAATGATTTGGAACAAATTTTCATATGACTATGGATTGCTTTGATTTCCTCAGCTGTAAATTGCCTTTATATATCCTTTGTCCATTTATCAATTGAGGAATGGCTATTTTTTTTTTTTTGGAAAAAGTCCTCTGTATATTTTAGAAATGAGTCCTTTGTCAGAAATACTAGTTGCAAAAATTGTTTCCCAATTAACTACATTTCTTTTGATCTTGGTTACAGTGGTTTTGCCTGTGCAAAAGCTTTTTAATTTAATGTAGTCAAAATTATCTAGTTTGTTTTGAATGATGTTCTCCATCTCTTCCTTGGTCATAAACTGCTTCCCTTTCCATAGATCTGACAGGTAAACTAGTCCTTGATCTTCTAGTTTGCTTATAATATTGTTTTTATGTCTAAATCCTGTAACCATTTGGATCTTATCTTGGTAAAGGGTGTGAGGTGTGGGTCTATTCTAAGTTTCTTCCACACTAACTTCCGATTTTCCCAGCAGTTTTTATCAAAGAGAGAGTTTTTATCCCAATAGTTGGACTCTTTGGGTTTATCAAACAGCAGATTATTATAACCTTTTTATGCTATTGTATCCAGTCTATTCCAATGATCCATGACTCTATTTCTTAACTTTTTTCTAACTCATTAATTTTTTGGAATTTTTATTGGGAAGGCACAAAAGAGGTGGCTAAGTTTGGGTAGAATTGTCATTTTTATCTTATTAACTCGACCTGTCCATGACAGTTTATGTTTTTGCCCAGGTATTTAAATCTGATTTTATTTGTGTGAGAAGAGTTTTGTAATTGTTTTCAAAAAAGTTTTTGAGTCTGCCTTGGCAGGTAGACTCCCAGGTATTTTATTTTTTCTGAGATTACTTTGAATAGAATTTCTCTTTCTAGTTCTTTCTGCTGTATGTTGAGGATTTATGAGGGTTTATTTTGTACCCTGCAATTTTGCTAAAGTTACTAATTATTTCCAGCAGTTTCTTAAATGACTTTTTGGGATACTCTAGGTATACCATCATGTCATCTGCAAAGGGTGAGAGTTTTGGATCCTCCTTCCCTATTCTCATTCCTTCAATTTCTTTTTCTTCTCTTCTTGCTCAAGCTAACATTTCTAATACAATATTGAATAACAGTGGGAATAATGGGCATCCTTGTTTCACCCCAGATTTTATTGGGAATTCCTCTAGACTGTCCCCATTACATATAATGTTTGTTGATGGTTTCAGATAGATACTGCTTCTTAATCTAAGGAACAAACCATTTATTCTCACACTCTCTAAGTGTTTTTAGTAGGAATGGGTGCTGAATTTTTTCAAAAGCTTTTTCAGCACCTATTGATATGATCATATGATTTCTGACAGATATGTTGTGGTTATAATTAATTATACTAACAGTTTTCCTAATATTGAACCAATCCTGCATTCCTGGGATAAATCCTACTTGGTCATAATGTATTATCCCAGTGATAACTTGTTGTAATCGTTTTGCTAAGATTTATTTAAGATTTTTACATATATATTCATCAGGGAGATAAGTCTATAATTTTCTTTCTCTGTTTTAATTCTTCTTGGTTTAAGTATCAGCACCATATTGGTATCATAAAAAGAGTTAGGCAGAGTTCTATCCTCACCTATTTTTCCAAAGAGTTTATATAGAATTGGAACCAATTGTTCCTTAAATGTTTGGTAGACTTCACTTGTGAATCCATTTGGCCCTGGGGATTTTTTCTTAGGGATTTCAATAATGGCTTGTTGAATTTCTTTTCCTGAGATAGGGTCATTTAGGTTTTTCTGAGGTTACTTTGAATGGGATTTCTCTTTCAAGTTCTTTGTGTTGTATCTTGCTAGTCATATGTAGAAATGTTGTGGATTCATGAGGGTTTATTTTATATCTTGTGACTTTGCTAAAGTTACTAATTATTTCGAGTAGTGTTTTAGATGATTTTTTGGGATTCTCTAGGTACATCATCATGCCATCTGCAGGAGTGAGAGTTTTCTCTCTTCCTTCCCAATTCTAAATCCCTCAATTTCTTTTTCTTCTCTTATTGCTGAGGCTAACATTTCTAATAGAATGTTGAATAGTAGTGGTGATAATGGGCATCCTTGTTTCACCCTTGAGTTTATTGTAAATGCCTCAAGTCTATCCATGTTGCATATAATACTTGCTGATGATTTCAGATAGATACTGCCTAGTATTCTAAGGAACAAACTATTTATTCTTACACTCTGTAGTGTTTTTAGTAGAATGGGTGCTGAATTTTGTCAAAAGCTTTTTCAGAATCAATTGATATGGTCATATGATTTCTGATAGGTTTGTTATCGATATAATTAATTATGCTAAGTTTTCCTAATATTGAACAAATCCTGCATCACCAAATCCCACTTTGTCATAATGTATTATCTGAGTGATAACTTGCTGTCATCAATTGGCTAAGATTTTATTTATAATGTTGGCATTGGTTCCTTCCCTCTACATATGAGATGGTCGTCTAATGGAGAAATTGAAACATTAATCAATAGCATTATTCTTGGTATATATTATACCACAAGTCACAAAATGAATTCAACAAATAAATAGAATGGTATAGAGATTTTTCTTGTAGAGGCAAATATTTGAATTGATTGAGTTGATTGTGTTCTCTATTTGAAGGCATTAAGGGGCAATTGGGCTGTCTAATGGATAGAGCACCAGCTCTGGAATCAGGAGGACATAAGTTTAAATCTGCCCTTAGTCACTTGATGTTTACTTAACTATGTGACCTTGGGAAAGTTACTTAATCCTGTTGTCTTGCAAAACAAACAAACAAATAACCAATAAATGTAATAAGAAGCATCATTTTTGTGGTCAACCATTCTCTCCAGGAAATTCATGGATGATACCTGGAATAATTTCCACACATTTTTAATAGGTCATCCATGAGCATTCAATCTAATTTTAAATGAATTTTCATTTCTGTGAATATGTGATTTTTCTAAAACCTTCTTTAGAGCACATAAGACATCTTTATTTCTGAGACTGTAAATGAGAGGGTTGAGCATTGGAGTGAGAATAGTATATGAGATAGCTAAGACCTTGTCCTGACCTGGAGTATGATAGGACTTTGGTCTCATGTATGTAAAGGCAAAGGATCCATAGTATATCACAACCACAACCAGATGTGAGGAACAAGTGGAGAAGGCTTTTCTCTGTGCCTCCATTGACTTAATATGAAGCACAGTTCGGAGAATATGACCATAAGAGGCAAGGATACTGGAAAAGGGAATTAGGAGAAAGAATACAGCAGCCACAGAGACTCCTCCTTCATATTGTGATGTGTCAACACAGGAGAGTTTCAACAATGCTGGAACTTCACAGAAAAAATGATCAATGGCCCTGGTGCCACAGAAAGGGAGCTGCAATACATAAATTGTATGAATTGTAGAATTGATTGTTGCCCCAAGCCAGCATCCAGCAGCCAGAATGACACTGATTCGGTGGCTCATAAGGATGGGATAGCGCAGTGGGTGGCAGATGGCTACATAGCGATCATAGGACATGACTGCGAGAATAAGGCACTCAGCACTCATGACGACGATATAGAGGAAAATTTGGAACCCACAACCTGCAAATGTGATGGATTTCCTGCCATATAGGAAGTTACTGATCATCCTGGGAATGATGTTGGAGATGTTCAAGATATCCATTAATGAGAGATGGCTGAGAAAGAAGTACATTGGAGTGTGGAGGCGCATGTCAGTGTGGATAAGAAGAATCAAGACTGTGTTTCCCTTAATTGCCACCATAAACATGATGAAAATAAGTGTTAAGAATAGAATTCCATAATGGTTTGGGTCCAACAATCCTAATAGGATGAAATCTCTACCAAAAGTCTGATTCTTTTCCATCCACATCTGTATCATTTCACTTTTTCACCTAAAGTCCAAAGGACAGGTTTTAGCAAAGGAAGAAGACTGGATGAGTATGAAGTCTTTGATGGAGTCAGTTGCTACAAAATGGTAAGTGTCGACAAAAAACATTGAGTCAATAATTTTATACGTGAATTAACTGAGTCTTTGGGATAATGTTTTCATTGACTACCTGCTCAAAATCATAAGGATATATATGTATGTATGAATGTATGTATGCATCCCATTATGTTGTTTTCCTATTTGAAAATTTAGCTTGGTAGGCAATCAGGACACTGATTCAGACTCTTAGTTCATCCTGGCCTTTTCTCCAAGTTGCATTACAAGAAACATTTTTAATGTCCCTGGAGAAATCAGAAACCAATGGAAATTTGGGCTGAACTGTTTGTAAAATATGCAAACATACCTGATTCAATAGAAAAAATTTCCCTGAGTCAATGAAGGATGGATTTGTTCATATCAGTATCATGATCACTTTCTAAAAAATTACTTTTACTTTTATCAAACAAAGCAAGTATTTCTATATTTTAATATATTTAAAAGAAAACTGCAAATAAATTTTGTACAACTTGCATTTCCTTTTAAATATATAATCATGTAAACATATTTTTCCTTTTTTTTCTTCCTTCTGACAAATTTGTCCTATAAATTACTGCTATTATTAAAATCAAATTGATACATATCAGTGAATGTGGAGGTTTTCTTGACCAGGGAGGCAAGAACAGCATAAGAGACAAAATTTTCCCATTATGAGCCTAATAAAGGTAGCACAGGCACAAGCTTATTGGCAGCACACAGTTTATGAAATATTGTGAAATAAGATGTGAGGCACAGTTCTAACTCCTCTGTCTCCTGTCACTGAATATACCTAGTATGTATAAATTTGTATGCACACACATACTTTTGCTATTTGTAATATAATGTTGGGGCTGCTACATGGAGCAGTAGATAGAACATTGACACTAGGGTCAGGAGGATCTGAATTCAAATCCATGATCAGACAGTTAATAATAATTTAGCTGTGTGACCTTGGTCAAGGCACTTAATCCCACTGCTTAAATAAATTTAAAACAAGGAAATATAACAATATAAGAACTATTATCTTTTAGAGAAGATACTCATTCTTGTAAATTCCATACTGTATTTCCATAGTATTTAAATTGTATTTATTTCATATTGCTTGCAATGTTTTCTCCATAATCTGGTAACTTTGAAACTTGGCTATGATATTCCCAAAAGTTTTTCCAAAGGATCTCTTTCATATTGCGAATGATAGATTTTTTTCCTAATTCTTTAAATTCCTGTTGTAGAACATTGGAGTAATTTTCCTTTATAATTATTTTAATATCATCAGGTAATCTCCTATTTTTATACCATATCTACTTGATCTCTTTCTTCAGATCAATTGTTTTTTCTAATATGATGTCTTATATTATCTTCTATTTATGTTATTTGATTACTTCTTGATGTCTTATGTCCTTTAATTCCTCTCGGCCAATGCCAACTTTCAAGAAATTATTTTCTTTCCTTAGATTGTGTATCCCTTTTTCCAACTGTTTACCTTTCTTTCATTTTTTACTATTATTATTTTTCTCCTATTTTTTCCTCAATCTCTTTTATATGATTTTTGAATTCTTTTAAAAGTGCTTCCAAGATTCCTTTTGGGGCTTACAACCACTCTTTGGTTTTGAAGAGTTTTTTTTTTTTAAACTTCTATCTGTCTTTCAATATGAACTCATATCTTCTTTGCCACCAAAGTAGCCATCAGTGATAAGGTTATATTTTCTTTGCTTATTCATTTGTATTTTGTTGCTTTCTTTTTCATAACTCATTGTTATAATTCATTGTTGATACCAAGTTGTGGATGATGTTTCCCTCAGCTGTACATCCTGCTCATTATTTTCTGTCCAGAGAATCAAACTCAAGGACTCCTATCCTTCCCTAAACCTTCCTCATAGTCCCCAAAACATTCTTGATCTCTGTGGTTTTGTACTCACTGGTCATATCCTCCATTCTCCCCGCTTAAGACATGCTTTGGGGTCACTTTTGGTCAGCACTGTTAGGGTTGATTTCCCCAAATAGGACAATATTGGGTAGAAATAGTTTTAATCTACAATTAAGAAATGAACATTTCAGATGTAAAAGCTATTGAGGCTGTGAGTGAGGTGAAAGTTAACATGAAATTTCTTGAGTTCAGTCTGCTTTCCAGTGGAGATGCCCTTAAAGCCACCTGCTTGTTAATACATCGGAGGTGACTTGGAGTTGTCTACCATTCACTCCGGTCAAAACCCAAATCCTTGAAGTCCTGTCTCTTGTGACTCCTCTCAAGTTACTGTAGGAGAACAATTACTTTACACCATTATTTTTGTAGTACTACATTCATTTCTTGCTGATATTCTATGGGTTTGAGGACAAAATATGCAGAGGATTAACATTTCTGATCTACTTCACCATCTTCTCACAATGCCCCTTCCATAGCATCATCATCATTTTTGTAACAACATCATTATTATCATTACCATCATCATTATTATAGTCATCATTATTTTCATGATCATCTTAATATCAATTCTCTTATATTACATCTTAACATCTTCAAAATATGAATAATTTAAATATAATTATTAACTTTACAACTGAGAAAACTGGGGAGAATTAAGGCTGAATTCTTCTTTTTGGTCCCATGTCTAGTAAATGACAAAGGAAGAATCTCATTGCTGGTCGATTTGAATGCTATTCTGTTCTTAATCATCTAATTAAAGTAGGATCTGTTGTGGGCAGATGGCAGATGAAGACAGAAATTTCTAGGCTCTACAAATTTTCTTTAGAAACAGGTGGAAAATCACCATGAAATAAGTGCTGAGTAATAAAAATAAGAGTAAAGCTCTTGTCCTCTTCATACACCTGGAGAAGACCTCAGAGAAGAATTCAAGGGATGAGGTTTGGTCTGAGTGAAGTTTAATCATCTCAGGACTCCACTG
Source organism: Macrotis lagotis (assembly GCF_037893015.1). Taxonomy (NCBI): domain Eukaryota; kingdom Metazoa; phylum Chordata; class Mammalia; order Peramelemorphia; family Peramelidae; genus Macrotis; species Macrotis lagotis. The sequence continues at coordinate 924,182,213 of NC_133658.1, read as the reverse complement.
AATAAACAAACAGTGGGCCCTGAGGGAAACTGGTAAGAATTCAAGGAATTTCACATAATATTCACAGCACTAACAATTTCAAGAAAGAGCATCTTCCAAATTGTCATGTGATGAATAGCAGATAACTGAAACTAGAAGGACCACCTACTCTTTCCAGAAGCCAGTTCTCATAGTACTGCCCAGATATAATGCCTTGATGGCAGTTCTGCTGAGCAGGGGCCAGCATGAACTACACACATGCACACACACACACACATTAATATGCACACATACACAGGCAGACACACACACACACATATATACATATATATATATATATATATATACATAAACATATTCACACACAGTCACACACACATGCAAATTCATAGATACAGAAAGAAAGGGGTGAGCTGGCTATCATGAGGAAAGCTTTCTTTATTTTATAACTCTCTTATAAACTGGTTGGGAGCTTAGTTCCCTGAATTATTAATGAAGGATATTTTAATTTAAGTGTTCTTTGAGGGAGTATCAATTGATTTGTTACCTTTGAACTGGGGCCAATAATAAATAATAAAATGAAAATAAATGAGAGGTGTTCATACTGGGTTTTGACAGAATGCTCAATCACACTGGTAAATTACATTCACAGTATTCATATAATCTATCAACTCTGCAACCATATCAACAAGGTAATCAGGTAAAGATATCCAAATGGTGTTTTAATATTCTGGAAGGAGCCACGATGGTTCTGTGTGATCCTTGCTTTCATTTCTAGATGTTTATTTAGGATACCATAAATACATACAGACTTGCATTCATATAAATATACATAATATATAATTCACACTTGCATACATGTGCATTTTAAATTTTCCTCCTAGAACTCAAGTTATGCTCATACTTTTGTAGGTTACAGATTATATTCTCCTCCATTTTTTTGAAAATTTGCCCAACATTTGTCTTCTGATCCTCTGGTAATTAGCCAATTACCACAATATTTCCAATGACATTATTATTTATTCAAGAAACTTAAAACCCTTTGTTTTTAGCTGGGATATAAGTCATTAGAGAGGCACTAGAGCATAGTAGAAATACTGCCTCAACTCCTCTCTGTAGTTGTCTAGATATGTGACACTGATGAAATCACTTAACTTCTATAAGATTATTTTCTCCACTATGAATTGAGGCAAAGGTACCTTACAGAGTTGAGATGAGCAACCAACATAAAGTAAGGAAAGCTCTTTGTAATCTTTATAGATAGAATGAATCAATATTTTGTTATGGTGCTTGTTCAGTAATCTGGTCATGCTCGAGCCCTGGAGACTCCATGGACAATCCATGTTTCTATCATCTTCTATCCCTGAAAGTCTGTCCAAGCTCATGTTTATTGCTTCCATGACACTTTCTATTCATACTATCCTCTGCCATCCCCTTTTGCTTTTGCTTTAATCTTTTCTAACAGCACATTATTTTCCAATGTCTCCCCTCTTAAGATATTATCAAAGCTTCAGTATGAGTATTTGTTCTCACAGTAAATAGCCTTTGTCTAATTTGTCTAATATTGACTGATTGGATCTCCTTGGTGATCTCTAACACCTTCTGGAGCACTTAACTTCTACTCCAAACCTCAGAGCTATGCATTATTTTTAGGAAAAAAAACCCATAGCTTTGATCATATAGACCTTTGTCCACTGGAGGAGGAACGAGCATACCACTCCAGTATCTTTGCCAAGAAAAGTCCAAATAGAGTTTTAAAATTATATCAATATTAACTATGATTATTTAAGTAACCTTAATTCAGTTCATGAAGGATTATCTCTTTCTACATGTTCAACTTACTAACTCTGACTACAAAAACCCTAATCATTATTTTTCTTCTCTTCTTTCTAGCACTAAAATCATCAACCTTGGTAGAAAAAAAGCAGAAAGACACATATACTGAGGAGCTCTCACTTCTCTCCATTGACAGTGATTATGATCTCAATCCTGCTGAGTAGTAGGCTTCCTTTTTCATTTATCTTATTCTTACAGTCAGTATAAGTGAAACTGTTTTAGTTGTTATCCTCACCAGCTTCAAATCTTTGTTACCTTTAGGAGCATAATAGATTCATAGTCTTATCTGGTCCAAGTACTTAAGTCCTCCAAAATACCTTGGAAAGGGTCTTTCAATAAATGTCATTGGGAGAAAAAAATAAGGAAATTGAATTTAGTTGCTTCCATTTCTTAGTCAACTTTTAGTAAAACTGAAAAGTTAGCTAGTTATACCTTCAGGATGTACAGCCTCCTCACACTTCCCTGTTTCTCCACACATTGTGCTACTATGATATCACCTTCTCAGACAACTGGACTCTTTGCATCCATCCTTCTTAACGATTTTTAAAGCCTACTTTCAGGGAAATACCATTGAGTCATTCATGAAAAAAGGATACGTTAGTTGAAATGTCTCTCAGCATTTTTTCAAGAAAATTTTTGAGAAGGTGAGAAAGTAGTTCTGTGGAGATATCATCCTACATATTGGTTTTATAGAATATGTTGATCTGACTTAAATTAAAAGTGAAAAGACTTTTTTCAAAATTATTGACATATTATATTATGAGAAAACAATGCCATAGAATTGTGTTATAGTTGAGAGGGCCTCATATTTGGAATCAAGGTGAAGAGGGTTTAAAGGAATTATCAAATTCATATTAGCTATGTGGTTCTGGAAAAACTATTACAGTTTGCAACACTTCTGTTGTAAGTTCAATTCTCAAACTCACTTGTAAAATTAATAAAATTAAGGCATAAGATTCACTTTTGTCTAAGGTTCCCCCAATTCTAAATCACTGATTTTATTTTTAAAAAGTCAGAGAATCCATATCAATAAATACTACTAGTATATTTAAACATTGCAAAGTCCCTGATGTTTTACATAATTGATCAAAATCATAGATTCTGAGGAAATGGCTGTATAGTCCAGCAACCTGATTCAAAATAGGCCACATCAGTACAAAGATTGGCCAAAGCTATTCCTAGGTTCTAACTACTTGATGAAGATTATTAGCTCGAGGCCTGCCCTTGGATTGAGCTAGACCACAAAGGATTAGAATTCCCACTTGCTCATTGCCTTTTGCTGCAATGTCTTGTCCTTATTCAACCATGTTGAGTCCATTTCTGCTTGCTGCCATGACCTTAGATTGAATCTAGAGAATACTAAAATAGATAGTGGACTTGTTCCATTGAGTGAAATAAAATAACTTGTTCCTAGAGTTATTGTTTCAGCAAATTCAAAACCTGTGCTTCTCTACTGTTGACAAAATATAATAAAAACTTCTTAGCCTGGCATTTAGGGCCACTAAAATTGTGGTTCTAATCTCTCACACAGTCCCATTTCACAGTACTCCCCACGATAATGTTGACATTGTTATTTGCAGTATAATGAACTTTGAAAAGGGAATATACAAAGGACATACTGCACCTCTCTCCCAATTCACCTGGACCTTCCTCTTACTACTTCCCTGGCAGGTGTACTCATAGACCATGACATGTGCCAAGCATGGAGATCCTTTTCTCTATAAGTAGAAATTCTCCTCGTTCCAGTTCCAAATCTACTATTGACACTCTGCCTGGATATCTTTTCTGCTTTGATTATATTCTACTTGTCTGGCTGCTTGATTTGTTACCCTTTTATTATGTTCATAAACGCAATATTGAATCAAGAATCATATATTATTTGTCTAATGTGCTGTACTAAGCTCTATAAGAAGGGAATAAAATGAGAGTCTACCCTCATCCAGTCTAACAGCTGTGAGCACCAACCTCATGCAGAACATGGACTTAATGCATATACATGGAATTTCAATATTTTATGAAAATATTCATTGAGTCAGTTGCTGTAGGTAGGCACAGCCTTGGCCCATTTGATCAGCATCAGAGAAGAATAATTTTTCACTTTCTCAGGTTCCTCATTTCCCCCTATCCAGAGCATCCTATTCCATGAATATATTACTACACAGTCTAACAGCAGTGTTATCTTCCTGACTTTAATAGAAATTAGGCTCCATCATCAGTCACTGACAGTTCCTAGGCTAAAAGGAAAGATATCCATCAATACTCAGTCCTTCATTTTCCCCATATTAAATTGGACCTTCCCTCATACAAGGATAAAGAAATCTTTCTCCCTGCAGCCAATGCATTTAATTGATTGAAAGGAATAAAATAATGAAGAAACCAATCAAATTGGTGGGGATCTGGCAAAAGGTCCCTGCATTTTGCCCTCTCCTGAGCCAGAAGTCAGGAGAAGCTATTAAATAGATGTGACCATTTCCCCATTCTTTTCTCATCTCCTGATGTGTCTGTCTTCTGCACACTTAACTCTGACCCTTCCAGAAACTAGAATTTAATGATTACAAACATATAAAGTATGTAAAACATTACTTTCAGGGAATCTCTAACATTCCTCCCAACTCTTGTGTCCTAGGAATCAGAGGTCTTGATAGCATAATGTATAAACATTTTAGGGAAAGTCTTTTATTTTAAAAGAAAGAAGACATATCAAAGCAAGGTATTGGGAAGTATGAACTGATTTGAATGAGGTAGTTTTCTGGCATTAAGAAGAAATTAGGGAACTACTTAACTCCTAAAATGATCTCAAAGGTCTTACTCAATTCTTGACTGAGGATTCTAGATTAACTAAAACGAACCATTCAACCTAATGGAAATAGTACTTAATTTGAAATGAGATACTGAATTCTGATTATCCTGGTATTTACTACTTTGCACATCAGCCATACACCCTATTTTGTAGGGTCTCAATTTCTTTGTATAAAAGCAAAGCTGATGGAAGGAGGGGGGAGGACTAGGTGAATCCTAAGATCCCTCTTACTTTTAACTCAATGATCCTACTGCTTTCAAGGATACATGGCCCATTGGAATGAGATCAATGTTCACACCAGGCTAAGCTCATTTCCTGACTGTGTGACCCAGACTATTCCCTTAACCTATCTGAGTTTCAGTGCTTTTGACTTTAAACATGAGGTTAATAATAATTATTCAACATTTGCTGTGAAGATCAAATGAAATAAAGATATAAACAGTCAATAAAGAAACATTATTTTTAAAAAAGACATTAAATATACCTGCTATTGCAAGCCTTACAAATGACAAAACACTGGTGCAATTCCTGTTATTGTTGCTACTAAAGATTTTCCCTGTGTTCCAATTCTTTTGAAGATGCAAGAATGCAGCCCAGACATCAGCCAGATCATTATCCTAACTCCTAAAATGTGCTCATTCTTACTATTCCTGAAGACTGCAGTACACTAAGAGATCCCTTTGAAATCTAGAAAATTCTCAATCACTTGAGATTAACTAAATGAAGAAAAAAAACACTGATACAATTGATAACATTTTTTTTCTTAATCATTTTTTTTAGGAACTTGCCTGATCAGAATGGTCTGGGGGAACAACCACCTGAGAATGGAGAAAGTTAATGCTGGTGCTGGTTCTTTATCTCTCTCCAATAGAAATATAAAACCCAAGGATGCACGTGACAAATGGGCTACTGTTGATGCAAATATTTCTTTGTAGCTCCTAATCACAGAAACAGTCACCTTTGGGATTTATTATGGGCCTTCTGAGAATCCATTTTTTCCTAGCTGTGCCTTTCTCATTTTTATGGACTAATTGGATTTTTTCTACAGACCCATGAATAGATAATTCACCAAATACCTTTATAGAAAGTGACAAGAGGAGGACAAACAGGATGGTGCAGGACTAAAGAAAATAGGGATGCAGGGAGACCCAAATGTTTATTCCACTTAATTATCACATCGATATCAAACTTCAATATTTATAAAGAAAAACTCAATTGATTCTCCCAGCTACTATGGCTTGTTGCTATTCATTTATTTCACTCGAGTTTGATTCATTGTTACACGATCTAAGGTTTTCTTAGTGAGCATATTGGAATGATTTACCCTTTCCTTTTCCAGCTCATTTTAGATTTGAAGGATTGTGTAAAATAGGTTTAAATTATTGACCCAGAGCTTCATAGCCAATAAGTGTCTGAGATCTGATTTCACCTCATGAAATGAGTCATCCTCATTCCAAGACCAGTGAAGTGACCTATCTTCTGTGACCCTTAGATAGAAAACACTTGGATTAGGGGTCTGCAAACAAAAATCTTGAGTTCCTCACCAATCCCAGAAGGCAGTACTGCCAGAAGTATGTATGTTCTTTATGGGACAGATAAGGACAAGTGGTAATTTCGTGTTCGGGTGCTGGTGTATCCAAAGGATTGTTTGAATGAATTATCTTCTTAAATTTTCTTTGTAAATAAATTCCTTCCCAACAAGGTCAGAGAAATAATTAGAGAGAAAAGGAAGGGTCATGGTCAGGAACAACTCAGTGTTCATCATCCTTATGTTTAATGGTGTATACTCTTTTATGTAATAAGGAGAGAAATGCAAACACTTACAGGCATACTCTTCCCAAGATCACCTTCATCATTGGAAAGAATGGGTTTAAACACTGGACAGTGTTTCCAGAGCATTTGAGTAATGATGCATTCATGAGGCAGGAGCATTTCTCAGGACTTACTGAAACTATATGGATTTCAACTCAAATTGACATAGATTTAATAAATGTTTGTCGTGTGTCAGATATTATGCCAGACCCTGAATAAGCCCGTAAAACAGAGCCTTCTCTGGAAGAATTCACATACCAGGGGAGGTAGTTAGTACATAGCCCATGTCCATGTAACAAAGTCCACAGAATATGCTAAGGTATACAAAGAGGTTTGTAGAGAAAACATGAATAATTGATGGCCTCAGAAAAATATCATAGGTAGGATGGCACCCTAGAGCTGTGAATTGAAGGAAGTGATTTTATTTTTTTTAGGTTTGTGCAAGGCAAATAGGGTTAAGTGGTTTGCCCAAGGCCACACAGCTAGGTAATTATTTTATTTTTTTTTTGCAAGGCAATGGGGTTAAGTGGCTTGCCCTGGGCCACACAGCTAGGTAATTATTAAGTGTCTGAGACCAGATTTGAACCCAGGTACTCCTGACTCCAAGGCAGGTGCTTTATCCACTATGCCACCATTGAAGGAAGTGATATAATCCCCCAGGCAGAACTGAGGAGCACATGCAACCCATGCTAAGTTTGCGAACTGAAAAAATGTCTTCCTAGCATTATTATCCTAACATACTAATACCTGTTTGGCTTCAAGTTTTCTGTAAAGTTATTTTTCAATTGTTTTTGACATTTATAATCCTTTTTGGGGTTTTCCTGGCACACATCATGTAGCAGTTAACCATTTCCTCCTCCATCTCGTTTTAAAGATGAGGAAACTGAGACAAAAGGGTGAAAAGATTTCTCCCGAGTAACATAGCTAATAAATATCTTAGACCACATCTGAAATTTCATTCTTCAGACCTGCTTCTCTATTGACTGTGTAATCTAGCAATGAAGTTTTGGCTTCATATCAAAATTTCAATTCTTAAACTCCAATGTTGCTCCTTTCTCTTTATAGGCATTTTATTTTAGATGAGAAAGCATGTGTAAAATTAAAGCCTTTCAAATCCTCCAATTAAGAAAATTCCTAAGATTTACACAAATAATGAAAAGAATTTTTATATACATGTACTTAAATTTTAAAACTTATATATATATAATAATGCATATATATATATATATCTTTCCAATGACATTCACACAGTTATGTGATATATAAGATGTCTCCCAAGACTTTTTTTTTTAGGTTTTTGCAAGGCAAATGGGGTTAAGTGGCCTGCCCAAGGCCACATGCATCTAGGTAATTATTAAGTATCTGAGGCCAAATTTGAACTCAGGTACTCTTGACTCCAGGGCCAGTGCTCTATCCACTGCTCCACCTAGCTGCCCCAAGATGTCCCCAAGTCTTGATGCCCTTTTGAGACACTGTCGTTTGCATTGAAAAAGTTCCAGAGAAAAGAGAAGAATCCCTTCACTAGTTTTGTGATTTTTAGAATTTTCTTAAAAGTATCTATAAAAGTAGAGTGTGGACTTATTCCTTTATTATGTGAAATTCAAATCCCTATGTGTTTTGTAGTTAAAAATCATTGAGGAAAGTACAAATGAATATAGTTAAAGGAATGGAGATTTTTAAGGAATCAAAATGACAGGTCTTTATGTGGAGACAGAATCTTGGCTTGTTTGATGAGTCAGAAGGAAGTTAGTCACACATTCAAAGATTCTCTTGCTAGAATCAATCAAATAATATGAAATAATTGAAATTATAAATTGAATTTCTTTAGTAACTGGGATATCTTAGCATACTTTATCTTGGTCTTATGTTAAATGAAATTTAGTACTTTGGCTATATTAGGAAAGTTACTAATTTTTGAAGTGGTTTTAAGCAATGTTATCTGATTTGTAAAAAAAAATAGGGAAACCATTTTCCTAGGTCTTAGTAAAGTTCACTTGTTATAAGGCAGCATTTCTTTTAAGGTAAATATTATAATTTGCCCTATAACTAAATGTAACTTCTTCATAACTTTACATCATCTTTTGTTGGGAAATACAACAATTTTCTGAATGGGTATTTAACAAAGTTAAAAGTCACATGATTTGTTAACCAATTAATTTAATTGGTAATATACAAATGAACTCTTTAAAGTCTATATTTAAAAGGAAATCAATTTAAGGTTATATGAGCATTTTGATAATTGTGAAATTGTTAACTTAGTTTTTTGGGGGTTACCCTACTTAATTTTTAAGGTTAAAAATATAAAATTATAAATATTTGATAAAATATTCTTTTAATGAGGATTACTTTTATTAGATGCCTTTTCTCTCTAGCTAATAAAGCTGGGTCACCCTAAAAACCAGTCCTCTAAACAAGATAGTAATATACTTGAAAATGTTGTGTGGCTACTTTTGTGAATAATTTGAACTTTTGATTTTAAGGTATGTTTGTGTGTGTGTGTGTGTGTGTTAGTACTGTAAGGCAGGTAGGTGTCACAGTAGATAGAGTATTGGCCTTGACGTATGGAGAATGGGATCTCAAATCCAACTTCAGACATTTGACACTATTTGTGTGACCTTTGACAAGTCACCTAATCCTGATTTTCTCCCATCCAAGGTCATCTCTAGTCATACTGATTCATATCTGGCCATGACACTCAGAGGACTCCAGAGAAGAAAGTGAAGCTGGTGACTAAGCACAGTCCTCCTCATTCAAATCCAGTTCATTTGCATGTTGTGGCATCACCTCCCTGATATCAGGGTATTCTTTGAGAATGAAAGATAAGAAATATCAACATCAAAAAACAAAAGAACTTTAATTCAAAAGATATTATAAAATCTTTCTGGGTGTGTGGATATGTTCATGTTTGAGGTAGATTGAATCCTATCATCAGAAAGTGAGTAAAGTATTGGTTTGGGGATCTTAAATTGATTGACCAAGTTTTTGATTTCAGAAGAAAGGATAAAAGCTGGAAAATCATATTCTGATATCAATCGTTTTGAATAAATATGCATATATATGCTAAATCATTCATCTAAAACTCTGCTTGGCAACATTTAGGAAAAGTATGACCTGTCATCAATTAAGTTCAATTTCTAGCACCAGTCTAATTGAAATGACAGTCCTACATTATGAACTACTCATTTTCTTTGTTTAGGTTTAATTTTTTTTATTTTAACATTTAGTTTATTTATTTGTTTCCATAATACTACAATAGTCTTCTGTAAAAGCACACATAATCCCCCCTCCCCTCAGAAAAATAGAGAAAACTCAAGAAAAATAAAATGAGAAAAAATGAAATACTTCAGTCTGAGATACCATCATCTCTATCTCTTTATTATAACACCATTAGAGAAGTCCCTGCAATGTTTTCCACACAGATACTATTGTTAACATATTTCTCTTCATTCTCTTCCTTCCCACTATCGTTTATTCTATTCTCTCTCAACTTTTACCCTGTCCCTTCTCAAAAGTTCATTGTATCTGACTACCCTGTTCCACAATCATCCCTTTCTTCTATCACATATAAATCCTTTCCCTTCCTCTGTCCCCTTTCTCCCATCCCTTTCCTTTCCTTTTTTCTCTGGGGTAAGATAATTTCTAAACTCATTTCAGTGTATATGCTATTTCTTCTCTGAGCCAGTTCTGATGATCATGAAAGTTCCCTCATTGCCCCTCAGCTTGCTCTTTCCACTCCATTTTTCTTGCCTCTTTCACATAAATTGTCTTAGCCCATTCTACCTCTCCTTTCCCTTTCACCCAAGACATTCCTTTCTCATCCATCAACACCATTATTATAATGTATTATACCTTCATACTCAGCTCCTTCCTGTGCCTTGTCTATCCTTCTAACTGCTCTAATAAATTTAAAGGTAGTTATGAGTTATTGATATCTTCTTCCCAAGCATTAAATTACTCAAAATTTGCCCTTCTGCCCACCCTCTCTATGCTTTCTCAGTGTCTTGTTGGACATCAAACTTTCTGTTCAGTTCTGGTCATTTCAACAGGAGAGTTTGAAAGTCCCCTATTTCATTGAATGTCCATCATTTGTCCTGGAAGGGGATGTTTATTTTTGCTGAGTAGTTGACTCTCTTTTGTAATCTGAGCCCCTTTGCCTTCTGGAATATCATATTCCAAACCCTTCAAGCTCTTAATGAGGACTCTGTTAAATCCTGCGGAATACTTAGTGTATTGTATTAAATTCTTTCTTTTTATGCTGTTTGTAATATATATTTTTTTGATTTTGGAATTCTGCTTCTAGGGTAACTGCAATTTTCCTGGAGAATTTCTTTAAAAATGGAGTCTAGGCCCTTTTCCTGGTCATGATTTTCAGTTAGCCCAATATTTTTAAAATGATCAGGTGTTTTTTTCCAATGATTTTCTTCTAGATTGTTTTCATTCTTTTTTGTGAGAATCATCATGAGAATCATTCTTTGAGGATCATCATGGGAATCATTTTTGATTTCTCACATATTCATGAGTTTCCATTAGCTCCAATCTACATTTAAAAGAAATTACTTCAGAGAGTTTTTTAAACTTCCTTTTCCATCTGACCAGTTCTTTATAAAGTATTCTTCTTCTCACCAACTTTTTAGACTGTTTTTTCCAATTGACCTAAACTAGTTTTTAGCATGTTATTTTCTTTTAGAATTTTTGTATTTCCTTCATGAAGCTGCTTACTCAGTTTTTGTGATTTTCTTTCCTTTCATTGCTCTCATTTCTCTTCCCAATTTTCCCCTACCTGCCTTACTTGAATTTCAATTTTTTTTTGAGCTCTTCCATGACTTGAGACCAATTCTTGTTTTTCTTGGAGGCTTTGGATATGGAAAGTTTGACTTTGTCATCTTCTGACTCCATGGGACTAAATTAAATGTAGTCAGTTTCTTTTTCTTTTGTTTACTCATCTCCCCAGACTATGCCCTGATTTTAACATACTTCCATGGCTTTTGTGTGTTTTGGGGATAGCCGCCCCCACCCAGGGACCTCATTTCCATCTTATGAAAGACTCTAACTTCTCTCCTGGCCTGTGATTTGGTCTGTGGATAATCACAAGCCCTCCCTTCTACCCATGAGATGTGAAGAGAATCCCCGCTAGACTATGGCAATAGGGGTCCCCAGATTTCAATCAGGGTCTAAATATGAACCAAGCAACAGAGTTCAGTCTTGGGGATAAGGAAGAGACCCCAATAGTCTTTCCTGACCCCCCCTTACTGTCTGTGAGATGAGCACTGTGGAAGCAAGTGCTGTGGGGATCCACAGGCCTGCTTCCAGTTCTCAGAGCCAAGTCTGCACTGAGATTTATGCTGGCCTGGGCTTGTCTGTCACTCTGGTGGGAAAGAGTTTTCCACTGACCTTCCAAGTTGTCCTTGGTGATCTCTGAGAGATCTGGAAACTACACCACTTTAAGACCCTGGAAGACTGGAGCTGGTTAGCTCTAATATGGTGTTGTCAGGGATTTACTAAGATTCTTTGCATCCCTGGTGGAAAAGGCCCTTCCTAAGGATTTTCCAAGTTGTCTTGGATGGGAAAATTATTTCACTCAGTCTTTTTGTGGATTCTGCCACTGCAGAATTTGGTTATAATCATAATTTTAAAGCATTTAGAGTGTTCTCAGGAAGAGCTTCTGGGATTTCCTGCACCCAGGCTGCCATCTTGGCTCTGCTGCTCAGATTTAATTCTTAAAAAGTATAATTTAAATTTCTTAAACAATCGAGATTTTCATCTAATTTGTGATATCATTAATTTTAATATTGCAGAACCTTGTTATGCACTTTTATATAAGTATAAGTGACTACGGTTCAGCTAGAAACAGCAAAAATAAGATTTCCCTTTGAAAAACAATTAATAAATTGAATTTAAACTAGGAAAGAGGGTTAGAGATAAATATCAATAGGAAGTTTTTTGAAGCTAGTCAAACCTAGCTAGTAACAAAGAAATTTCTTAGTTCAGCATGTGTTACTGTGTGCTATCAAACCATAGCTGGTTTGATTTTTGATAAAAAAAAAATAGACCAGAAAGGAAATAGAACAGGACCACCTAAATTAGAAGTTGAATTAATTAGATATAGTATATAGAGTGATTTTCTGTATAAAACAATCTAAAATTTTCTATTAAATTATGAAATCTTAACTTTTAATGAGGAGGGGGGATGGAGGTAAGTGTCTTACCCAAGGTAACAAAGAGAAAGCCTAATGTTTCCCATCCCTGATTTGAACTCAGGTCCTTCTGATACCAGGATCAGTGCTCTGTCTACTAAGCCAGCTAAGTGCCCCATAAATGTTTAAATTTTAAAATGCATGTGATCATGTGATCATGATATTTTGAGGTTCTTAAATGTTCCTCTTTTAAGAAGTATTGGTAAATTCTAACAGTAAGGACAGATTTTCTCATAAATAAAATATTTGGGTATTTCTAAATTGCTATGTGGAAAACAAAGAAAATGAATGAATTTCAAATGTTAAGTTAAATAAATTCTCTATGTTGTATATTTAAATAAAGGGCAACCTGCTGGTACAATGGATAGAATACCAGCTCTGGAATCAAGAGGATCTGAGTTTAAATTTGCCCTTAGACATTTAATACTTAATTAGCTATGAGACCTTGGACAAGTCAGTTAATCCCATTGCCTTGCAGAACAAACAAATAAAAAAACAAATAAAGATAATAAGAATCATCATTTTTTGGTGTCAACCATTCTCTCCTGGAAATTCATGAATGCTACTTGGAATATTTTCCACACATTTCTAATAGCTCATTCATTATCATTCAATCTAATTATAAATAAATTTTCATTACATATATATATGTATATATATATATATATATATACACATACATATCTGTGTGTTTGTGTTTGTGTTTGTGTGTGTGTGTGTGTGTGTGTGTGTGTGTGTGTGGTGTAGTGGATAAAACACCGGCCCTGAAGTCAGGAGTACCTGGGTTCAAATCTGGTCTCAGACATTTAATAATTACCTAGTTGTGTGGCCTTGGGTAAGCTACTTAACCCTGTTTGCCTTGAAAAACATAAAATAAAATAAGATAAAATGTTGTGTGGCTGCTTTTGTGAATTATTTGAATTTTAGATTAGATTTTAGCTAGATGTCACAGTGGATAGATTATTGGCCTTGAAGGCTGGAGCTCAAATACAACCTCAGACACTTTACATTCTCTGTGTGACCTTTGACAAGTCACTTAACCCTGTTTGTCTCTCATACAGGATCATCTCCGGTCATCCTGATCCATATCTGGCCACTGGACCCAGATGCTCTTTAGGAAAAAAAGGCTGGTGACTTAGCACAGCTCCTCTCACTCAAATCCAGTTCATGTGCATGGGGGGGCATCACCTCCCTGATATGAAGGTGTTCTGTGAGGATGAAAGATAAGAAACATCAACATGAAAAAAACAAGTACAGAACTTTAATTCAAAAGTTATTATAAAAACTTTACAAGTGTAAATGTTTTCATGTTTTGGTAGTTTGAATTCCAGCATCAGGAAAGTGAGCACAGTACTGGATTGGGGATCTCTCAGGGATTGATAAATCTTTTGATTTCAGAATAAAGGTTGGAAACTGGGAAATCATATTCTAATATCAACTGTATTTATTTTATTTTTAAAATTCTTTTACAAAAGTAATTTTATTTATTTGGAATTTTATAATTTTTCCCTAATTTTGCTTCCCTTTCCCATCCCCAACAAAAGACAGTTTATTAGTCTTTGCATTGTTTCCAGGGTATACATTTATCTAAGTTGAATGTGATGAGAGAGAAATCATATCCTTAAAGAAGAAAAATAAAGTATAAGAGACAGCAAAATTATATAATAAGATATCATTTTTTTAATTAAAGGTCATAGTCTTTGGTCTTTGTTCAAATTCTACAATTCTTTCTCCATATACAGATGGTATTCATCATAGATGCCCGAAAATCATGTCCTATTGTTGCACTGATGGAATGAGCAAGTCAATCAAAGTTGATCATCACAACCAATTTGCTGTTAGAGTGTACAATGTTCTTCTGGTTCTGCTTATCTCACTCAGCATCAGTTAAGGCTTCCCTGAATTCCCGTCCCTCCTGGTTTCAATTAAAACAATAGTGTTCCATGACATACATATGCCACAGTTTGCTAAGCCATTTCCCAACTGAAGGAAATTCACTCAATTTCAAATTCTTTGCCATCAGAAACAGGGCTACTGTGAGTATTTTTGCACAAATGATGATTTTACCCTTTTTTGTAATCAGAGTATAGACACAGTAATGGTATTGCTGGATCAAAGGGTACGCACATTTTTGTTGCCTTTTGTGCATAATTCCATATTGCTCTCCAGAAAGGTTGGATGAGTTCACAGGTCCACCAGCAATGCATTACAGTCCCAGTGATATCAGCTGTTTTAAATAAATATTCATGTTTATGCTAAACCATTCATCTAAAACTCTGATGACATTTGGGAAAAGTAAGATCCATCAGAATCTAAGCTTAATTTTTAGCCCCAGTCAATTGAAATGACATTTCTACCATAAGTATGAATTACTCCTTTCATTTCTTTGGGTTTAATTCTTTTTTTATTTAATTTATTTATTTGTTTTCACATTACTACACTAGTCTTGTTGTAAAAGTAATCATAATATCGCCTCCTCTCACAAAGATAGAGAAAACTCAAGAAAAAGAAAATGAGAGAAAAAGAAAAAAATATACTTCAGTCTGTGTTGAGATACCATCATCTCTGTAATTGGGGACTATTGCATTCCTTATCAGTGACATTTTACATGTGGAAATTGTAACTAACTTTAATTTACTATGTATATTATAATTAGGTTTCAGTTTCCTTCTGAGGTAAAGAAATGTGTGTCACTTTCCTCTCCTAAAAAGAAAAATAATTCTCTGGGTCTAGACTATCATCTAAATTACTATACAAGAGGAAGTGTTTTTAACCTTATTTTAGGTTTGGTTTATAAACTTCTTAAGATTATTAACTGAAGTACAAAGTAAATCTTGTAATTCTAAAAAGAATCATCTATTTGCAAATACTCATCAAAGATGTTCTTTATTAAAACTTTGCACAAAATTAGGCTATGCTTCATTCATTAACCTTACAAAAATATTTATATATATATATGTATATATATATATATATATATATATATGCCAATTTAATCTAAGTTTATATAAGTTAAGATAGAAGATATGTAGCTAATTAACCAGGGCTATTCAAATATACTATTTACATAAGTTTATTTCCAGTGATATAAAGATAAGAGTATATTAAGTAAATGTTTAAGGTCTGTTAAATTTCATTTAAATAACTCTAAATTAAGTGGTCTAAAACAAATCAACCCTTCTCTTTTTGTACCTATGTTTTGTATTTAAAATAAAACAATCCTTTACTTTCTGAGGACTTTTGGGGTTATATGTGATACTAATATTAATTTGCTTTTGATACATTTACATTTTAAGAATTTGTTTCTAATTTTAGGCTAAAAAAGAACTAGAACTCTCTATATGATCTCTTCCTGGATCAAATTTTGAAGTATTCAAAGGAGCATATTCCTTATGTTCCTGCTTGGTCTTTATATCAAGTTTCTGTAAACTTGGCAAGTGACTCGTTTGATTTACAATTCTCTAAATTCTAACAAAAAAAACCCAGCGTTTAGCTTTGGTTAATATGTCACTAGATACATATTCCTGAGTTAATTGTGATACTTTTACATCACATAATGGGTAGAAGGATATTTAGGTAAATGATAAATATTTGTGACATCAGGATATGATTCTTTATCATGAATACTTTTTTAAAGGAAAGAAATATCACCATGACTAATTATATCAGAAGGATGGCCTATAATTTATTTTAAAATTGTCTTAAAAAGAGATCCATTTTCTGCTAGGAATTTTGATTTCTTTCAAACATTGGTAAAAGGGTGACTCTTTAATGTCAAATCAATTACTGAATACACACTGTTCAAAAATGATTATCAAGTGTATATGTTCCAAGCTCAAGATGATCTGGTAAATTTTTAAGGAATTCATTTGTATTAGAATTTGTTTTAGGAAAGTACAATGATATTAGCCTGGTAATGGAAGTTCACTTTTCAAGTATAACCTGCATTTTAATTGAATGGTGCCAAATATAAAGAACAGTTTCTGTGTACATCAGGCAACAATGTCTGAATGGTCTGAATGATTTCCAATTTATTTTTCTAATAATAGACATGGAAGCTTCAACCTGATTATTTATAAAGGAAAATTTGCATCAAAATATCTTTTTTCCCCACTATTATCTCTACAATTAACTTGAATTGGAGAAAATCTCTCTTTGAGATCAAACCTATAATGGACATGTTAAGAAAATTGATTCAATGACCAAATGGTTCATTCTTTGTGGGGAATTTTTTTTTGTTTCTGTGGCTTCTACCTGTGTCTCTGAGGTGTCTTCCCACTGGTCTTTAGATGAACCTGGGAGTCAGATTTAATTATATCTTGTGGGTTTTATTTCCTGTAGATTACAAGTCATACATTGCAATTCAATGACCCAAGGAGATAACATGCTGTACAAGAACTTGGTAGTTAATGCCAATTGGGTCCTGCCTCAACCCCTTGGATCTTGACTGAGTTGATTATTGGATGCACTCTGATTTCCCCATCAAAGTGACCCTTCTAGGCAAGGAGAGTTCTATCATTGAGCCAATACTTTTCTGGGAGGGAGATAATGAATCAGTAAGGCAAATGTAAGATTTTTTATTTTATCCGAAAGAGCCCAGGTGAGGTTGTGAATTTTTAATGTGTAGTTGCCCCATTCAGGACAGTTACATGCTTTCTTTTTATTTTTGTTCAGCAGAATGTGTATAGGAGTGAAGGTAATCAGTGATGGCAATGATTCGAGTCAAATGCAAATAGTGAAATGATAAATGGAGGATTCACAAATACAGTACTTACTGTGTACCAATGCACTAAGAATAAATATTGAAATGTTAGGACAGTGGATACTGCCAAGGATTTCATGTTCAATTTGATAGACAACTGAATAAGAGGTAGGTGGAAAATGAGGAAAAATGAAAAGTAGAAGTTTGATAGGTTAAAGGATAAATTAATATCATAAATACATATAGATATATATTTTATATATATAAGCATATATATATTTAGTTCAAAGTGTTTTACAACTTGGTATAGATTATGAAATATTTATGAAGCAGCATGTACAAAAATATTCACTGAGTGAAAAGTTATGGAATGATTCTATTCTTTATCACTAGAGAGGGGAACTCACATAGCAACCAATAATCCAGAATGCTAGTGAATTTTATTCAGTGCTTCAAAGGGAAAAGCCAAGATAATCAGCAATGCACCAACAGAATGATCTTCCTATATATTTGTGATAAAACTATTTTCTTTTGTCAGTGGAGAGCAGAAATCTAAATATGTTTATGTGTTTGTATGGATAGGTGTGTTTGTTGAGCTGTTTGCTGTCTTAGAGTAAGACCTGCAAAACATGGAGAAGTTGGAATCCACATAGTTGGAGAGTGAGAAATTCACTGACAAAGTTTAAGTTTGCTACCAAGAACATGCAGTTTGACATTATTTGTAATGCATACATGAAAATGAATGATTTGGAGCATAAATCAGAGAAATTTTGAATCCTCTGTAAATATTATCTTAAGATTTGCTCTCTGTCCTGTCCTCTACTTAGAAGATGGTTGTCTAATGGGCAAGCTGAAAGATGAATAAATACTAACATTCTTGTTATAAATCAAACCAGAATTCTTAAAATAAATTCAACAGATAGATACAATGGCATATAGATTTTCCTTGGAGAGGCAAATATTTGAATGGGTTGTGTTGATTTTGGAGTATATTTAAAGATAATGAAAACAGTATTTTTGGTATCAATCCCCTTCTCCCATAATTTCATGAATGCTATTTGGGATATTTTCCACACATATACAATAGATCATGCATGAGCATTCAGTCTAATTTTAAATAAATTTTCATTTTTGTGAATAAGGGTCTTTCCTAAAACCTTCTTCAGAGCATATAAGACATCTTTATTTCTGAAGCTGTAGATAATAGGATTCAGCATGGGAGTGAGAATGGTATATGAAATGGCTAAGACTTTGTCCTGACCAGGAGTGTGATAGGACTTTGGCCTCATGTATGTAAAAATAAATGACCCATAGTAAATGATAACCACAGCTAAGTGGGAGGAACAGGTGGAGAAGGCTTTTTTCTGTGCCTCCACTGATTTAATATGAAGCACAGTTCGGAGAATCTGACCATAAGAGGCAAGGATGATGGAAAGGGGAATTAGCAGGAAGATTGCACCACTCACGTTGAGTCCTCCTTCATACCGTGATGTGTCAACACAAGAGAGTTTCAACATGGCTGGAACTTCACAGAAAAAGTGGTCAATGGCTCTGGTACCACAGAAAGGGAGAAGCAGTACATAAATGGTATGGATTGTAGAGTTGATTGTTCCCCCAAGCCAGCATCCAGCAGCCAGAATGACACTGATATGATGACTCATGAGGATGGGGTACCGCAATGGGTGGCAGATGGCTACATAGCGATCATAGCACATGGCTGTGAGAATAAGGCACTCGGCGCCTGAAAAACTCATATAGAGGAAGATTTGGATCCCACAACCTGCAAATGTGATTGTTTTTCTGCCAGATATGAAATCACTGGCCATCTTGGGAATGATGTTGGAGATGTGCAAGATATCCATCAAGGAGAGCTGGCTGAGAAGGAAGTACATTGGAGTGTGGAGGCGGATTTCAATGCGAATAAGAAGAATCAAGAATGTGTTTCCCATAATTGCCACCACAAACATGATGAGAATAAGTGTTAAGAAAAGCAATCCATAGTGGTTTGGATCCAATAATCCTAATAGGATGAAATCTTTTCCAAAAGTCTGATTCTTTTCCTTCCCCAGGTGCATCATTTCACTTTTTCACCTAAAGTGCAAAAGACATATTGTAGAATAGGAAGCAGATTGTATAAATACAAAGCCCAGCATGGAATAAGTTGCAATAAAATGAAAACTGGAAAGGAAAATCATTGGGGCATCAAGTTGCAATACGAGGAAATCAATCAAATGAATTACCTGAATTAACTGAGTCCTTGAGATAATCTATTCATTGACTGAAGTGATGAAAAAATCATATTGGCTTATAGGTACAGTGGGACCTTAATGTTCCTTTCCTAGTTGATATTTCAGCTTAATAGGCAATCAAGAATCTGACCAGTCTTTCAAAGCCTGACCTTTCCTAATGCCTGGTTAGCAAGAACTATTTTCTAATGCCATTAAGTGAGAAGATACTAATGGAAATTTGGGTAAAATATGTGTAAAATATGCAAACACATTTAATTCAGTAGAAAAACATTCTCTGAGCAAATGAAGGATTGATTGGTTCATATCATAATCAGTATCACTTTTTTGAAAGTGTTTTTATATTTACTTTGTAAAACAAAACAAACCTTTCCATAATATAATATATTAAATAGAAACTTGCAAATTAATCATGCTAAACTTGATTTTCCTTTCAAAATATATGACTTTTTTTCTTATTTGTCTTCTCTCTGACAAACCTGTTCAATTGATGACTGCTATTATTAGACTCAAATAGGTATATATCAATGAAACGTGGTGTCTTTTCTTACTGTTGAGGTGAGAACAGTATAAAAATCAATATTTGCATTGAATGAGCCTAGTAGAGTTTGCACAGACACAAGGTAATTGTTAACAGTAAACACAGTTCATGGGAGATTGTGTAATAGGAGTTGAGACACAGCACTGGCTCCTTTGCCAGCCTTCACTGACCATGCATATATTCATATATACATTCATATAAATTTGACTATATACAGATATATGTGTTTTTATATAAAAAATACATGTGTGCACACACACATGTACTCAAAATATTTTATACAAACTTCTTTATTAGCTCTTTGGACAGATTCAGGATGATTCTTTTTCATAAACTTTTTAATTTATGTATCTATAATAATAAAAATGTCTTAGTCACTCAAAGTCAATCTTAAAACAATATTGCTGTGACTTTATACAGCTTTCCTCTCTTTACTCCTTTTTGTGCATATCTTCCATGCTTTTCTGACATCATTGACCTCATCGTTTCTAATAGAATAGTAGTATTTCAACACAAATATACAACACAACTTTTTAAGCTGTTCCTCAATTGATGGGGATCACAGTAATTTTCAGTTCTTTATGAACACTGAGGGCCGTTATAAACATCCCATTTATGGTTAAAGTATAGTATTATTAAATTTACCTTTATAATACTGTTTTTACTCACTATTTTCTTTCCTAGTGTCTTTTTACTCTCTTACTCTTACTTTCCTTTTATTCCCAAACCTCCCAATCCTTTTTCCATCCCCCCTCCACCAATAATGTGATCCCCATGCTCTACCAGCCCTCCTAATTCCAATCTAAAAAAAAGCCACTCCAAATAGTCCTTCCCCCATCCTGTTCCTCTAATCTCCCAAATCCTTATTTTTGCAGACCTGACCTGTGGACCTGCAGTCTGCTGTCATCTTGTTTCTAGCTTTCATACAACTCTATATGGTCAGATGACTCTTTCATAATTCCAGATGTACACATTGTTTCTTCTTCAATCTGGATGATAGTTAGACTTCAAAGTTACCAGTCCTTCAATTCCACCATCTTGTTCTGTGCTAGCTCTCTCTTTCCTATCCATTTTAAAAATAAAATAAGTTCTTAGTGCTTTTCCTACAAAATTTTGGTTTCAAGAATCATAGCAAAATGCAAAATTCAGGTCCAGTCTATCTTACAAACTACCTTAGCAATCATTACAAATTCAAGAATACTGATAAATATTTTAATATATACATATATCAATGTGCTTGTATTTATATACACAAATATATATGTATTATAAATATATGTGACTTTGTGTAATATAGTACAAATAAGTTTGACATTAAAGTGCATGTTACAGTTAGTCTTCAGTATTTTCTTTATATTTCTCCTGGGTCATTTTATACCAAATTTTTCATTGAGTTATAGACCCTTTGGTTCAAATAAGTGAAAGTTTTTTTTAGTTCATCAGATATCTAATTTTTTTATTCAGGATTATATATTCAACTTTTCTTCAGCTCTTTTGCTCTGAAATATAATATTATAAGACTGACTATCTTTTAGAGTAGAAGATATTGGGTCTTGTGAATTCCAGGCTATATTTCCACAGTCTTTAAATTGTATTTTTTCCTGTCATTTGCAATGTTTTCTCCATACCCTGGTATCTTTGAAACTTGGTTATGACATTCACATAAGGTTTGCTACAGGATCTCTTTCAGATTGTGAATGATAGTTTCTTTTTCTACTTCTTTACCCTCCTGTTCAAGAACCTGGGAGTGATTGTCCTTAAAAATTCTTTTTATTATTGTCACATAATCTCAGTAATTCTCCATCATCTCTACTTGATAAATTGCTTTTTTCCAATATGATTCTTCATGTTCTCTTTTATTTTTCTTATTAATTATTTCTTGTTCTTTTATACCGCCATTTGATTCCTCTTGCGCAATTCTAGTTTTCAAGGACTTATTTTCTTTCTTTAGAATGTGAATCTCTTTTTTCCAGTTGGTTACCTTTCTATTCATTTTTATTGCTTTTATTTATTTTGCCGTATTTTTCTCTAAGTCACTCTTGGTCTTTTTTTTTTGTTTGTTTGTTTGTTTGTTTGTTCGTTTGTTTGTTTTGGGGCAGGGCTAGGCAAATGAGGTTAAGTGAATTACCCAAGGTCACACAACTAGGTAATTATTAAGTGTCTGAGGCCAGATGTGAACTCAGGTACTCCTGACTCCAGGGTCGGTGCTCTATCCACTGCACTACATAGCTGCCCCTCTAAGTCACTCTTAATTGATTTTTGAATTCATCTTTAAGTCCTTCCAAGATTCCTTTTGGGGTTTACATGCATTTAATATTACTTTTTATGCAAAAAGTCATTTCTAAATCTCCTATCTTCCTCTCACTAGGACCGTATCTTCTAGACATCCATGATCAGTTCATTTTTTCTTTGCTTACTCTTTAATACTTTCTTATTTTGTTTTTCCTACCTCTTATTATAATCTGGTGTTAAGCGCAATTGTGAATAATTTAACTCTCAGTTGTCGATTCTCCTAATTATTATTTTCTGAATTCCAACCAGAGGCTCAAGTTAAAGGTCCCCCATTTTACCCCTAAACCACAATTAGAATCCCCAGCCAAACTGTCCCCAAAATGTGCTTCTTGTCTGTGGTTCTGCACTCATTGGGCATATACTCTCTCCTCCTCACATAGAGCCACAGCTTGGCTTCCCTTATCTCAGCACTTCTAGGTTTGCTTTCTAGAAACAGGGCAGGGCCAGGTGGAGGTAACTTTGATTTTCTTCCACTCAGTCATCTGCTATTAATAGATGGAAGTTTAGGAGGTGAAAGTTATTGAGGCTATGAGTGAGGTGAAAATTAACATAAAATTTCTTGAGATTCAGTCTGCTTCCCAGTGGAGACGTCCTCTGGTTGTACCATTTGTTAATAAATTGGAGTTGCAATGAGACTATAGTAAGTTGGTGCTAGGATAATGCACCACGATCAGATAGGATTTATACCAGGTAGGCAGGGATGGTCAAATATTAGGAAACCAATCAATAAAACTGAATATATCAATAGCAATACCAACAGAAATCATATGATTATCTCAATAGATGCTAAAAGGGGCTTTGATAAAATTATAGCATTCATTGCTATTAAAAACACTGGAAAGGTTAGTAATAAATGGATTTTAAAATAAAAAATAGTATTTATGTAAAATTATCAACAAATAATATATGTAATGGAAATAAATTTAGAGCATTTCCAATAAATTCAGGGGTGAAACAAGGATGCTCATTATCACCATTACTATTCAATATAGTATTAGAAATTCTAGCTGTAGTAATAAGAGGGAAAATAAATTGAAAGAATCATAATTGGCAATAAGGAAGCAAAAATTTCACTCTTTGCAGATGAAATGATGAGAAAATCAGCTAAAACACTCCTTGAAACAATTAAAAAATTCAGCAAAATTGCAGGATAGAAATTAAATCCACATAAATTATCAGAATTTCTCTATATGAATAATAAAGTCCAAGTGCAAGAGATAAAAAGAGAAATTCCATTTAAAATAACTATAGAGAACTTGGGAATATACCTCCCAAGGCAAACCCAGAAATTATATGAACAAAATTATGAAACACTTCTAATCCAAATAAAGTCAGATTTACATAATTGGAAAAAAATATCAATTACTCATGGTTAGGTAGAGCTAATATAATAAAAATGACAATTCTACCCAAGTAAAATTACTTATTCAGTGCCATACCACTCAAACTACCAAATAACTACTTTACAGAGTTAGAAAAAATAATAACAAAATTCATCTGGAATAACGAAAGATCAAGAATAGTAGGAGAACTTTTGAAAAAAAGTGTAAAGGAAGGTGGTCTAGCTTTACTAGATGTCAAACAATACTATAAAGTGGGAGTCATTAAAACTGCCTGGTACTGGTTAAATAAAAGAGTAATGGATTAGTGGATTAGGATAGGTACAAAAGAAACCTCAGTAGGGGCAACTAGGTGGCACAATGGATAGAATACCAGCCTGGGAGTCAGGAGGAGCTGACTTCAGTCCTGCCTCAGACACTCATTAATTGCCTTTCTGACCTTGGGCCAGTCACTCTTAAACCCATTGCCTTAAGTGGAACAAAAAGAAGAAACTGCAGTAAATGGCTACAGCAATCTACTTTTTTGACAAACTCAAAGAATCAGCATCTGGGATAAGAAATCACTATTTGACAAAAATTGTAGGGAAAATTGTAAAATGATTTGGCAAAAACTATGCATGGACCCACATCTCAAACTCTATACCAAAATAAGGCAATGGGTTTCGGGATTAAGACATAAAAAGTGACACCACACACAAATTAATACACCAAAAAATTATCTATCAGATCTATGGAAAGGGGATTAACTTTGTGATCAAACAGGATTAGAGTACTTCAAAATGAATGATTTTGATTATATTAAATTAAAAAAATATTTTACAGCAATAAAATCAATGCTGCCAAAATTAGAAGGAAAGCAGAAAGAGAAATGACTTTCACAACTAGGAATTCTGATAGTCTCATTTCTAATTTGTATAGAGAATTGCATCAAAATTATAAGGTTAAAAGTCGTTCCCCAGTTGATAAATGTTCAAATGCTATGAAGAGAGTTTTCCAATGAAGAAATTAAATATATATACATATATGTATATATATATATATAATATATATATATAATCATATGAAAAAGTGCCCAGAATCATTATTGATTAGAGAAATGGAAATTAAAACAACAATGCTGTATCATCTCACACCTATCAGATTGACCAAGATGAGACAAAGAGAAATGATCAATGTTGGAGAGGTAGTGGGAGGATTGGGACACTGTTGCGTTGTTGGTGGAGTTGTGAATGGATTCAACCTTTCTGGATAGCAATATGGAACCATGACCAAAGAGCAATAAAAATATTCATGCCCTTTGACCCAGCAATTCCAGTTCTAAGTCCATATCCGGAAGAAACTTTTAAAAATGGGAAAAGTCTACATGTTCCAAATTATTCACACCAGCTCTTTTTTTATAGTTGCAAAGAATTGAAAATTGTGGGGATGTGATCAATTGGGGAAAGGCTAAATAAATTATGGTAATATCATATGGAATATTATTGTTCTATAAGAAACCATAAATGGTTGAGTTCTAGAGAAGCATGGAGGGATTTACAAGATCTGATACTGAGCAAAGGGAGCAGAACCAAGTGAACAATGCACACATTAACAACATTGTGAGATGAACAATCTTGATGGGAGCAGGTCTTCTCAGGAATTCAAAGAGCCAGGACAACAGTGTTAGAATGGCTATGGACAACATTATCCCCATCCAGAATAAGTAAAAGAAAACAAAACAAAGCAAAGCAAAAAATAAAAACAGCCCCTCAGAATCTAATGAACACATTACAAAATTATCTCTTATGTATCTCTTTCCCTTAATCCTAATTCCTCACACTGAAAATGAATTAATCTGTAAATATGTTTATCAAAAATACATATGTATTATACAACCAGACTCTTCACTGCTGAGGGGAGAGGGGTGGCAATGGAAGGCCTAAGGAAATTTTGTAAGGTAAAAACCTGCATGTGCATACGGATGAATAAATAAATAAAAGAAAGTAAATCTTTATTTGGTAATCATTCATTTTTCAAGACATCAACTATTTTCATTCTATTTGTTATCCAAAACATCTCTCATCTACCAATTCTCTTCTCATTTGAATTACTCAGGACATTGATGTAGTCTTCTGATGCGATCAACAGGTCTTTGAACTTGTTATTCTTTTTTAATTAACCATGTTTTTCCCAACATATGCTCTCTATAGATTCTCCTGAATTTACTTTTGCAGGAAATGAGTGGGCTGAGTATTAAAGTACATGTTAGCTTAGTTTCAGATTGCTGACCTCCAGGCTTAGAAACTAGGTGGCATTTTCATTCTCTCTCAGCCCAATGCAATTCTCTTCTTAATGGTCTAAATAAAGTAGGATCTGTTCTGGGAAGATGGCAGATTAGGACAGAAATTTCCAGGCTCTGCAAATTTTCTTTAGAAACTGATGGAAAATCATCATGAAATAAGTGTTCAGTAGTAAAAATAATAGAGTAAAGCTTTTGACCTCTTCATACATCTGAAGAAGACCTCAGAGAAGAATCGAAGGGATGAGGTTTGGTGTGAGTAAAGTTTAATCATCTCCAGAAGCCACTGAATAAACAAACACTGGGGCCTGAGGGAAGCTCGTAAAACTTCTATGAATTTCACTCAATATTCACAACACTCACAATTTCAAGAACGTGCATCTGACAAGTTTTCATCTAATGAACAGCAGATAACTGAACCTAGAAGGACCACTTACTCTTCTCTGAAGCTTATTCTCATGGTACTCTCCAGATGAAATACCTGATGGTGAGTGTGTTGAGCAAGAGCCAGAGTAAGCCACATGTGCACACACACACACACACACATACATAGTCACACACACACATCTCCACACACAAACACTCACACACATTCATATGCACACACAAACACACACACACACACACATGCACACACACACGCAAATTCAGAGATAAGAAAGAAAGTGGCAAGCTGGTTATGATGAGAAAAGGTTTCTCTATTTTATAACTCTCCTAGAAACTGGGTTGGGAGCTAAGTTCATTGAATTCTTAATGAAGGATATTTTAATTTAAGTATTCTTTGAGGGAATACCAATTGATTTGTTACCTTTGAACTGGGGTTAATAATAAATAATAAAATAAGAATAAAGAAATGAGTGATGTTTATACTGGGTTCAGTCACACTGGTAAATTGCATTCACAGTATAAATATAATCTAACAACTTTGCAATCCTGTCAACAAAGACAATCAAGTAATAATATCAAAATCCAGTTCTACAATTCTGGAAGGAACCATGATGGTTCTGTGTGATCCTTGCTTTCATTTCTAGATATTTATTTAGGATACCATAAATATATACAGCCTTATATTCATATAAACATACATAATATATAATTCACACTTACATACGTGTGCATTTTTAATTTTCTCCTGGAACCCAAGTTAAGCTCATACTTTCATAGGTTACAGATTATATTATCCTCCAATTTTTTGAAAATTTGCCCAATATTTTCCTTCTTCTAACCTTCTAGTAATTAGCTAATTCACCACAATTTTTCCAATGTCACTGATACTTATTCCAAAAAACTTATCTACCCATTAGTTTTTTGGCTGGAGATAAGTCATTGAAGAGGTACTAGAGCATAATGGAAATAATTCCTCGAATCCTCTATGTAATTGTCCAGATATGTGATACTGATGAAATCACTTAACTTCTATAAGATTATTTTCTCCACTATGAATTGAGGGAAAAGTACCATACAGAGTTGAGATGAGCAACCAACATAATGCAAAGAAAGCTCTTTGTAATCCTTATAGACAGAATGAATCAATATTTCATTATGTTGCTTGTTCAGTAATCTGGTCATGTTCAAGTCTTGGTGACTCCATGGACAATCTGTGCTTCTATCATTTATCTCTGAAAGTCTCTCCAAGCTTCCATGACACTATTTAGTCATACTATCTTCTGCCTTCTCCTTTTCCTTTTGCTTTAATCTTTCCCAACAACACAGTATATTTCAGTGACTCTCCTCTTTTCAAGATATTATCAAAGCTTCAGTTTGAGTATTTGATCTCCCAGTAAGTAGCCTCAATTCATTTGTCTAATATTGACTGATTGTATCTCCTTGGTGATCTCTAACACCTTCTGGAGCATTCAGCTTAACTTCTACTGCAAACCCCAGGGCCATGCATTATTTTTAGAAAAAAATCCCCATAGCTTTGATATGTGGATCTTTGTCAACTGGAGGAGGAGAGAGCAAACCACTCCAGTAACTTTGGCAAGAAAAGCCCAAATAGTGTTTTAAAATGATATAAGTAGGAGCATCTAGGTGGTGCAGTAGATAGAGCACCGGCCCTGGAGTCAGGAGCACCTGAGTTCAAATCAGTTCTCAGACACTTAATAATTACCTAGCTGTGTGGCCTTGAGAAATTCACTTAAACCCATTTGCCTTGAAAAAAATGGTATCAATATTAACTCTGATTATGTAAGCAAACTTAACTCAGTTAATTAAGGGTTATTTCTTTCTACACTATTATCTCAATAACTCTGCCTAGAAATACCCTAATCCTTATTTTTCTTATCTTCTTTATAGCAGAAAAGTCATTACCCTTGGCAGAAAAAAAGAAAGACATATATATATATATATATATATATATATATATATATATATATACATACATACATACATGTATATATTCAGCAGCTCTCAGTTCTCTCCATTGCTCTACTGACAATGATTAGGATCTCAATCCTGCTGAGTAGTAGACTTCCTTTTTCATTCATCTTGCTCTTCCACTCAGTATAAGTGAAAGTGTTGTAGTTCTTTTCCTCACCACCCTCAACTCTTTGTTGCTTTTAGCAGCAAAATAGATTCATAGTCTTACAACATAAAAGTTCTTATACAAGTCATCCAAAGTACCTTGGAGAGGGTCGTTCAATAAATTTCATTGGGAGGAAAACATACAGAAACTAAATTTAGTTGCTTCCATTTATTCATCATCTTTTAGTAAAAATGAAGTTATTTTCAGGGTGTATGACCTCCTTGTGCTTCCCCGTTTTTCCACTCTTTGTGTTAATATGATATTGCCTTTTCAGACAAATGGACTCTTTGGATCTCTGCTTCTTAACCCTTATTAAAGCCCACTTCCAGGGGAGTACCATTAAGTCATTCATGAAAAAGGATACATGACCTTTAGTTGAAATGTCTTTCTTTCAGCATTTTCCCCCTGAAATTTTGAGAAGGTAATAAAGTATTCCATGGGGGGTGTAAGCCTACATATTGATTTTTCTAGAATTTATTTTTCTGAGTTATAGTAAAAGTGAAAAGTGTTCTTTAAAGATATTGACATAGTATATTATGGTAAGATAATGATATAGCTTTGTGTTATAGTTGAGAGGACCCTGCATTTGGAGTTAAGATGAAGAAGGTTCAAATTCCTCATCCAATTCATATTAGCTATGTGACTTTGGAAAATTAATTTAGTCTGCAACATTTCTGTTTTAATTTCAATTTCTGAATCTCATTTGTAAAATTAATAAAATTAAGGCATTAACTGATTTTTCCTCAAGGTTCCAGTTCTAATTCATTGATCTTATTTAAAAAAATCAGGGAATATATGCCAATAAGTACTACTTGAATATGGAAACATATAAAAGTCCCTTATGTTTGACATAAATGATTAAATTCACAGATTCTGAGGAAATGGCTAAAAAGTCCAGCCAACCTGATTCAAAATAGGCTGCATTAGTACCAAGATCTGCCAAAGCTATTCCTGGGTTCTAAATACTTGATGAAGATTAGCTAGAGATCAACTTTGGATTGAGATAGACCACAAATGTTTAGAATTCCCACTTGCTCATTGCACTTTTGGTACAATGTCTTGTCCTTATTCAACCATGTTGAGTCCATTTCTGCTTGTTGCCATTACCTTAGATTGAATGTAGAGAATTCTAAGTAGATAGTGGACATGATCCATTGATTGAAATAAAATGAAATTTTTTCCTAGAGTTATTGTTTCACAAATTCAAACCCTGTACTCCTCCACTGTTGATAAAGTCTACCAAATTTAAGGCCACAAAATTTCTGTTTTTAATCTCTCACATTTTCCCATTTCACACTACTCCCCTCAGTGACATCTACATTGTCATCTGTGATATGTTGAACTTGGAAAGGGGAATACACAAACATAAGACATAAAGTCTCTCTCTCCCATTTCACCTCAGCCTTTCTATTTCTTTCTCCCTGGTAATTGAACTTACAGACCATGATGTGTTCCAAGGATGGAAATCCTTTTCTCTGTAAGTGAAATTCTTCTCCTATTTCAAGTTCCAAAGGAACTCTTAGCACTCTGCCTGGATATCTCTTCTGTTTGATCACATTCTACTCAGCTGGATATCCATATTTAATAGTACCTTGCACCTTTTATTATATTGAAAAATCCAATATTGAATTGCTAAGCTTACATTATGCATGTTATGTGTTATACAACGCACTACAAGAAGGAAATCTAACAACTGTGTGCATCAAACCTCACACAGGACATGCCCTGTGTGCATATATGTGAAATTTCATTATTCCATGAAAATGCTCATTGAGCCTATCTCTATAGGTAGGCATAGTGTTGGTTCAGTTGATAAGCATCAGAGAAGAATCATTTTCCACTTTCCTAAATTTCTCATTTCATGAGGGGGGGACTAGGTGAATACTAAGATCTATCCCAACTCTAAGTCAAAATTTCTAGGATGATGCAGGAAGCATTATGGCATATTGGAATGAGAATCACGAAGACCAAGGCTCAGGTCATTCTCACCTTTCTCCCTGGCTATGTGACCCAGAGTATTCACTTAACTTCTCTGAGTTTTATTGCTTTCATTTTAAAAGCAGGGTAGTAATAACTATCCACCATTTCCTGTGAAGATCCAGTGAGATAAGGATGCAAAGTCAGGAAACAAACCTTTTCTTAAAAGGTATTAAATATACTTACTATTGCAAACTTTATAAATTGCAAAGCATTAATGAAATATCTGTTTTGCTGCTGCTAAAGTTCTTTTTACCCTGTGCTCCAATTTTTGTGGAGATGCAGCAATGGAACCAGAAATCCACCAAGCCATTATCCTAACTCCTAAGATGCCCTCAACATTACAAGAATTCCTAGAGACTGCAGTCCACCAATAAATCCCCTTGAAATCTAGAAAATGCTCAATCTCTTGAGATTAACTAAACTAAGAAAAACACTGATACAATTAAATACATTTATGTCCCCAAGCAGCGTTTTTGGTACTTGCCTGTTCAAGATGGTGTGGGGGAACAACAGCTTGAGAATAGAGAAAGTGAATGGTGCTGCTGGTTCTTTATCTTTACACTGAAACTATAAAGCCCAAGGATACAAGTGACATAAATTGCTACTGCTGAAGTAGCTGCTTCTTTGTAGCTCCTAATCACAGAAACACTTACGTTTGGGATTTATTATAGGTCTTCAGAGAATCCATTTTTCCTCACTGCCCCCATTTGATTTTATGGACTAATTGAGTTTTTTTCCTACAAACCCATAAATAGATAATTAACCAGATATCTTTGTAGAGAATGACAAGATGAGGACAAACAGAATGGTCAAGGACCTTGTGGTCATTCCATGTGAGAACTGACTAAAAGAACTAGGAATGTAAGGAGACCCAAATGTTTGTTCCAGTTAATCATCGCATTTATAGCAATCATTCAAATGGGATAGGAAAGAGATGATTTTTAATATTTTTAAACCTAAATAACATTTATAAAATCAATAGATTCTCCCAACCATGGGGTTGCCATGTTTGATATTTTAAGATTAAAAATATAGAGTAAATTATAAAGATCTGATAAACTATTTTATAATAAGGAATAATTTTATTAGGTGCCTTTTCTCTCTTGGCTTATAAAGTTGATTAACCTAAAACTCAGTGCTTAAAATAAGAAAGTAATATAATTCAAAATGTTGTGTGGCTACTTTTGTGAATTATTTAAATTTTAGATTTTCAAGTAACTTTGTTTGTTTGTATGTTTATGCAGGTGTTTATGTGTGTTTGTGTGTGTTAGTACTATAAGGCAGCCAGATGTCACAGTGGATATAGTATTGGCCTTGAAGTCTGGAGCTCAAATACACTTTACATTCTCTGTGTGACCTTTGACAAGTCACTTAACTCTGACTGTCTCCCATAAAGATTCATCTCCAGTGGTCCTGATCCATATCTGGCCACTGGACCCAGATGTTCTGGAGGAGAAAGTGAGGCTGGTGACTTAGTACAGCTCCTCTCACTCAAATCCAGTTCATGTGCATGTTGTGGCATCACCTCCCTGATATGAAGGTGTTCTTTGAGAATGAAAGATAAGAAACATCAACATGAAAAAAACAAGTACAGAACTTTAATTCAAAACTTTTTATAAAATCTTTACAAGTGTAGATGTTTTCATGTTTTTGGTAGTTTGAATCCCAGCATCAGGGAAGTGGGCACAGTACTGGATTGGGGATCTCTCAGGGATTGACAAAGCTTTTGATTTCAGAATAAAGGGTGGAAGCTGGGAAATCATATTCTGATATTGATTGTTTTTTATTTTATTTTTAAAATTCTTTTATAAAAGAAATTTTATTTATTTTGAATTTTATAACTTTTTCCCTAATCTTTCTTCCCTCCCCCCACAAAAGGCAATCTATTAGTCGTTGCATTGTTTCCAGGGTATACATTTATCCAAGTTGAATGTGATGAGAGAGAAATCACATCATTAAGGAAGAAAAATAAAATATAAGAGATAGCAAAATTACATAATAAGATATCTTTTCTTTTAATTAAACGTACTAGTCTTTGTTCAAATTCCACAATTCTTTCCCTAGATGCAGATGCTTTTCTTCATCGCAGATGCTCCCAAATTGTGCGCGATTGTTGCACTGATGGAATGAGCAAGTCCATCAAGTTTGATCATCACAGCCATTTTGCTGTTAGAGTGTACAATGTTCTTCTCGTTCTGCTCATCTCTCTCAGCATCAGTTAAGGCTTCCCTGAATTCCGATCCCTCCTGGTTTCTAATAGAATAAGAGTATTCCGTGACATATTCCGCATTTTGTTAAGCCATTCCCCAACTGAAGGCAATTCACTCAGTTTCAAATTCTTTGCCACCACAAACAGGGCTGCTATGAGTATTTTTGCACAAGTGATGATTTTACCCTTTTTCGTAATCATGGTATAGACCCAGTAGCGGTATTTCTGGGTCAAAGGGTATGCACATTGTTTTTCCTTTTGGGCATAATTCCATATTGCTCTCCAGATAGGTTGGATGAGTTCACAGCTCTACCAGCAATGTATTAGTAACCCAGTGATATCAGCTGTTTTAAATAAATATGAATGTATATGTTCAACCATTCATCTAAAATTCTGATGATATATGAGAAAAGCAAGATCTATCAGAATGTAAGTCTAATTTTTAGCCCTAGTCAATTGAAATGACAGTTCTCCAATACATACAATTTACTACTTTTATTTGTTTGGTTTTCATTCTTTTTTTTTGACATTTAATTTATTTATTTGTTTTCACTTTACTACAGTAGTCTTGTAAAATTACTCATAATACCACCTCTTCTCACAAAGATAGAGAAAACTGAAAAAAAAATAAAATGAGAGAAAAAATACATACTTCAGTCTGTGTTGAGATACTATCATCTCTGTATCTGGGGTGGATTACATTCTTCATCTTAAGACCATTAGAGATGTTTCTTCAATAGTTTTTCACCACAGATGATAT
The DNA here is from genome assembly GCF_037893015.1 of Macrotis lagotis. Taxonomy (NCBI): domain Eukaryota; kingdom Metazoa; phylum Chordata; class Mammalia; order Peramelemorphia; family Peramelidae; genus Macrotis; species Macrotis lagotis. The sequence goes on along the minus strand of NC_133658.1, from coordinate 924,148,720 downwards.
TGCTAACTGAATTTCTTTCTATTTTATTTCTCCCCATTCCATTTCTATTCTCTCTCCCCTTTCATCCTGTCTCTCCTCAAAAATGTGTTGTATCTGATTGCCATCTCACAGGAACTTCCCACTCTTCTATCACCTACATTGCCCCCTCTCCTCCCCTTCCTTTTCTCCCATCATTTTCTTCTGCCTTTTTCTTTAGGAAAAGATAGATTTCTATCCCCAATTAGTGTGTATATTGGTTCCTCTCTGTGCCACTTCCAATGAGAATGAAGGTTCCCTCTTTCCTGTTCACCTTTGGCCCCCTTCCACTTCATTGCAAAAACTTTCTTTTGCCTCTTTTACAAGAAGTATTTTAGCCCATTCTACATCTTCTTTCCCTTTCTCCCAGGACATTCTTCTCACACCCATGTACTCCATCATTATAATATATGATATCTTCTTGTTCAGCTGTCCCCTGCCTTTGTCAACATATGGTCATTCTAACTGCTCTAATAAAATGCTCTAAGGTTCATTTCAGTATTATTAGTATGATCTTCCCATGTAGAAATACACACAGTTCATCATCATTAAATCCTTTCATAATTTACCCCTCTCTGTGCTTCACCTGAGTCCTGTCCTGGGAGTCCAAACTTTCTGTTTAGCTCTGGTCAAATCAACAGGAATGTTTGAAATTCCATTATTTCATTGAGTGTTCATCTTTTCCCTTGAAAGAGGATGGGATGTTCAGTTTTGTTGAGTAGTTGATTCCTGGGTTTAATTTGAGCACCTTTGTCTTCCAGAATGTCATATTCTAAGCCTTTCAAGCCCTTAATGTAGACCCTGATAAATCCTGTGAAATCCTGACTGTAACAATATTTGAATTGTTTCTTATTTGACTGCTTATAATTTTGTCTCTTTGATGTGGAAGTTCTGCAGTTTGACTAAAATATTCCTGGGACATTTTATTGGGAGATTTCTATTAGGAGGTGATTGGTGGATTCCTTACATTTCTATTTTACTCTCTTGTTTCTAGGGTATCAGGTCAATTTTCCTGGAGAATTTCTTTAAAAATGAAATCAAGGCCCTTTTCTTGGTTAAGACTTTCAGGTAGCCAAATAACTTAAATTCTCTCTACTGGATCTGTTTTCCAGATTAGTTGGTTTTTCCAATGAGATATTTCACATTTTTTCCTCTAGTTTTTTGTTTTTACAATTATTTCCTGATTTCTCAAAAATTCATTGGTTTTTCTTGGTTCCAAACTACATTTGAAAGAGTTATTTGCTTCAAGGAACTTTTTTACTTCCTTTTCCATCTGACCAGTTCTGCATTTTAAAGTATTCTTCTGCTCACTAACTTTTTGGACTGCTTTTTTTTCCCATTTGACCTAAACTAGTTTTTAACATGCTGTTTACTTTGCTATTTTTTGTATCTCCTCATGAAGCTGCTATCTTGGTTTTTATGACTTTCTTTCATTTGATCACTTTCATTTCTCTTCCCGAATTTTCCTCTACCTCCTTTATTTGAGTTTCAATTTTTTTGAGCTCTTCCATAACCTGAGACCCATTTTTATTTTTCTTGGAGGTTTTTGATATGGAAACTTTTGGCTTTTTCATCTTCTACATCTGTGTTCTGATCCACTGTGGGACTAAATTGATTCTCTACAGTCAGATTCTTCTTCTTCTATTGTTTACTTATCTCCCCAGACTATGACCTGATTTCAACACACTTCCATAGCTTTTGAGTGTTTTTGGGAGCCCCTCCCAAGAACACAATTCCTTCAAGGGATTATGAGAGGCTCTGACTTTTGTCCTGCTTGTGATCTGGTCCATGGATGGTCACAAGCCTTCCCATCTCCCCTGGAGGTTTGAGGAAGGTCCCTGTTCCACTATGGCAATAGGGGTCCCCAGATTTCAATCGGGGCCTGAATATGAACCAAGAAATAAGTTCCTGACCCAGGAATAGTGAAGAGACACTGACAGTCTCTCCTGATCCCCTTACTGTCTTTGAGATGAGTGCTCTGGAAGCAACTGCTGGGGGGGGGGGGCGGTCCACAGGTGTGTCTCCAGTTCACAGGGCCAAATCTGCACTGAAAACTAAGCTGGTCTGTGCTCCTCTCTCACTCTGATGGGACAGAGATTTCCTGCTGACCATTCAAGTTGTCCTTGGTGATCTCTGGGCTCAGACATCGGCAAACTGCCCCACCACCACCACCACAGACCCAGGCAACCCCCAAGGATCCAGGTGCCCTACAGACTGTTCCTGGTTTGCTCTGACAGGGGTTGACCAGCACTGTGTTGAGACCCTTTCTATCCCTGTATCATTCAAATTATCTTGAGTGGGAAAATTATTTCGCTTAATCATTTTGTGGGTTCTACCACTCTAGAATTTAGTTAGAGTCATAATTTTAAAGTATTTGGAGTGTTCTAGGGAAGAGCTTCTGTGATTTTCTACCTCCATGCTGCCATCTTGGTATTTGGATTTAAGTCTTTAAAAGCTGCATTTAAAATTCTTAAGCCATAGATTGTCATCTTATTTGGAAAAATGTCGTTATTTTTAAGATTGTATGATGTAGCCCGTTGTTAGAGTATTTTTACTAATATAAGTGACCAGGAACTAAAAAGATATGATTTCCCTTTTGAAATCAGTTAGTAAATTAGATTTATACTAGAATAAAGGGTTAGAGATAAATATCACTAGGATGTTGTTATAAGCTACTCAAACTTGCCAGTAGCAAAGTAATTTCATCATGTGCTGCTATGTGCTAACAAAACAAAGTTGATTTGAAATTTGATAAAACAAATATAGACCTGAAGGAAATGGAGAATTACCTAAATTAAAAATTTGAAGTTTAAGCTATATAATGTCTTTTAATTAGATAATTATAGTATATAGACTGATGTTCTGTATAAGGTAATCAAATATTTTGTATTAAATTAAGAAATCTTAACTTTTTGGGGGGGATGATGTGGGAATGGAGTTAAGTGACTTGTCCAAGGTCACACAGTGGTCTAATATGAACCAGTTTGATTTGAACTCAGGTCCTCCTGATCCCAGTATCAGTGCTCTATCCACTGAGTCAATAAGTTGCCTCAGAAATTTTTAAGTTTTAAATCCATAAATATATTTATAGAATTTTGAGTTTCCTAAATGTTCTCAATTTAAAAAGTATTGGTAAATACTAAAAACAGCTGGATCATTTGCAAGGACAGATTGTCTCATAAACAAAATATTTGGAAATTTAAAATTATGATGTGGAAAACAAAATGAATGAATTAACAATGTTAAATAAATTAAATTCTCTATGTACTACTTATGTATTATTGAGTACTGTAACTCCAGTGTAATTAAAATAATAATTATATGTGACCCTAAGTTGTAATCAGTGACATTTTACATGAGGAAATTTTAGCTAACATTATCTTACTAAGTATATAACAATTAGTTTTCATTATCCTTCTGAGCTAAAGAAATGTGTGTCAGTTTCCTCTCTTAAAAAGAAAAATAATTCTCTGAGTCTAGACTATCATCTATATTACTATACAAGAGGAAGTGTTTTTAACGTTATTTTAGTTTTGGTTTATAAACTTCTTAAGATTATTAACTGAAGGGGTGGCTAGGTGATGCAGTGCATAGAGCACCGGCCCTGGAGTCAGGAGTACCTGAGTTCAATCCGGCCTCAGACACTTAATAATTACCTAGCTGTGTGGCCTTGGGCAAGCCACCTAACCCATTTGCCTGGCAAAAAAGAAAACCTAAAACAAAAAGATTATTAACTGAAGTACAAAGAAAATCTTGTAATTTTTAAAAAGAATCATCTAGTTGTAAATACTCATCAAAGATGTTCTTTATTAAACGTTTGCAGAAAATTAGGCTATGCTTCATATATTTATCCTTATGAAATATATATACATATATGTGTGTGTGTGTGTAAATAAATAACTACATGTTCCAATTTAATCTAAGATTATATTTATATAAGTTAAGATAGAAGATATATAGCTAATTAACCAGTGCTATTCAAATACACTATATAAGTTTATTTCCAGTGATATAAAGATAAAAGTATATAAGGTAAATGGTTAAAGGTCTGTTAAAATTCATTAACATAACTATAAATAAAGTCCTCTAAAACCAATAAACCCTTCTCTTTTTGTACCTATATTTTTTATTTAAAATAAAAAAAAATCCTTTTTTTCTGAGGACCTTTGGTGTTATATATGTGATACTTATATTAATTTGGATTTGATATGTTTACATTTTAAGAATTTGTTTCTACTTTTAGGCCGAAAAAAGAACAAGGACTCTCTATATGACCTCTTCCTGGATCAAATTTTGTAGTATTCAAAGGACCATATTCCTTATGTTCCTGCTTGGTCTTTACAGCAAGTTTCTATAAACATGGCAAGTGAGTCATTTGATTTTCAATTCTCTAAATTCTAATGAAAAAAACAGTGTTTAACTTTGGTTAATATGTCACTAGATGCATATTCCTGAGTTAATTGTGACACTTTTACATCTCATAATGGGTAGAAGGATACATAGGTAAATGATAAACATTTGTGACATCAGGATATGATTCTTTATCATGAATCTTTTTTTAAAAGGAAAGAAATTTCACCCTGACTAATTAATCAGAAGGATGGACCATAATCTATTTTAAAATTGTTTTAAAAAGAGTTCCATTTTCTGCTAGGAATTTTGATTTCTTTCAAACATTGATAAATATGGTGACTGTTTAATGTCAAATCAATTACTGAATATACCCTGTTCAAAAATGATTATCAAATGTACATGTTCCAAGCTCAAGGTGATCTGGTAATTTTTAAGGAATTCATTTGTATTAGAATTTGTTTTTAGGATAGTACAATGATATCAGCCTGTTACTGGAAATTCACCTTCCAAGTATAAACTGCATTTTAATTGAATGGTGCCAAATATGAAGAACAGTTTCTGTGTATATCTGTCAATCAGGGAGGTGGATTCCCTGGTCTGAACAATTTCCAATTTATTTTTCTAATAATACACATGGAAGCTTTAACCTGATTATTTATAAAGGCAAATTTGATTCAAAATGTCTTTTTTCCCCCACTATTATCTCTATAATTAATTTGAATTGGAGAAAATCTCTCTTTGAGATCAAACCTGTAATGGACATGTTAAGAAAATTGATTCAATGACCAAATGGTTCATTCTTTGTGGGGAATTTTTTCTGTTTCTGTGAATTGGTACTTTTTCCCCAGGGCTTCTACCTATGTCTCTGAGGTTTCTTCCCACCAGCTTTCAGCTGAACCTGGGAGCCAGATTTAATTATATCTTGTGGGGATTATTTCTTGCAGATTACAAGTCATACCTTGCAATTCACTGACCTAAGGAGATAATATGCTATATGAGAACTTGGGAGTTAATGCCAATTAGGTCCTGTCTCAACCCCTTGGATGCTGACTGAGTTAATTCTTGAATGCACTCTGATTTCCCCATCAAAGTGACCCTTCTAGGCAAGGGGAGTTCTATCATTGAGCCAATACTTTTCTGAGAGATAGATAATAAATAAGTAAGGCAAATGTAAGATTTTCTTTTTAGCCAAGAGAGCCCAGTTGAGGTTGTGAATTTTTAATGTGTAGTTGCTCCATTCAGTTACATGCTTTCTTTTTTGTTTTTTTGTTCGGCAGAATGTGTATAGGAGTGAAGGTAATAATGATGGCAATGATTCAAGTCAAATGCAAATAGTGAAATGATGAAGGGAGGATTCACAAATACAGTACTTACTGTGTACCTATGCACTAAGAAGAAATATTGAAATGGTAGGACAGTCGATACTGTAAAGGATTTCATGTTCTATTTGATAGACAACTAAATAAGAGTTAGGTGGAAAATGAGGAAAAATGAAAAGTAGAAGTTTGATAGGTTAAAGGATAAATTAATATCATAAAGATATATAGATATATATTCATTTGTTTAAATATATATGCATATATATTTAGTTCGAAGTGATTTACAACATGGGATAGATTATGAAATATTTATGAAGCAGCATGCATGAAAATATTCATTTGGGGCAAAGTTATGGAATGATTCTATTCTTTATCACTAGAGGGGGAACTCACATAGCAACCAATAATCCAGAATGCTAGTGAATTTTATTCAGTGCTTCAAAGGGAAAAGCTAAGACAATCAGCAATGCACCAACAAAAGTCATCTTTCTATATATTCTTGATAAAACTATTTTCTTTTGTCAGTGGAGACCAGAAATCTGAATGTGTTCATGTGTTTGTATGTATAGGTGTGTTTGTTGAGCTGTTTGCTGTCTTAGAGTAAAATCCGCAAAACCTGGAGAAGTTGAATTCCACATGTTTGGACAGTGAGGAATTCATTGAGAAAGTTAAAGTTTGCTGTCAAGAATTTGCAGTTTGACATTATTTGTAATGCATGCATGAAAAATGAAAGATTTGGCTTAAATCAGAGAGTTTTGAACCCTCTGTAAATATTCTCTTAAGATTTGCTTACTGTCCTCTACATAGTAGATGGGTCTCTAATGGGGAAACTAAAAGATAAATAAATACTGTTATTCTTGTTATAAATCAAACCAGATTTCTTAAAAACAAATTCAAGAAATCACTAGAATTTCATATAGATTTTCCTTGGAGAGGCAAATATTTCAATGGGTTGTGTTGATTTTGGTGTATATTTAAAGATAATGAAAACAGTATTTTTGGTATCAATCCCCTTCTCCCATAATTTCATGAATGCTATTTGGAATATTTTCCACACTTATATAATAGATCATGCATGAGCATTCAGTCTAATTTTAAATAAATTTTCGTTTTTGTGAATAAGGGTCTTTCCTAAAACCTTCTTCAGAGCATATAAGACATCTTTATTTCTGAAGCTGTAGATAATAGGATTCAGCATGGGAGTGAGAATGGTATATGAAATGGCTAAGACTTTGTCCTGACCAGGAGTATGATAGGACTTTGGTCTCATGTATGTAAAAATAAATGACCCATAGTAAATGGCAACCACAGCTAAGTGGGAGGAACAGGTGGAGAAGGCTTTTTTCTGGGCCTCCATTGATTTAATGTGAAGGACAGTTCGAAGAATCTGACCATAAGAGGCAAGGATGATGGAAAGGGGAATTAACAGGAAGATTACACCACTCACATTGAGTCCTCCTTCATAGTGTGATGTGTCAACACAGGAGAGTTTCAACATGGCTGGAACTTCACAGAAAAAGTGGTCAATGGCTCTGGTGCCACAGAAAGGGAGAAGTAGTACGTAAGTTGTATGAATTGTAGAGTTGATTATTCCCCCAAGCCAGCAGCTTGCAGCCAGAATGACACTAATTCGATGACTCATAAGAATGGGATAGCGCAGTGGGTGGCAGATGGCTACATAACGATCATAGGACATGACTGTGATAATAAGGCATTCAGCACCAACAAAGATGAAATAGAGGAAACTCTGGACCCCACAACCTGCAAATGTGATGGATTTCCTGCCAGATATGTAGTTACTGGCCATCTTGGGAATGATATTGGAGATATGCAGGATATCCATCAAGGAGAGATGACTGAGAAGGAAGTACATTGGAGTGTGGAGACAGATGTCAATGCGAATAAGAAGAATCAAGAATGTGTTTCCCATCACTGCTACCATATACATGCTGAGAATAAGTGTTAAGAATAGCAATCCATAGTGTTTTGGATCCAATAATCCTAATAGGATGAAATCTCTTCCAAAAGTCTGATTCTTTTCCTTCCCCAGGTGCATCATTTCACTTTTTCACCTAAAGTCCAAAAGACATATTGTAGAATAGGAAGCAGATTGGAAAAATACAAAGCCCAGCATGGAATCAGTTCCAATAAAATGAAAACTGGCAAGAAAAATCATTGGGTCATCAAGTTGTAATTCAAGGAAGTCAATCAAATGAATTACCTGAATTAACTGAGTCCTTGCAATAATCTATTCATTGACTGAAGTGATGAAAAAATTCTAATGGCTTATTTGTATAGTTCTACCCTCAGGTTCCTTTTCTAGGTAATTTTTTAGCTTGATAGACAATCAGGAAACTGGTCAGTCTCTCAAAGCCTCACCTTTCCTCCTGCCTGGTTAGCAAGAAATATTTTCTAGTGCCATAAAGGGAGCAGAAACTAATGGAAATTTGGAGAAAATATATGTAAAATATGCAAACACATTTGATTCAGTAGAAAACCATTCTCTGAGTAAATGAATACTTGATTGGTTCATATCATAATAACTATCATATTTTGAAAATTTATTTTATTTTTACTTTGTGAAACAAACAAACCTTTCCATAATATAGTATATTAAATAGAAATTTGCAAATTTATCATGCTAAACTTGATTTTCCTTTCAAATATGAGACTGTTTTTTCTTGTCTTTCTTCTGCCAAACCAGTCCAATAGATCACTGCTCTTATTAGAGTCAAATACATATTTATCAATGAAAGGAGGTGGCTTTGCTTATTGGTTGAGGTGAGAACAATATAAAATTCAAGATTTGCACTGAATGTTAGCACTGAACACAGTTTCTGGGAGATTAGGCAATAGGAGTTGTGACAGAGTGCTGGCTCCTCTGCCTGCCTTCAGTGACTATCCTTGACATATGTGCAAGCATACATATGTTTAAATATGACTATATACGCATATATGAGTTTTCTATCTAAAAGACATGTATGTACACACACATATATACGGAAAATTATTTTATACAAACCTTTTATTAGCTCTTTGGTCAGATTCAGAATGCTTCTTTTTCATAAACTATTTTTAATTTATGTATTTATAATAATCAAAATGTCTTAGTCACTCAAAGTCAATCTGAAAACAATATTGCTGTGACTTTATACAGCTTTCCTCTCTTTGCTCTTCTTCTTTTCCATATCTTCCATGTTTTTCTAACATCATTGAGTTCTTCATTTCTTATAGGAAAGTAGTATTTGAACAGAAATCTACACCACAACTTTTTAAGCCGTTCCCCAATTGATGGCGATCACAGTAATTTTGAATTCTTTACCAACATCGAGGGCTGTTATAGACATCCCATTCACAGTTAATGCTATATTATTATTGAATTTCCCTGTATATTATTTTAATCACTATTTTCTTGTTTAGTGTCTTTTTACCTTCTCCCTCTTACCTTCTCTTACCATTCCCCTCGCCCATAACATGGACGTCATCCTCTACCCACCCTCCTAATTACAATCTAAAAACTCTCCAAATAGTCCTTTCCCTATCTTATTCCTCTAGTCTCCAAAAACCTAAGTTTTCTTAGACCTCCAAAAATCCAGTCATCTTGTCCCCTGGTTTTCATACAGCTGTACATGTTCAGAAGACTCATAACTCCACATATACACATTGTTTCTTCTTCAGTCTGGATGATAGTTAGACTTCAAAGTTACAAGTCCTTCAACTCCACCAACTTTCTCTGTGTTAGCTCTCTCCTATCCCACTTTAAAAATAAAATAACTTCCTAGTGCCTTTTCTTAGAAAATTTTAGTTTCAAGGATCACACCAATATGCATAATTCAGATCCAGTCTATCTTACAAACTACCTTAGCAATCATTACAATTATAAGAATACTGATAAATATTTTGCTTTATATGCATATATTGATATGGTTGTGTTTATACACAGATATATATGTATATATTTGAATGTGTGTAATATATTATAAGTAACAATATGACATTAATGAGTATGTCACAATTAACCTTTAATGTTTTCTTTATATTTCTCCTGGATCTTTTTATATTAAATTTTTCATTGAGTTATAATCCCTTTGGTACAAATAAATGAAAGTTTTTTTTATAGTTCATCAAATATCCAATTTTTTATTCAGTATTATATATATTCAACTTTTCTTGGATGGAACTTCAGTTCTTTTGTTCTGAAATATAATGTTATAAGATTGACTATCTTTTAGAGTAGAAGATATTGGGTCTTGTGAATTCCAGGCTATATTTCCACAGTCTTTAAATTGTATTTTTTCCTGTCATTTGCAATGTTTTCTCCATACCCTGGTATCTTTGAAACTTGGTTATGACATTCACATAAGGTTTTCAACAGGATCTCTTTCAGATTGTAAATTATAGTTTCTTTTTCTACTTCATTACCCTCCTGTTCAAGAACCTCAGAGTCATTTTCCTTAATAATTCTTTTTATTATTATCAGATAATCTCACTCTCTATCATCTCTACTCGATATTTCTTCAAATGAATTGTTTTTTTCTAATATGATCCTTCATGTTCTCTGTTATTTTTCTTACTTCATTATTTCTTGTTGTTTTATACTGACACTTGATTCCTCTTGACCAATTCTAGTTTTCAACGACTTATCTTTTTTTCTTTAGATTGCGTATCTCTTTTTTCCAGTTGGTTACCTCTCTATTCATTTTTATTGCTTTTATAGGGGGAAATAATTCCCCCTATTTTTCTCTAAGTCACTCTTGTTTTTTTTTGTTTTGGGGGGCAGTGCTAGGCAAATGAGGTTAAGTGAATTGTCCAAGGTCACACAGATAGGTAATTATTAAGTGTCTCAGGTCGGATTTGAACCCAGGTACTCCTGATTCCAGGGTTGGTGCTCTATCCACTGCGCCACCTAGCTGCCCCTCTAAGTCACTCTTGATTAATTTTTGAATTCATCTTAAAATACTTCCAAGATTCCTTTTGGGGTTTGCAGCCACTTCATATTACTTTTTGTGGCAAAAATTATTTTTAAACCTCCTATCTTTCTCTCACTAAGACCGAATCTTCTTTGGCTCCAAAGTAGACATCAGTGATCTTTTCATTTTTTTCTTTGCTTACTCATTTATACTTTCTTATTTCATATCTCTTATTATAATCTGATGTTAAGTCCAGTTGTGAATAATGTTACCCTCAGTTGTCAATTTTCCTCATTATTATTTTCTGAATTCCATCCAGAGGCTCAAGTTAAAGTTCTCCCATCCTACCCCTAAACCACAATTAGAATCCCCAGCCAAACTGTCCCCAAAATGTGCTTTTGTCTGTGGTTCTGCACTCACTTGGCATGTACTCTCTCCTCCTCACATACAGCCACAGCTTGGCTTCCCTTATCTCAGCAATTCTAGGTTTGCTTTCTAGAAACAGGGCAGGGCTGGGTGGAGGGGGCTTCAATTTTCTCCTACTCAGTTTATCTGCTATTAATAGATGAAAGTTTAGGATGTGAATGTTATTGAGGCTGTGATTGAGGTGAAAATTAATATGTAATTTCTTGAGGTTCAGTCTGTTTCCCATTGGAGATGTCCTCTGGTCATACTATTTATTAATAAATTGTGGTTGCAAAGAGATTATAGCAAGTTATTAGTAGGAAAATGCACCATGATCAGATAGGATTTATACCAAGTAGGCAGGGATGGTTCAATATAAGGGAGGCCAGTCAATAACACCAAACATATCAATAGGAAAACCAACAGAAATTATATGATTATCTCAATAGATGCTAAAAAAGGTTTGATGAAATTACAGTATTCAATCCTATTAAAAACACTGGAAAGGTCAGGAATAAATGGAGTTTTCCTTAAAATAATATATAGTATTTATGTAAAATCATCAACAAATAATACATGTAATGAGAATAAATTTTGAGTATTTCCAATATATTCATGGGTGAAACAAGGATACTCATCATCACCATTCCTATTCAATATAGTTTTAGAAATGTTAGCTGTAGAAATGAGAGGAAAAATAAATTGAAGGAATCAGAATTGACAATAAGGAAGCAAAAATTTCACTCTTTGCAGATAAAATAATGAGAAAATCATCTAGAACACTCCTTGAAACAATTAAAAACCCCAGCAAATTTGCAGGATATAAAATGAAGCCTCATAAATCATCAGCATTTCTCTATATGAATAAGAAAGTCAAGTGCAAGAGATAGAGAAATTCCATTTAAAATAACTATACAGAACACTAAATTCTTGGGAATATACCTCCCAAGGCAAAACCAGAAATTATATGAACACAATTATGAAGCAATTCTAACCCAAATAAAGTCAGATTTAAATAATTGGAAAAAATATCAATTACTCATGATTAGGTAGAGCTGATAGAATAAAAATGACAATTCTACCCAAATAAAATTACTTAATCAGTGCCATATGAATCAAACTACCAAATAACTACTATACAGTTAGAAAAAATAGTAAAAAAATTCATCTGGAGTAACAAAAGGTCAAGAATAGCAGGAGAACTGTTGGAAAAAAGTGTAAAGGAAGGTGGCCTAGCTTTCTCAGATCTAAAACCACACCATAAAGTGGGAGTCATCAAAACTGCCTGGTACTGGTTAAGTAATGGAGCAATGGATCAATGGATCAGGAAAGGTACAAAAGAAACCCTAGTAGGGGCAGCTAGGTGGCACAGTACTGGCCCTGGACTCAGGAGGACCTGAATTCAAAACCTACCTCAGATACTTATTAATTGCCTATGTGTCCTTGGGCCAGTCACTCTTTTATTTTTAGGGTTTTTTTGCAAGGCAAATGGGGTTAAGTGGCTTGCCCAAAGGCCACACAGCTAGGTAATTATTAAGTGTATGAGGCCGGATTTGAAACCAGGTACTCCTGACTCCAGGGCCTGTGCTTTATCCACTGCTCCACCTAGCCGTCCCAGGCCAGTCACTCTTAATCCCATTGCCTTAAATGAAAATAAAAAGAAACTGCAGTAAATGACTACAGCAATCTACTTTTTGACAAACTCAAAGAATCAGCATGTAGGATAAGAACTCACTATTTGACAAAATTTGTTGGGAAAACTGGAAAATGATTTGGCAAAAACTAGGCATAGGTGACATCTCAAGCTCTGTACCAAAATCAGGCAATGGGTATGGATTAAGACATAAAGGGTGACACCATAGAGAAATTAATACACCAAGAAATTATCAGATCTATAGAAGGGGACTAATTTAGTGATCAAACAGGATTAGAGTACTGCAAAATTAATTATTTTGACTATATTAAATTTTTAAAAAATGATTTTGAACTAATAAAATCAATGCTGCCAAAATCAGAAGGAAAGCAGAAAGAGAAATGACTTTTACAACTAGGAATTCTGATAAAGTTTCATTTCTCTTATGTATAGAGAATTGCATCAAATTTATAAGTCATTCCCCAGTTGATAAATGTTCAAATGATATGAATAGAGTTTTCCAATGAAGAAATTAATGCTATATATAGTCATATGAAAAAGTGCCCTGTTATAATTATTGATTAGAGAAATGGAAATTAAAACAACAATAAGGTATCATCTCACACCTATCAGATTGACCAAGATGAGAAAAAGAGAAATGATCAATGTTGGAGAGATTGTGGGAGGATTGGGGCACTGTTGCTGGTGGAGTTGTGAATTGATCCAACCTTTCTTTATAGCAATATGGAACCATGACCAAAGAGCGATAAAAATATTCATACACTTTGACTCAGCAATTCCAGGTCTAAGTGTATATCTTGCTGAAATTTTTAAAAATAGGAAAAGACTACATGTTCCAAAATATTCACAGCAGTTCTTTTTTGTATTAGAGAAGATTTGGAAATTGTGAAGATGTCATCAGTTGGGGAATGGCTAAATAAATTATGGTAATATAATATGGAATATTATTTTTCTATAAGAAACCATAAATGGTTGAATTTTAGAGAAGCATGGAATGATTCACAAGATCTGATGCTGAGCAAAGGGAGCAGAACCAAGAGAACAATGCATACAATTAACAACATTGTGATGTGAAGAATCTTGATGGAAGCAGCTCTTCTCAGCAATTCAAAGAGCTAGGACAACAGGATTAGAATGGCTATGGACAATGTTATCCCCATCCAGAGGAAGAAAAAGAAAACAAAACAAAGCAAAAAATATAAAGAACCCCTCTGAATCTGATGAACACTTTACAAAATTATCTCTTAATGTATCTCTTTCCCTTGATCCTAATTCCTCACACTGAAAATGACTAATCTGTAAATATGTTCATCAAAAATACATATGTATTATGCAACCTGACTCTTCACTGCTGAGGGGAGAGGGGTGTGAATGGCAGGCCTAAGGAAATTTCCTACTTTAAAAATATTCATGTGCATATGCATGAATAAACAAAGAAACAAATAAATAAATGAAAATAAATCTTTATTTCATAATCATTTTATAACATGTCAACTATTTTCATTTTATTTGTTATCCAACATATCTCACATCTACCAATTCTCTTCTCATTTGAATTATTCAGGACAATATTGATATAGTCTTCTGACCCAATCAATTATTCTTTGACCTTGTTATTCTATTTTTATTTAACCATGTTTTCCCCATAATATGCTCTCTATTTGTATAGATTCTCCTAAATTTGCTTTTGCATGGAATGGGCTGAGTATTAAAGTATATGTTAGCTTATCTTCAGATTGCTGACCTCCAGGCTTAGAAACTAGGTGTCATTCTCATTCCCTCCCAGTCCAAACCTCTCATCATTACTTTCACAGCACCTTTTGTTTTTGTCTCTCTTCTCAACTCTGCTACTGCCACTACCTTGGGGAACTGTCATCATTTAATGACTAGAATATGTAAATTACCTGATGATTGGTCTCTCTGACTCAAGATTTTTTTCTAACCCCACAACTCTCTAAATAGTTGCCTAAGTGATTTCCTTAAAGAACAGATGTTATCAATGACAAAATTAAGTTCAACTAATTTAATATTACTTCTAATAACAAAAGTGAAATTTTCTGTTTAACATTTGAAGCCTTTCATAACCTATGCCCCCTGCATTTTCAATCTCTTTTAATTATAAACTCCATGACAGAAGGATTCCATAGAACCTGTTCCCCTTGCAAAGCAGGTGGTTAATAAAAGCTTCTTACATTGAATTGAATTCTTATATATCCCTTCTCTACAATGGACTCTGTAATCCAGGGATACTGACCTTCATCACTGTTCATTAAAGTAGAAAATCCATCTGCCAACTCTGGCATTGTGTGCTGTATCTGAAAGTTCTCCTCTGACTCTTCATTTCCTTCATGAAACACTGTCTTCTATAGGAAACCTTCATTATTTTATTTTAATGCCTTCCCTGACCTACCATTCCTTATCATTTTCATGATATGACCCTATTAGACTATAAGTTCCTTGAGGGTTAAGATTACCCTTTGCCCTAATTTGGATTCCCAGCACTTAGCAAAGTCTGTGTTAACTTAATAGGAACTTTTTTTTTAGGTTTTTTGCAAGGCAAATGGGGTTAAGTGGCTTGCCCAAGGCCACAGGGCTATTTAATTATTAAGTGTCTTAGATCAGATTTGAACTCAGGTACTCCTGACTCCAGGGCCAGTGCTTTATCCAGTGCGCCACCTAGCCACCCCTACTTAATAGGAATTTAATAAATATTTACTGTACATTAGTTTATATTATTGATTATGGTTTTTATGCTTTTCAAAATTTTTCTTTACAATGTTATAATCATTGCATATATATTTCCCCTGGTTAGACTCAATCCTTTCTGTCAGTTAATGAAAATCTCTTTACCTTTCTCTGAATCTACTCCTGATGAAATAATATTGTTAAATTATTGTGCCCTAAATATATATATAACAAGTCTGATCTGGGCTGGTAGATAGATGGATAGTTATAGAGATAGATAGATAGATAGATAGATAGATAGATAGATAGATAGATCAATAGATATCTCAGGCTACCTGAACTCCTTGACTTCATGAAATCCCAAGGTTATTGAGAATGTATCTGATAAACAGTGTAAAATAATCAAGCAGACAAAAATATTATTATTTGTTTTGTACAAGTGATTTTTATACATTGCAAAAATATTCTTGTTTAAGAGTAAACATAAATAATACTCCCTCCCCTCATGACCCTCATGGGAAATAAAGGAAAGGAAAGGGAAAAAATGTATTTCAGTCTGTGTTCTAATACCATCAGCTCTGTCTCGGGTGGATCACATTTTTTATGATAAATCCATCATAAAAGTTAATTCCATATTTTTGCATTGCTGTTGTTGCTGATTGTAATTCCCTCCATCCATTTCTCCCCACTATCATATATTATATTTTTTCTCTCCTTTCACTCTATCTCTCTTCTAAAATGTGCTATAGGGTGGCTGAGTAGTGCAGGGAACTAATCACCGGCCCTGGGGCCAAGAGACGCTGAGCCTACATACCAACCCTAAGATTCAGCAACTAACTGGCCATGTGGTTCCAGACAGGCCACCCAATCCCAGCCCCTTGCAAGAAGTGAAAAAGAAAATATGCTATATCTGATGGTGCTTTCCTATGATCTTCCTTTTCCTCTATCATTCACATCCCCCCTTCTCCCTTTCCCCCTTTTCTTTTTACTCTAGATGTCTATGCTCTATTGACTGTGTATGCTGTTTCCTCTCTGAGGCATTTCTGATGGGAGTGAAGCTTCCCTCATTCCCCCTTGCCTTCCCCCCTTCCATATTATTGCAAAGGTTCATTGTAAAATTTTTTAAAATTATTTTTATTCAAAATATCTTAGCCTATTCCACTTATTATTGTGAAGGTTCCTTATAAAAATATTGTTTTAAAATTACCTTTTATTTGAAATATCTTAGCCTATGCCACCCCTCCTTGCCCTTACTCCCAGTACATTTCCCCTTTAGCCATTGACTCCATATTTACAACATATTATATCTTTGGATTCAGCTTTTTCCTGTGCTTCATGTAAAAAAAGTTCCTTCTAACCTGCTTTATTAAATTAAAAGTTTCATATGAGTATTATCAGTATCATTTTTCTATGCAGGAATATATGTAGTTCATCATCATTAAGTTCCTCATATTTTACCCTTCTCCTCCACTCCCTGTGCTTCACTTGAGTCATGTATTTGAAGGTCAAACCATCTGTTCAGCTTTGGTCATTTCAACAGGAACATTTGAAATTCCCCTCTTTCACTGAAAGTCCATCTTCTTCCCCTGGAAGAGGATGTTCAGATTTTTTGGTTAGTTGATTCTCGGTTGCATTCTGAGCTCTTTTGCATTCTGGAATATTATTTTCCAAGTCATACGAGCTCTTAATGTAGAGCTTAATGTAGTTGCTGCTAAGTCACGTGTGATCCTGCCTGCAGCTCCATGATATTTGAATTGTCTCCTTCTGGCTGCTTTCTCTTTGACTTGGGAGTTCTGGAATTTGGCCATAACATTCCTGGGGGGGTTGGTTTTTTTTTTTTTTTTTTTGGATCTCTTTCCAGGGAGATCAGTGGATTCTCTCAATTTCTATTTTGCCCTCTGCTTCTAGTATAACAGGGCAATTTTCCTGTAGGATTTCTTTAAAAATGAGGTCAAGGCTCTTTTCCCGATCATGACTTTCAGGCATCCCAACAATTTATAAATTATCTTTCCTGAATCTGTTTTACAGATCAGTTGTTTTTTTTTTTTCAATGAGATCACATTTTCGTCTAATTTTTCATTCTTTTGGTGTTGAAGTATTATGTCATGACTTCTCATAAAGTCATCAGTTTCTTTTAGCTCCATTTTACATCTGAAGGATGCGTTTTCTTCATTTAGCTTTCTTTTCTCCTTTTCCATTTGGCCAATTCTGTTTTTTAAAGCATTCTTCTCCTCAATAATTTTTTTTTTAGGTTTTTGCAAGGCAATGGGTTTAAGTGGCTTGCCCAAGGCCATACAGCTAGGTAATTATTAAGTGTCTGAGGCTGGATTTGAACCAAGGTACTCCTGACTCCAGGGCCAGTGCTCTGTCTACTGTGATACCTAGGCACCCCTCCTCAATAGTTTTTTTTAACTGTTTTATTCATTTGGCCTATGCGGTTTTTAACATGTTAATTTCTTCAGCATATTTTTGGATCTCCTTGGCTGAAATGCTGACTTCTTTTTCACGTATATCCTCCATCTCTCTCATTTCTTTTCCCAATTTGTCTTCCATCTCCCTTACTTGATTTTCAAAATTTTTTTTGAGTTCTGTCACTGCTGGAGTCCACCTTAACATTTTTCATGGAGTCTTTAGATGCAGGAACTTGCACTTCCTCATTTTTACTTTGAGTACTTTGATCTTTCTTGGGATCATAGACAATGTATTTCTCAATGGTGTTACTCTATTTTTGTGTTTACTCATTTCTCCAATGTGTGCCTGGTTTTGGGGTGCTTCCTGAGTTTTTGAGTATTATTGGGACACCTACTTTGGGAGTTTTTTGGTACCCTCCACTGGGACCTTTATTTCTCCAAGGTCTTATGCTCTCTTGTTTGTGATTTGATGTGTAGATGACCACAGACACTCTCCTCTGCCCTGGAACTGTGAGGAGGGGTCCTGCTATATTAGTATGGAAGGCCAAACTTTAATCTGGATCTGAGTGTGGGCAAACAGCAGAGTCCTGCCCCAGGGAGAGAAGAGAGCTTTCTGCTCCCTCCCCTAAGCCCCTTACCATCTGTGGGCTGTGTTCTGGAGGTGCAGGTTGGTTTCACTGGATTCTTGCTGCAGGTTCTGAAGCCAGTGCTCCTCATTCCACACTCATTCTGATATAGCAGAGTTCTCTCACGGCCCCTTCAAGCTGTTGGAAGTGATCCCTGGGCTGGGTTGGGCTGGGCTGAGGGACCACAGATTTTTTCCAAGCCCCAGTCTTCCCACTGAACTTCGAAGGTATCTTGGACTGGGAAAATGTATCACTCAAGCTTTCTTTGGGTTCTGACCCTCTAAATTTTGGCTAGAGTCATAAATTGTTGAATTTTTTGGAGTTTTGGAGGGAAGAAATTTCTGGGAAATGCTGCTTTCATGCCACCATCTTAGCTCCACCCTAAATTATTATAAATGCTACTTACAGAGTAACCTACAGTTTTGAACACAAAATCTCTCTGGACAGACTTCTTTAAATGGTCACCACATACCTTATATTTACCATCATAAACACACACACACACACACACACACACACACACACACATTAATTGATAAATAAAGAAAGAGGGGTGAGATGGATATGATGAGAAAATTTTTCTCTATTTTATTTTATAACTCTTATAAACTGGGTTGGGCATTCAGTTTATTGAATAATTAATGAGGGACATTTTAATTTAAGCTATTTATGAGGAAATATACATATATTTGTCACCTTTGACAATAATGGTAATAATGACAATTGGCAATAATGAATGATAAAATGAGGATAAAAAAGTGAGGGGAGTTTATAATGTGTTTTGATAAACTGCTCAGTAATGCTGGGAAATCATATTCACATTATTCATTTGTTCCATCAGCTTTGCAACCCTGTCAATGCAGATAACTTAGTAATGATACCAAAATGCTGTTCTAGCATTTTGGATAGTATCTTGCTGGTTAAAAGTGATTTTGGGTTTCTTTTCTAGATATTCATTTAGGACTCCATATATACATGTGGATACACATTCATACACATGTACATAATACATAATACACATATACATACGTGTATATATTTTAAATTTTTACCTGGATCTAATATCAAGCTCATACTTTTGTAGTTACAGATTCTATTTTCCTATCTGGTTTTAGAAAACTTTTCCAGAAGTTGTCTTCTTCTAATGATCTGATACTTAGTCAATTCACCACAATAATTCTAATGTCATTGGCGTTGACACAACAAATATATCTATCAGTTTGTTCTTAGCTGGGGACATGTCATTGGAAAGGCATTGGAGCATAGTGAAAATACTGCCTCAAATACTGTCTCCATAATTTTTTAGTTATGTGACATTGCTGAAGTCATATGATCTCTTTGGAATTATTTTCTCCACTATAAATTGAAGAAAAAGTACCTTACAGAGTTGGGATGAGCAACCAACATAAAGAAATGAAAACACCTTGCAATCCTTCTAGAACTATATTAATATTTTTTATGGTGATTCTTTAGTAATTGGGGTATTTTCAAGTCTTGGTGACTCCAACAGTCACTTTTATCATCTACTATCACTGAAAGACTGTGCAAGTTCATGTTTATTGTTTCCATGATACCATCTTTCTATCCCATCCTCTACCATCCAGATTTCCCTTTGCTTTTCATCTGTCCCAATATCAGGGTATTGTTCAATGAGCCCTATCTTCTCATTATATGGCCAAAGCTGCAGCTTGAATATTTGACATTCCAGTGAATAGCCTCAATTAATTTCATTAAATATTTACTACTTTAGTCTACTGTAGTCTCTTCAAAAGTCTTACCTAGCACCCTAATTCAAAGGCATCAGTTCTGTAGCACTAAGTTTAATTCAAACTCCAATATTGTTTTTCCAGGATGCTGAACTGTTTTGATTCATCCTTCTTAGTCATTATTAAAACCTATTACCATGAGAGTAGCTGTAATTCATTTATGAAAAACATATATGTGTGTGTGTGTGTGTGTGTGTGTGTGTGTGTGTGTGTTGAAATGTCACTTTCAGCACTTTTCCAAGAAATTTTCAGAGGTAGAGAATGTATTCCATTGGAGGTACAGTTTAAATGTGGATTTTTCTAGAATATATTGTTTTGAGTTATATTAAAAATGAGAAGAAATTAAAAAAAAACATTGACATAATATGTCATGACAAAATAATGACATGTCTTTTTATTTAGGTTTTTTGCAAGGCCAGGGGTCAAATGGTTTACCCAAGGTCACAAGGTCACACAGCTAGGTAATTATTAAGTGTCTGAGGCCAGATTTGAACTTAAGTAGTCCTGACTCCAGGGCTGATGCTCTATCCACTGCACCACCTATTCACCCCATGACATAGCATTCTATTAAAGTTTAAAAGATTCTTTAATTGGAGTCAAGAAGGGGTGGTTTCAAATACCTTATCATACTCATATTAGCTATGAGGCTCTAGGAAAAATATTTCAGTCTGCTCTATTTCTATTGCAAATTCAATTTGTAACATCTCATTTGTAAAATTAACTAAAATTACCATATTACACTAATGTTTTCTAAGGCTCCTTCAGTTTTATGATTTTATTTACAAAAATACATACCAATAAAGACAACTGATATATTAAAATTTAGCAAAGTAACTGATGTTTGAAATAATTCATCAGGTTCAAAGGCTGCTTAGGTACTAAATTTTACATACTCTGTGGAAATGGCCAGAAAGTCCAGCCAGTCTGATTCAGAATAGGCCATATTAATACCCAGAAGTGCCAAAATTATTCGTGAGTTCTAAATACTCTGTGAAGATGGGCTAGAGATCAATCCTTACATTGAGCTGGTCTGCATCTGATTGGAATGTCTATGTTCTCAAAACTGGGTAGATTGACATAGCAATGACTTGTCCTTATTCAACCTGGTAAGTCCCATTCTGCTTATTGCCAAGACTTTAGGTTGAAACAAATTCCAATATAGATAGTTGACTTGATTCATTGATTGAAATAAGCAGTAAATTGTTCATAGAGTTATAATTTCAGCAAATTCAAGTCCTGTGATTCTCCACAGTTAGTCAAATAAAACAAAGACTTCTTAGCCTGGCATTTAAGGTCACTAAAATTGTGGTTTTAATCTCTCTACACAGTCTCATTTCACAGTCAATGCCCTCTGCATTAGCATTCATTATGTATCTCTTAAAATGTTGTGTTATGCAATATCCTAAACTTTGAAAATAGGACACACAGAAAATGGACAGTGTGCACCTCTCCAGTCTACCAGGGATTTCCTTTCCTCCCTCTCTGTTCATGAACTCATAGACTCTTCAATGCTGACTGTTCTCTTCTCTGAAAGTGAAAATTCTTTACCTCCATAAAATTCCAACTATTAGCACCCTGCCGGGATACTTCTTCTGCTTTGATCACATTCTACTCAGCTGGCTTGTTGTGTTACCCACATTTAATAGTAAGTTCCTTGTCCTTTCTATTATGTTGATAATCCCAATATCCAATCAAGAAGCATACATTATATATGTTATGTGTTGTACTAAACACTGGGTATATAAAGAAAATCAAATGAGAGTCTACCCGCATCCAATCTAACAACTGTGATCATCAATTCTCATCCAGATTATGCACTTATTTCAAGTATGTGGAAATTCACTATTGAAACATGGTGCTCTTTGAGTCAGTTACTGTGGCTACAGCACAACCTGGTCCAGCTGATCAGCACCAGAGAAGAATAGCTTTCCACTTCATTTCACCATTTTCCCTTCCTAGAACATCCTATGCCATGAAAATATTAGTCCAAAGGCAAACAGCAGTGTTACTTTACTGACTTTAGCAGTAATTAGACACTATCATCAATCTCTAATAATTCTTGGACCAAAAGGAAAGATATTCATTAATACTCAGCCTTAACTTTTCTTTTCCCAGATAAAAATGGATCTGTCCTCTTATAGGGATAAAGCAATTATTCTTCCTATAGTCAATAAAGTCAATTGATGGAATGTAAAAGGAATAATGAAAAAACTCAGTCAAGTTGATGGATTCTGGCAAAAGGACCATGCATTTTGCTTTTTTCCTGGCTCAAGAAGCCATGAAAAGATATTATATAAAAGTGCCCCTGTTTTACAATTCATAACCCATCTCTTGACCTGTATGTCCTTCTGCACACTTACCCCTGACTCTTCACAGGTTGGAATCCAAAGGGTGTAAACATATAATTCTTGAAAATATTACTTTTAGGGCCTGTATAACATACTTCTTAACTTCTGTATTCTAGAACTTAGAGATATTGCTAGAGTGATACATAAACATTTTTGGGAAAGCATTTTAGTTTAAAAGAATGAAGAAATATCAAACAAAAATATGTGGAATAATTGCTGGTTGGGATTAGATAGTTTTCTGGCTCTAAAAAGAGACTAGAGACCTAAACTCCTCAATGTTGAATCACTTGACCTCAAAGGTCTCTCTCAGTTCTTAACTGGGGGATTCCAGACTAACTAATAGGAAGCATTCAAATACCCAGGAATATGATTCATTTATTGAATTCAATCCCCCAATCATTTCTTTTCAATCAAAATAGCTTTATACATCAACTTCATTTTCATATGTCTTACGTAAACACTGTCTTCCCATTAAATTATAAGAGTACAATGAGCAAATTATAATAGAAAGATCTGTAATAAGGAATCTTAGTTCTAAGTCTCCTGAAATTTTCTCCTTCCTTGAACTTCAACAAGTCAACTTACTTTGAAGTGACTCAATTTCTTTGTATATAAAAATAAAGGTAATGCTGGGGGTAGGTGAATTCTAAGATCCACCCCATCTCCAAATCAATGAGCGGAGGATTTGGTAGAAAGCATCATGGCTTATTGGAATGAGAATCTTGAAGATAAAGGTTCAAATCAGGTTAAAGGAACTTCCTGATTGCGTGAGCCACTTAACATCTCTATGTTGCATTGTTTCCATCTTTAAAATGGGAATGATAATAACTTCTCAGTACTTGCTGGGAGGATCAAGTGGGACAGGGATGTAACCAGTTACTAAAGACATTTTTTTTCAAAAGACATTAAATGTATCTGCTATTGCAGGCATTTCAAATTGCAAGGCGTTAATGAAATAACAGTTATTATTGCTGCCAAAATTCTTTTTAACCCTGTGATCCAATTTTTGTCAAGATGCAAGAATGGAACTCAGACAACACCGAAACCATTATCCTAACTCCTAACATGTCCTTATCTTTACAAATATTCATATAGACTGCTGTCCACCAAGAGATCCCTTTGCAATCTAAAAAATTCTCAATCACTGGAGATTAACTAAACCAAGGAAAAACACTGACACAATACAAAACATTTCTTTTCCCAACTAGTTCTTTTAGGAACTTGCCTGATCAAAGTGGTTGGGAGGAATAACAGCCGGAGAAAATGAGTCGTGGTCCTGATTCTTTATCTCTTTCCACTGTAGCTATAAAGCCCAAGGATGCATGTGACATAAGATGTTCCTGTTGAAGTAACTGCTTCTTTGTAGCTCTTAATTAGAGCCAACATCCTCTTTGGGATTTATTATGGGTCTTCAGAGAATCCATTTTTCCTGGCTGTCCCCTTCTGATTTTCTGGACTAATTGGATATTTTCTGCAGACCCATGGATGAAAAATTCACTAAATATCTTCATAGAGAATGGCTAGCAGAGGACAAAGAGGATGGTCAAGGACCTTGTGCTCATTCCAAGTAGGACTGATTAATGGAACTGGGGATGTAGGGTGACTCAAATGTTCATTCCTCTTAATTTATATAGGACTTGAATACATACATATACGTAGAAATACACACACACACACACACACACACACACACACACACACACATATGTAAACTCAATTGATTTTCCCAACCATTCTAGCTTGTTGTTTCAGTCAAGTTTGTTTCTTTGTTGTCCAACCTGTGTTTTTCTTAGTTAGGATAGTGAACCTTCTCCAGATCAATTTGTAGCTGACAAATTGAGGAATGCAGGTTTAAATTATTTACCCAAGTTTACATAGCAAGTAAGTGTCTGAGGTCAGATTTCACCTCATGAAGATGAGTCCTCCTGATTCAGGGAATAGTGATCCACGGTGCTCCTTAGATGGCAACACTTGTATCCATATCCATTAGTGGTCTATAGTCACAGTGCTTGCACTATTGTTTTGAGCTCCATACCACACCTAGAAATAGATCATGCAAAAAGTATACTTTTCATGGGACAAGTTAGAAAAAGTGACAATTGTGTAACTGGAATGTGGTATGTCCAAAGGAATGCTTAAATGAATTGCTTTTTTTTTTCTTTGTAAATAAATTTATTCCCTAAAAGGTCAGAGTAATAGAGAGGAAAGTTCATCATCTCTATGTTTATAAATGGTTTATAAAATTCATCATTAGAGTCATTTTTAGATGCAAGATGCAATAAGGACAGAAGTATAAACACTTGAAGAAACACTTCTTCACACTTAGTTCTCTTCCCAATATCACCTTGGTCCTTGGAGAGAATTGTTTTAAATTTTGTTCAGTTTCTCCACAGTGTTTGGACAATGATGCATTTAAGAGGCAGAAATATATTTCAGAAGTTACTGAAATTAGAGATTTCAACTGAAATTGTCAATGATTCAGGAAGTCTTTTCTGTGTGACAATTATGCTGGACCATTGCCATGCATATAAGAATGCCTTCCCTGGAGGAATTCCTAGTTTAGATAAGACAGCTCACAATTTGTCACAATTTGTAACAAAAGTAAAAGAACATGCCAAAGGATACAAAGGAGTTTATGGAGGGAAAACATGTGAACAACTGAGTGTCTCAGAAAATTGTCTCATGTAGATTGGAGTCCCAGAGCCTGAAGGAAGTAAGGTTGTCTCCCAGGCAGACCTTAGGAGGAAGCCCATGCTGCATCTGAGTTGTCAATAAATATCTTTTCAGCATTATAATCTAAATACCTCATGATAGTATTTGTCTTGGTTTTAGTTTCTGTACACTCATTTTCAATTGTGTTTTTTTTTTTTTACATTTCTATTTGGAATTTTCTTGGCAAAAATCATTTTAATTGTTTACCATTTTCTTCTTCATCTCATTTCATAGATTAGTAAACTGAGGCAAATAGGGTATAGAAGCTTGGTCAGGTAACACAGTTAATAAGTCTCTGAGGAAAGATTTGAGCACAGGAAAGTGAGTCTTTCATACTTCAGGCTCATCTCAACTGTGCCATCTAGCAGTCTAGTGTCAATATTATAATTCTTAAATCTCAACATTGCACTCTTCTTTTCAGATAGAAGCATTTCATTTTAGATGAAAAGGCATGTGTAAAATCAAAGCTGTTCAAAGTCACTAATTAAGAAAATCCCTAAAATTTAGACAAATATGGTAAAGAATTTTCATATATATACAGACATAAATTTTAAATATCTTTTTGTATTTATTATTATGATATTAATATATTTTATACTATTATATATATACATATTATAATTTGTGTGTATGTTTGCATTAGAACTATAGGGCAGGTAGATGGTGCAGTGGATAGAGTACTGGCCTTCAAGTCTGGAGGATAGGAGTTCTAATACAGTTGGAGACACTGGACACTTACTAGCTGTGTGACATTGGGTAAGTCACTTAACACTGATTGTCTCACATACAGGTCCATCTCCAATTGTCCTGATTCATATATGCCAACTGGATCCAGATGGTTCTAGGGACTTAGCACAGTCCCTTCACTCAAATCTAATTCACGGGCATATTATAACATCTCCTCCCTGATATCACAGAGTTCTTTGAGAAGAAGGATAAGAAACCTCAACATCAAAGCACAACAACAGGACATTAATTCAAGTGATAACCTATGGAATCCTTCTGGTAGTGGGAAAAAACAGATTTGAAGCAATTTAGAATGTGTTCATATTGGAAGTAGATTGATTCCCAGCATCACGAAAGTAAGGACAGGGTTGGTTTGGGGGCCCTCTGGGAATGAGCAAGCTTTGGTTTCAGAAGTAAAAGTAGGGGGCAGCTGGGTGGTATAGTGGATAGAACACCACTTCTGGAGTCAGGAGGATCTGAGTTCAAACCCAATCTCAGACACTTACTACCAACTTAGCTAAATGTCCTTGTACAAGTCAACTAGTTGTCCCAGAAACTTTTAAACATTAAAATGCATAAAAAATGACCTTGGTATTTGAGTGTACTTAATGTCTCATATCAAAAAAAAAAATATTGGATTGTTTGTAAGGACAGATGCTGGTATAAGCAAACCTGTTGGAAATTTAAAAGTGCACTGCAGACCACAAACAGAATGAATGAATGAAGAAATGTTAGGTGAAATAAATCCCTTATGGAGTAATTATGCTTTATTGATTACAGTAATTTCAGTGTAACTTAAATAATAATTCTATTTGTCCTTAAGTAATAATCAATGACATTTTGCATGTGGGCATGGAAACAGACTTTAATTTACTATTTAATGGTCAGGTACCAGTTTTTTTTTTCTTCATTTGGAGAAATGTGTGCCTGTTTCCTCTTCTAAAGATAAAAATAATTACCTGGATCAAGACAATATTTGTATTACTATATGCATGCAAGTGTGTTTAAGGTTATGTTGGTTATGGTTAATAACATTCTTTATATTATTAACTGATGGACAATGAAAATATTTTAATTTTTATAAGGGAATTTTAAAATCATCTACTTGGAAATAATCATCAAAGATATTCTGGGTGAAATTTTAATTCAAAAACTGAGGTACACTACATAGGTTTGTTCTTTACCAAAGATCTTTTTGCATATATATATATATATATATATATGTGTGTGTGTGTGTGTGTGTGTGTGTGTGTGTGTGTGTGTGTGTGTCAATTTTATCTAAGATTGTAATTTTATGATTTTATTTAGAAGGTATATAACTAACTAAACAGTACTATTCAAATGAATTATTGATGTAAGTTTATTTCCAGTATTTTAAAGATAAAAATATATTAAGTAAATATTTAAAAGTCTGGTAAATTTTGCTATAATAAGTATATATTAAGTGGTCTAAAACAACAATAAAAACCTTGAGCTTTCATTGCTATCTTTGTGTTGGAAAAACAACTTGGTCTTTCTAAGGCCTTTTTAGAGTTTTATATGACACATCAATCTGAGTTTGATACGCTCACATTTTGGGTATTGAATTCTATTTTTAGTTCTGAATGAGAACAAGAACTGCCTAGGTGACCTCTGCCTGGATCAAACATTTCATTATGCAAGGGATCATCTCATTAGGTCTATTCTAGTTTTATGTTGCAACTTACTATAACATGTCAGGTGAGCCATTTGGTCTAAAATTCTCTAAATTCTAATGACTAAGCCAGTATTTGTCATTGGCTAATATGTTACTAACTATGTATTCCTGGTTTAATTGAGATCCTACTGTGACTCACAATGCTAGAAGTATATTTAGGTTAAATGATAAACCTTTGTGACATCAGGATATGATTCTCTATCATGAGTCTATTTTTTAAGGGAAGAACAACCAGCATGATTAATTATATAAGGATGGCTCTTTTAAATATTTAATTTAATAATTTTAAAATTGTCTTAAAAAGAGATTCATTTTCTTTTATTGCATTAATTTTTTCTTTTTGTACAAATGATGTTTTTATACATTACTAAAATATTCTTGTTTAAGAGTAAACATAATATCCCCTCCCCACAAAAATATAGTCCTTCATGAGCAATAAAGGAAAGTGAAAAAATAAAAATAAAAAAATGTGCTTCATTCTGCGTTTCAACACCATCAGCTCTCTCCTGGGTGGATCCCATTCTTTAACATAAGTCCATCACAAAAGCTACTTCCGTATTTTTCAGCTGTTGTTGATCACAGATCCCTCCATTTGTACTTCCCCACTACCATATACTAGATTTTGTCTCTCCTTTCATTATGTCCCTCTTCTTAAATGTGCTGTAGGGTAGCTGAGTGGT
Organism: Macrotis lagotis; assembly: GCF_037893015.1. Lineage (NCBI taxonomy): Eukaryota > Metazoa > Chordata > Mammalia > Peramelemorphia > Peramelidae > Macrotis > Macrotis lagotis. Next base: position 924,120,414 of record NC_133658.1, on the reverse strand, counting down.
GCAGCAGACTGATCATTGGCCCTGGGGCCACATACTACCCCTAAGGCCCAGCAACCACCTGGCCCTGTGGTCCTGGACAGGCCATCTAATCCCAGCACCTTGCAAGAAGTAAAAAAGAAAATGTGATATATATGACCACCCTCCCCCCATGGTCCATCCTCTCCTCCATCACTCACATCCCACTCTCTTCCCCCATCCCTTTTCTTTCCTTCTTACTCTAGATATCTATACCCCATTGAGTATATATGCTGTTTCCTCTCCAAGCTTCCTCTAATGAGAGCAAAGCTTCCCTCATTCCAGCTCACCTTCCCTCTTCCATATCATTGAAATAGCTCATTGAAATAAAAAAAATCATACTCTTTGAAATATCTTAGCCTATTCCACTTCTCCTTTCTCTTACTTCCATTACATTTCCCTTTTAACCATTGACTCTGTTTTTACAACATATATCTTCAGATTCAGCTCTCTCCTGTGCTTCATCTATAAAAGCTCCTTCTATCTGCTCTATTAAATGAGAAGCCTCATATGAGTATTATCAGTATCATTTTTCTATGCAGGAATACATGCAGTTCATCATCATTAAGTCCCTCATATTTTACCCTTCTCCTCTGCTCTCTATGATTCATCTGAATTCTGTATTTGAAGCGCTTACTTTCTGTTCAGCTCTGGTTGTTTCAACAGGAACAAGTGAAATTCCTCTGGTTCACTGAAAGTCCATCTTTTCCCCTGGAAGAGTATGTTCAGTTTTACTTGGTAGTAGATTCTTGTTTGTATTCTCCATTCTTTTTCCTTCTGGAATAGTATATTCCAAGCCCTACAAGCCCCCTAATATAGTTGCTGTTAAGTCCTGCGTGAATCTGACTGCAGCTCCATTATATTTAAATTGTGTCCTTCTGGCTGCTTGTAATATTTTCTCTTTGACTTGGGAGTTCTGGAACTTTGCTATAATATTCGTGGGGGTTGTTTTTTTTTTTTTTTTGGATATCTTTCTGGGGGAGATGGGTGGATTCTCTCCATTTCTATTTTTCATTCTGCTTCTAGGCTATCAGGGCAATTTTCCTGTAGGAATTATTTAAAAATGAGGTCAAGGCTCTTTTCCTGCTTATGACTTTCAGGTATTCCAATAATTTTAAAATTATCTTTCCTGAATCTGTTTTCCACATAAGTTGCTTTTTCAATGATATGTGTCACATTTTCTTCTAATTTTTCATTTTTTGGTGTTGAAGTATTGTATCTTGACTTCTCATAAAGTTAGCAGCTTCCTTTAGCTTCATTCTAGATCTTAAGGATTTGTTTTCCTCAGAGAGCTTTCTTGTCTCTTCTTCCATCTGGCCAATTATGCTTTTGTAAAGCATTCTTTTCCTCAATATCTTTTTGAACTGTTTTATCCATTTGACCTATGTTGGTTTTTAACATGTTATTTTCTTCAGCATTTTTTTTGGATCTCCTTGACTAAACTGCTGACTTCTTTTTCATGTTTATTCTATATCTCTCTCATTCCTTTTCCCATTTTTTCTTATATCTCCCTTACTTGATTTTCAAAATCTTTCTTGAGGTCTGTCATAGCCTGAGCCTAATTTCTGTTTTTCTTGGAGTCTTTAGATGCAGAAGCTTGTACTTCCTCTTCTTCAGATTAAGTATTTTGATCCTTCTTGGGATCATAGACAATGTATTTCTCAATGGTGTTCCTCTTTTATCTCTGTGTACTCATTTCCCCAGCCTATGCCTGGTTTAGGGGTGCTTCCTGAGCTTTTATGTATTATTGTGACACCCACCCCACAAGGATTTCAGTGTGTGAAGCTCTGTCTTCCCTCCTGGTCTGTGAATGACCTCAAGTATACCCCTCTGCCATGTTGCTGAGATGGGGGGACCCTTCTGTTCTATGGGGGACCTAGGCTGTAATCTGAATGTGGTCAGAGCCCCAGAGTCCTGGTCCAGGTTCAGAGGACAGACACTCCACTACCTTTGGAAGGCTTTGCACTCAAGGCTCAGTTGCCTGGGGGGGCTCCTTACGGGCTACAGTTACTTTCATTTCTTGGATCTGGTCTAGCAGGGCCACTTGCTGGCTGAGTGCCCTGAGGGATGGGCTTCATGTGTTTGCTATGGCAGAGGTCCCCCCACTCATCTTCCAAGTTGGGCCTGGTGCTCCCAGGGGTGTAGATCATGCCCCTGCTGCCATGAACCACAGCTCCCAGGTGCCCTGGGGCTAGCTCCTGGAGACTGAATTTCCTTCATTCTGGCAGCCGCCCTGTGGAATTGAGCCTTTCCAATATTTTCCAAGTTTCCTTGCTCTGAAGAATTGCCTCACTGGATCCCTCTATGGGTTCTGTTACTCAAAAATATAGTTAGGGTAATAATTTTATGATTTTTGACATCTTATAGAGAGAGCACCTAAGAGAGGCACTTCTCATGTTGCCATCTTGGTTCCACCCAAGAGGTCCATTTTCTGCTAAGAATTTTGATTCCTTTTAAACATTGATAAACTTTTATTATAAATCCTTTATGGAATACACACTGTTCTAAAATGATCATTAAATTTATATATTAGAAGTTCAAGGTGATCTGGCAACTTTTATTGAATTCATTTTGAATTAGAATCCATGTTTTTTATTAAAGTACTCTGATATAAGTCTGCAAGTGGAAATTCACCTTTCAAGTATAAAATGAATTTTAATTGAATGATGCCAAATGCAAAGAACTAAATTGTCTGTATTTCTCAACCAGGGTTGTGGATTACCTGGTTGGGAAGGTACCCAAAATCTTTTTCTAATATTGGACAAAGAAACTTACTTCTCAAGGGAAAAGATTGAATCAAAGTATCTTTTTTTTTCTAGGAACAAATATCTCTACAATTAACCTGAAAATCAGAAAAATCTCTCCATAAGAACAAACCTAGATTGGGCATGATGTATTTGTGAAGTGGAATTTTATTCCCAGGACTTCATCCTTCTAGCTCCTGGCTTTTCTTCTTGCTGTTCCTTATTTTACCCTGAGAGCCATATTTTAATATTTCATGTGAGGTTTATTTCTTTGAGATTACAAGTGATACATCTCAGTCTCAGGACTCGAGCAGATACCATGCTGCCCTGGAACACAGAAACCAGTGTCAATCATATCCTACCTCAGCCCCATGATATTGAGTGTGATCAATCTTGGCTGTACCTAAGACTCCCCCTCAGACTGGACCTGTGGTTAGGGAGAGTTCTGTCATTGAGGCAATGTTTGTGTGTGTGGAGAATAATGAATCAAAAAGACAGGTGTAAGATTTTCTTTGCAGCAGTGAGAGCCCAGTTGAGCTTATGAATATGTAGTAAATCATTCAGGACAGTTAGATGATTAACTTAATTTCTGTTCTCTAGAATGTGTGTAGTAGTGAAGATGGTCAGTGATGGAAATGATTCAAGGCAAATGCAAATACTGAAATGAGAAGGGGAGAAAGACATGAGTATTGTGTTTATTTTGTACAAATGCATTAAGAATAAATATTGAAATGGTAGTACAGTCCATACGGCCAAGGAAATGGTAGTACAGTTCATATGACCAAGGATTTCATGTTCTAATTGATACACAACTGAACAAGAGGTAGGTAGATAATATGGAAAAAGGAGTAGCAGAAGTTGGATGATTGAAGGATAAATTAATAAGATAAAGTGTATATATATATATATATATATATATATACACACACACATATATATATATATATATATTTGTATTTATGTATGTGCTATTTATTTGATATGAAGAGTTTTACCCCATTGGATAGATTATGAAATACTGATGATATAGCATGAACAAACATATTCACTGGGTGAAAAGTTTTGGAAGCAATCTATTCTGTATCACTATAGAGAGGAACTCGCGTAGCAATCATTAATTCAGAATGCTAGTTAATTTGTTTCAGTACTACAAAGGGAAAACCAATGATCACCAGCAATGCACCAACAAAAGTGATCTTTCTATTTATTCATGATAGAACAATTTTATTTTGTTAGTGGAGAGCATAAATCTGCATGTGTTTATGTGCTTGTGTGTATAGGTGTGTTTGTTGACCTGTTTGCTATCATAAAGTAAGACCTGCAAAACATGGAGAAGTTGAATTACACATGGTTGGACAGTGAGGAATTCATTGCTAAAGCTACAGTATGCTTCCAAGAACATGCAGTTGGATGTTATCTAGTATGTTTTCATGAAAATGAAAGATTTGGACACAAACCAGAGAATTTTTGAAGCATCTGAAAATGTTATCTAAAGATTTACGTACTGTCTTCTACATAGGAGATGGTTGTCTTATGGGGAAACTGAAAGATGAATAAAATATTATTCTTAACCTAAATTAAACTAGAATTCATGAAACAAATTCAACAAATATATAGAATGGCAAATTGATTTTCCTTGGAGAGGCAAATATTTGGATGAATTGAGTTGATTTTGGTGTAAATTTAAAGATAATGAGAAACAGCATATGAGTATCAATACTCCTCCCCACCAGAAGTTCCTGAATGCTAATTGGTATAGGTCATTCATGAGCATTTAGTCTAATTTTAAGAAAATTTTCATTTTTGTAAATGTGTCTTTCCTAAAACCTTCTTCAGGGCACATAAGACATCTTTATTTCTGAAGCTGTAGATAATAGGATTGAGCATGGCAATGAGAATTGTATATGAGATGGCTAAGACCTTGTCTTGACCAGGAGTATAATAGGACTTTGGTCTCATGTATGTAAAAATAAACGACCCATAGTAAATAGTAACCCCAGTCAGATGGGAGGAACAAGTAGTGAAGGCTTTTTTCTGTGCCTCCATTGATTTAATATGAAGCACAGTTCAGAAAATCTGACCATAAGAGGCAAGGATGATGGAAAGGGGAATTAGCAGGAAGATTACACCACTCACATTGAGTCCGCTTTCATAGTGTGATGTGTCAGTACAAGAGAGTTTCAACATGGCTGGAACTTCACAGAAAAAGTGGTCAATGGCTCTGGTGCCACAGAAATGGAGAAGTAGTATATAAGTTGAATGAATCATAGAGTTGATTGTTCCCCAATCCAGGATCCAGCAGCCAGAATAACACTGATTCGATGGCTCATAAGGATGGGGTAACTCAGTGGGTGGCAGCTGGCTACATAGCGATCATAGGATATGGCTGCAAGCATAAGACATTCAGAACTAGTAAAGATAATAGAGAGAAAGATCTGGAACCCACAACCTTCAAATGTAATGGAGTTCCTTCCAGAAATGTAGTTACTGGCCATTTTGGGAATGAAATTAGAGATATGCAAGATATCCATGAAGGAGAGATGACTGAGAAGGAAGTATATTGGAGTGTGGAGGCGGATGTCAAGGTAAATAAAAAGTATCAAAACTGTGTTTCCCATTATTGCCACCATAAACACAATGAGAATAAGTGTTAAGAAGAGCAATCCATACTGGTTTGGATCCAATAAGCCTAATAGGATGAAATCTCTACTGAAAGTCTGATTCTTTTCCTTCCACAGCTGCATCATTTAATTTTTCACCATTTCACATATTGTAGAATAGGAGTAAGATTCAATAAATACAAAGATCTGCATGGAAGCAATTGCTATAAAATGAAAACTGGAAACAAAAATCATTGGGTCATCAAGTTCCAATTTAAGGAAATCAATCAAATGAGTTTCCTGAATTAACTGAGTCCTTGTGGCAACCTATTTAAAAGGACTGAAGTGATGAACAAATCATAATGGCTGATAGGTACAATTATACCTTCATGTTCCTTTCCTATTTAATTTTTTAGCTTACTAGGCAACCAGGAAGGTAATCTGCCTCTTAAAGCCTGACCCTTTGTCCTGGCTTGTTAGCAAGAAATATTCTCTTTTGCCATGAAGTGAGCATCAACTAATGGAAATTTGGGGAAAATATATGTAAAATATGCAAACACATTTGATTCAGTAGGATAAAATTCTCTGAGCCAATGAAGGCTTGATTGGCTAATATCATAATCATTATCATTTTTGGAAATGTATTTTATTTTTAATTTGTAAAACAAAGCAAACATTTCCATGATATAGTATATTAAAATGAAAGTTGCAAATCAATTATGTTCAACTTGATTTTCCTTTCAAATATATAGTCTTTTATTTTCTTTTTTGTCTTCTCTCTGCCAAACCTGTCTTATAGATGTCTGCTATTATTAGATTCAAATAGGTATATAGAAAGGAAAGGTGGTGGCTTCCCTTTCTGTTGAGGTGAAAACAGTATAAAAGTCAAGATTTGCACTAAATGAACCTAGCAGAGGATTCACAGACCCAAACTTATTATTAGCAGTAAACACAGTTTGTGGGAGATTGTGCAATAGAAGTTGAAACAAAGAGCTGGCTCCTCTGCCTGCCCTCAGTGACCATCCCTGGAATAAACATGTATTTGTGTGTATGTGTGTGTATGTGTATATATACACAAAACATATATGTGTTTTTCTTTATATAAACACTAAATTATTTTATACAAACTTTTTTATTAGTTCTTTGATTCAGGATGGTTCTTTGTTCACATTTCTATTTTAATTTGTGTATTTATAATAATCAAAATGTCTTAGTCACTCAAAGTCAATCTTAAAACAATACTGTTGTAACATTACACAACTTTCCTCTCTTTGCTCTTCTATTTGAATGTATCTTCCATACTTTTTTAACATCATTGAGCTCATCTTTTCTTACAGAATTATAGTATTCCAACACAAATATGCACCACAGATTTTTAAGCCATTCCCCAATTGATGGGGATTGCAGCAATTTTCAGTTCTTTACCAACACTGAAGGCTGTTATAAACATCCCATTCTCATTTAAAGTAATAACTATTATTTAATTTCCTTATTTAGTATTTTTACTCACTATTTTCTCTCTCAGTGTCTTTTTACCCTCTCCCTCTTACCTTCTTTATGCTCCCAATCCTCTCACTCCTTTTCCCATCCATCCTTCCAATAATATGGTCGTACCCTCTACCCACTCTCTAAATTCTAATCTACACAACCCTCCAAAAATCCTTCCCAGATCCTGTTCTCCAAATCTCCAAAAATCTTAATTTTTGTAGAACTTCAAAAGTCCATTGTCATCTTCTCCCCTAGTTTTCACACAGCTGTACGTACATGTTCAGAAATCTCTTTCATAATTCCATATACACACATTGTTTCTTCTTCAACCTGGATGTGACTTAGGTTTCAAAGTTACCAGTCCTTCAATTCCACCAACTTTCTCTGTGGTAGTTCTCCAATTTTAGCATATAATATTATATATATATATATAAAATATTAAATATATAATATAAAATTAAAACATAATAATAATATATGATACTATAATATAAAATACCCCATTTTAATAGTAAAATAACTTCCTTGTGCTTTTTCCTGTACAATTTTTGTATTAAAGATCATACCAACATGCAAAATTCAGTTCTAATCTATTTTACAAACTAGCTTAGCAATCAGTATACTTTTAAGAATACTGATAAATGGGGTGGCTATGTTGCACAATGGATAGAGCACCAGCCCTGGTGTCAGGAGTACATGAGTTCAAATACGACCTCAGTCACATAATAATTACCTAGCTTTGTGGCCTTGGGCAAGCTACTTAACTCCATTGCCTTGCAAAAAAAAAAACTAAAAACAAAAGAGTATTGATAAATATTTCAATATACATGGATATATAGATGTGTTTTCTTATATACACTTACATAGATATTTGAATGTGTATAATGTACTATAACTCTCAGTTTGATATTAACAAATATCTTTTAGCAAGTCTTTAATGTTTTCTTTATATTTCTTCTGGTTTTTTTATGCCAAATTTTTCCCTTTTGTACAGAGAACTGAACTCTTTTTAAAATTCATCAAATATCCAATTTTCTTCATTCAGGATTATATTCAACTCTTCTTGGATGGAAATTCGGCTCTTTTGCTCTTTGAAATATAATGTTATAAGAATGAGGATCTTTTAGAGAAGAAGAAATTCAGTCTTGTGAACACCAGACTATATTTCCACAGTATTTAAATTGTATTTTTTCCTGTCACTTACAGTGTTTTCTCTATAACCCGGTAACTTTGAAGCTTGGTCATAACATTTGCATAAATTTTCCCACTGGGTCTCTTTCAGATGGTGAATGATAGGTTTTTTTCTAATTCTTCTTTATATTCCTGTTCAAGAACCTGGGTCATTTTTCTTAATAATTTTTTTAATATCATCAGATAATTACCCAATTTTTATATCACCTCTATTTGATTTTTTCTTCAGATAAATTATTTTTTCTAATAATATCTTTTCATATTCTCTTCTATTTTTTTTTAGTTTATTATTTCATGTTGTCTTGTAAAGCCATTTGATTCCTCTTGCCTAATTCTAGTTTTCAAGGAATTATTTTCCTTTTTTTACCTTTCTATTCATTTTTTATTTTTTTTAAATTTATTCTTCCCCTGTTTTTTCTCTCAACCACTCTTATTTGATTTCTGAATTCATTTTAAAGTTCTTCCAAGATTCCTTTTGGAGTCTGTACATACTTAATATTACTTTTTGGGGCAAATATATTTTTTAAAACTTCTATCTTTCTCTCACTAGGACCGTATCTTCTTTGACACCAAAATATCCATCTTTGATACTTACTCATTTTAATTTTTTTCTTCATACCTAATATTATAATCTGGTGTTAAGACCAATTTTGAATAATGTTTCTTTCAGCTACTGATTCTCATCATTATTATATTCTGAATTCCATCCAGAGCCTCAAGTTCAAGGTCCCATCTCCTTCCCTAAACCAAAATTATAATCCTCAGTCAAACTGTCCACAAAATGTTCTTGTTGTCACTTGGCATGTACTCTTTCCTCCGCACTTACAGCCACAGTCTGGGGTCCCTTATGTCTGCACTGCTAGGTTTGATTTTTAGATACAGGGCAGGGCAGGGAGGAGGGAGCTTTGATTTTTTTCCACTCAATCATCTGCTATTAATAGATGAAAGTTTAAGATATGAATGGTATTGAGGCTGCGAGTGAGGTAAATTATGAAATTTCTTGATGTTCAACCTGCTTCCCAGAGGAGATGCCTTTTGGTCCTACTGTTTGTTAGTTGGCCTGGAGGAGGCTACCCTTTACTCAAGTCAGAACTCAAACTCAGCAATTCCTGTCTTGTCTGAGGTCCTCTCAAATTATTCTAGGAGGACAATTACTTTATCTCTTCATTTTTGCATCTCTGCATTCATTTCTTGGTGATTTTCTCTGGGTTTGACAAGACAATCTGCAGAGAATGAAAATATCTTATCTTCTTCACCATCCTCACATAATGACCCTTACATATCCTTATAATTATTTTCATCATCACCAATATTATCATTGTTATTATAGTCATCATTATCTTCATTATCAAAATAATTTTATATCTGTTCTCAGAATCTTTCAGGAGCTATAATTATTAATTTTTATAGCTGAGAGAACTGGCAGATTAATGTCAAAGGAAAAAAGCTGATTGTCTGTCTTTCCTGAATGCAATTCTGCATTTTATTACAACTAAAGTTAGATGTATTCTGGGAAGATGGGAGATTATGTCAGAATTTTCCCAGAATCTGAAGATTTTCTTCACAAATGTATGGAAAATCACTTTGAAATAAATGTAGAACTGCAAAAATAAAGGGTAAAACTCTTGGCCTTTTTAGACTTCTTGAGAAGACCTCAGAAAAGCCTCCAGGGGTTGAGGTTTGGTCTTCGTGAATTTAAATACCTCCAGACTCCAATGAGTCAACAAGCAATGGGCCCTAATGTAAGCAGATAAGACTTCGAGGAATTTCATCTATTATTCCCAAAGTTCACAATCTCGGGAACTTGCACCTCACAACTTTCATCTAATGAACAACATGGAGCTGACGGAAGGAACATAGAAGGACCAGTTACGGCTTCCAGTAGTTAGACCTGGTGGGCCTGTCCAGATGAGATCCCTGATGTTGCTTGTGTTGAGCAGGTACAGGAACCAATATAAGCCTCATGAGTGTGGTGCCACGGGCATCAAGACAATCCAATTGCAAATTAGGTGACTCCTATCTTTGTCCCACTTGATCCTTGGCATCTAGGTAGAGAGGGGAAGATAGGCAGATAAAATACCAGAAAGTTAAGAGGCTTCAGACATTTTCTAGCAGAGTGACCCTGGGCAAGTCATTTAAATGTTTGCCTTGCTTTCTTCTTCAAGTGAAATAAACTACAGAAGGAAATAGCAAGCCTCGTTAATATCTTTTTTTTTTTTTTTGGTTTCTACAAGGCAATGTGGTTAAGTGACTTGTGCAAGGCCACACAGCTATGTAATTATTAACTATTTGAGACTGGATTTGAACTCAGGTCCTTCTGACTCCAAGGTCAGCACGCTCTCCGCTGTATCACCTAGCCACCCTGCTTTTCTAATATCTTTGCCAAAGAAACTGATAAATGGGTTCGTGAATAGCCAGACAGGATTGAGAACTAACCAATCAACAAAGAAGGCCGCAAGAAATTCAAATGTTTTTTGTACAACTTTATTCCATTTAATTTACTGGATTTCAAAGACTTGCAAACTGATCAAGCAATTTTTTAATCAAATATAAACCCTTATGGATAAGTTTAATAGAGATAACTAAGTTTTGCTTATACCTAGTTTATTTGTGACTGACTTAATTGGGAGGACTTTTCATCATATATAAAGACCACTGACATTTCCTCAAAATTTTACCAGAGGTTTTTGGGGACACTGCCACTTTCCCTATACTTATACCGAAGGCTGCTTATTCTCTTCTCAAATATTTATATAGAATACTCTCTTTTTTATGGATTCTCACAAAGATTGTGTAGACCTGAGGAAAAGACTACTTAGGTTCATAACTATATTTCTATTCACAAAAACAAGACTGAAGTTTTCAACTCAGAAAAATCAAATTTGTTCCACAAGTTTTTACTTTTTATATGCTAAGAATTCAATATTTACGTAAATTCTTAAAAATCTTTTATATTCTTTTGGCTATTATCGCTTTTTGAGTGATGTTTATGCTGTCAGCCTACTCTGTAGTAATAGCTACCATTTATACAAAACTTAGTTTATTCTAGGTGCTGAGCTAATTGATGTATAGTTATAATCACTTTTGATCCTCACAGTAATCCTTAGAGGGCTATGATTATCCACAATTTCCACATGACAAAAATTAAGGAAGACAGAGTTCAAATGAACTGTTCAGGATCACACAACTAATAGATATGTGAACTGGATTTGAACTCAGATCACCCTGATTCTAGGCCTACCACTATCTATTACAACACTTAACCAACTTATTCAAAGGACCACAGTCATGCTTAAACCCTAAAAGGAAATTACAAAGGAGATTCCTGCATTACTATTATTGCTCGCAACAGGTCATTAGTCTTTTCTGACCCCTCTTTCCAAATTCAACGTATTGAGTGATATTTGCAGTGGAAATTTCTTCTCATTTGAATTCTTTCTGTTAAGAAATCACACTGGTTTAGCTATTATTGCATAGGGAAAAAAAGGTGGCCCCTGAACTTGTCTTTGGTCTTCTGGCCCCTCTTCCCATATTCACCTTATTAAGTGTTATTTGCAGTGGATATTTATTCTCATTCTAATTCTTTCTTCTACAAGTCCACTTGAAAAATGAATCTTCTGTAAGGCAAAAATGTTAAATGAAATTTTAGCAATGAGACTACAGCAAGCTATTGCTAGAATAACACATCGTGATCAGGAGGGATTTATATTAGGTAGGAAGGGATGGTTCAATATTAGGAAACCACTCAGCAACACTGAACATATCAATAGTAAAGCCAATAGAAATCATACGATTATCTCAATAGATGTTGAAAAAGGCTTTGATAAAATGACAGCATCCATTCCTATTAAAACCACTGGAAAGTTTAGGAATAAATGAAGTTTTCCTTAACATGATAAATAATATCTATAAAAGAATCAACAAATATTTTATGTAATTGGAATGAACTTGGAGCATTTCCAATAAATTCAGGGATGAAACAAGGATGCCCATTTCCACCATTACCATTCAATTTAGTATTAGAAATGATAGCTGTGGGGCAGCTAGGGGACAGTGGATAAAGCACTGGCCCTGGAGTCAGGAGTACCTGGGTTCAAGTCCGGTCTCAGACACTTCATAATTACCTAGCTGTGTGGCCTTGAGCAAGCCACTTAACTCCATTTGCCTGGCAAAAACCTAAAAAAATATTTAAATAGACAATGAGGAAGCAAAGCATTGACTCTTTGTAAATGATACAATGGTATACTTAGAGAGCCTGAGAAAATCATTTAAAACACTCCTGGAAACACTTAACAAATCCAGCAAAGTAGCAGGATATAAAACAAACCCACATACATCAACAGCATTTAAATATATGAACAAGTAAGCCCAAGAGAAAGAGATAGAAAGAAAAATTCCATTTAAAATAACTACAGATAACATTAAATACTTGGGAATCTTCCTCCCAAGACAAACCCAGAAACTGTATAAGCACAATTATATAACACTTTTTTTTAGTGTTTTGCCAGGTGAATGGGGTTAAGTGGCTTGCTCAAGGCCACACAGCTAGGTAATTATGAAGTGTCTGAGGGCAGATTTAAATGCGGAGCTCTATCCACTGTGCCACCTAGCCACTCCTATATAACACTTCTAACCCAAATAGAGTCAGATATAAGGAATTAGAAAAATATCAATTGCTCATGTTAGGTTGAACTAATATAATACAAAAGACAATTTTTCTCAAATTAAATTAATCATTCCATGCCACCTCAATATAATTATTTCCATTTTGTTTTGTTAATTCTATTTGTTATCCAACATATCTGACATATACCAATTCTCTTCTCATTTGAACTATTCATGTCATATTGACATAATCTTATGATCAAATCAATGTCTTTGATCTTGTTATTCTTTTTTCATTAACCACTTTTTTCCAACATATATTCTCTATTTTTATAGATTCTCACAAATTTGCATGCAATGGGCACACACACACACACACACACACACACATACACACATATATATATATATATATATATATATAAATTTATTGTCTGATTTCTGACCTATAGGTTTAGAAACTAGGTGACATTCTCATTCTTTTTCAGTCCAAAAATCTCATTTTTTCCTTCATAGCACCCTTTGGTTTTGTTGGCATTGTGTGCCATATTTGAAAATTCTCTTTTCTCTGACTCTTCATTTCCTTGTCTGCCTTCAAATGCCAAATGAAACCCTATCTTCTACAGGACAGATTTTCTATTATTTTATTTTAATGCTTTCCCTGGTTGACCATTCCCTGTCATTTGCATGTTAGTCAAAATTGTCTGCTACTGGTTAAGTAATAGAGAAATGGATCAGTGAATTAGAATAAGTTCAAAAGAAACTGCATTAGTCTGTAAACTCCTTGAGGGTTAAGATTAGCTTTTGCCCTGCTTTGGATTCCAAGCACTTAGCAAAATCTGTGTTATATAGTTCATATTATTGATTATGGTTCTCAAGCTTTTCAAAATTGTTCTTTACAATGTTATAAAAATCTATACATATTTCCCATCTTTACACTCAATTCTTTCTGGCAGTTAATGAAAATCATTCTACCTTTCTCTGAATCCACCTCTTTCATTTTTTTATGATGAAATAATATTGTTAAATTATTGTGCCTTCATATATATATATATATATGTATATATATACATATATATATATATATATATATATATATATATAAAACAAGTCTGAGCTATGTTGGTAGATGGAGTGATAGATGGATAGATGGATAGATAGATGATAGATAGAAGATAGATAGATAGATAGATAGATAGATAGATAGATAGATATCTCAGGCTACCAAAACTCCTTGACTTCATGAAATCCCAAGGTTATAGATAACATAAGTAGTGTACAAATATAAATTGTGTAAAATTAATCAGGCAGTCATTAATTGTTATTTTCAAAGTATAAATGTTGAAATAGTTTACTTACAAAGTAACCTACATCTATCCTCCATATATCCATAATTGGTAACTTCTCAGTTTTGGACACAAGATCACCCTAGACAGTCTTCTTGAAATGGTCACCAGATAACCTTATATTTACCAACGTAATCACACACAGACACACATACGAACACACACAAATTCACAGATACATAAAGAAAAAAGGGTGAGTTGGATATGATAAGAAAAGATTTCTCTATTTTACTTTATTTCTCTAATAAAGTGGTTTGGGAGTTCTGTTTATTGAATAATGAGGGATATTTTAATTTACGATATGTCATCTTTGTTACTTTTGTCACCTTTGAACTAGAGGCAATAATGAATAATAAAATGTGGATAGAGAAATGAGAGCTCATAGTGGGTTTTGACAAACTGCTCAGTAATGCTGATAAATTGTAGTTACAGTATTTATTTGATCAAATGAAACCAGTCAATGAAGATAACAAAGTAATGATATCAAAATGCTGTTCTAACATTTTGGATAGCATCATGTTGATTCTTTGTGATTTTTGCTTTCTTTTCTAGATGTTTATTTAGGACTCCATATATACATACAGACACAAATCCATATATATGAACAAAATATATAATACACACATATATGCATGTATGTATTTTAAATTTTTACCTGGATTTAATGTCAAGCTCAAACTTTTATAGGTTCTAGATTCCACATTCTTCCCTTGCTTTTGAAAATTTTCTCAGTACTTGCCTTCTTCTAATTATCTAATACTTAGCCAATTCACCACAATATTTCCTATGTCATTGGCATTTGCCCAACAAACATAACTTCCAGTTTGCTCTTAGCTGGGGATATAAGTCATTGGAGAGTCACTAGAGAGAGCATAGTGGAAATACTGCCTCAAACACTGTCTCTGTAATTGCCTTGTTAGTGATCCTTATATTAGCGACCAGATGAAATCATTTCACCTCAATGAGGTTATTTTCTGCACTACGAATTGAAGAAAAAATACCTCACTGAGTTGGGATGAGCAACCCACACAATGTAAGGAAAACACTTTGATATCCTTCTAGAACTATATTAATATTTTGTTATAGGGATTGCTCAGTATTTTGTTACAGGGATTGCTCAGTATTCTGCTATCACTGAAAGTCTGTCCAGGTTCACGTTTATTTCTTCCATGACACCATCTTTCTATCCCATCCTCTCCCATCCAGATTTCCTTTGTCCTTTCATCTGTCCCAATATTGGGGTATTTTCCTATCAGCCCTATCTTCTCATCATATGGTCAAAGCTGCAGCTTGAATATTTGACCTTCCAGTGAATAGCTTGAATTAATTTCACTAAATATTGACCACTTTGATCTCCTGGAGTCTCTCAAAAGTCTTATCTAGCACCCTGAGTCAAATGCATCAGTTCTGCAGCACTCAGCAAAAATCACACTTCATCATTGTTTTTCCTCACATGCTGCTCCTACGATAGCACTTTCTTAGGCTACAAGACAGTTTGGATTCTTCCCTCTTATCCCTTATTAAAACCCATTTTCATGGGAGTAGCTGTAATTCATTTATGAAAAAGTATACATAAATATAAGTTGAAATGTCACTTTCAGCACTTTTCGAATAAATTTTGAGAGGTATAGAATGTATTCATTGCAGGGATCAGTCTAAATGTTGATTTTTCTAGAATGTAATGTTCTTAGTTATATTAAAATGAAAAGATTTTTTTAGAAATATTGACATAATATATCATGACAAAATAATGGTATACCATTCTATTAGACTTGAGAGGACTTTGTATTTGGGGTCAAGAAGGAGTGACTTCACATTACCTTATCAAACTCATATTACTTATGCGACTCTGGAAAAACTATTTCAGTCTGCTTTATCACTGTTGCAAATCCAATTTGTAAATCTCAGTGGTAAAATTAATAAAAATTATGGTCTTACACTGGTTTTTTTCCTTAGGTTCTCCGAGTTTTATGATGTTATTCAAAAAATAATCAGATAATCCATATGAATAAGTATAACTGGATTATTAAAACTTACCAAATTAACTGTTGTTTGACATAATCGATCAAGTTCAAAGGTTGCTTAGGTACTAAATTTTACATATTCTGTGGAAATGGATAAAAAGTCCAGCCTGTCTAATTCAGAATAGGCCATATTAGTACCCAGAACTTCCAGGGATATTCCTGGTTTCTAAATACTCTTTGAAGATGAGCTTGAGTTCAGCCCTTAGATTGAGCTGGTCTGCATCTGATTAGAATGCGTATGTGCTCAAAGGACTTGGTTGATTGACATAGCAACTTCTTCTCCTAATTCATCCTGGTATGTCCATTTCTTCTTATTGCTGTTTGGCAATAGTTAAGTTCAATTAGTTTGGATCTAAAGAATTCTAAAATACACAGTCGACTTGATCAATTGATGGAATTAAGCAGTAAATTGTTCCTAGAGTTATTATTTCAGCAAATTAAACATCTGTGATTCTTCAAATTTAATAAAATAAAATAAAGACTTCTTAGTGTGACATATAAGGTCACTAAAATTGGGGTTCTCATTTCTCTACACAGTCTCATTTCACAATACTCTTCTCAATGCCCTCTACATTATCACAAGGATTAAATCATGAAGTATTTCTTAAAAGGTTACATTATGCAATATACTGAACTTTGGAAAGGGATACACAGAAAATGGACAAAGTGCACCTCTCCTGTCCACCATGAATTTCCTTTCCTCCCTCTCTGTGCATGAATTCAGAGACCACTCAAAGCTGGTTCTCCATAAGTGGAAATTTATTACCTCTGTCAAATTCTAACTATTAGCACTCTACCTGGATATTTCTTCTGCTTTGATCACATTCCACTCACCTAGCTGCTTGTTGTGTTACCCACATTTAATAGTAAATTCCTTATATTTTTATTACATTGATAAACCCAATATCCAATCAAGATGCATACATTATAAATGTAATATGTTGTACGAAGCACTGGGAACATGAAGAAATTCAACTGAGAGTCTACCCTCACCAACCTAACAACTGTGAGCATGAAGTCTCACCCAGAATATGCATTTAATGCAAGTATGAGGAATTTCATTATTCAATGATGGTGCTCATTGAGTCGGTTATATTAGTTAGAGCAAAACCTGGGTGCAATTGAATAGCACTAGAGAAAAGTAAGTTTCTACTTCATTTCCCCATTTCCCCTTTCCAATTCATGTTATGCCATGAAGATATGAGTCCAAATACAAAGAGCAGCATTACCTTACTCACTTTAGCAGAAATTAGACACTATCTTCCATCTCTAATAGTACTTGGACTAAAAATGAAAAATATTAATCAATACTGAGACTTAATTATTTTTCCCAGATGAAATAGGATCTGTCCTCTTACAGGACAAAGAAATCATTCCCTCCATGGTCAATAAAAAGAATTCATTGAACAGAGATCGAATAATGAAGAAACTCATTCGAGTTGATGGAGATCTGCCAGAAGGAGCATGCATTGTGCTGTCTCCTGTCTCAGAAGCTTTGAGAAGATATTACATAAATGTGTCCCTATTTTATTATTCATAACCCATCCCTTGATCTATATATCCTTCTGCACACTTATCTCGGACCCCTTCACAAGACAGAATCTGAAGGTTGTAAACATATAATCCATGTAAACATTATCTTCCATAACATTCTTCCCAACTCTGGTATTCTAGAAATTAGAGATATTGCTAGAGTGAAGCATAAACATTTTAGAGAAAGAATTTTCATTTAAAAGAACGAATAAATGCCAAACAAAATAGCTGTGGATTAATTGCTGATTGTGAATAGATAGTTTTCTGGCTCTAAGAAGAGAAAATATACCAAAACACCTCCTGGTGTGGGTAGTTTTGAACCAGTTGACCTCAAAGGTCTCTCTCAAGTCATAACTGGGGGTTTCCAGATTAACTAACATGAAGTATTCAACAACCAAGTAAGATGAATTGCTCAGTTAATTAGATCCATAATCATTTCAAACAGTTTTTATAAAACAGCATCATTTTCATTTTGTTTATGTAATCAGTGCCTTCCCATTAAATTATAACAGTATAATAAGAAGGCTATAATAGAAAGAGTACAGGATTTGGAATGAGGATCTGAGTTCTAATTCTCCTGCTATTACCTACTTCCTTGAACTTCAGCAATTTAACTTACTTTGCAGTGACTAAATTTCTTTGTATATAAAAACAAAGGTTAAGTTGGGGTTGGTGAATTCTAAGATTCAACCCATCTCCAAACCAATGATCCTGGGATTTAATAGGAAGCATCATGGTATATGGGAATGAGAATCTTGAAGACCAAGGTTCAAGTCAGGTTAAAGGAATGCCCTGATTCTGTGAGCCACTTAACCTCCCAAAGTTCCATTGTTTTCATCTTTAAAATAGGTATAATAATATAACTACTCAACATTTGCTGTGAAGATCAAGTGACACAGGGATGTAACCAGTCACTAAAGAAACATTTTTTTTAAAGACATTGAATGTACCTGTTATTGAAATCTTTGCAAATTTCAAGGCACTAATGGAATACCAGTTTATTGTTGCTGCTAAATTTAATTTTTACTCTGTGATCCAATTTTTGTGAAAATGCTAGATTGGAACCCAGATATTGGCCAAAAATTATCCTAACTCCTAAGATGTCCTCAGCCTTACAAGCATCCGTATAGACGACAGTCCACCCAGACATCCCCTTGTAATCTAAGAAATTCTTATTCACTTAAGATTAACTAAACTAAGAAAAAAACACTGACACAATTAAAAAAATTTCGGGTCCCAACCAGCTCTTTTAGGAATTTGCCTGATCAAAATGGTTTGGGAGAATAACAGCCTAAGAATGAAGAAAAGGAGTGGTGGTGCTGATTCTTTATTGCTTTCAGCCAGAACTATGAAGCCTAAGGATGCATGTTTAAACTATTGCTACTGTTGAAATTGCCGTTTCTTTGTAGTATCTAATTAGAGGAAAAAAGTGAACTCTGAGATTTATTATGGGCCTTCAGAAAGTCCATTTTTCCTGGCTGTCCCTTTCTGATATTCTGGACTAATTGGATATTTTCTGAAGACTGATGAATGACTAGAAGAAGACAATGAAAATGGTCAAGGACCTTGTATTCATTCCAAATTAGGACTGACCAATGGAAATGAGGATAGGGGGCAACTCAAATGTTCATTACTTTATAATATAATGTTTATATAGATCTTTAATATATACAAATATAAATTCAATTGATTTTCCCAAGCCCTCTGGCTTTTTGTTTCAGTCAACTTTGTTTCTTTGCTATCCAATTTTTGTTTTTCATAGTGAGTGGACTGAAATGATATTTCCTTGTCCAGTTCACTTCCCAGCTGAAGAATTGAGGAATTCAGGTTTAAATTATTTATCCAATGTTTCAGAGCCAGTAGGTGTCTGAGGTCAGATTTCATCTCTTGAAGATGAGTCCGCCAGATTCTGGGAACAGTGATCCACTGTGCTTAGATAGGAAAGGGTTTTATTGATTAGTGGTCTGCAAGCACAGTGCTTGCAATATAATCTTGAACTCATCACCAAACCTAACAGTAGATAATCTAAAAAGCAAGCCCTTTATGGGAAAAATTAGGTAAAGTGACAATTGTGTAAGGATTGTTAAATAAATTCCTTTACTTTTTTCTTGGTAACTAAATTCATTCCGAGCAAGGTCAAAGTAATAGTTAGAGAGGAAATAAGGACCATGGTCAGGGAAAAACTCCACATTCATCATCCATGTGTTTATAAATGGTTAAGAAAATCCATCCTTACAGGTATTTTTATGACCTTGATAGGATAAGGACAGATGTATAAACACTTGGAGACACACTTCTTCACACTTAGTTCACTTCCAAAGATCACCTAGATCCTGGGTGAGAATAGACTCAAATTTTGGACTGATATTTGGATAATGGTGCATTTATGGGGCAGAAGGAGATCTCAGAACTTACTGAAATTTGAGATTTCAACTCACATTAACATTGATTCATGAAGTCTTTGCTGTGTGACAAATATTATGTTGGGTCATTGCCATCCATATAACAGTGCCTTCCCTGTAGGAATTCACAATTTAGGTGATACAGTACATAGCCTGTGCCCATGTACCAAAAGAAAAAGAATAGATTAAGGGATACCAAAAGGTTTATGCAGTCCCAGAGCTTCACCCTGAAGGAAGTGAGCCTGTCTCTCATGTAGACCTAAGGAGGAAGCCCATGATGAGTTGTAGAAGTCAAAAAATGTCTTTTCAACCTTATTCTCCAATTACCTCATAATAATATTTGCCTTGGTTTAAGCTTTGTGTAACATCATTTTTTCAAACCCCAGGTTCCAGTGAAACACACCTTTTCTATGGAACTTCTAAGTTACCATGAACAGCTAAAATGTTTCATTCAGTCCTTCTGTGGGTTCTGACCCACTAAATTTTGGCTAGAGTCATAATTTAGAGTTTTGTGGGGAATGAGTTTCCAGGAAATACTGCCTTCAGGCGACCTTCTTGGCTCCGCCCCCGTATATTCATTTTTCAATTGTATTTTTTGTAATTGTATTTGAGATTTTCTTGATGATTTAATGTTTGCCATTTCAGGCTCATCTCTCTCTCTCTCTCAACTGTTCTATCTAGCAGTCTAGTGTCAATATTACAATTCTCAAATCTCAACATTTCACTCTTTTCATATATGGGCATTTTATTTTAGATGAAAAGGCATGTGCAAAGTCAAAACTATTCAATGTAACTAATTAAGAAAATATTGAAAAGAATTTTCAAAAATATACAGACATAAGCTTTTAAATATGTATATATATATATATATATATATATTGACAACTATATGCATAATTATACAAGATAAACAGGAACTCCCCATGTCTTGGTGACTTTTGGAGCCATATAATAAATTTGGCGATCCTGTTCCTTAGCCGAAAAGTACTGACTGCAAGAAAACTACTTTGCATTGACATCCTTCCTGGAAAAAGTAGCCAATCAGGAGGCCAATCCCTTCAATAGTTCTCTGGTCTGGGATTTTTAATTTTGTCAATACAGTGCCCTAAAGGTATAGTGTGGATTTCTTCCATCATCTCATGGAATTTAAATCTTTATAAGAATCTCTATTTATTTTGGAATAAAAAAAAATATTGGGAATGTACATAAGATGATAAAGTAAAGGAGCATTTTAAAGAATCAAAATGACAAGTCTCAACTAGAGACAAGATAATAATTTTTTTTTTGCAAGGCAAATGGGGTTAAGTGGCTTGCCCAAGGCCACACAGTTAAGTAATTATTAAGTGTCTGAGACCATATTTGAGCCCAGGTACTCTGACAACAGGGCCAGTGCTTTATCCACTGCGCCACCTAGCTGCTCCAATATAATAACTTTTTAATGAATCAGAAAGAATGTCACTATATTTCAAAGTTCCCTTTGCTATTGTTTGTCAAATAATACTAACTAGGTGTGTGGCCTTGGGCAAGCCACTTAGCCCCACTTGCCTTGCAAAAACCTGGAAAAAAATGTCACTAACTAATCAAAATTGTAAGTTGGATTTCTAAAGCATCTGGGAAATCGATATAACATTTAATTTGGTCTTAGGTTAATTACCGTTTAATATTTTGACTATATTTGGAAAATTGTTGATTTTTTTAAAGTCCTTTTCAGTAAAATTTTCAGATTTGGAAAAAGAAATAAGAGGAACCATTCCCCTTTTCTTAGTGAACAACACTTGTTATAAGGTAGCACTTGCTAAAAGTCTTATGTTGTTCATTATGGCTCCTTTAATTAAATTCAATTTCTTCATAATGCAATATGATTTCTATTAGTAAATCCTGTGTTTTTCGAGGCAATTTTCTGAATGGACATTTAACAAAATTCAAGTCACTTGACTGGTAACTAATTAATTTAAATTTAAATGTTTATGTATGTATGGATTAACCATGTGCTGCAAGTCTGTAAAGTATATAATTGAAGAAAATTGACAACAATATTTGACTATTTTGATAATTTTAAATTGGTAACTGAGTTATTGGCGCAACCTTATTTGATGTTTTTAAGATTACAAAGTAAAAAGTAAATTATAAAGATCTGACAAGGTACTGCTTTATAATAGGGATTACTTTGCCTAGGTGCCTTTCCTCTTTAGTTTAGACAACTGAGCCACCTAAAAAAATAAGTGAATGAAATAAGATAGGAATATACTTAAAATTGTTCTGTTACTACTTTTGCAAATAATTTTTTGTACAAAGTTTTTAAAAATTGAAATTTAAGGTAGCTTTCCATATGTGTGTGTGTGTGTGTTTGTGTGTTTGTGTGTGTGTGTGTGTGTGTGTGTTTGTGTGCGTCTGTGTGCATTAGAACTGTGACCTAGTGGATAGGATGCTGGCTATCAAAACACAATAACAGGACATTAATTCAAGTTATAAATTATGAACTCCTTCTTGTAGTGGTAAAATAGATTTGCAGTAATTTAGGATGTGTTCACTTTTGAAGCAGATTGATTTCCACCATGAGGAAAGTACAGACAGGCTTGGTTTGGAGAACTCTCAGGGAATTATAGGCTTAAGTTTCAGAATGCAGAATAGGGAGCTGCTAGATAATACAATGGCTAGAACATCAGTCCTGGAGTCAGGAGGAGAAGAGTTCAAATCCACATTTAGACACTTAATACTTACTTAGCTGCATATCCTTGTATAAAACATTTAGTTCTCCCAGAAATTTTTATTTGTAAGGATACATGCTGGAATAAAAAAAATTGAAAATTTAAAGTGCTTTTTGGCCCACTCAATTATTAAATTGAGGTTATTCAGTTTCCAATTTGCTCTGGTTCTATATCTCCTTGGCCCAATATTGCATATGACTTTTATTGCATTGTGATATGAGAAAGATGTATTCACTATTTCTGCCTGCCTTTCTGCAGTTGATCATTAGGTTTTTATGTCCTAGTACATGGTCAATTTTTGTCTAAGTTCCATATACTTCAGAGAAAAAGGTATATTCCTTTCTATCCCCATTCAGTTTCCTCCATAAGTCTACCATATCTAATTTTTCTAACAATCTATTTACCTCCTTAACTTCTTTCTTGTTTATTTTATGATTTGATTTATCTAGATCTGAGAGCGGGAGGTTAAGGTCTCCCACTAGTAGAGTTTTGCTGTCTATGTCTTCCTGCAGTTATTTCAGCTTCTACTCTAAGAATCTGGATGCTATCCCCGATCAAAATTCCAAAAAAAATACTTTAATGAGTTGTAAAAAATTGCAAGTAAATTCATATGGAGAAATAAAAAGTCAAGAATTGCCAGGAGCTTAATGAAAAAAAGTGCAAAAGAAGGTGGCTTAGCCCTACCTGATCTAAAAGTATATTATAAAGCATCAGTCATCAAAACTGTTTGGTATTGGCTAAGAAATAGAGTGGTAGACCCGTGGAATAGACTAGGTGTAAAAGCAGGAGAGGATTATAGTAAGCTGCTGTTTGATAAACCCAAAGAATCCAGCTATTGGGATAAAAACTCCCTCTTTGATAAAAACTGCTGGGATAACTGGAAGTTAGTATGGAAGAAACTTAGATTAGACCAACACCTCACACCCTTTACCAAGATAAGATCCAAATGGTTACAGGACTTAGACATAAAAAACAATACTATAAGCAAATTAGAAGATCAAGGACTAGGTTACCTG
The DNA here is from genome assembly GCF_037893015.1 of Macrotis lagotis. NCBI lineage: Eukaryota > Metazoa > Chordata > Mammalia > Peramelemorphia > Peramelidae > Macrotis > Macrotis lagotis. Next base: position 924,096,742 of record NC_133658.1, on the reverse strand, counting down.
TCAGATCTATGGAAAGGAGAGCAGTTTATGACTAAGGAAAAGTTGGAGAACATCACCAAAAACCAATTAGATGATTTCACTTACATTAAATTAAAAAGCTTTTGCACAGATAAAACCAATGTAACCAAGATCATAAGAAATGTAGCAAATTGGGAAACAATCTTTACAAGTAATGATTCCGACACAGGACTCATTTCTAAAATATACAGAGAACTGAGTCATATTTTTAAAACAAAAAGGCCTTCCCTAATTGACAAATGGTCAAAGGATATGCAAAGGCAATTTACAGATGAGGAGATCAAAGCAATCCATAGCCATATGAAAAATTGCTTGAAATCATTAATTATTAGACAAATGCAAATTAAAGCTTCTTTGAGGTACCACCTCACACCTCTCAGATTGGCCAATATGACAAGAAAGGATAATAATCATTGTTGGAAGGGTTGTGGGAAATCTGGGACATTATTACACTGTTGGTGGAGCTGTGAACTCATCCAGCCTTTCTGGGGAACTATTTGGAGCTAAGCCCAAAGGAAAACAAAAATGTGCATACCCTTTGACCCAGCAATACCACTACTTGGTCTGTACCCTGAAGAGATGATGAAAAAGGGTAAAAACATCACTTTCATAAAAATATTTATAGCAGCCCTGTTTGTGGTGGCAAAGAATTGGAAATCAAATAAATGTCCTTCAATTGGGGAATGGTTTAACAAACTGTGGTCTATGTATGTCATGAAACAATATTGTTCTATTAGAAACCAGGAGGCACAGGATTTCAGGGAAGCCTAGAGGGATTTGCATGAAGTGATGCTGAGTGAGTTGAGAAGAACCAGAAGAACATTGTACACCCTAACAGCAAGATGGGGGTGATGATCAACCTTGAAGGACTCGCTCATTCCATTAGTGCAACAATTGGGAACAATTTTGGGTTGTCTGCAAAGGAGAGTGGCATCTGTATCCAGATAAGGAGCTGTGGAGTTTGAACAAAGTTCAAGGACTATTCCCTTTAATTTAGAAAAATACCAGATATCTCATTGTCTGATTTTGTTACCTCTTAGACTTCTTGTGTTTTCTTTAAGGATTTGATTTCTCTCTCATCAGATTCAATTTGGATCAAGGTACAACATGGAAACAAAGTAAAGACTGACAGATTGCTTTCCATGGTGGGGGTTGGGGGAGGGAAGTAAGATTGGGGGGAAAATTGTAAAACTCAAATAACACCTTTAAATAAAAATAGAACGAGTTAAAAAAAAAAAAAGAAGTGACATTCAAGGTAGGATTTGAAGGCAGCCCTAGCCTGAAGTTACATCTTACAAGCCTCCCCAGAGACTTGTAAGTTCAATTTTTCAGCACCCACAAATTGGCAAAGTACATCTAAGGGTTTGTTTTACTGTTACTGTTTTCTTAATTGTCTAGATTAAAAGTCAGAGAAAACATTAACAATATTCAAATTAAAGATATGTCTTTCTAGTTTACCTGTCAGATCTGTGGTAAGGGAAGCAGTTTATGACTAAGGAAGAGATGGAGAACATCACTAAAAACAAACTAGAACATTTTGATTACATTAAATTGAAAAGCTTTTGCACAGACAAAACTACTGTAACCAAGATAAAAAGAAATGTAGTAAACTGGGAAACAATCTTTACAACTAATGTTTCTGACAAAGGACTCATTTCTAAAATATAGAGATTTGAGTCAATTTTTTTTTAAAAAGCCATTCCCCAATTGACAAATGGTCAAAGGATATGCAAAGGCAATTACAGATGAGGAGATCAAAACAGTCCATAGTCATATGAAAAATTGTTCTAAATCTTTACTTATTAAAGAAATGCAACTTAAAGTTTCTCTGAATTATAACCTCACACCTCTCAGACTGGCCAATATGACCACAAAAGATAATGATCATTGTTGGCAGGGGTGTGGGAAATCTGGGACACTATTACATTATTGGTGGAACTGTGAACTCATCCAACCTTTCTGAAGATCAATTTGGAATCATGCCCAAAGGGCAACAAAAATGTGCATACCCTTTGATTCAACAATACCACTACTGGGTCAGAAGAGATGATGAAAAAGGGTAAAGACATCACTTGTACAAACATTCATAGCAGCCCTGTTTGAGGTGTCAAAGAATGGGAAATCAAGTGAATGTCCTTTAGTTTGGGAATGGTTTAACAAACTGTAGTCTGTGTATGTCATGGAACCTATTGTTCTATTAGAAACCGGGAGGGATGGGGACTCAGGGAAGCCCGGAGGGATTTACATGAAGTGATGCTGAGCAGAACCAGAACAACATTGTACACAATAACAGCAATATGAGAGCGATGATCAAACTTAATGGACTTGCTCATTCCATGAGGGCAACACTCAGGGATAATTTTGGGCTGTCTGCAATGGAGAATACCATCTGTATCCAGAGAAAGAACCATGGTGTTTGAAGGAAGACCAAGGACTATTAACTTTTATTTAGAAAAAAAAAAATGATATCTTATTGTCTGACCTTGCTATCTCTGTTACTTTATATTTCTTCCATAAGGATAGGATTTCTCTCTCATCACATTCAATTTGGATCAATGTATACCATGGAAACAATGTAAAGACTGGCAAACTGCCTTCTGTGGGGGGTAGGGGACGGAAGTAAGATTAGAGAAAATTGTAAAACTCAAAATAAATAAAATCTTTAAAAGAAAAAATAAAAGAAAATTTAAAAGTGAGTTGAGGACCACAAACTGAATGAAATAATTCAGTGAAATAAATCCCTTATGTAATAATTATGCTTTATTGATTACAATAACTCTAGTATAACTAAAATAATAATTCTATTTGTCCCTAAGTAATAATCAGTGGCATTTTGCATATGGGCATGGACACTGACTTTAATTTACTATTTATATAAGGACCAAGTCACAGTTTTTTTTTTCTCTCATTTGGAGAAATGCATAAAAATAATTACCCAGGTCAAGAAAATATCTATATTACTATACACGTGGAATTGTATTGAAGGCTGTTTTGGTTATGGTTTATAAAGTTATTAAGATTATTAACTGAAGGACAATGATAATATTTTAATTCTTAAAAAGAATTTTTAAGGTCATCTACTTTGAAATACTCATCAAGGATATTCTGGATTAATTCTTCAAAGGGTCTTTATCTATAAGCCAATGTTGTCTAAGGATGTATTTCTACATCCTTATATAATCTTTCTATAATTTTATTTAGAAGATATATAGTTAACTAAGCAGTACTATTCAAAGGAACTATCTATGTCAGTTTATTTCTAGTGATATAGTTAAAGGTAAAAATATATTACATATATTTTTAAAGGTTTGGTTAATTTTGCTATGAAGTGTATATTAAGTCATCTAACACAAAAAAAGAAATCCTTGACCTTCTATTATGTTTTATTAAAAAAAAAATCTTTGTCTTTCTAAGGCCTTTTTGGAGTTTTTATATGATGCATCAATGTGAATTTGATGTGCTTGCATTTTTAAGGATTTAATTCTACTTTTAGTTCTGAATAAAAACAAGAACTGTCTGTACGACCTTTGCCTGGATCACACATTTCTTTATGCAGGGGGTCATCTCATTAGGATAATGGTTGCAGGGGATCATCTCAAGGACCATTCTAACTCTTTGTAGCAATTTACTAGAATATATCAGGTAGATAACCTGCCATTTAACCTACAATTTTCAAAATTCAAATATTTCTCAAGGAAAAATTTGCATCAAAGTATCTTTTTTTGTCTAAGAACAAATATATCTCCAATTAACCTGAAAAGCAGAAAAATCTCTATCTAAGAAAAAAAAATCTAGATTGGTCATGCTGTTTCGGTGAATTGGTACTTTATTCCCAGGACTCCTTCCTGTAGTTCCTGGCTTTTCTTCTAACTGTTCCCTATCAGAACCTGACAGCCATATATTATTCTTTCTTGCGAGGTTTATTTCTTCCAGATTACAAGTGATGCATTTCAGTCTCAGGACTCAATCAGATATCATGTTGTCCTGGAACATAGGAACCAGTGTCAATTATAACCTACCTCAGCCCCATGATATCAAGTGAGATGAATCTTGGCTGTACCTACGACTCCCCCTCAAACTGGACCTCCTAGTCAGGGAGAGTTCTGTCATTGAGGCAATGTTTGCGTGTGGGGAGAATAATGAATCAAAAGGACAGGTGTAAGATTTTCTTTGTAGCAGTGAGAGCCTAGTTGAGGTTATGAAAGTGTAGTAAACCATTCAGGACAGATGATTAACATCATTTCTGTTCTCTAGAATGTGTGCAGGAGTGAAGGTGCTCAGTGATGGAAATGATTCAAGGCAAATGCAAATACTGAAATGATAAGAGCAGAATTACTCAAGTATTGTGTTTATTTTGTACAAATGCAGTAAGAATAAATATTGAAATGGTAGCACAGTTCGTATGGCCAAGGATTTCATGTTCTAACTGATACTGAACAAGAGGTAAGTTGATAATATGGAAAACGGAGAAGCAGAAGTTGGATAGTTGAAGGAAAATTAATATGTTAAATATATATATATATTTATATTTATGTACATGCATATATATCTGATATGAAGAGTTTTACCACATTGAATAGATTATGAAATATTGATGATGTTGCATGAACAAACATATTCACAAGGTGAAAAGTTTTGGAAGCCTGCTATTCTGTATCATTAGGGAGATGAACTCATGTAGCAATCATTAATTCAGAATACCAGTTAATTTGTTTCAGTACTACAAAGGGAAAACCAATAATCAACAGCAATGCACCAACCAAAGGGATCTTTCTACTTATTCATGATAGAATTAATTTCTTTGGTCAGTCGAGAGCATAAATCTGCATGTGTTTATGTGCTTTTGTGTATAGGTATGTTTGTTGAGCTGCTTGCTATCTTAGAGTAAGACCTGCAAAAGATGGAGAAATTGGATTCCACAGGGTGGGGCAGTGAGGAATTCATTGCTAAAAATAAAGTGTGCTACCAAGAACATGCAGTTGGATATTATCTAATATGTTTCCAAGAAAATGAAAGATTTGAACATGAATCAGAGAAATTTTGAATCATCTGTTATCTACAGATTTGCTTACTGTCCTCTACATAGAAGATGGTTGTCTAATGAAGAAACTGAAAGGCGAATAAATAATATTATACTTAATATAAATTAAACCAGAATTCATGAAATAAATTCAACAAATCATTGGAATGGCAAATATATTTTCCTTGAAGAGCCAAATATTTGCATGGGTTGTGTTGATTTAGGTGTATATTTAAAGATAATGAAAAACAGTACTATCGGTATCAATCCCCCCTCTCCTAGAAATTACTGAATGCTACTTGGAATATTTTGCAAACTTTTATGTTAGGTCATTCGTGAGCATTGAGTCTAATTTTAAGTAAATTTTCATTCTTGTGAATAAGAGTCTTTCCTAAAACCTTCTTCAGAGCACATAAGACATCTTTATTTCTGAAGCTGTAAATAATAGGATTGAGCACAGGAGTGAGAATGGTATATGTGATGGCTAAAATCTTGTCCTGACCAGGAGTATGATAGGACCTTGGTCTCATGTATGTAAAAATAATTGACCCATAGTAAATGGTAACCACAGCCAGGTGGGAGGAACAAGTTGAGAAGGCTTTTTTCTGGGCCTCCATGGATTTAATATGAAGCACAGTTCGGAGAATCTGACCATAAGAGGCCAGGATGATGGAAATGGGAATTAGTAGGAAGATTATACCACTCACATTGAGTCCGCTTTCATAGTGTGATATGTCAGTACAGGCGAGTTTCAACAAGGCTGGAACTTCACAGAAAAAGTGGTCAATGGCTCTGGTGCCACAGAAAGGGAGAAGTAGTACATAAATGGTATGAACTGTAGAGTTGACTGTTCCCCCAAGCCAGCAGCCAGCAGCCAGAATGACACTAATACGATGACTCACGAGGATGGGGTACCGCAGTGGGTGGCAGATGGCTACATAGCGATCATAGGACATGACTGTGAGAATAAGGCATTCAGCACTCATGACGCTGACATAGAATAAAATTTGGAACCCACAAGCTGCAAATGTGATGGAATTCCTTCCAGAAATGTAGTTACTGGCCATCTTGGGAATGATATTGGAGATGTGCAAGATATCCATGAAGGAGAGATGGCTGAGAAAGAAGTACATTGGAGTGTGGAGGTGGATGTCAATGCGAATAAGAAGAATCAATACGGTGTTTCCCATAGTTGCCACCATATACATGATGAGAATAAGTGTTAAGAGGAGCAATCCATAATGGTTTGGATCTAATAATCCTAATAGGATGAAATCTCTAGCAAAAGTTTGATTTTTTTCCTTCCCCAGGAGTATCATTTCACTTTTTCACCTAAAGTGCAAAAGACATATTGTAGAATAGGAAGCAAATTGGATAAATACAAAGCCCGGGATGGAATCCGTAGCAATAAAATGAAAACTGGCAAAAAAATATCATTGGGTCATCAAGTTGCGATTCAAGGAAATCAAATAAATTTCCTGAATTAACTGAGTCCTTGTGATATTCTATTCATTGACTGAGATGATGGAAATATTATAATGGCTTATGAGTACAGTGGTACCTTCAGGTTCCTTTCGTAGTTGAGTTTTTTAGCTTACTATACAATCAGGAAGCTGATCAGTCTCAAAAAGCCTGACCTTTCCTCCTGCCTGTTTAGCAAAAAAATATTTTCTAATGCCATACAGTGAGCAGAAACTAATGGAAATTTGATGAAAAAAATTTGCAAAATATGTATACACTTCATTCAGTAGGAAAAAGAAAATTCTCTGATCCAATGAAAGATTAATTGGTTCATATCATAAGCACTATCATTTTTTGAAAATCTTTTTTGTTTTTACTTTGTAAAACAAAACAAACATTTCCATAATATAATATATTAAAAAGAAAGTTGCAAATCAGTTATGTCTAACTTGATTTTCCTTTCAAATATATAGTCTTTTTTTTATTATTTTATATCCTCTGACAAACCTGTTTTATAGATGTCTGCTAAGGGAGACAGGCTTTAATGAATTGTTTAGGATCACACAGCATCACAGCACACACACACACACACACACACACACAGACACACACACACACACATATATAAATATATATATATATATATATATATGTATGTATATATAAATATTTCTCACATAGGTATATATCAATGAATGGTGGTGGTTTGCCTTACGTTTGAGGTGAGAACAGTATAATAGTCAAGATTTTCACTGAATAAGCCTAATAGAGGATGCACAGATACATACATGGTTTATGTGTATACATACATAATTTCATATATATATTATTATATACATATATACAAAATGTGTGTTTTTCTATCTAAAATAAATGTTTGTACACACATAGAAATGCAAAATTATTTTATACAAAGGTCTTTATTAGTTCTTGGAATCAGGATGATTCTTTGCTCATATATCTATTTTTAATTTATGTATTTATAATATTCAAAATATAGTAATCACACAAAGTCAATCTTAAAACAATATTGCTATAACGTCATAAAGCATCTCTCTCTTTCTTCTTTTTTGTGCATATCTTCCATGCTTTTTTAACATCAATGAGCTCATCATTTCTTATAGAAACTTAGTATTCCTACACAAATGTAGAGCATAGATTTTGAAGCCATTCCCTAACTGATGTAGATCACAGCAATTTCCATTTCTTTACCAAGACAGAGGGCAGTTATAAACATCCCATTCACATTTAAAGCTATAAATATTATTGAATTTTCCTCTACCTTCATTTTGCTCACTATTTCCTTTCTCAGTGTCTTTTTACCCTCTCCCTCTTAATTTCTTTTTTGCTCCCAGTCCTCTCACTTCTTTATCCATTCACCCTCTAATAATATGGTGCCCATCCTCCACTCGCCCTCCTAATTCTAATCTCTACAACCTTCCAAAAAGTCCCTCCCCAATTCTATTCCTCTAATCTCCAAATTCCTCTAATCTTTTCTGGGAGCTGAGCTAATTGATGTACAGTTATAATCTCTTCATCCTCACAATAATTCTTAGAGGGAGGATTACTATTACCCTCAATTTAAACATGAGAAAAACTAAAGAAGACAGAGTCTGAATGAACTGTTTAGGTTCACACAGCTAACATATATATATATATATATGTGTGTGTATATATCTGCGGCTGGATTTGAAGACAGATCATCTTGATTCTAGGCCTACCCCTATCTATTACAACACTTAACCATCTTATTGTAAGGGCCATAATTATGCTTCAAGATTAAAAGGAAATCAACAAGGACAATGCTGCATCGCCATTTTTGCTCCCAAGATGTCATTAGTCTTTTCTGACATCTTTTCACAAATTCAACATATTGAGTGATATTTGCAGTGGAAATTTCTTCTCATCTGGCTTCTTTCTATTAAGAAATCACACTTGTTTTGCTATTAACACCTTGGGAAAAAAGTTGCTCCCAAATGTCTTTAGTCTTTTCTGGCCCCTCTTCTGAAATTCACCTTATTAAGTGTTATTTGCATTGGATATTTATTTTCATTCTAATTCTTTCTTCTACAAGTCCATTTGAAAATCAGTCTTCCTGGGCAGCTAGGTGATGCAGTGGATAGAGCACCTGCCCTGGAGTCAGAAGGACCTGAGTTCAAATCCAGTCTCAGACACTTAATAATTATCTAGCTGTGTGGCCTGGGGCAAGCCACTTAACCCTATTTGCCTTGCAAAAACCTAAAAAAAAAGAAAAGAAAAAGAATCTTCCATAAGGAAAATGTTAAATAAAATTTTAGCAATGAGACTATAGGAAGCTATTACTAGAATAACACACCATGATTAGGAGGGATTTATGCTAGATAGGAAGGGATGGTTCAATATTAGGAAACCAATCAACAAAATTGAACATACAAATAGCAAAGCCAACTGAAATCATATGATTATCTCAATAGATGCTGAAAAAGCCTTTCATAAAATGACAGCATCCATTCCTATTAAAACGACTAGAAAGGTTAGGAATAATGGGAGTTTTCCTTAAAAGAATAAATAGAATCTATGACATCAACAAATATTATATGCAATTTGAATAAACTCAGAGCATTTCCATTAAATTCAGGGATGAAACAAGGATACCCATTACCACCATTGCCATTCAATTTACCATTAGAAATGACAGCTGTAGCAATTAGAAGAAAAAGAAATTGAACGAATTAAAATAGACCATGAGGAAGCAAAGTATTGACTCTTTGCAAATGATCCAATGGTATGCTTAGAGAAGCTGAGAAAATCATTTAAAACACTCCTGGAAACACTTAACAAATCCAGCAAAGTAGAAGGATATAAAATAAACCCACATGTATCAACAGCATTTCTGTATATGAAGAAGAAAGTCCAAGAGAAAGAGATAGAAAGAAAAATTCCATTTAAAATAACAATAGATAACATTAAATACTTGGGAATCTACCTCCCCAGGCAAACCCAGAAACTGTATAAACAGAATTATATAATGCTTCCTTTTTAAGGTTTTTGCAAGGCAAATGAATTTAAGTGGCTTGCCCCAGGCCACACATCTAGGTAATTCTTAAGTGTCTGTGGGTGGATTTAAACTCAGCAATTCCTGACTCCAGGGTAGATTCTCTTTCCAATGTGTAGCCTAATCACCCCTATATAACACTTCTAATGCAAATAAAATCTGATCTAAATAATTGGAAAAAGAGCTATTAATCCTGTTAGGTCTAGCTAATATAACAAAAATGACAATTCTTCCCAAATTAAATTACTTATTCAGTGCATACTAATGAATCTACCATAGAACAACTTTTCTAAGCTAGAAAAAAAAATAGTAAAAGATTCATCTGGAGCAAGAAAAGGTCATGAATAGCAGGAGAACTGATGACAAAGATGTAAAGGAAGGTGGCCTAGCTTTATCAGATCTAAAATTATAGTATGAAGCCACAGTCATCAAAATTGCCTGGGACTAAGTAGCTAATAGAGTAATGGTTCAGTGAATTAGAATAGGTTAAAAAGAAACTGCATTAGGGGCACAGCTAGGTCATGCATTGGAGAGAGTACTGACCCTGGATTCAGGAGGACCTGAGTTCAAATCCAGCCTCAGCCACCTATTGAATGACTAAATGTGTGACCTTGGGACAGTTGCTCTTAATCCTATTCCTTCAAATAAAAAAGGAAAAAGAAACCTCATTAAATGACTGCAGCAATCTACTTTCTGACAAAACCAAAGACATCAGCAACTGAGAGAAGAACTCACCATTTGACAAAAATTGTTCAGAAAAATGGAAAATAATATGGGAAAAGTCGGCATAGACCCAACTCTCAAATACTATACCAAAATAAGGCAATGGGTATGAGATTAAGATATAGAGGTTGAATCCATAGTTAAATTAATAGACCAAGAAATTATCTATCAGACATATGTAAAGAGGATTAAATTTATGATCAAATAATGAATGATTTTGATGATGTTAAATTAAAAAGATTTTGTACTAATAAAATCAGTGCTGCCAAAATTAGAAAGAAAGCAGAAAGAGAAAGAATCTTCACAATTAGGAATTCGTATAAAGTCTCATTTCTAATATATATAGAGAATCACATGAAATTTACAAGGTTATAAGACATTCCCTAATTGATAAATTTTCAAAGGATATGAATAGTTTTCAAATGAAGAAATTTAAGAGCTCTATAATCATATGAAAAATGTTCAAAATCATTTTTGTTCATTTTTTAGATTTTTCAAGGCAATGGGGTTAAATGACTTGTCCAAGGCGACACAGGTAGATAATTATAAAGTGTCTGAATTTGGATTTGAACTCACAGACTCTTGAGTAGTGCCTGTGCTCTATCCATTATGCCATCTAGACGCCACTCCAAATCATTATTGATTACAGACATGGAAATTAAAACAACAATGTGGGACTTTCTCACACCTATCAGATTGGTCAAGATGAGAGAAAAGGAAAATGATCAATGTTACCAGGTTGTGGGAGGATTGGGACATTGATGCATTGCTGGTAGAATTGTGATCAGATCCAACCATTCTGGAGAGCAATATCAAACTATGCCCAAAGAGCAATAAATCTGTTCATACACTTTGGCCAAGTAAATCCAATTCTAGGTCTACATCCTGAAGAAATTATAAAATGTGGAAAAATTCTTACATGTTCCAAAATACTCATAGCAGCACTTTTTGTAGTGGCAAACAATTGGAAATTGTATGGATGCCCGTAAATTGTGAAATGACTAAAAACAGTAATGGTACATAAATACTATGGAATATTATTGTGCTAGAAGTAATCATAAATGTTTGGTCTCTAGAGAAGTATGGAACAATTTATGGAATCTGATACTGAGAGAAGGGAGCAGAACCAAGAGAACAATGTACACATTAATGACAACATTGCTAGGTGAACAATCTTGATGGAAGCAGCTTCTCTCAGCAGTGCAAAGAGCTATGACAACCATATTAGAATGACTATGAACAATGTTATCCCCATTCAGAGGAAGAAAAGCAGAACGAAACAAAAGAAAAAGAACCCTTCAGAATCTGGAACACTTTATAAAAAGTATATCTTATATATTTCTTTCCTTTAATTCTATTTCCTCACACCAAAAATTAATAGTGTAAACATGTTTATCAAAATAGGGATGGAGGGAGGGAAGAAATTTTGTAACTTAAAAAATCTTCGTGTGAATAGAGATGAATAAATAAATAAATAAAAGGAAATAAATATTCATTTGATAGTCACTCATTTAAACCATTCTGCCTATAGCTATTTTCATTTGTTTTGGTAAATCAATTTGTTATCCAACATATCTCACATTTACCAATTCTCTTCTCATTTGAATTATTCATGGAATATTGGCATAGTCTTTTGACCCAATCACCAAATCTTTGACCTTGTTATTCTTTTTTCATTAACCATATTTCCCAAAAATTTATTCTCTATTTTTAATGTATTCTCACAAATTTACTTTTGCATGGAATGGGCAGAGTATTACAGTATATGGTACTTTATTTTCAGATTGCTGACTTCCAGGCTGAGAAACTAGGTGTCATTCTCATTCTCTCTCAGCCCAAACCCAAAACTTTACAGCACCTTTTGATTTTGTCCCTCTTCTCAACTCTGCTATTACCACTACTTTGGGGAAGACTGTCATCATTTAATGAGTGGACTATGTAAATTTCTTGATGGTTGGGGTCTCTGCCTTACCACAGTTTTCTAAGCTCTGAGCACTCTCTAAAGAGTTGCCTGAGTGATTTTCTTAAAGATTAGGTGTTGTCAATGTCAACAATAAATTCAACTAATTCCCTATCACTTCCAATGACAAAAGTGAAATTGCATGTTTAACATCTAAAGCTTTTCATAAACTCCCTCTCTACCCTGATATTTTTTATCTTTTCCATATGGTAAAATCCATGAAAAAAGGGTTCCATAAATCAGTTCTTGTTAACAAAGAAGTGTTTTAAAAAACCTTCTCAAAGAGAACTGAATTTTTATATGCCACTTCTCTACAATGAACTCTGATCCAGGGATGCTGACCACCATCACTATTCATCAAAGTAGAAACTCCATCTGCCAACTCTGGCATTGTGTGCCATATCTGAAAATTCTCTTTTCTCTGACTCTTCATTTCCTTGTCTGCCTTCAAATGTCAAAAGAAACCCTATCTTCTACAGGAAACATTTTCTATTATTTTATTTTAATGCTTTCCCTGGCTGACTAGTCCCTATCATTTCCATGTTAGCTCCCCCAACTAGTCTGTAAACTCCTTGAGGGTTAGGACTATCCTTTGCCCTACATTGGATTCCAAGCACTTAGGAAAATCTGTGATATATGACAGGTACTTGATAAATATTTACTGTAGATTAGTTTATAGTATTGATTATGGTTTTTAAGCTTTTCAAAATTGTTCTTACAATGTCATAGTCATCTATACATATTTCCCATATTTAGACTCAATACGTTCTAACAGTGAATGAAATTCATTCAACCTTTCTCTGAATTCACCCATTTCATAGTAGAGAGATATTCATAGATAGATAGATAGATAGATAGATAGATCAATAGATATCGCAGGCTCCCAAAACTCCTAGACTTCTTGAAATCCCAGGTTTTAGATAGCCTAGTGTACATATATAAATAGTGTAAAAATAATGAAGCAGACATAAATTATTATTATCAAAGTATAAATGGTGAAATAGTTTACTTACATAATAACCTACATCCACCCTCCTTATATCCATAATTGGTGACTTCTCATTTTTGGACAAAAGATCTCCTTAGACAGTTTTCTTGAAATGGTCAGTAGATGTATTTAGCAACATTAACACACACACACACACACACACACACACAGAGAAACATAGAAAGAGACACAAATTCATAGATACATAAAGAAAGAAGGGTGAGTTGGATATGATGAGAAAAGATTTTTCTGGTTTACTTTATAATAATAATATGGTTTGGGAGTTCTGTTTATTGAATAATTAGAGAGTGATATTTTAATTTAAGATATGTCCCCTTTGTTATATTTGCCACCTTTGAATGACAGGCAATAATGAATAATAAACTGAAGGTAAAGAAATGAGGGGAGTTCATAGTGGGTTTTGACTAACTGGTCAATAATGATGATAAATTGTATTTACAGTATTTGTTTGATCTATCAAATGAAACCATTAAACGAAGATAGCAAAGTAATGATACCAAAATGTTGTTCTAGAATTTGGGATAGTGTCATGCTGGCTATTTGTGATTTTTGCTTTCTTTTCTAGATGTTCATTTAGGAATCCATATACACCTACAGACACAAATTCATACGTCTGTACATAGCACATAATAGTCACATATATACAAGCATGCACTTTAAATTTTTACCTGGATCTAATGTCAAGCTTAAAATTTCAAAGGCTACATATTCCATTTTCTTCCCTTGTTTTTGATATTTTCCTTACTACTTGCCTTCTTCTAATCATCTGATACTCACCCAATTCACTACAACATTTCCAAAGTCATTGGCATTTACCCAACAAACATATCTACCAGCTTTTTCTTAGCTGGGGATAAAAGTCATTGGAGAGTCAATAGAGCATAGTGGAAATACTGCCTCAAACACTGTCTCTGTAATCGCCTTGTTGGTCACAGTGATGAAATCATTTCACCTCTATGAGATTATTTTGTGCACTATGAATTGAATAAAAAAGTTCCTCATAGAGTAAGGATGACCAACCCACAAAATGTAAGAAAAACAATTTGCAAACCTTCTAGAAATATATTACTGTTTTTGTATATGATTTCTCAGTATTTTGGTCATGTTTATGGCTCCATCAACAATAGGCACTTCTAATAGCTGTGATCACTGAAAGTCTGTCCAAGTTCATGGTTATTTCTTCCATGACACCATCTTTCTATGCCACCCTCTGCCATGCAGATTTCCTTTGTCCTTTCATATGTCCCAACATCAAGGTATTTTCCAATTCGCCCTATTTCTCATTATGTGGCCAAAGCTACAGCTTGAGTATTTGACCTTCCATTGAATAGCCTCAAATAATTTCACTAAATATTGACTACTTTGATCTCCTATGGTCTCTCAAAAGTCTGAGACAAATCCATCAGTTCTGTAGCACTCAGCTTAATTTATACTTCAACATAGCTTTCTTCACATGCTGCACCTATGATACCACTTTCTGAGGCTACCGGACAGTTTGGATTCATTCTTCTTACCCCTTATTAAGAGCTATTTTTATGGGAGTAGCTGTAATTCATTTAAGAAAAAAGTATACATAAATGTTATTTCAAACATCACTTTCAGTATTTTTCCAAGCAATTTTGAGAGGTATAAAATGTATTTCAATGGAGGGATAATCCTCAGTGTTATTTTTCTAGAATGTATAGTTCTGAATTATATTAAAAACGAAAATAATTCTTTATTAAATATTGACATACTTTTCATGACAAAATGATGTCATACCATTGTATTAGACTTGAGAGCACTCTGTATTTAGAATCAAGAAGAGGTGGTTTTACCTTCCTTATCAAATTCATATTAGCTATGTGGCTCTGGGAAACTATTTCTGTCTGCTTTATCTTTGTTGAAAATTCAATTGGTAAATCTCAGTTGAAAAATTAATAAAATTATGGTATTACACTAACTTTTTATAAGGTTCTCTCAGTTTTTTGATCTTATTCAAAACAATAATCAGGGAATCCATATCAATAAGTACAATTGGATTATTAAAATTAACAAATTAATTGTTGTTTGACATAACGGTTCAAGTTCAAACATTGCTTGGGTAATAAATTTTACAAATCCTGTGGAAATGGCTATAAATTCCATACTGTTTAATTCAGAATAGACCATTTTAGTACCCAGAACTGCCAGAAATATTCCTGGGTTCTAAGTACTCTATGAAGATGAGCCTGAGTTCATCCCTTATATTGAGCTGGCCTGCATCTGAGTAGAATGCGTATGTGCTCAAAGGACTTGGTTGATTGACATAACTTTTTCTCCTAATTCATCCTAGTATGTCCATTTCTGCTTATTGTCATTTGACAATAGTTTAGATCAATTAGGTTGGATCTAAAGAATTCTAAAATAGATAATTGACTTGATCAGTTGATAGAATTAAGCAGTAAATTATTTCTAGTTTTAATATTTCACCAAATTCAAGACCTCTGATTTTCCAGAGTTGATAAAATAAAACAGAGACTTCTTGCTGTGGCATTTAAGGTCACTAACACTGGGTTTCTAATTTCTTTACACAGTCTCATTTCACTCTTCTCAATGCCCTCTAGGTTATCATAATGATCAAATCTTGAAGTATTTCTTAAAAGGTTGCATTATGTAATATACTGAACTTTGAAAAGGGATATGCAGAAAATGGACAAAGTGAACTTCTCCTGGTGACCATGGATTTCCTTTCTCCCCTCTCTGTGCATGAATTCAGAGACCATTCAATGCTGATTCTCTGTAATTGGAAATTCTTTACATCTGTCAAATTCCAACTATTAGCACCCTGCCTAGATATTTCTTCTGCTCTGCTCACATTCCACTCACCTAGCTGCATATTTTGTTACCCACATTAAAGAGTATGTTCCTTATATTTTTATTACATTGATAAACACAATATTCAATCAAGATGCATATATTATAAATGTAATGTGTTGTACTAAGCACTGGGAACATGAAGAAATACAGCTGAGAGTCTACCCTCACCCAACTGTGAGCATGAAGTCTCGCTCAGAAAATGCACTTATTGCAAGTAAGTGGAATTTCATTATTCGCTGATGGTGCTCATTGAGTCAATTATTGTGGGTATAGCAGAGCCTGGCTCCAGTTGGTCAGAACCAAAGAAGAATAAGTTTCCACTTCATTTCCCCATTTCCCATTTCCAGCACATCCTATGCCATGAAGATGTTAATCCAAATGCAATCAGCAGTGTTATCTTACTGACTTTACTGGAAAATAGACTCTATCCTCAGTCTCCAATGGTACTTGGTCCAAAATGAAAGATATTCATCAACACTGAGGCTTAATTATTTTTTTCTGCATGAAATAGTATATGACCTCTAACAGGGATAAAGAAACCATTCCCTCCATCATCAATAAAAAGAATTAATTGAAGAGGAAACGAATAATGAAGAAAATCATTCAAGTTGATGGAGATCTGCCAGAAGGAGCATGCATTTATTTTGCTGTCTCCTGGCTCAGAAGGCAAGAGAAGGTAATACATAAATGTGCCCTTATTTTACCATTCATCACTCATCTCTTGATCTATATGTTCTTCTGCACACCTAACTCTGACCCTTTCACAAAACAGAATCTAAAGTTTGTAAACATATAATAAATGTGAAACATTACTTTAAGGGACTCTATAGCATTCTTCCCAACTCTGGTGTACTAGAAATTAGAGATGGTGGTAGAGTGAAACATAAACATTTTAGGGAAAGAATATTCATTTAAAAGAATGAAGAAATGTCGGGGCAGCTAGGTGGCACAGTGGATAAAGCACAAGCCCTAGCGTCAGGAGTACCTGGGTTCAAATCCTGTCTCAGACACTTAATAATTACCTAGATGTGTGGCCTTGGGCAAGCCACTTAACCCCATTTGCCTTGCAAAAAAAACCCTAAAAAAATAAAAAAATAAATGAATGAAGAAATGTCAAACGAAATACCTGTGGAACAATTGCTGATTGAGAATAGAGAGTTTTCTGGCTCCAAAAAGAGAACATATACCAAATCATCTCCTGGTATGGGTAGAGTTGAACCAGTTGACCCCAAAGGTCTGTCTCAATTCTTACCTGGGGGATTCCAGATGAACTAACATGAAGCATTCAACAAGCAAGGAAGATGAATTGTTTGCTTAATTAGATCCCCAATCACTTAGCTTCATTCCAAATAGTTTTAGACAACACCTTCATTTTCATATTGTTTATGTAATAGGTGCCTTCCCATTAAATTATAACAGTACAATTAGAAGACTATAATATAAATATTATTGGATTTCGAATGAGTATCTGAGTTCTAATTCTCCTGCTATTTACTACGTCCTTGAACTTCAGCAATTAAACTTACTTTGCAGTGACTTAATTTCTTAGTATATGAAAACAAAGGTTAAGTTGGGGTAGGTGAATTCTAAGATCCAACCCGTCTCCCAACCAATGATCCTTGGATTTAGTAGGAAACATCATGGTATATGGGAATGAGAATCTTGAAGACCAAGGTTCAAGTCAGGTTAAAGGAACTCCCTGATTCTGTGAGCCACTTAACCTCTCTAAGTTCCATTGTTTTCATCTGTAAAATAGGTATAATAATATAACTACTCAACATTTGCTGTGGCGATAAAGTCAGATAGGAATGTAACCAGTCACTAAAGAAACATTATTTTTCCAATGACATTAAATATCCGTTATTGAAAGCATTGCAAATTGTAAGGCACTAATGAAATGTCTGTTATTGTTAGTGCTAAAATTAATTTTTACTCTGTGATTCAATTTTTATGAAAATGCTAGAATGGAACCCAGGTATTGGCCAAACTCTTATCCTAACTGCTAAGATGCCCTCTTCCTTACAAGCATCCGTATAGATGACAGTCCACCCAGAGATCCCCTTGTAATCTAAGAAATTCTTGTTCACTTAAGATTAACTAAACTAAGAAAAAAACACTTACACAATTTAAAAAAAAATTTATAGTCTCAACCAACGTTTTTAGGAACTTGCCTGATCCAAATGGCCTGGGAGACTAGCAAGCTAAGAATGAAGAAAATGCGTGGTGGCTCTGATTCTTTATTGCTTTCAACCAGAAATATAAAGCCTAAGGATGCCTGTGACATAAAGTGCTAATGTTGCAGTTGCCATTTCTTTGTTACTCCTAATTAGTGGAAAAAGTCCCATTTGGGATTTATTATGGGCCTTTAGAAAATCCATTTTTCCTGGCTGTCCCCTTCTGATTTTCTGGACCAATTGGATATTTTCTGCAGATCCATGGATGAATAATTCCCTAAATACCTTTGTAGAGAATGACTAGAAGACAAAGAAAATGGTCAAGGACCTTGTGTTCAGTCTATGTTAGGAATGCCCAATGGAACTCGGATGCAGGGCAACTCAAATGTTCAATCCTTTACACTATAACATTTATATAAATCATATGTATATACAAATATAAATTCAATTGATTTTACCAAGCCCTTCTGGATTTTTGTTTCAGTCAAGTTTGTTTCTTTTCTATCCAATTTTTGTTTTTCATAGTGAGCATACTGAAATGATATTTCCTTCTCCACTTCACTTTGTAACTGAAAAATTGAGGAATGAAGGTTTACATTATTCATCCAATGTTCCAGAGCCAGTAGCTATCTGAGGTCAGATTTTACCTCCTGAATATGAGTCCTCCAGATTCTGTGAATAGTGATACACTGTGCTTAGATAGGAAACACTTTTATTGATTAGTGGTCTGCAAGCACAATGTTTGCAATATAATCTGGAACTCACCACCAAACCTAGCAGTAGATAATCTAAAAAGCATGCCCTTTATGGGACAAGTTAGGACAAGTGACAATTGTGTAACTGATAGTTGGTATGTCCAAAGGATTGCTTAAATACATGCTTTTTTTTTTTCGTTGTAACTAAATTCATTCAAAACAAGGTCAGATTAATAGTTAGAGAGGAAAGTAAGGACCATTGTCATGGAAAACCTCCATTTTCATCATCCCTGTGTTTATAAATGGTTTAAAGGATCCATCCTTATATACATTTTAAGCGACAAAATGCAATAAGGATAGAAGTATAAACACTTGAAGACACACTTCTTCACACTTGGGTCTCTTCCGAAGAAAACCTGGGTCTTTGGAGAGAATGGACTCAAATTTTGGACTGAATATTTGGATAATGATGTCTTTATGAGGAAGAAGTATATCTCAGAACTTATTGAAATCACAGATTTCAATACACATTGACATTGATTCAAGAAGTCTTTGCCGTGTGACAAATATTATGCTGCGTCATTGACAGGCACCTAACAGTGCCTCCCCTGTAGTAATTCAGAATTTATGTGACCCAGTACATAGCCTATAAAAGTAGATTGTGGATTTCTTCCATTGTTTTGTGGAAATTAAAACTGTATAAGAATCTCAATTTATTTTGGGGTAAAACATATTGGAAAATGTACATAAGAGGATAGTTAAAGAAAAAGAGTATTTTAAAGAATCAAAATAGCAAGTCTCATTTGGAGACAAGATATTAACGTTTTAATGAATCAGAAAAAAATGTCACCAAATTTTAAAGTTTCCATTGCTATCATCAGTGAAATAATACTACCTAATCAAAATTGTAAATTGGATTTCTGTAGCATCTGGGAAATTGAAATAAAACTTAATTTGGTCTTAGGTTAAATACCATTTAGTATTTTGACTATATTCAGAAAATTGTTGATTTTTTAAATCCTTTTCAGTAAAATTTTCAGATTTGGCAAAAGAAATAAGAGGAATCATTCCCCTGGTCTTAATGAACATCACTAGTCATAAAGTAACACTTCCTATAAGACTTATATCCTTATTTGTTGTTCCTTTAATGAGATTCAGTTTCTTCATACTTCAATATGTATGTTTTATTAGTAAATCCTGCGTTTTTTGAGGTAATTTTCTGAATGGGCATTTAACAAAATTCAACTCACTTGATTGGCAACTAATTAATCTAATTGGTCAGGTATGGATTAACCCTGTGCTGCAACTCTGTGAAGTCTGTAATTGAAGGAAATTGACAACAATATTGGACTGCTTTGATAATTGTGAAATTGTTAACAGAGTTTTTGGTGCAACCTTATTTGATTTTTTTAGGACTACAAAATAAAAAGCAAATTATAAAGACCTGACAAGTTACTGCTTTATAATAGGGATTACTTTGCCTAGGTGCCTTTCCTCTTTAGTTTAGACAACTGAGCCACCTAAAAAAATAAGTGAATGAAATAAGTTAGGAATATACTTTAAAAGGTTGTTACTACTTTTGTGAATAATTTTTTATTTAAAGTTTTTAAAATTGAAATTTAAGGTAGCGCTTTTGTGTGTATGTGTGTCTGTATGTTTCTGTGTATGTGTGTGTGTGTGTGTTGGTGTATGTGCATTAGAACTATAGGGAATGTAGGTGGCCTAGTGGATATAGTACTGGCCATCAAAACACATTAACAGGACTTTAATTCAAATTATAAATTATGAAATCCTTCTTCTAGCGGTAAACAAATTAGAAGTAATTTAGGATGTGCTCACTTTTGAAGTAGATTGATCCCCAGCATAAGGGAAGTAAGGACAGGGTTGGTTTGAAGATCTGTGAGGGAATAATCAAGCATTGTTTTCAGAAGGCAAAATAGGGTGGAGGGAGGCCTTACAGTGGATAGAACAACAGTCCTGGAGTCAGGAGAAGGCGAGTTCAAATCCATCTGTAGACACTTAATGCTTACTTAGCTGCACGTCCTTGTACAAAAAAGTTAGTTGTCCCAGAAATTTTTATTTGTAAGGATAGGTTCTGAAAAACCAAAACATTTGGAAATGTAATCGTGTTGTGCACCACAAACAGAATGAAAGAATTAAAAAATGTTAAGTGAAATAAATGCCTTATGTAATAATTATGCTTTATTGATGACAGTGATTCCAGTGTAATTAAAATAATAATTCTATTTATCCCTAAGTAATAATCAGTGACATTTTGTATGTGGGCATCGAAATTAACTTTAATTTACTATTTATATA
Source organism: Macrotis lagotis (assembly GCF_037893015.1). Taxonomy (NCBI): domain Eukaryota; kingdom Metazoa; phylum Chordata; class Mammalia; order Peramelemorphia; family Peramelidae; genus Macrotis; species Macrotis lagotis. The sequence goes on along the minus strand of NC_133658.1, from coordinate 924,075,491 downwards.
ATGACCAGGTCCCAGTACATTTCTCCTCTCATTTGGAGAAATGTATAAAAGTTATTACCCTGGTCAAGACAAAATCTATATTACTAAACAAAAGGAAGCATAATTAAGGTTATTTTATTTATGGTTTATAAAGTTCTTAAAATTATTAACTGAAGGACAATGATAATATTTTAATTCTTAAAAGGGATTTTTAAAATCATCTCCTTTGAAATACTCCTCAAGGATATTCTGGATTAATTCTTCAAAGGGTCTTTATCTATAAGCCAATGTTGTCTAAGGATGTATTTCTATAATTTTAATTAGAAGATATATAGCTAACTAAGCAGTACTATTCAAAGGAACTATCTATGTCAATTTATTTCTAGTGATACAGTTAAATTTAAAAATATACTTAGTATATGTTTAAAGGTGTTTTAAATTTTGTTATATTAAATGTATATTGTGTTCTAAAACAAAAAAAATCCTTTACCTTTTGGTACTGTCTTTTATTTACAAAAACTTTGCCTTTCTAAGGCTTTTTGGGAGTTTTTGAATGATGCATCAATTTGAATTTGATATGCTTACATTTTTAGGATTTAATTCTAATAAAAACAAGAATTGTTTATATGACCTCTGCCTTGATCACACATTTCTGTATGCAGGGGATCATCTCATTAGGACTAATCTTATTCTTCATAGCAATTTACTTTAAAATATCAGGTAGATAACATGCCATTTAACCTACAAATCTCAAAATTCTAATATTTCTCAAGGAAAAATTTGCTTTGAAGTATCTTTTTTTCCCCTAATAACAATTATTTCTCCAATTATCCTGAAAGTCAGAAAATCTCTATCTGAGAAAAAAAAAACCTAGATTGGATATGCTGTATCCATGAATTGGTATTTTATTCCCAGGATTCCTTCTTGTAGCTCCTGGCTTTTCTTCTAACTGTTCCTTATCTGAACCTGAGAGCCATATTTTAATCTTTCTTCTGAGGTTTATTTCTTCCAGATTACAAGTGATACATCTCAGTCTCAGGACTCAGTCAGATACCATGCTGTATCTGACCTCAGCCCCTTGGATACTGAGTGAGATGAATCTTGGCTGTTCCTGGGACTCCCCCTCAAACTGGACCTGCTATTTAGGGAGAGTTCTGTCATTGAGGCAATGTTTGTGTGTGGGGTGAATAATGAATCAAAAGGGCAGGTGTAAGATTTTCTTTGTAGCAGTGAGAACCCAGTTGAGGTTATTGAATGTGTAGTAAACCATTCAGTACAGTTACATGATTATCTTCATTTCTGTTCTCTAGAATGTGAGTAGTAGTGATGGTGGTCAGTGATGGAAATGATGCAAGGCAAATGCAATTACTGAAATGATAAGGGGAGAAAGACTCAATAATATTGTGTTTATTTTGTACAAATGCAGTAAGAATAAATATTGAAATGGTAGCACAGTCCATATGGCCAAGGATTTCATGTTCTAATTGATAGAGAACTTAACAAGAGTTAGGTTGATAATATGGAAAAAGAAGTAGAAGTTGGGTAGTTGAAGGATAAATTAATATGATAAAGATATATATCTATATATCTATATAATATTTATTTGTAATCATGTATATGTAAATATATTTGTTCTGAAGAGATTTACTGCATTGGATAGAGTATGAAATTTTACTGATGTACATGAACAAACATATTTACTGGGTGAAAAAATTTGGAAGCATTCTATTCGGTTTCACTAGAGAGAGTACTCGTGTAGCAATCATTAATTCGAAATGCTAGTTAATTTGTTTCAGTACTCCAAAGGGAAACTAATGATCATCAGCAATGCAACAATAAAAGTGATCTTTCTATATATTCATGATAGAACTAATTTCTTTGGTGAGTTGTGAGCATAAATCTGCATGTGTTTATGTGCTTGTGTGTATAGGTGTGTTTGTTGAGCTGCTTGCTATCTTAGAGTAAGACCTGCAAAAGATGGAGAAATTGGATTCCACAGGGTGGGGCAGTGAGGAATTCATTGCTAAAGATAAAGTGTGCTACCAAGAACATGCAGTTGGATGTTATCTAATATGTTTCCAAGAAAATGAAAGATTTGGGCATGAATCAGAAAATTTTCGAATCATCTGAAATGTTATCTAAAGATTTACTTACTGTCCTCTACATAGAAGATGGCTGTCTAATGAAGAAACTGAAAGTCGAATAAATAATATTATACTTGATATAAATTAAACCAGAATTCATGAAATAAATTCTACAAATCACTGCAATGGCAAATATATTTTCCTTGAAGAGGCAAATATTTGAATGCCTTGTGTTGATTTAGGTGTATATTTAAAGATAATGAAAAACAGTACTATCGGTATCAATCTCCCCTTCTCCTAGAAATTCCTGAATGCTTCTTGGAATATTTTGCAAACTTTTATGATTTGTCATTCATGAGCATTCAGTCTAATTTTAAGTAAATTTTCATTCTTGTGAATAAGAGTCTTTCCTAAAACTTTCTTCAGAGCACATAAGACATCTTTATTTCTGAAGCTGTAGATAATAGGATTGAGCACAGGAGTGAGAACGGTATATGTGATGGCTAAAATCTTGTCCTGACCAGGAGTATGATAGGACCTTGGTCTCATGTATGTGAAAATAATTGACCCATAGTAAATGGTAACCACAGCCAGGTGGGAGGAACAAGTGGAGAAGGCTTTTTTCTGGGCCTCCATGGATTTAATATGAAGCACAGTTCGGAGAATCTGACCATAAGAGGCAAGGATGATGGAAATTGGAATTAGTAGGAAGAGTATACCAGTCACATTGAGTCCGCTTTCATAGTGTGATGTGTCAGTACAGGCGAGTTTCAACAAGGCTGGAACTTCACAGAAAAAGTGGTCAATGGCTCTGGTGCCACAGAAAGGGAGAAGTAGTACATAAATGGTATGAACTGTAGAGTTGACTGTTCCCCCAAGCCAGCAGCCAGCAGCCAGAATGACACTAATTCGGTGACTCATGAGGATGGGGTACCGCAATGGGTGGCAGATGGCTACATAGCGATCATAGGACATCACTGTGAGAATAAGGCATTCAGCACTCACGAAGATGACATAGAAGAACATTTGGAACCCACAACCTGCAAATGTGATGGATTTCCTTCCAGAAATGTAGTTACTGGCCATCTTGGGAATGATATTGGAGATGTGCAAGATATCCATGAAGGAGAGATGGCTGAGAAAGAAGTACATTGGAGTGTGGAGGCGGATGTCAATGCGAATAAGAAGAATCAATACTGTGTTTCCCATAGTTGCCACCATATACATGATGAGAATAAGTGTTAAGAGGAGCAATCCATCCTGGTTTCGATCCAATAATCCTAATAGGATGAAATCACTAACAAAAGTTTGATTTTTTTCCTTCCCCAGGAGTATCATTTCACTTTTTCACCTAAAGTGCAAAAGACATATTGTAGAATAGGAAGCAAATTGGATCAATACAAAGCACTAGATAAAATCCGTAGCAATAAAATGAAAACGGGCCAAAAATGTAATTGGGTCATCAAGTTCCGATTCAAGGAAATCAAATAAATTACCTGAATTAACTGAGTCCTTGTGATATTCCATTCATTGACTGAGAGGATGGAAATATTATAATGGCTTCTGAGTACAGTGGTACCTTCAGGTACCTTTCTTAGTTGATATTTTTAGCTTACTATACAATCAGGAAGCTGATCAGTCTCAAAAAGCCTGACCTTTCCTTCTGCCTGTTTAGCAAAAAAAAAATATTTCCTAATGCCATACAGTGAGCAGAAACTAATGGAAATTTGATGAAAAAAAATTTGCAAAATATGTATACACTTCATTCAGTAGGAAAAATAAAATTCTCTGATCCAATGAAAGATTGATGGGTTCATATCATAAGCACTATCCTTTCTTGAAAATGCTTTTTATTTTTACTTTGTAAACCAAAACAAACATTTCCATAATATAATATATTGAAAAGAAAGTTGCAAATCAGTTATGTCTAACTTGATTTTCCTTTCAAATATATAGTCTTTTTTTTTATTATTTTATATCCTGTGATAAACCTGTTCTATAGATGTCTGCTAAGGGAGACAGGCTTTAATGAATTGTTTAGGATCACACAGCATCACAGTGCATACACACACACACACACACACACACACACACACACAAACACACACAGAAACATATATATATATATATATATATATATATATATATATATATATTTCTCACAAAGGTATATATCAGTGAATGGTGGTGGCTTGCCGTACAGTTGAGGTGAGAAAGGTATAACAGTCAAGATTTGCACTGAATAAGCCTGATAGAGGATGCACAGATACATAAATGGTTTATGTGTATACATATATATTTTCATATATATATTATTTTATACATATACAAAATGTGTGTTTTTCTATCTAAAATAAATGTGTGTACACACACATAGACATGCAAAATTATTTTATACAAACTTCTTTTTTTTTGTTCTTGGAATCAGGATGATTCTTTGCTCATATATCTATTTTTAATCTATGTATTCATAAAATTCAAAATAATAATCACACAAAGTCAATCTTAAAACAATATTGCTATAACGTCATACGGCATTTCTCTCTTTCTTCTTTTTTGTGCATATCTTCCATGCTTTTTTAACATCAATGAGCTCATCATTTCTTATAGAATTGTAGTATTCCTACACAAATGTAGAGCACAGATTTTGAAGCCATTCCCTAACTGATGTAGATCACAGCAATTTCCATTTCTTTACCAAGACAGAGGGCAGTTATAAACATCCCATTCACATTTAAAGTTATAAATATTATTGAATTGTCCTCTACCTTCATTTTGCTCATTATTTCCTTTCTCAGTGTCTTTTTACCCTCTCCCTCTCAATTTCTTTTTTGCTCCCAGTCCTCTCACTCCTTTATCCATTAAACCTCTAATAATATGGTGCCCATCCTCCACTAGCTCTGCTAATTCTAATTCTAATCTCTACAACCCTCCAAAAAGTCCCTCCCCAATTCTATTCCTCTAATCTCCAAATTCCTCAAATCTTTTCTGGGAGCTGAGCTAATTGATGTACAGTTATAATCTCTTCATCCTCACAATAATTCTTAGAGGGAGGATTACTATTACCCTCAATTTAAACATGAGAAAAACTAAGGAAGACAGAGTCTGAATGAACTGTTTAGGTTCACACAGCTAATATATATATATCTGCGGCTGGATTTGAAGACAGATCATCTTGATTCTAGGCCTACCCCTATCTATTACAACACTTAACCATCTTATTGTAAGGGCCATAATTATGCTTCAAGATTAAAAGGAAATCAACAAGGACAATGCTGCATCGCCATTTTTGCTCCCAAGATGTCATTAGTCTTTTCTGACATCTTTTCACAAATTCAACATATTGAGTGATATTTGCAGTGGAAATTTCTTCTCATTTGGCTTCTTTCTATTAAGAAATCACACTTGTTTTGCTATTAACACCTTGGGAAAAAAGTTGCTCCCAAATGTCTTTAGTCTTTTCTGGCCCCTCTTCTGAAATTCACCTCATTAAGTGTTATTTGCATTGGATATTTATTTTCATTCTAATTCTTTCTTCTACAAGTCCATTTGAAAATGAATCTTCCTGGGCCACTAGGTGATGCAGTGGATAGAGGACTTGCCCTGGACTCAGAAGGACCTGAGTTCAAATTCAGTCTCAGACACTTAATAATTATCTAGCTGTGTGGCCTGGGGCAAGGCACTTAACCCTATTTGCCTTGCAAAAACCTAAAAAAAAGAAAAGAAAATGAATCTTCCATAAGCCAAAAATGTTAAATAAAATTTTAGCAATGAGACTATAGGAAGCTATTACTAGAATAACACACCATGATCAGGAGGGATTTATGCTAGATAGGAAGGGATGGTTCAATATTAGGTAACCACTCAACAAAATTGAACATATTAATAGCAAAGCCAACTGAACTCATATGATTATCTCAATATATGCTGAAAAAGCCTTTGATAAAATGACAGCATCCATTCCTATTAAAACGACTAGAAAGGTTAGGAATAATTGGAGTTTTCCTTAAAGTAATAAATAGAATCTATGACATCAACAAATATTATATGCAATTGCAATAAACTCAGAGCATTTCCAGTAAATTCAGGGATGAAACAATGATACCCGTTACCACCATTACCATTCAATTTACCATTAGAAATGACAGCTGTAGCAATGAGAAGAAACAGAAATTGAAGGAATTAAAATAGACAATGAGGAAGCAAAGTATTGACTCTTTGCAAATGATACAATGGTATGCTTAGAGAAGCTGAGAAAATCATTTAAAACACTCCTGGAAACACTTAACAAATCCAGCAAAGTAGAAGGATATAAAATAAACCCACATGTATCAACAGCATTTCTGTATATGAAGAAGAAAGTCCAAGAGAAAGAGATAGAAAGAAAAATTCCGTTTAAAATAACAATAGATAACATTAAATGCTTGGGAATCTACCTCCCTAGACAAACCCAGAAACTGTATAAACACAATTATATAATGCTTCCTTTTTAAGGTTTTTGCAAGGCAAATGAATTTAAGTGGCTTGCCCCAGGCCACACATCTAGGTAATTCTTAAGTGTCTGTGGTTGGATTTAAACTCAGGAATTCCTGACTCCAGGGTAGATACTCTATCCAAAGTGGAGCTTAATCACCCCTATATAACACTTCTAATGCAAATAAAATCTGATCTAAATAATTGGAAAAAGAGCTATTAATCCTGTTAGGTCTAGCTAATATAACAAAAATGACAATTCTTCCCAAATTAAATTACTTATTCAGTGCATACCAATCAAACTACCATAGAACAACTTTTCTGAGCTAGAAAAAAAATAGTAAAAGATTCATCTGGAGCAAGAAAAGGTCATGAATAGCAGGAGAACTGATGACAAAGATGTAAAGGAAGGTGGCCTAGCTTTATCAGATCTAAAATTATAGTATGAAGCCACAGTCATCAAAATTGCCTGGGACTAAGTAGCTAATAGAGTAATGGATCAGTGAATTAGAATAGGTTAAAAAGAAAGTGCATTAGGGGCACAGCTAGGTCATGCAGTGGAGAGAGTACTGACCCTGGGTTCAGGAGGACCTGAGTTCAAATCCAGCCTCAGCCACCTATTGATTGACTAAATGTGTGACCTTGGGCCAGTTGCTCTTAATCCTATTCCTTTAAATAAAAAAGGAAAAAGAACCCTCATTAAATGACTGCAGCAATCTACTTTCTGACAAAACCAAAGACATCAGCAACTGAGAGAAGAACTCACCATTTGACAAAAGTTGTTCAGAAAAATGGAAAATAATATGGCAAAAGTCGGCATAGACCCAACTCTCAAATACTATACCCAAATAAGGCAATGGGTATGAGATTAAGATATAAAGGTTGAATCCATAGTTAAATTAATAGACCAAGAAATTATCTATTAGACATATGTAAAGAAGATTAAATTTATGATCAAAGAAAGAATGATTTTGATCATGTTAAATTAAAAAGATTTTGTCCTAATAAAATCAGTGCTGCCAAAATTAGAAGGAAAGCAGAAAGAGAAACAATCTTCACAACTAGGAATTCTTATAAAGTCTCATTTCTAATATGTATGGAGGATCGCATCAAATTTACAAGGTTATAAGACATTCCTTAATTGATAATTTTCAAAGGATATGAATAGTTTTCAAATGAAAAGATTTAAGGTATCTATAAGCATATGAAAAAATGGTCAAAATCATTTTTGTTCATTTTTTAGATTTTTCAAGGCAATGGGGCTAAATGACTTGTCCAAGGCCACACAGGTAGATAATTATAAAGTGTCTGAATTTGGATTTGAACTCACAGACTCTTGAGTAGGGCCTGTGCTTTATCCATTATGTCATCTAGACGCCACTCCAAATCATTATTGATTAAAGATGTGGAAATTAAAACAACAATATGGGAGTATCTCACACCTATCACATTGGTCAAGATGAGAGAAAAGGAAAATGATCAATGTTACGAGGTTGTGGGAGGATTGGGACATTGATGCATTGCTGGTAGAATTGTGATCAGATCCAACCATTCTGGAGAGCAATATCAAACTATGACCAAAGAGCAATAAATCTGTTCATACACATTGGCCAAGTAAATCCAATTCTAGGTCTGCATCCAGAAGCAATTATAAAAAGTGGGAAAATTCTTACATGTTCCAAAATACTCATAGCAGCACTTTTTGTAGTGGCAAACAATTGGAAATTGTATGGATGCCTGTAAATTGTCAAATGACTAAAAACAGTAATGGTACATAAATACTACAGAATAATATTTTTCTAGAAGATATCATAAATGTTTGGTCTCTAGAGAAGTATGGAATAATTTATAGAATCTGATACTGAGAGAAGGGAGCAGAACCAAGAGAACAATGTACACATTAATGACAACATTGCTAGGTGAACAATCTTGATGGAAGCAGCTCCTCTCAGCAGTTCAAAGAGCATGACAACCATATAAGAATGACTATGAACAATGTTATCCCCATTCAGAGGAAGGAAAGCAGAACAAAACAAAACAAAAAGACCCCTTTGGAATCTGGAACACTTTATAAAAAGTATCTCTTATATATTTCTTTCCTTTAATTCTATTTCCTCACACCAAAAATTAATAGTCTAAACATGTTTATCAAAATAGGGATGGAGGGAGGGAAGAAATTTTGTAACTTAAAAAATCTTCATGTGAATATAGATGAATAAATAATTAAAAGGAAATAAATATTCATTTGATAGTCACTCATTTAAACCATTCTGCCTATAGCTCTTTTCATTTTGTTTTGGTAAATCAATTTGTTATCCAACATATCTTACATCTACCAATTCTCTTCTCATTTGAATTATTCATGGAATATTGGCATAGTCTTTTGACCCAATCAACAGTTCTTTGACCTTGTTATTCTTTTTTCATTAACCATATTTCCTGAAAATTTATTCTCTATTTTTAATGTATTCTCACATATTTACTTTTGCATGGAATGGGCAGAGTATTACAGTATATGGTACTTTATTTTCAGATTGCTGACTTCCAGGCTGAGAAACTAGGTGTCATTCTCATTCTCTCTCAGCCCAAACCCTAAACTTCACAGCACCTTTTGATTCTGTCCCTCTTTTCAAGTCTGCTATTGCCACTACATTGGGGAAGACTGTCATCATTTAATGAGTGGACTATGTAAATTTCCTGATGGTTGGTGTCTCTGCCTTATGACATTTTTCTAAGCTCTGAGCACTCTCTAAGGAGTTGCCTGAGTGATTTTCTTAAAGATTAGGTGTTGTCAATGTCAACAAGAAATTCAACTAATTCCCTATCACTTCCAATGACAAATTGAAATTGCATGTTTAACATCTGAAGCTTTTCATAAACTCCTTCTCTACCCTGATATTTTTTATCTTTTCCATATGGTAAAATCCATGAAAAAAGGGTTCCATAAATCAGTTCTTCTTAACAAAGAAGTGTTTTAAAAAACCTTCTCAAAGAGAACTGAATTTTTATATGCCACTTCTCTACAATGGACTCTGTTCCAGGGATGCTGACCACCATCACTATTCATCAAAGTAGAAACTCCATCTGCCAACTCTGGCATTGTGTGCCATATCTGAAAATTCTCTTTTCTCTGACTCTTCATTTCCTTGTCTGCCTTCAAATGTCAAAAGAAACCCTATCTTCTACAGGAAACATTTTCTATTATTTTATTTTAATGCTTTCCCTGGCTGACTAGTCCCTATCATTTCCATGTTAGCTTCCCCAACTAGTCTGTAAACTCCTTGAGGGTTAGGACTATCCTTTGCCCTACATTGGATTCCAAGCACTTTGGAATATCTGCGATATATGACAGGTACTTGATAAATATTTACTGTAGATTAGTTTATAGTATTGATTATGGTTTTTAAGCTTTTCAAAATTGTTCTTACAATGTCCTAGTCATCTATACATATTTCCCATATTTAGACTCAATACTTTCTAACAGTGAATAAAATTCATTCAACTTTTCTCTGAATCCACCCATTTCATAGAGATAGATAGATAGTAGAGACATATTCATATAAAGATAGATAGATAGATAGATCAATAGATATCGCAGGGTCCCAAAACTCCTAGACTTTTTGAAATCCCAGGTTTTAGATAGCCTAGTGTACATATATAAATAGTGTAAAAATAATGAAGCAGACATAAATTATTATTATCAAAGTATAAATGGTGAAATAGTTTACTTACATAATAACCTACATCCACCCTCCTTATATCCATAATTGGTGACTTCTCATTTTTGGACACAAGATCTCCTTAGACAGTTTTCTTGAAATGGTCAGTAGATATATTTAGCAACATTAACACACACACACACACACACACACACACACACACACACACACAGACAAACATAGAAACAGACAGAAATTCATAGATACATAAAGAAAGAAGGGTGAGTTGGATATGATGAGAAAAGATTTTTCTGGTTTACTTTATAATAATAATATGGTTTGGGAGTTCTGTTTATTGAATAATTAGAGAGTGATATTTTAATTTAAGATAGTGTCCCTGTATGATTGCTTTTTTTAGATGCATTAGGATATATACATCGAAAATTAATGAAAAAAATACACTAAACAAGATGCCTAAGTACGGATATGTAAGCTAATAAAGGTCATCATTTCTTGTTTGATTTCCTACACGCTTCCTATCTTGATACCCCTAAATTCAAATCATTGGCTTTACCACAACAATCTACAGTTTTTTAGCTGGGAGTCATTGAGAGTCAATGAGTAGTGAAATACTCTCAAACTCTCTGTAATGTTGTACTATGAACATTATTATGGTTATTTTGCATTTGATAAAGTCTCTAATAAGGTACCACAATGTAAGACAATGCAACTTAAATATATACTGTTGTTTGATTTCATATTGATAGCAAAAGGTCTAACTTGAATGAAAGCTCCAAATGTATTTATGCCCTTTATGCCCTTCTGCGATTCTTGTAATTTGGGATAGTGTCATGCTGGTTATTTGTGATTTTTGCTTTCTTTTCTAGATGTTCGTTTAGGAATCCATATACACCTACAGACACAAATTCATACGTCTGTACATAATACATAATACTCACATATATACAAGCATGCACTTTAAATTTTTACCTGGATCTAATGTCAAGCTTAAAATTTCATCCTGTGGAAATGGCTATAAATTCCAAAATGTTTAATTCAGAATAGACAATTTTAGTACCCAGAACTGCGAGAGATATTCCTGGGTTCTAAGTACTCTATGAAGATGAGCTTGAGTTCATCCCTTACATTGAGCTGGCCTGCATCTGAGTAGAATGAGTATGTGCTCAAAGGACTTGGTTGATTGACATAACAGCTTTTTCTCCTAATTCATCCTGGTAAGTCCATTTCTGCTTATTGCCATTTGACAATAGTTTAGATCGATTTGGTTGGATCTAAAGAATTCTAAAATAGATAATTGACTTGATCAGTTGATAGAATTAAGCAGTAAATTATTTCTAGTTTTATTATTTCACCAAATTCAAGACCTGTGATTTTCCAGAGTTGATAGAATAAAACAGAGACTTCTTGGTGGGGCATTTAAGGTCACTAACACTGGGTTTCTAATTTCTTAACACAGTCTCATTTCACTCTTCTCAATGCCCTCTACATTATCACAATGATCAAATCTTGAAGTATTTCTTAAAAGGTTGAATTATGCAATATACTGAACTTTGAAAAGGGATATGCAGAAAATGGACAAAGTGAACCTCGCCTGGTGACCATGGATTTCCTTTCCCCCCTCTCTGTGCATGAATTCAGAGACCATTCAATGCTGATTCTCTGTAATTGGAAATTCTTTACATCTGTCAAATTCCAACTATTAGCACCCTACCTAGATATTTCTTCTGCTTTGCTCACATTCTACTCACCTAGCTGCTTGTTTTGTTACCCACATTTAAGAGTCAGTTCCTTATATTTTTATTACATTGATAAATGCAATATCCAATCAAGATGCATACATTATAAATGTAATGTGTTGTACTAAGCACTGGGAACATGAAGAAATACAGCTGAGAGTCTACCCTCACCCACCTGTGAGCATGAGGTCTCACTCAGAAAATGCACATATTGCAAGTATGTGGAATTTCATTATTCGCTAATGGTGCTCATTGAGTCAATTATTGTGGGTATAGCACAGCCTGGCTCCAGTTGGTCAGAACCAAAGAAGAATAACTTTCCACTTCATTTCCCCATTTCCCATTTCCAGAACATCCTATGCCATGAAGATGTTAATCCAAATGCAATCAGCAGTGTTATCTTACTGACTTTACTGGAAAATAGACTCTATCCTCAGTCTCCAATGGTACTTGGTCCAAAATGAAAGATATTCATCAACACTGAGGCTTAATTATTTTTTTCTGCATGAAATAGTATATGACCTCTAACAGGGATAAAGAAACCATTCCCTCCATCATCAATAAAAAGAATTAATTGAAGAGGAAACGAATAATGAAGAAAATCATTCAAGTTGATGGAGATCTGCCAGAAGGAGCATGCATTTATTTTGCTGTCTCCTGGCTGAGAAGCCATGAGAAGGTAATATATAAATGTGCCCTTATTTTGCCATTCATCACTCATCTCTTGATCTATATGTTCTTCTGCACACCTATCTCTGACCCTTTCACAAAACAGAATCTAAAGTTTGTAAACATATAATCCATGTGAAACATTACCTTAAGGGACTCTATAGCATTCTTCCCAACTCTGGTGTACTAGAAATTAGAGATGGTGCTAGAGGGAAACATAAACATTTTAGGGAAAGAATATTCATTTAAAAGAATGAAGAAATGTCGGGGCAGCTAGGTGGCACAGTGGATAAAGCACAAGCCCTGGAGTCAGGAGTACCTGGGTTCAAATCCTGTCTCAGACACTTAATAATTACCTAGATGTGTGGCCTTGGGCAAGCCACTTAACCCCATTTGCCTTGCAAAAAAACCCTAAAAAATAAAAAAAATAAATGAATGAAGAACTGTCAAATGAAATACCTGTGGAATAATTGCTGATTGAGAATAGAGAGTTTTCTGGCTCCAAAAAGAGAAAATATACCAAAACTTCTCCTGGTATGGGTAGAGTTGAACCAGTTGACCCCAAAGGTCTGTCTCAATTCTTACCTGGGGGATTCCAGATTAACTAACATGAAGCATTCAACAACCAAGGAAGACGAATTGGTTGCTTAATTAGATCCCCAATCACTTAGCTTCATTCCAAAAAGTTTTAGACATCACCTTCATTTTCATATTGTTTATGTAATAGGTGCCTTCCATTAAATTATAACATTACAATTAGAAGACTATAATATAAACAGTGTTGGATTTAGCATGAGTATCTGAGTTCTAATTCTCCTGCTATTTACTACTTCCTTGAACTTCAGCAATTAAACTTACTTTGCAGTGACTTAATTTCTTAGTATATGAAAACAAAGGTTAAGTTGGGGTAGGTGAATTCTAAGATCCAACCCGTCTCCAAACCAATGATCCTTGGATTTAGTAGGAAACATCATGGTATATGGGAATGAGAATCTTGAAGACCAAGGTTCAAGTCAGGTTAAAGGAACTCCCTGATTCTGTGAGCCACTTAAGCTCTCTAAGTTCCATTGTTTTCATCTCTAAAATAGGTATAATAATATAACTACTCAACATTTGCTGTGGCGATAAATTCAGATAGGAATGTAACCAGTCACTAAAGAAACATTATTTTTCCAATGATATTAAATATCCGTTATTGAAAGCATTGCAAATTGTAAGGCACTAATGAAATGTCTGTTATTGTTAGTGCTAAAATTAATTTTTACTCTGTGATTCAACTTTTATGAAAATGCTAGAATGGAACCCAGATATTGGCCAAACTATTATGCTAACTGCTAAGATGCCCTCTTCCTTACAAGCATCCGTATAGACGACAGTCCACCCAGAGATCCCCTTGTAATCTAAGAAATTCTTGTTCACATGAGATTAACTCAACTAAGAAAAAACACTTACACAATTAAAAAAAATTTTATAGTCTCAACCAACGTTTTTAGGAACTTGCCTGATCCAAATGGTCTGGGAGACTAGCAAGCTAAGAATGAAGAAAATGCGTGGTGGTGCTGATTCTTTATTGCTTTCAAGCAGAAATATGAAGCCTAAGGATGTGTGTGACATAAAGTGCTACTGTAGCAGTTGCCATTTCTTTGTTCCTCCTAATTAGTGGAAAAAGTCCCATTTGGGATTTATTATGGGCCTTCAGAAAATCCATTTTTCCTGGCTGTCCCCTTCTGATTTTCTGGACCAATTGGACATTTTCTGCAGACCCATGGGTGAATAATTCACTAAATACCTTTGTAGAGAATGAGTAGAAGACAAAGAAAATGGTCAAGGACCTTGTGTTCAGTCCATGTTAGGACTGCCCAATGGAACTGGGATGCAGGGCAACTCAAATGTTCATTCCTTTACACTATAACATTTATATAAATCGTATATATATATATATATATATATATAAATATAAATTCAATTGATTTTCCCAAGCCCTTCTGGATTTTTGTTTCTTGACTGAACAAACTTGTTTTGTTTCTTTTCTATCCAATTTTTGTTTTTCATAGTGAGCATACTGAAATGATATTTCCTTCTCCACTTCACTTCGTAATTGAAGAATTGAGGAATGAAGGTTTACATTATTTACCCTATGTTTCAGAGCCAGTAGCTATCTGAGGTCAGATTTCACTTCATGAAGATGAGTCCTCCAGATTCTGTTAATAGTCATCCACTGTGCTTAGATAGTAAACGCTTTTATTGATTAGTGATCTGCAAGCACAATGTTTGCAATATAATCTGGAACTCATCACCAAACCTAGCAGTAGATAATCTAAAAAGCATGCCCTTTATGGGACAAGTTAGGAAAAGTGACAATTGTGTAACAGATAGTTGGTATGTCCAAAGGATTGCTTAAATACATGCTTTTACTTTCTTTGTAACTAAATTCATTCCCAACAAGGTCAGATTAATAGTTAGAGAGGAAAGTAAGGACCATTGTCATGGAAAAACTCCATTTTCATCATCCCTGTGTTTATAAATGGTTTAAAGGTTCCATCCTTAGATACATTTTAAGTGACAAAATGCAATAAGGATAGAAGTATAAACACTTGAAGACACACTTATTCACCCCTGGGTCTCTTCCGAAGATAACCTGGGTCCTTGGAGAGAATGGACTCAAATTTTGTACTGAATATTTGGATAATGATGTCTTTATGAGGAAGAAGTATATCTCAGAACTTACTGAAATCACAGATTTCAATATACATTCACATTGATTCAAGAAGTCTTTGCTGTGTGACAAACATTATGCTGTGTCATTGACAGGCACATAACAGTGCCTCCCCTGTAGTAATTCAGAATTTATGTGACCCAGTACATCGCCTATAAAAGTAGATTGTGAATTTCTTCCATTGTTTTGTGGAAATGAAAACTTTATAAGAATCTCAATTTATTTTGGAGTAAAACATATTGGAAAATATACATAAGAGGATAGTTAAAGAAAAGGCGTATTTTAAAGAATCAAAATAGCAAGTCTCATTTGGAGACAAGATATTAAAGTTTTAATGAATCAGAAAAAAATTCACCAAATTTTAAAGTTTCCATTGCTATCATCAGTGAAATAATACTACCTAATCAAAATTGTAAATTGGATTGCTGTAGCATCTGGGAAATTGAAATAAAACTTAATTTGGTCTTAGGTTAAATACCATTTAGTATTTTGACTATATTCAGAAAATTGTTGATTTTTTAAATCCTTTTCAGTAAAGTTTTCAGATTTGGCAAAAGAAATAAGAGGAATCATTCCCCTGGTCTTAATGAACATCACTTGTTATAAGGTCACACTTCCTATAAGACTTATATCCTTATTGTTGCTCCTTTAATGAGATTCAATTTCTTCATACTTCAATATGATTTTTTATTAGTAAATCCTGCGTTTTTTGAGGTAATTTTCTGAATGGGCATTTAACAAAATTCAACTCACTTGATTGGCAACTAATTAATCTAATTGGTCAGGTATGGATTAACCATGTGCTGCAACTCTGTGAAGTCTGTAATTGAAGGAAATTGACAACAATATTGGACTGCTTTGATAATTGTGAAATTGTTAACAGAGTTTTTGGTGCAACCTTATTTGATTTTTTTAGGACTACAAAATAAAAAGCAAATTATAAAGACCTGACAAGTTACTGCTTTATAATAGGGATTACTTTGCCTAGGTGCCTTTCCTCTTTAGTTTAGACAACTGAGCCACCTAAAAAAATAAGTGAATGAAATAAGTTAGGAATATACTTTAAAAGGTTGTTACTACTTTTGTGAATAATTTTTTATTTAAAGTTTTTAAAATTGAAATTTAAGGTAGCGCTTTTGTGTGTATGTGTGTCTGTATGTTTCTGTGTATGTGTGTGTGTGTGTGTTGGTGTATGTGCATTAGAACTATAGGGCATGTAGGTGGCCTAGTGGATATAGTACTGGCCCTCAAAACACATTAACAGGACTTTAATTCAAATTATAAATTATGAAATCCTTCTTCTAGCGGTAAACAAATTAGAAGTAATTTAGGATGTGCTCACTTTTGAAGTAGATTGATCCCCAGCATAAGGGAAGTAAGGACAGGGTTGGTTTGAAGATCTCTCAGGGAATAATGAAGCATTGTTTTCAGAATGCAAAATAGGGTGGAGTGAGGCCTTACAGTGGATAGAACAACAGTCCTGGAGTCAGGAGAAGCCAAGTTCAAATCCACCTGTAGACACTTAATGCTTACTTAGCTGCACCTCCTTGTACAAAAAAGTTAGTTGCCCCAGAAATTTTTATTTGTAAGGATAGAAACCCAAAACATTTGGAAATGTAATCGTGTTGTGCACCACAAACAGAATGAAAGAATAAAAAAATGTTAAGTGAAATAAATGCCTTATGTAATCATTATGCTTTATTGATGACAGTAATTCCAGTGTAATTAAAATAATAATTCTATTTATCCCTAAGTAATAATCAGTGACATTTCGTATGTGGGCATCGAAATTAACTTTAATTTACTATTTATATAATGACCAGGTCCCAGTACATTTCTCCTCTCATTTGGAGAAATGTATAAAAGTTATTACCCTGGTCAAGACAAAATCTATATTACTAAACAAAAGGAAGTATAATTAAGGTTATTTTAGTTATGGTTTATAAAGTTCTTAAAATTATTAACTGAAGGACAATGATAATATTTTAATTCTTAAAAGGGATTTTTAAAATCATCTCCTTTGAAATACTCCTCAAGGATATTCTGGATTAATTCTTCAAAGGGTCTTTATCTATAAGCCAACGTTGTCTAAGGATGTATTTATATAATTTTAATTAGAAGATATATAGCTAACTAAGCAGTACTATTCAAAGGAACTATCTATGTCAATTTATTTCTAGTGATACAGTTAAATTTAAAAATATACTTAGTATATGTTTAAAGGTGTTTTAAATTTTGTTATATTAAATGTATATTGTGTTCTAAAACAAAAAAAATCCTTTACCTTTTGGTACTGTCTTTTATTTACAAAAACTTTGCCTTTCTAAGGCTTTTTGGGAGTTTTTGTATGATGCATCAATTTGAATTTGATACGCTTACATTTTTAGGATTTAATTCTAATAACAATAAGAACTGTTTATATGACCTCTGCCTTGATCACATGTTTCTGTATGCATGGGATCATCTCATTAGGACCAATCTTATTCTTCATAGCAATTTACTTTAACATATCAGGTAGATAACATGCCATTTAACCTATAATTCTCAAAATTCTAATATTTTTCAAGGAAAAATTTGCTTTGAAGTCTCTTTTTTTCCCCTAATAACGATTATCTCTCCAATTATACTGAAAATCAGAAAATCTCTGTCTGAGAAAAAAAAAACCTAGATTGGACATGCTGTATTCATGAATTGGTATTTTATTCCCAGGATTCCTTCTTGTAGCTCCTGGCTTTTCTTCTAACTGTTCCTTATCTGAACCTGAGAGCCATATTTTAATCTTTCTTCTGAGGTTTATTTTTTCAAGATTACAAGTGATAAATCTCAGTCTCAGGACTCAATCAGATACCATGCTGTATCTGACCTGAGCCCCTTGGATACTGAGTGAGATGAATCTTGGCTGTACCTGGGACTCCCCCTCAAACTGGACCTGCTAGTTAGGGAGAGTTCCGTCATCGAGGCAATGTTTGTGTGTGGGGTGAATACTGATTCAAAAGGGCAGGTGTAAGATTTTCTTTGTAGCAGTGAGAACCCAGTTGAGGTTATTGAATGTGTAGTAAACCATTCAGTACAGTTACATGATTATCTTCATTTCTGTTCTCTAGAATGTGAGTAGTAGTGATGGTGGTCAGTGACAGAAATGATGCAAGGCAAATGCAAATACTGAAATGATAAGGGGAGAAAGACTCAATAATATTGTGTTTATTTTGTACAAATGCAGTAAGAATAAATATTGAAATGGTAGCACAGTCCATATGGCCAAGGATTTCATGTTCTAATTGATAGACAACTGAACAAGAGGTTGGTTGATAATATGGAAAAAGAAGTAGAAGTTGGGTAGTTGAAGGATAAATTAATATGATAAACATATACATATATATATATGTCTGTATAATATTTATTTGTAATCATGTATATGTAAATATATTTGTTATGAATAGATTTACTGCATTGGATAGATTATGAAATATTAATGATGTACATGAACAAACATATTTGCTGGGTGAAAAAATTTGGAAGCATTCTATTCTGTTTCATTAGGGAGAGTACTCGTGTAGCCATCACTAATTCAAAATGCTAGTTAATTTGTTTCAGTCCTACAAAGGGAAACCAATGATCATCAGCAATGCACCAATAAAAGTGATCTTTCTATATATTCATGATAGAACTTATTTCTTTGGTGAGTCATGAGCATAAATCTGCATGTGTTTATGTGCTTGTGTGTATAGGTGTGTTTGTTGAGCTGCTTGCTATCTTAGAGTAAGACCTGCAAAAGATGGAGAAATTGGATTCCACAGGGTGGGGCAGTGAGGAATTCATTGCTAAAGATAAAGTGTGCTACCAAGAACTGCAGTTGGATGTTATCTAGTATGTTTCCATGAAAATGAAAGATTTGGGCATGAATCAGAAAATTTTCGAATCATCTGAAATGTTATCTAAAGATTTACTTACTGTCCTGTACATAGAAGATGGCTGTCTAATGAAGAAAATGAAAGGCCAATAAATAACATTATACTTGATATAAATTAGACCAGAATTCATGAAATAAATTCTACAAATCACTGCAATGGCAAATATATTTTCCTTGAAGAGGCAAATATTTGAATGCCTTGTGTTGATTTAGGTGTATATTTAAAGATAATGAATAGCAGTACTATCAGTATCAATCTCCCCTTCTCCTAGAAATTCCTGAATGCTTCTTGGAATATTTTGCAAACTTTTATGATTTGTCATTCATGAGCATTCAGTCTAATTTTAAGTAAATTTTCATTCTTGTGAATAAGAGTCTTTCCTAAAACTTTCTTCAGAGCACATAAGACATCTTTATTTCTGAAGCTGTAGATAATAGGATTGAGCACAGGAGTGAGAACGGTATATGTGATGGCTAAAATCTTGTCCTGACCAGGAGTATGATAGGACCTTGGTCTCATGTATGTGAAAATAATTGACCCATAGTAAATGGTAACCACAGCCAGGTGGGAGGAACAAGTGGAGAAGGCTTTTTTCTGGGCCTCCATGGATTTAATATGAAGCACAGTTCGGAGAATCTGACCATAAGAGGCCAGGATGATGGAAATGGGAATTAGTAGGAAGAGTATACCAGTCACATTGAGTCCGCTTTCATAGTGTGATGTGTCAGTACAGGCGAGTTTCAACAAGGCTGGAACTTCACAGAAAAAGTGGTCAATGGCTCTGGTGCCACAGAAAGGGAGAAGTAGTACATAAATGGTATGAATTGTAGAGTTGACTGTTCCCCCAAGCCAGCAGCCAGCAGCCAGAATGACACTAATTCGGTGACTCATGAGGATGGGGTACCGCAATGGGTGGCAGATGGCTACATAGCGATCATAGGACATCACTGTGAGAATAAGGCATTCAGCACCCATGAAGATGACATAGAAGAAGATTTGGAACCCACAACCTGCAAATGTGATGGATTTCCTTCCAGAAATGTAGTTACTGGCCATCTTGGGAATGATATTGGAGATGTGCAAGATATCCATGAAGGAGAGATGGCTGAGAAAGAAGTACATTGGAGTGTGGAGGCGGATGTCAATGCGAATAAGAAGAATCAATACTGTGTTTCCTATAGTTGCCACCATATACATGATGAGAATAAGTGTTAAGAGGAGCAATCCATCCTGGTTTGGATCCAATAATCCTAATAGGATGAAATCACTAGCCAGAGTTTGATTTTTTTCCTTCCCCAGGAGTATCATTTCACTTTTTCACCTAAAGTGCAAAAGACATATTGTAGAATAGGAAGCAAATTGGATCAATACAAAGCCCTAGATAAAATCCATAGCAATAAAATGAAAACTGGCAAAAAAAGTAATTGGGTCATCAAGTTCCGATTCAAGGAAGTCAAATAAATTACCTGAATTAACTGAGTCCTTGTGATATTCCATTCATTGACTGAGAGGATGGAAATATTATAATGGCTTCTGAGTACAGTGGTACCTTCAGGTACCTTTCTTAGTTGATATTTTTAGCTTACTATACAATCAGGAAGCTGATCAGTCTCAAAAAGCCTGACCTTTCCTTCTGCCTGTTTAGCAAAAAAAAAATATTTCCTAATGCCATACAGTGAGCAGAAATTAATGGAAATTTGATGAAAAATATTTGCAAAATATGTATACACTTCATTCAGTAGGAAAAATAAAATTCTCTGATCCAATGAAAGATTGATGGGTTCATATCATAAGCACTATCCTTTCTTGAAAATGCTTTTTATTTTTACTTTGTAAAACAAAACAAACATTTCCATAATATAATATATTGAAAAGAAAGTTGCAAATCAGTTATGTCTAACTTGATTTTCCTTTCAAATATATAGTCTTTTTTTTTTATTATTTTATATCCTCTGATAAACCTGTCCTATAAATGTCTGCTAAGGGAGACAGGCTTTAAATGAATTCTTTAGGATCACACAGCATCACAGCACACACACACACACACACACACACACACACACAAACACACACAGAAACATATATATATATATATATATACATATATATATATATATCAATATTTCTCACATAGGTATATATCAGTGAATGGTGGTGGCTTGCCTTACGGTTGAGGTGAGAAAGGTATAACAGTCAAGATTTGCACTGAATAAGCCTGATAGAGGATGCACAGATACATAAATGGTTTATGCTTATACATATATATTTTCATATACATATTATTTTATACATATATACAAAATGTATGTTTTTCTATCTAAAATAAATGTTTGTACACACACATAGACATGCAAAATTATTTTATACAAACTTCTTTTTTAGTTCTTGGAATCAGGATGATTCTTTGCTCATATATCTATTTTTAATCTATGTATTCATAAAATTCAAAATAATAATCACACAAAGTCAATCTTAAAACAATATTGCTATAACGTCATACGGCATTTCTCTCTTTCTTCTTTTTTGTGCATATCTTCCATGCTTTTTTTAACATCAATGAGCTCATCATTTCTTACAGAAACTTAGTATTCCTACACAAATGTAGAGCATAGATTTTGAAGCCATTCCCTAACTGATGTAGATCACAGCAATTTCCATTTCTTTACCAAGATAGAGGGCAGTTATAAACATCCCATTCACATTTAAAGCTATAAATATTATTGAATTGTCCTCTACCTTCATTTTGCTCACTATTTCCTTTCTCAGTGTCTTTTTACCCTCTCCCTCTCAATTTCTTTTTTGCTCCCAGTCCTCTCACTCCTTTATCCATTCACCCTCTAATAATATGGTGCCCATCCTCCACTCGCCCTCCTAATTCTGATCTCTACAACCCTCCAAAAAGTCCCTCCCCAATTCTATTCCTCTAATCTCCAAATTCCTCAAATCTTTTCTGGGAGCTGAGCTAATTGATGTACAGTTATAATCTCTTCATCCTCACAATAATTCTTAGAGGGAGGATTACTATTACCCTCAATTTAAACATGAGAAAAACTAAAGAAGACAGAGTCTGAATGAACTGTTTAGGTTCACACAGCTAACATATATATATATATATATATATATATATATATATATATATATATATATATATTTATATATATATTTATATATATATATGTATATATGTATATATCTGCGGCTGGATTTGAAGACACATCATCTTGATTCTAGGCCTACCCCTATCTATTACAACCCTTAACCATCTTATTGTAAGGGCCATAATTATGCTTCAAGATTAAAAGGAAATCAAAAAGGACAATGCTGCATCGCCATTTTTGCTCCCAAGATGTCATTAGTCTTTTCTGACATCTTTTCACAAATTCAACATATTGAGTGATATTTGCAGTGGAAATTTCTTCTCATTTGGCTTCTTTCTATTAAGAAATCACACCTGTTTTGCTATTAGCACCTTGGGAAAAAATTTGCTCCCAAATGTCTTTAGTCTTTTCTGGCCCCTCTTCTGAAATTCACCTTATTAAGTGTTATTTGCATTGGATATTTATTTTCATTCTAATTCTTTCTTCTACAAGTCCTTTTGAAAATGAATCTTCCTGGGCCACTAGGTGATGCAGTGGATAGAGGACGTGCCCTGGAGTCAGAAGGACCTGAGTTCAAATTCAGTCTCAGACACTTAATAATTATCTAGCTGTGTGGCCTTGGGCAAGCCACTTAACCCTATTTGCCTTGCAAAAACCTAAAAAGAAAGAAAAGAAAATGAATCTTCCATAAGCCAAAACTGTTAAATAAAATTTTAGCAATGAGACTATAGGAAGCTATTACTAGAATAACACACCATGATCGGGAGGGATTTATGCTAGATAAGAAGGGATGGTTCAATATTAGGTAACCACTCAACAAAATTGAACATATTAATAGCAGAGCCAACTGAAATCATATGATTATCTCAATAGATGCTGAAAAAGCCTTTGATAAAATGACAGCATCCATTCCTATTAAAACGACTAGAAAGGTTAGGAATAATGGGAGTTTTCCTTAAAGTAATAAATAGAATCTATGACATCAAGAAATATTATATGCAATTGCAATAAACTCAGAGCATTTCCAGTAAATTCAGGGATGAAACAAGGATACCCATTACCACCATTACCATTCAATTTACCATTAGAAATGACAGCTGTAGCAATGAGAAGAAACAGAAATTGAAGGAATTAAAATAGACAATGAGGAAGCAAAGTATTGACTCTTTGCAAATGATCCAATGGTATGCTTAGAGAAGCTGAGAAAATCATTTAAAACACTCCTGGAAACACTTAACAAATCCAGCAAAGTAGAAGGATATAAAATAAACCCACATGTATCAACAGCATTTCTGTATATGAAGAAGAAAGTCCAAGAGAAAGAGATAGAAAGAAAAATTCTATTTAAAATAACAATAGATAACATTAAATGCTTGGGAATCTACCTCCCTAGACAAACCCAGAAACTGTATAAACACAATTATATAATGCTTCCTTTTTAAGGTTTTTGCAAGGCAAATGAATTTAAGTGGCTTGCCCCAGGCCACACATCTAGGTAATTCTTAAGTGACTGTGGTTGGATTTAAACTCAGGAATTCCTGACTCCAGGGTAGATGCTCTTTCCAATGTGTAGAGTAATCACCCCTATATAACACTTCTAATGCAAATAAAATCTGATCTAAATAATTGGAAAAAGAGCTATTAATCCTGTTAGGTCTAGCTAATATAACAAAAATGACAATTCTTCCCAAATTAAATTACTTATTCAGTGCATACTAATCAAACTACCATAGAACCACTTTTCTGAGCTAGGAAAAAAAAATAGTAAAAGATTCATCTGGAGCAAGAAAAGGTCATGAATAGCAGGAGAACTGATGACAAAGATGTAAAGGAAGGTGGCCTAGCTTTATCAGATCTAAAAGTATAGTATGAAGCCACAGTCATCAAAATTGCCTGGTACTAAGTAGCTAATAGAGTAATGGATCAGTGAATTAGAATAGGTTAAAAAGAAGCTGCATTAGGGGCACAACTAGGTCGTGCAGTGGATAGAGTACTGACCCTGGATTCAGGAGGACCTGAGTTCAAATCCAGCCTTAGCCACCTGGTGATTGACTAAATGTGTGACCTTGGGACAGTTGCTCTTAATCCTATTCCTTTAAATAAAAAAGGGAAAAGAACCCTCATTAAATGACTGCAGCAATCTACTTTCTGACAAAACCAAAGACATCAGCAACTGAGAGAAGAACTCACCATTTGACAAAAGTTGTTCAGAAAAATGGAAAATAATATGGCAAAAGTCGGCATAGACCCAACTCTCAAATACTATACCCAAATAAGGCAATGGGTATGAGATTAAGATATAAAGGTTGAATCCATAGTTAAATTAATAGACCAAGAAATTATCTATCAGACATATGTAAAGTGGATTAAATTTATGATCAAATAATGAATGATTTTTGATCATGTTAAATTAAAAAGATTTTGTACTAATAAATCAGTGCTGCCAAAATTAGAAGGAAAGCAGAAAGAGAAACAATCTTCACAACTAGGAATTCGTAATAAAGTCTCATTTCTAATATATATAGAGAATCACATCAAATTTACAAGGTTATAAGACATTCCCTAATTGATAAATTTTTAAAGGATATGAATAGTTTTCAGATGAAGAAATTTAAGATCTCTATAATCATATGAAAAAATGCTCAAAATCATTTTTTTCCATTTTTTAGATTTTTCAAGGCAATGGGGTTAAATGACTTGTCCAAGGCCACACAGGTAGATAATTATAAAGTGTCTGAATTTGGATTTGAACTCACAGACTCTTGAGTAGGGCTTCTGCTCTATCCATTACACCATCTAGACGCCACTCCAAATCATTATTGATTAAAGACATGGAAATTAAAACAACAATGTGGGACTATCTCACACCTATAAGATTGGTCAAGATGAGAGAAAAGGAAAATGATCAATGTTACGAGGTTGTGGGAGGATTGGGACATTGATGCATTGCTGGTAGAATTGTGATCAGATCCAACCATTCTGGAGAGCAATATCAAACTATGACCAAAGAGCAATAAATCTGTTCATACACATTGGCCAAATAAATCCAATTCTAGGTCTGCATCCAGAAGCAATTATAAAAAGTGGGAAAATTCTTACATGTTCCAAAATACTCATAGCAGCACTTTTTGTAGTGGCAAACAATTGGAAATTGTATGGATGCCTGTAAATTGTCAAATGACTAAAAACAGTAATGGTACATAAATACTACAGAATAATATTTTTCTAGAAGATATCATAAATGTTTGGTCTCTAGAGAAGTATGGAATAATTTATACAATCTGATACTGAGAGAAGGGAGCAGAACCAAGACAACAATGTCCACATTAATGACAACATTGCTAGGTGAACAATCTTGATGGAAGCAGCTCCTCTCAGCAGTGCAAAGAGCTATGACAACCATATTAGAATGACTATGAACAATGTTATCCCCATTCAGAGGAAGAAAAGCAGAACAAAACAAAACAAAAAGAACCCTTCAGAATCTGGAACACTTTATAACATGTATCTCTTATATATTTCTTTCCTTTAATTCTATTTCCTCACACCAAAAATTAAGTCTAAACATATTTATCAAAATAGGGATGGAGGGAGGGAAGAAATTTTGTAACTTAAAAAAATCTTCATGTGAATATAGATGAATAAATAATTAAAAGGAAATAAATATTCATTTGATAGTCACTCATTTAAACCATTCTGCCTATAGCTCTTTTCATTTTGTTTTGGTAAATCAATTTGTTATCCAACATATCTTACATCTACCAATTCTCTTCTCATTTGAATTATTCATGGAATATTGGCATAGTCTTTTGACCCAATCAACAGTTCTTTGACCTTCTTATTCTTTTTTCATTAACCATATTTCCTGAAAATTTATTCTCTATTTTTAATGTATTCTCACATATTTACTTTTGCATGGAATGGGCAGAGTATTACAGTATATGGTACTTTATTTTCAGATTGCTGACTTCCACGCTGAGAAACTAGGTGTCATTTTCATTCTCTCTCAGCCCAAACCCTAAACTTCACAGCACCTTTTGATTCTGTCCCTCTTTTCAAGTCTGCTATTGCCACTACATTGGGGAAGACTGTCATCATTTAATGAGTGGACTATGTAAATTTCCTGATGGTTGGTGTCTCTGCCTTATGACATTTTTCTAAGCTCTGAGCACTCTCTAAGGAGTTGCCTGAGTGATTTTCTTAAAGATTAGGTGTTGTCAATGTCAACAAGAAATTCAACTAATTCCCTATCACTTCCAATGACAAATTGAAATTGCATGTTTAACATCTGAAGCTTTTCATAAACTCCCTCTCTACCCTGATATTTTTTATCTTTTCTATATGGCAAAATCCATGAAAGAAGGGTTCCATACATCAGTTCTTGTTAACAAAGCAAGTGTTTTAAAAAACCTTCTTAAAGAGAACTGAATTTTTATATGCCACTTCTCTACAATGGACTCTGTTCCAGGGATGCTGACCACCATCACTATTCATCAAAGTAGAAACTCCATCTGCCAACTCTGGCATTGTGTGCCATATCTGAAAATTCTCTTTTCTCTGACTCTTCATTTCCTTGTCTGCCTTCAAATGTCAAAAGAAACCCTATCTTCTACAGGAAACATTTTCTATTATTTTATTTTAATGCTTTCCCTGGCTGACTAGTCCCTATCATTTCCGTGTTAGCTCCCCCAACTAGTCTGTAAACTCCTTGAGGGTTAGGTGTTTATTTTGCCCTACATTGGATTCGAAGCACTTAGGAATATCTGTGATATATGACAGGTACTTGATAAATATTTACTGTAGATTAGTTTATAGTATTGATTATGGTTTTTAAGCTTTTCAAAATTGTTCTTACAATGTCCTAGTCATCTATACATATTTCCCATATTTAGACTCAATACTTTCTAACAGTGAATTGAATTCATTCAACCTTTCTCTGAATCCACCCATTTCATAGAGATAGATAGATAGTAGAGAGACATTAATAGATAGATAGATAGATAGATAGATAGATAGATAGATAGATAGATCCATAGAATTCTCAGGCTCCCAAAACTCCTAGACTTCTTGAAATCCCAGGTTTTAGATAGCCTAGTGTACATATATAAATAGTGTAAAATTAATGAAGCAGACATAAATTATTATTATCAAAGTATAAATGGTGAAATAGTTTACTTATATAATAACCTACATCCACCCTCCTTATATCCATAATTGGTAACTTCTCATTTTTGGACATAAGATCTCCCTAGACAGTTTTCTTGAAATGGTCAGTAGATATATTTAGCAACATTAACACGCAAACACACACAGACAAACATAGAAACAGATACAAATTCATAGATACATAAAGAGAGAAGGGTGAGTTGGATATGATTAGAAAAGTTTTCTCTGGTTTATAAATAATAATATGGTTTCGGAGTTCTGTTTATTGAATAATTAGTGAGTGATATTTTAATTTAAGATATGTCCCCTTTGTTATATTTGCCACCTTTGAATGACAGGCAATAATGAATAATAAAATGAAGGTAAAGAAATGAGGGGAGTTCATAGTGGGTTTTGACAAACTGGTCAATAATGATGATCAATTGTATTTACAGTGTTTGTTTGATCTATCTAATGAAAGCATTAAACGAAGATAGCAAAGTAATGATACCAAAATGTTGTTCTAGAATTTGGGATAGTGTCATGCTGGTTATTTGTGATTTTTGCTTTCTTTTCTAGATGTTCGTTTAGGAATCCATATACACCTACAGACACAAATTCATACGTCTGTACATAATACATAATACTCACATATATACAAGCATGCACTTTAAATTTTTACCTGGATCTAATGTCAAGTTAAAATTTCATCCTGTGGAAATGGCTATAAATTCCAAAATGTTTAATTCAGAATAGACAATTTTAGTACCCAGAACTGCCAGAAATATTCCTGGGTTCTAAGTACTCTATGAAGATGAGCTTGAGTTCATCCCTTACATTGAGCTGGCCTGCATCTGAGTAGAATGAGTATGTGCTCAAAGGACTTGGTTGATTGACATAACAGCTTTTTCTCCTAATTCATCCTGGTAAGTCCATTTCTGCTTATTGCCATTTGACAATAGTTTAGATCGATTTGGTTGGATCTAAAGAATTCTAAAATAGATAATTGACTTGATCAGTTGATAGAATTAAGCAGTAAATTATTTCTAGTTTTATTATTTCACCAAATTCAAGACCTGTGATTTTCCAGAGTTGATAGAATAAAACAGAGACTTCTTGGTGGGGCATTTAAGGTCACTAACACTGGGTTTCTAATTTCTTAACACAGTCTCATTTCACTCTTCTCAATGCCCTCTACATTATCACAATGATCAAATCTTGAAGTATTTCTTAAAAGTTTGAATTATGCAATATACTGAACTTTGAAAAGGGATATGCAGAAAATGGACAAAGTGAACCTCGCCTGGTGACCATGGATTTCCTTTCCCCCCTCTCTGTGCATGAATTCAGAGACCATTCAATGCTGATTCTCTGTAATTGGAAATTCTTTACATCTGTCAAATAACAACTATTAGCACCCTGCCTAGATATTTCTTCTGCTTTGCTCACATTCTACACACCTAGCTGCATATTTTGTTACCCACATTTAAGAGAAAGTTCCTTATATTTTTATTACATTGATAAATGCAATATCCAATCAAGATGCATACATTATAAATGTAATGTGTTGTACTAAGCAGTGGGAACATGAAGAAATACAGCTGAGAGTCTACCCTCACCCACCTGTGAGCATGAAGTCTCACTTAGAAAATGCACGTATTGCAAGTATGTGGAATTTCATTATTCGCTGATGGTGCTCATTGAGTCAATTATGGTGGGTATAGCACAGCCTGGCTCCAGTTGGTCAGAACCAAAGAAGAATAACTTTCCACTTCATTTCCCCATTTCCCATTTCCAGAACATCCTATGCCATGAAGATGTTAATCCAAATGCAATCAGCAGTGTTATCTTACTGACTTTACTGGAAAATAGACTCTATCCTCAGTCTCCAATGGTACTTGGTCCAAAATGAAAGATATTCATCAACACTGAGGCTTAATTATTTTTTTCTGCATGAAATAGTATATGACCTCTAACAGGGATAAAGAAACCATTCCCTCCATCATCAATAAAAAGAATTAATTGAAGAGGAAACGAATAACGAAGAAAATCATTCAAGCTGATGGAGATCTGCCAGAAGGAGCATGCATTTATTTTGCTGTCTCCTGGCTCAGAAGCCATGAGAAGGTAATATATAAATGTGCCCTTATTTTACCATTCATCACTCATCTCTTGATCTATATGTTCTTCTGCACACCTATCTCTGACCCTTTCACAAAACAGAATCTAAAGTTTGTAAACATATAATCCATGTGAAACATTACTTTAAGGGACTCTATAGCATTCTTCCCAACTTTGGTGTACTAGAAATTAGAGATGGTGCTAGAGTGAATCATAAACATTTTAGGGAAAGAATATTCATTTAAAAGAATGAAGAAATGTCGGGGCAGCTAGGTGGCACAGTGGATAAAGCACAAGCCCTGGAGTCAGGAGTACCTGGGTTCAAATCCTGTCTCAGACACTTAATAATTACCTAGATGTGTGGCCTTGGGCAAGCCACTTAACCCCATTTGCCTTGCAAAAAAACCCTAAGAAATAAAAAAAAAAATAAATGATTGAAGAACTGTCAAACGAAATACCTGTGGAATAATTGCTGATTGAGAATAGAGAGTTTTCTGGCTCCAAAAAGAGAAAATATACCAAATCGTCTCCTGGTATTGTTAGAGTTGAACCAGTTGACCCCAAAGGTCTGTCTCAATTCTTACCTGGGGGATTCCAGATTAACTAACATGAAGCATTCAACAACCAAGGAAGATGAATTGTTTGCTTAATTAGATCCCCAATCACTTAGCTTCATTCCAAATAGTTTTAGACATCACCTTCATTTTCATATTGTTTATGTAATAGGTGCCTTCCCCTTAAATTATAACAGTATAATTAGAAGACTATAATATAAACAGTGTTGGATTTAGAATGAGTATCTGAGTTCTAATTCTCCTGCTATTTACTACTTCCATGAACTTCAGCAATTAAACTTACTTTGCAGTGACTTAATTTCTTTGTATATAAAAACAAAGGTTCAGTTGGGGTAGGTGAATTCTAAGATCCAACCCATCTCCAAACCAATGATCCTTGGATTTAGTAGGAAACATCATGGTATATGGGAATGAGAATCTTGAAGACCAAGGTTCAAGTCAGGTTAAAGGAGCTCCCTGATTCTGTGAGCCACTTAAGCTCTCTAAGTTCCATTGTTTTCATCTTTAAAATAGGCATAATAATATAACTACTCAACATTTGCTGTGGCGATAAATTCAGATAGGAATGTAACCAGTCACTAAAGAAACATTATTTTTCCAATGACATTAAATATCCGTTATTGAAAGCATTGCAAATTGTAAGGCACTAATGAAATGCCTGTTATTGTTGCTGCTAAAATTAATTTTTACTCTGTGATTCAACTTTTATGAAAATGCTAGAATGGAACCCAGATATTGGCCAAACTATTATCCTAACTGCTAAGATGCCCTCTTCCTTACAAGCATCCGTATAGACGACAGTCCACCCAGAGATCCCCCTGTAATCTAAGAAATTCTTGTTCACATGAGATTAACTCAACTAAGAAAAAAAACTTACACAATTAAATAAAAATTTATAGTCTCAACCAACGATTTCAGGAACTTGCCTGATCCAAATGGTCTGGGAGAATAGCAAGCTAAGAATGAAGAAAATGCGTGGTGGCTCTGATTCTTTATTGCTTTCAACCAGAAATATAAAGCCTAAGGATGTGTGTGACATAAAGTGCTACTGTAGCAGTTGCCATTTCTTTGTTACTCCTAATTAGTGGAAAAAGTCCCATTTGGGATTTATTATGGGCCTTCATTAAATCCATTTTTCCTGGCTGTCCCCTTCTGATTTTCTGGACAAATTGGATATTTTCTGCAGATCCATGGATGAATAATTCACTAAATACCTTTGTAGAGAATGACTAGAAGACAAAGAAAATGGTCAAGGACCTTGTGTTCAGTCCATGTTAGGTCTGCCCAATGGAACTGGGATGCAGGGCAACTCAAATGTTCATTCCTTTACACTATAACATTTATATAAATCATATATATATATACAAATATAAATTCAATTGATTTTCCCAAGCCCTTCTGGATTTTGTTTCAGTCAAGTTTGTTTCTTTTCTATCCAATTTTTGTTTTTCATAGTGAGCATACTGAAATGATATTTCCTTCTCCACTTCACTTCGTAACTGAAGAATTGAGGAATGAAGGTTTACATTATTTATCCAATGTTTCAGAGCCATTAGCTATCTGAGGTTAGATTTCACCTCATGAAGATGAGTCCTCCAGATGTTGTGAATAGTGATCCACTGTGCTTAGATAGGAAATGCTTTTATTGATTAGTGGTCTACAAGCACAATGTTTGCAATGTAATCTGGAACTCATCACCAAACCTAGCAGTAGATGATCTAAAAAGCATGCCCTTTATGGGACAAGTTAGGAAAAGTGACAATTGTGTAACAGATAGTTGGTATATCCAAAGGATTGCTTAAATACATGCTTTTATTTTCTTTGTAACTAAATTCATTCCCAACAAGGTCAGATTAATAGTTAGAGAGGAAAGTAAGGACCATTGTCATGGAAAAACTCCATTTTCATCATCCCTGTGTTTATAAATGGTTTAAAGGATCCATCCTTAGATACATTTTAAGTGACAAAATGCAATAAGGATAGAAGTATAAACACTTGAAGACACACTTCTTCACACTTGGGTCTCTTCCGAAGATAACCTGGGTTCTTGGAGAGAATGGACTCAAATTTTGGACTGAATATTTGGATAATGATGTCTTTATGAGAAAGAAGTATATCTCAGAACTTAGTGAAATCACAGATTTCAATATACATTGACATTGATTCAAGAAGTCTTTGCCGTGTGACAAATATTATGCTGCGTCATTGACAGGCACATAACAGTGCCTCCCCTGTAGTAATTCAGAATTTATGTGACCCAGTACATCGCCTATAAAAGTAGATTGTGGATTTCTTCCATTGTTTTGTGGAAATGAAAACTTTATAAGAATCTCAATTTATTTTGGAGTAAAGAATATTGGAAAATATACATAAAAAAGATAGTTAAAGTAAAGGAGTATTTTAAAGAATCAAAATAGCAAGTCTCATTTGGAGACAAGATATTAACGTTTTAATGAATCAGAAAAAAAGTCACCAAATTTTAAAGTTTCCATTGCTATCATCAGTGAAATAATACTACCTAATCAAAATTGTAAATTGGATTGCTGTAGCATCTGGGAAATTGAAACAAAATTTAATTTGGTCTTAGGTTAAATACCATTTAGTATTTTGACTATATTCAGAAAATTGTTGATTTTTTAAATCCTTTTCAGTAAAATTTTCAAATTTGGAAAAAAGAAATAAGAGGAATCATTCCCCTGGTCTTAATGAAGATCACTAGGCATAAGGTAACACTTCCTATAAGACTTATATCCTTATTGTTGCTCCTTTAATGATATTCAATTTCTTCATACTTCAACATGATTTTTTATTAGTAAATCCTGCGTTTTTTGAGGTAATTTTCTGAATGGACATTTAACAAAATTCAACTCACTTGATTGGCAACTAATTAATCTAATTGGTCAGGTATGGATTAACCATGTGCTGCAACTCTGTGAAGTCTGTAATTGAAGGAAATCGACAAAAATATTGGACAGCTTTGATAATTGTGAAATTGTTAACAGAGTTTTTGGTGCAACCTTATTTGATTTTTTTAGGACTACAAAATAAAAAGCAAATTATAAAACCTGAGAAGTTACTGCTTTATAATAGGGATTACTTTGCCTAGGTGCCTTTCCTCTTTAGACAACTGAGACACCTAAAAAAATAAGTGAATGAAATAAGTTAGGAATATACTTTAAAAGGTTGTTACTACTTTTGTGAATAATGTTTTATTTAAAGTTTTTAAAATTGAAATTTAAAGTAGCGCTTGTGTATGTATGTGTCTGTGTATGTGTGTGTATGTGTGTGTGTGTGTGTGTTGGTGTATGTGCATTAGAACTATAGGGCATGTAGGTGGCCTAGTGGATATAGTACCGGCCATCAAAACACATTAACAGGACTTTAATTCAAATTATAAGTTATGAAATCCTTCTTCTAGTGGGAAAACAGATTAGAAGTAATTTAGGATGTGCTCACTTTTGAAGTAGATTGATCCCCAGCATAAGGGAAGTAAGGACAGGGTTGGTTTGAAAATCTCTCAGGGAATAATCAAGCATTGTTTTCAGAATGCAAAATAGGGTGGAGTGAGGCCTTACAGTGGATAGAACAACAGTCCTGGAGTCAGGAGAAGCCAAGTTCAAATCCACCTGTAGACACTTAATGCTTGCTTAGCTGCAGGTCCTTGTACAAAAAAGTTAGTTGCCCCAGAAAATTTTATTTGTAAGGATAGATGTTGAAAAAGCAAAACATCTGGAAATGTAATTTTGTTGTGCACCACAAACAGAATGAAAGAATTAAAAAATGTTAAGTGAAATAAATGCCTTATGTAATAATTATGCTTTATTGATGACAGTAACTCCAGTGTAGTTAAAATAATAATTCTATTCATTCCTAAGTAATAATCAGTGGCATTTTGTAAGTGGGCATCGAAATTGACTTTAATTTACTATTTATATATTGACCAGTTTCCAGTATATTTCTCTTCTCATTTGGAGAAATGTATAAAAGTTATTACCCTGGTCAAGACAAAATCTATATTACTAAACAAAAGGAAGTATAATTAAGGTTATTTTAGTTATGGTTTATAACGTTCTTAAAATTATTAACTGAAGGACAATGATAATATTTTAATTCTTAAAAGGGATTTTTAGGATAATCTCCTTTGAAATACTCATCCAGGATATTCTGGATTAATTCTTCAAAGGGTCTTTATCTATAAACCAATATTGTCTAAGGATGTATTTCTATAATTTTAATTAGAAGATATATAGCTAACTAAGCAGTACTATTCAAAGGAACTATCTATGTCAATTTATTTCTAGTTATATAGTTAAATTTAAAAATATACTTAATATATGTTTAAAGGTCTTTTAAATTTTGTTATATTAAATGTATATTAAGTGTTCTAAAACAAAAAAAATCCTTTACCTTTTGGTACTATCTTTTATTTACAAAAACTTTGCCTTTCTAAGGCCTTTTGGGAGTTTTTGTATGATGCATCAATTCGAATTTGATACACTTATATTTTGAGGATTTAATTCTAATAAAAACAAGAACTGTTTATATGACCTCTGCCTTGATCACACGCTTCTGTATGCAGGGGATCATCTCATTAAGACCAATCTTATTCTTCATAGCAATTTACTTTAACATATCATGTAGATAACATGCCATTTAACTTACAAATCTCAAAATTCTAATATTTCTCAAGGAAAAATTTGCTTTGAAGTCTCTTTTTTTTCCTAGTAACAATTATGTCTCCAATTAACCTAAAAAATCAGAAAATCTCTGTCTGAGAAAAAAAAAAAACCTAGATTGGACATGCTGTATCCATGAATTGGTATTTTATTCCCAGGATTCCTTCTTGTAGCTCCTGGCTTTTCTTCTAACTGTTCCTTATCTGAACCTGAGAGCCATATTTTAATCTTTCTTCTGAGGTTTATTTCTTCCAGATTACAAGTGATACATCTCAGTCTCAAGACTCATTCAGATACCATGCTGTATCTGACCTGAGCCCCTTGGATACTGAGTGAGATGAATCTTGGCTGTACCTGGGACTCCCCCTCAAACTGGACCTGCTAGTTAGGGAGAGTTCTGTCATAGAGGCAATATTTGTGTGTGGAGTGAATACTGAATCAAAAGGGCAGGTGTAAGATTTTCTTTGTAGCAGTGAGAACCCAGTTGAGGTTATGAATGTGTAGTAAACCATTCAGTACAGTTACATGATTATCTTCATTTCTGTTCGCTAGAATGTGAGTAGTAGTGATGGTGGTCAGTGACAGAAATGATGCAAGGCAAATGCAAATACTGAAATGATAAGGGGAGAAAGACTCAATAATATTGTGTTTATTTTGTACAAATGCAGTAAGAATAAATATTGAAATGGTAGCACAGTCCATATGGCCCAGGTTTTCATGTTCTAATTGATAGAGAACTGAACAAGAGGTAGGTTGATAATATGGAAAAAGAAGTAAAAGTTGGGTAGATGAAGGATAAATTAATATGATAAAGTTATATATATAAATCTGTATAATATTTATTTATATTTATGTATATGTAAATATATTTGTTATGAAGAGATTTACCGCATTGGATAGATTATGAAATATTAATGATGTAAATGAACAAACATATTCACTGGGTGAAAAAATTTGGAAGCATTCTATTCTGTCTCATTAGGGAGAGTACTCGTGTAGCAATCATTAATTCAGAATGCTAGTTAATTTGTTTCAGTACTACAAAGGGAAAACCAGTGATCATCAGCAATGCACCAATAAAAGTGATCTTTCTACATATTCATGATAGAACTAAGTTCTTTGGTCAGTCGTGAGCATAAGTCTGCATGTGTTTATGTGCTTGTGTGTATAGGTATGTTTGTTGAGCTGCTTGCTATCTTAGAGTAAGACCTGCAAAAGATGGAGAAATTGGATTCCACAGGGTGGGGCAGTGAGGAATTCATTGCTAAAGATAAAGTATGCTACCAAGAACTGCAGTTGGATGTTATCTAGTATGTTTCCAAGAAAATGAAAGATTTGGGCAGGAATCAGAAAATTTTCGAATCATCTGAAATGTTATCTAAAGATTTACTTACTGTCCTCTACATAGAAGATGGCTGTCTAATGAAGAAACTGAAAGGCGAATAAATAATATTATACTTGATATAAATTAAACCAGAATTCAAGAAATAAATTCAAGAAATCACTGCAATGGCAAATATATTTTCCTTGAAGAGGCAAATATTTGAATGGCTTGTGTTGATTTAGGTGTATATTTAAAGATAATGAAAAACAGTACTATCGGTATCAATCTCCCCTTCTCCTAGAAATTCCTGAATGTTTCTTGGAATAATTTGAAAACTTTTATGATAGGTCATTCATGAACATTCAGTCTAATTTTAAGTAAATTTTCATTCTTGTGAATAAGAGTCTTTCCTAAAACTTTCTTCAGAGCACATAAGACATCTTTATTTCTGAAGCTGTAGATAATAGGATTGAGCACCGGAGTGAGAATGGTATATGTGATGGCTAAGACTTTGTCCTGACCAGGAGTATGATAGGACCTTGGTCTCATGTATGTGAAAATAATTGACCCATAGTAAATGGTAACCACAGCCAGGTGGGAGGAACAAGTGGAGAAGGCTTTTTTCTGGGCCTCCATGGATTTAATATGAAGCACAGTTCGGAGAATCTGACCATAAGAGGCCAGGATGATGGAAATAGGAATTAGTAGGAAGATTACACCACTCACATTGAGTCCTCTTTCATAGTGTGACGTGTCAGTACAGGCGAGTTTCAACAAGGCTGGAACTTCACAGAAAAAGTGGTCAATGGCTCTGGTGCCACAGAAAGGGAGAAGTAGTACATAAATGGTATGAACTGTAGAGTTGACTGTTCCCCCAAGCCAGCAGCCAGCAGCTAGAATGACACTAATTCGATGACTCATGAGGATGGGGTAGCGCAATGGGTGGCAGATGGCTACATAGCGATCATAGGACATCACTGTGAGAATAAGGCATTCAGCACCCACGAAGATGATATAGAAGAAGATTTGGAACCCACAACCTGCAAATGTGATGGATTTCCTTCCAGAAATGTAGTTACTGGCCATCTTGGGAATGATATTGGAGATGTGCAAGATATCCATGAAGGAGAGATGGCTGAGAAAGAAGTACATTGGAGTGTGGAGGCGGATGTCAATGCAAATAAGAAGAATCAAAACTGTGTTTCCCATAGTTGCCACCATATACATGATGAGAATAAGTGTTAAGAGGAGCAATCCATCCTGGTTTGGATCCAATAATCCTAATAGAATGAAATCTCTAGCAAAAGTCTGATTTTTTTCCTTCCCCAGGAGTATCATTTCACTTTTTCACCTAAAGTGCAAAAGACATATTGTAGAATAGGAAGCAAATTGGATCAATACAAAGCCCTGGATAAAATCCGTAGCAATGAAATGAAAACTGGCAAACAAATATCATTGGGTCATCAAGTTGCAATTTAAGGAATCAAATAAATTACCTGAATTAACTGAGTCCTTGTGATATTCTATTCATTGCCTGAGAGGGTGAAAAATTTATAATTGCTTTTGGGTACAGTGGTACCTTCAGGTTCCTTTCCTAGTTGATTTTTTTAGCTTACTATACAATCAGGAAGCTGATCAGTGTCTCAATGCCTGACCTTTCCTCCTGCCTGGTGAGCAAACAATATTTTCTAATGCCATACAGTGAGCAGAAATTAATGGAAATTTGAGGGAACAATTCGTAAAATATGTACACACTTGAATCAGTAGGAAAATAAAATTCTCTGATCCAATGAAGGATTGATTGGTTTATATCATAATCACTACCATTTTTTGAAATTTTTTTTTTACTTTGTAAAACAAAACAAACATTTCTATCATGTAGCATATTAAAAAGAAAGCGCAAATCAGTTATGTTCAGCTTGATTTTCCTTTCAAATACATGTCTTTTTTCCTTATTTGTCTTTCCTCTGCCAAACCTGTGCTATAGATGACTGCTGTTATTTGACTTAAATAGGTTTATATCAATGAAAGGTGATACCTTCCCTTACTGTTGACAGTAAAAAAGTGAAGATTTGCACTGAACGAGCCTAATAGAAGTTGTACAGACGCAAGTTTATCATTAGCACTAAACACAGTTTGTGGGAGATTGTGCAATAGGAGTTGAGACACAGAGCTGGCTCCTCTTCCTGCCCTCAAAGACCATAAATGGTATATGTGCATAATACATATATTTATATAAATATACATATATGTCTATATTCATATCCACATGATCATATACATATAAACAACATATATCTTTTTCTATCTAAAAGACTTGCATGTACACACACATATACACACAAAAATATTTTATACAGACTTTATTGGTTCTTGGAATCAGAATGCTTCTTTGTTCATATATATCTATTTTTCATTTGTGTATTTATAAAATTCAAACTGTCTCAATCATGCAAAGTCGATCTTAAAATTATATTGCTATAACTTTATACAGCTTTCCCCTCTTTGCTCTTTTTTCATACCTATATTCCATGCATTTTTAACATTATTGAGCTCATCCTTTCTTATAGAAAAGTAGTGTTCCAACACAAATATGCACCACAAATTTTAAGCCATTCCCCAGTTGATGTGGATCACAGCAATTTCCATTTCTTTACCAACACAGAGGGCTGTTATAAATATCCCATTCACATTTAAAGCTATAAATATTATTGAATTTTCCTCTATCTTCTTTTTACTCACTATTTTCTTTCTCAGTATCTTTTTACCCTCTCCCTCTTTCCTTCTTTTTGCTCCCAATTCTCCCACTCTTTTATCCATCTACCCCCTAAAAATATGGTTCCCCTCCTCTACCCACCCTCCTAATTCCAATCTGCATAACTTCCAAAAAAGTTCTTCCCAATTCTATTCCTCTAATCTCCAAAATGTTAATTTTTGTAGACCTGCAAAAGTCAATTGACATCTTGTCCCCTAGGTTTCACACAGCTGTACATGTTCAGAAGACTTTTTGACCAGGCGACCACAGACTCTCATTAACTCCTGCACAATTATTTCACCTTTTCCATTGGTCTAACACTCTCTCCTTCCTGCAAACCAGTTGGTATTTCTTGAGAGTCCACAAAGACCAGATATCCTGGCTTTTGTATTGTATTATCCTCATAAACAATCTGTGAGACTCTAGCAATATCCTTTCACACCCTTGTGGTAGGAAATAATTTGATTCTTTCCTAACACCTTTCCTGACTGACTGTTCTCTATCTTTTGTATGCAAGCTCCTTAAGGGTTAATGAGCTTTTGCCCTACTTTGAATTCCAGACACTTAGCAAGTCTCTCTCATATAATAAGTTCTTAATAAATGTTTGCTGAAAGATAGGTTTCTATTATTGATTAGGGCTTTTAAGCTTTTTC
Source organism: Macrotis lagotis (assembly GCF_037893015.1). Classification (NCBI taxonomy): domain Eukaryota; kingdom Metazoa; phylum Chordata; class Mammalia; order Peramelemorphia; family Peramelidae; genus Macrotis; species Macrotis lagotis. The sequence goes on along the minus strand of NC_133658.1, from coordinate 924,035,896 downwards.
AAAATGGTTCTTTACAATATTATAATCATTTTATATATGTTTCCAGTCAGTTGGTGAAAATCTTCTAATCTTTTCTGAATCTACCACCTATTTTATTTTTACGATGAAATAATATTGTAACATTCTCATACCTTAATATATATGATAGGTCTGAGCTAGGCATGTAGAAGGATGGATAGAAATATATTGATGGGTAGACAGACAGACAGACAGACAGATAGACAGGTGATAGGGATCAATGATAGATGAAAGAAAGATATATATCCCATAATGAAACCCCAAGATTATTGACACTGCTACTGATATTGCAAAAATATCAAGCAGATCCAAATTATTCTTTTCTATGTATAAGTGGTGAAGTAGCTTACTTACAGAATAACTAACATGCATCACCCATATATTCATATTTGATAACTTCTCAGTTTTAGACACAAAATCTTACTAGACAGTTTTCTTAGAATTGTCACAGATATCTTATATTTACCAAAACTCACAAACACACAAACACATAAATTCATAGATATATGGAGAAAGATGGGTGAGTTGGAACTGATGGAAAAAGATTTCTCTAATTTATTTTATAACTTTAATAAACTGGGTTGGTAAATAAGTTTATTGAATAATTAATGATGAATATTTTAATTTAAGTGATCTATGAGGTAATACAAAAATATTTGTCACTTAAACTGGATAATAATGAATAATGAAATGAGGATAAGAAAACATGGGTTGTTCACAGTGGGTTTTGGCAAAATGCTGAGTAATGCTGGTAAATTATAATCACAGTATACATACAATCTATCATCTTTGCAACCCTGTCAACAAAGATAATAAGGTAATGATATCAAAATGCTGTTCTAACATTCTAGAGGGTGCCATATTGTTTTTTGGTGAGCCTTGCTTTCTTTTCTAGAGTTTCACTTAGGACCCCATACACATAGAAAGACACATTAATACATACATAATACATAATTGATAACACATAATATACTCATACATACATGCTTGTGTTATATTTTTTCCTGTTAGTTAAGTCAAACCCTTTTTTTGTAGGTCATACATTCTACACTCTTTCTTTGTTTTAGAAAATTTGCCCAATATTTGCCTTCTTCTAATTCTCTGGTACTTATCTAATTCATCACTATATATCTAATGGCATTGGCATTTACTTAAGAATCTTATCTATCAATTCATTCTTTAACTGGGGATTTAAGTCATTGGAGAGACATTAAAGTATAGTGGAAATACTGTTTCAAATATTGTCTCTAGAAATGTCTAGAAATGTGACACTGAAAAAAATCACTTAACTTCTATGAAGTTATTTTCTCAACATGAATTGGGGGAAAAGTATCTCCCAGAGTTGAGAGGAACAACCAACATAATGTAACGACAACACTTTGCAATCCTTCTAGAACTACATTAAGTTCATGTTCATTGCTTCCATGACACTATCTATCCCATTCTCTTCCATTGATTGTCCCCTAGTTTTCACAGAGCTGTCCATGTTCAAAAGACTTTTTGACCAGGCGACCACAGACTCTCATTCAACTCCTGCACAATTATATTTAATCTTTCCCAACATCAGGCTAGTTTCCAATGAATTTCGTCTTCTTATTATTGAGCCTTCTAATGAATTTCAATTAATTTGTCTAAGTATTGACTTATTTGATCTCCTAAAATTTCTCAAAAGTCTTCTCTAGCAATATAATTCAAAAGCATGAGTTTTGGAGCACTCAGCTTAAGTCATACTCCAATTCTCCTTAGATTTGACTACAGGACCTTTGTCCAGTAGGAAAAGAAAGAGCACACCACTTCAGTATCTTTGTCAAAAAACACTCAAGTGCAGTTTTTAAATGATATCATTATGATCTATGATTGTCAGTTTAATTGAATTCATGAAGTGTTAGCTCTTTCTACACTACCACTCACTAACCTAGAAGAAAAACCCTAAACATCATTTTTCTTATCTTCTTTCTAGCACTAAAATCATCATCCTAGGAAGAAAAAAACAAAGACACATATAGCTTGAATAGCTCTCATTTCTCTCCATTCTTAGTGATTATGACCTTGCCCAGCATCCAGGGCCATCTCCAGTCATCCTGATTCATATCTGGCCACTGGCCCCAGATGGCTTTGGAGGAGAAAGTGCGTTGGTATATTTAAACTTTTGATGTTTGACATAATTGATCAAATTCAAAGGTTGCTTAGGTATAAATTTTACAGATTTGTGGGAAATTGCTGTAAAGCCCAGCCAACCTGATTCAAAGTAGGCCACATTAGTACCAAGGATGGCCAAAAAATATTCCTGAGTTCTAAATACTCTGTGAAGATGAGCTAGAGTCCAGCCCTTTGATTGAATTGAACTGCATCTGACTAGATTGTCTATGTGCTCAAAACACTTGGGTGATTGAAATAGCAAAGACTTGTCCTTATTCAAACTTCTAAGTCCAATTTGGCTTGTTGTCATGGCCTTAGATAGGATCTAAAGAATTCTAAAATTGATACTGGATGTTTCAATGATTTCAAACCCCGTGTTTCTCCACAGTTGATAAAAAAAAAGACTTCTTAGCCTGGCATTTAAGGCCACTAAAATTGTGGTTCTATTCTCTCCACACAGTCTCTACATTGTCATGAAGATCCAATTATTAAGTGTTTTCTTAAAAGATTGCATTATGCAATATATTGAACTTTGAAAAGGAAATACACTGACAAAGGAGGAAGTAGACCTCTCCCAGCCTACCCAAGACTTTCCTCCCTCCGTGGGAGGTGAACTCACAGACCATATCATGCCAAGGATAGAGTTTCTCTTCTCTTTAAGTGGAAATTCCTCAAGTTCCCAATGAACTATCAGCACCTGTCTAGATAGCTTTTCTGCTTTGATCACATTCCAGTCAGCTGGCTGCTGGTTGTATTACTCATATTTAATAATAAGTTCCTTGTACCTTTTATGATGTTGATAAACCCAATATTCAAGCAAAAATATACATTATATGTATTATATGTTGTAGTAAGCCCTGGGTATATGAAGAAAATGAAATAGGAGTCTATCCTCATCCTAATAGCTGTTTCAAGTCTCACCCATAACTTGCACTAAATGCATGTGTGTGGAATTTCAATTTTCAGTGTTGGTACTCTTTGAACCAGTTTCTGTGGGTAGATATAGCCACCAGCTTCCATTTGCTCAGCACCAGAGAAGAATAACTTTCCACTTCCTTAATCCCCTCATTTCACCATTTCCCCTTTCAGAACATCCTTGCCATGAAGGTATTAGAACAGAGTCAAACAACAGTGCTATCTTACTGACTTTAAAAGAAATTAGACATCACCAGTCTCAAATAATCCCTATGCTAAAAGGAAAGATATTCTTGAGCACTCAGCCTTACTTTTTTCCCAAATGAAATTGGATCTTCCCTCTTACAAGGATAAAGCAATCATTCCCCCCACAACCAATTCAGTCAATTGATTGAAAGGAAATAGAATAATGAAGAAATTGAATCAAGTTGATGGAGATCTGGCAAAAAGACCATGGATTTTTCAGTCTCCTGACCTAGAAGGCATGAGAAGATATGATATAAATGTGTCCCCATTTTATCATTCATAACCCCTCTCTTTACCTGTATGTCCTTCTGCACACTTTCCTCTGACCTGTTCAGAAAATGGTATCTAAATAATCCATGTAAAATATTACTTTAAGGGACTCTATAGCATTCTTCCTAATTCCTGTCTTTTAGAAGTTAGAGATATTGCTAGAGTGATGAATAAAGATTTTAGGGAGGCCATTTTAGTCTAAACGAATGAAGAATTGTCAAACAAAAGAACTGTGGAATAATTGCTGATTTAAATTATATAGTTTTCTGGCTTTAAGAGAAGACTAGAAAAACTAATTAATTCCTCCTAAAGTAGTTGGTGTTGAACCAGTTGACCTCAAAGCTGTCTCTCAATTCTTAGCTGGAGAATTGCAGATTCACAAGAAGGAGTCGACTACCAAGGAAGATGATTTGGTTGTTGAACTGAATACCCATTCATTTCTTTTCATTCCAAATAGCTTCATATACATATTGCTCCTGAAAACACTGCCTTCCTGTTAAATGATAACAAGGCAATGAGAAGACTTTAATGAAAGCAATACTGAATTTGGGAATGAGGTACTGAATTCTAATTTTCCTGCTATTTACTCCTTCCTTGAATTTCAGCAACTCAACTTACTTTGCAGTGACTCAATTTCTTTGTATATAAAAACAAAGATAAAGCTGGGGTAGGTGAATTATAAGATTCATCCAATCTCCAAATCAATGATCCTAGGATTTGTAGGTAGCATCATGGCATACTGAAGACTAAGGATCAAGCCAGGTTAAAGGTAGTCCCTGACTATATAAGCCTGATTTTTCACTTAACCTCTCTGAGTTTCACTGTTTCCAGCTTTACAATGGGGCTAATAAAAACTACTCAACATTTCCTGTTAAGATCACCTGAGATAAGGTTGTATACAGTCAGTAAAGAATACTTTCTTTTTCAAAAGACATTAAAAGTTCTTGCAATTGCAAATATTACAAATTGCAAGGCATTAATGAAATATTTCTTATTGATGCTGTTAAAGTTATTTTTTACTGGGGGCGGCTAGGTGGCACCATGGATAAAGCACTGGCCCTGGAGTCAGGAGTACCTGGGTTCAAATCCGGTCTCAGACACTTAATAATGACCTAGCTGTGTGACCTTGGGCAAGCCACTTAACCCCATTTGCCTTGCCAAAATCTAAAAACAAAACAAAACAAAAAAATTAAAGTTATTTTTTACCTTGGGATCCAATTTTTGCAAACATGAAAGAATAGAGAGCAGAAATCAGGCAAATCATTATACTAACTCCTATTATGCCCTCATCCTTACCAAGTATTCCTGGAGACTGCAGGTCAGCACATGATACCTTAGCAATCTAGAAAATTCTCAATGAACTGAGACAAACTAAATGAAGAAAAACATTGAGACAATTTAAAACATTTATATTCCCAATCAGCACTTTTAGGAACTTGCCTGATCAAAATGGTCTGGGGGCACAACTGCCTGAGAATGGAGAAAGGCAATGGTGGTTTTGGTTCCTTACTGCTTTCCTGCTAGAACTATAAAGCATAAAGATGTATGTGATGTAAGGTGCTCTTGAAGAAAAATGTTTCTTTGTACTTCCTAATTAGAAAAAAAGGCCCCTTTGGGATTTTATTCCAGGTTTTTTGTAAGGCAAGTGGGGTTAAGTGGCTTGCCCAAGGCCACACAGCTTTGGGATTTTTTAATGGGTCTTCAGAGAATTCATTTTTCCTAGCTGTCCACTTATGATTTTATGGACTAATTGGATATTTTCTGTAGACCCATGGATAGATAATTCACTAAATATCTTTGTAGGGAATGACTAGAAGAGGACAAAGAGAATGGCCAAGGACCTTTTGTTTACTCCATGTTAGAAATGACCAAAGGAATTGGGGATGCGGGAAGCCTCAAATCTACTTAATTATAAAATTTATATAGGCCTTTAATATCTACAAATATAAACTCAATTTATTTTTCCAACCACCCTGGCTTGTTTTTTTAGTCAAGTTTGTTTCTTTGATACTCAATTTGTGTTTTTTTGTAATAATACTGAAATGGTACATTCTTCTCCATCTCATTTTGCAGCTGAAGAATTAAGGAAAACACGTTTAAATTATTTATGCAATGCTACACAACCAATAAGCATTAGAGGTCAGATTTCAACTCATGAATATGAGTCTTTTCTGATTCTGCGAATGGTGATCCATCTACTGTGCCCTTTAGATAGCAAATGCTTGTATTTATTAGAGGTCTATAAGCTCTATGCCATCAATGTCATTTTGAGCTCCCCACAACCCTTGCAATAATTAAAGTAAAAAGTATGCTTTTCATGGAACTAGTATGGAAAAATGACAGTTTTTTAACTGGTGTATCCAAAGGATTGCTTAAAAGAATTGCCTTTTTTTTTTCTTTTGCTTTGGAAATAAATTCATTCCCAACAAGGTCAGAGCTATAGTTCTAGAGGAAAGTAAGGACCGTGGCCAGGGATCAGTTCAGTATTCATCATCCTTGTGTTTAATGGTTGATTTTTTAAAACCATTAACAGAGACATTTTTAGTCACAAGATGCAATAAGGAGAGAGGTACAAACACTTGGTACAAACACAAGATCACCTTGGTCCTTGGAGAGAATGGGCTTAAATTCTGAATAGTTTCTCCAGAGCATTTGGTTTATGATGCCTTTATGAGGCAGAAGCATATTTCAGAACTCACTGAATTGAGAGATTTCAACTCAAATTGACATGATCCAGTAAGTCTTTGCTGTGTGACAAATATTATGCTGGACCATTGCCATATACATAACAGATTATTCCCTGGAGGAATTCACAATGTAGGTGAGGCAGCACACAGACTCTGGCCATGTAACAAAATAAAAAGAATATTCCAAGCCTACATAAAGGAGTTTATAGAGAGAAACATGAGAACAATTGAAGGTCTCTGAAACTGTCTCATGTAAATTGTAGTCCCAGAGCTATGGCTTGAAGGAAGTGACCTAAGGAGGACATGCAGCCCATGCTGAATCTGAGATGTCAAAAAAATGTCCTTTCAGCATCATTATCCAAATACCTCATAATAATATTTGCCTTGGTTTAAGCTTTCTGTACACTCATTTCAATTGTGTCTGATTTTTGGCAAAGATCATTTTAATGGTTTACCATTTTCATTTCCATCTCATTTCATAAATTTGTAAACTTAGTCAAATAAGATAAAGCAGCTTGCCCAGGATGGAAGCCAGATTTGAACTCAGAAAAATGAGTCTTTGATACTTCAGGCTCATCTCTCTCTCTCAACTGGGCCATCTAACAGTCTGGTGTCAAAATTACAATTCTTAAATCTCAACATTGCACCCTTCTTTTCAGATATAAACATTTTATTTTAGATGAAAAAAAATGTGTAAAATCAAAGCTGTTCAAAATCACTAATTAAGAAAATACCTAAAATTTAGACAAATATTGAAAAGAATTTTCATATATATGTGATAAACAGGAGGTCCCCAAATCTTGGTGATCTTTTGAGCCATATGATTAGTGTGGAGATCCTGATCCTTAGCCAGAAGGAGCTGGCTGCAAGAGGACTACTTTGCATTGACATCTGTCTTGGAAAAAGTAGCCAGAGTCAGGAGGCCAATCCCTCCAACTATTTTCTAGTCAGGGATTTCTTAATTTTGTTAAAACAGCACCTATAAAAGTAGAGTTCAGAGTTCTTCCAAATGAGAGGCAGACAATAAACGATCAATATCATAATTACAACAAAGCTGAAAGGAGAAATAATATCATGTAATCATGTACCAATTATAGGTGGAGAAGACAACCAATCATACAATTCGTTGCTCAAATCTATATTTTCTTCCCTAACACAAAATATTCATTACAGAGTTTCCTAATGCATTAATCAAATGGTTAAGATCTTCAAACATTCTTCTTCTGAGCCTTTAATGCTCTAGTTACATTTTCTGACAATTCTTGAATATGTTTTGCTTTGATCCTTTCCCTATTCATCACTTCTTTACCTACACATGCTCAAATAGCGCAATTGTAATAATTAATCTTATACCCCTCTTTTTCTTAGTAATGATCGTTAATTCCTCTATATGGGGTGGAATGAGAAAATAAAGGTAGAAAATGTGCATTTTTAAAATCCCAAGCATGTAAATTTAAACAAAGGGGTTTTGTAGGAAATCTTTTTTCTATCTTTAGTAATTTCTACAAATGAAACTCCTAGCATTCTTAAGATCCTAAATGCTCCTATGCTGTAAATATGTGGATGAATTGAATGATTAGTTTTAATTCACTTAATACATGGTTCAACAGTATACTTTTTGCAAAAACATACAGGTGTCATACTATTTAAGCCAGAAAAATTGTACCTAACTTCTGTTCTCAGCATCGCTTCTTTGATATTTCCAATAGTAACTTTGTAATATCCCAAATAATTTGCAGCTTCCCCCAGCAATACAATTTCAGACATACTTTTCTCTCCATAGTATAGTAGTTACCCATGGAGGGTTTTGAACATAAGTCCAATATTCAGTTCCTTTTTCAGTCTCCAAATTGTTCATGTAATGTTAACATCACAAATTGTCTTATAAGTCCATGTTGTGCTTTCTTTTTGCATGGTCTATCCTTCCTTCTCCTCTTATTCTTTCTTTTTGATTTCTTAAGTGGAAGTTATTCATTTTCTGCATTATTTGATTAATCTGGTCTGCATGGTCTGAAGTTCATTTCTGGCATCCAGGCATTTTCTCCATCTGTGGACAAAACAGAAGCATGCCCTGGACCCCAGATTAGTAATTAATCAGGTCCTTTTCATTGTCCATCCTCGGGGTCCTTCCGCAGGACCATGCTCTTTTCTTCATGTTGCATATCCTTATTAAAAAATCTTTCTGTAGGTGTTAATTGTTTATCATTTATTGTTAAAAAAAATTCATGGCATATAAGGCAAGATTTGTTCTCCTCTTTTGTATCACTTTTGTCCCTATATGTTCCCCCTTCTTTAGTATTTCCAGGATCTCTTAAGATCTTTATGTTTCCTAGCTACTGAAGTTTGACCAGTGGGGTTATAGGGAATGCCTGTAATATGTTTTACATTGTAATAAAGGCAGAAATGATTAAATGCCATAGAAATATAGCCAGGGCCATTACTAGTTTTTATAGATTTTAGTATCCCGGCAAAACACACACCTTGAATAGCCTCTGAAAATTTTGCTGTTGCCATTGTATATGAATTAAATATATCTACAGTAATATGAATAAATTTCCTTTTTCCAAAAGGTACATAATGAGTCACATCTATTGGCCATAACTCATTAGGAACCTGGCCTCTAGGATTCTTAGAATAATTTGGAGGGGTAGGTAAATATGGAGTGCATTGTAGACAGGATTTTGCTATATTCCTTGCTTGATTTCTGGTGATTTTAAATTCTTTCCTTACTAAAGAGACATTCTGATAAAATATTTTGAGAGACAGTTTAACTTGCTCTTCTGCTAAGCTTATAAGGAGTGGAAAGGTTAATTGATCAGCCCTATGACTGCCTTCATAGCTAGGCCCAGGCAATCCAAGTGGGAATTTATATGCTCATTTAAAGAAGGGATTGTATCTATTTCTTATAACTTCTTATAATTCTCTAAAGAGTTGATATAATTCTACATCAGTGCTGTGATTCATAAAGGCTGTTTCTTTGTGTCTGACCACATGATAATTATGCTTCCTATGTGTAAAAATGTTAAGGAGTCGTGGCTCTTCTGTTAATACCATGAATATAGCATGTAATTTATTCTCTTGTATTAATGTAAAAGGAGAATGTAATTTCTTTTCTGTTACTGCATTTACACTTGGAACTAGAGTTCTAGAAGAAGGTCCACCACATTGTTTAAAAATTTCAGAGAACCCAGAGGGTAATAGCTTCTGAGATTTTCCTTCATTACCTCTATAAAGAAATCAATCATTAATTCTATGCTTTGAAATATCTTGCTCATCAGTAAGTTATCTAATTATGGGTTACATAATTTTTAATTTCCAAATCAATTTTCAAAGCCCCTCACATTTATTCAATATTATTAAGTTAAGATGTACTTCCCAATCTCTTATATACCCTTCTTCTGAGTTTACCATTTTGGTTTTTAAAAAATTGAACATTTCACTCTTAACCTACGAGAAACATAAGATTTCCAAGCTGACACCTCATTCTCTTAAAGCCAAAACAAAAGTTCTCTTAAAGTTAACCTTGGAACTGAATATTTTTTACACACAAATATTTTTCACAACTTGTTTCATAAGCTTATTTTCCTCTAGTTCAGTTATACTCCTATTTTCAAAAAGAAAATAAGAATTTAGTTTTATGTATATATATTTCAAAAACCCAATGCAAATCTTTTTACCGATGCTAGTATTACAAGATACATATATAATTTCTTCTTCTTAAATAACAGATATTAATTAAGCTACTTTGATCTTACATATAAATATTACCTTTCATAAAAATGAGGTGAAAAAACAAAGCTTTTCACCAACTCTATGGGCCAAAAAGACTTTGAGAGATATAACCTGTTGCCAAGGTATTCTCTAATTTTCTTATAACAAGTCTTTACAATTGTAATGGATGACACTTCAATTCATTCATATTTTTTATTGTAACAAAATTTTAAATTTTCAAACACAATTTTGAATCTGTACTTATACAAAGTTTACTAATTACACATAGCACATTTTGATTTAATGTATATTTCCTTTACTCCCTAAAACTTTGAAATAAAAAATTCTTAAAACCAGATATTTCTAAAATTATTTATGATTACAAAATTTGCTTTATAGTTCTCTTAACAATCTTATAAATTCCAAAACTCAAAGTCAAAATTACCTTAAATTATTTTCCTTTTCATAATATGTTTGAAAATTGTTCTTTTTTGTATCAGTGCTAATCTAACTTCTCAATGCTCTCACTATAAGGATTTTCTATCCTCACAGACAAAATGATGCTCTGAGAATTGGAAATTCCCCACATTTTGAGATAATCAAGTTAGTATGTACTAATTCTTTACCTTTACTGTTTGTCATTCCTCACTCACCAAAATTTTTTTCCAAGTACAGAAACTACACCCCAAGTATATATTGAATCTGGGTAAATATTATCACCCCCCCCTTTTTTTCTTAGCAATTTTAAAGTCTAAGAGCACGTAACTCAGAAGTCTGTTCTAACAACAATTTTGGCAGACTCTCAGCCCCTTTCAAAGCCATTTTGCCTCTATCTATTTTAGCATTCCCAGTTTTCCTCCTAAAACTTTGGAGGAACCATAAAACATTACAACCAAAAAAAAATCAGTATTTTTTACAAACTCCTTAATTCAGTTACAAGTATTTTCAGATAACTTTGTACAGAGGATTGGCACATTATAGAATTACCCAATATGAAGACAGTTAACATTTACCTAGCAATTGCTTTCATATCAAACTTTTTACTTTATGGTGTTTATTAATTTTTCTTTCTGGTATCATTCCAAGATATTGAAAAAGTGGCATTTTAATGGAATTTTCAGATTGCCCCAACTTCATTTAAATGCATATCTCCATATAGACTTATAGCTATCTATACATTCTTCTCTTCTTACATTGGGCTTAAACCAATTTACATACTTCACAAATGGATCAAAACCCCCAATAGTCCCTATATACCTTTTAAGATTTTTCCTTGCAACCCTTTTGCCTCTTCCCAGTTCTTTCAGAACCATTACTCAAAGTGAACTACTTACATTTTCCCTTAATATCCTGTTCTATTATTCTTTTCCATTAACTTTTTGTTATTAAGACAGATCAAGAAAAATAATTTTCGGGACAATTTCAATTTCTTCTATGTCCCCTTTAAGTATAATTTGCCAAATCAGCAAGTAAAACCCTGTTAGTCAATCAAACAAGAAAATAAAAAAAGAGAAAATAAGAGAAAATAGTGTAACACTTTTCCCGACAAAACAACATGATTTTCAGTAAGATCTCCTGTGGTGCCAAATCATGAGTTTTTGGAAAAAGTAAAAGTTTCAATTTTGAAAAGAGAGAAAGGAAAGGGGATTGACCAATGAGACCACAGAGACATGAAAGCAGGCCTGACCATGAAGAGACAAGTGAAAGCTTCCCTCTGTCTGTACTTTAAAACCAACACATATTAATCACATAAACAGAATCAGGATACTTTGAATCAGAGAGGCCTCTGAACTCTGGGGAAAACCCCACCTTGCTCTCACACTAGAGAAAATCTAGACAATATTCTATTTTTCACAATACACTTTTCCATACAAAGGTGTTAATATTTAACATTTCTAGATTTTAATAGATACAACTTTTGAGAAGACAGTCACTCAAAATCCCTCAGTCTAATTTTAATAGCTCCTGTCCTCTTTTCAGCTAGAATAAACAAAATAACATCTTTTTAAGGGGACAGTCCTAAGTCTTTTCTGGGGGGGGGGCAGAATGTTCCGATTTTTAAATCCTCTCATTACCCATAATTTTCTGTAATAAGTAATATTATCAGAATCGATGAACTATTTAGTTTCCCTTTTTTTGGAATTTCTTTATAATCAAATTATATATTTTAGAATTTTACCTGATTCTCTTGTCTTTCTGAAATTTAATTTGCTAAAATGTTTTCAAATTAAAATAGCATTTCTTTTTATAATTTTTTTATTTAACATATTTGATAATATACATTGTCTCCTGATTATTTATTTATTTATTTATTTATTTTATTTTAAGGCAATGGACTTAGGTTTTTGCCCAAGGTCACACAGCAAGGCAATTATTAAGTGTCTGAGACTGGGTTTGAAATCAGGTCCACCTGATTCCTTGGCCAATGCTCTGTCCACTGCTCCACATAGCTGCTCCCCACAACCCTGATTCTTTTAACTTCAGATAAATTTCCTTTTTAACACTTGTTTATCTAAGTATTCATGAAGTAATTCTCTCTCTCTCTAGCTAGTCTCTTTTCCCTAAAATCCTCTTTCTGGTAACTTCAAAATCGAGACATAAGAGCCAGAACTACAAGCAGACAAGCCACGGAAAAAAGCAATTTGGTAGAATCACAGTGAAGAAGTGGGGAAGAGAAAAATGCAATGGTATACTATCATACATAACAATATTAATTTATCTGTTCACACTCTGTTCTCCAATCATGTGGATTCAAAGTAACTTTTAATCTCAATTCTCCTTTCCTTGGGAACCACGGAGAATATTCATAAATGGTCTGTAAAAACTTACAGATTTGCTTTTTGACAATGTCTAAGCCCTTCTCTTTAGCCAGTTTCTTTAAAATATTTATGTTCTGCCCTGGCTTCTTTACTTCTTTAGATAGTTTCTTCCATATTAAGATCCTTGTACTCCCTTGGAAAATGAAACTAAAGGCCATACCGCTGATTGGCTTCTCATCAAACCTGCTCCTCATATCCGTCTTGTCCCGGGAATTATGATGGCCTCACCAAGGTGTTTTCTTTTCCAGAAAGACTAGCTAAACCTCCGGATGGCTTCAAGTCCCAGTGTCTGCCCCACATAAGGGCACCAAATGTTAGAGTCCCCCAACTGGCAGGGGAATTGAGGTCAGGAGAGAAGTGAGATGCGTACACGTGTGTGGAGTTTTTAGCAGAACAACTAGCAGAGCCATATATTCTCATTATATATTTCAATAATGTTTCTCAAACTTTCACAGTATGTAACCTAGGTCAAGAAGGTTGGGTACAAGAGTATCACACTAGTGAGGTTACATGGGGACATAGTTGTGTGATCACAGGAGAGTTTCATGGAAAACTTTGTGCCTGATGGTCACATAAGCCTGAAAGTTAGTCAGCTGATCTTTAACCCAGACTTTCTTAGTAGACTTTTCCACAGAGAAATGTGTGCCTGTTTCTTCTCCTAAAAGATAAAACGTTAGTCACCCAGGTAAAGACCATCATTAATATTACTATACACAAAGATGTGTATTTAAGATGATTTTAATTAAGATTTATAAAGTCCTTAAGATTATGAATTAAAGTACACAACTATTTTAATTCTAAAAAGGGACTTTTAGAATCATCTAGATATACTCATCAAAGATATTCTGGGTTAAATCTTCATTCAAAATTGGTTTTATATACTGATATATAAGGAGGGCCCATAATGTATTTTATTTTATTTTTATTTTTTAGGGTTTTTTTTTTCAAGGCAAATGGGGTTAAGTGGCTTGCCCAAGGCCACACAGCTAGGTCATTATTAAGTGTCTGTGACCGGATTTGAACCCAGGTACTCCTGACTCCAGGGCTGGTGCTTGATCCACTTCGCCACCTAGCTGCCCCTCATAATGTATTTTAAAATTATCTCAAAAAAATTCATTTTCTGCTAAGACTTTTGATTCCTTTTAAACATTAGTAAAAGAGTTACTCTTTTATTGTAAATCCTTTATTGAACACACATTGTTCTAAAATGATTATTAAATGTATGTATTAAAAGTTCAAGTTGATCTGGCAAATTTTATTGAATTCACTTTCAAATTTTTTACAAAAATACTCTGATATTTGTCGGCAAGTGGAAATTCACTTTCCAAGTATAAACTGAAATTCAATTGAATGATGAAAAATATAAAGAACTGAATTTTCTCTGTTTATCAGTCAGGGTTGTGGATTATGCTCTAGAAGTTTCCCGGTTTCTTTTTCTAAAAATGGACACATTAATTTATTTCTCAAGGAAAAATTTGCATCAAAATATCTTTTTTTCTAGGACCCAACATCTCTTCATTTCACCTGAACTAGAGAAAATCTCTCTCTGTGATTAAGCCTAGATTGGCCATGCTAGAAAAACTGATTCAATTTCCAAATGAGTCAGTTTTTGTAGGAATTTCTTTTCTGTTTTCATGAATTGGTATTTTGTCCAAGGACTTCTTCCCGTAGCTCCTGGCTTTTCTTCTTACTATTCCTTATCTGAACCCGAGAGCCATACTTTAATCTTTGTTGTGAAGTTTATTTCTTACAGTTTACAAGGGATACATCTCAATCTCATTACCCAAGCAGATACCATGCTGTCCTTGAATAAAGGAGCCAATTGTCCATAGGAGCCAGTGTCAGTTGTATTCGACCTCAGGCCATTGGATTTTGAGTGAGATGATTCTTATCTGCCCGCCTCCAAAAATAAAAAAAACTGGACCCGCTAGGTAAGGACACTCCTATCACAGAGGCAACGTTTCAGTGTGGGCAAGAGAATAATGAGTCGATAAGGCAAATGTAAGATTTTCTTTGTAGCATGGAAAGTCCAATTGAGGTTGTGAATGTGTAGTTGACCCATTCAGGATAGTTAGATGATTGTCTTCATTTTTGTTCTCCATAATGTACATAGGAGCAAAGGTAGCAAATGATGGATTTGATCCTAAACAATGGAAATGATTCCAAAATAGAAATGATAAGGGGAGAAGGAATGAAGAGTAGAGTCCTTACTGAGTACAACACCCATTGAAATGCACTAAGAATAAATATTGAAATGGTAGACAATTCAGGTTCCTAAGGATTTCATGTTCTATTAGACAGACAACTGAACAAGAGGTAGGTTGATAATATGTAAAAATTAGAAGTAGAAGTTGGGTAAGTTGAAGGACAAATTGAGATGATAAATTTGTATATACATATAGATGTATTTATACATATATACATGTCATATATATTGTTTTACCACATTGGATAGATTATGAAATATTTCTGCTGTAGAATGCACAAAATATTTTGTAGAGTGAAAAGTAATAGAAGGGTTCCATTCTATATCAGTACAGAGAGGAACTTACATATGAGCAAATAATCCAGAATTTGAGCTAATTGTGTTCAGTGTTTCAATGGGAAAACCCAAGTCAGCTGCAGCCTCACCATCACAATTGATTTTCCATTTATTAGTGATAAAACCATTTTCTTTTGTCAGTGGAGAACAGAAATCTATATGTGTTTGTGTATTTCTGTTTGTGTTTGTGTGTGTGAACTATTTACTATCTGAGAATAAGCCCAGGTGAACCTGAAGAAGTTGAATTCCAGATTGTGAGACAAGGAGGAATTGTTTGATAAAGTTAAAGTGTGACCATGAAAATGCAGTTTGATGTTGCCTATGATGTAGTCCTGAAAATGAAAGATTTGGGGATGAATTAGAGAATTTTAAAATTATGTGTAAATATTATCTAAGCATTTGGTTACCACCCTATATATATAGGAGATGGTTGTCTAATAGAGGAATTGAAACATGAATCAATAGTATTATTCTTGGTATCAGTTAAACCAGAATTCATGAAATAAATTCAACAAATAAATAGAATGAAATATAGAATTTCCTCAGAGAGGAAAATATTTGAATTGATTGAGTTCATTTTGTTATATATTTAAAGTTAATAAAACACAGCATTTTTAATGCTACCTCCCTTTGCTGGAAATTCATGAATGTTATTTGGGATAATTTCCACACATTTCTAATAGGTCATCCATGAGCATTCAATCTTATTTTAATTGAATTTTCATTTCTGTGAATAAGTGTATTTCCTAAAACCTTCCTCACAGCACATAAAACATCTTTATTTCTGAAGCTGTAGATAATAGGATTGAGCATGGGAGTGAGAATGGTATATGTGATGGCTAAAACCTTATCCTGCCCAGGAGTATGATAGGACCTTGGTCTCATGTATGTAAAAATAAATGACCCATAGTAAATGGTAACCACAGCTAGGTGGGAGGAACAAGTGGAGAAGGCTTTTTTCTGGGCCTCCATTGATTTAATGTGAAGGACAGTTCGGAGAATCTGACCATAAGAGGCAAGGATGATGGAAAGGGGAATTAGCAGGAATATTACAGCACTCACATTTAGTCCTCCTTCATACTGTGATGTGTCAGAACAGGAGAGTTTCAACAAGGCTGGGACTTCACAGAAAAAGTGATCAATGACTCTGGTGCCACAGAAAGGGAGGTGCAGTACGTAAGTTATATGAATTGTAGAGTTGATTGCTCCCCCAAGCCAGCATCCAGCAGCCATGATGACACTAATTCGATGGCTCATGAGGATGGGGTAACGCAGTGGGTGGCAGATGGCTACATAGCGATCATAGGACATGACTGTGAGAATAAGGCATTCAGCACCCACACAGCTGGAATAGAGGAAGCTTTGGAACCCACAACCTGCAAATGTGATGGATTTACTGCCAGATATGTAGTTACTGGCCATCTTGGGGATGATATTGGAGATGTGCAAGATATCCATGAAGGAGAGATGGCTGAGAAGGAAATACATTGGAGTGTGGAGGTGGATGTCAATGCGGATAAGAAGAACCAAAAATGTGTTTCCCATAATTGCCACCATAAACATGCTGAGAATAAGTGTTAAGAGGAGCAATCCATAGTGGTTTGGATCCAGTAATCCTGATAAGATGAAATCTCTACCAAAAGTCTGATTCTTTTCCTTCCACAGCTGTATCATTTCACTTTTTCACCTAAAGTGCAAAGGACATGTTTAGCAAAGGAAGTAGATTGGATGAATACAAAGTCCTGGATGGAGTCAATTGCCATAAAATAACAGTCCACAAAAAAGCATTGGATCACTAAGTTGCAATTCAAGGAAATCCATCAAATTAATTGTTTGAATTTACTGAGTCCTTGGAAGAATATCATCACTAAATGAAGTGCTAAAAAAATCATAGTGACATATATATGTGTGTATGTGTGCATGAGTGTGTGTGTGTGTGTGTATTCCTCCCATCAGGTTCCTTTCTTAGTTGACTATTTTAGCTTGATAGACAATCAAGGAAGCAGATTCAGCTTCTCAATGCCTAGACTTTCCTCTTAACTGGGTAGAAAGAAACATTTTCCAGTAATGGAACTTTGGAGAGAATTATTTGTAAAATGTGAGAACATACTTGATTCAGTAAAAAAAAATTCCCTGAGTCAATGAAGGCTTGATTGTTTCATATCATCATCATCATCATCATCATCATCATCATCACTATTGTTATTTTTAATTGTTTTATTTTTATTTGAAAAAATAATAAGCATTTCCACAATATAACGTTAAAAACAAAACTTATCAATAATGTAGAACATGCTTTTCCTTTTAAATAACTATTTTGTAAATGTCTTTTCCCCCTTTTGTGTCTTCCCTATGACAAACCTTTCATACAATTTATTGTTGTTATCATTAGACTCAAATTGATATATATACATATATATATATATATATACCAATAAAATGTGATGGAGTCCTTGGCTGGGGAGGCAAGAACAGTAGAAGAATCAAGATTTTCACGATAAGAATCTAATAGAGGTACCACATACAAAAGGTTATTGTCAGCACTAAACACAGCTTATGTGAGATTGTGCAGTATGAGGTGAGACACAGCTCTGTCTTCTCTGTCTCTCCTCAATACATTTCCCGGGTGTCTGTGTGTCTGTGTATGTGTGTGTGTGTGTGTGTGTGTGTGTGTGTGTGTGTGTGTGTGTATGCATATAGCTATCTATCTATGTAGATATACCATACATAAATATTTTGATATATACACACACATATCTTTATATATAAATATCTTTATATATATGACATTTATAAGTACACATGTAATAATATATACAATTATAATTGCATAAATATTCATGCATATATGTAAATTATTTTTACATATTTTTATTAGCTCTTTCTTTGGATTCATGTTGCTTTTTATAAATCTTATAATTTAAATACATATAGATAAATATATCTAGCGTCAAAATGTCATGGTCTGCTCTCTTTGTTCTTCTAACATCATTGAGCCCATTATTTCTTCTAGTACAACAGTATTCCAAAACAAAATATATGCCACAACTTGGTTAGCCATTCCTTAACTGATGGAGATGCCTGAAAGTTTCTGTTCTTTGCCAACACAGTGAACTGTTATAAAAATCCCATTCATGTTTATAGTTATCATTATTAGTAGTAGTATTAGTATTAGTATTATTGTGGTTTTTCTCTTCATCTGATTTTTACTCACTTTCTCAGTGACTTCTTACCCACTCCCTCTTACCTTATTTTTTGCTCCCAGCCCTTCCACTCTTCTGCTCATTCATCCCTCCAAGTATATGGCCCTACCCTCTCCCTCACCCATCTCGTTCCAATCTACACAACTCTGTTCTGCTCTCCAAAGTCCTAATCTCTATAGACTCTAAAAATCCAACACCATCTTTTCCCCTACTGCTCTACATGTTCAGATTTTTTTCCCCACACTTACAAATGAACAGATTGCTTCTTTCTTCAGCCTACATGAGGGTAAGGAACAGATGTTATCAGTCCTCCATTCCTACTGACATCCTCTATGTTAACTCTTTTTTTAAATCCCACTTTTAATATATAATTGTTTCCTTTTGTCTTTTCCTGCAGAATTTTACATTTTAGGATCCCATCATGATGCACAACTCAGGTTTAATTATCTTATAAATTATTTTAGCAATGATTACAATCTTAAGAATCCTGATAAATGTTTTAATATATGTGTTTACATTTATGTGCATGTATATACACACATACATATATTTGTATGAGTACAAATAATATTTACATATTATATATACATATATGGGTGTGTAATATATTACAAAATCAGTTTGACATTAGTGAGTGCCTTATAGTTATTCTTTGATGTTTTCTTTATATTTCCACTGGATCTTTTTATTTCAAACTTTTCATTGAATCCCTTTATTACAAATACCGGAAATGCTTTTTAGATCATCAAATATCCTATTTTCCTCATTCATAATAATACTCAACTTTTCTTGACTGAAATTCTACCTTTTATGCTTTTTGAAATATGTTATAAGACCTATTATCTTTTAAAGTGGAAAATACTAGGTTTTGTGAATTGAATTCCAGACCTTATTTCCACTGCATTTAAATTGCATTTTTTTTTCCTTTTGCTTACAATGATTTCTTCATAAACTGGTAAGATTGAAACTTTGCTTTGACATTCCTGTAAGTTTTCTCACACGATCTCTTTCAGATTGTGAGTGATAAGTTTTTCTACTTCTTCTTTAGCCTCCTATTCTAAAACCTGGGGGCAATTTTCTTAATAATTCTTTATAATATCACCAGATAATCTCACAATTTTTATATCTTCCCTACTTAATTTGTTCTTCACATCAATTGCTTTTTATAGGATATTTCATATTCACTTCTATTTTTTCTCATTTTATTATTTCTTGGTGTCTTATAGTGTCACAATTCTTCTTGCCCAATTCTAGTTTTCAAGGAATCAATTTATTTTTTAGATTGGGTATCTCTTTTTTCAGTTGTTTACCTTCCTTTGCATATATTCTTATTACTTTTATTTTTCTCCATTTCTTTTTCAGTCTCTCTTTTATTTGATTTTTGAATTCTTTTTAAAGTTTTTTTTCATGATTCCTTTGAGGGCTTGCAAGCATTTAGTACTCAGGTTATTATTTTGCTTATTTATTTTTATTTTATTTTTCATAGTTTCTTATCAAGATCAGGCGTGAAGTTTGGCTAATGTTGCTCCTGGCTTATGGTCCTCCTTACTGTTGTTTTCTTAATTCTGTCCAGAGGCTCAAGCACAAGGAATTATGTTTTTCCCTAAACTGCCATTAGGGACCCCATCCACACCGTTCCCTAAATGATTTTGCTCTCTGTGGTTCTGCACTCACCAGACATATACTCCCTCTTCCTCACTTACAGCCACAGTTCGGGGTCACTTCCAGCAAGGCTTGGTTTACAGAAACAGGACAAGGTTGGGTGGAGGGGGCTTCAGTCTTCTCCCATTCAGCTATCTATTATTAGTAAAATGAAAATTTATGATGTGAAAGTTCTTGAGTTTGTGAGTGAGGTACAAGTTAAGGTAAAATTTCTGGAAACTAAGTCTGCGTTCCAGTGTCAATGCTGCCTATTTATTATACCTTGGATTTGACCTAGAGGCATTTTACCCTTCACTCAGGTCAAAACTCAGACCCTGGAAGTCCTGTCTTTTGTGAGGTCTTCTCAAGTTATTGTAGGAGGACTATTATATTACCCATTTATTTTTGCTTCTCTCCATTCATTTCTTGGTGTGTTTCTGTTGGTTTGTGGAGAAAATCTGCAGAAGCTGAAAATTTCTAATCTATTTCACCATCTTAGCACAATACCCCTTCCATACAATTAACATCATCATCATCATCATCACCATCTTCATCAATCAACATCATTATCATTATCATCATCATTATTGTAATCATAATAATCTTATCATCAACAATGTCATTTATATTAACCTTAATATCTTCAAAATACTTTACATGTCTTCTCTCAGCTCTTTGCAGAATCTATATGCAAATCAAGATATAATTATTAATTTTACAGTTAAGGAAACTGGGGAGAATTAATGGTTATATGGTTATAATGGTTATAAATATCAAAGAAAGAATCTGAATACAGGTATTCCTGAATGTAATTCAGCACTTCATCATTTAGAAGAGTGGTGTCAAATTCAAAAAGAAATGAGAGCCACTAATCCATATGTAAGTATTCCTGAGGGTAGTATATTGATTTAATTTTATTTTCATTTATTTTGTCAGTCAATTACATTTTATCTTGGTTTGTACTGCAATTTCATAGTGTTTAATATCAAGTGAATTCCAGGCCATGGCTTAACATCTCTCAGATGCTGCTCTCAGATTATAATAAAAGTCAATGTGATGAATTTGCTAACCTGTGCTGATGTTTTTCAAAACTAAAGTTAGGAGTGGCTAGGTGGCACAGTGGATAAAGCACCGGCCCTGGAGTCAGGTGTACCTGGGTTCAAATCTGGTCTCAGACACTTAATAATTACCTAGCTGTGTGACCTTGGGCAAGCCACTTAACCCTATTTGCCTTGCAAAAACCTAACCCCCCCCCAAAAAAAAAAAAACCACAGACAAAAAACTAAAGTTAAATGTATTCTGGGAAGATGGCAGGTAAAAAAAATTCCAGGCTCTGCAGATTTTCTTCTTAAACAGATGGAAAAACAGATGAAAAAAATGCAGATCAGCAAAAATAAACGCTAAAAGCTTCGATCCTCCTCAGATATCTGGAGAAGAATTCAGAGAAGAGTCTAAAGAATGAAGTTTCATCTGAGTGAAGTTTAAATTCCTCCAGACTCTACTGAATGAACAAAAAGTGGTCCTTGAGGAAAGCAGATAAAGCCTCCAGGAATTTCACCTACTATTCACATCATTCACAACTTCAGGATGTTGTGCCTCACAAACTTCCATCGAATGAACAATAGGTGGCTGAATGAGGGTAGACAGAAGGGCCACTTACTGTTTCCAGAAGCCAGGTCTGGTGGTTGTCTCCAGAGGAGATCCCTGATGGTGAGCAAGCTTGAGCAGGAGCCAGCATAAGATTTGTGAATGTGGTACCAAAGGGAGCAAGACAATTTAATTGTGAAGTAGGTGACTGTTTTTATCCAAGTCCCACAGGATATTGGGCAGATAGGTGGAGGGGGAAGATAAGTAGGTAGATCACAAGTTCTGGATTAAGAATAACTTGAGAATAGGTCTCAGACACATGCTAGATGTGTGACCCAGGGCTTGCCACTTCACGTTGCCTCATTTTCTTCATTAGTTAAATGAGTTAGAGAAGGAAATGCCAACTGTTTCAAGCATCTTTGCCAAAAAAACCCACCTACCATTGGAGTTATGAATAGTCAGACATGACAGAGAAGTGACTGAACAAAACCCAAAACAGAACATTGCCATAATTTCTCAAGAAATCCCAAACTGTTCTTGTACAATATTGTGCCATTTAATTTAGTGGAATTCTAAGACATCCAAACTGAACAAGCACTTTTTGAACCTAATGTAAAACCCTGTAGAGAAAAGTAGTCTTTGCTCATACCTAGTTTACTTCTAATTGACTTATTTGAGAAGACTGCCTTTCCCCCAAACATTAACCAGAGAATTTAGGTCCATTGAACCTCTCTGCCATACTTAAACCACAGGCTTCCTATTCTTTTCACAAGTCTTTATGTAGAACTCTATCTATTTGTACAGATTCTCACAAAGATTATGAAGAGGTGAAGAAAAGATAACATAGGCTCATAACTGTGTTTCTTTTCAATAAAATTAAGGTCTGAAAATTTCGGCAAGAGAGGAATATCTCGATTAAGATTCAGTTTCAGGTTTTTGCAAAACAAAGTGGTTGAAATGAGCAAAACCACTTTCCTATGCATGTGATAGGTGTCTTCCATTTTAAAAAATATTTTTCTTTTACTTTTCATATGATAAGAATTTAATATTTCCACAAGTATTTAATAAGTTTTTTGCATTCTTATTGTTTTGTTGAGTGGTTTCTGTTTCCAACCTGCTCAGCAATAGAAGCTAGCATTTATGCAAAATTGACTCTATTCTAAACACTGAGCTAACTAATGTATAGTTATGATCTCTTGATCCTCACAATAACCCTTATAGGAAGGTTCCATTATTATCCTCATATTACAAATATGGAAACTAAAAGAAATAGCTTAAAAGAATTGTCTAGTATCACACAATCACTAAATGTCTGAAGCTCATCCTGATTCTAGGTCTAAATCTATCTACCATAACACTTAATCTCTCTATTATGTTTAAAGCCAAAAAGGAAATTATATTGGAGATTGCTGGATCAACATTATAGCTATTAGCACTTTCAAAACAAGATGGCTCTCAACTTCTCATTCTACTGTTCTAGTCACTCTCCCCAAACTCAGCTTCTTGAGAGTCATTTACAATAGACATTTCTTCTTATTTGAAGTCTTTCTTCTAAAAAGTCATAGGACTAACCATTGGTGACAACCCATTTGAAAATGAATACTCCTTTGAAAACCTGTCACATTCCATCTCCTAAACTGTAGCTATTTTCATTTTGTTTTGGAGCTTCTATTTTGTATCCACCATCTAGGAATTCTCTTTTCATTTAAAGTGTTCATGTCCTATTGACATAGGCTTCTGACACAATCATTGTCTTTGACCTTTTTATTATTTGCTAATTGATCATACTTTCCCAACATGTCAATTTGCTGGCCTTTGCATGGAATGGGCTGAGTATTAAAGTATATTTAAATGATTTTTAGATTTTTGATGCCCAGGCTTACAAACCAGATGTCATTCTCACTCTGTCTTAGCCACCCCATCAAATATTTTACCAAGACTTTTAAATCTGACCTTCGTCTCTGGGAGTTGACCCTCTTCTCAGCTCTGATACTGCCATTACCTTGAGGAAGACCAAGTTATCACCTAACAAATCGCCTAATGACTGAATTATTGCATTCATCTGCTAGTTGGTCTCGCTGCCTCAAGTCTTCTTTCTATAACCAGGTAGAGCTTAGGTAGAGCTTAGGAAAATCCCAGCTTAATTGATTTTTCCAGAAGTACAGAAGTTATCAAAAATCAACAGTAAACTCTAGTAGCTCCTTATCACTTCCAGTTATGAGTGTAAAACTATTTAACATTCAGAGCCTTTCACAAGCTACCCCCCCCCAATCTGCAGTGCTCTCTAAATTATAAACTCCTTGAAAGCAGGGAATGTTTTGATCTTTGTCGTATCTTCCACATATAGACTGGTTCTTGTTGAAAAACAGGTGTTTAATACAACCTTCTTAGAGTGAATTCAATTTGTATATGTCACCTGTCTACAACATACACTCTGATCCAGCAATACAGACTTCATCACTCTTCTTTGAAGCAGAAATTCTGTTTGCTAACTCTGGCATAGTGTAGCATATCTGGAAGCTCTCTCTTCTCTGATTCTTGATTTCCTTGCCTTCAAATCCCAAATAAAACCATATCTTCTATAGGAAATGCTCTCTATTCTTTTATTTTATGCCTGCCCTGACTTCCCATTCCCTATCATTTACATATTATGTTCTCCATGAAGTTAGATGCTCCTTGAGCATCAGGACTGTCTTTTGTCTTACTTCGGATTCCTAGAACTTAACAAAGTCTCTGTTACATAGTGGATGCCTAATAAATGTTTACTGATATATTGGTTTATATTATTGATTATGGTTCTTAAATTTTTCAAAATAGCGTTTTGCAATGTTATAATCCTTGTATAACTATTTCTCAATTCTTTCTCTGTCAGTTAATGAAGATCTCCCAACCCTTCTCTGAATCTACTACTTTCACTATTTTTTGATGAAAAAATATTGCTGTATTCTTGTACGTTAGAATATACGACAGGTTTGATATATATATATATATATTATATGTATGAATAGTTTAGATACATAGAGAAATATAGATAGATGATGGAAAATATTGATAGATGATAGATGTATAGATAGAGAAATAGAGAGATAGATGATAGAAAAAAATAGATTGATGACAGGAAAAAAGAGATAAATGATAGATGTATAGATTAGATTAGATAGATAGACAGACAGACAGACAGATATTCTGGGTTCCTTAAACTACTTAGCTTAAAGAAAGACCAAGGTACTGACACTACAATTGATAGTGTAAAAATATAAGGCAGAGATAAATTTTTATTTTCAATGTCTAAGTGGCAAAACACATTTCTTACAGAGTAATCTGCATCTATCATCCATAATTGGTAATGCCCCCCCCCACATTTATACATACATCATCCTTGGCAGAAAAAAAGAAAGATGCATATAGATTGAGTAGTTCTCATTTTTCTCAGTGACTATGATCTCAATCATGCTGTGTAAGGAACTTCCCTTTTCATTCAATCTTCTCTTCCAGCCAACTGTCTTAATTACCATCCTCACCAGCCTCAGTTTTTTTGTTGCCTGTAGCCATACAATAGAGTCATTGTCCTATCTTATATAAATACTTCTACAAGTATTCCAAAGAAGCCTGGAAATATTACTGGGATGGAAAAAATAAGGAAACTCTGAATTTAGAAGTTTCTATGTCTTAGGCAACTATTAGGAAAATTAAAGAGTCAGTGAAGTTTACTTTCAGGGTGTATAGCCTCCTCATACTTCACTGTTTTTCCACACTTTGTTCTCCTATGATACCACTTTCTCAGGCAACTGGACTCTTTGGAACCATCCTTTTTACCCCTCATTAAAATCTATTTTCAGGGCTGTCTTTTAAGTAATTCAAGGAAAAGGATATTTGATTATTAAAATAAATGTCACTCAGCATTTTTCCAAGAAATTTTCAGAAGGTAGAAAAGATATTCCTTTGGAGTTATGACCTGCATGTTGGTTTTTTGTAGAATAGATTTTTCCTGAATTATATTAAAATGCAAAGTCTTTTAAAAATATTGATAAAGTGTGTTAGTATCATGTTTTAGTTCAGAGGCCCCTATATTTGGAGTTTAAGTTCCTTATCAAACTCATATTGGTTATGTGGCTTTGGGGAAACTATCACTTTGCTTTGTCTCTGTTGAAAATTCAATTTTTAAGGGGAGGTCTAGGTTGCACAGTGGATAGAGCACCAGCCCTGGAGTCAGGAGTACCTGAGTTCAAATCTGGCCTCAGACACTTAATAATTACATAGCTGAATGGCCTTGGGCAAGCCACTTAACCCCATTGCCTTGCAAAAAAAAACCCTAAGAAAAAGAAAATTCGATTTTTAAATCTTAACGGTAAAATTAATCAAATTAAGGCATTAGATAACTTTTCTAAGGTTCTTATTGTTAAAATATTATTCCTTCCAATAAATAAATAAATATTTAAACTTAGCAAAGTAACTGATGTTTGATTTAACTAACCAAATTTGGAGGTTGTTTAGGTTCTATGCTTTCAGTGTTCTGAAGAAATGAGTGTATAATCCAGTCAGCCCAATTCGAAATAGCCTACCTTAGTACCAAGAACTGTCAAAGATATTCCTGGGTCCTAAATATACTGTGAAGATGGGCTAGAGTTATGCCCTTAGTTTGAGCTAACCTGCATTTAATTAGAATGCTTACCTGCTCAATGCACTTGGGTGATTGACATAGAAATGTCTTATCCTTATTCAACCTAGTAAGTTCATTTTGGTTTGTGTTCATGACCTTAGATTAGAGCTACAGAAGTCTAAAATAGACAGTGGATTTGATCCATTGATTAAAATAAACAAGAACTGTTCTTAGCGTTATTGCTTCAGTAAACTGAAACTCTGTGATTCTCTATTGTTGATAAGACAAAGACTTCTTAGACTTGCATTAAAGGACACTAACAATGAGATTTTAATCTCTCTCTCTCCATAGCTCCATTTCACACTATTCTTCTCGATGCTCTCTACATTGTCATGAAAGTCAAATCATTACTTTCTTAAAGAATATGAAACAAGAATATTTTTAGAAATGTAGAAAAACATAATTTGTACAAAAATAAGAATAAATAAATAAAAAATGAAAAAGACTGTGTTATGTAATATACTATACTTTAAAAAAGGGAACACAAAGGCAAAGGACAAATTGCATCTCTCCCAGTCCATCTGGGACTTTCTCTACCCCCCCCCCCCACTCCTTTACCTAAGAACTCACAGATCTTGTCATGTGCCAAGGATGGAGATTCTATTCTCTGCAAGTGGAAATACTTCTCCTTCTTCAAATCTCAATTCAATTATTACCACTCTGTCTGCTTACCTCTTCTGCTTTGATCACAGTATATTGAGCTGGCTGCTTGCTGTGTTGCCCTCATTTATTATTAATCTCCTTCTCTTTTTATATTGGTAAGTTAAAAATCAAAAGATATACCTACTATGTGCTAAGCTGTGTTAAATACTGGATATAGGAAGCAAAGCAAATGAGAGTCTAGCCTTGAGGAACTCATACAATCTAAGAGTTGTGAGCACCTGGCTTGACCCAAAACATACACTTGATTATATGTTTGTGGAATTTCATTATTCTATTAAAATGCTGCTTGAGCCAGTTTCTGTGGATAGACATAGCACAGTCCACTTTCTGCTTTCCTAAGTCCCACATTTCACCATTTCCCCTTATCCAGAATGTCCTCTTTCATGAACATTTTGACCCAAAGTCAAACAGCAGTGTTATCTTTATGACTTTAACAGAAATTAGATTCTGTGATAGTGATAGTTCCTAGAATAAAGCAAAAACTATCCAAGAACTGTCATCCTTGCATTTTGCCCAGATGTAAGAGAAAAGATTTTTACACTGTAGGTTCAGGTACATACTGCTCCTGTAAACACCGTTTCTCATGAAAATATTACAGTGCATTGAGAAGACAATAATAATGGAAAGAGCCCTGGATTTGAAAGGAGGTTCTGAGGTCTAATTATCCTGCTATTTCCTACCTCCTTGAACATCACCAAATCAACTTACTTCGTAGGATCTCAATTTCCATGTATATAAAAATAAAAGTAAGGGGCAAGGTAGATGAATTCTAAGATTCACCCCAACTCTAAATCAATGATCTTAGGACTTTGTAGGAATCATTATAGCAAATTGGAATGAGAATAGGGAGGCCAATGTTCAAGCCAGGCAAAGCTCACTCCCCAGTTGTGTGAGATCCAGACTATTCACTTAACCTCTTTGAGTTTTATTGCCTTCACCTTTAAAATGATGATAATAATAATAATAATTACTCAACATTTAATGTAAAGATCAAGTGAGATAAAGATGAAACAATCCATAAAGAAACATTTTTAAAAAAAGCATTACATACATCTGCTATTTCAAGCATTACGAATCGCAAAACACTAACAAAATTCCTGTTATTGTTGCTGCTAAAGATATTTTCCCCTGTGTTCCAATTTTTGTGAAGATGCAAAAATGGAAGCCAGAAATCAACCAAACCTAACTCGAAGAATGCCTCCCATCCTTATAAGCATCCCTAGAGAATGCAGTCCACCAACAAATCCCCTTGCCAACTAAAAAAAATTTCAATCACTTGAGATTAACTAAACTAAGGAAAAAGCTATGATATAATTTAAAACATTTATGTTTCCAACCAGTTTTTTTAGGAACTTGCCTGATCAAAATGATCTGTGGGAAGAATTGCCTGAGATTGGAGAAAGTCAGTGATGGTACTGGTTCTTTATCACTTTCCACTAGAACTATAAAGCAGAAGGATGCATGTGACATAAGGTGCTCCTCTTGAAGTAAATGCTTATTCGTAGCATCTAATTAGAGGAAAAGTCGCCTTTGGGACTTATCATGGGTCTTCAGAGAATCCATTTTTCCTAGCTGACCCCTTCTGATTTTATGGACTAATTGGATATTTTCTGCAGATCCAAGGACAGATAATTCATTCAATATCTTTGGAGAGAATGACTTGAAGAGGACAAAGATGAGGACTGACTAAAGGAACTAGGGATATAGGGAGACCCAAATATCATTCTGCTTAATGATCATATTTAAGTAGAACTCTAATATTTAAAAATATAAGCTCAATTGTTTCTCCCAACCACTCTGGGTTGTTGTTTAAGTCAAATTTTTTCTTTGCTACCCAATTTGGCTTTTTTCTTAGTTAGCACACTGCAATGTTTTACTATTTATTTCTCTGTTCATTTTACAGATGAAGAATTGAGGGAAACAGGGTTATATTATTTACCTAGGGTTACACAGCCACTAAGTGTCTGAGGTCAGCCTCATACACTTAATAACTGTTTGACTCTGGGCAAGTCACTTAAGTCTATTTGCCTCAGTTTCCTCAACTATAGATGTAGTTGGAGAAGGAAATAGTAAACCACTGCATGATATTTGCCAGGAAAAACTCAAATAGAATTGAAAAATTTAGACCCAATTGTAAAGTGGCTGAGCAGCAATGCTTAAACTAAAGCAAATGGTAATATGAGGATAGTTTTATTGGGAAGACATATTTTCAATTCCCAAACTTGGCATGGGCTACCTGTCTACTCAGTTCTGTGTTGGAAATAACCTGGTTTCCTACAAGAAACTGTATTTGTGGATCACTATTCAATACATGATTTTTGTTATCTAAAGGATACAGTGGCTATATCACTGGTCTTGGAATCAGGAACATTCATTTTGTGAGTCCAAATTTGATCTCAGACATTTACATATCATGTGATCCAGAGTAAATAATTTAAACCACCTGAAAGGACAATGATCAATGTTAGAGGTGTGTGGGAAATCTGGCACACTAATGCATTGTTGGTGGAGCTGTGAACTGATCCAACTTTTCTGTAGAGCAATCTGGAATTATACCTATAGGGCAATAAAAATGTACATTCCCTTTGATCCAACAATATTATTACTGGATCTATACATAAGAGCATCACTTATATAAAAATATCCATAGTAGCTCTGCTTTGTGGCAGCAAAGAATTGGAAATCAAATGAATGTCCAAAAATTTGGGAATGGCTGAATAAATTGCGGTATATGTATATTATGGAACAATCTGGTTATATTATAAATCAGGAGGGATGGGGTTTCAGAGAAACCTGGAAAGACTTCCATGAATTGATGCTGAGTGAGATGAGCAGAATCAGAAGAATATAATACACCGTAACAGCAACATGGAGTGATAATCAGTCTTGGTGGACTTACTCCATCAGTGAAATAATCAGGGACAATTTTAGGGTATCTGTGATGTCAAATGCCATCTGTATCCAGAGAAAATACTGTGGAGTTTAAACAAAGACCAAAGACTATTAACTTCATTATTTTTTCAAAAGTTGTCTTATGTATTACATAATTTTGATATCTTTAATATTGTATTTTTACCTCAAGGATATGGTTTTTCTCTTGACACATTCAATTTTGAGTAATGTATAGCATGGAAACAATGAAATAATGATCAGGCTGCCTTCTTGGGGGGGGTAGGAAAGGGAAGGGGGTAGGGAAGGGAGGGTGGGGGAAAATTTAAAAATTTAAAACCTTACCAAAAATGATAAATAGAAACTACTATTGTATATAATTGGAAAGCAAATAAAATATTTATATAATAAAAGTAACTTAAGCTGGTTTTCATCAAATTTTCAACGGTAAAATGAACTGGAGAAGTAAACCATTCCAGTATCCTCACTAAGAAAACTACAAATTGGGGAGCAAAGAATCCAACTTGATTGAAACAACTAAATAACAATTACGATCCAAATTGGTTGTGAAAATAAAGGAAATTATATTTGTAAATAATGAAGTCATATATATATGTATATATATATGTGTGTGTGTGTGTGTGTGTGTGTGTGTGTGTGTGTGTGTGTGTGTGTGTGTGTTATTTGTAAGTGGAATGAATATATGGTTCTCTCTGTATTTTCAGTTCCTTTTAGCCTGTCCTCACTTGGCATGAACACAAGGTCCTTGCCTATCCTGTTTGCCCTTTCCTAATCACTCTCTATGAAGTTATTGGGTGAATTATTCATGATTTTTTAGAAAACATCCCATTACTCTCTAAAACCAAAAGGTGAATAGCTGGGCAAATGGATTCACTGAAGGTCCATAATAAATCCCAAAGGGAACTTTAGCTCTGATTCAGACTACTGAAGTAAATAGGCATTTAGCTCAAAAGTAGCTTCTTATGATAAATTTATCCTTGAGCATTACAGTTTTAGCAAAAAGTGATAAAGAGCCAGCACCCCCATTCAGTTCTCCATTCTCAGGCTATTTTTTTCTATCACACCATTTTGATCGGGTAAGTTTCTAAAGAAGCATGTTGGAAACAAAAATGTTTTAAATAGTGTCTTGTTTTTTCTTAGTCTAGATGGTACCAAGTGAGTGAGCATTTTCTAGATTACTTAGGGATTATATATATATATATATATATATATATATATATATGCTTTAGTCTCTAGGGTTATAGGTAAAAATGAGGGCATCTGAAGAGTTAGGGTACCGATTTCATTAATTTATTGGTTCCTTTCTTGCATCTTCATAAAAATCAGTTCACAAGGTAAAAATAACCTTAAAAGCAACCATAATAGACATTTCAAAAGTGCTTAGGAATTTTTAATGGTTCCAGTATCAGGTCCATTGCAGTGTTTGTTAAAAATATTTCCTGGATTTTTATGTCCTTATTTAACTTGATCTTCATAACAAATGTTGGGTAGTTATTATTAGCCCCATTTTAAAGATAAAAACCAAGAAAACTTAGAGTGGTTAAGTGTATAGTCTGGGGTTAAATAGCTATTTGATTTGAGTAGTCTGATTTGAAACTAGCTTTCATGATTTTCAATTCAATATCCCATGATATTTCCTACAAAATCCCAGAATCGTTGGTTTAGAGTTGAGGTAGATCTTAAAAATGACCTAGCATCCTCCACCCTTATCTTTATTTTTTAATACAATGAAATTGAGAACCTACAAAGTAAGTTGAGCTGCTGATCATCATGGAAATAGTAAATAGTAGGAGAATTAGAACTCAGAACCTCTAATGCCAAATCAAATATTCTTTTTTTATTAGAGTCTTCTCATTGCTCTGTTATATTTTAATGGGAAGATTGTTTTTACATGAGCATGTCTATAAGAAGCTATTGTGAAAACTGTTTGGAATGAAAAGAAATGATTGAGGTTTCAATCAAGCCACCAAATCAGCTTCATTGGTCGCTGAATGGTTCTTTTTAGCTAATCTTTTCAACTAATTTTTATGTCAAGAATAGAAAGAAAACCTTTGAGATCAGTTAGTTCAGCACTACTCTCTTCAAGAAGATTACAAGTAGTTCTCTAGTCTCTTCTTAAAATCAGAAAATGACCTAATTCAGTCCCTCCCATTATTCCACAACACTCCAGATTTACATTTATTCCTTCTTTTAAAGTAAAATGTGTTCCCTACAATGTTTATGCATCATTCTAATAAGATGTATCATAAGGTAAGGAGAAATGTTATAGAATCCTTGAAAGTAATGTTCTAATTGTTTTTTTTTTTTTATGCATACATCCATTAGATTCTAGCTTCTGGAAGGGTCAGAGGCAAATGGGCAGAAGGACAGACAGGAGATATGATAAAAATGGCAACATGGGATCACACCTTATATAATACCTTTCCATGGTTTCTGGGCCAGGAGACACCAAAATACATTATTCTTTTGTCAGACATTAATTTATAATTCTTCACTCATTTGATTATCTTCTTATTTGATTTTCTTTCAAAGAACTGACTTAATTGACTGGGTGATGAGGATTGCTTCATCCATCCAAGAAGGCAGATCCAACTTTGTCTGAGAAAAATGTTAGGCATAGAATTAATAATTATCCTTCCTTTTAGCCCAGGAGCTATGACTGAGAATGATGATGTCTAAACTCTGTGGAAGGCAGGCAAATAACATATCTGCTTGCCTGGAGACTAATATCTACATGGTATGGATGGAATGGATAAGGGGAAATGTTCAAATAAGTTTTTTAAGAAAATGGAAATTTATTCTCTGGTGCTGATCAATTGGACACAGATTATGCTGTGCCTACCTACTGAAATGGCTCAAAGTGCATTTATACTGACTAATGAAATTCCTTATGCATGTATTAAGTACATGTTCTGGGCGAGACTAGATGCTTCCAGGTGTTAGATTCTATGAATTTCCCAAGGGCAAGATTCATTTAAATATTTTAATATACCCAGGGCTTAGCACGGCTCATAAAACATAGGAGCTATGCATATTATTGGATTTACAGACATAATAAAAGGCATAAGGCGTTTACTATTAAATGTGGGCAACACAACAAACCACCAACTGAGTAGAATGTGCTCCAAGCTGAAAAGTTATCTTGGTGGGATGCTAATAGTTGATTTGGAAGTTGGGGGAGAGGAATTTCCACTTTCAGAGATGATTTGTGAGTGATTACATGATCTGTGAGTTCACAAAGAAGAACTCCTTGATATTTCCAAGTAAACGGGGGGGGGGTTCAGTTTGTCCTTGGTTTGTGTATCCCCCTTTTAAAGTTCAATCTTAGGTCCTAAAGAAAAACAAATTAGTGTTTGGAATTTCATGATAAAATAAAGGGCTTTGAGGGGAGAATTGTGAAATAGGACAGCCTAGAGAGATTATAACCACAATGTTCAAAGTGTTAAATGCCAGGCTAAGAAGGTTTTATTCTATCTTCTCAACAGTGGAGAAACACAGGGTTTGAATTTGTTGAAACAGTAACTCTAGGAACAAGTTACTATTTATTTTTATCAATAGACCAAGTTCCCTATCTCTCTTAGAATTCTCCAGCTTTTGTGGCTAAAAGCAGAAATGAACTTATCCAGGTCGACTAAGAACAAGACATTTATATGTCAATCACCTAAGTGCATTGAGCAAGTAGGCATTTTAATCAAATATAAATCCATTTAATCTAAAGGCTGAAGTCTACCTCGTCTTCACAAGACTATTTCGAACTCAGGAATGTAGAGCCAGTTCTGCAGAATACGTGAAAAATAGTACCCAAACAATGTCCAAATTTGGTCATTTTTGCCAAACAGCAATTACGTGGCTGAGTTCAAATATGCCAATTATTTTTATTGGCATGGATCGTTTAATTACTTTTTGTCAAAATAGTATCATAGATTTAGAGTGGGAGGACCTTTGAAACAATGAGTTTATTGATTTAATTTTAATAATTTTACAGCTGAGTTTTACAAATTAAATTTACAACAGAGATGCAGTAAAAGGAAACAATTTTCCCACAGCAACATAGCTAATATGTCGTTATTTGGTAAATAACTCAACTCTTGACCGCAAATCCAGTGCCCTCTCAACTCTAACACTACTAGCACACTTTGTCATTTAAAAATAATCTTCTCATTTTAAAGTAGCTGAGAAAAATATATTCTAGAAAATTCAACATATTCACAGATTCCTACAGTGGAATACATTTCCTACTAATTCATTATTCCTCGGACATGTGTTGAAATAATCCTAAGAGTGACATTTCAACTAAAAATCACGTATCCTAAATTATCTTGCTAGTAAAGGCAACAATAAGCTGAGAATGGTGAGAAAAGCAATTCAGAAAGTTTTCTTTTCCCTATCCTGGTTGGATGAGCAAGATGAAAGAAAAGGGAAATCTAATGCTCATTGTGGTTGAGGTGATGATCACTGACAATAGAGAGAAGTCTGAGTTGCTTGGAAAATTCCCAAGATGGCCAGTAACTACATATCTGGCAGGAAATCTATCACATTTGTGGGGTGTGGGTTCCAGATCTTTCTCTGTGTCAGCTTCGTGGGTACTGAATGCCTTATTCTCACAACCATGTGCTATGATTGCTATTTAGCCATCTACCACCCCCTGCGGTACCCCATCCTCATGAACCAAATCAGTGTCATTCTGGCTGCTGGCTTTGGGGTAGCAATCAACTCTTCAATCCATATAGTTTATATACTGCACCTCCCTTTCTGTGGCAGCAGGATCATTGACCATTTTTTTCTGTGAAATCCCAGCTTTGTTGAAACTTTCGAGTGCTGACACATCACAGTATGAAGAAGGACTTAATGTGAGTGTTGTATTCTTTATCCTAATTCCCCTTTTGATCATCCCAGCCTCTTATGGTCAGATTCTCTGAACTATGCTTCACATTAAGTCCATGGAGGCCCAGAAAAAAGCCTTCTCCACTTGTTCCTCCCACCTGACTGTGGTTATCTTGTACTATGGATCTTTTATCTTCACATACATGAGACTAAGGTCCTATCATACTCCTGGTCAGGACAAGATCTTAGCCATCACATATACCATTCTCACTCCCATGTTCAGTCCTATTATTTAGTTTCAGAAATAAAGATGTCTTATGTGCCCTGAAGAATGTTTTAGGAAAGGCATTTATTCATAGAAATAAAAATTTAGTTAAACTTTACTGAATACCTATGAATAACCTAATAGGAATATGTGGAATATATTCCAAGAAGCAGTCATACATTTTGGTGGTAGATGGCTTGATGTCGAAAATGATGCTTCTGGGTTGGCTAGGTAGCGCAGTGGATAGAGCACTGGCCCTGGAGTCAGGAGTACCTGAATTCAAATCCATCTTCAGACACTTAATAATTACCTAGCTGTGTGGCCTTGGGCAAGTCACTTAACCCCATTGCCTTGGAAAAACTAAAAACAATGATGCTTCTTATTCCCTTTGAATATACAACAAAATTCATCCAACAATCTCAATATTTCCCTCCAAAGAAAATTTATATTCTCTCCTACTTATTTGTTGAATTTATTTCATGAATTCTACTTTAAATATACTAAATATGCTATTGCTTTGAATTCCAGTTCTTCCAATAGACAACAATCTCACATGCAGAGGTGACAAACAAATGCTTTTTTTTGTATGTTTGTTTATTTTTACAGGGGAATTGGGGTTAAGTGACTTGCCCAAGGTCACATAGCTAGGTAATTATTAAGTATCTAAGGTCAGATTTGAACTCAAATCCTTCTGACTCCAGGGCTGGTGCTCTATCCACTGCACCACCTAGCCACCCCATCAAGCAAATGTTAAGACAATATTTATAATGTTTTAAAAAATCTCTGATTCATGTCAAATTCTTTTATTTTCATGGCCATATCATAGGTAATGTCCAACTGCATTTTTCTTGGTAGCCAACTTTCACTTCATCAATGAATTCCTCACAATGAAATGTCTCCATGCCCAGCAGGGTATATCTCTACTGAGAAAAGAAAGTCATTTCTTCTGAATAGATAGAAAGATCATATATGATGGTATGGTTGTGGACGATTCTGGGTTTTTCCTTTAAACCACAGAATGTAATTAGCTAGGGTTCTGGATTATTGATTGATATGTGAATTAATTTCTCTACTGATATAGACTGGAACCTTTTATTCTATGAATTTTTTGTGCATGTTGCATCACATATATTTTATAATAAATTTAATGTAGTAAAACAATTTTTATATAAAATATAATTATTTAAATACACACAAGCATATACATTGCTACATATATATATATATATATAATCCTATGTTATGTAAATATAGTTATCAATTTATCCTTCAACCTATTCAACATCTACTTATTACCAGTCTACCTCCTTTTCTGTTGCTTAGCTGATAGACCTTTCAGTCCATGGGAGCCTGAACTGTCTACCTTTTCAATATTTATTCTTAGTGCATTATAATATGATTTGTATACAGCAAACATTATACACATCTCCTGAGTTCTTTGTCCCCGTTCCATTTCAATTCCTGTATTCTGACTTGAATTATTTCCATCATTTACAACCTTCACTCCTACACACATTCTGCAGAATAAAAGAGAAGAAAATTGTGTAACTGTCCAGAATGGGGTAACTATACAATAATCATTCACAACCTCAATTGTACTCACAATGCTTCAGGAAAAATCTTATATCTATCTTATTTAATCATTAATCTACTTTCTACTGAGGCTCTTTCAAACTTTCTCATCCATTTGTAAACCTCACATGAGTCTTTCCCAACAGTAGATCAGCTGAGATTTTGATCTTATATTTTACAGGGAAAAAATGAAGCAAGAAGCTCCCTTTTCTCTCCTCTTTCTCTTCTCATATCACTCATGTGATTTTTTCCAACCCTATTTTTCCTTCACTTGATATGTAATAAAATAGCTTTCATCTTTATAAAGGGTAGCCTGTCTACCTGCTCAAAAATACATTTCTTCCTAATTTTCTCTAACAGATTGTCTTTCTCTGATATCTCTAAGTCTATCACTTATTTCCAGTATCTCCCTATGTACTCATTCATTTCCCACTGATTATAAATGCACCCACCTCTCCCTGCTTCTAAAAACAAAACAAAAACCCACAAAAATATTAAAACAAATTCAAAAGCCTCACTTGAGTCTTTCATCCTTACTAATTGTGCTGTTTCTTGACTACCTTTTGTGGCTAAATTCCTTGAAAATGCAAGCTATAATAGTTTTCTGCTTCTCTCCTCTCAGTCTGTTATAACCTTACAATTCAGCTTCCATCCTTATTCCACCAAAACTTTTCTCTCTACAGTTACTAATGAAATCTTAACTGTTAAAACCAAAGACCTTTTCTCAATACTCAATCTTCTTGGCCTTTCTGTAGTATTTGACATTGTTGATTACTCTCTCCTCCTTGAAAATCTCTTCTAAGTTTTCAGAATACTCCTCTTTGCTGATTCTTACACACACATGACCATTCCTTCTCTATTTCCTTATACTATTCAAGATCTTGTCCTTTAACGATAGATGTACAATAAAATTTTATCCTGGATCCTAGATAAATTTACTTACCTTGGCAATATACTTTCCAGGGAGGTACACATTGATGAGGAGGTTGACACTCACATTACCAGAGCTAGCTCAATATTTGGAAAACTCCCAATGAAAGTGTGGGAAAGAAGTTTTAGACTGACTACCAGACTAGAGGTCTACAGTGCCAATGTACTGACCTCATTGCTATAGGCCTGTGAACCCTGGACAGTCTACCAGAACCATGCCAGAAACTGAATGATTTCCATCCAAAGCACCTTAGGTTTTGAAGTTCACCAGGCAGGAGAAGATTCCAGACACTGAGTTCCTTTATTGAGCTAAACTGCCAAGCGTTCAATCTTTACAATGGAGATTGCAACTAAAGGGGTTAGCTATGTTGTTAGAATGCCAGAAGAATGCTTGCCAAAAAGAATATTATATGGAGAACTCACCCAGGCAAGGTCAAAAGGTATTCAGAAGAAGGAAAAAAACAAGGACATCCTGAATGTCTCACTTAAGAACCTTAGAATTGACGTGGAGTTTGAGAGATATTGGCACAGGACTGTCCAGCATGGCATGCCATCATCAGAGCTGTGTCTTATGAGCAATGCAGAATAGAAGAAGGCCAAAGGAGGCATGAAATATGTAAGTTTAGAGTAACCATCCCAAGTGTTCCCATGAACTATTTGTGCCTGATCTATGATAATGCATTCTGAGCTCATATTGGTCTGATTAGTCACAGTTGGATGTGCCATAATTTGTCTTTGAGAGAGTGATGCTATTTTGGTCTTCTTTCATAAAGAAGGGCATGAACCTACCAACCAAAGGATACTTGACCCTCCTTTCTTCTCCTTTCATACTACTTCACTTGATAATCTCATCAACTCCCATGAATTTAATTATCTATTAATGCTTCCCAAATTCCCAAATCCTGACCAAACTTCCAAATATCCTTCAATCTTGCATCTCTAACTATA
The DNA here is from genome assembly GCF_037893015.1 of Macrotis lagotis. Taxonomy (NCBI): domain Eukaryota; kingdom Metazoa; phylum Chordata; class Mammalia; order Peramelemorphia; family Peramelidae; genus Macrotis; species Macrotis lagotis. The sequence goes on along the minus strand of NC_133658.1, from coordinate 923,997,346 downwards.
ACTTTCACTCATCTCAAACTGAATATCTGGTAGACATCTTAAATTCAAATTGTGTAATAACAAACTCATAACCTTTCCCCTTAAACCCTCAGTAACCTAACTTCTCTATCACGGTCAAAGGCAAATTGAGTCTTCCATATATATCCAGGCTCCCAATCTCAATCATCCTGGACATTCCCCATAGTCAATCTGTTGCCAACATCTGTTAATTTCTCTTTTGTGACATCTCTCCAAAATATATCTATCTCATACCTCTATTATTGCATTAGTTTATTGGTAAACATGCCTTCCTCAAATATCTGTCTGTTTTACTCTATCATACACTTAGTCACAAAAGAGATATTCCTAAAGCATATAAAATAATTTTTATTTACATTCAGATTCTAAGTCAACAAAACCTAAACAATGAGTCACAGACATTAGATAAATTAGCCCATCTTTTGTCTCAATTTTTACCTTACCCTTAATCATAGAAGGAACATTGTCTCAGACAAACAGACCTGTAAAATATCTTAATTTAGAAAGACCAAAGTCACCAACTGCTTCCTGCCCTTCCGCTAACTGTTTTCTGTACAGTGGGAAAAATCTCTTTGGTAATTGAGTGTATGGTAGAGTGGAATGGGGAGAAACTTGAGGAAGGCAGACCTATGGATATATTATTGCAATCATCCAGGTGAAGATGGGAATATATTTGAGAGATGCTGCAAAAGAGAAATCAATAAAGCTTGCCAACATATGAAATATGTTGAATGAGAAATAGTGAGGTGTCCAGGATGACTGAGAGTATGAACTTGAGTGAGTGGGAGATTGATGTTTCCTTTGACAGTTATAGAGAAGTTGGAAATACTTAGGTGAGGACTTAAGGGGAAAGGCTAGGAGTTTGTATTAGATATTTTGTATTTAAAATGTCTACTAGATAGCCAGTTTGAGATGCAACAATTCTCTTCTGATTGTGTTCATTTTGGTCTAACTATTAACACCAAAAAAACCACAGGTTCTCCATCAGCCAGCACCATCCATATGTGGGATCATCAATTACAGAAAATGGAGAAGTTTTGAGGGCTATGGACATGTTCTCTTACCTGTGCATTATCCTTTCCAGGGAGGTACCTGTTGACAATGAGGTTGACACTTGCATTTCCAGAGCTAGCTTGGTATTTGGGAAGCTCTGAAAGAAAGCATGGGAAAGACAAGGTCTTAGACGAACCACCACACTGAAGATCTACAGAACCATTGTGCTGACCTCATTGCTGTAAGTCTATGAAACCTGGACAATCTTCTGGTGCCATATGAGGGAACTGAATTGTTTGCATTTCAATTATCTTGGGAAGATTCTGAAGATCATCTGACAGGAGAAGAAAGCAGACACTGAGGCCCTTTCTTGCCCTAAACTGCCTAGCGTTCCAACATTACTACAAAGAGTGCAACCGTGATGGACTGGACATATTGTTAGAATGTCAGACATATGCTTGCCCAGAAAACTATTATATGTAGAACTCACACAGGCCAAGTACTCACAAGAGGGTCAGAAGAAGCAATAATGGGACACTGAAGAATGTGTCAATGGGACACACTGAAGAACTTTAGAAACAGCATGAGAGACACTGGCACAGCATCTGTGAGGGTGCTATAATAGATGAGGAAGGCACAATTGAAACAGCTCAAAGTAAACGTGACATCTGTAAGTTTAGAGTCCACACCCCAGCTGTTCGCATGAACTATTTGCTCCCAACCTGTGGTAGAGCATCTGAGCTCTTATTGATCTGATGAGCCAAAACAGGACACACTGTAATGTGTCTCAAAGACAGTGGTGCCATTTTGATCTTCTTTGACAAAGGAGAATAATCAACTGGACAGCTCCATTTCACACTAGTCACATCAATGCTCTCTACATTGTCATGAAAATCAAATGATTAAATATTTCTTAAAAGCCTGTGCAATGAAATGTGTCAAGGATGGAGATTCTCTTCTCTGCTAGTGGACATTCTTCTTCTTCAAATTTCAATTTAAATATTATTCCCCTGCCTGGATAACTATTCTGCCTTGATTACATTCTACTAGAGTGGTTTCTTATTGTGTTGCCCATATTTAATAGTAAGCTCCTTGGTCTCTTTTTTATATTGCTAAACTCAATAATTAAACAAAAAGCACACCTACTATGTGCTAAACTGAGCTAAGTACTGGATATATGAAGAAAGGCAAATGGGAGTCTACTTTTGAGAAACTCATCTAATCTAACAGCTCTGAGCACTTGGCTTGACCCAGAATGTGCCCTTAATTACATGTAGGTGGTATTACTTTATCCTATGAAAATTCTCTTTGAGTTAATTCCTGTGGGTAGATACAGCACAGACTGGGTCCAATTGATCAGCATTCAGAAAAAAGGAACTTTCCAGGGTAGCTAGGCGGTGCAGTGGTTAGAGCACCGGCCCTGGAGTCAGGAGTACCTGGGTTCAAATTTGGTCTCAGACACTTAATAATTACCTAGCTGTGTGGCCTTGGGCAAGCCACTTAACCCCATTTGCCTTGCAAAAAACCCCCCAAAATTAAAGGGAACTTTCCACATTCCTAAAGTCCACATTTGCCTATTTTCTCTGATCAAGAACACCCAATTCTATGAAGATATTAGTTCACAGTGAAAGAGCAACATTATCTTTCTGACTTTAACAGAAATTAGACCTAATCATCAGTCTCAGTGACAGTTCCTGGGATAAATGAAAGAATATCTCTGAACCCTCAGCCTTACATTTTGTCCAGATGAAATTGAATCTGCCCTTTTACAGGGATAAAACAATCCTTTCTGCTGCATCCAATATAGTCAATTCATTGAAAAGTAGTAGAATCATGAAGAAACTCAATCAATTTGGGGGAGAGCTGTCAGAAGTTCATGTATTTTTGCTGTCTCCTTTTCCAGAAGCCATGACAAGGTATTAAATAGATGTGACCACATTTTCTCATTCTTATCTCTTCTCCTGACCTGTCTATCCTTCTGCACAATTGCCTCTGACCCTTCCAGAATCTAGAATCTAATGAGTGCATAAATATAAAGTACCTAAAATATTATGTTCAGGGACTTTGGGAGCATTCCTCCCAATTCTTGTATCCTAGGAATTAGAGTTGTTACTAGAGAGATGCATAAATATTTTAGAGAAGTTATTTCCATTTAAAAGACAGAAGAAATATCAAATAAAAAAGGCTTTTTTGAAGTAGGTAGTTTTTTTGTCATTTAGAAAAGGCCTCGGAAGGGCAGCTCCTGGAATCAGGAGGACATGTCTTCAAATACAGTCGCAGACACTTAATAATTCCCTAGCTGTGTAACCTTGGGCAAGTCAGTTAACCTCATTGCCCTACCAAAAAAAGAGGCTAGAAAACGATTTAATTCCTCCTTATCTGAACTGTTTCTCTCAATTCTTGACTCAGGGATTTCAGATCAATTAAAATGAAACATTTAACCACCAAGAAAGCTCATTTGGAGACTGCATTGAATCCTCAAACACTTATTTTCATTCCAAATGACTTTACACTTTAGCTTCATGTCCATATTGCCTATGTAAACACTGCCTTCTCATTAAAATATTGCAGTGAAATGAGAAGACTATAATGGAATGAGTACTAGATTTGGAAAGAGGTTCTGAGTTCCAATTATCCTGCTATTACTTATTACTTCCTTGAACATCACCAAATCAACTTACTTGATAGGGACTCAATTTCCATGTATATAAAACTAAAGGTAAGGGGTAGGGGAAAGTGAATTCTAAGATCCACCCAACTCTAGGTTTGCTTTTTTTTTTGTTTGTTTGCAAGGCAAAGGGGGTTAAGTGGCTTGCCCAAGGCCACACAGCTAGGTAATTATTAAGTGTCTGAGACCAGATTTGAACTCAGGTACTCCTGACTCTAGGGCCGGTGCTCTATCCACTGTGCCACCTAGCCACCCCTCCACCCAACTCTAAATCACTAATTCTAGGACTTTGTAGGAAGCATTATGGCACAGTGAAATGAGAATCAGGAAGACCAATGTTCAAGACAGGCCAGGCTCCCTTCCCAGCTGTGTGACCAGACTATTCATTTAACCTCTTCGGGTTCTACTGCTTTCATCATTAAGATGAGGATGACAATAACTACTGAACATTTGCTGTGAAGATCAAGTGAGCTAAGGATGTAAGCCATCAATCAAGAACCATTTTTTATAAAAGGTATTAAAAGTACCTGCTGTTGCAAGCATTAAAAATTGAAAAGAAAAAAAAAACATAACAAAATGCTTGTTACAGTTACTGCCTAAGTTATTTTTTTACCCAGTGGTTCATTTTTTTGTCAAGTTGCAAGAATGGAACCCAGAAAACAGCCAAACATTATCCTAACTCCAAAGACGCCCTCATCCTTATAAACATCCCGAGAGACTGCAGTCTACCAAGAGATCCCTTTGCAATCTAGAAAATTCTCAATCACTTGAGATGAACTAAATGAAGAAAAAAATTGATACAATTTAAAACGCTGATGTTCCCAGCGAGCTTTTATTTAGGAAGTTTCCTGATCAAAATGGTCTGGGGAACAAAAGACTAAGAATAGAGTAAGGGAATGTTGGCGCTGGTTCTTTACCCCTTTCCACTAGAACTGCAGGTGACATAAGTGCTACTGTTGAAGCAAATGCTTTTTTGTAGCTCCTAATTGGAGAAAAAAGGGCCCTTTGGGATTTATTACGGGTTTTCAGAGAATACATTTTTCCTAGCTGTTCCCTTCTGATTTAATGGACTAATTGGACATTTGCTGCAGCTCCATGAATAGTTAATTCACCAAATATCTTTGTAGAGAATGAAAAGAAGAGGACAAACAGGATGGTCAAGGCCCTTGTGTTCATTCCTAAGGAGGACTGACTAAAGGAACTAGGGATACAGGGAGCCCCAAATGTTCATTTCACTTAGTGATAACAATTATATATAACAACAACAATAATTTATAAATTATAAAGACTTTAATATTTACATATATAAACTCAACTGATTCTCCCAACACTCTGGGTTGCAGTTTCAGTCAAATTTGTTCCTTTGCTACCCAATAGAGAGTGTACTAGAAAGGTTTGCCATTTAAATCTCCAGTACATGTTACAGATGAAGAATTGAGGCAAACACATTTAAATTATTTACTCAGGGTTCCACAACCAGTAAGGGTCTGAGGTCATGCTTATGTTTTATGGTGGATGTGCAAAGATGTTTTTCATAACAACATGCAATAAGGACAGAAATATAAATACTCAGAGACACACTTGTCTCAAGACCACTTTGGTCCTTGGAGAGAATGGGTTTAAAAGTTTAGCTGTTTCTCCAGAGAATTTGATTAATGGTGCCTTTATGAGGTAGGAGCATATCTCAGGACTTATTGAAATTGTGAATTTTAATTCAAATTGAGGTTAATTCAATAAATGGTTGTTTTGTAACAAGTATTATGCTGGGACCTGGCCATGCACATACAACAGAGCCTTCCCTGGGGGAATTCACATATTAGGGGAAGCAGCACACAGCCTGTGCCCATGTATCAAAATCCATAGTATATTCCAAGAGATACAAAAGGGGTTTCTGAAAGGAAAACACGTGAACAATTGGTGGACTCAGCAAAAAGTCTCATGCAGGTTGGAGCCCCAGAACTGTGGATTGAACCAAGTGAGCATATCTTCCAGGCAGAACTGAGGAGGACATGCTGCCCATGCTGAGGTTGAAATGTGAAAACATTTCTTCCCATCATTATTATTATTCTAACTGCCTTGCCTTAAACCTCCCTTGCAGTCATTTTTCAATTGTGTCTGACTTTTTGTGACCTTATTTGGGATTTTCCTGTAGAACACCATGTAAAGTTTTCCATTTCCTCCTCCATCTCTTTTTATGGATGAGGAAACTAAAAGAAACAGGGTAAAGAGACTTGCCTAGATTACATAGCTGATAATTGTCTGAGGCCAGATTTGAACTTTAATACTTCAGACCCATCCCTCATATCCACTACGCAACCTAGAACCTGTTTTAGTTTAGTATCAATATTACAATTCTTAAAATCAATGTTCCTACTTTCTCTTTAGATATAGGCATTTAATTTAGATGAAAATCAAGTGAAAAATCAAAGTTGTTCAAAATTCCCAATTAAAAAATTCCCTAAGATTTAGGCAAATAATGGAAAGAATTTTCATATATGCTGACATTACTTTTTAAACATATGTATATTCATTTACAACAATATGCTCAAGTATGTGATATCCAGATGTTCCCAAGTCTTTGTGTCCTTTTGAATCTTTGTTTAGTCTGGAAATCTTGGGTTCTTAACTAGAAACTTGGGTTCTTAATTTAACTAACTCAGCAAGAATTATCTTTGCAATGAAGGTCATCTTGAAAAAAGTTACCAGAGTCAGGAGGAGAATCTCTTCACTGGTTTAGCATTATTTAATTTTGTTAAAATAATGCCTTTAAAAGTAGACTGTGGAGTTCTTCCTTTATTATCTGGAATTAAAAGTTTACAACCATCTCATTGGGATAAGTACAAATAGGAATGGTTAAAGTAATGATGCATTTTTAGGACTCAAAATGACAAGTATCTATGTGGATGCAGGATCTTATCTTTGTAAGGAGTCACAATTCAAAGTTCCTCTTGCTAGAATCAGTCAAATAATAGTAAATAATTGAAAATATTATTAAATTTCTTTAGTATTTCAGAAAACTAGGTATAATTTATTTTGGTCTTGTGTTGAATGACATTTAGCAGTTTAGCTACATTAGGAGAGTTGCTAATTTTTTAAGTACATTTAGTCCAAGATACCAGATTCGTAAAAGAAGTTAGAGGAACCATCCCCAGGGTCTTAGTGAAGGTCACTTATAAGATAACAATTATTATAAGGCAAACATATTTATTATTATATATTTAAGTGTAATTTCTTCATAACTCTACATGAATTTTTGCCAATAAATCAATCAATGTTTTAAGTCATATTTTCTGAATGGGCTTTTAAGAAAATTTAAGATTTGGTAACTTTAATAAATTTAATAAATTTAATTGATAATGTATGGATTAACCATGTACTACAACTTGTTAAAGTCTATATTTGAAAGGATATGGACTTAAAGTTATTTGTCTTTTAATAATTATGAAATATCTAATTGAATTCTTCAGGTTACCTTATTTGATTTTTCAAGAATAAAATATAATTTTAATTATAAACATCTGATATAATATTGATTTATAATAAGGAGTGCTTTTATTAGCTACCATTTCTCTCTGATCTAGATAGATGTGCCATCTAAGAAATCAATCCTCAAAATAAGATAGGAAGATACTTGAAAATTTTGTGTGGTTACTTTTGTGAATAATTAGAATTTAAAGTGTACTAAATAGTATTTAAAGAGAACTGTGTCTGTTTGTGTGTGTGCATGTGTGTGTGTGTGTGTGCATTAGAACTAAAGGATAGGCAGGTGGCACAGTGAAGAGAATATTAACCTTGAAGTCTGGTGGATGGGAGCTTGAATTTAGCCTCAGACACTTTGCACTTGGGAACAGAAAGGGTTTTGTGCTGTACAGACTTAATTTATTCTGTATGAATCTGTCTCACAATAACATGCTCTCTCTTGTCTTTAAATAAGAATTTTAATGATTAATGTACCTATAACCTTAGATTATAATCCAAAATTATACACACTTACATTTATGTAAAATATCAGCATAGATAAAGGAGAGATAATAAATAAAAGAGACAGAATTGTCACCCAACTGAAGAGGCTCTGACAAACCTGGGAATATGTCTGGGGAATCTGGATATGTCAGGACACAGTCTCCAGGGTCTCCATTCGGAAGGTCCCTTCAGCAGAGCATCCTCTCTGAAGGGATGGACTTCCAAAGTCCACTTTCCCAAGTAAGCCATTTATAGGGAATCACACAAAAGTGACTTGGGTCCAAGGGTTTATAGTACTGAACTCAATGGTCAGTGGGTTCTCGACCAAACTCAATGACCATGAATTTCTACCAAAACACCCTCAAATCCTGAGTACAATCACTTCTCCAGGTTTCTTGTGGTAAACAGCAAGGGATGGAACAAATCCCCAGGTGTGGACCACAAAACATGTTCACTAGAAATCTTCCCCAGAACTTCATGCCCTAGGACATGTCTTGATCCATCATGCCTTGGTTCCTTCTCCTTGGACCATGATGACTGCTAGGGAAGAACTCAGTTTAAACCTTCACCCTTCAATTTTATTAGCAGTACAATCATGGGCAAGTCACTTCACCCTGATTGCCTCCCATCCAGGGCCATCTCCAGTCCTCCTGATTGGTATCTGGCCACTAGACCCAGATGGCTCTGGAGGAGAAAGTGAGGTGTCTTCATTGAGAGTGAAGAACAAGAAACATCAGCATAAAAAAACAGCAACAAAACTTTAATTCAAAAGATAAGTCATGAAATCTATCTGTGAGTAGAAACACAAATTTGAACTGGTTTAGGATGTGCTCATGTTTGAAGTAGATTGAATCCCAACATCAGGAAACTGAGCACAGTGCCAAACTGGGGAACTCTCAGGGAGTAATCAAGGTTTTGGTTTCAGAATAAAGGATGGAAGCTTAAAAATTCTATTCTGATATGAACTGTTTTAAATATACTTACATTTATAGTAGGTATGTATATAATTTAGAATGCTAAATCATTAGTATAAAACTCTTTTTGACAACCTTTGAGAAAAATAAGAACCATGGGCAACTTAGCTAAATTTCTAGTACCAGTCTAATGTAAATCATAACACTGCAATATTAATTAATCATTTTGTTTGTTTGGGTTTGGTATTCAAACTTTAAATTCAAAAGCAATAGCAGTTTATTATCTATTATTTGGATGTCATTATTTTTAAGATTTCAGAACCTAACGCCTTGCTAGAACATTTTTAGTGACATACAAATGGTAGTATAGATTTGCCTTCAACCTAGAAACTGAAAAGTTCAGATTAGCCCTTTGGAATCAGTTAGTATATTGGGTTTAAACTAGGAAAAGGGGTTTGAAATAAATACCTGTAGGAAGTTTTTTGAAGCCTTACTAGAATACCTTACTAGAACTCCTATTTAACCATGTTTTATCAAACCAGAATTGGCTTGATTTTGGAGGGGAAAAAATTAGTCCAGAAGGGAAAAGGAACATGATGACATTGATAGAGAAATTTTGAAGTTTCAGCTAAATAATCTCTTTTAATTAGAAAAATATAGTATAAAGACTGATTTTCTGTGCAAGATACTATGAAATTGCATTAAATTAAGAAATTTGTCTTTTTTGTGTTTTGATTAGGGGAATAGAGTTAAGTGATTTGCCCAAGGTTACACAACTAGCTAGGCTCAAGGATCCCAGAGAGTGTAACTACAGTAGGCTGGACACATTGTTAGAATGCCAGACATAAGTTTGTGGGGAAAAAAAAATTATGGAGAACTCACACAGGGAAAGCTCTCACAGCTCTCACAAGGGGATCAGAAGAAACAATACCAGGACCCCTGAAGGTCTCTCTAAAGAACCTGAGAATTGATTGTACAACATGGAAGACATTGGCACAAGACCACCCAGCATGGCATACCCTCATCAGTGAGTGGTTGGCAGTCTGTGAGGAAGGTATAATGGAAGCAACTCAAAGGAAACAAGACATCCATAAGTTTAGGGCATCCACTTCAGGTGTTCACATGGACTGTTTGTGCCCAACCTGTAGTAAAGCATTCTGAGCTTGTATTGGTCTGATCAACCACTGTCATACACATTGTAATTTGTCTCAAATGTAGTGATGTCATTTTGATCTTCTTACATAATGAAGGATAAGAACAAACCAACCAACTCAAGTATCCCAGACTTGATTTGAACTCAGGTCCTCCTGACTCCAGGGTTGCTGCTCTATCAACTATACCAGTTAGCAGTCCCAGACATTTTTAAGCTTCAAAATTCATAACTATTATCATGGTATTTTGAGAGAACTAAATGTTCTAATAGCAAGAAATATTGGTAAATAGTCAGAAGGGAAGATTCTTTCATACACTAGTATTTCAGAATTAAAAATTGCCTTGTAGACAACAAAGAGAATTAATGGTTTAAGAAACATAAAGTGAAATAAATCCCTTATATAATACTTATTTATAATTGCTTACTATAACGCAAGACTAACTGAAATAATAACTATATTTCTCCCAAGGTTGTAATTCGTGACATTTTACATAGGGTGATTTTAACTGACTTTTACTCAGGTCGCAGTTTTATTCTCAACTGGAGAAATGTGTTCCTGTTTCCTCTTCTAAAAGGAAAAAAATAATTACCAGAGTCTAGACTATCAACTACATTACTATACAAAAGGAAATTTATTTAAGGTAATTTTGGGTATGGTTTATAAAGTTCTTACTGAAGTACAAAGAAAATCTTATAATTCTAAGAAGAAATTTTTGGAATCATCTAGTTGTAAATGCCAATCAAAGAATTTTTTGTGTTAAATTTTGTGTTAACATCGATATATACTTCATAAGCCTGTTCATATTAAAAATGTCTATTTGTATATATATATATATATATATATATATATATATATAAGCCACTTTCATCTAACATTATAATTATATAAATTAATGTGAAAGATATACAGTAAATTAATCAGTGTGATTCAAATGAGATATATATGGAACATTATTTCTAGTGACACAGTTAAAGACAAAAATATATTAAATAAACTTTTAAACTCTCTTAAATTTTTTTAATGATGATTTTAATTTAAGAATTCTAAAATAAACAACCATGTCCTTTGGTTGTTATTTTTTTAGTAAAAAAAATAAAAGGCAGCAGCTAGGTGGCCCAGTGGATAGAGCACAGGCCCTAGAGTCAGGAGGATCTGTGTCCAAATTTGACCTCAGACTTAATAATTGCTTAGCTGTGTGACCTTGGGTGATTCACTTAACCCCATTGCCTTAAATTAAAAAAAAAAGAAAAAAGTGAAAACTTTGTCTTAGGACTTTTTTGAGTTTATGTATCAGTTTGGATTTGCTAAGTTTACATTTTTTGAATTTGCTACTGCTTTATGGCTGAATATAACAAGAACTTTTTATATGACTCCTGCTTGGATCTAACATCTAAGTATGCAAAGAGAGAATATTCTTTATGTCCCTGCTAACTCTTTATAGTAAATTACTGTGTACAAGTCAGGTGAGTCATTTGACCTACAACTCTCTAAATTCCAATGGTTAAACCAGTATTTTAGCTTTGGCTATTATATTACTATTTACATAATCCAATGTTAATTGAGATTTTTTATGTCTCACAATACTATATAGGTATAGGTAAGTGATAAAGATTTGTGAAATCAGAATTCTTTATTACAAGTCTTTTTTTTAAAAGGAAAGAAAGAGGGGGGCAAGATGGTGGACAGGAGGCAGGAATTTCCAGAAGCTCCTCCCTATATCACTTCAAATGCTTTAATATTGTGACTCTAATGGAAGTCTAGAGTAGCTGAACCCATAGAAAGACTGAGTGAAACAATTTTCCTGGCCAAGACAACTTGGAAGAGCCATAAGAAGGGTCTGTTCCACAGGAGATGGAAAAGGCTGCAGCTCAGCCTTGGCCATGCTGGTTGCTTGAGCAAACCAGTTCCAGTCATCCAGGATCAAAACTGGTGGGACACCTGGGTCTCTAGGGATGCTTGGTTCCCTGACAGGAGTAGCAGTTTACAGACCTCTCAGTCCAGGTATTGTAAAGAACTGGGAAGGGCAGTGGGAAAACTCTGCCACACCAGAGTGAGCACAGAGCCCAGACCTCAGTGCAGGCCCAGCCTGGGAACCAGAAGCAGGCCAGAGGAGCTCCCCTGCCATTGCTTCCAGAACACTTAGTCCATAAATGGATAAGGTGTTAGGCAAGATGGCTGAGGCCTCTCTGCTATCCATGATTCAGGACTCTTGCTTTGTCCATACTCAGATCCAGGTCATGGTCTGGCACCCAATACTGCCATAGTGCAGCAGGGATTCTTCTCACAGTTCCAGGGCAGAGCGGGGTGCTTCTGGCCATCCATAGTCCAGGCAACAGGGCAGGATTGTTATCAGAGTTTCTCATAAGACCTTGAAGGTTTCCCCCTGGGGGAGGGTGTCCCAAAAATTCTTCAAAGCTTGTGAAAGTGCTTCCTCCATCCTGGAAGCAGTCTCTTAACAAAGAGTTAAAATCAGGTCACAGAATGGTGAAAAAAACAAAAAACAGAAAAAAATTATCTGACCATAGACAATTACTTTGATCTTATGGAGGATCAAAATGCACATGCAGAAGATGACAAAGTCAAAGCTTCTGTATCCAAAGCCTCCAAGAAAAATATGATTAAATATACTATGGAAGAGTTCCAAAACATTTTGAAAATCACAAAAGAGAAGTAAAGGAAAAATTGGGATGATAAATGAGAGTGATACAGGAATATAAAGAAAAATAAGCCAACATCTTGGTGGTGGAGATACAAAAAAGAGAAGAAAATAGCATCATAGGGGCAGCTAGGTGCCACAGTGGAAAGAGCCCAGACCCTGGAGTCAGGAGGACCTTACTTCAATTCTAGCTGTGTGATCTTGGGCAAGTCACTTTATCCCACTGCCTTAAATAAATAAAACTAAAAAAGAAAAATAACATCATAAATAGGATGTTAAATAATATGCAAAAAGAAGTCCAAAAGTCAATGAGGAAAAGTATTCCTTAGAAAGCAAAATTGGCCAGATGGAAAAGGAGATTAAAAAGCTCTCTGAAGATAATAATTCCTTCAAATGGAGAATGGAGCTAAGGGAAGCTGATGACTTTGTGAGAAATAAAGAAACAAACACAAAAACTCAAAGAATGAAAAACTAAAAGAAAAATGTGTAATATCTCACTGCAAAACGAATGACATGGAAAAACAGATCAAGTAGAGATAATTTAAGAATTATTGGATTACCTGAATATCATGACCAGGAAAAAAACCCTAAAACTTCATTTTTAGAGAAATTCTCCAGTAAAATGTCCTGATATCCTAGATGCAGAGAAATAGCAGAAATACGGGGTGGCTAGGTGGTGTAGTGGATAAAGCACCGGCCTTGGAGTCAGGAGTACCTGGGGTCAAATCCGGTCTCAGACACTTAATAATTACCTAGCTGTGTGGCCTTGAGCAAGCCACTTAACCCCATTTGCCTTGCAAAAAAAAAAACCTAACAAAAAGAAAGAAATAGAGGAAATTCACTGATAGCCTTCTGAAAAATATCACAGATTGAAAACTCCAAGGAATATTATATTCAAATTTCAGAACTTACAAGTCAAGGAGAAAATATTACAAGCAGTTAGAAAGAAACAATTCAAATATCATGGATCTACAGTCAGGATTACACAAAATTCAACAGCTTTTACATTAAGGGCTCAGAGGGCTTAGAATATGATATTCCAGAAGGCAAAGAGCTTGTTATCTTTTGTGTGTGTGTGTGTATTTTGATACTTCACAAGACCAAAATAATTGTCTGTGGTTGGATTTTTTTCTTCCTCTATTGCTTGCTCACCCCCCCCATTCTGACTTAATTTTAACTCTTTGTTAAGGTGGGGTTCTGTTCCCAGGGTGGAGGATGCACTTCCTCATGTTTTTGAGAGTTTTTGCATCTATGTTCATCTATCCTGTGATGGCACTGCAATTCCTCCCAGCTCTTATGAGAAGCTTGACTGCTCTCCTGGCCTGTGCTCTTGTGTATGGATGATCAAAAGCACTACCATCTGTCCTGAAACTGTGAGGAGAGTCCTGGCTCTACCATGGCAGTAAAGCTCCTTTTCCTGAGCCTGGGGCCCCAGACTGCACCCTAAATCTGCTTATGGGTGAAGCAAACAGAGTCCTGCTTCAGGGATAGATAGCAAAGAGACCTCTGAAATATCTCATGACTCCCTTACAATCTTTGGACAGACCACTCTGGAAGCTGTTGCTGGTTGGCTACCCAGGTCTGCTCCTGGATTCTAGGCTTGTATGAGCTGAGGTCTGCATTGGACTGGGCTCTACTCCTAATCTGCAGAAGTTTCCTGCTGAGCTTCCCATTGTCTTTGGCAATCCCTGGACTGAGAGAACAAGAAATGCCCACTGCAGTCATGGACACAGGTGCCTCATGGTTCCAGGTGCCCCACAGACTGTTCCTCATTGGTTGGCATCAGTTTACTCTGGATCAGCTCAGGCTACACTGCAGGCCCTTTCTAACCCCAGCGTATCAGACCCTTCCTATTGATTTTCCAAGTTAACTTTGATGGAGAATTGTTTCTCTTAGTCTTTTTGTAAGTTCTGGCATTCTAGAAATTGGTTAGTCATTATTTAAAGATATTTTGTCTTGGGGATAGTATGCAGGAATTCCTGTCTCTATTCTGGCATTTTGGCTGTGCCCTCGAATTTTTGCCTTACTTAATAAAAAGTCATGTAGAGTTATGAAGAAATTAGTTTTAATTAAAGGGAAAATAAAAAATTGCACTTCCTTTATAACAAATAAGTTTTAAAGTATATAGTCATGACCATCACTACAAACCAGAGCAATGGTACCTCTAATTTTTTATTTTTCTAAATCAAATAACTTGAATTAAAACCACTTTAAAGATTAGCAATATTCCCAATATAACAATTGTACTAAATTTCATTTAATATATTTTCAAAATAAATTATACCTAGATATTCCAGCTATCAAATAAATTCAATTTATAATATCAATTATTATATATTTTTCATTGACTATAGCAAGAGGAACTTTGAATACATGTTTACCTATATTATGGCCCCTTTATCCTCAAAGAGACTTAACATTTTGATTTCTTAGAATACTTCATTGGTTTAATGATCCCTATTTATACTTTTCCCAAAGATTGTTTACTTTAAAATACTCCGAAATCTATATAAAATTTTAAATTTCATGTAATAAGAGAAGAACTCTGCAATCTACTTTTAAAATACTGTTTAAACAAAATTAAAAATGCCTACTGATAACTTAGTGATGGGATTCTCTTCCTGATTCTGATAACTTTTTCTAATAAAAGGATGTCATTGGAAATGAAACATTGTGCTGACAGCAAGCTCTAACTAATGATCCCAGGATCTCCAGGTAATAAAATGGCTCAAAAGGACAACAAGATTTGGGGGCATCCTGAATATCACATTTGTGTGTGAATATAATTGTAAATGTAGATGCAAATATTTAAAAATTATGTCTGTATGAATGTGAATTCATTTCATTATTTACCTAAGTCTTTGCTTTTTTTTTTAGATTGGTGGCCTTGAATAACTTTTGTTTTATATGTGCCTTTTCCATCTAAAATAAAATGCTACATCTAAAATGAAGAGCATAACTTGAACTTAAGCATCGTAATATTTCCACTAAACTGAAACTAAACAGTTAGTTGACATGATGAATAGAGAATTAGGACTGAAGTCAGAAATACTCATTTTCCTGATTCCCTGCCTGAGACACTTAATTACTGTTTGCCTCTGGGCCAAGTCACTTAACTCTATTTGCTGCAATTTCCTCAACTGTAGAATAAGCTTGGAGAAGGAAATAGTAAATCATTACATGATATTTGCCAGGAAAACTGCAAATAGGATTTGCAAAAAGTCAGAACCAACTGAAAAATGACTGAATAGCAATAGGTAAGCAAAGACAAATGTTACTTTGAGAATGATATTATTTTTCCTTCATTCCCAAAGAAGACCAGAACATCAGGAAAGTGATGCCATGATAAACACCTGAATTGGATTTGAGTGAGGGGGTGTTGCCCTTCATTACCTGTCTCACTTTCTCCTCCAGAACCATCTGGATCCAATGGCCATATATGAAACAGGATAACTGGAGATGGCCCTGAAGGTGAGGCACTAAAGGTTAAGTGGCTTGCCCAAGGTCACACAGCTAGATCTGAGACTGAATTTAAACTCCTGTCCTCATACCACTAAACCTAGTGCTTTATCCCCTGCACCATCTAGCTGCCCACTATAAGGATAATAGTAACCCTGGAAAGACTTTTTTTTTCAAATCTCAAACTTGGCATGGACTGCATGTCTACTCAGTTCTGCCTGGGAGATAACTTGGCTTCCTACAAGTCATTTCTCTGGAGTTCCATCCTAAATGAGACATTGTCTGATGTCTTTGATTGTTTTCATGGTTCCCATCCAGAAATCCCTTCATATGTTGGCATATTCTTTGAGTTTTCTCATATGGACCCAGGCTCTAATTCTCTTCCCTACAATTTGAATTTCTCCAGGGAAGGGTTTTTCAGGGTGATAAGTGCTTGCCTAGGGTCCAAAATTATATTTGACATGTAACAATAATGTTTGTCCTGTGTTGAAGAAGACCATGGAAATAGGGAAATAATGCCATGAAAAGCACAGGAATTGGATTTGACTGAGGGGGAACCATGATGAATTACCAACCTCACATTCTACTCTGGAGCCATCTGGTTGCAGCGGCCAGCTATAGATCAAAATGAGTGGTGATGCCCCTACATGTGAGGCAATCAGAGTTGAGTGCCCAAGGTCATACAGCTAATATGTGTCAAGTATCTGGGACTGAATTTGAACTCCCATGACTACATCTATCCACTGTACCAACTAACCTAGAAAGCTCCTATTAAATGTGTATCAATTTAAGGTGAAATCCATATGTTCAGTAAATCTAGTGAAATGCATCCACTTTGTGAAGACCAAATTTTTAACTAAAGCCTTTGGAGAAACTTCCCAAACCATGTGCAATTCTCTCCAAGGAATAAGGTGGTCTTGGGAAGAGTGTGTCTCCAAATATTTGTACTTCTCTCATTATATACCCTCACTAAAAATACCTTTGTAAAAGGTTTTAAATAATCTAACCTTCAACACAAGGCTGATGAACATTGAGTTTTTTCTCTGTCCATGCTCTTTAATTTGCTATCTAATTACCTCTAATCTTGTTTCTAATGAATTTATTCATAAAGAAAAGACAGTGATTTCATTAAAGCAATTCTTTGAAGTTAACAACCATCAATCACACAGTTGTCACTTGGCCTAACTCATCCCGTGAATAACATGCTTTTTGCAATTTTTACTGCCAGAGTTGGTGTGGAACTCAAAATTGATCCTGGAAGAATTGTACTTGTGGATCACTATTCAATACAAGAATTTTTTCCCATCAAAATAGCACAGTGAATAGATCACTGGTCTTGAAACATGAAAGATGACTCATTTTATGAGTCCAAATCTGACCTCAGACATTTACTAGCTGTGTGATCCTAGGTAGATGATTTAACACTGTTTTCCTAATTTGTCAGCTGTAAAGCATTCCTTTATCCTCACTAAGAAATCCCAAAATTGGGTAGAAAAGAATCAAACTTGACTGAAACAACTGAATAAAAACAACCCAAGATGGTTCGGACAATCAAAGAGATGTTATTTGAAAAATAATTACGTTATATATATTTGTTATCTGTAAATGGAACGAACATTTTGGTCTCTCTGTACCTTCAATCCCTTTAGCTATCCTCACTTGGCATGAACACAAGGTCCTTGTCTATTCTGTTTGTCTTCTAATTACTCTCTATGAAGTTGTTTGGTGAATTATCCATGGGCTTTTGGAAAACTTGCCATTATTCTGGGCAAATGAATTCTCTGAAGGTCCATAATAAATCCCAAAGGGGACTGTAGCACTGATTCTGACTAAGAGGCATTTATTTCAACAGTAGCACCCTATGTCAGATGCATCATTGGGCTTTGTATTTTAAAAGAAAAGTGATAAAAAGCCAGCACCACCATTCACTTTCTCCATTCTCAGACTGCTTTTTTCTACCACACATTTTGATCAGGCAAGGTTTTAAAGAAGTATGTTGGAAACAAATGTTTTAAACAGTATCATTTTTTCTTAGTTTACTTAATATCAAAGAAATGTTAATTTTCTAGATTGCATAGGGATCTTACAGATATGTTTTAGTCTCTAAAGTTATAGATAAGAATGTGGGCATCCTTGGAGTTAGAATACTGGTTTGGTTGAGTTCTGGTTTCTATTCTTGCATCTTCAGGAAAATCAGACCACAAGGTAAAAATGATATTAATCGTAATAATAATAATAGATATTTCAATAGTACTTTGCAATTGATAATAGCGGTAATATCAGGTACGTTGCAATGCTATTTGGAAAAAAATATTTGCTGTATACAATTTTTTCTTGATCTACTCATCAAAAGTCAGGTAGTTGTTATTATCTCTCTTTTGAAGATGAAGGAGGATAACAAATTAGAGCAGTTAAGTGAATAGTCTGGGGTCAAATAGCTATTGGGTAGCCTATCTTGAACCTAAGTTCCATGATTTCCAATTCAATATTCATGATGTTTCCTACAAAATCCTAGAACCATTGATTTAGAGTTGAAGTTAATATTAGAAATCACCTAGAACCCTGCACTTTTACATTTATTTTAAACACAATATAATTGAGACCCTACAGTGGAAGCTGAGTTGGTGATCATCATGGAAGTAGTAAATAGCAGGAGAATTAGAAATCAGAACTTCTAATATCAAATCAAGTGTTCTTTCTATTAGAGTCTTCTCATTGCTCTGTCATCCTTTAATGGAAAGATAGTATTTACTTGAGCATGTCTACATGAAGCTAATTAGTAGAACTCTTTAGATTGAAAAGAATTGATTGGGAATTCAATCCAGCCATGAAATCAACTTCATTGGTGGTTGAATGACTCTTTTTAGCTAATCTGGTTTCCTTAGGTCAAGAACTGAGAGAAACATATGAAGTCAACTGTCTCACTAGGAAAAGTACAAGAAGTTCTCTAGTCTCTTCCTAAAGTCATAAAACTACCGAATCCAAAACAGTCCTTCCCATTATTCCACAGCACTCTGGGTGGACATTTCTTCCTTCTTTTAAACTAAAATGTTTTCCCTACACTATTTATGCATCAATCTAGTAAAATGCATTTTACTATATCTTTAATTCTTAGGACACAAGATTTTAGAGGAATGTTATAGAGTCCCTGAAAATGATGTTTTACATGGTTTATATGTTTGCACCCATTAGATTCTAGCTTTTGGAAGACTCATAGATAACTGTGCAGAAGGACAGATATGAGATAAGATAAAAATGGGAAAATGGGATTATGTATATATAATAATTTCTCATGGCTTCTGGATCAGGAGATAATACACATGGTCCTTTTGTCAGATTTTAATTTATACCTCTCTACACACTTGATTGGTTATTTTTTTATCCTTTTCCTTTCAATTCTTTATTGACTGGTGGGATGAGGATTGCTTAATCCATTCAAGAGAAAAATTTATCTTTGTCTGAAGAAAATAACAGACTGAGGGTTAATAGCTATCTTTTCTTTAGGCTAGGAATTATTACTTACACTTATGCTGTCTAATTCCTTTTAAAGGAAGAAAAATAACACTTCTGTTTGACTGTGGACTAATATCTTCATGGCTTAGAATGGACTGGATAAGGGGAAATGGTCATATAATTTTTTAAGAAAATGGAAAATTATTTTTTGGTGCTGATTAACTGGACAAAGATTGTGCTGTGCTTACGTACACAAATAGCTGAAAGAACATTTGCATTGAATAATGAAATTCCACATGCATGTATAAAGTACATGTTCTGGGTGAGACTAGATGATCACAGTTGTTAGATTATATGAGTTTCTCAAGGGCAGAAATGCATTTGATTATCTTCATAAACCCTGGCTTAGCACAACTCAAAAAACATAGTAAGTATGCAAACTAAGTGACTATTTGGATTTACAGGCATCATAAAAGTTGCAAAGAGGTTACCATTAATTATGGGGAACACAACAAGATGCCAACTGAGTAGAATAAGATCAAAGCAGAAGAGTTATCCATACAGGGTACTAATGATTAATTTGGGACTTCAAGGAGGAGAAGAATTTCCACTTTCAGAGAAGAGAAACTCCATCCTAGGCACATGACATGATCTATGAGTTCACAGACAAGAGATGGGGAAAGAGGAACTCCTTGATGTTTCCAGATGGACTGGGAAGGCTCCATTTGTGCTTTGTTTGTGTATTCCAGTTTCAATGTTTCGTTTATTGCCTATTGTAGGTCCTAACGAAAAATTTACTTTTTTTCAACATCATGAAAAAACAGAGGGCTTTGAAGGGAGTTCTGTGAAATGGAACAGTCTAGAGAGATTATAACCACAATGTTAGGGGCCTTAGAATCCAGGCTAAGAAGGTTTTGTTTTATCATATCCACAGCGGGTAATCACAGAGTTTGAATTTCCTGAAAATATAACTCTAGGAACAAGTTACTGTTTATTTCCATCAATGTATCAAATTATCTTTCTATTGTAGAATTCTCCAAGGTCATGGCTATGAGCAGAAATGAACTGAAGAGGTTGAATAAAACCACTCTGATTTGTCAATCATTCAAGTGAATTAAACAAGTAGCCATGCTAATCCCATATAGTCAGCTCAGCTAAGGACTCTTGTTCATCTATACAGCACTGTTAAGAACCGAGGAATAGTGTTGGCAATTGGTAATAAGATTGTCTACATTAATTAGGCTGGCTGTGCTGTAAAGCCATTTCTTCAGAATACTTAAATCACATTTCCTAAACAACCTCCAAATTTGCTTAGTTATGTCAAACAACAGTTATTTTGCTAAGTTCAAAGAGTTATATGGTTTTGATATGAATTCTCTGTTTCCTTTTGTCAAAATAGGATCATAAGTATAGAACTGGGTGAACCTTCAAAACAATTGGGTCTAATGACTTAATTTTATTAATTTTTCAACTGAGTTTCACAAATTAAATTTGTAGCAAAGTGAAATAATTTTCCCCAATTCACATAACTAATGTGAGTTTGAAAAGGAATTTGAAATCAGTTCTTCTTGATTCCAAATCCAGTGTCTCTCAACTGTAATGCAATACTAACACAATTTGTCATTTTTGACACCTTTTTTTGTTTTTTTCTTTTTTTTTTGCAAGACATGAAGTCAAATGACTTGCCCAAGAGTCACACAATTAGGTAAATTGTCTAAGGTTGGATTTGAACTCAGGTTCTCCAAGACTAGTGCTTTGTCATCTGTGGCACCTAGTTGTCCCTTCTTAGTCAATTTTGTTTCAAAAATCTTATTTTTAAATTAACTCAGAAAAATATAATCTAGAAAACACAGTATAATAACAGATTCCTATAGAGGAATACATTTTCTACCTTCTCATAATTTCTTGTATAAGTGCTGATATAACTCCGAGTGATATTTCAATTAAAAGTCATGTATCCTTTTTCATAAATGATTTAAAGTTGCTCACTGAAAATAGGTTTTAATAAGGGCTTAGAAGGCTGAATCCAAAGAGTATAGTTTCGTGAGAAGGTAATGTCCACAGGAGCATAAAATATGGGAAAACAGTGAAGCATGTCACCTAAAAGCTGACAAAGAAATAGAATCTTCTAAAATCAGTTCCTTTATTGTTTTTAATAGCGGTGATATTTCTTGAAAGATCCTTTGCAAAGTCCTCTGAGGAATTTGTATAAGATAGGAAACTAAATAAATCTTGCTGTTAAAGGCAACAATAAAGTGAGGCTGGTGGGAAAGAAATTCAGAAAATTTTCTTTTGTGTATCCTGGGTCAAAGAGCAAGATGATAGAAAAGGGAAATCCACTGCTCATCATGGTTGAGATGATAATCACTGACAATGGAGAGAACTGAGAGTTGCTCCTTTATATGCTACTTCTTTTTTTCTGGAAAGTCCTGGAAAGAACATAAAAATAATTAACATCAGAGGTAGTGAGGAGATTGTATATTAAGAGATAACCCTTCAAAATTCTATTAAGCTGACTTTAGTAATCATCGTTGAAATGGATAACATTTTAAATCTATATTGGATTTTGTTGACAAAGATAGTGAAGTGGTTTGCTTTTTTCTTCTCCAGTGGACTAAGGTCAATTTGACCATAGCAAGACTTAGAGAATAAGTTGTGCTGAGAACTACAAAACTAATGTTTATTAATTGTGATCATGGAGAAGACTTTTGAAAGACTCTAGCCAATTAAATCAATTACTACTTAAAGAAATTAATTCAAGCAATTCACTGGAAAGTCAAATAATGAGGCTGAAGTTTAAATATTTTGACAACTTATTGAGAAGATGGGACTCATTGGGAAATACTCTGATGCTGAGAAAGATTTAAGACAAAAGGAAACTGGCAATGGCAGAGGATGAGATGCATAGATAATGTCCTGGAAGAAATAAACATGAGCTTTAACAGACTTTAAGAGATAGTAGATGATAGAAGAACATGGAATATTATTGTCTATGGAGTAACTAAGACTTGAACATGACTGAATAACTGAAAAAAGTAACAAAATATTGATATAGTTCTTTAAGGATTACATAATGATTTCCTTGCGTTATTATGGTCATTTATCCCACAAATCGTAGTGGAGAAAATAACCTCAGGCAGTTTTAGTAATTCATTATATCTAGACAACTACAGAGATCATATTAGAGTCAGTATTTCTACTCTGTTCTGATGTCTTTTATCCTCTGTAACAGAAAAAAACAATGACAGATGTGATTACTGAGTAAATATCAATAACATTTGTAATATTGTGGTGAATTGGATAAGCACCACAGGATTAGAAGGATGCAAATATTGAGCAAATTTTAAACAACAATGGAAGAGAATAGAATCTTTAACTTTCTAAAATGATGAGATAGAGGATATTTCCAGGGCAAATTTTAGAATACATACATGCAGATAGCAATGTAGTGTTAGGTAAGCAATTTGATAGCATTACCTCATTATCTTTGTTGACAGAGATACAAAGTTATTAGATCATAGGAGGACTGTGTTTATAATTTACTGGAATAATTGAGCATCTTTTTTCAAAATCCAAGATGGACACCCTTTGCTCACTTATCCTCATTTTATTATTCATTATCATCCCTGGCTCTATGATGACTAATGAATATCTAATATTTTCTTATAAATCACTTAGAATAAAAAACCTATCAATAATTAATCAATAAGCTCTAATCTCAAAACCTACTTTATAGGGTTTATTTAAGGTTTTTTTTGCAAGGCAATGGGGTTAAGTGGCTTGCCCAAGGCCATACAACTAGGTAATTATTAAGTGCCTAAGGCCAGATTTGAACTCAGGTACTGCTGACTCCAGGGCCGGTGCTCTATTCACTGTGCCACCTAGCCACCCCTACTTTATAGTTTTAAAATAAACTGGATAAATCTTTTCTCATCATATTTTGCTCATCTTTATGTATGTATGCTTTTGTGTATATGTGTATTAGTAATTACAAGATCTCTGATGACCATTGCAAGAACACTGTCCATTGCTACAAGTACCCAGAATTGAGAAGTAAGCAGTTATGGTTTATATGGGTGATAGATGATGCAGTGAGCTGTAAGAGAATATTGACACCTAGTTTATTAACCTGTAGAAAAAGAAAAAAGAAAAAATGAATTGTACTTTAGTACTCAGTCCATTCTGTGCAAAAGCAGGCTAAGGAGCATATGTTAGGAAAATATGATAAACGAGAAAAGGAGAGAAATGTCAAAGATTTATTGTTTGTGCTCAAAAAAATCTATGTCAATATATCATGAATATTTTAATTGAAAAGAGAATTGGTAGATGTGAGAAACGATAGATTCACCAAAACAAAATGAAAATAACTATTGTTTAGATGATGTAAAGTACCTCTGATCAGAGAAAGATCCATTTTTCAAGTGAACTGCCAAACTTCATGCCTATGATTTGTTAGAAGAAAGAATTTAAATGAGAAGAGTTGCTGATTTTAAATGACTCTCAGAAAGGTGACTTGGGAAGAGTGATCAGAAGACAAGTTAGGAGCAATTCTGTTTTGAAATCAGTGCAAAATTTTATATTGCTGCTGTAGAAATATTCAATGTAATTTCATTTTAATTTTTAAACGCAATTATCAACTCTTGAAAAGTTTGGTTAAAGGGTTAGGTGGAGAGGGAGATGAGGTAAGTTCAGAATTTTACTGACTGTGACTTTTTACTGACTGGACAATTTATTTAAATTATGGATCTCTTCATTTCCTCATTTATAAAATAAGGATAATATTACAGCCTTTGGCTATGGGCTGTTGTGAGAATTAAAAGAGATCATAACCATAAATCGGATAGTACAGAGCCTAAACTATAGTAAGTTCTGAATAAATATGAGATGTTATAACTGAATAAACAACAAAAATTTTATTCAAATATCCATAGAAGTTACAAGAATGTTAAAGATGTTTTAAACTTGTAGAAATATTAAATTCACACCGCATGAAATGTTAAAAAAACACTATATTTTAAATTAGAAGACTATAAATAAATGCAAAGTTAAGAAACTTTTGCTCATTTCAATCATTTTATTTTTCAAAAAAAAAACCAAAACCGAATCTCAAGATATTTGGAAAAATCAAATATTCTGGTATTGAAGAAAATTTCAGACCTTGATTTGATGAAGAATAGTGCAGTCAAATACCTGTGGAATCTTTTTCTCAACTCTACATAATCTTTGTCAGAATCCACACAAATAGAGAAGATTATACATAAAGATTTGAAAAGAGTATAGGTAACATTTAATATAAGAGTGGGAGAAGAGACAGTGTGGTCAAAATCTCTGGTAAAAGTTGGGAAAGGACATTGACCCTCAAATAGTACAGAATACCTAAATTTCTTAAGGCAATTAAAGATAAACTTGGTGTGAACAAAACTTAGTGAACTAATTCATAAAGTTTTAGATTACAATGTAAAATGGCTTATTTACTTTGGAAGCCTTGGAAATCCATTAAAATAAAAGGAACAATTGTAAAAGAATCATATTTAGATTTCTTAAGGATCTATGATAATGTCCTATTTTGGTTGTTGGTCGGTGGCTTCTCAGTCATATCTGACTATTCATGACCCTCTTTGTGGATCATTTGGGTAAAGATGTTAGAGAAATTTGCTATTTCCTTCTCTGGCTCTTAACTGATGAAGAAAACTAGGGGACAGATTCATGCAGCTAGTGCCTGAGGTCTATTCAAGGTAACTTCCCCATTCTACCCACCCTGTGGGATTTGAATAAAAGCAGCTGCCTGGGTTTCAATTAAATTCTCTTGCTTCTTGTGGACCCATACTCATAAGACTTATGCAAGTTTCCACTCCAGCACAGCCACCACCGGGACCTCATCTGGTCGGTACCACTAGACTCTTCTGGAAACAGGAAGTGGTCCTTCTATCTTCCCTCATTCAGCTATCTGCTGTCCAATAGATGAAAATTTGCAAGGTAAAAGTTCGTGAAGTCACAGTAGAGTTGTGAATGAAGTGAATGTTAGCTGAACTTTCTCCTGGCATCTTCTGCTTCCCTCAGGGAAGGTTTTTGATTCAGTGGAGTCTGGAGGTGTTTAATCTTAACTCAGAGCAAACCTCATTCTTTGGAGTCTTCCCTGAAGACTTGTCTGAGGAGGTCCATAAGTTCACCCTTTATTTTTGTTGTTCAACATTAACTTCACAATGGTTTTCCAATGGTTTATGAAGAAAATCTACAGAGCCTGGAAATTTCTAACGTAATGTTCCATGTTCCTAAAGAACATCTAACTTTAGTTTTGAGTATAGGCTACCAAACTGATCGCATTGGCTTTAATTATTTTATGACAGGTGACCAATAATAAAGCTGAGGTGTTAAGTTGTGGCCTAGAGTCGCTTGATAATTAATACTATGAATTTGCAGTCCAAACCAAGTTAATGTGTAATTAGAAAATCATTACCAAAATTAATGAAAACATAAGAACATGTATATCAAAGTACACCTTAAAACTAAGTCAATATATCACCCATAAGAATCCTTACATATGGATGGGTAATTCTCATTTCTTTTTGATTGCATGTCACTTTTCAAAATGACAAAAGTGCAGAACTATGTTCAGGAAGACCTATAAATTATATTTTTCCTTTGAGATTTATTTTTTCATGTGACCTGGAATATAACATTTAACCTTAATTATCCCTAGTTTCCTCAATTGTAAAGGTAATTTTTTTACATTTCTTATAGTTCAGGAAAGGTTCTGAGATCAGATATGTAAAATAATTTGAAGACTTTAAGGTTTTATATAAATTACATTTTTTGAAAAGATGATGCTAATGATAATAATTATGTTAATGAAAATGATGGTCATGATGATGATGATGATAATGTATGGAAGGGCCATTGTAGGAAGATAGTGAAGTAGTAAAGAAATTTTCAGCTTTTCAGATATTCTTCACAAACCAACAAACATTTAGCAAGAAATGATTGTAGAATAGCAAAATTAAATATGTAAATAATTGTCTTCCTACAATAACTGGAGAGGACCTTACCAAAAACAGGACTTCCAGGATCTGAGTTTTGATGTGAGTAAAGGATTACTGACAGCAGGGAGCCCAAGAATGTCTCCACTGGGAAGCAAACTTACTCTAAAGAAATTTTACCTTAAGATTCACTTCACTCATAGCCTCAAGGTCACGTCATAGATTTTCATCTTATTGTTAGTAGATGACTGCATGGGAGAAGATTGAATCCCTCTGCCTTTTTTCTAGAAACCAAGCCTAGTAGTGCTGATCAGAAGTAACCTCAGGCTGTGACTATAAGAGAGCATGAGGGAGCACATGTCTGGCAAGTGCAGAACCAGAAAGTAAGAACATTTTGACTATACTGTGAATAGGTTTCCGAAAACATTGTGATTTAGGGAACCTGAGATTGAGTCTATGGACAGAATTCAGAAAGAAATAATATGGAGGATCTTCAGCTGAGAGTAATGTCTGTGATACCTCTTTTAGACACATATAATACAAATCCTGACAATGATTCTGTACTTGACTCCCCAATCATTGATCCAAGCTCACTCATATATTCCTATTTATGTCTAATAATACTAACCTTTTGTTGGAGTGCAGAAAGTCACAAAAAGTAAAAATAATATACATGATACCTTTATTTTTTATTTAAAAGGAATAGCAAGTTGCACAAAATTTATTTGCATTTTCTACCATATTATAGTATAGTATTGATTATTTTAGTTTATAAAGTAAAAATAAAATAAATGTAAAAATTAATTATCACAGTGATGATGATGATTATAGGAACAAAACAATTTTTCATTGACTCGGGGAATATTTTGTTACTGAATCTGATGTATTTGCATATTTTATGGAGTTCTCCAAAGTTCCATTAGTTTCTGTATTCTTTCATGTACTAGAAAATCACTGGGAAGAACGATCAGGCATTGAGAGGCCGAATCAAAGTTACTTGGCTATCAAGATCAGCAAACAACTAGGAAAGTCGATGAGGGTAGGATAACCTCTGTAAGTAACTTTGAGATTTTCAGCACTTTGGTTAATGAATTTAATCATCTCCAAGATTCCATTAATTTCCATAATTCATCTGATTGATTTCTTTGAATTCTAACTCAGTCACCCAATGATTTTTGTTAAAAAGTTGTAATGTTTATAGCAGCTGGTTCCATCTGGGGTTTTTTATTTATCATCTTCCCTTACTAAAATTTGTCTTTTATACTTCAGGTGAAACAGTGAAATGATAATGATGTGGAAGGAAAAGAATGAATCTTGCTATAGAAATTTCATCCTATTAGGATTATTGGATCCAAACCATTATGGACTGCTATTCTTAACTTTTATTCTCATCATTTTTATGGTGGCAGTTATGGGAAACAAAGTCTTGATTCTTCTCATCCGCATTGACCTCCGACTCCATACCCCAATGTACTTCTTTCTCAGCCACCTTTCCCTCATGGATATCTTCCACATGTGCAACATCATTCCCAGAATGGTCTATAACTACATATCTGGCCGGAAATCTATCACATTCGTGGGTTGTGGCTTGCAGATCTACCTCTACTCTGTCTGTGTGGGTGCTGAATGCCTTATTATTACAGTCATGTCCTATGATCGCTATGTAGCCATCTGTCACCCACTGCGCTACCCCATCCTCATGAGTCATCGAATCAGTGTCATTCTAGCTGCTGGATGCTGGCTTGGGGGAATGATCAACTCTACAATCCATGTAATTTATATAATGCACCTCCCTTTCTGTGGCAGCAGGATCATTGACCATTTTTTCTGTGAAGTCCCAGCTTTGTTGAAACTTTCCTCTGTTGACATATCACAGTATGAAGAAGGTCTTAATGTGACTGTTGTCATCTTTATCCTAATTCCTCTTTCCATCATCCTTTCCTCTTATGGTCACATTCTCCGAACTGTGTTTCAGATTAAATCAATGGAGGCCCAGAAAAAAGCCTTCTCCACGTGTTCCTCCCACTTGACTGTGGTTATCTTGTACTATGCACCTTTTATTTTCACATACATGAGACCAAGGTCTTATCACACTCCAGGCCAAGACAAGATCTTAGCCATCACATATACCATCTTCACTCCCATGCTCAATCCTATTATCTACAGTTTTAGAAATAAAGATGTTTTATGTGCCCTGAAGAAGTTTTTAGGAAAGGCACATATTCAGAGAAATGAAAATTTAGTTAAATTGTATTGAATATCCATGATTAACCTGATAAGAATGTGTAGAATGTATTCCAAGGAGCAGTCATGCATTTTGGTGATAGATGGCTTGACATCAAAAATGATGCTTTTTATTCCATTTAAATATACAACAGTATCAATTCAACAAGGTCATTTTTATCTCCAAAGACAATGTATATCTTATTCTATTTATTTATTTATTTATTTTCAAATTTGTTAATTTATTTTCATTCAATTGTAAATGCATATTTCCAAGTTACAAAATTTCTCTCCACCATCCATTCTCACCCCCCTCCCCTCAGTAGGGGACAGTCAGGCTAGCATTTTACAAACATATTTTGTTAAACATATTTACAAATTAGTAATTATTGGCTTGAAAAATTAGAGCTGAGGGAAGGAGATACATAAGAGACAATTTCTATAAAGTGTTCATCAGATTCGGAAGAGTTGTTTATGTGTGTGTATGTTTTGTTTTGTTTTGTTTTACTTTTCTTCCTCTGATTGGGGATAATATTGTCCATAACCAGTCAAATATCAGTTGTCCTCTCTCTGGGCACTGTTGAAAGGAGCAGCTTCCATCAAGGTTGTTCATCTCATAATACTGTTGATGTGTACATTCTTCTCTTGGTTCTACTCCCTTCCCTCAACATCAGTATCCTATTTGTTTGTTGAATTTATTTCATGAAGTGTACTTTAATTTATACTAAAAATAGTGCTATTAATTCTTGCTCCACTTTCTCCACTAAACAATAATTTCACATAGGCAGAAGGTGGTAAGCAAATGTCAAGGTAATATTTACAGATGTTTTAAAAAGTCTCTGATTCCTTCCAAAACCTTTTATTTTTATAGATACATAATGGGTAATATCAAACTGCATTGATCTTAATGGCATACTTTCAATTTATCAGTTACTTCCTCTCTGTCCAACTATCTGTAATCTAATTTCTACAAGCACACACACACACACACACACACACACACACAAACACACACACACAGAAAGATATACACACATACATTCCTATTCTATATTGAGAAAAGAAAATCTGTTTTATCATGAATATGTAGAAAGATAATAAATGATATTTCGTTGCAGATGATCTGAAGTTTTTTCCTTTGAACCGTAGAATGCAATTAACTAGCGTCCAGATTATGGATTGATATGTGATTTCATTTCTATACATATATATATATATATATATATATATATATATATATATATATATATGTAGAAACTCTTGTACAGTTTTTCAACCTCTGAATTTTTTATGCATGCTAGATCATATATATTTCATAATCAATCCGATGTGGTTAAATCCACTTGGAAATAATATATAATTATTTATATACATGCAACAATACATACATAGCTACATATTTGTGTGTAATTATATGTATTTGTAAATATATCGATGCTATCAATTTATCCTTCATCTACATCAAATTCTGCTTCTCGATTTTCAGTATTACAACCCTTCTCCTTTTCTGTTGTCTGTCTAATAGAACAAGGAGTCCATGAGCGACTGGACTGTCTACATTTTCAATATTTATTCTTAGTAAATTATAATGTGCTTTGTACACAATAAACACTGTCCTCTCCTCCTGAGCCCTTCTCCCCCTTTTCATTTAACCACTTGTATTCCATGTTGCATCATTTCCTTTATTTTCCATCTTCACTATAACATACATTCAAATGAACTAAAGTGAAGAAAACTATGTAAGTGTTCTGAATGGATTAGCCAATCAATTCACAACCTCAACTGGGCTCTCAATGTTACAAGTATAATCTTACATCTGTTTTATTTAATCATTATCCTACCCCTTTAGGCTTTCTTCTCCATCTGTAAACTTCACATGATTATCTCCCAACACTCACTCAACTGTTATTGTTGTGTCATATTTTAAAGGGGAAAGAATAAAGCAGGAAGCTCCCTTTTCTCTCCTCTTTCTCATCTCCTATCATTCATATGATTTTCCAACCATCTTTTCCTTCACTTCATCTCACATGATAATATAGCTTTTACCTTTGTAAAGGCTAACTCTTCCACCTCCTAAATCGATCCATTTCTTCCCCTATCTACCAACAGATTGTCTTTTTCTGATATTTCTAGTCTACCACTTATTTTCAATATTTCCCTGTCTACAAGTTCAATTTCTGCTGTCCTCAAACACATGTAATTCTTCCTGATCCTAAAAAAATGGAAATCAAAAATCCCACCAAACATAAAAAGAAATTCAAAAATCTCACTTGAGCCTTTAATCCCTATTATCATACTATCTCTTGAAAGCCTTTTGTGGCTTCATTCCTTGAAAATGTCAACTATAAAATGTATCTCCAATTCTCTCCTCTCGCTCTCTTATAACCCTACAATCCAGTTTCCAGCCTTATCATTCTACCAAAACTACTCTCTCCAAAGTTACTGATGCTATCTTAATTATCTTTCTTAATACTCAGTCTCCTCGACTCTCTGCATTCATTGACATTGTTGACTACTCTCCTTCCTTAATAATTGCATCTAAGTTTTCAGGATACACTACTTTTCTGGTTCTCCTCCTACTCATCTGTCCATCTCTGTCTCCTTATCTGGATCCTGTTCCAGATCATGTCCTTTAACCATAGATATACCCCAAGATTGTATCCTAGATCCTGGATAAATTCATTTACATTGCCAGTATACTTTCTAGGAAGGTACACATTGATCAGCAGGTTGACTCACACATTGCTAGAGCTAACTCGTTATTTGGGAGGCTCACAATGATAGTGTGGGAGGAGAAGAGGTTTTAGACTGACTACCGGCTGAAAGGTCTACAGAGCAGTTGGGCTGATCTCATTGCTGTATCTGTGAACCCTGGGTAGTCTATCAGAACATGCCAGGAAACTGAAACATTTCCATTTAAGTTACCTTAGGAAGATTCCAGATACTGAGCTGCTTTATTGAACTAAACTGCCAATCGTTCAAAATTTATTACAGATGCAATCATCGGTGATGGACTAATAATATTGTGAGAATGCCAAAACAACCCTTATCAAAACAAATGCTTTATGGAGAACTCACCCAGGGCAAGCATATACCAGGAGGTGATACTGGAACACCACAAATGTCTCTATTATGAGCTTAGAAATGATTTATAGCATGGGAGACATTGCATAGGACTGCTCAGCATGGCATGCTATCATCAGAAAGGGTGCTGTGTTTTCTGAGCAATGCAAAGCTGAAGCAGGCCAAAGGAGACTTGAGATGTACAAGTTGAGTAAACATCCCAAACTTTCACATGAAGCATTTGTGCCAGATCGACCAGAGATAAAGCATTCTGAGCTCATCTTTTTCTCATCAGTCACAGTTGGACATGATGTAATTCATGCTTAATGGAGTGATGTTAATTTGGGCTTCTTCCATAATGAAGGACATGAATCAACAAACCAATTAATCCTAAACCCTCTTTTCTTTTCCTTTCATGCTACTTCACTTAATAATCTTATAAGCATCCAAGAATTTAATTAGCTCTATAGTAATGTTTCACAAATCTACTCATACTGTCCAACCTCCTCTATTCTTGCATCTATAACTGTAACTTTCACTTGTTTGAACTGGATATCTAGTAGGCATCATAATTTCAAAATGTCTGATACCAAATTCATAACATTTTCCCGTAAGACTCACTCATCTATAATCTATGTGAGAAGAGCAGAACCAAAAGAATCTCCTAGTCACTTATGTTCACAATCTCAATCATCCTGGACATTCCCTATTTTCAGTCTTTTACCAAGGTCTGTTAATTTTTCTAACCTCTCTCTAATATATTCCCATCTCACATCTGAATTATTGCACGAGTCTATTGATAGGTCTGCTTTTGTCAGGTCTCTCTCTCTCTCTCTCTTTCTATTTTACTCTATCATACATTATTTTAATAGAGATATTCCCAAGGCACAGTAAACATTTATTTACTGTCATATTCTAAGTCATCAAAATCTAAACAATGAAAGACAGACATTT
Organism: Macrotis lagotis; assembly: GCF_037893015.1. Lineage (NCBI taxonomy): Eukaryota > Metazoa > Chordata > Mammalia > Peramelemorphia > Peramelidae > Macrotis > Macrotis lagotis. The sequence continues at coordinate 923,964,851 of NC_133658.1, read as the reverse complement.
TGTAAATTAGCACAACTTTTGTCTCAATTCTTACCATGCCTTTTATCATAGAATGGGTAGTGACACTGGAGTTAAAGCAAGCAATATTACATAATTACTACATAAAAGATTTATTTCACTTTACTTTTCTTATTTCATTTATTTTGTTTGTTGTCCACAGCACAATTTTAAATCCCCAAATGTGTTGTTTATTAGAGAATCTGTCCTTAATGTTTATCCCAGCTATTACAAATATTTACCAATACTTCTTAACATTGTTTGGATGGTTGGGTCTTGTCCCTCGTTACTGAAGAAGAGAAACTCTGAGACAAATTACAGAGCGTCTGACTGTGGCTCATCAGACCAATAGGAGCTCGGAATGTTCGACCACAGATTGGATACAAATAGACCATACGAACACCTTGGGTAGATTCTCTAAACTTACAGATGTCATATTTCCTTTGAACTGATTCCATTCTACTTTCCTCCTAGAGGCAGCCCCTTCACTGACTGATGAGGGTACGCCATGCTGGGTGGTCCAGTGCCAGGGTCTTCTAAGCTGTACAATCAATTCTAAAGTTCTTCAGTGAGACCTTGAGGATCTCTTGGTATCACTTCGGCCTTGTGTGAATTCTCCATAAAATAGTTTTTTTTTTTTGGCAAGCATACTCTAAAATTTTTTAATATTAGAACATTTATGGCAGTCAAAATTACATAATCATATCTGTATATTTTAAAACAATAATTTCTGGGGTAGCTATGTGGCACAATGACTAGAACATCAACCCTGGAGTTAGGATAACCTGAGTTCAATTCTAGTTACAGACACTTGAGAAATAAGAGATGTGTGACCTTGGACAAGTCACTTAACCCTATTCCATCACAAAAGCAAAATTAAAAAAAACTTTAAAAAATTTTCATCTTAATATTAAATTCTAGATTACCTTGTGCGCAATATCAGTCCATAAAATAGAGTTATCTAATCAAAGTGATCATTTACCTTAAGTTTTAAATTTCCTAATTTAGGAAGTCCTTATCTTTTCCCTTCAGGACTATCTTTTTTCTCTGAATTCAAACCAACTTTGGAAATCGCTTTGCTGCTAGCAAGGTCTGGCTAGCTTCAAAAATATTCCTACATATTTATCTCTAACTATTTCTTTGATTTTTAATCCCACTGATTAAATTATTTTTTAAGTGAAAACTTATCTTTGCACTTTCTTGTTGCAACCATCACTTATGTTACTAAAAATGCTCTAACAAGAAAATAGACCTTGAAATCTTAAAAATGATGACATCTTTTGATGGTTATATCTTCTGCTTCTAATGAGTTTTAAATTAATCTTTTTTTAAAGAATTAAATCCCAAACCAAACAAATATAAGGAGTATATCATATTTTAGAATTTCCATGTCATTTTGACTGGGGCCAGAAATTGAATGTAGTTGCCCATAGATCTTATTTTGTCAAATCAAGTTTTATGTTAATGATTTAGCTCTCTAAATGAAGTGATAGTATATATAATTAAAATCAATAATATAAGAATAGGATTTTTCAGCTGGCACCATTTATTCTAAGTCTAAAAGTTTTATTACTCCCTGAGAACTCCCCAAACCGGTACAGTGATCACTATCCTGATGGAGTGTTCCTATTTACCTCACACATGAAAACATACTAAATCATGTCAAATCTGAGTTCCATACTTCTAGAAAGATTTCATGCCTTATCTTTTTATTTTTAGTTGTAATATGTATTCATACATATACATGCATGTATACATTCACTCGATTTCCAATTCTTTGCTACCACAAACAGGGCTGCTGTGAATATTTTTGTACCCTTGATGCTTTTACCTTTTTTCATGATCTCTTCAGGGTATAGACCCAGTAGAATTTGCACTTTTCTAAATCTTTTTTTTCCTTCATATTATTTGTTTGACTATAGCAAAAGGAAGTTTGAGTATATGGAAAACTTCTTTGTGATTCATTAAAATGCTAAGATCCTGTCTTTACATACTGACCTACCATTTTCCTTCCTTCAAATATTGCAATACTATAACTATACCCATTTATAATTCTCCCCCAAATTTTATAACTACAAAATACTCAGAGAGCTATATAAAGTTTACAATTCTATATGATAAAAGAACTCCACATGATTTTTTTCTTTAAGATTTTATTTATTTTGAGTTTAACAATTTCCCCCCCACTCTTGGTTCCCCACCCCCAACCCCAAAGACGGCAGTTTGTTAGTCTTTCCATTGTTTCCATGGTATACATTGATCTGAGTTGAATGTGATGAGAGGGAAATCATATTCTTAAGGAAGAAAAATAAAGTATAAGAGATAGTAGAATTCCATAATAAGATAAGAGCTTTTCCCCCCTAAATTAAACTTAAATAGTCTTTGGACTTTGTTCAAACTCCGCAATTCTTTCTCTGGATACAGATGATATTCTCCATCACAGATACCCCCAAATTGTCTCTGATTGTTGCCCTGATGGTATGAGCAAGTCCATTAAGATTGATCATCAGTGGCGGCTAGGTGGCGTAGTGGATAAAGCACTGGCCTTGGAGTCAGGAGTACCTGGGTTCAAATCCAGTCTCAGACACTTAATAATTACCAAGTGGCCTTGGGCAAGCCACTTCACCCCATTTGCCTTGCAAAAACCTAAAAAAAAAGATTGATCATCACCCCATGCTGCTGTTTGGGTTTACACTCTTTTTTCTGGTTCTACTCATCTCAATTTTTATTCCCATTTTAAAAATGATAAACCATAAACCATAAATTCATAAAGATCCTAAATACTAGGATCATTGATTTAGAGTTGAATTTAGAGTAGAAATCACATAGTACTTTATTTTTATTTTCGAATACAATGAAGTTGAGACCCTACAAAATAAGTTGAACTACAAATCATCATAGAAGTAGTAACTAACTAAAGAGTCAGAACTCAGAATCTCTAATATCAAATCAAGTAATGTATTTATTATAATTTCTCATTGTACTGGTATCTTTTAATGGGAAGACATTTTTAAATGAACAGTGTCTGCATGTAGCTAGTAGGTAAAACTCTTTGGACTGAAAAGAAATGATTGAGGATTCAATCCAGCCATAAAATCAGTTTTGCTGATGGTTGATTGGTTCTTTATAGTTAATCTAGATTCTTTGAGTCATAAGTTGAGAGGGACCTTTGAGACCAGCTGGTTGCATAATAATCACTTCAAGTGGAGTTCAAATAGTTTTCTAGTCCCTTCTTTTTTTAAATTTTGATTTAAATTTTATTTCATATTTTTAGTCATGTGTAAACATTTTTTTAATTTTGTAAATGTTTTATTTATTTTAAGAAAACTACCTAATTCAAATTAGCCATTATTCCACTGTATTCTTGACTGATATTTCTTCCTTCTTTTAAATTAAAACACTTTCCCTCAAAAATACCTCATTCTAGTATAATCTCTAATTCCTTATGTACATGAGTTGAGAAAAATGTTACAAGTTCTCATAAAGTAATGTTTTACATGGTTTTATTTGTTTGCACCCATTTTATTCTAGCTTCTGGAAGGGTCAGAGGTAAGTGTGCAGGATAGACAAGAGATGCGTTAAGATTAGGCAAAAGGGATCACATCTATTATGACCTTCTCATGAAGACAGCAAAATGCATGGCACTTTTTCAGACATTAGTTATGTCTTTCCACCAATTTGACTGTCCTTTTTTTATTCTATTTCTTTTCAAAGAATTGACTTAATTGACTGGTGGGGGCAGGGAGAGGACTGCTTACTCCATGAAAGAAAGTCGATTCAAATTTGGAGAAAATGTAAAGATGAGTGTTGATAGTTATGCTTCCTTTTAGCCCAGTAACTATTACTGAAATTGATGATAGTATTTAATCTCTGTTTAAACTCTTGAAGATAACATTTCTGTTTGACTATGAGCTAAGATCCTTTTGGAATAAGATGTTCTGCATAAGGTAAAATGAAGGAAAAAAGAAGGATTTACAAAAGTGCAAATTCTACTGGGTCTATACCCTGAAGAGATCAGGAAAAAAGGCAAAAACATCAAGGGTACAAAAATATTCACAGCAGCCCTGTTTGTGGTAGCAAAGAATTGGAAATCGAGTGAATGTCCATCAATTGGACATTCGAGTGAATCCCCCTTCAATTGGGGAATGGCTTAGTAAACTGTGGTATATGTATGTTATGGAACACTATTGTTCTATCAGAAACCAAGAGGGATGGGAAGCCTGGAGGGATTTGCATGAACTGATGTTGAGCAAGATGAGCAGAACCCGAAGAACATTGTACACCCTAACAGCAACATGGGAGTGATGATCAATGTTAATGGGCTTCCTATTCCATCAGTGCAACAATCAGGGACCACTTTAGAGTACCTGGGACACAGAATGCTATCTGTATCCAGAGACCAAAATGTAGACTTTAAACAAAGACCACAATCTATTACCTTCAATTTTTTTTTTTCAAAAAGGTATCTTATGTATCACCAAATTTCCCAAATAAACTAATTTGTTTTTTCCTCAAGAATATGATTTTTCTCTGGACACCTTCAATTTTGATCAATGTATAGCATGAACACAATGCAAAGCTTATCAGACAGACTTCAGTGGGGAAGTGGGGGGAGAGGAGGGAGGGCAGGGGAAATTTATCAGATTAAAAACCTTACAAAAATGATAAGCAGAAACTGCTTTTGTGTATAATTGGAAAAGGAAATATCAATAAAAACTAAGAAAAAAGAAGAAAAACAGCGACAAAAAAAGAAGGAAAGTGGAAATGTAACCTTCCGAGTCCTGATCAACTGGACCAAGACTGTATTGTGTCTGTCTACATGGATGGCACAACAAACATTTACATTGAAATTCCAGATACATGTTAACTAAGTGCTCATAATTGTTAGGTTGTAAGAATTCCTCAAGGGCAGACTCTCATTTGACTATCTTCATAAATCCTATGCTTAGTACAGCATGTAATGCATAGTCAGTATGCCTATTAATTGACTATTGGGTTTAAATACGGGTAACATAAATATGGGTAACATAAAAAGCAACCAACTAATTAGAGTGCCATCAAAGCTTAAGAGTTCTCCAGGGAGTGCTAATAATTTATGTGGGACTTGAAGGAGAAGAATTTCTACTTTTAGAAAAGAAAATCTTCTTACTTGGCACTTGGCAATAGTATTCATGGCTCTGAGACTTGTATTATAAGCTACATTGAGAGCTACAGAATCGATGCTATTAATTTGTGGATTTAGAAAAGACTTTTGAGTGACTTTAGGAGATCAAATCTGCCATTACTTAAAGAATTCATTCAAGCTAAACACTGAAAACCTAAAAAAAAAAAAAACAATAAAATGGGTTGGCTTGGTGGCACAGTGAATAAAGCACCAGCCCTGGAGTCAGGAATACCTGGGTTCAAATCTGGTTGCAGACACTTAATAATTACCTAGGTGTGGCCTTGGGCAAGCCACTTAACCCCATTTGCCTTGCAAAAAACCTAAAAAAACCCAAGCTAAACACTGGAATGTCAGATAGTGAAGCTAAAACAAATACTTTGGGGACATAATGAGATGAGAGTCATTGCAAATAAATTGATGTTGGGAAAGAATAAAGATAAAAGGAAAAGAATATGGATAGCTAGTGTCCTGGAAGGCACGTATATGAGTGTTCCATGATATAGATATACCACAGTTTGCTAAGGCATTCCCCAAATGAATTTCCCCAATTGATTTCCAATTCTTTGCTACTACAAACAGGGCTGCTATGAATATTTCTGTACAAGTGATGATTTTACCCTTTTGATAGATATCAAATTAAAGTAACAGACTGCACTGGGGTTTTGTATTCATCCAATCCTCTCCTTTCTAAAACTTGCCTTTCAAACTTTAGTTGAAAAAGTGAAATGATACAGATGTCAAAGAAAAAGAATCAGACTTTTGCTAGAGATTTCATCCTATTGCAGTTATTGAATACAAACCAGTAGGGATTACTATTCTTTTCTTTTTGCTTTTCTTTTTGTTTGTTTTTGCAAGGCAATGGGGTTAAGTGACTTGCCCAACTCCACACAGGTCATTATTAATTCTCTGAGGCCACATTTGAACTCAGGTCCTCCCGACTCCAGGGCCGGTGCTGTATCTACTGTGCCACCTAGCTTCTCTGGGAAACACAGTCTTAATTCTTCTTATGCACCTTGACATCCAGCTCCACACACCACTGTTCTTCTTTCCCAGTGATCTCCTTTTCATGAATAGCTTGCACATTTCCAACATCATTCCCAAGATGGCCAGTGATATCATATCTGGCAGAATATCCATCACATTTGTGGGATTAGGTTACAGGTCTTCCTCCATCTCATCTTTGTGGGTGCTGAATGCCTTAGTCTTTCAGCTATGTCCAATGATCACTATACAACAATCTACTATCCATTATGTTATCCCATCCTCATGAGCCAACAAATTACTATCATTCTGGTTGCTGGTTTGGGAGAACAATCAACTCTACTATTCACAATTTATGTACTGTACCTCCTTTTGCATGGCGCCAGAACCACTGACGCCTTTCTGGGAAGTCCAAGCCATGTTGAAACTCTTTTGTATTGACACATCACATTATGAAGGAGGAGTTAATGAGAGCATTGGATTGAATCACCATTCATTTTTCATTACTAACAACTTTACACTACAGTTGTATGTACATTTTTCTCCTATAATCACTGCTTTCTCATTAAATATTACAGTGCAATAAGAAGACTACAATGGAAAGAGAATGATATTTGGAAAGAGATTCTGAGTTCTAATTATCCTGCTATTTACTACTTCCTTGAACATCTCCAAATCAAATTACTTTGTAGGATCTCAATTTCCATGTATACATAAATAAAGGTAAGGTGCTGGAGTAGGTGTGACTTTTAAGATCCACCCAACTCTACATCAATAATCCTAGGACATTTCTTTTTTTTTTTTTTTAGGTTTTTGCAAGGCAATGGGGTTAAGTGGTTTGCCCAAGGCCACACAACTAGGTAATTATTAAGTGTCTGAGACCGGATTTGAACCCAGCTACTCCTGACTCCAAGGCCGGTGCTTTATCCACTATGCCACCTAGCTGCCCGTATCCTAGGACTTTTCAGGAAGCATTATAGCGCATTGTAATGAGAATCATGAATATCAATGTTGAAGTCAGGCTAGGTTCCCCCAGCTGTATGACCCAGACCATTCACTTAACCTCTCTGAGTTTGATTGTTTTCATCTTTAAAATGAGAATAAAAGTAATAATAATCACTACTCAACATTTGCCCTGAAGATTAAATTAGAGGATATAAGCAGTCAATAAAGAACCATTTTTGAAGGCATTACACATTCAGGCTAATACAAACATTACAAATTGCAATACGCTAATGAAACACCTGTTATCATTGCTGAAAAAGTTATTTTTACCCTCTGATCCAATTTTTGTGAAGATGCAAGAATGGAACCCATAAATCAGCCAAACATTATCCTAACTCCAAAGATGGTCCCATCATTACAAGCATCCCTAGAGACTGCCGTCCACCAAGAGATTCCTTTGAAATCTAGACAATTCTCAGTCACTTGAGATTAGCTAAATGAAGAGAAAAATAAGACACGGACACACTTTAAATCATTCATGTTCTCAAGCAGCTCATTTAGGAACTTGACTGATCAAAAGAGTCTGGGAGAACAACATGAGAATGGATAAAGTGAATGACGGCCCTGCTTCTTTATCTTTTTCCACTGGAACTGCAGATGCCATAAGTGTGCTGTTGAAGTAAATGCGTCTTCGTAGCTCCTAATTAGAGAAAGGGGGCCCATTGGGATCCATTATGGGTTCCGAGAGAATTCATTTTTTCCTAGCTGTTCCCTTCTGATTTAATGGACTAATTGGATATTTTCTGCAGCCCCATGAATAGATAATTCACCAAATATCTTTGCAGACAGAGACTAGAAGAGGGCAAAGAGAATGGTCAAGGACCTTGTGTTCATCCAAATGAACACTAACTAAAGGAACTAGGGATGCAGGGCGCCCCAAATGTTCATTTCACTTAGTGATAACAATTATAAAGATCTTTAATATTTACAAATATAAACTCAATTGATTCTCCCAAACATTGGGTTGTAGTTTCAGGCAAATTTGTTTCTTTGCTATGCAATAGAGAGTGTACTAAGAAAGGTGTGCTATTTCCATCTCCAGTTCATTCTACAGATGAAGAATCAAGGCAAACACATTTAAATTATTTACCCAGGGTTACACAACCACTAAGGGTCTGAGGTCGTGCCTTTGTTTAATGGTGGATTTTTTTATTTGCAAAGAAGTTTTTCGTGACAAGATTCAATAAGCACAGAAATACAAATAAGTAGAGACACTCATCTCAAAACCACTTTGGTCCTTGGAGAGAATATGCTAAAGGTTCAGCTGTTTCTCCAGAGCATTTGATTAATGGTACCTTTATGAGGCAGGAGCATATCTCAGGACATACTGAAATTATGAATTTCAACTCAAATTGACATTAATTCAATAAATGCTTGCTTTGTAACAATTATTATGGGAACTGGCCATACACATATAACAGAACCTCCCTGGGAGGAATTCACACAGCCTGTGTCTATGTAACCCAAACCAAAGTATTTTCCAAGAGATACAAAGGGGTTTATGGGGCAGGGGGAAACATGTGAACAATTGATAGACTCAGAAAATATCTCATGCAGGTTGGAGTCCCAGAACTATGGACTGAAGAAAGTGAGCATATCTCCCAGACAGAACTGAGGAGGACATGCTGCCCATGCTGAACTCGAAATGTGAAAACTTTTCTTCCTATCATTATTATCCTAAATACCCTTGCTTTAAACTTCCTGTACAGTCATTTTTCAGTTGTGTCTGAGTTTCTGTAACCTTATTTGGGATTTCCCTGGAGAACAGCATGTAATAGTTTTCCATTTCCTCCTCCATCTCCTTTTATGGATGAGGAAACTGAAAGAAACAGGATAAAGAGACTTGCCCAGAATATATAGCTAATAAGTGTCTGAGGCCAGATTTGAACTTTCATACTTCAGACCCATCCCTCTATCCTCTATGCCACTTAGAACCTGTTTTAGTTTATTATCAATATTACAGTTCTTAAAACCCAATGTTTCTACCTTCTCTTTAGATATGGGCATTTTATTTTAGATGAAAATCATGTAAAAAATCAAAGTTCTACAAAGTTCTCAATTAAGAATTCCCTAAGATTTAGGCAAATAATAGAAAGATTTTAATATATATATATATATATATACACAAATTAATTTTAAATATATGTATATTAATTTATAATATTATGCACATGTATGTGATAACAAGATGTTCCCATGTCTTTGTGCCCTTTTGAGCCATTTGTTTAGTTTGGAGATCTTGGGTTTTTAGCTAGAACTAACTCAGCAAGAATTCTCTTTGCAGTGACACTCTTCTTAAAAAACATTACCAGAGTCAGGAGGAGAATCTCTCCACTGGTTTGTCATAATTTAATTTTGTTAAAATAGTGCCTATAAAAGTAGACTGTGGAATTCTTCCTTTATTATTTCGAATTTAAAAGTTTATAAGCATCTCATTGGGACAAGTACAAATGGGGATGGTTAAAGTAATGATGCATTTTAGGAGTCAAAATGGCAAGTCTCTATGTGGATACAGGATATTGTCTTCCTAAGGAGGCACAATTCCAAGTTCCTCTTGTTAGAATCGATCAAATAATATTAAATAATTGAAAATATTAATTGAATTTCTTTTGTATCTGGGAAATCTAAGTATAATTTATTTGGGTCTTGTGTTAAATGACATTTAGTAGTTTAGCTATATTAGGAAAGTTGCTAATTATTTAAGTACATTTAATCCAAGATACCTGATTTGTAAAAGAAGTTAGAGGAACCACACCCAGGGTCTTAGTGAAGGTCACTTATAAGATAACAATTATTATAAGGCAAATGCATTTATTATTATATCTTCAAGTGTAATTTCTTTATAGCTCTACATGATTTTATATCAGTAAATCAATGTTTTTGAGTTAATTTTCTGAATGGGTTTTTAAGAAAATTTAAGTCACTTATTTGTTTACTAATAAATTTAATTGATAATGTATGGGTTGATCATGTACTACATACTCATCAAAGTTTATATTTGAAAGGATATTGACTTAAGATTATTTAATTATTTAATAATTGTGAAATTGTTCACTGAATTCTTGGGGTTACCTTGTTTAATTAAGAACAAAAATATAATGTTAATTATAAAGATCTGATATAATATTGATTTATTTATTGATTTTATTAGTTACCTTTTCTCTCTGATGTAGATAGATGTGTCACCTAAATCAATTCTCAAAATAAGTTTCTCTATCCATGAAATTTATCTGAGTGAAAGCTTTGTGTGGATATTTTTGTAAATAATTTGAATTTAAAGTTTATTAAATAGTATTTAAAGATAATTTCGTGTGTGTGTGTGTGTGTGTGTGTGTGTGTGCATGTTTGCATGTGCATTAGAGCTATAGGAGAGGTAGGTAGCATGGTGGATAGAGTATTAACCTTGAAGTCTGGTAGATGGGAGCTTGAATTCAGCCTCAGACACTTTGTACTTGGGAACAGAAAGGGTTTTGTGCTGAATAGACTCTTAATTTATTCTGTATGAATCAGTCTCACAATGACATGCTCTCTCTTGTCTTTAAATCAGACTTTTAATGATTAATATACCTATAACCCTAGATTATCATCCAAAATTATATACACATATGTAAAATATCAGCATAGATAAAGGAAAGATAATAAATACAAGAGATAGAATAGTCACCCAACTCAGGAGACTTCAACAAGCCTGGAAATATGGCTGGGGAGGTCTGGAGAAGTCAGGACTCAGCCTCCAGGGTCTCCATTAGGAATGTCCTTTCAGTAGAACATCCTCTCTGAAGGGATGGACTTCCAAAGCTCTCTTTCCCAAGTAAAACATTTATAGAAATCACACAAAAGTGACTCAGGTCCAAGGGCTTGTAGGACTGAACTCAGTGATCAATGGGCTGTCTACCGAATTCAATGATTCACAAATTTCTGCCACAACATCCTCAGATCCTGAGTACAATCATTTCTCCAGGTGTCTTATGGTAAATGCCTAGGGATGGAAAAAATCCCCAAGTGTGGACAACAAAACTTGTTGTTCCCAAGCACTCTCTGCAGCAAAACATGTCTGGATTAATCATGCCTTGATTCCTTCTCCTTGGACCATGAGGGCTAATAGAGAAGATCTCAATTTAACCCTCCACCCTTCACTTTTACTAGCTGTGTGATCATGAGCAAGTCATTTCCTGATTGCCTCCCATCCAGGTCCTTCTCCAGTCATCCTGATTTGTATCTGGCCACTGGACCCAGATGGCTCTGGAGGAGAAAATGAGTCTGGGGACTAAGCACAGTCACCCTCCCCCAATGAAATTCAATTCTTATGCTTCTCATGGCATTACCTTCCTGATGTCATGGTCTTCTTCAAGGGAGAAGAACAAGAAACATCAGCAACAAAAAAAGCAACAGACCATTAATTCAAAAGATAAGTCATGAAATCTGTCTGAGTGGAAACAAAAATTTGAACTGGTTTAGGATGTGCTAGTGTTTGAAGTAGATTGAATCCCAGCATCAGGAAACTGAGCACAATGCCAACTTGGGGAGCTCTCAGGGAGTAATCAAATGTTTGGATTCAGAATAAAGAATGGAAGTTTAAAAATTCTATTCTGACATTAACTGTTTTAAATAGCCTTACCATTTTACATGTGTATATATATATATATGTATATATATATACATATATATATATATATAAAATTTAGAATGCTAAATCATTAGTATAAAACTCTTTGAGAACTCAACCTTTAAAAAAAATAAGAAACATTGACAACTAAGCTAAATTTCTAGTCCCAGTCTAATTGAAATCACAACACTGCAATATTAATTACTCCTTTTGTTTGTTTGGGTTTGGGATTTAACTTTAAAATTCAAAATCATAGCAGTTTATCATCTATATTTGGATGTCATTATTTTTGAGATTTTAGAACCTGGCTCTCTGCTAGAACATTTTTAGTACTATAAAATTGGTAGTATAGAGTTGGCTTCAACCTGGAAATTGAAAAGTAAAGATTACCCTTTTGAAAGTAGTTAATTGGGTTTAAACAAGGGAAAAGGGTTTGAAATAAATACCTGTAGGAATTTTTTTGAAGCTAGCCATACTTTACTAGCAACAAAGTAATTTCCTAGTTCACCATGTTTTATCAAAACAGAATTGGCTTGATTTGAAGGGGGAAAATAGTCTAGAAGGGAAAAGGATGACATTGATAAAGAAATTTCATAGCTAAATAATGTCTTTTCATTAGATAAGTATAGTATAAAGGCTGATTTTCTAGCTAATGATCCCAGGATCTCCAGATTAATGAAATGGTACAAAAGGACAACAAGAATTGGGGGCATTCTGAAAATCACATTTGTGTGTGAATATAGATGTAAATGTATAAACAAATATTTAAAAATTATGTATGCATATATAAAAATTCATTTCAGTATTTGCTTAAATCTTAGTTATTTTTTAAATGGTGGCCTTGAACAACTTTGGATTTACATGTGCCTTTTCCATCTAAAATAAAATGCTATATATCTAAAAAGAAGGGAATAATATAGATGTAAGCATCATATTATTGACACTAAACTGAAACTAAACAGTTAGTTGGCAAGATGAAGAGAGAACTGGGCCTGAAGTCAGAAATATGAATTTTCCTGATTCCCTGCCTGAGATACTTAATTACTCTTTGACTCTGGGTCATTACTTAACTCTATTTGCCGCAGTTTCCTCAACCGTAGAATAAGCTTGGAGAAGGAAATAGTAAATCATTATATGATATTTGCTAGGAAAACTGCAAATAGGATTATAAAAAGTCAGAAACAATTGAAAAATGACTGAATAGCATAGCTTAAACTGAGGCAAATGTTACTTTGAGAATAAAATTATTTTTCCTTCATTCCAAAGAAGACTACAACAACAAGAAAGTGATGCCATGACAAACACATGAATTGGATTTGAGTGTGTGCGTGCTGTCCTTCATCACCTGTTTCATTTTCTCCTCCAGATCCAACTGGATCCAGTGGCCAGATATGAAACAGGATGACTGGAAATGGCCCTGAAGGTAAAGGGTTAAGTGACTTGTCCAAGGTCACTCAGTTAGGTTGAAGGCTAAATTCAAACTCCTGTCCTCCTAAATGCAAACCCAGTGAAATATCCAATCCACCATCTAACCACCCACTACGAAGATAATAATCCTGGAAATACTTTTTTTTAAATATCAAAGTTTGCATGGATTGTGTATCTATTCAGTTCTACCTGGGAGATAACCTGGCTTCCTTCCAGACATTGCTCTGGGGTTCCATCCTAAATGAGGCATTTTCTGATGCCCTTGATTGTTTTCATGGTTCCCATCCAGAAATTCCTTTGTATATCTTGGCATGATCTTTGAGTTTTCCTATAAGGACACAGGCTGTGATTCTCTTCAATACAATTTGAATTCCTCCATGGAAGGCTTGGTTCAGGGTGGCAAGTGTTTGGCTAAGGTCCAGTTTAATATTTGCTGTGTAAAAATGATGTTTTTCCTTCTGTCTTGAAGACGACCATGACAATAGGGAAATAATGTCATGAAAAGTACAAGAATTGGTTTTGAGTGAGGGGAAAGTTGGCTGAATTACCAACCTCACATTCTACTTTGGAACAATCTGGGTCCAGTGGCCAGATAAGAATAAGAATGAGTGGAGATGCCCCTAGATATGAGGCAATCAGGGTTGAGTACCCAAGGTCATACAACTAATATGTGTCAAGTGTCTGGGGTTGGATTTGAACTCTCATGGCTATGAGGTCAGTCCTTTATCCACTGTACCACCTAAGCACAGCAAGCTCCTACTAAATGTGTAACAATTTGAGGTGAAATACATAATTTCAGTAAATCCAGTGATATGCATCTGTTTTATGAAGACCAAATTTTTAACCAAATGCTCTGGAGAAACTGCCCAAAGAGTGAGAAATTTTCTTCAATCACTAAGGTGGTCTTGGGAAGAGTGTGTCTCCAAATGTTTGGACTTCTGTTGTCATATACCCTCACTAAAAACACATTTGTAAAAGGATTTTAAAAATCCAAATCAACATAAGGCTGAGGAATATTGAGTTCTTTTTCTCTGTCCATGGTCCTTAATTTTCTGTCTAATTTTACCTTTAATCTTTTTTCTAAATAATTTATTTATAAAGAAAATAAAGTGAATTCATTTAAGTAATTCTTTGGATCCATCAAATATCGATCAGACAGTTGCCATTTGTCCTTACTCATCCCATGAATAGCATGCTTTTTGCAATCTTTATTGCACTTGGTGTGGAGCTCAAAATCAATACTGGAAGAATTGTGCTTGTGGATCACTATTCAATACAAGGATTTTTCCCCCTATCGATCACTGGCCTTGAAAAAGTAAAACTCATTTTATGAGTCCAAATCTCACCTCAGACATTTACCAGCTGTGTGATTCTAGATAGATGATTTCATACTGTTTTCCTAATTAGTCAGCTGTAAAATGAGCTATTGAAGTAAACCATTCTTGTATCATCACTAAGAAATCCCCAAATTGGGTAGTAAAAAATCAAACTTGACTGAAAAAAATGAATGACTACAACAACCCAGGACGGTTGGGACAATCAAAGAGATTATATTTGGAACTAATAAAGAAAAATATATTTGTTATCTGTAAATGGAACGAACATTTGGGTCTCTCTGTATCTTCAATTCCTTTAGCCACTCCTCGCTTGGCATGAACACAAAGTCCTTGTCTATCCTGTTTGTCTTCTTCTAATTACTCTCTATGAAGCTGTTTGGTGAATTATCCATGGGCTTTTGGAAAATTTCCCATTGCTCTGGGCAAACGAATTCTCTGAAGGTCCATAATAAATCCCAAAGGGGACTTTAGCACTGATCCTGACTAATAGGCATTCATTTCAAGAGTAGCACCCTTTGTCAGATATATCATTGGACTTTGTAGTTTATGAGAAAAGTGAAAAAGAGCCAGCACCACCATTCACTTTCTCCATTCTCAGACTGCTTTTTTTCTACCAGGCAAGTTTTTAAATAAATATGTTAGAAATTAAATGTTTTAAACAGTATTATTTTTCTTAGTTTAGTTAATATCGATTGGCTGAGAATTTTTTTAGATTGCATAGGGCTCTTAATAGATATGCTTTAGTCTCTAGAGTTACAGATAAGAATGAGGGCATCCTTTTGGTTGATTTCTGGTTTGTATTCTTGCGTCTTCACAAAAATCAGATCACAAGGTAACAATAACCTTACCATTAATAATAATAATAATAATAATAAAATAGGTATTTCAATAGTTCTTTGGAATTTGTAAAGGTTGCAATATTAGGCGCATTGCGATGCTTTTTGAAAAAAATATTGACTCTTTACAACCTCTTCTCTCTTGATCTTCACATCAAAAGTTGGGTAGTTATTATTATCACCGTTTTAAAGAAGAAGGATAAAAATTAGAGTAGTGAAGTGAATAGTCTGGGAAGAAATCGCAGTTGAGTAGCCTGACTTGCCCGTAAGTTTCATGATTTCCAATTCAGTATTCATGATGTTTCCTACAAAATCCTATAATCATTGATTTAGAGTTGAAGTAGATCTTAGAAATCACCTAGAACCTTGAACCTTTATACTTTTTTAAAACACAATATAATTGAGACCCTATAGTGGAAGCTGAGTTAGTGATCATCATGGAAGTAGTAAATAGCAGGAGAATTAGAAATCAGAACCTCTAATATCAAATCAAGTGTTCTATTAGAGTCTTCTCAGGGGCAGCTAGGTGACACAGTGGATAGAGCACTGGCCTTGGAGTCAGGAGTACCTGAGTTCTAATCCAGCCTCAGACAATAATTACCTACCTGTGTGGCCTTGGGCAAGTCACTTAACCCCATTGCCTTTCAAAAAACAACCTAAAAAAGAAAAAAGAGTCTTCTCATTTCTCTCTTATCTTTTAATAGAAAAATAGTGTTTACTTGAGCATCTCTCCATAAATCTAATTTGTAGAACTCTTTTGATTGAAGTCAATTGGGAATTCAATCCAGTCATGAAATTAACTTCATTGGTGGTTGAATGGCTCTTTTTAGCTGTTCTGGTTTCCTTAAGTCAAGAACTGAGAGAAAACTTTGAAGTCGACTGGGTCACTACTACCTGAGAAAGAGTAAAAGAAGTTGTCTAGTTTCATCCTAAAGTCATAAAACTTCCTAATCCACAACAGTCCCACCCATTTTTCCACAGACCTCTTGGTGAACATTTCTTCCTTTTTTAAACTAAAATGTTTTCCCTGCAATACTTATGCATTACTCTAGTAACATGTGTGATACAATATATTTAATTCTTAGGACACAAGAGTTTGGAAGAATGTTATAGAGTTCCTCAAAATAATATTTCACATGGTTTATAGGTTTGCATTCATTAGATTCTAGCTTTAGGAAGGTGCAGAGATAAGTGTGCAGAAGAACAGAGAGGAATTAAGATAAAAATGGGAAAATGAGCATTATCTATATAATAATTTCTCATGACTTCTAAACCAGAACACAGCAAAATGCATGGTCTTTTTGTCAGATATTAATGTATACACCTCTACCCATTTGATTGAGTATCTTTTTTATTCTTTTCCTTTCAATTCTTTATTCACTGGTGGGATGAGATTTGCTTAAACTATGCAAGAGGAAAATTCATCTTTGTCTGAAGAAAATATCATATTGAGTGTTAATAGCTATCCTTTCTTTAGTCCAGGAACTATTACTTAGACTCATGTTGTATAATTTCTTTCAAAGGCAGGAAAATAACACTTCTGTTTGTGGACTAATATCTTAAGGACATAGAATGGACTGGATAAGGAGAAATGGTCATATAAGTTTTTTAAGAAAATGGAAATTTATTTTTGGTGTCAATTAACTGGACAAAGATTGTGCTGTGCTTACCTACAGTAATAGCTCAAGGAACATTTACATTGAATAATGAAATTCCACATACATGTTTTAAGTGCATGTTCTGGTTGAGACTAGATGATCACAAGTTGTTAGATTATATGAGTTTCTCAAGGGCAGAAATGCATTTGATCATCTTCATAAACCCTGGCTTAGCACAACTCATAAAACATAGTAAGTATGCAAGCTAAGTGACTGTTTGGACTTACAGGCAAGGAGGTTGCCATTAAATATGGGGAACACAACAAGCCACCAGCTGAGTAGAATATGATCAAAGCAGAAGAGATATCCAGACAGGGTTCTAGTAATTGATTTGGAACTTGATGGAGGAGAAGAATTTCCACCTTCAGGGAAGAGAATTTCCATCCTTGCCACATGGCATGATCTATGAGTTCACAGACAAGAGAAGGGGAAAGAGGAACTCCTTGATGTCTCCAGGTTGACTGGGAAGGCTCAGTCTATCCTTTGTTTGTATATCCCCCTTTCAATGTTTAGATGATTGCCTATTGTAGGTCCTAATGAAAAACTTAGTTCTTTCAGCATCATGAAAAAATTGAGGGCCTTGGGGGAGTTCTGTGAAATGGAACAGTCTAGAGAGATTATAACAGCAATGTTAGGGGCCTTGGAGTCCAGGCTAAGAAGACTTTATCTTATCAACAGTGGGTAATCACAGAGTTTGAATTTGCTGAAACAATAAACTATAGGAACAAGTTGCTACATTTTTTTCCTTCAATTAAACAATTTCTCTTTCTATTTTAGAATTCTTTAACTGTAATCTAAGGTTATGCCTACAAGCAGAAATAAACGTAAGAGGTTTAATAAGGACACCACATTGTTATGTCAATCAATTAGGCATCCTAATCACATGTAGCCAGCTCATCTAAGGACTCCAGCTCATCTTCACAGGGCTAGTTAGAACACAAGAATATCTTTAGCAGTTCTTGGTAGTAAGGTTAACTGCATTAATTAGGCTGGCTGTTCTATATAGCCATTTCTTCAGAATACTTACATCACAGTTCCTAAACAACCTGCAGATTTAGTTAGTTATGTCAAACAACAGTTATTTTGAGTTTTACATGTTTTGACATTAATTCTCTGTTTATTTTTGTCAAAATAGGATCATAAATTTAGAACTGGGTGAACCTTCAAACCAATTGGGTCTAATGATTTGATTTTATTATTTTTCAAGCACATTTAAAAATTAAATTTGCAGCAAAGTGAAATAATTTCCCCAAAGCCACACAGCTAATATGAGTTTGAAAAGGAAATTGAACTCAGTTCTTCTTGATTCCAAAACCAGTGTCTCTCAAATGTAACACAATACTAGCACAATTTGTCATTTTTAATACCTTTTTTGTTTTGTTTTTTCTTTTTTTTTTTTGTAAGACAATGAAGTCAAGTGACTTGCCCAGAGTCACACAATTAGGTAATTATTAAGTGTCTGAGGTCGGATTTGAATTCAGGTTCTCTTTACTCCAAGACTAGTGATCTATCCACTGCACCATCCAGCTGACCCCTCCTAGTCATTTTTGTTTTAAAAATCTTATTTTAAAATAACTCAGAAAAATCTATTCTAGAAAATGCAGCATGTAAACAGATTCCTAGAGTGGAATACATTTTCTACCTTCTCTTAATTTCTTGTACAAGTGTTGAAACAACCCTGAGTGATATTTCAATTAATAGTCATGTATCCTTTTTCATAAGTGACTTAAAGTTGCTCCCCTGAAAGTAGGTTTTAATAAGGACTTAGAAGGATGAATCCAAAGCATGTAGTTTCCTGAGAAGATAATGTCACAGGAGCATGAAATATGGGAAAACAGTGAAACATGTCAGCTAAAAGCTGACAAAGAAATAGAATCTTCTAATATCAGTTTCTTTATTTTTTATAGTGGTGATATTTATTGAAAGATCCTCTGCAAGGCACTTTGTTGAATTTGTATAAGATAGGACAATAAATCTATCTCACAATGAAGTGATGCTGGTAGGAAAAAAAATTAAGGAAATTTTTTTCCCTATCCTGCATTTAAAATCAAGATGAAAGAAAAGGGAAATCCACTGTTCATCATAGTTGATAATCACTGACAATGGAGAGAACTGAGAGTTGCTCAATTAATATGCTGCTTTTTTTTTTTTCTGGAAAGTCCTGGAAAGAACATAAAAATAATGATCAGCAGAGACAGTGAGGAGATTGTACATTAAGAGACAATACTTCAAAATTCTATTAAGATGATTTTAATAATCATTGGAATGGATAACATTTTAAAACTGTATTTAGTTTTGTTGACAAAGATAGTGAAGTGGTTTGCTCTTTTCTTCTCCAGTGGACTGTTAATTTGACCAAAGCTACGGTTTTTGTCATAGCAAGACTTAAATGGTAAGTTGTGCTGAGAACTACAGAACTGATGTTTATTAATTGTGATCATGGAGAAGATTTGAAAGACTCTAGCCAATCAAATACATCAATATTTAAAGAATACTTAAAGAAATTAATTAATTTGACTGGAAAGTCAAATAATGAGGCTGAAGTTTAAATATTTTGACCACTTCTTGAGAAGATGGGACTCATTGGGGAATGTCCTGATGCTGAGAAAGATTTGAGACAAAAAGAAAAGGAGAATGGCAGAGGATGTGATGCATAGATAATGTCATGGAAGAAATGAATATGAGCTTTGACATACTTTAAGAGATAGTAGAAGGTAGAAGCACACGGAATGTTATTGTCTATGGAGAACTAAGACTTGAACATTACTGAATAACTGAAAAAACATCATAGCAAAATATTGATATAGTTCTATTAGGATTACAAAGTGATTTCCTTATGTTATTATGGTCACTTATCCCACCAATCATAGTGGA
The DNA here is from genome assembly GCF_037893015.1 of Macrotis lagotis. Taxonomy (NCBI): domain Eukaryota; kingdom Metazoa; phylum Chordata; class Mammalia; order Peramelemorphia; family Peramelidae; genus Macrotis; species Macrotis lagotis. Next base: position 923,944,965 of record NC_133658.1, on the reverse strand, counting down.
GAAAATAACCTCATGCAGTTTAATAATTTCATTATATCTAGACAATTACAGAGATCATATTAGAATCAGTATTTCTACTCTGTTCTGATGTCCTTTATCCTCTGTTACAGGAAAAAAACTAGCAGATGTGATTACTGAGTAAATATCAGTGACATTTGTAATATTGTGATGAATTGGATAAGCACCACAGGATTAGAAGAATGCAAATATTGAGCAGATTTTCAAAAACAATGGAAGAGAATAGAATCTTTAACTTTCTAAAACGATGAGATAGAGGATATTTCCAGGGGGAATTTTAGAATACATACATGCAGATAGCAATATAGTGTTAGGTAAGCAATTTCATATCATTATCTTATTATCTTTGCTGATAGAGATACAAAATTAGTAGATCATATGAGGCCTGTAATTATAATTTACTGGAATAACTGAGCTTTTTATTTTTCAAAATCCAAGATGGACATCATTTGCTCCCTTATCCTCATTTTATTATTTATTATCATCCCTAGCTCCAAGGTAACTAATGAATATCTAATATTTTCTTATAAGTCACTTAGATTAAAATATCTCTCAGTAATTAACCAATAAGCTCAAAGCTCTCAACCTACTTTATAGTTTTAAAGAAACTAGATAAGTCTTTTCTCATCTTATCGTGTTCATATTTATGTATGTATGTTTTGTGTATGTGTTTCTTGGTATTTATGAGATCTCTGATGACCATTGCAAGAACACTGTCCATTGCTCCAAGCATTCAGAATTGAGACGTAAGCAGTTATGGTTATATGGATGATAGATGTGGGTAAACTCTACATGCAACCTATTTCACCACTTATGTATTTAATATAATAATTTACATCAGTTGATCATTTTTATACTATTTAACAATCATTGGGTCAGTTACTTTAGTGTTCTTTTAAGTGAAGTAGTTTAGGAGGCCTGTGATTATCTATTTATCTATCTATCTATCTATCTATCTATCTATCACCAATTAACTAACATATTTGAATACTTAGTCCATTTTGGGCAAAAGCAGGCTAAGGAGCATACATTGGGAAAAGATAATACAGGAGAAAAGACTAGAAAGGTCAAAGAATTAGTGATTGCATCCAAAAAAAATCTGTCACTATGTCATGAATATTCTAATTTAAAAGAGAATTGGTCGATATGAGATATGGTGGCTAACAAATAGGATCACCAAGGGCGTCTAGGTGGCACAGTGGATAAAGCACCGGCCTTGGAGTCAGGAATACCTACCTGGGTTCAAATCCAGTCTCAGACATTTAATAATTACCCAGCTGTGTGGCCTTGGGCAAGTCACTTAACCACATTTGCCTTGCAAAAACCTAATAAAAATATCAACAAATAGGATCACCAAAACAAAATGAAAATAACCACACGTTAGGTGATATAGTGGCTGTTTTCAGAGGAAATCCATTTTCAGATGAACTGTCAACCAACAGTCAGTCCTATGAGCTGTTCAAAGAAAGAATTTAAATAAGAAGAGAAGCTGATTTTAAATGACTTTCTAAAATATGAATTGGGAAGAGTGGCCAGAAGACAAGTTGGGAGCAATTCTGTTTTGAAAGTGCTAAACTCTCTAATGCTAATGTAGAAATCTCCAATGTAATTTCATTTGAGTTTAAAAACACAATTAACAACCCTAGAAAAGTATGGTTAAAGGATTAGATATAGAGTGAGATGACATAAGCTTAAATCTAACCTCAGACTTTTACTGACGGTGCAATCCTGGACAATTTATTGAAAGTATATTTGTAAAATAACGATAAATATTAGTACCTTTGTCAATGGGCTGTTGTAAGAATTAAAAGAGTTCATATAAATCAATTAGGACAGAGCCTGGATTGCAGTAAGTTCTCTATAAATACTAATTTTATTACTGAACGAATGGCAAAAATTTCATTCTAAAATCCATAGAAGTAACAAGAATGTTAAAAATGTTTTAAGCCCTTGTGGAAGTATTAAATTCATATGACATAAAATGTTAAAAAAAAACCCTCTATTTTTTAAAGTAGAAAGACTCAATAATATGATCACAAATGCATATTTAAGGGACTTTTGCTCATTTCAATCATTTTATTTTGCAAAAAAAAAACCTGAACTGAATCACAAGATATTTGAAAAAAAATCAGATGTTCTGTTATTGAAGAAAATTTCACACCTTGATTTTATGAAGAATGTTGCAGTCAAAAACCTGTGATATCTTTTTCCTCACCTCTATATAATCTTTGTAAGAATCCATAAAAATAGAGAAGATTATACATAAAGATTCGAAAAGAGCATAGATCATCTTTGGTATAAGAGTGGGAGAAGGTTCAGTGTCCTCAAAACCTCTGGTAAAAATTGGGAAAGGACAGTGACCCTCAATGACAGAATGCCTAAATTTCTTAATCAAGTCAATTAAAGATAAACTAAGTGTGAGCAAAACTTAGTCATCACAATTGAACTAATTCATAAAGCTTTAGATTAGGATGGAAATTGCTTGTTCAGTTTGGAAGTCTTGGAAATCCACTAAAATAAAATGAACAATTGTAAATGAATCATATTTGGATTTCTTAAGGAACTATGATAATGTTCTATTTTCATTGTTGTTCAGTCACTTCTCAATCATGTCTGACTATTCATGACCCTATTTTCGGATCTTCTGGGTAAAGATGCTAGAGAAATTTGTTATTTCCTTCTCTGGCTCATTTCACTGATGAAGAAAATTAGGCAGAGTTAAGTGGCTTACCCAGTCACAGAGTTAGACAGTGCCAGAGATATATTCAGAATATCTTCCCCATTCGACCCACTGTCCAATATCCTATGGGATTTAAATAAAAGCAGCTGCCTAGGTTTCAATTAAATTTTCTTGCTTCTTCTGGAAGCACACTCATAAGGCTTGTGCAAGTTTCTGCTCCTGCATAGCCACCACCAGGGACCTCAACTGGTCCATACCACTCTTCTGGAAACAGTAAATGGTCCTTCTATCCTCCCTCATTCAAGTATGTGCTGTTCAATAGATGAAAATTTGTGAGGTAAAAGTTTGTGAAGTGAAAGTTCTTAGAATTGTGAATGAGATGAATATTAGCTGAAATTTCTTGAGGCATCTTCTGTTTCCCTCAGGGCCCACTGATTTTTGATTCAGTGGAGTCTGGAGGTGTTTAATCTTCACTCAGCCCAAACCTTCTTTAAAGTCTTCTCTGAAGACTTGTCTGAGGAGGTCAATAACTTCAACCTTTATTTTTCTTGTTCAGCATTTACTTCACAATGGTTTTCTAATGGTTTATGAAGAAAATCTACAGAGCCTGGAAATATCTAACCTAATGTTCCATGTTACTAGAGAACGTCTAACTTTAGTTTTGAGTATAGGCTACCAAACTGATCTCACTGGCTTTAATCACTTTGTGAAAGGTGGCATATGGTAAACTTGAGGTGTTAAGTTATGGCCTAGAGTTCCTTGATAATAAATATTATGAAATTGCAGTCCAAACCAAGATAAAGTGTAATTGGAAAATGATTAACAAAATCAATGGAAATATAAGAGCATGTATGTCAAATTACACCTTAAAACTAAGTCAATATATCACCCATAAGAATCCTTAAATATGAGGCAGCTAGGTGGCATAGTGGATAAAGCACTGGCCCTGGAGTCAGGAGTATCTCAGTTCAAATTCAGTCTTAGACATTTAATAATTACCTAGCTGTGTGGCCCTGGGCAAGCCACTTAACCCCATTTGCCTTGCAAAAGAAAAAAAAACTAAAAAAAAAGAGTCCTTACATATTAATTTGTGCTTCTCATTTCTTTTTGATTGGATGCCACTGATAAAAATGATAGAGGTGCAGAACTACCTTCAGGAAGACCTGAAAATTAGATTCTTCCTTTCAAATTTATTATTCATGTGACCTAGAAATGACATTTAACCTTCATTCTCCCTAGTTTCCTCAATTGTAAAAGTTAATAATTATGTTTACCTTTCTTATGATTTATGCAAGATTCTGAGATTGGATATGTAAAATATTTTGAAGGCTTTAAAGTGTTATATAAATTATATTTTTGATAATTAGATAATGGTAATGATAATGGTGATATTAATGAAAATGATGGTGATGATGATGATGATAATGTATGGAAGGGCCATTGTGGGAAGACAGTAAAGTAGTTCAGAAATTTTCAGCTTCCAGATTTTCTTCACAAACCAACAAAAATTTCACCAAGAAATGGTTGTTGATTTGCCAAATTGAATGTGGAAAGTGATTATCTTCCCACACTAACTGGAGGGCACCATACAAAAGACAGGACTTCCAGGATCTGAGTTTTGATGTGAGTAAAGGGTTGATGCCTCCAGGTCGACTCCAATGTGTTACCCAATAGGGGATCCCAAGGATCTCTCCACTGGGAAGCAAACTGGCTCTCAAGAAATTTTACCTTAAGTTTTTTAACTTTCACTTCACTCATAGCCTCAAGGTCAGATCATAAACTTTCATTTTATTGCTAGTAGATGACTGCATGGGAGAAGACTGAAGCCCTCTGCCCTATTTCAGGAAACCACACCTAATAGTGCTGATCAAAAGTGACCCCAGGCTGTGGCTATAAGAGGGCATGAGGGAGCACATGTCTGGTAAGTGCAGAAGAAGAGAGTAAGAACATTTTGGCAACAGTGTGATTAGGTTTCCTAATGAGGGGAGGATAGGAGTCCTTGAGATTAAGTCTATGAACAGAATTCAGAAAGAAATAATATGAAGGATCTTCAGCTGAGAGTAACATTATGCAAAGCTTGGGGTTACCAAGAGATTATAATAATGAGCCATGAAAAATAAAATAAAACAAACGAATAAGCAGGAAAAAATAACATGATAATTGATAGCTACTTTGGGGACAAATAAAATCTGGGCTTCATATTCAGAAAAAAACTGAGGAAAAGAAAAAAAGAAGTGAACAAATTGACTTCTAGAAAGAATAGTGTTAAGCAGTCAAAAGTCTCAAAAGGAACTTGGAAAAGCTTTAAAATGTTTTTTTAAATAGCCTATAAGAGAGAATGAGGATCTGAAAAGAAAGGAAACCAATCGGAAAAAGAAGAAAATAACTTCATGAAAATGAATTGACCAAGAGAATCTGAATGACATTGTGATACCCTAATAAATAAGGAAATTTTATATAGAGAGAATATTAAGCACCTTAATAGAAAAAATAATTACTCTGAATGAGAAATTAAGTAAAGACAAAATAAAAATTGTGCGACATCCCAATGATATTGTGATAGATTATTAAAGAAAATTTCCTCAAGGTTCGAGAACTGGAGGGTAAAGTAGAAGTAGGAAAAAAAAACCAATCTATCATTCACAATCTGAAAGATATCCCAGGGGAACACTTACAGGAACGCTATAGCCAGGTGCAAAGGCTAACGGATTAAGGAGAAAACATGGCAAGGAACAAGGGAAAAAATACAATTTAAATATCATTTAAATATAGTCTGGCATTCACAAGACCTAGCATCCTCTACTCTAAAAGACAGAGCTCTTATAACATTATATATCAATGAGCAAAAAAGCTGGGGTTACAGTCAAGAAAAGTTGGGTATAATCTTGCATGGAAAAAATGGAAATTGGATGAACTAAAAACCTTTCAGGAATTTCAAACAAATGAGCTAGAACTCAATGAAAAATTTTATATAGAAAATCCAGAAAAATATAAAGAAAATATTGAAAAGTAACTTTAAGGCACTCAATAATATCAAACTGTCATTTATGATAAATTATACACACTTGTATATATATATATATATATATGCACATATAAATACACACATACATATAAATATAGGTAAATATTTATCAGTATAATTAAAATTATAAGTATTACTAAGTTAGTTTGAATGATAGAATGGGCCTGGATTATGAATGATGGGGTGATTCTAAAAGAACAAAATAGTATAGGTAAAGATAAAAAGAAGCAATTATATCATGAAAATGGGATGTAACAGGAAGAGCTAATATAGAGGAAGTTAATAGGGGTGGAGGACTGGTAATACTGGAATGTTGATGTCATCTAAGTTGAAGAGAAAATAACGTGTACATTTAGAAGTTTGAAAAAATCTTCTGAACATATAGAGAGGTGGTAAACTTGGGGGAACAAAGTGGGGAACATTTGGAGGTCTATATAAATTAGGATTCTGAATGAGAGTGGGATAAGATGTGGATGAATATATAGAGATATGTACAGATTCAGCCAGGGTGGGTGGGTGAGGAGAGGATGGGTTGGGAGGAAAAAATAAAGTAAAAGGGAGCGGGTAAAAAAGAGATCCTGAGAAAGAAAATAAGTAAAAGTAAGATGGAGGGAAATTAAACAATAATAATAAATTTAAATTAAATGTGATGTTTATAGCAACTCGCTTTGTGTTGGCAAAGACCTTTGAGGGAATCTTCTTCATTTGGGGAATGTTGGAATATGACTATACTAAGAAATTATGAGCTCAATGAGCTTAGAAAGGCATGGAAAGACTGGCACAAAATGATAAAACCAAAAAGAGAAGAACCAAGAAAACAAAACACTGTATATATATATATATATATATATATATATATATATATATATATATATATATATATATATACATATATATATATGTATATATATATATGTATATATATACATACATATATACATATACATATATATAGTTAGAGCAATATTGTTTTAAGAATGACTGATTTCTGTTAATGCACAATTAAAAATAAAAATTTATAAAGATAAAAACTACCTGAATCCAAAGAAAGTCTAAAAATTAAAGGTAGTTATAAATAACTTTATATACATGCATTAAAGTTGTCTTTCATTGTCAAAGAAGACCACAACACCAGGGCCATGATGCCACGACAAGCATATGAATTGGATTTGAGTGAGTCTTACTTTCTCCTCTGAAGTCACTGGGTCCAGTGGCCAGATATGAATCAGGACAATGAAGATGGCCCTAGATGCAAGGCAAATAAGTTTAAGTTACTTGTTAGAAGTCCCACAATTAGTTAATGTCTGATGTCAGATTTGAACTCAGGTCCTCCTTTCTTGAGAGTCAGTGCTCTATTCCCCTATGTCATATAGTTTTATGACTTTGGGAATGTTACTTAAATCTGACTGCCTTGTCGCCAGGATGTCCAGATTCATATAAAACCACTGGACACAGATGACTCTGGAAGAGAAGGTGAGGCTGGTGACTTAACACAGCAGCCCCCCCACTCAAATCCAATTCATGTGCTAATCATGGCATCACTTTCCTGATGTGTGGCTTTCTTCTAAAATGAAGGACAAAAAATACCTAATTCTATATAAATATGAATATGTATGTATACATTGATTCCCATGTATATGTTAATGTGGGTATGTATATATCTATCTATATGTGTGTGCTACATATAAATGTATAATATACATACAAGGGCCAAGTGATAAGAGGAGGAAGAGGAGTCTGAATTGTACCTCAACTGAAATTGCACAATCCTTCACAAACTGGATTGAGAATATCTCTTTTAGACTCAAATAATACAAATCCTGGCAATGATTCTGTGCTTGATGCCCCAATCATTGACCAAAGCACACTTCACTCATATATTCCTATTTATGTCTAATAATAGTAACCTTCTGTTGGAGTGAAGAAAGATCAAAAGAGCAAAAAAAAAATACATGAAAACTTTTTTATTCATTTAAAAGGAATAGCAAGTTGCACAAAACTGATTTGCATTTTTATTTTTTATTATACAATACTATGGAATTGTTTATTTTATAAATTAAAAATAAAGTAAATGTAAAATTTAATATCATAGCGATGATGTTGACTATATGAAAAAAATTACATATAGAATATATAGAGGGGAACTTTTTGTTACTGAATCTTATGTATTTGCATATTTCATGGAGTTCTCCAAAGTTGGCATTAGTTTCTGAATTCTTTAATGAACTGGAAAACGACTGAGAAGAACGATCAGGCATTGAGAGGCCGAATCAAAGTCTTACTTGGCTATCAAGATCAGCAAACAACTAGGAAAGACTATGAAGGGAAAATTACCTATGTAAGTAAATTGGATATTTTCAGCACTTTGGTTGATAAATTTATCATCCAAGGGGCAGCTATGTGGCGCAGTGGATAGAGCACCAGCTCTGGAGTCAGGAGTACCTGGGTTCAAATACGGCCTCAGACACTTAATAATAATTACCTAACTGCGTGGCATTGGGCAAGCCACTTAACCCCATTTGACTTGCAAAACCGAAAAACAAAAAATAAAAAAAATAAAAAATAATAAAAAATAAATTTATCATCCCAAAGATTCTGTTAATTTGAGTAATTCATCTGATTGATTTCTTTGAATTGTAACTCATTGGCCTAGTGATTTTTGCTAAAAGTTATAAGTTTATAGCAACTGGCTCCATCTGGGGTTTTGAATAGTTTTGTCTTCCTTTTCTGAAATTTGTCTTTTATACTTCAGGTGGAACAGTGAAATGATAATGATGTGGAAGGAAAAGAATGAGTCTTGTTATAGCAATTTCATCCTATTAGGATTATTGGATCCAAACCACCATGGACTGCTATTCTTAACTTTTATTCTCATCATTTTTATGGTGGCAGTTATGGGAAACAAAGTCTTGATTCTTCTCATCCGCATTGACCTCCGTCTCCATACCCCAATGTACTTCTTTCTCAGCCACCTTTCCCTCATGGATATCTTGCACATGTGCAACATCATTCCCAGAATGGTCTATAACTACATATCTGGCAGGAAATCTATCACATTCGTGGGTTGTGGCTTGCAGATCTACCTCTACTCTGTCTGTGTGGGTGCTGAATGCCTTATTATTACAGTCATGTCCTATGACCGCTATGTGGCCATCTGTCACCCACTGCGCTACCCCATCCTCATGAGTCATCGAATCAGTGTCATTCTAGCTGCTGGATCCTGGCTTGGGGGAATGATCAACTCTACAATCCATGTAATTTATATAATGCACCTCCCTTTCTGTGGCAGCAGGATCATTGACCATTTTTTCTGTGAATTCCCAGCCTTGTTGAAACTTTCCTCTGTTGACACATCACAGTATGAAGAAGGTCTTAATGTGACTGTTGTCATCTTTATCCTAATTCCTCTTTCCATCATCTTTGCATCTTATGGTCAGATTCTCAGAACTGTGCTTCACATTAAATCAGGGGAGGCCCAGAAAAAAGCCTTCTCCACTTGTTTCTCCCACCTGACTGTGGTTATCTTGTATTATGGGTCTTTTATCCTCACATACATGATACCAAAATCTTATCGTACTGCAGGTCAGAATAAGGTCTTAGCCATCTCATATACCATTCTCACTCCCATGCTCAATCCTATTATTTACAGCTTCAGAAATAAAGATGTCTTATGTGCCCTGAAGAAGGTTTTAGGAAAGACACTTATTCGTAGAAATGACAATTTAGTCAAATTATATTGAATATCCATTAATGTCCTAACAGGAATGTGTAGAATATATTACAAGGAGCTGTCATGTATTTTGGTGATAGATGACATCAAAAATGATGCTTCTTACTACCTTTAAATATACAATTAAATCAATTAAAAAACTCAATATTTACCAACAGAGAAAATGTATATTCTCTCCTATTTATTTGGTTTTCATTTAAAAATTATTAATTTATTTTCATCCATCTAGACATGCATATTTCCAAGTAACAGAATTTCTCTCCACTGTCCCTTCCCCACCCTGTCCCCTCAGTAGGGAACAGTCAGGTTAGCATTTTACATATATCTTTTGTTAAACATATTTGCAAATGAATAATTATTGGCATGAGGAATTAGAAGTGAGGGAAAGAGATACAGAAGAGATAATTTTTGTAAAGTGTTCATCAGATTTGGAAGAATTTTTTTCAGTATATTTTTGTTTTGTTTTGTTCTGTTTTTGTTTTGTTTTTCTTCCTTGGATTGGGGATAATATTGTCCATAACCAGGCAAATACAATTGTCCTCTCTCTCTGTGCACTGTTGAGTGGAGCTGCTTCCATCAAGGTAGTTCATCTCATAATGTTGGTGTGTACATTGTTCTCTTGGTTCTACTCCATTTGCTCAGGAACAGTATTCTATGTATTTGTTGAATTTATTTCATGAAGTCTACTTTAATTTATACTAACAATAGTGCTATTAATTCTTGCTCCACTTTCTATATTAGACAATAATTTCACATATGCAGAAGGTCACAAGCAAGTGTAAAGATAATATTTACAGATGTTTTAAAGTCTCTGATTCCTGCCAAAATCTTTTATTTTTGTAACTACATCATGGGTAATATCAAAATTCATTGAACTTATTAGTATGCTTTTACTTTAGGATATCAATTAATTCCTCACTGTCCAAGGATTGTAATGTAATTTCTACACACACACACACACACACACACACACACACACATACACTCACTCACAAACACTCACAAAGACATAAACACATACATTCCTATTCTCTACTAAAAAAAGAAAATATTTTTGTCATGAATATATAAAAATATTATGTTTGATATTTGGTTGCAGATGATCTTGAGTTTTTCCTTTGAACCACAGAATGCAATTAGTTAGGGTCCAGATTACTGATTGATATGTGAGTTCATTTTGCTACTGATATAGATGGAAACTCTTGCACAATTTTTCATCCTCTGAATTTTTATTCATGCTACATCATATATATTTCATAATCAATCCAATGTGGTAAATCCATTTGGAAATACTATATAATTATTTATATACATGCAAGAATACATACATAGCTAGATATTTATATGTAATCATATTCCTTTGCAAATATATCGATACTATCAATTTATCCTTCTATCTCTTCAACTTCTGCTTCTCATATTTCAATATTACCAACCCATCTCGTTTTATGTGGTCTGTCTATTAGAACTTGGAGTCCATGAGAGATTGGACTGTCTACATTTTCAATATTTATCCTTAGTAAACTATAATGTGCTTTGTACACAATAAACACTGCCCTCTTCTCCTGAGCCCCTCTCCTCCTTTTTCATTTATCCACTTGTATTCTATGTTGAATCATTTCCTTCATCTTCCATCTTAACTCCTACATACCTTCAAATGAACTGAAGTGAAGAAAATTATTTAAGTGTTCTGAATGGGGTAGCCAAACAATTCACAACCTCAACTGGGCTCTCAATTTTACAAGAATAATCTTACATCTGTCTTATTTGATCATTATCCTACCCTCTGTAGTGACTTTTTCAAGCTTTCTCCTCCAACTTTAAACTTCACATGATTCTCTGCCAACACTTATTCAGCTGATATTTTTGCCTCATATTTTAAAGGGGAAAGAATAATGCAAGAAGTTCCCTTTTCTCTCTCTCTCTTTGCATATCATTCATATGATTTTCCAAAAATCTCCTCCATCACTTCATCTCACATGATAACAAAGCTCTTATCTTTATAAAAGCTAACTCCTCTACCTGCTAACACTGTCCATTTCTTCTCTTGTCTGTGATAGATTGTCTTGCTCTGATATCTCCTCTATCACTGATTTTCAATATCTCCTTGTCTACCTGTTTATTTCCTACTGTCTACAAATACCTCCAGTTCTGCCTGATCCCACAAGAAAAAGAAACCAACAAACTCATAAAAACTCAAAAATGAAATTAAAAATCCTCACTTGAGCCTTTAATCCTTACTAATTATCATACTATGTCTTGACTGTCTTTTGTGGATTCATTCCTTGAAAATGCAAACGATAAAATATATCTCTAATTCTCTCCTCTCACTCTCTTATAACCCTATAATCAGCCTTATCATTCCACCAAAATTACTCTCTCCAAAGTTACTAATGATATCTTAATTGTCTTTTCTCAATACTCAGTCTCCTTGACCCCTCTGCAGCCATTGACATTGTTGATTATTCTCTCCTCCTTGATAGGCTCATCTAAGTTTTCAGCATACCCATCTTTTCTGGTTCTCCTCCTACACATCTGACCATTCCTTCTCTATCTCCTTACCTGTATCCTATTCCCAATCATGTCCTTAAATCATAGTGTACCTACATCCTGAATAAATTCACTTACCTTACCAGTACATTTTCAAGGGAGATACACATTGATCATGAGGTTGACACATACATTGCCAGAGCTAACTCAGTATTTTGGAGGTTTGCAACAATAGTTATGGAAAAGAAGAGGTTTTAGATTGCCTACCAGACTGAAGGTCTACAGATCGGTTGTGCTGACCTCATTGTTGTGTACCTGTGACACCTGGATAGTCTACCAGAACCATGGCAAGAAATTGAATCATTTACATTTAAATTGTCTTAGAAAGATTCTGAAGATTATCTGGCAAAAGATTCTAGACACCAAGCTCCTTTATTGAGTTAAACTGCCAATCATTCAAACTTTATTACAGAGATTACATCTATGATGGACTGGCTGCGTTGTTAGAATAACAGAAGAACACATCAAAAAGACTAGTCTATGGAGAACTCACCCAGGGAAAACATTTACCAGCAGGTCAGAAGACTTGAACACCCTGAATGTCTCTCTCTTTTTTTAAAGTTTTTTTGACAAAGCAGTGGGGTAAAATGACTTGCCCAAGATCACACAGTTAGGTAATTAGTGTCTGAGACTGGATTTGAACTCAGGTTTTCCTGAATCCAGGGCTGGTGTTCTATTAACTGTGCCACCTGGCTGCCCCATGAATGTCTCTCTTTAGAGATTTAGCAGTGATTTGTAGCATGGGGCATATTAGCATAGAACTGCCCAGCATGATGTGGCATCATCAGAAAGGTTTCCGTGTTTTATGAGCAATGCAAAATTGAAGCAGGCCAAAGAACACTTGAGATGTCTAAGTTTAGAGTAAACACCCCAAATGTTCAAATGAACTATTTGTGACCAACTGGAGATAAAGCATTATGATTTCATATTATTCTGATCAGTCATAGTTGGATATGTTGTAATTCATGTTTAATGGACTGATGTTAATTTGGTCTATTTCCATAATGAAGGACATGAACCAACAAGCCAATTAATCCTAAACCCTCTTTTCTTCTCCTTTCATACTACTTCACTTGATAGTCTCATTAGCTTCCAGTAATTTAATTATCTTTCCTAATGCTTCACAAATCTACTTATATTGCTCAATGTCCAAACTCTCCTCCATTCTTGCATCTCTAACTCTATCTTTCACTTATTTCAAACTGAATAGCTAGTAGATATCTTAAATTCAAAATGTCTAATGCCAAGCTTATAATCTTTTCCCCTTAAATACTCACTCACCTGACTTCTCTATTATTGTCAAAGACAAACTGAGCCTCCCATTCATTCAGGCTCAAAATCTTAGTCATTCCCTATAATCAATCTGTTGCGCAGGATTGTTGATTTCTTTTTTGCATCATTTCTCAAATATATTCCCAACTCATGCCTCTATCATTGCACTAGTCTATTGGTAGGTCTGTTTCCCTCAAGTCTCTATTTTACTCTATCATACACTTAGTCACAAAAGAGATATTCCTAACCACAGTAAGCAATTATTTATTTTCACAGATTTTAAGTCAAAATCTAAACAATGAGATCCAGACATTTGATAAATTAGCGCAACTTTTGTTTCAATTCTTACCATGCCTTTAGTCATAGACTGGACAAACAGACCTCTGAAAGATCATAATTTGGAAAGAATAAGGTCACCCACTGCTTCCTGGATTTCCTCCAACTATAAAAGACATATTAAATAAATGGAATGAAGTAATCAGATAAATATTGATTGTTCATGATTCAGTGAAGAGTTAAAAGTGGGACTAGGTAGTCCAGTGGACCACCTAGGTAGTCCAAATTATTCCTGAGGAGAGAGTAAAGCTTGGGATTTAGCATAGCTCCTCCCCCACTTATATCCAATTTACTTAATTGTGATGGTTTCTGACAAAACACAGGATAGACATTATCATTATCTTTTTCATAATCATCATCATCATCAACAAGAGAATGCCATTACATACAAGAAAATACAACTTTCATTTCAGAAATAGACAGGATACCACAGGCAGCCATTTCAAAATATTAAACAAAAATTAGAAATCACTCAGCTAAGAAATTCACTTCATCTATCTAAAAAGGGGAAGAGGACTTCAGTCTTTCTTACTGCTCACCAGTAGCTTTCAGAAATGGGGTTAGTGAGATAGAGAGAAAGAGACTTGGGGTGGGGAGGACAGAGAGAGACAGAGAAAAAACTGTGCCAATCAGACAAAAACTTAAAATTAGGAAAAATAAAAACAAAACCCTTTTCTCCTTCAAAAACACTACAATATTCAGGAAAATCTATACTGTGGCACAAAATTATGCATTTTTTGGAAAAGAGAGATTGAAGAGGAAAGTTGATCAGCCAGAACACATGAGATCATTGAATTGGGTATACAAATAAAAGAGATAGAAAAAGTACAAATTAAATATCTCCCATTTAATATCAAACTAGAAATTCTGAAAATCAAGGGACACATTAATAAAATTGAAAGCAAGAAAATAATGATCTTATTTTAGAGTTGATTTTATGCAAAAAGCAATAAGTAGACAAACTTTTGGTTAATCTGATGAAAAAAAAGAAAGATGATGACCAAATTAACAGTATCAACACTGAAAAGGGAGCACTAACCACCACTGAGGAGGAAAATGAAGAGAAGCTTCGGAACTGTCTTGCCATACTATATGCCAATGAAAACTTGAGTGAAATGGATGAATATTTTCAGAAATACAAACTTCCCAAATTAACAGAAGAGGAAATAAATTACTTAAATAGCCCCATTTCAGAAAAAGAAATTGAAGAAACCATCAATAAACTCCCTAAGAAAAAGTCTCCAGAGCCAGATGGATTAACAAGTGAATTCTACCAAATATTTAAGGAACAATTAATTCCTATTCTACATAAACTATTTTGAAAAGTAGAAGGAATTCTGCCAAATTCCTTTTATGACACCAACACAGTGCTGATACCTAAATGAGGAAGCACTTCATCGGACGAAGAAAATTGTAGACCAATCTATAATGATGCAAAAGTCTTAAACAAAATTTTAGCAATGACACTACAACAAGTTATTACCAGAATAATACACCATGATCAGGTTGGATTTAAAGCAGGCAGACAGTGATGGTTCAACATTAGGAAAACACTCAACATAATTAAATATATCAATAGAAAAATTAACACAAATCATATAATTATTTCAATAGATGCTGGAAAAGCCTTTGATAAATTACAACATCCTTCCTTTTAAAAACATTAGAAAATTTAGGAATAATAGAGTTTTCTTTAAAATAATAAGTGGTATCTATCTAAAGCACCAGCAAATATTATATTTAATCAGAATAAACTCAGACCATATCCAATATATTCAGGGGTGAAACAAGGATGCCCATTATCACCATTACTATTCAATATAGTAAAGAAATGCCAGTAGTAGCAATAAGAGAAGAAAAAGTAACTGAAGGAATCAGAATCGGCAATGAGGAAGAAAATCTTTCATTCTTTGCAGAAAATGTGACAGTTTACTTAGAGTACACAAGGACATCATCTAAAGAACTCCTTGAAACAATTAACAAATTCAGCAAAGTAGTAGGATATAAAATAAGGCCAGGTAAATCACTAGCATTTCTATATATATACATATATATGTATGTATGTGAACAACAAAGCCCAAGAGCAAGAGATAGAAAGAGAAACACTATTTAAAATAACAATAGACAACATTAAATACTTGGGAATCTATCTCCCAAGACAAACCTGGAAACTGAATGAATATGATTTTAAGTACTTCTCACCCAAATAAAGTCAGATTTAAATAATCAGAGAAATGTCAAATGCTCATGGTTAGAGTAAGCTAATATAATCAAAATGACAATTCCATTCAAATCAAATTACTTATTCAGTGACATACCAATCCAATGACCAAATATCTACTTTACCTAGCTAGGAAAATTAGTAACAAAATTCATCTGGAGCAACAAAAGGGCAAGAATAATAAGGAAATTGATGGGAAAAAAGGAAGGTGGCCTAAGATCTACCAGATCTAAAACTGTAATATAAAGCAGGCGTCATTAAAACTGCCTGGTACTGGTTAAGAAATAGAGTAATGCATAATTGGATTAGGATGTGTCAAAAGAAACTGCAGTAAATGATTTCAGCATTCTACTTCTTCACAAACCCAAAGTTATCAGTCTCTGGGAAAAGAGCTCATTATTGACAAAAATTGTTGGGAAAACTGGAAAATGGTATGGCAAAAACTAGGTATAGCTCCACATCTCACAACTTATACTAATATAAGGTCAAAATGAGTACAAGATTTAAACATAGAGAGGGATACTTTAGATATATTAATAGACCACAAAATACTCTATTTTATCTATGGAAAATGGATAAATTTATGACAAAACAAGAATTAGAGCACATTATAAATGGCAAAATGAATGATTTTTACTATATTAAATGAAAAAGTTTTTGCACTAATAAAATCAATGCTGCCAAAATTAAAAAGAAAGCAGAAATCTGGGAATCATTCTTCACAACCAGGAGTTCTGATGAAGGTCTCATTTCTAAAATATATAGAGAATTGTATCAAATTTATAAGATCCCAAGTCATTCCCAATTGATAAATGGTCAAAGGATATGAATGGACAGTTTTCAAATGAAGACATTAAAGTTATATATAATTGTATGAAAAATTACTCCAAATCACTACTGATTATAGAAATGCAAATTAAAACAATGAGGTATCATCACACATCTATTAGATTAGCCCAGATGAGAAAAAGGAAAGGTGATCAATGTTGAAGAGGTTGTGGGAGGATTGGAACATTGATGCATTGCTTGTGGAGTTGTGAATGGATCCAACTTTTCTGTAAAGCAATATGGAACTATACCCAAAGAGCAATAAAATTTCATACCCTTTGACCTAACAATTTCAGTTCTAGATCTATATCCAAAAGAAATTTTAAAAGATGGAAAAAGTCCAAACTAGTCATAGAAGCTCTTTTTGTAGTGGCAAAGAAATAGAAATTGAGGGGATGCCCATCAATTGGGGAATGTCTAAACAAGTCATAGTACATGAATACTATGGAATACTATGGAATACTATTGTTCTATAAGAAACCATAAATGGATGGGCTCTAGAGAAGCATGGAATGACTTAAGGGAGTAGAGAAGAGAGAGGAACCGAGAGAACAATGTAAGCATCAACAACATCATGAGATGAACAACCTTGATAGAAGCAGCACCTCTTGGCAGTCCAGAGAATTAGGACAATTGTATTTGACTGGTTATAGACTACATTATCCCCAGCCCCAGGAAGAAAAAGAAAACAAAACAAAACACATAGAAGAAAACAACCCTTCCAAATCTGATGACTACTTTATAAATAATTATCTCTTATGTATCTTTCCCTCAATCCTAATTCCTTATGCCAAAAATTACTAATTTGTAAAGATGTTTTACAAAATCTATACATATAAAATGCTAACCTAACTGTTCCCTGCTGAGGGGAGGGGGGATAGGAATGGAATCAGAGAGGACTCTGATCTCCAGGGAAAATCAGGATTTCTCCATCACTAATGGGTCTCCAAATCATAACACAGACAAAGACAAATGGGTATCAGATAAGTCCTTAGATTCATCAAAAATGCCACAAAAATCTAGTACTTGACCCTTTGACAAAAGGGAATGCTACACTTAAGTCTAGCTTAATGTTTTTAGTACACACCCCTATTGGAAAACAAAGGCAAAGACCTCAAAGTTGGTCATCCCTAATAAAGCAGAGGTAGAATTCAGAGAATATTTAATTTCCAAATAAAATCTATTGAGTTGAAAAAGTTGTAGCTTCACCTTATTCTAAGGCCAGTTTTGACTAGACTCAAAATTTGACCTAACCTTTTTTTTTTTTAGGGATCCCATAATGAGCCATTTTTTGTGTTCATTTTGTTTTTAAATATTTATTTGTTTTTTCAACTACATTCAAAATTTGGCAAAGTTTTGAGTTTTATGTTTTTTCTCTCTTCATTCTCTGCCCCCCTTCCCCAAGACTGTAGGCAATCTGATGTACACTCTATATTTATAACCATGCTAGACATAGATCTATATTGAACATGATGTGAGAGAAGAATCAGATCCAAACTGAATAAGGAAAACATTAGAGAGAGAAAAAAGATATCATATAGTAGACAACTTCTTTTTGTTTGTTTCTATTTTATCTATTTTATATTATTATAATAATTTTGTTATGAGAGTAAACATAAATCCCCCCCCCCCAAGAAGATGAGAAACCTCAAGAATAGTGAGAGAAAAAAATGTACTTCAGTCTGTGTTTGAATTCCAATTGCTCTTTCTCTGAGGTGAGTTAACTTCTTTATTATAAGTCCACCAGAGAAATTGCTTCAATATTTTCCCCACAGTTGCTATTATTAGCTGTATTTCCCTCCACTCTGTTCCTCCTCACTCTCATTTATTCTATTCATTCTCTCTCTCTCTCTCTCTCTCTCTCTCTCTCTCTCTCTCTCTCTCTCTCTCTCTCTCTCTCTCTCTCTCTTTCATTCTCTCCCTGTTCAAATGTGTGTTGTATCTGAGTACCCTCTCCTGTGATCTTCCCTCTATTCTATCACCTATTCTCTTCTTCCCTCTCCCCATTCCCCCTTATCCCATCCCTTTCTTCTCATTTTTCTCTAGGGTAAGATAGATTTCTATATCCTATGAAGTGTGTGTATTATTTCCTCTTTGAGCCATTTCTGATGAGAATGAAGGCTTGACTCATTCCCCCTCCTCTTCCCATGTTACACTCCATTGAAAAAAGTTTCTTCTTGAGTCTTATGTGAATTATCTTAGCCCCTTCTTCATCTCATTTCTCTCCCTCCTAGTACTTTCCTTTTTGACTGCATCTTTTTACTATATTGTATGATTATATTTGGTTCCTTCCTGTACCTTGTCTATGGGCTCCTTCTAACAGCTCTTATAAATGAGAAGGTTCATGTGAGTTATCAGTATCTTCTTCCCATGCAGGAATTTAAACAGTTCAATATCATTAAGTCCCTCAGAGTTAGTCTTTCTTGTCCACCCCTTCTATAGTTCACCTGAGTCCTATGCTTGAAGATCAAACTTCCTCTTCAACTGTGGTTGTTTCAATAGGAAACTATGAAAGTCCCCTGTTTCATTAAAAATCCATTTTTTCCCCTGAAAGAGGATGTTCAGTTTTTCTGGGTAGTTGATTTTTGGTTGTAAACCAAGATCTTTTGCCTTCCAGAATATTATATTCCAAGCCCTATGAGCCCTTAATGTAGATGCTGCCAAATCCTATGTAATAGCCATGATGATTGAATTGTTTGTTTCTGGCAGTTTTTATTATTTTTCTCTTTGACTTGGGAGTTTTAGAATATGGCTATAATATTCCTGGAAGCTTTTCTTCTAGGATCTCTCAGGAGGTGACAGGTGAATTCCCTCAATTTCTATTTTACCCTCTGCTTCTAGGTTCTCAGGACAATTTTTTGCATTATTTCTTAAAAAATGAAACCTAGGCTCTTTTCCTGGTCATGACTTCCAGGTAGTCCAATAATTTTAAATTGTTTCTCCTTCACATTTTCATCTTTTTTTGGGATGAGTTTTATTTCTTACTGGTTTCTTGCAAACTCATCAGCTTCCTTTAGTTCCATTCTGCATTTGAAGGAGTTATTTTCTTTACAGAGCTTTTTTATCTCCTTTTCCAGCTTGCCAGGTCTGCTTTTTAAGGAATTCTTCTTCTTATTTGCCTTTTATTTTGCTTTTATCCATTTGGCTTAAACTGGTTTTTAGCATACTATTTTCTTCAGTAATTTACTGGCATTTCTTTCACCAAACTGTTGATTTGATTTTCATGATTTATCTGCATCCCTCTTCTTTCTCTTCCTAATTTTTTCTCCCCTCCTTTAATTGGTTTTCAAAGTCTTTTTTGAGCTCATTTATTTCTGTAAGAGACTTTGGATACAGAAGCTTCGAGTTTTTCTTCTTCTGAATCTTCCATGGGGCCAAAGTATTTTTCTATGGTAAGATTCTTCTTTTTCTTTGGTTTGCTCATTTCCTCAGCCTATGACTAAGTTACCACACTTCCAAGGCTTTGGGGGTTTTTTGGGACACCCCACTGGGACTTTTATTCCTCCAAGGTTTTATGCTCGCTTTTCTGTGCTTTGATACATAGATGAACATAGATGCTCCCCTCTGCCCTGGAGCTGTGAGAAAGGTCCTTGTTCAGTTATCATAGTATGGAAGTTCAAAATGCAACCTGGATCTGAGTGTGGATGAACAGCAGAGCCATTCCCCAGGGAGAGCAAAGAGATTTCTTCAATCTCCCCCTACCTACCCCCTTACTGTCTGTGGGCTGCACTCTGGAGGTGCAGGCTGGCTTCCCTGATTACTGCTTCAGTTTCTCACCGCAGGACTGCTTTGAGGCTGGTGCTCATTCCATGCTCACTGTGGTGCAATAGAGTTCTCTCACCACCCCTTCAAGATGTTCCAGATGATCCCTGGGCTGTCCTGTGCTGGGGTCTTGACTTTTTTCCTATCCCCAGGACCAGTGAAACACACCTTTCCCACCAAACTTCTAAGTTGTCATGAACTGGCCAATTGTATCACTCAGTCTTTCTGTGAGTTCTGGCATTCTAAATTTTGGCTAGAATCATAATTTGACAGCTTTTGGAATTTTATGGGGAGGGAGTTTGCAGGAATTCCTGCCTTTACCCCACCATCTTGGCTCTTTCCCCCTTATGACAACTTTTAAAAATTGAAGATAATAGACTTTGGTCTTCATTTAAACTCCACAGTTTCTTCTCTGGATAAGAATGGTATTTTCCATCATGTCCCTTGAAATTATCTGATTATTGAACTGTTGAAATGAACAAGTCCATCATGGTTGATCATTACTCTATGTTGTTATTAAAGTATAGAATGTTCTTTTGGTTCTGTTCATTTTACTCAGAAATCAGTTCATGCAAATCTTTCCAGTTTTTTTCTGAAATTCTGCTCCTCATGATTTCTTATAGATCAATAATATTCTATCACATTTGTATACCACAATTTGTTCCCCAATTGATGGGCATCCCATCAATTTTCCATTCCTTGCCATTACAAAAAGAGTCACTATGAATATTAATGTACATGTGGGATTTTTTTTTTGCCCTTTTTCATGAACTCATAGTATACAGACCCAGTGATGATAATGCATATTTTTATTATCCTTTGGTCATAATTCTAAATTGCTATTCAGATTGTTGGATCAGCATAGCAAGTATTGTTAAAAGTTAGTCTACCCCATTTCCAAATCAAAATTTTCTAAATGCACATTTGCCAACTTAAAACAATGGTTGAAAATAGAGCTGGAATTTTAAAAGTTACAGATCTCTTTACTCCCAAGGAATTCATCTAATTACAGATTGAGGACTGGTTTTATTGATATCTTTTCCTCCAAGGAACATGCTTGAGTGCAAAGACCTGTCCCTCCTTAAAATTCACATATTCTGAATCACTCTACAATTCTCATTAAAATAATTTTCTTAGATTAAAAGTGAAATAATAAAAATTTAGTTTTATCTATGAAATTTTATTCTCTAGGATCTTATTAAACCCATGGGTGGATGGTATCATTAATGATACCAACCCTGATACAAAATTTGGGGGCATTTTTTGTAGAAAGGAAAAAGAATCATAAAACAGAGTTAGGCAATCAATGAGATTCCATATAGATGACATAGTCCTACGTTATGATCCTCTCATAATTTATAATATTTTTTCAAATTCCTGTTGATAATTAGATTTCAAAGGGAATGCATAAGAACAAAGAATTTCTCTCTCGTCATCCAATATGTCTTTTTTCTTGTGATTTGTTAAACCAGTTAAAGGAATTAATTGTTGTTACTACAAAATAGATCAGGTAGAATTTATACAGGCCAACTTAGCACTGAGTTGCAGGAGAACAGAACTTGACATGACAGATTAACATTTTTACACAAGGGGACAACATTCAGAAGCAAAACTCTTAGAGGCTGAAAAATGAATTTTTTATTAGAAATATAGACTAAGACTTAGACACTGTGTATCCATTACATAGTTTTCAAAAAAAATTTTACCTCCTAGCTGAAATTCATCTCTTTTTAAGAGAATTTTAAAATAAATCACAGATCTTTTTTCTGATAAAATCAGTTATGAAATTTCTTTCCTTAAAATAATCACTTTTATGATAATC
The DNA here is from genome assembly GCF_037893015.1 of Macrotis lagotis. Taxonomy (NCBI): domain Eukaryota; kingdom Metazoa; phylum Chordata; class Mammalia; order Peramelemorphia; family Peramelidae; genus Macrotis; species Macrotis lagotis. The sequence continues at coordinate 923,922,721 of NC_133658.1, read as the reverse complement.
ATACCCTAATGTCACAAATCTTTATCATTTGCCTAACCCTCCCTGTTGCATTGTGAGATATTAAAGGATCTCAATTGAAATAGGAATATTTAGCTAGTAACAGAAGCCAAAGCTAAGCACTTGCCTAGTAGCTAGAAATTAGAGAATTGTAGGTTAAATGACTCATCCAACATGATTATAGTAATTTGCTATGAAGAACAAGCAGGGACCTAAAAGATATGGTTCTTTGCATATTTAGATTTCTCTTCTAGGTGGAGATCATATAGACAGTTCATTGCAATGAGGTAGGCTTCAGGTATTGTAGGTGAGACACTATCTCCAGTTAAGAGAAAACTGACTCAGTTTTGCTGATGACCATTCCCTCAGTGGAATTTTCCATGAGTATTCCACCTGCAGTTGTGTATGTCAAACCCACAGGACTAGTGGCACCTTTGGTGAAATGATATCCCTTTTATTAACATACCTCATGACAGCCATAGACCAAATAAGTCAGTAGTAATACTTACTAAAATATAGCATATCGCTCACAACACCTCTGGTGTGGGTCTGGACATGAATTTCTGAGAGACAGGTTGTATAGACAAATCTATCCAAACACAAAAGGTTGGGAGGTGAAAATCTACCAACTTTATTTTTGGAAACTCAGACTTTTTTATAGCAAAACCTTATCTTAGGAATGATCAGTCAAAGGAGACCCAGTTTTACAATTTCCTGGGGAAACTTACAATTTTTGTTCTTAGAAATCTGCATGCTTCTCTATCAAAGAAACCTTTTGCAACTACCTCCGAAGCCACAGGTTATCCTAGGTCAGGGTTCACTTTTGAGCCAATAGATCTATACAATAAGCCATAATTCACACATATCTTTGATGGAAAAAGTCACCAAGTATATGTGAATATACCTCCCTGGGGCTGGCCCTCTACAATAGCAATTTCCTATAATCAGAACTTCAAGTAGTTTTCAAGTTTAAAGAATCCAAAATTGCCATATGATTATAATCAGTAAGAGATTAACAGATTTCGAATATGAAAGGAAACAAAGCAGTCAAAAGAAAAATCAAAATTTCCAAATAGCATGGCACATAAAGTATTATGCCTTGTAACTGACATAGCATCTCTACATTAAAATCTTTTTTCCCCTTAGAACACAAAGAAAGCAAAAAGGGACTCTTATTTTAAGCTTATATAGTCAGAATTTTTCAGAAATTGAATCTCATGTTTTATCTTCAAATTATACAGAGACTGAACCAAAAATATATTTTTGTCTTTCTTTTCAAGTTTAAATTTGTTATGATATAAAGACTAAAATCATTAGATATTATCATTATTTTATCCAGAAACCTACTGTTCTACAGCAAGCTCAGTTTTTTGTTGAAAAATTTCAGGGATTCCAGAGAGGGGCCATGAACATTGATACTCCCTCCCCCACCTTGACCCCACAGAGTAAGCAATTACCAATTTAAAGTTTCAAGCAGTTTATATTTTCTTAAGTAATAACTAAAATTTGTTGAAATAATTTGCTCTTAACTTCAAGCAGTTACAAAACACAATCAAGTCCATTACTGATAAGAGGACCGCAATTAAAGACATTTCCAAATTCCCTTGCACGGGGAATATAGACTCTTCACATTGAAAACCTCCCACCACAGACTTCCAAATGAATAAAGTTGCAGTCTTATTTATCACAGTTTCAGTTTTGGGAATTGGCATGGTCTGATAGAAGTTGAGGAGCCCCTGAAGTATGATTCATCACTTGGTCTAACTATCGAGAAAACAGCACAAATTTTTGTAAATGATGCCTTCTCACATCTGCACCCTAATCAAAGAGGTGAAGAAGTAGTTTTTTTTTTTATATTTTTGCAAGGCAAATGTGGTTAAGTGAATTGCCCAAAGCCACACAGCTAGTTAATTTTTAAGTGTCTGAGGCCAAATTTGAACTCAGTTACTCCTGACTCCTGGGCCAGTGCTCTATCCACTGTGCCACCTAGCTGCCCCTAAGAAGTAGGTTTTGCCTTTAAATATTACCAGAACTAAGTTCAAAACAAAATCAGAATAGCAAATATAATAATGATAATATACATGGTATCATGATCTCCTTTATTAAAGAACATTTGCACAGTTGGTAACATAAGATTATTGAACTTGCTTACAGATTGTAAAATTAAAATCAAATTTAAAACAGCTTAAATTCACTTGGAATACATTTCTCTTGTTATTCAGTCTAAAAGTAAAACATATCCTTAAAACGTAAATTTACCAAACCCAAATTGTTGTATAATATTTAGGTATCATACATAAACTCCAAAAGGTTCATAGAAACCCAGTTTAAAAAATAAATTAAAAAAATGGTTGCAAAAGGACAAGGGTTTATTTGTTTAAGCCCACTTAAACTACCTTTATTATAACAAAATTTAACAGTGTTAAAATTTACTTGACATATTTTACCTTTATATCACTAGAAATAATATTACTTGTTCGTTTGAACAGCACTGATTCATTTGCTGTATATACTCTACCTCAACTTATATAATTAAATCCTTAAATTAAACTGGCATATATGTATATATATATATATATATATATATATATATATATATATATATGTATATATGTATAATCTGTGTGTGTGTGTGTGTGTGTGTGTCTGTGTGTGTGTGTCTGTGTGTCTGTGTGTAGACCATTTTGGTAAGAAAAAAATTCTTAAGTATACCCCAATTGTGTACAAAGATTATAAAGAGAATATTTTTGAAGATGAAATGCAACTTGATGTTTCTAAAAATTCCTTTATACAATTAAAAGATTTTTTATAGTAGCTCATTTGCTAGTCTTAAGGTCTTAATAAATCATAACAAATGACCTTAAATGAAGTTCATTTTGATAGAAATATAGATGATAGATTAGACCTGAGGAATTCTTGGTCCTTTTAGTCACATATTTCTCCAATTGAGAAGAAAACTGGGATCTGATTATATAGTAAGTATAGAACGATTAAGTCAGTTACAAGCCCCATATGTAAAATACCACTAATTGCAACACAGGAACAAATACTATTTTAGTTATTATTTTAGTTATACTGCGGTTAAAATATACAATAGAATTTATATAATATATTATAAACTATACAATACAATATAATACTATAAAAGGGATTATTTCACTTAACTTTGCTTAATTCAATTATTTTTTGTTGCGCAATTTTAATTTCCTAAATGTTTGCTTAATGAGACTATCTGTCAGTAGTAATACTAGCTGTTAAAACTATTTAGCAATATTTCCTAATATTAAAACACCTGGGACACTCAAAATTCTGTGATTTCATTTAGATATTTTAAAACATAAAATCTCTGGGATAGTTAGGTAGTACAGTCACTAGAACACTAGCACTAGACTCAGGATGACCTGAGTTCCCAACTGGCTTCAGACACTTGAGAATTTATGATCTGTGACCTTGAACAAGACATTTCACTACCACAAAAAATCTTTAAAATTTCTTAATTTATTATGAAATTCTATATTACCTTGGATAGTAAATCAGTCTATATAACATAGTTATCTAATTAAAGGTGACTATATATTTTAAACTTTAAATTTCATTCAAGCCACAGTTTTGGGGCATCATCCTATATGAGGTATTTTCTACTTTTGATTATTCATGTTTCCCCTCCAAACACCCCTATATATTTCTTGTCTTATTCTTTGGGTTTTGTTACATGGGCACAGGCTGGGTACTCCCTTCCCTGCAGTGTAAATTCCTCCAGGGAAGGCTGTGTTTCAGGGTTGTATGTGCATGTCCAGGTTCAACAAAACATTTGACCTACAGCAAACACTTACTAATTATGTATCAATTTAAGGTGAAATCCATAATATCAGCCTATTCAGAGAAATGCATCTGTCTTGTGAGGAACAAATTATTATCCAAATTTATAAAAAGAAGAAACTGCCCGAAGTTTGAACCCATTCTCTTCAAGGACCAAGGTGGTTTTGGAAAAAGTGTGTCTCTAAATATTAGTACTTCCATCTTTATTATATCTTCTCACTAAAAATTCCTTTGTAAAAGATTAAAAAACATCCACCCATCAACACAGGATGTTGAACATTGACTTTGGTCCCTGGCCATGGAACTTATTTTCCTTTCTAATTACAGCTTTGACCTTGTTGCTAATGAATTTATTTACAAAGATAGAAAAATTCATTCATTCAAGCAATCCTTTAACACACCAAAAATCAGTCACACAATTGCCATTTGTCCTTATTTGTCCCATGAAAAGCATGTTTTTGTGCAATATTTGCTGCAGATTTGGGGAAGCACAAAATGTTTACTCTAAGAATTGTGCTTACAGACCTGTAATGAATACAAGCGTTTCCTATCTAAAGTTTACCTTGCATAGATCCCTGGTCCTAGAATCAGGATGACTCATAAGTCCAAACCTGACCTCAGACATGTACCTATGTGATCCTGGCTAAATAATTTTAACTAGTTTTTCTTCAATTGTTCAACTGTAAAATGAGATGGAGAAGGACATGGCAAAATATTCTAGTATCCTTGCTAAGAAAATCCCAAATTGGGTAGCAAAGACTCAAACTCAACTGAAACTAGTGAGCAGCAACAACAACCCAGAGTGGTTGGGACAGTCAAATGGGATTATCTTTGTAAATATTAAAGTCAAATTATAAATGTCATTCCTAAATTGAATGGACACTTGTGTCTCTCTGTAGCCTCTTGTCTATCCAGCTTGCCCTCTATGAAGCTATTTGGTGAATTAGCCATGGTTCTTCAGAAAATATCCCATTACTATGTAAAACCAAAATGGGACAGTTGTGCAAATAGATTCTCTGAAGACCCATAATAAATCCCAAAGGGGACTTTAGCTCTGATTCAGACTGACAAGTAGGAATTTACTTCCACAGCAATATCTTATGTCACATGCATCCTTAGGCTTTATAAGTTCAGGGAAAGAATGAAGAGTCAGTATTACCATTCACTTCCTACATTCTCAGGCTGTTTTCTTCCACCCCACCATTTTGATCAGGCAAGTTCTAATGAAGCATGCTGGGAACATAATTGTTTTCAATAGCATCAAAATCTTTTTTTAGTTTAGTTAATAGCAAATAATTAAGAATTTTCAAGATTGCAAAAATATCTCATAGATGTGCTTTAAACTTCAGGGTTAACAGGTAAGGACAAGGGCATCCTAGGAGTTAGAACACTGGATTGGTGGATTTCTGAATTCCATTCTTGTATCTTCATAATAATCATATCACAAGAAAACAACATCAACAGTAACATTAAAAGATATTTCAATAGTGCTTTACAATCTGTAATAGTTGCAATATCCGATACATTGCAATGCCTTTTTTCTTCTTTAGTATTTTATTTATTTTGAGTTTTACAAATTTTCCGCTAATCTTTCTTCCCTCCCCCTCCCCCAGAAGGCATTCTGTTAGTCTTTACAATGTTTCCATGGCATACATTGATCTAAATTGAATGTGATGAGAGAGAAATCATATCCTTAAGGAAGATAAAGTATAAAAGATAGCAGAATGACATAGTAAGATAATGATTTTTTTTTCTAAATTAAAGGTAATAGTCTTTGGTCTTTGTTCAAACTCCACACTTCTTTCTCTGGATGCAGATGGTATTCTCCATCACAGATACTCCAAATTTGTCCTGCTTGTTGCACTGATGGAATGAGTGCAATGCCTTTGTAAAAGATGTTTATTTACTGACTGTTTACATACTTATCTCACTTAATCTTCACAACAGATGTTGGGTAGTTATTACTGTCCCCTTTTTAAAGATGAAAATAATAAAAATTAAGAGAGTTTAGGTGAATAGTCTGGGGTTCAACAACTGCTGAGTACTTTTAGCCCAACTTGAACCTAGGTTTCATGAGATCCAATGCAATATTCCATGATGCTTTCCACAAAATTCAAGGATCATTGTTGAATTGAGGTACACCTTTGGAATACTCTAGCACCCCACAACCTTACCTTTATTTTTAAATGCTATGAAATTGATATTCTGAAAAGTAAGCTAACCTGCTAATCATTATGGAAGAAGTTAATAGCAAGAGAATTAGAATTCAGAACCTCTAACACCAAATCCAGTATTCTAAGAGTCTTCACACTGCACTGGTATCTTTTTTGGGGAAGGCAGTATTTACTTGAGCAGTGTCTACATGAAGCTAGCGTGTAAAATTCTTTGGATTGAAAAGAAATGATTGAGAATTCAATCCAGTCACCAAATCAGCTTCAATGATGGTTGAATTCTTCTTCTTAATTAATCTGGATTCCTTTAGTCAAGAATTGAGGGAGACCTTTGAGACCCACTTGGTTCAACACTACCCACTTCAAAGGGAATTCAAGTAGTTCTCCAGGCCCCTTCTTAACGTCAGAAAAACACCTAATTCAAATCAGTATTATTCCATTGGATACTTGGTTGACATAGCTTCCTTCTTTGAAACTAGAAGACTTTCCCTAAAAATGTATGTATCACTCTAGAGATATCTGTAATTCCTAGTATGCAGGAGTTGGAATAGTATAGAGACCTTGAAAGTAATGTATTCCATGGATTGCATGTTTGCACCCATTAGACTCTAGCTTCCAGAATATTAAGAGCTAAATTTGCAAAAGGATAGACAGGTGATGAGAAAAGAATGAGATAATGGGTTCACATTTATATACTACCTTCTCATGGCAGTAAAAGGTGTGGAGCATTTGTAAGATATTAATTATGCCTTTCCACCAATTTGATTGAGTTTCTTTTTATTCTATTTCCTTTAAATGAATTGACTTAATTTACTGGAGGGAGAAGGACTGTTTCCTCCATGAAAGAGCATAGATTCAACTTTGTCTAGGATAAATATAAGACTTAAGTATTTGATGGTTATTCTCCTTTATAGCCCAGGAAGTCTTTCTAAGCCCGATGATTACATCTAATATCTGTTAAAAAAAAAAAAACTTGTAGATAAGGGACAAATAGATGGCACAGTGCACAGACTCCTCGAGTCAGGAGTATCTGAGTTCAAATCCATCCTCAGACACTTATAATGACCTAGCTGTAGGACCTTAGGCAAGTCGCTTAACCCCATTGCCTTGCAAAATAAAAAGAAAGCTTGAAGATAACACTTCTGTTTGACTGTTGACTAAGATCCCCATGGAATAGGATATTCTGGATAAAAAGAAATGATGAAAAAGGGGATTTAGGAAGGTGGAAAGTTATTCTTCTCTGGTGCTGATCAATTGAACTCAGACTGCATTGTTCGTACCTACCGAAATGGCTCAAGGAACATTTAAACTGAATACTGAAATTCCAAATACAGGTGAGCTGGGTACTTACAGTTGATAGATTGTAATGGTTCCTCAAGGGCAGACTCTCATTTGATTATCTTCATATACCCAGGGCTTAGCACAGCACATAATGCATAGTTGGTATGCGTATTAATTGACCATTGGGGTTACAGACATTATAAAAGGTGGAAGGAGCTTACTTTAAATGTGGGTAACACAAAAGCAACCAATTGAGATGAATGTTATTAAAAAAGAAGAGCTATTCAGGGAGGGTGCTAATAGTTGATTGGGGTTTGAAAGAGGAGAAGAATTTCCACTTGTAGGGATGATAATCTCCATCCTTGGAAAAATGGCATGTTCTGTGAGTTCACAGAAAACAGAGGGTGAAAAAGCATTCTTGTTCTTCCAGGTGGACTGGGAAAGACCCAGTTTTGTCTTTTGTGTATCCCCCTTTCAAAGTACAGTCTATTATGTATTGCAGGCTTTTAAAAAAATGTAATGATTTCATCTTCAATTTGATATAGAGTGTATTAAGGAGACCATGGTGAAATGGGACTGTCCAGATAGATTAGAACCACATTGTTAGGGGCCTTAAATGCCAAGCTAAGAAGACTTTTATCTTATCAACAGTGGGGAATCATAGAGTTGGAATTTACTGAAACAATAACTCTAGAAGGAAGTTATTGTTTATTTCAACCAAAGGATCAAGTCAATCATCTATTTTAGAATATTCCAGCTCTAATCTAAGGTCAAGGCAACAAGAAGGGATGGAGTTACCAAGTTCACTAGGGTCAAAATATTGTTATGTCAACCACCCAAGTGCATTGAGCTAGTAGGCTCTAATCAGATGCAGGTGAACTCAGTCTAAGGTCTGACCTCTAGCTGATGTTCACAAGAGTATTTGGAACCAAGGAATAATTTTGGCAATTCTCAGGTACTAAATTGACCTGTTTTGAATTGGGTTGGCTCGACTCTATAATCATTTCTTCCTCTTTGCGAGGAGACAGTATATCCTGACAGTAAATTTGGAAGAGTTTTTAGTTCTGCTAAAAATTGAAAAAAGACATAGAAGTTTCTAAAGTCAGACTTTCTTTTTTTTAAATCCCAAAGACATTTATTGAAAGACCCTCTGCAAGGTACTTAAAGGAGTCTGAATCAATTCTGTTGCTAAAGGCAACAATAAGCTGAGGATGGTGAGAAAAGTCATTAAGAGCATTTTCTTTTACCTATACTGGTTGGAAAAGCAAGATGAAAGAAAAGGGAAATCCACTCTTCAACATGGTTGACATGATAATCACTAACAATGGAGAGAAGTGAGAGCTGTTCAGTTTATATGTGGCTTCCTCTTTCCTACAGAGTGATTATTTTAGTCATGGAAAGAAGATGCTAACAATGATGATTAGGATTTTTTTAGATAGTGAGGGGATCATGTGGAAAGAGATATCCCTTTATGAAATCAATTAAGCTGTCTTCAATAATGAGTTAAAATTGATATTTTAAAGCTGCACTTGGTCTTTCTTGTCACACAGACTAAAATGGTTTGCACTTTCCTTCTCCAGCGAACAAGGTCTATATATTTTTTTTCCAACAGCAATGCATGACTCTGAGAGTTGAATTACAAGTTACTCTGAGGACTGCAGAAATGATGCGATTAAATTGTAATTCTAGAAAAGTCTTTTGAGAGACTTTAGGAAATCAAATCAGTCATTTCTTAAAGAATTCATTCATGCTATTCACTGGATGGCCAAATACTGAAGCTGAAAATTAAATACTTTGGGGACACAATGAGAAGATGGGATCCATTGGAAATACTCTATATTGGGAAAGATTAAAGGTAAAAAGGAGAGTGGATAGTAGAGGATGATATGGATAGTTAGTGTCCTGGATGCAAAGAACATGAGCTTGGTTAGACACTGAGAAATAGTGGATGGACGAAACACCTGCCATGCTCTTATCTATGGAGTTACCAAGAATTAAACATGACTGAATAACAAAACAACCAAATTGTTCCTGATGATTGATATGGTTCTTTAAGGTTTACAATGCACTTTACTTATATTATTTTGGTTGCTCATCCGAACTCTGTGAGAACATTATTTCCCCACTTCATAGTGGAGAAAATACACTCATATAAGTTAAGTAATTTGATTAGATTCACATATCTTTGCAATTATATAGACATCTGAAAAAGCATTTCTTCTGTGCTTTGATGCCACTCCAATAATGTACATACTCAACTACAGAAAGTACTAGCAGATGTGATTGGGGACTAAATGCCAACAACTTTTGAAAAATTATACTGAATTGGAAAAGCACCAGAGGATAGGAAGAAAGCAAATATTGGATGAATTTTCAATGTAAGGGAAAAATAATTTGTAACCTGCATATGTATTAACTTGAATTGGTTCAAGTAAAAATTTTAGAATAAATGCATATTTGGATTCATGTATGTATGAATTTATATAAAGGATTCCTAATGAACATCTGGAAAAGAAAGCAAGCATCAGAAAAATCTAAAATGGCTCCATCTAGAATGTTAGATCTGGACTTTGATATCTTTATCTTATTGTCTTTCTTGAATAGGTTACAAAATGACAATTCCATCAATTATCATTTAATCTATATCAAAATTGATGTTGTTGATGCTTATTTTAGTTCCTCTATTAAAAAAATTCCCACGTAGATGGTAGCCACTAAAAGTTAAGATAATATGAATATTCCGATTATACCTTACAAACTTTACATACATTCATAGATACACACATGTGTGTTTTGAGGGGAGGCAGCAGAGCCAGAGTTGTGCCTCACCTTGGATTATACAATCCCTTACAAACTAGGTTGAGTGTTTAACAATAAGAGTGTTTCTGTGCTGTCTCTATTAGACTTATACTGACTCTGAATCTGTATGTGCCTCCGCAGACAAGGACCCCACAGCATGTTGCTGGTATATTCCTCTTTGTATCTAATAATGGTATCCATCTGTAGAGCATGTTGGAGGAAGGGAAGACAAAAAAAGGAAAAAAAAGAAATTTATATTATTATAGATTTAAAAGGAATGGGTATTGTACATAAATGATTAGAGGTTGTTTTATTATATTATGTTATAGAAATACTTGTTTTATTTTGCATATTAAAATTAAGATGAATTAAAAAAACAAAAATGAGGGTGATGATGATCAGAACAAAACAATCTTTCATTGGTTCAGGGAAATTGTTTTTTTGCCTATCAGTGTATTTGTATATTTTTACAAACAAACATATTTTCCAAAGTTCTTTTATTTCTGATTTCCTCATTGCATTAGAATCAGTTTCTTATCATTCAACCTGGAACAAAGATCAGTCACTGAGAGACTGAATCAACTTCCTGATTGCCTATCAAGATAAGGAATCAACTAGGAAAGGAATATGAAGTTACAATTACCAGTATAAGTCATTTTGATTTTTCCAACACTTCAGTCAAAGAATTGATGATCCCAAGAATTCAGTTAATTCAAATAATTCATTTGATTGACTTCTTTGAATTGCAAGTCATTGATCCAAATCAAGGGAAGTGACTTTTGTCTACAGTTCTCACTTTATGCTCTGGGGTTGTGTATTTATCTAATCTTCATTTTCTAAAACTTGTCTTTTGGACTTTAGGTGAAAAAGTGATGTGGGAGGAAAAGAATCAGACTTTTGCTAGAGATTTCATCCTATTAGGATTACTGGATCCAAACCACTATGGATTGCTATTCTTAACACTTATTCTCTTCATGTTTATGGTGGCAATTATGGGAAATACAGTCTTGATTCTTCTTATCCGCATTGACATCCGCCTTCACACTCCAATGTACTTCCTTCTCAGTCATCTCTCCTTCATGGATATCTTACACATCTCTAATATAATTCCCAAGATGGCAAATAACTTCATATCTGGCAGTAAATCCATCACATTTCTAGGTTGTGGGTTCCAGATCTTTCTCTATCTCATCTTTGTGGGTTCTGAATGCCTTATTCTCGCAGCCATGTCTTATGATCGATATGTAGCCATCTGCTATCCACTACGTTATCCCATCCTCATGAGTCACCAAATTAGTGTCATTCTGGCTGCTGGCTGCTGGCTTGGGGGAACAATCAATTCTACTATTCATACAATTTATGTACTGAACCTCCCTTTTTGTGGCACCAGAGCCATTGATCACTTTTTCTGTGAAGTCCCAGCCATGTTGAAACTCTCCTGTGTTGACACATCACATTATGAAGGAAGAGTTAATGTGAGTGGCGTTTTCTTCCTCCTAATTCCCCTTTCCATCATCCTTGCCTCTTATGGTCATATTATCCGAACTGTGCTTCACATTAAATCAGTGGAGGCCCAGAAAAAAGCCTTCTCCACTTGTTCCTCCCACCTGACTGTGGTTGCCATGTACTATGGATGTTTTATCTTTACATACATGAGACCAAGGTCTTATCATACTCCAGGTCAGGACAAGTTCTTAGCTATCTCATATACTATTCTCACTCCCATGCTCAATCCTATTATCTACAGCTTCAGAAATAAAGATGTCTTATGTGCCATAAAGAAAGTTTTAAGAAAGGCACTTATTCACAGAAATGAACATTTATTTAAAATTAGATTGAATGCTCATAAATAACCTATTAGAATTATGTGGGAAATATTCCAAGTAATATTCATCCATTTGGGAGGTGGGGGGCTGGCACAAATAATTATGCCTCCTCCTACCTTTAAATATACAAGAGATCAACTCAACCAACTTACATATATGCCTCTCCAAGGAAAATTTATATTCCATTCTATTAGTTTTCTGAATTTATTCCATAAATTATTGTTTAATCTATATCGATAGATGCTGTTGATGCATGTTTCAGTTCCATTATTAAAAAAATTCCCATGTGGCTAGGTTGCACAGTGGATAGAGCACCGGCCCCAGAATCAGGGGTACCTGAGTTCAAATCTGACCTCAGACTCTTCATAATTACCTAGCTGTGTGGCCTTGGGCAAGTCACTTAACCCCATTTGTCTTGCAAAAACCTATAAAAGATTCCCACATAGAAGGTAGCAACTAAAGGTTAAGATGATATTTATAGAAGATTGATAAAGCTTCTGATTCATGGAAAATCTTTCATTTTCATGGCCCCATCATAGGAAATATCAAACTATATTGATCTGGGTAGGATTCTTTAACTTTCTCAATGAATTCCTTTGTGCCGAAGTTTCTGGAATCCAATTTCTCCAGGCTCAGCAGGTCTTATTCACAGATAGCAAACAGTTCACACACACACACACACACACACACACACACACACACACACACACACACACACACACACACTTCTGTTCTGCTCTGACAAAAGAAAACGGTTTTATTTTGAATATATAGAAAGCTCATTTGTGATAGTTTGATTGCAGAGGATCTTATGGTTTCCCATTGAACAACTGAATGCAATTATCTAGAATTCTGGAGTATTGGTTGATATGTGAATTCATCCTTCTACTCATATAGAATGCGACTTCCATAACTTCTCATCCTATGAATGTTTTTGCTTTCTATATCATAGATATTAAATAAATTATCCAATGTGATAAAGCCCTTTGCAAATAATATATCTTTATACCCCATGAACATATGAAAATATAGATATATGTATATTTATATATAATAAATTTGTTATCAATTTATCATTCAGTCTATCCAACCTCTGCTTCTCGTTTTTCCATATTATCATCTTTTTCGGTTACCTAATAGAACATGAAGTCCTTGGAAGCCTGGACTATCTACTTTTCAATACTTATACCTAGTGCATTAAAATTTGCCTTCCTCACAGTAAGCACAGTAGAAAAAAGGGATAGCTAGTAGATGTCTTTAATTCAAAACTTATTACTTTCCCCCTTAAGCCCTCCTCCCAGCTAACTTCCCTATTAATGTCAAAGTCACCATCAGCCTTCCATTCCATCGGACTCACATTCTAGGAGTCATCATGGGCACTTCACTATCCCTCATTCCCCAAGTTATAATGATTTCTCCTTTGCAACATCCCTTAAAATGCTTCTCCCTCTTATCATTTGGCAATTTGTAATCTGCCTTGAATCCTTGCCATCATTTACTGCTTTCACTCCTACAAACATTTTGCAGAAACAAAATGAAGGAAATCATATCACTGTCCTGAATGGGGCAACTATCACTTTATAATTCATAACCTCCACCTGGGCTCTCACTGTTACAAAAAAAAATTAAATCTGGCTTATTTGCTCATATCCTACCCTCCACAATGACTCTCAAATTTTTTCATCCATCTGTAAACCTTACGTGATTCTTTCCCTCATCCCTTTCAGTTGAGGTTTTTTTGGTCTTATATTTTGAAGGGGCAAAATGAGAAAAGAAGTTCCCTTTTCTCTCTTTCTCTTTTCACATTACACATATGACTTTTCCTGCCATATCTTCCTTCACTTCATCTCACATGATGAAATAGTTTTAATCTTTATAAAGGCTAATTCAGTTACTTTCTCAAGTAATCCATTTCTTCCTCTGTCCTCCAAAGATTGTCCTACTCTGTTATCCCTAGCCTATCACTTATTTTCAATATCTCCCTGTCTACGTGCTGCTTTCCTACTAACTATACGCACACCTACATCTTCCCAAATTTACAAACAAAAAAACCCATAAAAAATTTAAAAACCTCACTTGCACCTTTTATCCTTCCTAATGATCATACTCTCTTTCCTCTGCCTTTTGTGGTTAAATGCCTTTATGGTTGAAAAAATCAGGTGTAATAAATTACTTTACTTTTGTTTCTTAGTCTCATTAATACCTTCCAATCCTGTTTCCAACCTTATCATTCCATCAAAATTGCTCTCTCCAAAGTTACTAATGAAATCTTAGTTGTCAAAACCAGTGGCTTTTTCTCAATCTCCAATTTCCTTGACCTCTCTGTAGGCTTTGACAGCGTTAATTGTTCTTTTCTCCTTGATAATTTCTGCTTTCTAAGTTTTTTAGGTTATCCCTCTTTCTATTTCTGCTCCTCTCCACCTGACTATTCCATCTCTGTCTCCTTAGCTGGATCCTACATGAAATCACACCCTATAACCATATATGTACCACAAAATTTTATCCTGATTCTCTTTTTTACTTCTTTTATACTACTCTATTTGATAATTTCATCAGCTTTCATGGATTTAATTATCTCTATCATAATGCTTCTCAGATCCTCTCATCTTGCCCAACCTCACAGAAGACCTCCTATCATACATCTCTAATTGTACCTTTCATCCATGGCAAATTGGATATCTGGTAGATATCTTAAATTCAAAATGTCTAATACCAAATTTATTACTTTAAGTCCTCCTCTCAGCTAACATTCCTGTTAGTGTCAAGGTCAACATCAATCTTCCATTCCCTCAGACTCACATTCTAGGGGTCAACATGAATACTTCACTATCTCTCATCTCCCAATTGCAATCCATTGCCAGGGTATGGTGATTTCTCCTTTGCACCATCTCTCAAATATATTCCCATTTCACAACTGGGTTATTTAAATAGTCTACTGCTAAGCCTGCCTTCAAGTTTCTCCCCACCCTACTCTATCACTCACTCAATCACTAATGAGATATTCTTAAAGCATAGAAAACAATAGTTTATTTACACTGATTCTAAGTCATCAAACTAAAGGATGACCCAGAGACTTAGCAAATTAATCCACCTTTTGTCTAAAGTTTTACTTTGTCCTTTAAACATATAGAATGAGCATTCCCAAACAGACCTGGGAAAGGTCTTAATTAAAAAGACCAAGGTCATCCACTGCTTTCTGGGCTTCCTTCAACTATAAAAGACAACACTAAGCAAATAAATAGAATTAAAAAAAATTGAATAAATATTGATTTTTCATGATTCAATTAAGAGTTAAAAGTGGACATCTAGGTGGTACAGTAGAGAGAACCAGTTCTGGAGTCAAGAAAACTTAAATTCAAATCTGATTTCAGAAGCTTAATACTCATTCGTTATGTGACCCTGGGCAAGACACTCAACCCTGACTACTTTGCATCCAAGGCCATCTCTAGTGGTCCTGATTCAGATCTGGTCACTGGACCCTGATAGCACCAGAGGAGAAAGTAAAACTGGTTACTTAGCATAGCATCCCCACTCTTAAATCCAATATTTTTTGCTTGTCATGGCATCATCTCCATAATGCAATAGTTTTCTTAGAAAACCAAGGACATATATCATCATCATCATCATCATCATCATCATCATCATCATCAAGAGAATAACACAATGTTATTATACAAATTAACATACTTATATAAATGTTAATTTTTGATATCAAAGATTATTTTACAGAACTAGAAAAATGATAAAATTCGTTAAGAGATACAGAACATCAAGAATATCAAGTTAAAAATGCAAAAGTGGAAAAGAATAAAACCTATTGAGTCTTCACTGAACCAAATAATCATCAATGAAATTTGATATTAGTTAAGAAATAGAGGAATGGGGCAGCTAAGTGCAGTCAGGAGGATCTGAGTTCAAATATGACCTCAGATGCTTAATAATTAATTACCTAGCTGTGTGACCTTGGGTAAGTCACTTAACCCCATTGCCTTGCCCCCAAAAAAGAAATAGAGGAATGAATCAGTGAAATAGATTTATTGCAAAACAAATGGAAGTAATGACACAGTAGCCTAGTGTTTGATATATCCAGTGATCCTGGATTAGTAGATAAGTATTATTCTTTTTCTTAAAAATCCTCTGAGAACACACGATCAGTCTAATAGAAAGTAGTACAGATGGGCATAAAAAATCATATAGAAAGATAAGTGACGAGTTATTTAATTAATTAGATATAGATGACAACACAAAGTATAGGAGCCAGGAAAAAAAAAAGAATATATTAGATCTATGGATAAATGTGTTCATAGTCAAGGAGGTGACAGATCCAGTCAAAGAAGACAAAATGAAAAATTTTCAATAAATTAAATTTTAAATGGTTTTTGAAGAAATAAAATCAGCAAAACTAAAATTAGAATGGAAGCAAGAAAATGATGGAAGTATTTGGAGCAAGCATCTCTGATAAATAGCTCATTCATGATATATATAGGAAGTTTAATGAAGTAATAAGAATGAAAGATATTCCCCGAATGGTGAATTTTCAAAGATGAGACTAACTTTTGCATGTAGCTGATGTACAAATTAAAAACAAAAGAAATTCAATGCTTTTGAGAGAATTTTCTGAAAGGAAATCTGAATAGGCATTTAAGAAAATGTAAGCTACTTGATTTGGTAATTTAATTAATTTAATTGATAATAAAAAGGTCAACCATGTGCTGTAAATCTGTAATCAATATTTGACAGGAAATTGGAAAGAAAATTTGGATACTAAGAAAATTGTGAAATTGTTAACTTAGTTATTGAGATTACCTTATTTGAATTTTTTAATCTTGAAAAATATAAAATAAATTTTAAGAATCTGATTTTTTTTTAACAATAAGTATTACTTTTATTGGGTACATTTCTCTCTGGCTTAAAAAACCAAGCCACTTCAAAGATTGGGTACTCAAGTCATTTAACCTCATTGCTTTGCAAAAAATAAAACAAAGCAAAACAAAATAAAACAAAAAACCTGGGGACTCCTTAAAACAACACAGGAAGTAACTTGAAAATGTTGTATGACTAATTTTGGGAATAATTTAAATGGATTCTGATTTTGTGATTTGATTTTTTAAATAATTTAATATGTATGTATTATTAGGATGTGTTCATGCTTTAAGTAGATTAAATCCCAGCATCAGGAAAGTGATGGGGAACTTTCAGGGAGTAATCAAGCTTTGAACTCAGAATAAAGGACAGAAGCAGAAAAATTCTGTTCTAATGTTATCTCTTTTAATCTATTGTTTGACAAACCTAAAGACATTAGCTGCTGGGAAAAGATATGCCAATGCATTTGCATCATTTAGAGTGCTAAATTATTACTATCAGCTTGATTTGAGAACATTTTTGAAAATTAAGATCCATGGGCAACTACATTCAGTTTCTAATCCCAGTCTAAATCAAAGTTCTAAAATATGAATTATTCCTTATCTTGTTTGAGTTTTGAATATAATTCTTTAATTCTTTAATCTTTAATTTAATTATTTTAAAAAGACTAATTTGAAATTCATCAGCAGGTTATCATCTAATTTAGGATGTTATCAGTTTTAAGATTTCAACTTGCCTTCAATTAGAAACTGAAAAGATAAGCTTTCACTTTAGAAATAAGTTAGTAGGGGCAGGTAGGTGGCACAGTGGATAGAGCACCCGCCCTGGAGTCAGGAGGACATGAGTTCAAATCCAGACTCAGATACTTAGTAATTACCTAGCTGTGGGGCCTTGGGCAAGCCACTTAACCCCGATTGCCTTGCAAAAAAAAAGAAACCCTAAAAAAAAAGAAATAAGTCAGTAAATAGGGTTAAATATAGGAGAAAGAGTTAGAGATACGTATTTGTTGAAAGTGTTTTTGAAGCTAGTCACACTTGTTAGCAACAAAGCAGTTTCCTATGTTCTATCAAACCAGAATTAGTCTGAATTGAGAGAAAAAATAATCATACTGAAGGGAAAAAGGAACAAGTCTTCCTAAATTAAGAAACTTGAAGTTTAAGGGTATAGGATCTCTTTTCGTTAGATAGCTATATTAAATAGGCTGATCTGCTATGCAAGAGAATCTAGAATTTTGTAACAAATTTAGAAATTTTAAAATATTTGTTTTTTTGTTTGGGGAGGAGGAAGACTATGTTTAAGTGGCTTGTCCAAGGTCACACATCTATTAATTCTCCGGGGGTGGTGTTCTATCCTCTGATCCACTCAACTGACATTTTTATAATAAAATTTTTAAGTTTTAAAATACATAGATGGGACCATGATATTTTAAGGATCCTAATTGCTCTAATATAAAGAAATGTTGTAAATAATAAAGAATAAAATTAGGATTATTAGTAAGGACAGATTCTGTAAGAAAATAAAATTTTAGAAATTTAAAATTGTGTTGTGAACAACAAGCAAAATGAATGAATGAAGAAAAGTTAAGTGAAATAAATACCTTATGCACAACTCCAGGATAAACGAATATAACTACATTTGTTCCTAAATTGTAATTAATGCCATTTTACTTGTGTAATCTGTGGCTTAATCTTCCTAAATGTGTCATAGTCAGGTCCCAGTTTTCTTTTTAGTTGGAGAGGTGTGTGCGTAAAAGGGACAAGAATTACCCCAGACCAGTCTATATCTGCAGTTCTACAAAAAATAACAACTTTATTTAAGGGTGGTTTATAAAGTCCTTAAGGTTATCAAATGAAGTGCAAAGAAAATTTATTTGGGGGGTTTGCTAGGCAATGGGGTTAAGTGGCTTGCCCAAGGTCACACAGCTAGGTCATTGTGAAGTGTCTGAGGTCGAATTTGAACTCAGGTTCTCCTGACTGCAGAGCCCATGCTCTATCCGCTGTGCCACCTAGCCACCCCTAAAAAGGGATTTTTAAAACATCTAGTCATAATTAATCATAAAAAAAATTCTGTATTATATCTTTGTGCAAATAAGGGTATACTTGATAGGTTTGTTCTTACCAAAGTGATCTAGTTGTATATATAAGCTAATTTCAACTAAGGACGTAATTATATATTAGAGCAGAACATATATATATATATATATATATATATATATATATATATATATATAGAGAGAGAGAGAGAGAGAGAGAGAGAGAGAGAGCAAATTAATCAATGTTATAGGATAATTTCTAGTGAAATAGATAAAGATAAAAATATATTAGGTAAATGTTTAAAGTTTGTTAAATTTTCTTATAATGGGGTCATTTAAGAGGTTTAAAACCTTGTTATTTTGAAACTATTCTTTTTATTTTTCAAGAAAAATTGTTTCTAAGGATCTTCTGGGGTTTATGTAGAATATTTAAGTAGTTTTCATCAATTCAGGTTTGATTAGATTTTAAGGATTTGTTTTTACATTAAGGATGAATAAAAACAGGAGAATTTTTTCCCAATGTATTTTATAGAGATATATATTAAATTTTAATTTTATAATATGTAAGCTAGTATAACAATCTGATGATAATAATTATGTTCAATTTTCTTTAATTAATGAGATCATGGAACCCTGTCTATTTTCATTGTTATATTTGCTTTTTGATTTTGCGTTGAACTTACGTCTGGTCAGTATATTTAAAGACAAAACCTCATCCTCTACCCTTTGACAGGAGTGAAGATGTGAGAAGGCATCATTTACAAAATATAGGGGTGTTTCCTACATAATCAAACCAAGTGATGAATCATGCTTCAAGATCTCCCCAACTTCTATAAGACCATGCCTATTCCCATGCTTTGGAAAAATATTTTAGTGTAATAGATACTGTGATAAATAAGATTGGGACTTCATTCATTTGGAGGTCTATGGTGGGATGTTTTCAATGTGAAGAGTCTATATTATCTGAGCAACGGAATTTGGAAATGTCTTTAATTGGAGTTCTCTTACAAGTAATGGGCTTGATGATCATTTTCAATTGATTCAAGTTAGGAATAAATTATATCAACAAATTTTGGGGCATAACTTATGAAAATATAAGGTGTTTGAAACCTGAAATTGATAATTTATTACTCTTTGGGGACAAAGAGAAGGGAGTATCAATAGTCATGGCTCATTGGATCCCTGGGATCCCTGAAATTTTTCAAAAATGAATTGAGCTTGCTGTAGATCTGTAGCTTTATATATACTATCAAACTGATTTCTAATGATTTAGTCTTTATATCAGGAGAAATTTGAATCTGAAAAGACAAGAAACATGTATTTTTTTTTTTTTTTTGGAGTGAAATCTCTTCGTGCCTTTTGAAGGCATAACACCAGATTAAATCCCTGAAGAATCTCTTACTTCACAAGGTTAAAAATTAAGAAACTTACTTTTTGCGTTAATTGTATTCTAAGAGACAAGACTTTAATATAGAGATGTTACATGAGTGACAAATAAAAATAGTTCATTTACCACCCTATTTGGAAATCTTGAGTTTTCTTTTGACTGCTTTGTTTCCTTTGGAATTAGAAATCAGTGGATCTCTTGCGATACTGATAAAAGACCAGAATCATGTCATGCATTTGGATCCTTTAGACTTGAATCCACCTGAAGTTCTCATTATAGGAAATTACTTTATTGGAATTATATTTTAATCAATATTGCTACTAACTGATTTGATCTGTATCTGACAAGTGGGTATGTTATAATAAAAGGGATATCATGGCATCAAAGATTCCCCTAGTCCTGTGGGGTTTATCATACATAACTGCAGATGGAGTATTCATGGTTAATTCCACTGAGGGACTGACCATCAGTACAACTGAGGCAGCTTTCTCATAACTGGAGATATTGTCCCACCTAGCAGACCTGAAGCCTGGCTGATTGTAATGAACTCTTTATAATACCTCTGCCTGAGCAGACATCTAAATAAGCAAAGGAACATATCCTTTGGGTCCCTGTTTATTCTTTATAGTAAATTACTAAAATCATGTCAGTTGAACCATTTAACTTACAATTCTCTAAATTCGTAACAGCTCAGCTTTGGCTTCTGTTATTAGCTACATATTCCTATTTTAATTGACATCCTTTTACATCTCATAATTCTCCTGGGATATTTAAGCAAATGTTAAAGATTTGTGACATTAGGTTTTTACTCTTTTTCAGAAGTCTGTTCTTTTTTTTTTTTGCAAGGCAATGGGGTTAAGTGACTTGCCCAAGGTCACACAGTCAGATAATTATTAAATATCTGAGGTCACATTTGAACTCAGGTCCTCCTAAAGTCAGGACCTATGCTCTATCCATTGTACCACCTAGCTGCCCTAATTTTTTCAAGGAAAGAAATATCAGCGATACTAATTGAAACAGAAAGATGGTCTGTGGCCTATTTTAAAATTATCCTTAAAAAGATAATTTTTAATTCAAAGTTTTGATTGCTTTTAAAAATTGGCAAAAAGGTTAAAACTGCCTATTTCTCATTTGATATTTCTAATAAAAACA
This sequence comes from Macrotis lagotis, assembly GCF_037893015.1. Classification (NCBI taxonomy): domain Eukaryota; kingdom Metazoa; phylum Chordata; class Mammalia; order Peramelemorphia; family Peramelidae; genus Macrotis; species Macrotis lagotis. Next base: position 923,901,394 of record NC_133658.1, on the reverse strand, counting down.
AATTAGTTTCTCAGTCTCCAACTAAGAATTATGAATCTGAATATTGTCTCTGTATATACAAATGTTAATCTGCCATGCCAAGACCTGTTCTCCTTCAGCTGAAGTTTGAGTGGGCCAATGTCAATACTATTGATTAGTGTTTTAATAAATCACAAGAAGCAACCTAATAGAGAGAAATCCTGTTTATTTGTAAACATTCCATCTTCTACTTAAGTGAGATACTTATTGTTATCAATAGCTCTTCTTTATAAATACTTAGTCCAGAGTAATTAAAATGGGTTTTATTAATACATATTTGTAAAGAAAGACAATCTCTTTTAAGGAAAGGGGTCCCTGAATGACAGCAATGCAGTCTTATATGCAGTCTGAAAGACTCCTTCCTCCCCCTTCATGCCAATCATTGGCCAGGGTCTCAATCTAATTGATACTTTCACCCCACATGTTTTCCCCAACCTGTTCATTATGCTAATGAGAAAAGGGGAATGAACATTAACCTCCTTGAGCAAGCACTAAGCTGAAGGACACAGACCTTAGTTAACTCAGAACTAGATGGGGCAGACCTGCTCCAATCTTAGGTTTTGATTGGTTGGCCCTAATTCTTTTGTATTATTGTCACATACCTGCTCATAGGTGCCAGTACAGGCACACCTCAGTCTTTGTAATGTAAATTTACAACCTCCCTTCTCTTTCTGGTAGAAACCAAATACTCCCACATTCCTCACACTTATCTATAGGAATTTGAAGCAAATATTGTAACTTATGAGAGGGTCTGGTCAACTATAGGAAATCTCATTGTTCACCTAATTCAGTATTTTGATTATTCTTTCTGTATAAAAGTACCCAGAACTTTGCAGCATGGTTGGTATCTTTGATGATATCATTCACCCATAGGTCCCATAAGATCCTAGAGAATGAAATATCATGGATAAAACTTTTTGTTTTTCATTTTTATCCCAAGAAAATTATGTTTAACAATAATGGTACAGTGGTATGTATTGGAATTATATTATAATAAATATTACTACTACCTGATTTGGTCTGTGTCTGACCAAATGGTCAGGGAAGGGCCTCTGTTTGGAATCAGACTTGCTCCTTGGAGAAAAGAGGTCTGTAACTTTTAAAATCCTAGTTATATTCTGAACCATAATTTTAAGTTGGCAGATGTCAGCTTTGACAATTTTGACTTGGAAATGGAATAGACTCTCTTTTAACAATGCTGGACTTGGGATACTCCCCCAAAAAAAGCTACAAAAGTTTTTGAGCCTGGCCAAAACTGACCTTGGAATAAGGTGAGGCTACCACTTTTTCAACTCAGTTGTTTTATTTGGAAATTACAGATGCTTTGATGACTTAAGTGAGTGTAGTTTGTTAGGGATTATCAATTTTGTTGATAATTACCTTTCTTTTCCAGTCAGAGTGTGTCCTGAAGACTTGTCCTAGATCTAAATATAGCATACCTTTTTCTAAAATGGTCGAGCACTAGATTTTTGTGGTAGTCATGATGAATATATGAACTTGTTTGTTGTCTTTGTCTGTGTAGATTTTGAGGACCCTCTGGTGTTAGTGCAATGGGGGTTTTCAAGGGAGTTTGTGGGTCGCTGGTTCCAGGTACTTTGATGATGTTTATGTAGGTGCTTCTTTTAAATTGTGCATTCTAGGTGGTACAGGTAGAATGAGACTCTTGGTTTTCTCTGCCTGGTTATACTTGCTATCCTGTCTGTGTATTCTGATTGATCAATTTTCCTTTGCAATCTCTCTTCTCAAATCAGAACCTTTTCTTTTCTAAAGAGTCATGATTTTGTTTCACAATACAGCTTTTTCTGAAAATTGTGCTATTTTTGAAAGAGAAAAAGTTTTGTTTTTCTTTTCCTAATTTTCTTAAATTTGAATTTGATTGACTAGAAGGCTTTTGTCTCTCTCTCTCTCTCTCTCTCTCTCTCTCTCTCTCTCTCTGTCTCTCCCCTCACCCTCTTTTCCAAAGCTGCTGGAGAGCAGCGAGCAAAAGACTGAATTCTTCTACCCCTTTCTAGCTGAGCAAATTGAGTTCCCTAGTTGCATGATTGCTATTTGTGTCTAATGTGTTGAATTGACTGGCTGTGGTGTCCTATCTTTCTCTGAAATCAGAATGGTATTTTCTCCCTCTATTTCATAGCATTTTATTCTCTTGTTGAAGATGATGATAATGATGATGATGAAATTTGTCCTTTGTTTTCTATTAAAATCATGACAAGTAAGGGATTTGGATAAGGGAGGGGATGCTTAATTTCTAATTGGTTCTCTGGAGTCATCAGGTGCTCTATCCACTGTACCACCTGGTTGCCACTTTTAACTCTTCACTGAATCATTCACAATCTATATTTATTTAATTACTTAATTCTATTTGTTTAATGTATCTCTTGAAGTTTGAGGAAGCCCAGGAAGCAGTGGGTGGCCTTAATCTTTCTAAATTAAGAACTTTCTTAGGTCTGTTTGTCTGAGGTCATGTCCATTCTATTATTAGGGGCAAGGTGATATTTGTACTTCATTCTCAAAGAGTACAATGACATAAGGAGGTGACCATGTCAAGCACATGAATTGGACTTGAGTTGGGGGGGGAGGGGCTGTGCTAAGTCATCAGCTTCTCTTTCTCTTCCAGAATCATCTGGATTTAGTAGTCATATATGAATCAAATTGCCTGCAAATGACCCTAGATGAGAGGCAATCAGAGTTAAGTGACTTGCACAAGGTCACACAGCTAGTAAGTGGCAAGTGTCTGAGGCCAGATTCAAACTCCAGATCTTCAAACTCCAAGGTCAGTAAATTGTCCACTATAACACCTCACTGTGTGATTAAGGACAAGGGAAGAACTGAGACAAAGTAATTTACCAAGTATCTGTGACTCATTGTTTAGGTTTTGTTGACTTAAAATGAGTGTAAATAAACAAATGTTTTCTATACATTCGGGAAATCTCTTTACTGACTGAGTGTATGGTAGAGTGGAATGGGGAGAGACTTGAAGAAGGCAGACCTACCAATAGATTGTTGTAATAATCCAGGTGTGAGGCGGGAATATATTTGAGGGATGCTGCAAAAGAGAAATCAACAGACCTAGGCACCAGATTGGATATGGAGAATGATAAATAATGAGGGGTCCAGGATGACTGATAGTGTGAGCCTGTTTGGGAGAATGATGTTGCCTTTGACAGTAATAGAGAAGTTGGCTAAAACTAGGTGAGAGTTTAAGGGGAAAGGTTGGGGAGGCTAGGTGGCACAGTGGATAGAGCACCGGCCCTGGAGTCAGGAGGACCTGAGTTCAAATCTGACCTCAGACATGTAATAATGACCTACCTAGCTGTGTGGCCTTGGGGAAGCCACTTAACCCCATTGCTTTGCAAAAACCTAAAAAAGGGGGGGGGGGAGGTTATGAGTTCAGTATTAGACACTTTGAATTTGAGATGTCAATTAAGTATCCATTTTGAGATGTGTGAAAGTTACAGTTAGAGATAAAAAAATGGGAGCTGAGCAGGAAAGTTGGGCAGAATAAGTAAATCTGGGAATCATTTGTATAGATATAATTAAATCCATGGGAAGTGATGAGATTGTCAAGAAAAGTAGTACAAAGGGAGAAGAGAAGAAGATCCCCAAATGATTGGTTGCTTGGTTCCTGTCCTTCATTGTTCTTGCAGCAATGAGAGCCCAATGGAGGTTGTGCATTATTACTCTTTAGTTACCCCATTCAGACCACTGACATGATTTTCTTCACTTTTGTTCAGCTGAATGCATGTAGAAGTGAAGGTAGCAAATGATGGGGATGATTCAGTGCAGAACGCAAATAGTGAAATGATAAGGGAGAGAAGGATGCAAGAACATTATAGTGCTTACTGTTTACAAAGTACAATATGTTGTACTAAGCATAAATATTGAAAAGGTAGACAAGCTCTATTAGATAGACAATGGAAAAGGAGGTAGGTTGGTAGAGGAAAAATGAGAAGCAGAAACTGAACAGGCAGAATGATGAATTGAAAAACATCTAAATATACATACATATGATTTTATTTATGTATGTGTGTATATATATATATATTTATGTTTATATAAATAATTATATAATATATACCAAGTAATTTTTCATGCCCAAAACAATTCATAGGATAAAAAGTTATTCACATAAATAGATGAATTCCCATATCAAACAATAATCCACAATCCTAGCTAATTGTGCTCTGTGGTTCAAAGGAAAAACCTAAGATCATCTGCAACCACTTTGCACAGATGAACTTTCTATATATTCATGAAAAAATGATTTTCTTTTCTCAGAAGAGAGTGGATATATATTTGTGTATGTGTGTGTGTGTGTGTGTGTGTGTGTGTGTGTGTGTATGTGTGTTACCCTTGTTGAACCTGGAGACATTTCATTCCAGATAGTTGGATAGTGAAGAATTCATTGATAAAGGGAAATTATGCTACCAAGAACAATACGGTTTGATAATACCTATGATTTAACCATGAAAAGAAGAGATTTTGGCATGAAGTAGAGGTTTTTCAAACAATCTATAATTATTATCTTAACATTTACTTGCCACTCTGTACATGTGAGATCGTTTTCTATTGGAGGAACTGAAACACGAATGAGTAGCATTATTCTTAATATAAATTAAAGTGGAATTCATGAAATAAGCTCAACAAATAAATAGGATGAAATGTAAAGTTTCCTTGGGGTGGCAAATGTTGAGTTGATTTAGTTGTATAGTTAAAGGCAGCAAAAAGTAGCATGTTTGATGTCAGTCTTTCCCCAAAATGTATGAATGTCCCTTTAAATATTTTTTCACACATTTCTAATAGATCATTCATGGGTATTCAATATATTTTAAATAAATTTTCCTTTCTGCAAATAAGTGTCCGTCCCAAAACCTTCTTCAGGGCACATACGACATCTTTATTTCTGAAGCTGTAGATAATAGGATTGAGCATGGGAGTGAGAATGGTATATGTGATGGCTAAGATCTTGTCCTGACCAGGAGTATGATAGGACCTGGGTCTCATGTACGTGAAGATAAAAGATCCATAGTACAATATAACCACAGCCAGGTGGGAGGAACAAGTGGAGAAGGCTTTTTTCTGGGCCTCCATTGATTTAATGTGAAGCACAGTTCGAAGAATATGACCATAAGAGGCAAGGATGATGAGAAGGGGAATTAGAATAAAGAATACACCACTCACATTAAGTCCTCTTTCATACTGTGATGTGTCAACACAGGAGAGTTTCAACAAGGCTGGGATTTCACAGAAAAAATGATCAATGATCCTGCTGCCACAAAAAGGGAGGTTCAGTATATAAACTATATGGATTGAAGAGTTGATAATTCCCCCAAACCAACATCCAGATGCCAGAATGACACTGATACGATGGTTCATGAAGAAGGGATAGCGTAGTGGGTAGCAGATGGCTACATAGCGATCATAGGACATGGCTGCGAGAATAACACATTCAGTACCCACAAAACTGGAGTAGAGGAAGATCTGGAACCCACAACCTGCAAATGTAATAGATTTCCTTCCAGATATGTAGTTATAGGCCATTTGGGGAATAATGTTGCACATATGCAAGATATCCATGATAGAGAGATGGCTGAGAAAGAAGTACATTGGAGTGTGGAGGCGGATGTCAATGCGGATAAGAAGAATCAAGACTGTGTTTCCCATAATTGCAACCATAAAAATGATGAGAATAAAAGTTAAGAATAGCATTCCATAGTGGTTTGGATCCAATAATCCTAATAGGATGAAGTCTCTATAGCAAGACTCATTCTTTTCCTTCCACATCAGTATCATGTCACTTCTTCACCTAAAATCCAAAAGAAAAATTTTAGAAAAGGCAGAAAAGTAAAACCAGTTGGTATAAATTGTTGTTAACAATGTTAACAATTTACCCAATGATGGTAAATTGGGTAAATTGAATTATTTCAATTAACTAAATATTTCAGATGATCAATTCATTGTACTGAAAAATCAAAGTGCCTTAAATGGTAGCATTCCTTTCCTAGTTGGTCTTACTTTGTGGTGGGCTCTGTGACTAGAGAGGCAAGAATAGAATTTGTCAGAATTTATACTGTCTGAACCTAATAGAGGTGACCTAGACACTCACTTATTGTAGACACAACTCAGTTTGTAAAGTATTGTGCAATCTGAGGAGAGGCACAGTTCTGGTTCCTCTTCCTCCTTTCATCACATGCCCTTAGTATAAACATATGTACACATCTGCATATATATGAAACTATGTGTGCATGTAAAGTTATGTTATACTTGCCTCTAATAGCTTGGATTCAGGTAGCTGTTTTCATAAATTTATATTTAAAAATTTTTATACTTATAATAGTCAAAGTGTCTTAGTTATTCTGTCATTCTTAAAACAATATTGCTATAACTATATACAGTGTTCTCCCGATTCTGCTCTCTTTGCTCTTCATTATTTTGTGCAAGTCTTTCCTTACATTTCTAAAATCTTTGAGCTCATCATTTCTTATTGTACAGTAGTATTCCAACACAGCTATACACCACAATTTGTTCAGTCAATCGCCAATTGATGGGGACTCCTTCAATTTTCAGTTCTTTTTCAACACAGAGATAGTTGCTATTCATATCCCATTCACATTTAAATTTAGAATTATTATTGAATTTATCTCCATCTTATTTTTACTTATTTTTTTCTTCCTTGGTGGCTATTGTGCCCTCTTCTTGTTGCTTTATTTTTCCTTTTAACCCTCCCTTTTTTCTTCCCAGCCACCCTTCCAAGAATATGGTTCCCTCCTTCTCCCAGCTCTCCTGGATTCAATCTTCACATCCCTCCAAAATGTGCTTTTCTAACTGGTTCCACACTCCTCCAAAATTATAATCTATATAGACCTCTAAAAGTCCATCCCCACCTTGTCCCCCTGCTTTCACACCTCTCTACATGTTCATAGGATATTTTTCACATTTCCAGACATATACATTATTTTCTTTTCAGCCTAGGTGAAAGTAACATTTTAATATTTAATATCCACCCCCACCAAAGTATTCTGAATCAATTTTTTTCCTTTCACATCCCATTTTAATAGTAAAATTGCTTTCTTTTTCCTTTATTTACACAATTTTGATTTTGTAGAATCATCACTTCAATTCAAATTCCAACCCCAAACTTTCTTTCAAATTAATTTAGTAATGATTATAATTTTAATTATATTGATAAATATTTCCATATGCCTATATGTATCTGTGTTTATGTGTGGATAATATATTCTAAATGACAGTTTGCTTTTATTGAATGAACCATAATGTCTTTAATGTTTTCTTTATATTTTCCTCTGGATTTTTTATATCAAAATTTTCATTGCAAAGTTTTTAGGTGATCAAATTTCCATTTTTCTTTTCATCCAGGAATACACTCAACATTTCTTGGTTGAAACCCCTGCTCTTTTGCTCTTTGAAATATAATGGTATAGGGGAGGCTAGGTGATGCAGTAGATAAAGCACCGGCCCTGGCATCAGGAGTACCTGGGTTCAAATCCAGTTTCAGACACTTAATAATTACCTAGCTGTGTGGCCTTGGGCAAGCCACTTAACCCCATTTGCCTTGCAAAACAAAAGAAATACAATGTTATAAGACATACTCTCTTTTACAGTAGAAGCTACTAATTCTTATGAATTCTGGACTGTATTTCATCAACATCTAAATTGCATCTTTTCCTTGTTGCTTGAAATATTTTCTCCTTATCCTGCTAGCTTTTAAAGTTAGCTATGACATTCCTGTAAGATTTCCCCAGGATCTCTTTCAGACAGTGTTTTTCAGATGTGTTTTTTCTACTACTACTTTCTTTACCCTTCTTTTCTAGATCCTTGGGGTGATTTTCCTTAATATTTCTGTGCAATATCATCAAATAGTCTCACAATTTTTATATTGTCTGTACTTGATTGGTTATTCAGATCAATTATTTTTTTAATAAGATGCTTAATATTCTCTTCTATATTTCTAATTTTATGACTTATTGGTTTTTTATTATGCTATTCAGTTCCTCTTGCCTCATTCTAGCTATCAAGAAGTTACTTTCTTCATTTAGTTTCTATATCTACTTTTTGAATTGTTTACTTTATTCTCACATTTTTAATATTGCTTTTCTCCTAATTTTTCCTCAATCCCTCTTATATGATTTTTTTTAAAATTCCTTTTAACATTTGTCCAATATCCTTTTCAGACTTGTGACCACTTAACATTAAGCTTTGGGATAGAAGTATTTTTTGTTTCATATCTTTGTTTTGTCTTGTTTTAGTTCACTGTTTTGCTCTGAATATTAATGCAGGTCTTCTTTGTGAACAAAGTAGCCTTCAATTATCAGGTGTTTTTTCTTTCCTTATTCATTTATGCACTTTCTTTATCATAGTTCATTATTATAATCCAGTGTTAATCCAAAATTGTAGATAGTGTTGCCCTCAGCTGCCGATCCTCCTCATTAATAATTTTGAAAGCTGTCCAGAGGTCAAGCTCAAGGTCTCATGTCCTTCCTTAAATTACAATTAGGATCCCCAGCCACACTGTCCCTGTGGTTCTGCACTTACTAGGCATGTGTTCGCTCCTTCTCACTTACAGCCACAGCCTGGGGTCCCTTCTGGTCAGTACTGTTAGGTTTAGTTATTGTAGGAGGATGATTACTTTACACATTTATTTTTGCTTCTCAACATTCATTTCTTGGTGAATTTCTATTGTTTTGTGGAGAAAATCTGGAGAGGCTGAAGTTTCTTTACCATCTTCCCATGATACCCCTTCTGTGCCATCATCATCATCACCATCACTATCTTAACATCACATCAATATCATCACCATCATCATTATCATCATCCTCTTATTATCAATAATGCCATTGGTATCCGACCTTAAAGTCTTCAAAATATTTTACATATCAAATCTCAGAACCTTGCTGAAACCATAATTATTATTTTTTCAACTGAGGAAACTAGGGAGAATTAAGGTTAAATTTCTTATTCCTGATCATATGGCTAAAAACCATCAAGATTTTTCTGCATGAAATTCTGTACTTTATCTTTTATGTCAATGGAATCAAATTTTAAAAAAATGAGAACCACCAATCCATATGTAAGGATTCTTTTGAGTTTTCTATTGACTTAGTCTTAAAATATAGCATTATCTATATTCTCTTATATTTTCATTTATTTTGTCAATTATTTTTCAGTTATACTTTAACTTGGTTTATACTGTGGTTTCATATTATTAATTATCAAGTGGCTCCAGGCCATAACTTAACACCTCTGCACTATTATATGCCACCTCTCACATAATTATTAAAACCAGTTTGGTATCCTGTGCTCCAAACTTGATGTTCTCTAGGAATATAGAAGATTAGATCAGAAATTTCTAGACTCTGTACATTTTCTCACAAACATGGAAAATCATCATGAAACAACTGCTGAGCAGCAAAAGTAAAGGGTAATGCTCTTCTCTCCTCAGACATCTGGAGAAGCCTTCAGAAAAGACTCCAAGGGATGAGGTTTGATCTGAGTGAAATTTAAATACTTCCAGATTCCATTGTTTTTTGTTTTTTGTTGCTTTTTGCAAGGCAATGGGGTTAAGTGACTTGCCCAAGGTCACACAGTTAGGTAATTGTTGAGTGTCTGAGGTTGAATTTGAGCTCAGTTCCTCCTGACTCCAGGGCCAATGCTCTATCCATTGTGCCCCTTAGCTTTCCCTCCAGATTCCACTCAATCAAAAACAGTGGGTTCTGAGAGAAGCAGATGAAATCCCCCAACATTTCAATTAATATTCACATCATTCACAACTTTAAGAACTTTCACTTCACAAACTTTTATCTAATGAGAGGCAGATAGCTGAATGAGGGAGGATAGAAGGACCACTTACTGTTTCCAGAAGAGTCTAGTGGTACGGACCAGATGAGGTCCCTGGTGGTGGCTGTGCTGGAGCAGGAGCCAATATAGCCTTGTAAGTGTAATACCACAAGGAACAAGAAAATTTGATTGAAAACTAGGTGACTAGGGGTGGCTAGGTGGTGCAATGGATAGCGCACCGGCCCTGGAGTCAGGAGTACCTGAGTTCAAATCCTGCCTCAGATACTTAATCATTACCTAGCTGTGTGGCCTTGGGCAAGCCACTTAGTCCCATTTGCCTTGCAAAAACCTAAAAAAAAATCCATTGAGACCGGATTTGAACCCAAGTACTCCTGACTCCTGACTTCAGGGCCAGTGCTTTATCCACTGCGCCACCTAGTCGCCCCAAGTTTCAGTGGATTTTAGAATAAAATTTTTGTTGACAACTTGCTCATTAATGGTAACTGACATCTATCCAGAACTTTCTATAGTCTAAACTCTGTGTTAACTGATTTATAGTTATAAGCTTTTTTTTCATTCTCACCACACCCATAGAGGAAGGTGCTAATATTATAAATGAAGCAACTGAGGAAAATTTAGGATAAAGGAATTGTCCAGGACCACACAGTTACTCAATGTCTGAGGCTGGAACTGAACTCATTATCTATTGTACTACTTAATCATACTCTTCAAGGGGCCATAATTTTGTTTGAAGGCTTCAAAGAAATTATATTGGAGATTTCTGCTTTAACATTATAGATTTTAACACTTAAAAAAAGAGTTGCTTCCAATTTGTTATTTTCTTTTGACCACTCTTTTCAAATTCTTGAGTCATTTACAATGGACATTTCTTCTCATTTAAATTGTTTTTTCTAACAAGTCATAGGACTGGCTGCTGGTAGACAGGCCATTTGGCAATGAATCCTGTATATTGATAACCAGTCACTTTATGTCAAATAAAATGTAGCTATTTTTCATTTTGTTTTGGTGATTCTATTTGGTATCCACCATATCTCGCATCTACCAATTCTCTTCTCAATTAAAATATTCCTGATATAATGACATATTTTTGGGACGCAATGAACAGACACAATATTCTTTTCTCATTAATCATATTTTCCCAATAGATGTCCATAGGCCTGCTTTTGCACAGAAAGGGCTGAATATTAAGGTATAAGATCGTTCATTTTAAGATTGTTGCCTTCTAGGTTTACAAACTAGGTGTCATTCTGACTCTCTCTCAACTAGTCCCACATATATATATATAATTTTTTTTTTGCCAAAACTTCTCATCTTTACCTTCTTAACATATTTTATCAATTCGGCTATTCCCCCACCTAATGACTGGATTATTTGAATCAGCTGCTAGTTGATCTCTGCCTCAAGGCTTTTTTCTAAACCCAGACCACTCTCCAAATAGTTACTTAAGTGATTTCCTAAAGCACGGGAGTTTGCAGTATTGTCAATATATTCTGTAGTTCCCTTTCACTTCCAGTAATAAATGTAAAACTGTTTTACATTAAAAGCCTTTCATAAACTGCCCCCTATATTATTTGATCTTCTCTATATTGTAAACTCCATGATAGCAGGGAAGTTTTTGCTCCTTTTGGTATCTTCAACATGTAAACTAGTTCCTGTTGCAAAGCAGGTACTTCATAGAAGCTTCTAGAATTGAATGGAATTTTTATATATCACATCTCTATAATGCAATCTATGTTGCTGATACTTACCTCCATCACTGTTTCTCAAAGGAGAAACTTCATCTTTGTCAACTCTGGCATTGTGGGTCACATCTGGAAACTCTCTCTTCTCTGAGTCTCAGTTTCCTTGTCTGCATTCCAGAACCAAATGAAATCCCATCTTAAACTATAACCCTTCCCTGTTCTTGAAGCCTGATACTTCCCAGACTGATTATTCCCTATTTGTTAGGGACAATCAGGGTCTCTGTGGATAGAGCACTGACCTTGGAACCAGGAGGAACTGAGTTCAATTCCAACTTCAGATACTTGTCACTTATTAACTATATGACCCTGGTCAAGTCATTTAATCCTGATTGTCCCACATCCAGGGTCAACTCCAGTTGTCTTGATCTATATTTGGCCACCAGACCTAGATGGCTCTGGAGGAGAAAGTGAGGCTGGTGTCACTGCACAGCCCTCCTCACTCAAATCCAATTCATGTGCTTGGCATGGCATCATCTCCCTGAGTTCATGGTGTTGTTCAAGGACAAAATATCAGTCCCTATCTATTCTGTCTATGGATTGCATATAGCCCTTTCTAAATCTCCCATTAGAATGTAAGTTCCTGCAAGGTCAGGACTGTCTTTTGCCATACTTGGCAAAATTCCTTTTACATAGTAGATGCTTAATAAATGTTTACTTATATGTTGGTTCATATTATTGATTATGATTCATAAGCTTTTCAAATCTGTTGTTCTTTCCAGTGTTGTCATCACTGCATACATTTTTGTCCAGATTACACTCAATACTTTCTTCTATCAATTAATGAAATTCTGCCACATTTCTCTGAATCCATCCATTTCATGATTTAAATGATAAAATATTGTTACATTTTTGTGCCTTAATATATATATGTACATATATATATATATATATATATATATATATATATATATATGACAGTTCTTAGGTAGGTAGGTAAATAGATAGATGGATAGATGATCTATAAATAGATGACTGGATGGATGATTTTTGTCATTCAGTATCAAAGAAGAACATGATATAAGGGAGGTGATGCCATGACAAGTACGTGAATTGGATTTGAGTAAGGGGATGTTGTGTTAACCCAGATTCACTTTCAGCTCCAGAAGGAGCTGGAGCCAGGGATCAGATATGAATCAGGTTGACCAGAGATGGGACTGTATGTGAGGTAACCATGGTTAAGTGACTTGCCCAAGGTCACTCAGCTAGTAATTATCATGTGTCCAAGGTCAGATTCAAACTCTGGTACTCCTGAATTCAAGCCCAGAGTTCTATCTACTGTTCCAACTAACTTTCCCTATATAGATAAATAGATAGATAGATAGATAGATATTCTAGATACCTAAACTACTTGGTTTAATGAAACGTCAAGATTACTGACCCAGGAACTGATAAATAGTGTAAAAATGATCAAGCAGATGAAAATGATTATATTCAAAACATAAGTGGTGAAATAGGTTGCATCCAGATTTATCTACATCCATCATCCATATATGCATAACTGGTAGCTTTTCAGTTCTAAATACCTGGTCTCTGGACAGTCTTCTTGGGATGACCACCAGAGATCTCATATTTACCAGCACACACAAATACAAATATACATAAAGAGTGAGGAAGAGATTATAAGAAAAGATTTCTCTAGTTTATTTTAAAACTGTATTTTTAACTGGGTAGGGAGCTGAGAGTTTATTGATTAATCCAGAGGGATATTTTAATCTAAGTGATTTATGGGGAAATGTTATATATTCATTAGTCACCTTAGAGCTAGGGACATTACGAAATAATACAATTGAGGATAAGGAAGCAAGGGATGTCTAACCTTGGGTTTTGACAAAATGCTTAATTATTCTGGTAAATTATACTCATAGTTCTCATTTGATCTATCAGTTTTGCAATCCTATCAGCAAAGATAATGATATACAAATTCTGGATTAACCTTTGGAGGATGAGGCCACGCTAATTCTTTGTGATTTTTGCTCCTTTTCTGGATGTTCATTTGAGACCAAATGTACATACATGTATAAATTTATGTATTCTAAAATTTCTCCTATAGTCAAGTTCATACACTTGTAAGTTCCAGATTCTATTCTCTAACATTGTTTTTGAATATTTATCCAATATTTGTCTTCTTCTAATCCTCTGGTACTTATATAATTCAAGAGACTCTTTCAAATGTCATGGGCATTTAGTCAGTCATCACATCTGTCACTTCTTTATGCAGCTGAGGATATAGGGTACTGGAGAGCCATCAGAATATAGTAGAAATATTGTGTCAAATATTATCTCTTTGTCTAGATATGATGATATTCCTTGACCTCTATAAGGTTATTTTTTTCCATGAATTGGGTTAAAAATCACTCACAGAGGTGGGATGAGACCAAAATAAAGTAAGGAAAGTTCTTGGTAATGCTTAATGAACTATATCAATATTTTGTTGTGATGGTTGTTCAGTAATCCAGCCATGTTCAAGTTTTGGTGACTCCATGGTCAATAGGATATCATCTACTATCTGTTAATGTCTATCCAAGCTCACATTCATTGCTTCCAAGACACCATCTATCCATCCGATCCTATGCAATTCCCTTTTTGTCTTAAATCTTGCCCGGCATCAGGGAATTTCCAGCAGTCCCATCATCTCAATAAGTGACCAAGATATTTAAACTTTACCTTCACTATTTGACCTTATAATAAAGAGTACAATTTAAATTCTTTAAGTATTGACTGATCTCCTAGAGTCTTTCAAAAGTCTCCTCTATCACCGCAGTTCAAAAGCATCAATTTTGTAGCTCTCAGCTTAATTTATCGTCTAACTCTCAGAGTCATGCTTTGCTGTTGGAAAAACCATAACTGTTATCTGCTGGAGAAGGAAAAGAACAAATCACTTCACTATCTTTGCAGTGAAAATCCAATTAAAGATTTAAAATGAAACCAATTTTAACAATAATTATTTAAGTCAACTTAACTGAATTCATGAATGAATCTCTTCACTAACTCTGAATAAAAAAATCTAATAATCATTATTCTTCTTCTCTTCAGGATTAAAGTCTTCATCCTTGACAGAAAAAAAGGCACATATAAAGTGAGCTGCTCTCACTTCTTTCCATTGCTTGTGTCTATCATCTCAACCACATTGGGCAGTGAATTTACCTTTTCTTTCATCTTGCACTTACCCCTAGTATAGGTAAAAGAAAACTTGCTAAATTGCTTTCCTAACAGTGTCAGCTTGTTGTTGCCATTAGCAGCAAAATAGATTTAATGTCCTTTCTTATACAAATCCTACAATAAAAGTCACTGGGATTAAAAAAAATAAGGAAATAGAGTTTAGAAGCTTCTGTTTCTTTGTCAACCCTTAGCAAAAATGGGAAAGTAACCTAGTTTACTTTTTGAGTGTGCTGTTTCCTCATAACCACGCTGTTTTCCCACACTTAGTGCTCTTGCAATATCACCTACTCAGGCAACTGAATTCTTTGGATTCATTCATCTTATCCCTTATTAAAAACCTGCTTTCAGGGTTGGAACTTTAAGTCAGTCAAGAAAAAGTATATATAACTATTAGCTGAAACATCATTCAGAGTTATTTCAGCACTTTTCTAAGAAATTATGGGAAGGTAGAAACTATTCTACTTGAGGAATAGGTATGTTTTTTGAATTTCTAGAATATATTTTTCTGAATAGTTTTAAAATGAAAAAAATCTTTTTTGTAAAAAAAAAAACGGTCACATGTCCTACCATTGTGTTATAGTTGAGAGGGTACTAGATTTGGAGTCAGGAAGAGCTGAGTTTAAATTCCTTATCAGAATCCTAATAGCCATGTGCTTCGGGCAAAATTATTACACTTTGTTACATCACTGTTCTAAATTAAAAAAATTAATTCAGTCAACTCACTTGTTTCTAAGATCCTACTGATTCTAAAACTATGATCCTATTTTCCCAAAATTAATCATAGAATCCATGCCAATAAATACAACCAGTGTAGCTGAACTTAGGAAAGTAACTGTTGTTTGCCATAACTGGCGGTATTTGTTTTTTAGCTACTGTGTTTTAAGTATTCTGAAGAAATGGTTACACAGAATAGCCAATCTCATTCAATGTAGACCATTTTATTACCAAGAACTACCAAAGATATTCCTTAGATTGAGCTGATCTGCATCTTATTAGAATGCTGACTTGCTCAATGCACTTGGATGATTGGCATAGCAATGTCTTGTCCTTATTCAACCTGGTATGTCCATTTCTGCTTATTGCCATGACCTTAGATTGGATCTAGAATTCAAAATAGATAGTGAATTTGATCCACTGATAGAAATAAACTGTACTTTGTTCTTAGATATATTGTTTCAGTGGTTTCAAAGTCTATGATTCCCCACCATTGATAACATAAAACAAATCCTTCTTAAACGTAGCATTTAAGGCCCCTTATATTGTGCTTATAATGGCTCTAGGCTGTTCCATTTCACCCTCAAGGCCCTCTATTTTATCAAGAAATGCAAATTATTAAATGTTTCCTAAGAATCTATATGCACCTAAAAAAAAGAATCTATATGCAAAACACTAAACTTTTGAAGGGGAGATACACAAAGAGAAAACTGAGGTTCTCCCAAAATCAAGGGCTTCCTCTTTCTCCCTCTTATGTCTGTAGAATAATGGCAGGACTGGTTTGAATTAAGTAATTTTCTGGACTTACTAAGGGACTAAGAACTAATTTAAATCCTCCTGAAATGGATAGTGTTGAAGCAGTTTACCTCAAAGGTTTCTCTCAATTCTTGACTCCAGGATTCCAGACTAACTGAAAGGAACCTTAAACACCAACAAAGATGATTTGGTTGCTCACTTAAATCCTTAATGATTTCTTCTCATTCCAAAGATTTTCATAGTAGTTTCCTTTGGACACTGCTCACAGAGACACTATTTTCACATTACAAGATACCCAGAGCAATAAGAAGATGATAATAGAAAGAGTACTGGATTTGGAGTTAGTGGTTCTGAGTTCTAATTCTGCTATTTGCTACTTCCATGCTTATCAGCAACTCTATAGAGCCTTAATTTTCTTAAATATAAAAATAAATAGTAATGCTGAAGGGGAGATAGGTGATTTCTAAGATACTCCCCAATTCTAAATCAATGATCTTAGGATTCTTTAGGTGTGCATCATGGCATATTGGAATGGGAATCATGAAGACCTAGGTTCAAGTCAGGTTACAGGCACTCATCAATTGTGTGATCCCTGACTATTCACTTAACCTCTGTGCGTTTTCGTGATTTCATCTATAAAATGGAAATAATATTAACTACCCAACATTTGCTGTGAAGATCAAGTGAGATAAAGATGTAAACAGTCAGTAAACAAACATTTTTTTAGAAAGGCATTAAATGTACTCGATATTGCGAGCATTATAAATTGCAAAAATCTATCAAAAATATGTTATTATTGATGCCAGGGTTATTCTTACCCTGTGATATGATTTTTGTCAAGATGCAAGAAATCAACTGGATCAGTACCCTAACTCATAAGATGTGGTCATCCTTACAGCACATCTAACACATGTCTTTGCCATCTAGAAAATCATCAATCCAACCTAATTACCTAAGAAAACCCTGATGCAGCTTAAAACATTTATGTTCCCATTCTGCCTTTTTAGAACTTGCCTGGTCTCTGTTGTCAAAACAGTCTGGCGGAAAAACAGCCTGAGAATGGAGAAAGGTGATGGTGGTGCTGGTTCTTTATTGCTTTACACTAAATCTATAAAGCCCAAGGATGCATGTGACATAAGGTGTTACTGTTGAAGTAAATGCATATTTGTTGGTCTGAATCAGAGCTAAGGTCCCCTTTGGGAATTTTTATGGGTCTTCAGAGAATCCATTTGCCCAATTGTCCCCTTCTGGTTTTATGGAGTAATTGGATATTTTTTGCAGCCCATGGATATATAATTCATCAAATATCTTTATAGAGAATGACTAGAAGAGGGTAAACAGGATGGTCTAGGACTTTATGTTCATTCCAAGGAAGGACTGACTGAAGGAACTGGGGGGGGGATGCAACAACACTCAAATGTTCATTCCATTTAATTAAATCTGTTTCAGTTGAATTTGGTTCTTTGCTATCTAATTGGATCTTTCTTTAACAAGGATACTGGAATTGTTTGCCATTTCTTTCTCCAGTTCACTTTACAATTGAAGAATTCAGGCAAACAGATTTAAATTATTTTCACAGGTTACCCAGCCATTAGGTGTCTGAGGTCAAACTTGACCTCATGAAGATGAGTCTCCCTGATTGCAAGACCAGTGATCTATCCACTGTAGCCTTTAGATAGCAAACACTTATTTTGATTAGTTATCCATAAGCACAGTGCTTGTAGTATAGATATTGAATTCCACACTCATGCTATGTAATTCAGCGAAATATGCCTTTTCTTCACACAGAATTCCATCTTCCATCTCTGTGCCTTTACATTGGTTAATTCTCGAATTTAGTCTCTCCTTGCAACTGACTTATGGAGTCCTCTTTTTCTTTTAAACTGCACTTTACTAGCCATTTTCTCCATGAAACTTTTTTATTTGCCCCCCCAATAACTAGTGTTCTTAGTTGCAAATTATCTTATATTCAATTACTACATATATGTTTGAACAACAATGTGTATACAGTTACATATTTTAGTGTCATTAACTACGTGTTATATATAATTTTATAGGCATTGTCCATATTCCACATTAAAGTTTAAACATATTAGGAGTAGATTTTATTTTTCAATTTTTCAATTTTTCTATTGTTCATCTAGTTGAGTACCTGGAACATTGGAAATATTTAATAAATATTTGATTCATTTCATCCTGGTTTCTATGGAAATACTTGAGTTGCTTTCATGTTACATAATTTTCTGCTCTGTTTTGAAAATTTCTCAAACCTTATTCTCTTTTGTCTCAAATCCTGGATAGCCATGATCTTGAATTCTTTTTTCTTGAGGCATTGTCTCAGTGCCTATGGAAGGAAAATAGACTAATACAGAATAAATGTGGAAAGATAGGTTGTAATTAGTTGATGAAGGATTTTCAATGTTAAATGGAAGGGTTTGCATCTAATCCAAGAGACATCAGGATGTCTTTGGAGATTACTGAATAAGGGACTAACTTATTCTGAGTATATCCATAAAGAAAATCAATTTGGACCTGAATAGTCCTGAACTGGACAGAGGATACCCAAGTATCATTTTTGTGGCAACCTCAATAGTCTAGGTAATGAAAACCTGAGTTTGAGTAGTGAACATATTAAAAACATATTAACATATTAAAACGAATTAAAAAAGAGAATGATTTGAAAGATGTGGACAAGACTTATCATCTTGGTAATTGAAAGTGGGTGAGATATTATGATGAGTTTGAGGATGGTGACATAAATGGTGGCATTTTCAATAGGAATAGGGAAGTTTTGAAGAAATTTGGGATGGTAAGGAAACCACCATGGACATTTTGAAGCTGAAATAATTTTGAGACATCTATTTGAAATAATCAATAGGTAATTGTTTCAGTTAGATTTGAGAATGGAAATCTGGGAGATTTATGTTAGTATACATATGCATATTTAAGAATAAATATATCCATGCAAGTATAAAATATGTACTGTGCATTAAATTTACTTTGTTTACTAGTTATGAGCAGGAAACTTTAAATTATTTGAAGGTTTGGAATATTTCACTTTTGTGTTTGTTTTTACAGAAAGTTATAGTGTCAGAAAAAAAGCAGGCCCTTAGTAAATGGTAGTTGATTGATTGTCTCTAGGACAAAGAATAAAGAATTTGATTTAAATTTATAAGCATAAAAGTCATTCCTTAACTGATATATGATGGAAGACCTTACTAGGAAGGCAAAGGGAAAAAAGGAAATTGTGAAATTGAGAATTGTTATCCTGCTGTAATCTGTGTTATTGACATTAGGGTCTATAAGATAGTTTGACCAGTTTATAAGAGGTTACCTTCCCTTTCTCTGGGCTATAGTCTTGACTCATTGAGTCAATGTTGTCATAAGATTTTCTGCCTGATCACAAACCTAAAAACAGATCATTCTGGTGTTGGAGGTTACATAAAAGGGATTTTGACTAAAATTTCAATGCCTAAGTTTCTCTTCATCACATTTTTATGAAGATAGAAAACTCAAGTTATTAAAAGATAGTTATATGGGAAAAAGTACCCTAAACCACTGAATTAGAGAAATGAATATTAGAAGTATTAAAATTCCCTATATCATCTACCAAAATGGCAAAACATGAAAATGACAAACATTAGAGGACCCATGGAAAAAATAAGTCATCATTGTACTCTTAGTAGATATAAAGTTGTATAGCTATTTTGTAAGGAAATTCAGAATGGCATTGCTAAAGTTATTAAACAGTCCATATTATTTTATTACAAGGCCTATACCCATAAAGAGATCTAAGAAAGAAGAAAAATACTTATTTGTAAAAAATCATTTGTGGCAGATTTTTGGAGGAGAAAAGAATTTGAAACTAGTTACATTCCCATAAAAGGAGGACAATTGATCTTATATGAATGTAATAGAAAATGATTGTATTGTAGCAACTTAGGAGACAGTTTCAAAGAAACTGGGGAAGACTTGTGCAAAATGATGAAAAGGAAGGTTAGGGTTAGGGTTAAGTTTTTTTTTTTTTCAAGGCAATGGAGTTGAGTGGCTTGCCCAAGGCCACACAGCTAGGTAATTATTAAGTGTCTGAGACTGGATTTGAACTCAGGTATGCCTGACTCCAGGGCTGGTGCTCTATCCACTATGCCGCCCCCACAGAAGAATTTCTAAAAGAACAATAACACTGCTAATACAAGCAACTTTAAAACAATTAAGAACTTTGGTCATCAAACAGAGGAACCATGATTGGAGAGTACTGGCATTAAAGAATTTTACCCATCTTCTAAGAAAATAGCATGAACCAATTGTACAGCATGAGACACATTTTTGGAAATGATTAATGTTGGAATATATTTTGATTGACTTTTCTAAGTTGCTGCAATGGTTTTCACATTTATTGATTTGTTTCCAGGAGTTTATAGTAGAGAGAATGAAAGTATATACATGTTAATTGAGAAAAATAAAATAAAATTTAAAATAATGGTTAATCAAGACTGATGAATTAATATAAGTTGTCCTAATGTTTCAAATAAATGTCCAACTACATAAGATTGTTTATGATTCTATCCCTTTTTTTAAATCTATGTATTTATTGGCAATCCATATGCACATGTATATTTTTAAGTTACAAAATTTCCTTTGACTCTCCCTTCCCACCCCCCTTCCCTAAGGGCAAACAGTCAGGTTAGCATTGTAACATACATGTTTTTGATGAACATGTTTACAGATTAGTTATTTTCAATATGAGGAATTAGGATTATGGGAAAGAGATACATGAGATAATTTTTATAAAGTATCATATTCTGAGGGGTTGTTATTTGTGTGTGTTTGTGTGTGTGTGTGTGTGTGTGTGTGTGTGTTTTATTTTGTTTTCTTTTTCTTCCTCTGGATGGGGATAACATTGTCCAAAACTGGTCTACTACAGTGGTCCTAGCTCTCTGAGCTGCTGAGATGAGCTGCTTCCATTAAGGTTGCTCATCTCACAATGTTATTGTTAATCTGTACATTGTTCTCTGGGCTCTAATTCCTTCGCTCAGCATCAGATCCCGTAAGTCATTCAATTTTTCTCTAGAGTCCGACCATTTATAATTTCTTATAGAACAATGATGTTCCATGGTATTCATATACCATAACTTGTTTATCCATTCCCCAATTGATGGGCATTTCCTCATTTTCCAAACTTTTGCCACTGCAAAAAAGAGCTGCTACGAATATATTGGAATATGTATGACTTCCCCCCCCCCCTTTTTTAAATAATTTCTTCTGGATATATACCTAGAATTGGAATTGCTGGGTCAAAGGGTATGAACAGTTTTATTGCTCTTTAGGCTTAGTTTTATATTGCTCTCCAGAAAGGCTGGATCCATTCACAACTCCACCAGCAAAGCATCAATGTCCCAATTGTCCTACAACCTCTCCAACATTGATCATTTCTCCTTTTTCTCATCTTGACCAATCTTTTGGGTGTAAGGTGGTACCTCATCATTGTTTTAATCTTCATTTCTCTAATCAATAATAATTTGGAACATTTTCTTGTGATTATACCTAACTTTATTTTCTTCATTTAAAAACTGACTGTTCATATCTTTTGACCATTTATCAATTGGGAAATGATTTGTGACCTTAGAAATTTGATGTAGTTCTCTATATATTTTAGAAATGAGACCTTTATCTGAATTCCTAGTTGGGAAGATTTGTTTCCCAGCTTTTTGCTTTCCTTCTCATCTTGGCAGCATTGATTTTATTAGTGCAAAGACTTTTTAATTTAATATAGTCAACATCATTCATTTAGCAGTTTATGATGTACTTTAATTCCTATTTGGTCATAAATTTGTCCCCTTTTCATAGATCTGATAAAGTATTTCTTGGTCTATTAAATTTTTTATGATATCGCTCTTTTTCTCTAAATCCTGTACACATTTTGACCTCGTTTTGGTATAGGGTGTGAGGTGTGAATCTATGCCTAGTTTTTGCTAAACTATTTTCCTATTTTCCCAACAATTTTTCTCAAATAGTGAGTTCTTATTCCAGAAGCTGATGTCTTTAGGTTAGTCAAATAATAGATTTTTGTAGTCATTTACTGCCATTTCTTTTGAACCTATCCTAATCCACTAATCCCTTATTCTATTTTTAACCAGTACCAGACAGTCTGGCTGACGTGCTTAATAGGATAGTTTTAGATCTGGAGAACTAAGCCACCTTACTTTACCTTTTATTCATCAGTTCTTTTGCTTTTCCTGCCCCTTTGTTGCTCCAGATGAAATTTATCACTATTTTTTCTAGTTTGGTAAAGTAGTTATTTGGTAGTTTGAGTGGTATGGCACTGAATACGTAATTTAATTTGGGTAGAATTGTCATTTTTATTGTATCAGCTTGACCTAACCATAAGCATTTGACATTTTTGCTAATTATTTAGATCTGACATTATTTGGGTCAGAAGTGCTTTATAATTGTGTTCATACAGTTTTTGTCTTGGGAGATAGATTCCCAAGTATTTAATGTTGTCTCTAGCTATTTTAAAATGGAATTTCTCTTTCTCTCTCTTGCTTTTAGGCTTTGTTGTTCATATATAGAAATGCTGGTGATTTATTTAGGTTCATTTTATCTCCTGCTACTTTGCTGAATTTGTTAATTGTTTCAAGGTACTTTAGATGATTTTCTCAGGTTCTCTAAGTATAGCATCATATCATCTGCAAAGTGTGAAAGCTTTGCTTCCTCATTTCTACTTCTGATTAATTTCTTTTTCTTCTCTTATTGCTACACCTGCCATTTCTAACACTATATTGAATAATAATGGAAATAATGGGCATCCTTGTTTCACCCTTGATTTTATTGAAAATTCTCCCAGTTTATTCCTATTACATATAATAAATTTTTATGGTTTCAGATATATACTATTTAATATTTTATGGAAAGCTCCATTTATTCCTAAACTTTCTAGTGTTTTTAGTTGGAATGATGTTGTATTTTATCAAAGGCTTTTTCAGCATCTATTGATAGAATCATATGATTTCTGTTGGCTTTGTTATTGATATATTTAGTTATGTTTAGTGTTTTCCCAATATTGAATGAACCATCCCTGCCTACCTTGTATAAATCCTACCTGATCATGGTGTATTATCCTGGTAATAACTTGTAGTTTCTTTGCTAAAATTTTGTTTAAGATTTTTGTATCAAATAGTCATTAGGGAGATCGGTCTATAATTTTCTTTATCTATTTGGTTCTTTCTGGTTTAGGTATCAGCACAATGTTGGTGTCGTGAAAGGAGTTTGGCAGAACTCCTTCCTCTCCTATTTTTTTAAAATGGATTATGTGGAATAGGAATTAATTATTCCTTAAATGTTTGGTAGAATTCACTTGTAAATCCATCTGGACCTGGAGACTTTTTCTTAGGGAGTTTATTGATGATTTCTGCAATTTCTTTTGCTTCAATGGGGTTATTTAAGTAATTTATTTCCTCTTCTGTTAATCTGGGAAGTTTGAAGTTTTGTAAATATTCATCCATTTCACTCAGGTTATCCAAATTATTGGTATACAGTTCCACAAAGTAGCTCTGTATTATCTCTTTAATTTTTTCCTCATTGGTGGTTAGTTCACCTTTTCATTTTTGACATTGGTAATTTGATCATCTTCTTCCTTTTTTTAATTCAGATTAACCAAAGGTTTGTCTATTTTTTGACTTTCTCATAAAACTCAATTTTATTTATGAGATCAATGGTTTTATTACTTTCAATTTTATTCTTCTCTCTCTTAACTTTCAGAACTTCTAATTTGATATTCAATTGGGGAGCTTAATTTGTTCTTTTTCTAGATTTTTAAGTTGCATACCCATGTCATTGAGGTTCTTTTTCTCTATTTTATTCATATAGACGTTTAGAGATATAAAGTTTCCCTTCAAAACTCCCTTGGCTACATCCCATAATGTTATGATGTCTCATTATTATCATTTTCTTGTATATAATTAGCGATTATTTCTATTATTTGTTGTTTGATTCAACCATTATTTAAGATAGTTATTTAATATCCAATTTGTTCTTAGTTTTATCTTTCTGTGACCCTTTATTACATGTAATTTTTATTTCATCATGGTCTGAGAACTGTGTATTTATTATTTATGCTTTTTGCATTTGATTATAAGGCTTTTGTGCCCTAGCACATGGTGTCTAGTCTAATATTCTTTAAAAGGTAATTGCCATTTCTTGATGTTTTTGATAAACATCAGTTCAATCAATGGCATTCAGATGTGTAACCTGATTGGTTGGCTGCCAAAAGTTTAATGATTTCGCATTCATTCTATTTAAATTATCCTCAAACTTTTGCATTGTTGGTGTTCACAAGGATATCATTCACTCATGCGTTTGGTAAGATCCTGGAGAACTGAACTTCATTTATTAAACTAACTTTCTTATTTCATTTTTAGTTTAATAAAATTATGATTAAGAATGATCAATTTTGGTATAGGTGCCATGTCCTGCTGCATAAAAGGTATATTCTTTTCTATCCCCATTATGGTTCTATTTCTGTGACTTTATTCACTAGCTACTCTTTTTGGGATTGGGATCTCCCAAAGACTCTCTGAAGAGCACCTAATACTTCCTTATTCCTCAGACTATAGATGATAGGGTTAAGCATGGGGGTGAGGATGGTATAAAAGACAGCCAAGTTCTTGTCATCTTCTGGCGAACGTAATGATGGGGGCCTTAGATATGTATACACAAATGGTGCATAGTAAAAGGTGACCACAGTCAAGTGTGTAGAGCAAGTAGTAAAAGCTTTCTTTTTCCCCTGTGATGAGCGCATATGATGGACAGCATAGAGAACCCGACCATAGGAAGCCATGATACCAAGGAAAGGGACCAAAAGAAATAGGTTGGTGCTGAAGAGCACAGTGTACTCATAAGCCCAGGTATCCATACAGGCTAGAGGTACCATGGCAGGAATGTCACAGAAGAAATGGTTAATGGTTCTGGACTTACAATAAGGCATGCAAAGAGCATATACTGTATGGAAAATGGAATTGATGGATGAAGAGACCCAAGACCCAGAAATCATCAACACGCACATTCTCTTATTCATGAGAACAGGATAATGGAGGGGACGGCAAATGGCCACATAACGATCATAGGCCATAGATGCCAAAAGTAACCCTTCAGCACATGCCATGATTAAGAAACAGGTACTTTGGAAACCACAACCCACCAAGGAAATAGAATTGTCCCCAGAAAGGAAGTTGATGGTCATCTTGGGAACTGTACTGCAAATATACATTAGGTCCATGAGAGAGAGCTGACTGAGGAGAATATACATGGGAGTGTGGAGGTGGTGATCCATCCAGATGAGGAGAATCATGGTCGAGTTACCCAAGAAGGCAATTATGAAGACGAGGACAACAAGGAGGAAAAGGAGCAGGCCAGTTTTTGTTGGAGGAAAGAGCCCCAGCAAGAAGAAACCAGTCATGGTTTGATTCCATTCCTCCATAAGAAATTTTCTAAGTTAATTTCCTGAATTGTAAAAAAAGTAAATGGAAAGACACCTTGAAGCAAATTAGTAATAATAATAATAATTATAATTATAATATAATAACAGCATCCTTACTACTTCTCCTGGAATTTTCTCCTTTAATATCTCCATGCTTCTAAAAGAAATACATACATGAACACACACTCATACATAGTAACATATTTATGTATGTTGATTTACATCTCTGAAGTCCATCATTCTCTTCTTGAATTGGCATCTATTTGTGTATCTGTGTACTAACACATCATGTATTATAACTCTATCTATATCTCTATGACATTGTGGGTAACAGAAAATTTTTGGTATAAGTGGAAACCTCCCTGTATTGAATATCAGTTACTTATATTGACACTGTATATATTTCAGTCATACCTGGAGGTTTAAAAGTACTTATTTGGGTCTTTTACTAGTTAAAAGTATATATGTGGGGGGGCGGGTTGTGTGTTTTTGTGTGTGTGTCTGTGTGTGTGTGTGTGTGTGTGTGTGTGTGTGTGTGTGATCTTGCAGAATATTCTAGCATTAAGAACTCAAAGAAGCCAGACTGAGGCTGTGTGTGGTCCCATTTCTCTGACCCCTTCCTACCTTTCTGTCTTGGTGGCATACTCATTCAGAGACCAGGATTTCACATTGTTCTGAGGAGCAGTGAAGGGTCCAGCTCCATGAACTTCTGGAATATTGATGGTTCATGAAGTGTAGAGAAAATGCTCATGTCCCAGGAAGCCTTCATCTCCAAATTGAGAGGCTTAGCCCAGATAACCTTGAAGCCATGTGACTGCTGATTCCTTAATACCCCCCAAAACTGAATGTCTTTTCTCTTGCAAACTCTCACATACCTCCTTTCCTCTAATTAACACTGATTTCTTCCATCTTATATTTCCCCCATACTTAGAGTCAGTCATTCATAACCAATTATTTGAAGTCTTTCTAGTAAGTTTTAGGTATTTTGGTTTTCCCTCCATGCAAGATTAACTATCCATTCTCAAGAGTAGAAAGCTTGCCTCTTACTTCTCCATAAATTCTTTTGTTCCAAACACCATAATAATTTTTGAAAAAGAAAAAAAAAAACCTAGGCAAAGTCATAGTATTGGAGTGGGAGAGGTAGTCACAGAATCAGGAAGGCCTTCCTTTCTCTTCTACTTCTGACATATCCTGACTGCAGGACACCCCTCTAAGTTTCAAGGTCACAGAGCAGATTCTAATCTAAATTTGGAGAGGGAATTCATCACCTAGACTTTCCTAATCAATTCAAATAAAAAATCTAGAGGGAAATTAGGAAACTAAAATGTATTGCAGTCACAATACTTTGCAAATATACGCAAAAATGTATTTTATATATCTATATATTCATTGTTATTCAGTAATTTAATTCTGTCATAATATTTGTGGCCCTGTGAATTGTGCCCCTTTGATTTTCTTGGCAAAGATACTGGAGTGGTTTACCATTTCCTTCTTTGATCAATGAAGGCAAAAAGATATGCATGAATATTTGCATATTTACCTAAAATTAATTTTCAAAGTATTTATTAAGTACATAGTATGGGCCAGGCACTAGAATACAAATGTAAAAAGAAATTCTTTACCCTCAATGAATTTACATTTGAAAAAGGAAGGCTATTTATGCAAGGATGTGATGAGAGATTTGTATTGGAGAGTGAATTGGATGGTTGAAGTATCCATAAGATAATTTATCGACATAAGGTATCAAAGGGATGGGTGGTTTAAGAGTAGCAACTGGGGGGCTCAGGTTGGGCTAGAGATGGTGAACTTTCCCCATTAAAGGAGATCAGGGATCCTGAATGGGAGCTGGGTTAGACAGTCAATGATATTCATCTCCTTCCCAAAACTCATATAATCATAAAGCATGCATGCTTTCATTCAAAAGGATTGAACTTATTATTTCTTTAGTATCATGTCTCTGCAACTTATGCACTTCAAGACTGTCCAGACAGGTAGAGATTAAGTGCCTTGCCAGGGGGCACAAGAGTAGCATGTATCACAGCAGAATCTGAACTCAGGTCTTCCCTAAGGCCAGTTTTATTCATTATATGACACTGCCTCTCATATATATATAAACTCACTTGTTAAGCTTCAGGTACATATGTGCATGTTTTATGAAAAATATTTCCAGGTGGAAACATAATTTCCAGCTCTAAATGTAGGACTCTGGGGATCAGGGAAGATGAATCACACTGTCTGCCTCAAGCTTATATCTTATAAGTTTTTAAGAGAAGTAAAATATGAAATATTCCTATCAAAACCATTCTGTAAATGAATAACATTAAGTGAAACTCAATAAGATAGGTAACCTTTAAAGAGATGAGATGAATTAGGTTAGATTAATTTAGTTATATTTGTTGAGAACTTAATCCATTAATGACTAAAAGTGATTCTTAGTTTGATAAAGGGAAAGAGAATGTCAGTGAAGTGAAACCTAAGGGCAGCTGGGGGTGCAATGGATAGAACACTGGCTCTGGAATCAGGAGGACTTGAGTTCAAATCTGGCCTCAGAAATTTAATAATAGCCCAGCTGGGTGACCTTGTGCATGTCACGTAAGCCCATTGCCTTGCCAAAAAAAAAAAAATGAAACAAAGAATGAAAGAGACCTAGACATTGGAAGAAGAGAGCTGCTATTTCAATCTCCAACAGTGAAAATGTTTCCATTGGAAATCCCTAAGAACACAAATCTTAAAAGCAGAAGACCTGGGTTAGCATCTTGGTTCTGCCAAACCATACCTGGGTCACATTAGGCAAGTCCTTTAATCTCTCTCATCATGAAAGGTTTTCATTCTTAATTTATGGGACTATAAGAAGGCACCAATGAAATGTAGCATCTCATAATACTTGAGGATAATAATGATAGCAATTATTATTATTATCATTATTAGAAGGGCAGTTAGGTGATATAAGAAATGGAAAGTATGTTCTGAAGTAAGAAAAACTCCTCTTCCTAAATTCAAATCTATTCTCAGATGCTTATTAGTTGTGTGAAAAACCTTGCTCCTCATTTCAGCTACACCTTTGTCTCATGTACATAAGAGTCCCCATAAGGAATTGGGAATTTAACCCTGTTTGTCTCAATTCTAAAACTGTAAAATGAGTTGTAAAAGGAAATAACATAGTACTCTATGATCTTTGCCAGGAAAGCCCCAAAGCAGGTCAAAAATGAGGTGAACTAACTGGACAACAGCAATAACAAAAATCATCATCAATATTAATAGTTAACCAAGAAGACCCCAGATCAGGTCAGGAAGAATCAGACACAACTGAAAAGTGACTGAATAACAAAACCGTTTCTATAGTGTTTACTCTGTGATAGGCATGAGGTTGTTTTAAATGTCACTTATCACTATGTTTATATTTTATATTTCCATTTAAAAATAGTCAATTTTGTAGTATTCGATTTTAAGATTTTATGTTGAGATGCTCATTCTGCAATTGACAAAGACTATAGAGGTCCTTTTGATATTTCCTATCTTCTGTCTTGAAAGTCTCAAATCCTCAGGTAAGTATATGTCTAAAACCTACCTTTTGTATTACTTGTTTCTATTACTTGTTCTATTTCATTTGTCTGGAAATCACCATAGTGTTCAAGTCCAGAGTGTGTGAGGTTGAATCTTGATATCCTTCACTGCAGCAATGATTGCACTGGTTCAGTAAATCAGGGAAATAGTCCAATATTTCATTAAAAGAATAGTAATCAGAATAACCAGAAATGACAACACAAAACAGATTTCTTAAAGCTCTTAACATTGACCAAATTATATTTCTTTTAGTCAGAGTGAAACGGCTTGGTGGGATAAAAAGAGCACTAGAAAAAGGGGATGGAGGGAGAGGGAACACCTGGCAAAATTTAAAGCAACCTCCTATGTTTGTTATTTTTATTCAGTCATTATGCCATTTAGGGTTCTTTTGAGAAAAACACTGAGGTGGATTGACATTTCCTTCTTCAGTTCATTTTACAGGTAAAGAAACTGAGGCAAGATGAGTTAATTGACTTGACCAGGGTCACAAAGTAAGTTTTTAAATCTGGATTTGAACTCAGGATTTCCAGACTCTAGACCTGAATTTCCATCCACTGTGACTCCTAGGTGCCCCATGATCAATGAACATTTATAGATTGTTGCTTTATTACTGCTATTATGACAATCATGTTGACCAATTTTAGGGAACTTAACCTTTTGTTTTCTTTGCTCTTTGGGAACACAGTGGGATATGAGGAGGGGATTGAGGAAAATTTAAGACAAAGGATTTCAGTACTTATTTTTTGAAGATAACAAGAGCAGTGGATAGGGGCAAGCATTAGCATCAGGGTCCAAGTTTGACTCCTGACTAGGTAAAAGCCAATGGGCAAGTTACAACCACTCAGAGCCCACTGCTCCGTTCTCTCTGAACTTCTCCAAAATGAGTATTATGAAGGAATTGCTGATCTACATTTGTCAAGGGACTTTCCACATTTATGAAAGAAGATTACAGACTTGAGTGGTGTATCATTTCCTTCTTCAATTCATTTTCCAAAGAAAAGAAATTAGGGCAAATAGGATGAAGTAACTTACCCAGGGTCACACAGCTAGTGTTTGAGGTCAGATTTGAACTCAGCTTGTGAGTCTTCCTGATTACAGAACCAGAGCTCTAAGCACTGTGGCACCATCCCTTGGTCAGACTCTGAGTAGTCAAGCTAATCAGGTGTTTTGGCATTACTTCTTTCAAGGTCTCCTTCAGACAGGAAAAACTGAGTCTAAAATCAGAAAGATAATGGTATTTAGGGAAGAAAGAACCCACAGAGACCATCTACTTTTACATCTCCAAACCCTTCATTTTCCAGCTAGGGAGAGAGTCTCAGTGAGAATGTGTCTTTTTAAAGTAGACATAGAAAATAGCAGAGACAAGATCTGAATTCAGATCTTTGATATTAGAGCTAAATTAATGCTAATAATTATCATTTTTGTTATTCAGATCTCTTCTTTTATAAATGTGGAATTTATAGATATATATGTACATATATGTGTGTGTATGAGATACAATACAACCTCATCATCAGCGTCCAAGGAAAAGATCTCTTTGTGACACATGCCTTGCTTGTCACTTCAGCTCCACCTTTGTCTCATGTAGTTAAGAGTCACCATAAGAAATTAGATAATTTAAATCTCTTGTTCCCTTAACCTTGGATTAACCTTAACTATTCCCTGCCCTTAAGACACTGAGCAACTCTTCTACTGAATTCAAGAATCATTTTCTTTTCAGTTGAGTTGGGAAGGACATCAAAGAAAGATAATGCAATTCTCTTATGTTTAGCATAAGGGTGGGCTGATGAGATAAAGGGAATTCCCAGGGATGATGTTAAAGACAGGAGACCTCAGATGATTGTTTGCCATAGCCTCACATCAAGAGCATCTTAAGATGCCATGCACTGTTATACAGTCAATGTTCTACCTTTCTTTTCTCTTATATCCAGTTCTTCAACTGCTATATTTCGATAAAGAAAAAAAGAATGAATTTTCCCAGCCATCTCTACGAAGGTCCTTTATTTAATATATTCTAAAACTCCAATTATTTCTCAGAGAGCAAGTTCAGGTAGGGTAATCTGTATACTTGAATGTATCTCCATGATCTAATTTGGGGCATAACTTGCACCCCAACCTTACTTGATGGTTTGAATTTCTAGTGCTGCACATGCATCATCCTCTCAAATTGTCTCACATGTGCATTATACATAACCTCCAATTGTCCATCTCAAGCAATTCTGGTCTCCAGGTCTAAGAAGAGGCTTTCAGAGGAAAAGGTTTCCCCCATGTATTGAAGGACAGTCAAGTATATTGTATTTCTGATTAAGTAAATGGTGTTCTTCCTTCAAGAAGAAACTTCCACAGATTCCTCTAGTTCCAGTGTTCCCTCATATTCATACATGCGAGCTTATGATTTTTTTCCTGATTAAAATTCCAATATGTTGGGGAGATTAGACTTGAAATAATAATAAAAATATTTAGCAAAATGGGAATCAGACCTATATCTATCCTTTATTAATGATGAATTTAATGTTTTGTTTACTTCATTTTTTTGGTATTTCCATTCCCTCATT
Source organism: Macrotis lagotis (assembly GCF_037893015.1). Lineage (NCBI taxonomy): Eukaryota > Metazoa > Chordata > Mammalia > Peramelemorphia > Peramelidae > Macrotis > Macrotis lagotis. Next base: position 923,869,592 of record NC_133658.1, on the reverse strand, counting down.
TATAAAATGAGTAGTAATACTTTGCCTGCACTAAGAGGTTTTGGAGAGAAAAGTCCTCTCTATTTTGGAGGGTGTTATAAAATATGAATTGCTGATATTATTTAGTCATTATTTATCAGAGTATCTCTCACTTTTCCAGCCTTGGATATGAAAGGATTTGCCCAGGCATCCCCATAAAGGTCCCTTATTTAAACAGATAGTATCGCTCATTGGTCCTCTCACCTCTACATTTGATGGTGCTCATCACAACCTTAGGATGCCTTTCTTAGTCCTGATGATTTTCTCCAAGTTACTGGATTTGCTGAGAGATGGGTCTGAACTACTATAGCCAGGTTTTACTTGCTCCTTTGTGCTAATTGCTCCTCTTTCTGGAGTGACTGTCCCTGCTGTCCAAGTCCTTAGGGGACAACCCTTCTGCCTACCTTAAACACTTCATCTGAGTTTTGTGTAATTGGACAGCAGCCTGGCTCTGCACCTACAGACACATGGTCTCCTCTTGAGATCACGGTTGCTTTGTACATCTATTAATAATGCGCCAGAGGGACTAGTCTGGGATGGCTTCACTGACAGATTAACAACAGAATGACAGAGAAGGACACAACTTGAGTAACAATTTCCAACTCCTTCATCTGGAAATCCAACTCCTTCACCTTAAAGTTATAGATACTAATTTCAAAGGAGAAATGACTAAGAGGGAGAAGCTTGACACATCAGGTCTCTGATACATTCTAAATTATAGCTGCAATGGCCACTAGGCAGTAAAGTTTCATATTTTTTCCAACATTGGGAAGACTGGAATTATAAAGCTGGAAGTTACCTCCAAGATCATTTAATGAAAGGTACAATGATCTATGGAACTTTAGGTAACAAATGCCATATGTGGCCCGGCTATGGAATCCGCTTCCCCCAACCTACCAAGGGTGCTGAGACCCTTGACATTTAAGGCTTTAGCCTTCGCAAAGCTATGAAAGTGAAAGAATCAAAGACTTCCATTGCTCTGCTCCTGAAGAAGGGAACTTTTCATGTTTGTGTGCCCTAAACACATTGACTCTTAATCTGGGGAAGACTGAGGATCTCTGCTCAGTATGATCTGCTTAGGTACATTAAGTGAGAAATAAAATCTTATGAAAGGAATCAATGATAATGCAATGCAGACAGGACTGTAATGGGGGAGATCAGAATAAAGACTATAGGGGCAATCTTCATTCAATGAGGATATTCCAGTTCAAGTAGTCTTAATAGGCCACAGTCATGGGACTAATCAACAACTAATCGATGGAGAGGCCAATTCATCAAAAATGATTTGTACGTAACCCAAATCAGAATGCTTGATCACAAACTTAGAATAATGAGGTGCACAAATATTCTGTTAGAGAGAATGAGAGGATGAGATTAGAGAGAAGGAACTGAGGAGAAGGAAAAGGGGAAAGGGAGAAAGACAGGGGAGACAGAGAGAGAGAGAGAGAGAGAGAGACAGAGAGAGACAGAGAGAGAGACAGACAGAGAGAGAGAGAGAGAGAGAGAGAGAGACAGACAGACAGAGACAGAGACACAGAGACAACAACAGAGAGAGGCAGAAAGAGAGATAGACAGAGACAGAGAGAAACCAAGAGAGACAGAGAGAAAGAGAGAGAGACTCACAGACAGATGAAGAGATAGAGACAAAGAGAATAGGAAAGGCAGAGAGATAGAGACAGAGTCAGAGAGACAGACACAGAGAGAAACAGATACAGAGAGACTGACAGTCAGACAGACAGAGAAAGAAAGAAGAAAAGACAGAGACAGAGTCAGAGACAGAGATTGAGGTGCAGAAATATGTTAGAGAGGATGAGATTAGAAAGATGGAACTGAGAAAGAGAGACAGAGAGAGACAGAAAGACAGAGATAGAGACAGACAGACAGACAGAGAGAGAAGGAGAGAGAGAGAGAGAGACAGAGACAGAGACAGAGACAGAGACAGAGACAGAGAGAGACAGAAAAACTCAGAGGCAAATAAAAAGACACATAAATAACAGAGAGAGCCAAAGACAAGTGATGCACACATAAAGAGGTGGACACAGAGAGACAGACAAACAAACAAAGAAATATGCACAGACACAGAGAAAAACAGAGAGACAGAGAGAGACAGAGAGACAGAGAGAGAGAGAGACAGAGAGACAGAGAGACAGAGAGACAGAGAGACAGAGAGAGAGGCAAAGATCAGAAAACAAGAAAAGACTGGCAAGACAAGTCACTTCTTGTTTGCTCAGTTCTAGACCAAAATGCTTACATCCTAGGCAGGAAACATGACCAGAATTCTTCTGGGTCATTACTTTCTCCACTCCTTGCCTGAAGAAGCCCAATTCAGAGCACAACTGCAGGAATGTTACTTCTTTCTTGGCAAGGGAAGAGGGAAAAGGAAGGGAAAAGAGGGAAGAGGAAGAGTGGACTCCTAGCTTCTATTTATTCATGGGATAAAGAAAGTGATACTCAAGTCAGGGGCACACTGATCAGGCACTTGAACCTTTTGGAGAGGCCAAACAAAAATATAGAAAGAGCAGCATATCAGACAAAAGGAGGAAAGGTAAAGGATTAGCAACCCTGTCATCTATCTATTTTTAACCAAGTTGGGCACCATGTTTTTCTGTTTGTCTCCTCTGAGTTCTACCTTCAAAGAGTTTCAGGGCCTGTCTTTTTGAGAGGTCGGTCCACATAGGTCAGCTTGGAATAGTCTCTGACCCTAAATGAACAGAGATCCACCTCTTTCCTCAAGGAGCATATTGGATCATAGCATTCCATACTATACCTATGGAAGGAAGGCATAACCATTATCTGTGACTCACAAGGAAATAGTTCTGTATTGGCAGGAGCTAGTTGAAAAGGGCATTTGAAGACTAGGTTCATGCTTATGTTTTTTTTGTTTTTTTAGGTTTTTGCAAGGCAAATGGGGTTAAGTGGCTTGCCCAGAGCCACACAGCTAGGTAATTATTAAGTGTCTGAGACCGGATTTGAACCCAGGTACTCCTGACTCCAAGGCCAGTGCTTTATCCATTACGCTACCTAGCCGCCCCTGGTTCATGCTTATTTCAACAGCCATTGAGTGCTGGATTTCAGAAAACATTGCAAAGGACAGTAGATCTAGGGACCAACAGATAGTGGTTATGATGACATTAGTAATAAAAAGGGGAGCTGACAACACTTCATTCCAATATCAACAAAGCCTGTTGAAACTGCAACACTCATAGTAGGTTAGATAGCAACAGATAATATATTATACTTTTCCATTTTCAAAAACTTATGGATGATACAAATGAGAGCCAGAGAATAGAATTGACATGACCAAAGTCACGTATCTAATTGATAATAAGCACATATTGGAACCAGGTCTCTTAATTCCCAAATTCAACATTCCTTTAATTAGAAGAATAAATTTCATCTAAATTTAAACAAAGCCCAACGTTCAGTTGATTTGATCATGATTTTGATGTTTTAACTGTAGTTTGAATATGAAACGATTGATAACCGGAAATGAATGACAAGCACTTGACAAGTCCTGACAATGATGCATTTATTCTGGTCACTTTATTGCCATTATTATCTAGACTCTTCCCTGGGAGTATAAATGGAGTGTTATAGTTCAAGTAAGTGAAAGAGAGATCTTTCATTGTATGCCCACAATGCTGGGCACTCCAGGGAGTCCATATAATATAAGAAAAAGGTAACTATAAAGATAACTGGAAGCTAACTGGGAAGCAACATCTAAGTGTGGCTGGAGATACATATCCCTCCCTCCCCTCTGCTGATTTGGATAATTTCTCCTTAAAGGGTAGGGAAATTATCTTCAAGTCTTAGCGGATTCAGGAGACCAACAAGTTCAGGCTGCTACTATCACTGCCAGTTTGTCTGAGTAAAAAGCAAGTCTGAGGAGTTTCAAGTATTCTGATGCTTACCTGGTGGACCATAATGGGTTACTCAGGCCAGAGAGAACTTTCCTCAGATAAATAAACCCAAGGTGACCTCAATGTCTCTACTTGGAGAATACCTAAGTTACTAAGTTGTGGCTAAGTAAACTCTTTTTTTTTAATTTCAGTTAACTGTTGGATGACTGTGAGGGTCTCCTTTTGTTCCAATATCAAATGTACACTAACAAGACTAGTCAGAATAAGACCCAGTCCAGAATACCAAGAAAAGAGTCGCTAACAAGTCCTATGGTCTCCAGTGAGTATCAACAACCCCATCAGTTTAGTGACTTAAGCAAGAGTAACTAGAGGTCATAACCCACAGCAAATTTGACCTCATACATTTTGCTGACATTTGTAGTGTGTGTGTGTGTGTGTGTGTGTGTGTGTGTGTGTGTGTGTGTGTGTGTGTGTGTGATGCAATGCAAATGATGGGATGAAATGGAATTATCTCTCTAAGCAATTCCCAACCTACAGTCAGATGTTCCAGTATCACCAAGACTCCTTTGGTGTAGTCAGGAGATACTGAGATGCTTCAGTAACAGCAAGACTCCTTTGGGTGTCAAGGGGGTTAAAATTATTTTTGCAATAATGCCAAAATGTTTTAATTACTGTATGGCAAATATTGATATTTAGAAAACTGATCTTTGGGAAGGCGAAGCTCAATCATTTTTTGACTGTATAAATGGGGTCCTGTTTTAAGGGTACAGTATAAGTAAAGGATGGTGATAGAATTTCAGAGTTTATTCACATGAGAAAATCCTGTCCTCAGATGGGGAAATAGTAGAGAGCATTTGGGAAAAGATCATGGGAGACAAGCCAGAAGAAGTTTTCTTACTGAAGTATACCACAGCCTACCTGGAAAAAAAGAGGATTTGGAAATGTTTGTCCTTTATTTTTCAAACTCAGGGAGGTGCTGCCCTGACAAGCACATGAATGGATTTCAGTGACAGGGACCTGGGTTAAGTCATCAGCCTCACCTTCTCCTCCAGAGTCATCTAGGTCCAGTGGCCAGATATGAATCAGGACAACAGGAAATGGTGCTGGATGTGAGCCAATCATGGTGAAGTGATTTGCCCAAGGTCACACAGCTAGTAAGTGGTGTCTGAGGCTTCCCTTGAACTCCGGTACTCTGACTCCAAGACAAGTGCTCTCTCCACTGGGTTACCTTAGCTGCCCATATTTAGAGAAAGATTTTGGCAAAGAGATTACAAACCTGTGAAGGATGCATATTATAATAGTGGGGAAGAACTTAAATCATCCAGATATGTGTTGCTATGTTGCAGCACTGTCAACAAAAAACAGACACTAATAATATTTGATGGTCTTAATGAATATTTTGTGTTAACTTAAAAAGTTGGAGGAACCAAAGAAGAAAACTTACTTGGAAACTGTAGTCATAAGAAAATTTGATGGCATTATGAAGAGTGTTTGAGTGAAAATTAAAGGCGAGAGAAACACCAAGAGAAACCAGATCATTTAAGATGGTTTTTAATTGAGAACTTTAAAATTTTATTTTGAAATTAATTTCTATCTTTTTCTTTCCCCAATTCCTAAATTATACAAAAAATAGTTACAATAAATATCCATGGTAAACCAAAATAAACATCCCTATGATTGTTTCCTAAAAATACATGTGTTATTTTGTATCTTGAATTTGTCACCTTTCTGGCAGGAAGCAGTAGCTTATGCCATTGTCACCTCTATAGAGCCATAATCCATCACTTGTTTGATCAGAATTTTAATTGTCTGAAAGCTGTTGGTCTTTACAATGTTATTATTGTAAAAATAGTTTTCTCAGTTTTCCTTACTTTTTTGTATCAGTTGATATATCTTCATGCGTTTCTCTGAAACCACTTGTTCCCTTCATTAGTTTATTTTTTTAACAGCAGAGTATTCCATTGTACCTATATACCATGATTTGTTCAGTCCTTTTCGGTTTTCAATGCCTGCCAATAGGTTTTATATTGTTTTACACGTGAATTTTTTAAAAACTTTTTTTTCTAGAACTTACATGGATAGCAATATTTATTATTAGCTCTTTTCTTTTGGTAGGGAACAGGAGATGGAGGAAATGTCCATCAGTTGGGAAATGGCTGAACAAATTGTGGTATGTGATTGAGATGAAATGCTGTTCTGATATGGGAAATGATGTATGGTATGCTCTCAATTCAAAAAATGCACATGAGCAGATGCAATGCAATGGGAAATGTACTATATACAAAGTAACAGCAAGGTTATAGGATGATCAGCTGTGAATGACCTACCTTTTCTCAACAATGCTGAGATCCCCAGAGAACTCACAAGGACTCGGGATGTGATTATTATTATGATTATTATTATTTAGGATTTTGCAAGGCAGTGGGGTTAAGTGGCTTGCCTAAGGCCACACAGCTAGGTCATTATTAAGCGTCTGGGGCCGCATTTGAACTCAGGTATGCCTGGCTCCAGGGCCGGTGCTCTATCCTCTATGCCACCTAGCTGCCCCATGATGTGATCATTTTTGATGTGTTTTATTTTTGTCCCTCATTCTTGAAGAGGGCCATGAAATTAAATGAGGTAATGGGATATGAATTGAATTTGAATGACAGGGAGCTGTCCTAAGTCAGCACCTTCACTTTCTCCTCAAGAGCCATCTGGGTCCAATGGCCAGATAGGAATCAGGATGACTGGAGATGACCCTGGATAGGAGGCAATAGGGCTTAAGTGACTTGTTCAAGGTCACGCAGCTAGTGTGAGGCCAGATTCAAATTCGTGTCCTCCTGATTCCAAGTCCAGTGCTTTATCCACAGTGCCAATTAGCTCTTCTCTGAAGGACTATACTATCCATTACAATGACAGAACTGATTTTGTCTGAATGCAGATTGAAGCATATGATTGTTTCACATTCCTTTTCTTGAGGTTTCTCTTTTGTTGGGGGGGGGGGGGCTTGTTTGCTTTGACAACATGGCTATTGTGGTAATGTTTTTCCTGACTACACATTTTAATCTATATCAAGTTACTTTCTCAATAAGGGGATAGGGGTGGAAGGAAGGGAGAGAATTTGGAACTAAAGGTTTTGGAAGTGAATGTAGAAACTTGTTTTTGAGTGAATAAAATAAAATCTTGAGAGCCAAACTTACTAACAATGACTTTTAATCAATCATCTTTAATGAGAAAATTATTATATAATAAACATTCCAAGAACATATTTCAGGCTTGAGGATTATAAAAATTTTAAGTGTATGATGAAAATTTACATCACAAAATGAAGCCATAAAGTTTAATAATAGAAAAAATATATCTATGATGGTCAGAAGATACATAAATCAAAACTTTACTTAAAAATATTCCTGAAGCATTTTTTACAATAACTGCCTCAAGGCAGTCACTTACTAAATCTCACCAGTACTACTTGATTTATTTACTTATAACTGTTGGAATAAAAACTAAATTATTTAGACAAATATGCCACTGAGTCAAGTACTACTTCTAAATTTAAATAACGTGTGACAGTTTCCAAACACTTAGAAGGAAAATATTTATCTTAAATTAAAAATAATCATTAAGAGGGCAGCTAGGTGGTGCAGTTGGAAAGCACCACGGGCCCTAGAGTCAGGAGGACCTAAATTCAAATCTGGCCTCAGACATTTAATAATTACCTAGCTGTGTGACCTTGGGCAAGTCACTTAACCTTATTTGTCTTTCAAAAAATAAGTAAATGAATAAATAAAAAGAGATAAAAGGGAAATGGAACTTTAAAAAATAATCACTAAGATATCTGAAATAATATTTTATTTTGAAAATAAAAATGAAACACCCAATATTTTGGAAGGTGGTTGCTTCTTGCCCTTTGTTTTCAAAGAAGGGCAAAATGACATCACTCTGCTTGAGACAAATTATAGTGTTGGACTGTGACACATAAGTCCAATCTTAGCTCAGAATGCTCTGCCAGAGGTCAAGTACAAATCATCTTTGTGAATACCTCAGGTACTTATCTAAATTTATGTATTTCATGTTTCCTTTCAGCTTCTTCAATTTTGTCTTCTTAAGAGTGCATAGAAACCCTTACTGATGAGAGTACACCATGCTGGCAGTCCTGTGCTAGTGTCTTTCATGCTACACAGTGAATTCTAAAATGGTTGTTGACTTTACTCTCAGCATTTTGTGAGTCTTTCAATACTGACATATCCATCCATAAGAGTCTTATTTCTTCAAAAGATGATCCATATGGAATTAACAATCTATGTAATTTAAGAAGATTTAGTTTCTACTTTATCAACTCTTTAAATAATAGACCAAAAAGCAAATGAACTATTCTCAAATATCTACTTCTGTATGATGACCATAAAATAAAAGAAAACCAAATAAGACTACTGGGAAATCACCTGGGACCAATGAGCTCAAGGACAGATTAAATAAGAGAGAAGCAGAAAGTACTTTCTCAGAAAGCAGTTTAGCTTTATTTTTCATTACTGAAAAGTTAGTTTCTAAATCTCTGCACCTTTGGTAAGTTACAGGATTTTTTTCCCCATAATGTCATGATTATCTATGGAATTTTGCTTAAAATACAAATGCATCTCAGAATATAGGCTTGAAAAAACATACATCCAAGTTACAACTTGGGCCACAAAATAAAAATGATCAATTTAAAGTTTTTTAATAATAATTTTGACATTTAAAATTATATATTTTTATTTTCCCCAGTTACACAAAAAAATAATTTTAATACATGTATTTACACCTCTGATTTCCACATTGTCTCCCTTCCTCCATCTCCATCCTCATTCTTGAGAAAGAAAGTAATTTGATATAGGTTATAAATTTTGATACAAAATATTTGATACAAAATATTTCCTTAATAGCCAAGTCATGAAAGCAAACAAAGACCCCCTCAAAAAATATATCTCAAGAAAAATAATGTTCTACAATATATGCTTCCATCTTTATTCTGAAAACTATCTGCTCTTTCGCTGGGGATGAAAAACATCTTTCATCAAAAGTATTTTAGAGCTATTTTAGGTCATCGCATTGCTGAGGAAAACTGTCTTTCACATTTGATCATTCATTAATATTGTTACATGGGGCAGCTAGGTGACGTAGTGGATAAAGCACCGGCCTTGGAGTCAGGAGTACCTGGGTTCAAATCTGGTCTCAGACACTTAATAATTACCTAGCTGTGTGGCCTTGGGCAAGCCACTTAACCCAGTTTGCCTTGCAAAAAACCTAAAAAGAAAAAAAATATTGTTACATGGTCACAGGATATTTCACTTTGCATCAGCTCATATAAGTCCTTCCAGGTTTTTCTGAGAGCACACTGTTTATTATTTCTTATAAAAAAATAGCAGTCCTTTATATTTGCATGTTATTATTTGTTCAGCCATTCCCCATATAATGAGCAATTCCTCAATTTCCAATTCTTTGCCTCCAGAAAAGAGCTACCACAAACATCATTATACAAAAAGTCATTCTGTCTTTTTAAATGTCTTTTGGAATACAAAGCCAGTAGAGCAATTGCTAGATCATTGGAAATAGATGGGTTTTATAGAAGTTTATAGAATGATTGAATTAGTTCACATTTTTTACCAACAATTCACTAATGCTTCATTTTCTTTACATCATTTCCAACATTTGCCATTTTCTTTTTCTGCCCAATGTAATAGATATAGGAGAGTACATTAAAATTGTTTTATTTTGCATTTCTCCTATCAATAGTGAGCTAGAACATTTTATATATATATATATATATATATATATATATATATATATATACATGTATATATATATGTAATTGATAATTATTTGCTCATTCATCAATTGGAGAATGTCTCTTATTTTTTTTATAAAATTGACTCAGTTCTCTATATGTTTAACAAATGAGACCCTTTTCAGAGAAAATAACTTCAATTTTTTTCCAGTTGCTATTACTAATTTTACTTCCCTCCATCTTTTCCCCCATCCACAAATACTCTTTCCTATCATAGTTTCCCTCCTCAAGTGTTTTTTTTTTTTACTTCTGACTATCTTCTCCCTGAATCTGTCTTCCCTTATATCACTCCCCTTTCTTATCTCCTTCCTATCTGACTTTCATGTAGGATAAGATATTTTTCGGCCCAAATAAGAAAATGTTATTTTCTCATTGAATCAGTTCAATGAGAATAATGTTTACTCACTTCCCTTTACCTTCCTCTTCTTCTCCACTGTGAAATATTTTTTCTTGACTTTTTCATGGGAGGCAATAATTTACATTATTTTACTACCTCTTTCCTCTCTTTCTCTCTCCCTTCATATGAAACTCACAGCAATAAATGTGTATGTATATATATATATATATATATATATATAATTTATGTATCTGTATCTGCATATATATATATATATATATATATATATATATATATGCACATATAGGTTCTATTTGCCCAAATAATAAGAAAGTTCTTTTGAGTTACAAGTAACATCTTCCTATTTAAGAATATAAACAGCTAAACAAATTGTCTATCAGTTCTGTTTTTTATAATCAGAGAAGCTTGAAATAAAACCAAAAAAACCCTTCAGAACCTGATGAACAACACCATATTCACTTTTTGAAAAATATCTCTTTTATGTATTTCTTTCCTTGAATCCTAATTACTCATATTGAAAATGACTAATTGGCAAATGTATTTAACACAAATGTGTATGTACCATATTAATCTGACTGTTTGCTACTGAGGGGAGGGAGGAATGGGAAGGGAAGGTGGAAGGAAATTTAGTAACATAAAAATATACATAATCATATGGGTAAATGATGAATAACTTTCAAAATATGTATTTGGAAAAATAAAATATCAATTAAAAAATAAAGCAAAAAATAAAAGAGAATATCAAAAATTTTCATTATAGCATCCCTAATGAGCACCCAAATTGTCAGTGGCTCATCATTATAAATACGTAGTCCAGAGTGGGAAAAAAAAAACAGGAAAGTTTGAAAGTTCCCTATTTCATTTAATATTCATCATTTCCCCTGAAAGAGTATGCTCAGTTTTGCTGGATAGTGGATTTTTGGTTGTAAACCAAGCACTTTTGCCTTGAAGAATATGATATAGTAATCTGCTGTTTGATAAACCCAAAGAGTCCAGCTTCTGGGATAAAAGCTCTCTCTTTGATAAAATTGTTGGGAAAATTGGAAGTTAGTATGGCAGAAACTTGGATTAGACTAACACCTCACACCCTATACCAAGATAAATTCAAAATGGATACAGGATTTAGACAAAAACCCCAATATTGTAAGCAAACTAGGAGATCAAGAAATAGTTTACCTGTCAGGTCAATGGAAAGGGAAGCAGTTTATTATCAAAGAGGAGATGGAGAACATCATTAAAAGTAAACTAAATAATTTCAATTACATTTAATTAAAAAGCTTTTGCACAGACAAAATCATTGTAGCCAAGATCAAAAGAAATGTAGTAAATTGGGAAACATTTTTTACAACTAGTATTTCTGACAAAGAACTCATTTCTAAAATGTACAGAGAACTGAGTCAAATTGAAAAAGAAACAAGCCATTTCCCAATTGACAAATTGTCAAAGGATATGCAAAGACTATTTAAAGAGAAGAAAATCAAAATAATCCATAGTCATATGAAAAATTGTTCTAAATCATTGCTTATTAGATAAGTGAAAATTAAAGCATCTCTGGGGTATCATCTCACACCTATCAGACTGGTCAATATGACCAGAAAGACAATGATCAATGTTAGAAGGGATGTGGGAAATCTGGGACACTAATACATTGTTGATGGAGCTGTGAACTTTTTGGCGAACAATTTGGAATTACACCCATAGAGCACCAAAAATATGTATACACTTTGATCAAGCAATAGCACTATTGAGTCTAAACCCTGAAGAGATTATGACAAAGGGTAAAGACATCACTTGTATAAAAATATTAATAGCAGTCCTGTTTGTGATGGCAAAGAATTGGAAATCAAGTAAATGCCCATCAAATTGGGAAATGGCATAATAAACTGTAGTATATATAGGTGATGGAACACTATTATTCTATCGGAAACCAGGAGGGATGGGAATTCAGGGAAGCCTGGAAGGGTCCATGTGAACTGATGCTGAGAGAGATAAGCAGAACCAGAAGAACATTGTATACCCTAACAGCAACATGGGGGTGATGATCAACTTTAATGGACTTGCTCATTCCATCAGTGCAACAATCAGGCAGAATTTGGGGGGTATCTTTAAAGGAGAATACTATCTGTATCTAGAGAAAGAATTGTGGAGTTTGAACAAAGATCAAAGACTATTATCTTTAATTTAAAAAAAAAACCTATTATCTTGCTATGCAATTTTGCTATCTCTTATACATCATTTTTCTTCCTTAAGGATATGATTTCTTAAGGGCAGCTAGGTGGTGCAGTGGATAGAGCATCAGCCCTGGAGTCAGGAGTACATGAGTTCAAATTCAGGCTCAGACACTTTAAGAATTACCTAGCTGTGTGGCCTTGGGCAAGCCACTTAACCCCATTTTCCTTGCAAAAAAAAAAAAAACCTAAAAAAAAGGATATGATGTTTTTCATCACATTCACCTTAGATCAATGTATACCATGGAAACAATGTAAAGATTAGCATACTGCCTTCTGTGGTGGAGTGGGGGGGGGAGAAATCAGATTGGGGGAAAAATTGTAAAATTCAAAATAAATAAATAAATAAGTTTAAAATAAAAAATTGGAAAACAAATAAAATATTTATTTAAAAAATGTGCTCTCAGGGACATCTAGGTGGTGTAAGGGATAGAGAACCATCCCTGGAGTCAGAAGAACCTGAATTCAAATATGGCTTCAGATACTTAATAAATACCTAACTGTGTGACCTTGGGCAAGTCACTTTACCCCATTGATTTAAATATTTAAAATTTAAAAAAATATAATAATAACAATAAGAATTTTTTTAAAAAGTGCTCTCTGATTTGTCATCTTTCTTGAGAATCAGAAAGGATTCCTGAGTTATTTGATGGATTTATCACAAGCCTTTCTTTTCTTAGTCAAATTGAAAAAAAAGACATTCCTGCTCCTTACAATCCAACTTCTCATCAGTTCTCATCAACTCCTCATCATTACTGCTGCCTTTTTAGTAATATAGCTTGAAGACAATCAGATACTGTTGTAGTTCTGTTCACCACAGTTAAAGATAGAATGACTGAGAGAAAAGATTTTACTGACATTTAGCTCGTCAAGAGACAGGTCGGAAATACCAGGTTGTTGCACAAGGTTCAAAGATGATTAGATGCTGTACAATCACCACAATTCGAAGAAGGTTGGCCTGTGAGGATAGACTGAACTGATAGCCCATCCAGATTCAGATTAGGATGTACCAGGTTGACAAATATTATCATCATCTAACAGACGAATGCTTTGCTCCACACTGATTTTGTGCTTTGGTGCCTCACTACTATGGGAAGATTTGAAATCATTTAAGGCCAAGAGACTCCTTCAGTTGCCAGATCATCTCTAATAGTCCACTTTCCAAAAATTAGTGTCCTGGGATGGAATGATTCTGGTAAAACTAAGTAAGAAGGATTTCTTGTACACTATAACCCTCATTATAATAAACATTATTGTGCAGTTCATGCCTCCCATCATTTGGTTGGTTAGTATGGCCTTCTTTGTTCATCAGTGGGCTGGTAGTAGCCAGGTGTACTTGTAATTCCTTGGAACATTGCTCCTTTAATTTCATTATTATTCCTGGCTCATTTTTTTTTTTTTTTTTGCTGACCCTTATCAACAGAAACAGCTACTCCTGGTATTTGCTCCCTATGGATTCTAAAGCAGATTGATGTTCTCCAATTGTGTCTATTTCTTTATTTTCTTGCAGCAATTCTCTGATTAGTCTGTTTTTTTTTACTGCATTCCCATAATTAATGTAGCTCATCATTGATGGCTTAAAATCTCATTACATTTATTCAATTGTTCTTGATGCTGTTCCTTTGCACTCACTTTTGAGAGCTAATTAGAGATTTTCCTGCATTTTCATAGTGATCATCCAAATGCTTTAGCATCACTAAGAGCTTTCCCAACTATGCAGTCCTAAGTAAGCCCTCTCTCCATTTGGTGGGGATAGGCTTTCTTCTCTTCTAAGCGACCCCTCAGCTTGTAAAGACAGAAATTGACAGGGACAATAGTGAGAGGAGGCAACTTAGCTCCTCTCCAGATCAAAAACCTAGCCCAACCACAACAATGTTTTTTTATTATAGAAAAAGAAGGTTTAAAACGATAAAAAGTTCAGGAAAAACCCAACAAGAACCAATGTATCTAAAAATGTCTACACCAATTTTTCCCCTTGTTTACACCAAGTTTTTATTGCAGGTCAACAAACCTGCAAAGTATAGAGTTGTTCTTCTGTCCTGACTGAGTCTACCTAACCCCATAGTCATTGTCCATTGGATTTTATTATTTTTCTGTATGAAATACTAGAATGGCTAACCATTTCTGTTTTTATTGTATTTCCATTTTACAAATGAGAAACTAAGGCAAATAGAGGGTTAAGTAAATTGTCCAGGGTCACACAGCAAGTAAGTGCCTGAGGTTGTAGCTGAGCACAAATTTTCTTCTGATTGTCAGGTCAGGAAGGGATAAGTGACTCTCATGTTTAGAGATATTGTCTTTTGCCTGGGAATGACAGCTCTTGAATCTCTCCATACCCGTGACTCTAACCACTTCAATATTTTTCTGGGAGACTTCCAGTCCAGTTCCAAAACTAGCCATAATTACCACTATACCAGACTACTTGGCATTCATTCAGTGCTGACAGCTAGAATAACCTCTGGTAAACCTTACTGTTACATGCTAAACTGACATGGTCACCTGAGCTTTCCCAAGCTGTACCACTCTTCTCTAATTCTTCAATATAGGGTGTCCAGGCAACCTTCCTCCTCTCATTCACCTGACATCACAAGCTATCAATGGAGAGCACAGTATTCTCTTTAATTGTCCTTTGCCATATGCCAACCATCTTTTGTGATTATCCATTTCTTTAGTGTCTTTCTATACTTTACTCTTTCTATATGATCTATTATTTGTAAAACTACATAAAAGTATTGGACATCTGTGAATTTATAGAACAGGCTGCTAACTCTATGCATATGCCTATTGATTATGCCTAGTTTATTCTGCATATACCTTGTTTGTAAATTATTGTCTGTACATTGCTTCTCCCATTAGACTGTGAGCTACTGAGCAGACTACTTTGTCTTTCTTTGTTTTCTAAATACTGAGCATGATGACTGGCACATAGGAGAAATGTGAAAAGATTTACTCACCGAGTGACTGGCTTTTGGTTGATTGACTTTATTTCTTCTCGTAGTTTTTAAGACTCATATCCATGTAAAATAGCAGAAAATATTAAGATATATATATATATATATATGTAGACATATATATATATGTATATATATATATAAATATACATATATATATGTAGTTTATAAGATGGTTCTTCATTTCAGGAAGGAATTTGCAGTCTTTATTTCCCAAAGTTTATTTAATTCACTCTCTTCCTGTTTCTGATCATTATGAATTGAAAAATGGAAATATTAATTTAGGGTTACTACATCTGAGGCAGTGTTGAGTTTTTATAAATATCTTATTTGCTGGGCATTAATAAGCAACCGATAGAGAAAATAATTCACTATGATTATCTTTGCAGAGTTTTCTCACTTTTTTAAACTAATGTCTTTTTAATTGTTTCACTCACCAATACCTTTGGAAAAGGTTTTCCTAGGTGAATCTTATATCAATATTATTTTTTCTTAACACCTTAATTATCAAAACAAAATACATGCACACTCACAAAACCCTTCTGAATCTGATGAACCTTTTGTAAAATTTATCTCTTACGTATCTCTTTCCCTTACCCCTAATTCCTCATTCCCAAAAATAACTAATCTGTAAACATGTTTAGCAAAAATATGTATCTACAATGCTAACCTCACTGTTCATCACTGAGGGAAGGAGATGGGAAGGGAGGTTGAAAGGAAATTTTTTAACTTAAAAATAAGCAAGTACATGTGGATGAAAATAAAAAATCATTAATTATCATCAACATACACAAACATTTTTATAAGAAGATTATACATAAATTGTGAAATTTATAGTTTATTAAAATTCTTCATATTATACACATAAATTATAAACATTTTCATATACATACATATTATATGCTACACTACTGCATGACTTTTATGTTGCACCACTGGGGTAGGGAATGGTCTAGATCTTTTCAAGGTTGCTCATCCACATTTGGTATTTACCTGTCAATGCCTGAAAAAAAAAGTTCTAACAGTTTTAGTGACCATAGTCCATCCAATAAAACTCTCTTGGCATAAACAGTAAACTAGATTGAGGGCAATTAATAGGTCTCAAAGCTCAGATTCCTCAGGCAGAATGGGTGGATGAGATTAGTTGTTGTTTCTTGTCCTTTATTCTCAAATAAAATTAAAATTACATGACTATGTTGATTGTCATAGATCAGACCAATATGAGCTCAGAAAGCTTCAGGCTGGCATAAATATTCTATATAAACATTTGAAGTGTCAAGTCTCCCAAGCAATTCTAAAATTCTTTAGAGTACAAGTGCATGTAAGTGAGCACACATTTCATGTAGAAGTGATGAGTGAAGTATATTTGCAAAAGATTTCCTATACATTTTCTGAGTTTTGACTGCAGGGTGAGATCTCTGCCTACCACAGTAGAGACCAGATTTGGTTAACGCTTCTTTTCTAGTTCTTTCCTCACATCACAAAACGAGTAGTATGGTCCCTTAAAAAGACTGCTGAGACTCAGGATTCTACTGTTAGTACAGTGAGATATCCTTATAGTCTGGGCTGCCTATTGT
This sequence comes from Macrotis lagotis, assembly GCF_037893015.1. Classification (NCBI taxonomy): domain Eukaryota; kingdom Metazoa; phylum Chordata; class Mammalia; order Peramelemorphia; family Peramelidae; genus Macrotis; species Macrotis lagotis. Next base: position 923,852,794 of record NC_133658.1, on the reverse strand, counting down.
TTCTGATACTTCATCTATGTGGAGAATAGGAAGAGTGATGCAAAACTGTTGATCATCAAATGTCACAATTTTGTTGCAGTATTTATTTGTCTGTATGAATTCTATACCATATTAGTGTTAATTTTCCTTGAACATATTCTGCACCCCAGTCTAATCAACAAGCTTGTTTGCTTACCAAAAGGAGTGAATCACAGGCTCATGAAAATATGATTGCTACTTGCAGGAAAATGCTATGCCACCATCATCGATGTCTATGCTCCCACCATGTTGAACCTTGATGAGATACAAGAAAAATTTTATGAAGACCTGGAGACCCTTATTATCCCTGTACCAAAAGAGGACAAGTTTATTATTTTGGGTGCTGCACTACTCTCAGACTAACAGTTATGGCAGGGAGTTCTTGGAAGGAATGGAATTAGAAATAACATCAACTATGGTCATTTACCACTGAAGACTTGTGGTCATCATGAATGCTGTCTTACATTTACCTAAATGCGATAAAACATCCTGGATACACCCTCACAAGTATTGGCATCTAATAGATTTTGTGATTGCAAGGAGAAGAGAGATAGAATGTGGGAAGTTTGAAGACAAGGTGTGGAGCAGAGTTCTGACCTGATCACAAACTCATCCTTTCCAAGCTAAATATATATATATATATATATATATATATATATATATATATATATATATATATATATATATATATATATATATGTATTTTGTGAGTGGTAACCCCAAGGCAAAATGTCAATGAAAAGAATTAATGTAATGAGTTTAGAGTGCTCCTCTTTTGCATGGACAATTTGTTGATGACTTGGAGGGAAAATTGAGCCAACACATAGTTGACAACAGTTAAGTATAAAAGGAGTGCACAGTTTTCAGAGATTTGGTGTACATTATTGCATTTGCTCATCTGGGACAGAACACTTGCAATCATCAAGAAATGGTTTGATGAAAATGATAGGGAAATAGAGAAACTGCTAAATGGAAAACAAAACCTCCACAGTGTTTCCCAGCAAGATAGTTCATCAGATTCTAAAAGACCACATTTGATTTCATCAAAAGAAAAGTATAGTTTAGAAAGAAACAGGAGATGACTCAGTAAGAAGGTAGATGCAATTCAGTTTTATCTCAAAAATAGTGATCCAAAGAGCTTTTATGATTCCCTGAAGGCTATTTATGAACTAAAGAAAGATAGTGGGGCAGCTAGGTGACGTAGTGGATAAAGCACCGGCCTTGGAATCAGGAGTACCTGGGTTCAAATCTGGTCTCAGACACTTAATAATTACCTAGCTGTGTGGCCTTGGGCAAGCCACTTAACCCCATTTGCCTTGCAAAAAAAAAAAAAAAAAAAGAAAGATAGTGCATCTCAACTATTCAGTGCTGCTAGAAAGCTATACTAAACACTTCCAAAATGTGCTTAATAGATTTCTACCAATCAAAGCAGAAGTCATGGAGTATTTACTTCCATTTGAAGTAGCTTCCATCACTAGCTGAAGTTCCAACTGAAGAAGAGGTTTTGAATGCTATTAGACTCCTTTCTTGTGTTAAAGCACCTGGTGCTGATTCTATTCCAGCAAAGATCTACAATGCTGTGGAGAGGGGGTGTGGTCCATTGCTCATATAAAAGTTGATTGAATTTTTCCAGGTTATATAGCATGAGGTGGTTATCCTCCAGGCATTCAAGGATGCCTCCATTGACCAACTCTATAAAAGTAAAGGGGAGAGATGACATTGTGACTATCAGAAGGAGGTTTCCCTCTTAATCAATGCTGGCAAATTCTTGCCAGAGACCTCTTTAATAGACTGATCCTTCACCTGGAAGATGGTCACCTACCTGAGAGCCATTATAGCTTCAGAAAGGATCAAGGAAAAGTCAATATGATGTGTGCTGATCAATAATTCCAGAAGAAATGCCAGGGAACAGAGGTCTGTATACAACATTTGTAGAACTGACCAAGGTCTTGATACTGTCATTGAAAAGGGTTTTTGGAAAAATGTTGTCAAAACTTGATTGCCAGTAGAAGGTCATCAATATTATACAATTATTTAGTGATGGCATACTGGTCCAAGATTTAGATAGATGATGCTCACTCACTTTACCATTCACCAGTGGAGTGAGACAAGGCTATTTGCTTGCTCCCGTCCTTTTTGGTATCAAGTTTTCAGTCATGTTGTCACATACCTTCAAAGAGGAAGAACATGATATCAAAGAAAGTTGCCACACTAACAATAAATTCTCCAGCTTGAAAATGCTGCACGTCAAGATGAAAATAAAGAGAGGATTGGTGCATTATTTTCTGTTTCCAGATGATTGTGCAGGCTCTGAAGCAGAGATTCAACAAAATTTGGATAGATTTTCTGTTGCATGTGCTGTGTACCATCAGGCAACACAACACCATCCCTATGGGGAAACATTGGTTACAATATATATATAGAAATATTGAATACTGTGGATAAGATAACTAACTATATTGACAGTACACTTTATAATCACATTAATAATGAGGTTGACACACACACATATTGCCAAAGCTAGCTCAGTGTTTGGGAGGCTCTAAGGGAAAGGATAGGAGAGAAGAGGTATTAGAATGATTACCAAATTGAAAGTTTCAAGAATCATTTTTGTTCTGAAACCTGGGCATTCTATCAGGGCTATGCCAAGAAAATGAATCAACTTCCCTTTGAATTGTCTTAGGAAGATTCTGTAGATCACCTAGCAGGATAAGACACCAGACACTTAGGTCCTTTTTCAAACTAAACTTCCATACATTCAATCTTTGCTATAGAGAGCACAACTCCAGTGGGTTGGACCATAGTGTTCAAATGCCAAATGTACACTTGCCAAAAAGACTAGTAATATAAGTCTTTTCTTTTTGCCCAAAGCAAAAGACATATTATGAGACTGCATGACAAAAACAAAGTGACAAGAAAGATTTCCCACACATTTTTAGGATTCACTCTCTTAATCAGTTACCACAACACTAGCATAAGAAGAGATACATGAAGAGATTAACATAGATTCCTTTTCTTAAGTTTCTAAATGAGGTCCTCTCTGATTATATAACGTTGTTTTTTGTGACAATATTTCTCCCCACTAATTTTCTTATCTTTATATAAATCTGTCAAAAATTACATTTCTAGCTTTTTTTTGAAAATAGATCTAAGTGCTAATTCCCTCCAATCAAATGACTGTAAATCATTCAACTGTAAAGCAAAGGTGATATATTTAAGCCAAAGTGGGGACATATATATATATATATATATATATATATATATATATATATGTATATATATATGTATATATAATGCTTTCTTGACTTTGAGTTGCCCATTGTAGGATAACCTAGCCACCTCCTACCTTTTCAATCTTCTTACACCTTACGTTTTTTAGGTTTTTGCAAGGCAGTGGGGTTCAGTGACTTGCCCAAGGCCACACAGTTAAGTAATTATTAAATGTCAGAGACCAGATTTGAACTCAAGTACTCCTGACTCCAGGACTGGTGCTCTATCCACTGCATCACCTAGCCACCTTACTTTCTAACATAATCATGCCCCACTTAAATCCATTTCACTTGCAAGTCAAGAAATTACCCTCCTGATGTCATGATTCCTCTTTGAGAATGAAGGATGAACTACTACTGTGAGCAGTAGTGGCTATACCATATCTCTCCTCTCCCCCCATTCCCTGAGAAGTAACTGGCCTGTTCCAGTTCGATAATATTATTTCTTCCCTTTCCCCACCTCCTTTTCTTCTGTTTCTGTCAAAATGGGGAGTCATACCCTTACTTGTGGGTTTTCCTGTTCAAAGGAAAATAAATTTTGATTTATGAGATATCTTGGGATTTGGGGGCTGGGGTGGGGGCTAGAACTCCCCCCTTACTTATCTATTCTATCATTGTTTTCTCTTTTCAAATAACTGGGACAATGAATTTTTTTATATTATGTAGTATTCATTTATGAATTCTAAGAATATAGTTCTGGAAAATTGGGTTTTGATAAAGCCCATTGGGATGCCAAGATCTGACAATACTTTTAAAGACAGATCCCTCTGGCTCTCACTGATTGGTCAATAATAGACTCTACCCAATACATGCTTTGGGTTTTGATGACTTAGAGTGAATACAAATAGCAAACTACTTATCTCCTTGATAGAAACTCTGAGGGTCTTCTGCTCCAGACTGATTCTCTTGGAAAGGCAATCTAGGCCTTCTTTTGCCTCAATTTTTGCCTAGTCTTTAATCCCTTTAATTAAACAAATTGAGACCTGGTAGAAAAATAAACTTAAGAAGACCTATCTCTCTCATTGCATGTTGGGTCATTACCAGTCATCTTGACCCATGTCTTACAATTGAACTCTGAGGGTTTTGAACCAGAGTGTGAAATGATCAACTCTATACAGCCCTGCCTCATTTTAATTTAATTCACTTCAAAATTAAGATACCATTCTTTTGATGTTATTGGTTCTCTCTGGAATGAAGAAAAATTACAGCAACAACAATATTATTTTATAGGTGCGAGATGGTACCTCAGAGTTGTTTTAATGTTAGCGTTAATGCTAACATTTAATGTTTAGCATTACCCTAATCAATAATAATTTAAGCATCTTTTCATAAGACTACAGATAGCTTTAATTTCTTTATCTGAAAAAAAAAGTTACCAAACTCTTTATACCCGCTGACCTGGCAATACCAATATGTAGCATATTTACAAAGAAAACTGATGGAAAGGAAAGCAATCCTTATTTTCTAAAATATTTTTTACCAGTTCTCTTTGTGATACAGAGAACTAGACATTGCATCAATGCCCAACATTCGGGGAATGACTGAAGAAGTTAGGATATATGATTATGATAGAATACTTTGTTATAAGAAATAATAAACTTAATATTTTTAGAAAAGCATGAAAAGATTGAATGAAATTTTGAAGAGTGAAATAATCAGAAACAAGAGAAGATTCCATTCAATAATAATAATAATAGTGTTTATAGAATGATTCAATATTATTAATCTCCCAATTAACTACTAATTGCACATATATGGATACATAAACATATATGTATTTATCTTATATATGAATATAGCTGTATACTCCCCCTAGAAGTAGGGGGAGAGAAGAAGAATTAAATTTGTATAATAATTTTTGTATGTTTCAAAAGAAAAGTAATTTGTGCATAGTAATTTGACATTTCATGTACCAGCATTTTTTATTGACTGTGTTAAGAAATCTCAAAAAAATCTAGGATTCTTATAAAAAAATCTGATTTCACTTTTAACTTAAAAAAATCTTCATTTTAAATAAAATTTTGAGTTTCATATGTCTCTCTTCTTACTCTCTGCCTGTTTACGAAAATAAACAATTTGATATATAGTTGTGTATGTATAATCACGTAAAACTTATTTTGATATTATTCATGTTGGAGAAACAAAAATATTAATCATTCAAGTTATTAGTTCTTGAGTCAAATATATCCTAATAAAAGTTTCAGTTGTTTCTTCTGGAAAAAAAATAAAAACAAAACAAAACAAAAAATAGCCTAAAATTCTTAGGAGCTGAAGACTAGAATATTGTTACCATGCAATGCCTGTTTGTGACATTCAAATGAAGCTCTTTCTAGGTGATACCACAAAATTAATCCTTCCTGTCCCTTAGATATCCATCATGATATGGCAGGTAAACCTCAAAGTCAAGGTGAATCCCTAGGTGGTATAGTTATTCAAGGACAGTACCTGAAAGTAATGTCATCTAAATTTTTGAGAATGATTTCAATATCTATTAATGAAAAATCTAGGCCCACCTGCATGGTGGAAGTTGATTAGATTATTTTCCCCTCAAGACAAGATGACTGGGTGACTCAGTGCATAAAGAGGCCTGGAGTCTGAAAGACATCTTTATATGGTCAAATCTGGGTGAACCCTAATCCTATTTGCCTTTGTTTCTTCCTCTATAAAATTAAACTGGTGAAAGAAATGGCAAAGTCCTTCAGTATTTTTGTCAAGACAACCCTAAATTGTGTCAGCAAGAGTTGCATATGGCTGAACAACAGTAAACTAAAAGTTCACTACGCAGGATCTAACTTTTTTCTGAGCTTCATATCCCTATTTATCCATCCCCTTCTTGGAATAGTTTTTCTGTAATCTCCCCTGTTCTGGCTCTCAGTCTCTTGCCTGGATTATATTCACAGTCTCTTGATTAGTTGATTTGACTGTTGGGACATTTTATGCCTCCCATCAATCAAAAAACTTTAAAACTTCCTGTTGCCTAGTAACACTTACTAACTCTAGGACCCTGGGAAAGTCACTTAACCCTGTTTGTCTCAGTTTCCTCATGAGTAAGATGAATTGAAGAAGGGAAAGACAAACCACGCTAATATCTTTGATTTAAAAAAACCCACATGAAGTCATGAAGAGTCATATGTGACTGAAATGACTGAAAACAACAACACAATATCTTAATTATCATTCAAGGCATTCCAACTGAAGAGATTCAACTTGTGTTTCCAGCTTTAATCACTTTCACATACTCTCTCCAACATTAATTTTTGAACATGCTATAGATTTTTTCCATCTCCACACTTTTGTTCCTAATATGCAGTCTGTCTCAGGTAATCCCTCTGTCCTCTCCACATTGTAACTTTAATCTATTCTGCAAGGTTCCCTTTAAATACTAACTGTTCAAAGAAACTTTCATGAATTTGTCAACTGGAAGCATTCTCTCTTCATTACTCTTGTTGAATTTTTATATGAATGACTGTGTGAACATTTTGTTTCTTTATGTCCATGTTACTATTCCTGAGGGCAAGGACCACGTCTAAAGAATCATAATTGTATCCCCTTATTGTGCAGACATTTGGTCATGTCCAAGTCATTGTGACTCTATGGATCATAGAATGCTACTACCATCCATGGGGTTTTCTTGGGAATTATACTGGCATAATTTACCATTTCCTTTTCCAGTAGATTAAGGAAAAAAGGTAGGTTAAGTCACTTTCCCAGGATCACATAGCTTGAAAGTGTCTGAGACTGGATTTGAACTCAGGTTTTCTTGTCTCCAGATGCAGAACTCTACCACTGAGCCACCCAAATGTCCTTTTGTTCCTTTCTCAAAAATTTCCACTGAATAAATAGTATACAAATAATATGATGTTTACAAATGGAAAAGTCTTTAGTGATTATTGAGTTCATCCCATTGAGTCTATCCCATATAATTCACTAGGGAGAAAACAGAGGTATAGATAGCTTAAGTCATTTGCTCAAGGTCACCCATGTCCTAAGTTTCTAAAGTTATATTCAAAGCTAGGTCTTCTTTATTGCAAGTCCAGCACTCTATTTTCTGTACACAGCTATAGAGGAAAATATTGAATAACTAGAGGAAGGAACAGATATATAATACTTTAAGAAATCTCAAAATGCCATATAAGTGCTAGCAATTTCGCTAAAATCGTAGAGAATGGAGTTCCATTGGCTCTTCTTTTGTAAACTAAAAAAAACAATGACTAAAATTATATACAACTTTAAGGTTGTAAGGAGTCTTTCATACATTAGTACATTTGCTAATAAGAATTAATATTTATGAAATATTCAGATTTCTAAGCAATTTCTCTACTCCTATAACATTGGTAAGAACAGTAGTAGTACTCCCATTTTTTTAGATGAGGCAATTGAGGCTCAGAGAATTGAAATGCTTTGGAAGCTGTGACTAAATATATAGAACAGAACTTGAGTTTCTGACTCCAAGTCTAGGATTGTTACTGCTGAAGCACATTACACTCTTCAGTCTGACTAGAGTCCTAGATCAATAATCCCAATGATATTCTTATCTATTTGTTCAATTACATCCATATAACAACCTGTTGAAAAGTTAGAAAAAAATTGGATCTCTCTAGATAATATCCATTTCTTGTGAGGATGCATGTAAATCAATTTGTGATTTTGGCAACAATAAGATTACCTGACCACAAGAGATTGTCTCTTGTCAAGGAGGGAGGACAGTACTGCTAATTGTAATTGTATTTGTTCAGAAAGAAAGTTCAGTGCTCTGAGACTCTGGTCCCTGGATCGGAGCCCAAGAAGTAACTTTGAACTAGACAGAATTCTGTCATCATCGGACCAAGAGCTGTCTGAGACTGGTCCATCCTCCAAGTGCTGAAATGGAAAGTGTAACTACCTTCCAGTCACCCAAGAGACTCATTAATGTTTGTTACTTGGTCAATTGGCAGAATATTTAGAAAATCTCCCCAGGGCCTCAAGTTTACCAAAACTCATTAAAAAGTTGGCTGGCACCCCAACAAAGTTATCATTTAAGTAGTCCCTACTGACAAGAACAGAAAAAAATTCCTTATACAATTATCCATATGGATTTTCTTCCCTCTCTTGCTGGGATGTCATGTGACTATTGATATAATGAAATGATTTTGGGGATTCTTACAGAAACAATTAGACATCTTCCTATTTTTTTCAGGAGTAAATAGACACACAGAGTTGACATCCTTACATTCAAGTTTATAATCCTTAGCAGAAGGAGGAAACAGAAATTGACAAGAAACATATTCAAAACATTCATTTTTGATACTCTTTCTCACTCTATTAAATCAGACCACACACACACACACACACACACACACACACACACAGACAGACACAAAAACAAAGAGAGACAGCGGGATGGAAAGACAGACAGACACATAAAGAGGGAGAGAGAGATAATACTGTAGATATACCTGGAAGTCAGCTGAACTCTTTTTTATTTTTTGCAAGGCAATGGGTCTAAGTGATTTGCCCAAGTTCACACAGCTATATAATTATTAAGTGTCTGAGGTTAGATTTGTACTCAGGTCCTCCTGACTGCAGGGCCAGTAATCTATCCACTGTTCCACCTAGCTGCCCTGAAGACAGGGACTCCTAAGCACCACTAGGGTTCATTTATTGGTTAAGAATGAACTCTGATTCCAGAGTGTAATGCTTAACAAGAAAAAAAAAGTTAATGCAAGTAATAGATTAAGAAATCTTTTAGAGTTTTGGCATGTCCAAAATGGATGATTTTGGTTACATTAAATTGAAAAGTTTTTGCACAAATAACAATTCAACCAAGATTAAAAGGAAGGCAAGAAATTAGGAAAGTATTTTTACAAAAAGTGTTTCTGACAAAGGACTCATTACTAAAATATATAGAGAACTGAGTGAAATTTATAAGAATACAAGATATTTCCCAACTGATAAATAGTCAAAGGATATTTTCAAATGATGAAATTTGAGTTCTCTCTAATCATATGAAAAATGTTCTAAATAATTATTAGAGCAATTAAAATAAATCCAAGAATTTTTTTTTAAAAAGATGTAGTTTTCTGCCTTAGTCCTTTTAATGGGATCACTTTTTGATTTTGCTTTAATTGAGATCAGGATCACTACCCTGATTTTTTTTTAGTTCAACTAAAGCACAATATATTTTACTCCAGCCTTTTACCTTTATCCTGTGTGTGTCTATTTCAAATGTGTTAGTTGTAAACAACATATTATAGGGTTCTCATTTTTAATTCATTCTGATATCTGCTTCATTTTTATTTCCTATTTTCAGTAAGATTACTAATCCTGTATTTCTATACAATCTCTATGCATTTATATTTTTCTCTTTCCTTTCCCTTTATTCTTCTTCATCAAAGTTTTACTCCCTTCTTCTTTAATTTTTACTTTTAATTTTTTTTTAGATTTTTTGTAAGGAAAACAGGGTTAAGTGGCTTGCCCAAGGCCACACAGCTAGTGTCTGAGGCCGGATTTGAACTCAGGTACTCCTGACTCTAGGGCTGGTGCTCTATCCATTGTGCCACCTAGTCGCCCCAACTTTTATTTTTAATTTTAACTTTATTTCTATTCACTTATACCTTCACCTCCCATTTTATCAATCCCTTCTTCCCTTTTCTTTCCCTTCCCCTCCAGCATCCACTTTCCTGTAGTGTAGGGTAGATTTTTAAGCCAAAATGGGAATGCATCTTATCCCTCTCTAGTCAAGTCTTGAATAAGATTTATTCAGTGTTCACACCTACCCTATTTTTCTTCTTTTATAATGTATCTTTGTGTCCTTGGTATTATTTTTGAATAGAAATACTATCAAAAAAGTACTATCAAACAGTGCCAGCAGTCAAAGGTTCATTAAATTGATTACTTGAAAAGTTTAAAATGCTATCAAAGTACAATCCCATGTTGATTGATTGATTGATAAGTAGCATTTCCTCATAGACATTAAATACCTTTCATCCTCTGCCTCATTGGAAAAACATTTCTCAAAAGTCATGAATCACAACAAATTATAAGCACTTTATACTCTACCTTCCTTGAAGTACCCTCCATGGATATACAAAACTCATGAGCCAAAACATCATTCAAATAAATTCATTTCATGAGTCATTTGTGCCTCTCCCTTCCCTACAAATGTATGTTCTCCCATACTTCCACCCCACCCTTTAGCTCCCCAATCATGGTATTTAAACCCCTGTTAACTGAAATATGGATTAACAAAATATCACTTCCTAATCTTTTTATGTCTAATTAAGTTCCCATCCTCTGCTCCTAAAGGCACTTCTGATTCAATTAACTATAGACTCTCTTAGTATTCTAAGTACTAAGACACTCTGAAGGTCTCTCTCTTAAGAACTTTACAATTGATGATTATGTATGGGGAAACATTGAATCAAGACCACCCAGCGTAAGATACCCTCATTAGAGGAAGTGCTAAGCTCTATGAACTAGACAGAATTAAAGTAGATCAAAGAAAAATGAGACACATTTAGAGCAAACACCTCAGCTTTTTATTTGGGTTATTTGTATCAGACATAGTGAGTCATCTTGATCCTCTTCAATGGAAATTCTAGAAACCACCATACTCACATCCCCTAGAGTCAAACTCTCCAACTGTTTTCATCCCTTTAACTACCGTAAGAGAAATAAAATTTTAAAGAGTTACAAGTGTGACATCTTCCCTTAAAAGGTTGTACACAATTTATTTTTCTTGAGAAACATTGATTTTGTTTTATTCCCCTTTTCATTTACCTTTTTTATAAATTTCTTGAGACTTATATTTGTAATTGATTTCTCTGTTCAGGTCTGGATTTTTAGTTTTGCTTTTTTGGGTTTTTTTTTTTTTTGCAAGTCAATGAGGTTAAGTTGTTTGCCCAAGGCCACATTGTCTGAGGTCATATTTGAACTCAGCTACTCCTGACTCCAGGACAGGTGCTCTATCCACTGTGCCAGCTAGCCTCCCCTGGATTTGTTTTTTTTTTTTTTCTTTTAAATCAGGAAATTTTTGACTTCTTCTGTTTTAGTAAACATTCATATTTTCCTCTGACAAAATATGCTGAATTTTGTAGGATGGTAAATTCCTAGTTGAAATTCAAGGTTCTTTGGCCTCTGAAATATGGTAGCCCAGGTTCGCTGGTACTTCAGTGTTGAAACTGAGAAGTACTGGGTAGGTCTGATTGTGTTTCATTTGCATTTAAATTTCTTCTTTTGTAGTTTTCGCTTGTATTTTTTCCTCCTTTTTTCAAGAATTCTGGAATTTGACTATAACAAGCTTTGAAGTTTTTAAACTGGGATCTCTGGAGGAGTTCTGTGCATTCTTTTATTGACTATTTTGTCTTTTTGATCCAATAGGTCTGGAGTTTTTCCTGAAATTTCTTATAAGATATTTTCCAGTTTTTTTTTTTTCATCTAGACATTCTAGTAGTTCAATAATTCATAAATTATCTCTCCTGGATCTTTTTCCAGCTTGTTTGTATATTCTAAACGGTACTTTATGCAGTTTCAGTTTTTCTGGTCTTTTTACTTTATTTGATGTAATCTTGTAGTCATATATTTGCCTAATTCTAACTTTAAAGGTTTTATTTTCCTCAGTTAGCTTTTGTGTTTCTTTTTTTAGTTGGTTAATTTTACTCTTGGCTGAATTGCACTTCCTTTCCAGTTGATTGCTTTGAGTTTTAGATGAGTTGCATTCTTCTTTGTTGTTTGAGTTCTACTCCTGGGGTGTAGCAAAAATAGAGCCAAGAATTTTATAGTTGATATGAGGTCTGATCCCTGTAGTGTAACTTATAAATATGCATTTGCCTGAAGATGAATGTAGAAAAATTTTAATAATATGTAACTGGAAAAACAAAATAAAATATCACCTTAAAAATAACTCATGGGTCAGACTTTAGAAAAGTGTGGAAATACAAGTCCAAATTGATGCTTAGTGAAGTGAGCAGAAACAGGAGTACCTGGTACAAATTATCAGTAACATTATGTCAGATTTACTAGGATGGATGAATCTCCTCTCAGCAGTTCAGTTTTTGGGGAATTTTTCTGAGAAATTGATTGGAAAATGCTATTCATTTCCAGAGGGAAAATACATGGAGTCTTAACGCAGCACAAAAAAATAGTATATTCAATTTTTTTTAAAAGTTCTTTTCTTTTTCTTTTTTCTTTCTCATGTTTCTACCACAATATTATGATATCTTTGCTTCTTATCTCAAGTAATCATGTTCATCTACAATAATCTTCAGATTATTATAGATTTAATGATTTCCTTAGCAATTCTTTAATGATTCTTTTCCATAATATTTTCTCTTCTATATCCTATTATAATCAGTCTCCCAAATAAACAGATAAAAGAGACTATCAGAATAGCAATGAAGAGAAATCTCTTTTATTTAAGATTAAACCACAAATTATAGTTCCTTCCTAATGTGGTTGAATGTAATTCATTTAAATATTTGAAAATCTCATGCACACATACATTTATGTTATTTGTTGGTTTATTGGGTGCTGTTTTCTGCTGAGGTGCACAATGCATGAGTAAAAACCTGAATTGACTAAGATATTATCAACAGTTTACCCTTTAAAAGAACATTCAAAAAATTAAAAGAACTTAATTCCCTTGCTTCCTTAGTTGTCTTTTGGCAGCACTACTTATGACTGTTCTTAGATTTGTGTTTCATTCTCAAAAAAAGACCATGACATCAGGGAGGTGATGTAAAGACAAGGAAATGGAAAGGATTTCATTGAGGGGAGCTCACTAAATCACCAGCCTCACTTTCCTTTTGGCAGGGGTCCAGTGACCAGATATGAAAGAGGAAGATAAGAAATGGTCCTGGATGTGAGGGTAAATAAATGTGAGGGTAAAATAAGGGTAAAATGATTTGCACAAGGTAGTGAATATCAAGAATCTGAGGAAAATCTTGAGTCCTACTGACTCCAGGTCTGATAATTTCCACTGTACTTTTGCACTACCTGCCCACTTATGACATATAAAGACTGTAACCCATAAGTCATTCAGTGGGTTCTGTTTTCAACTCAAATTCACACTAACAGCTGTTCTTCCTTAGAACAAGGCAGAGTTCATCACATTCTAAGCATTCCCTTGGAAGTTAATAGTATGTCTTTCTTTTTTTTTTAAACTAGTATAATATTTTTTACTTCTGATTGTGAGGAAATACTATTGTGCTGTGAGAAATTATGAAGTTAATGATCTTAGATAATAAAGGAAAGAATTTTTTTGTCTAATGACAACCATCTCTAAGAGGGGACAGAGGTGAAAAAATAAATTTGCTTGACATTTTATTATATGTTTAAAAAAAGGAAAAGTAAGTTATAAATGATAGATTTGCAATTACATTTGTAATGATATTTTTATTGTGCCATTACAGAAACTTTTTTATTCCATAAATTAAAAGTAGAATAAATATTTTAAAATGAAGTAACATGATGAATTTATTATTATTTATTACATCAAATTTCATGGAATAGAACTTTGCAATTGGATATGCCCTCTATGATAATTGTGGTAAATTAAAATGTAATTGATTTTCACATTCTCCATTCACATGGTCATAAACCTAGTTTACATCCTCCCCAATAGTTCTGGTTTACTTTAATCCTCTCCTAATTATTTTTCAGGTCTCAGGGCTTCTCTCCTCAAGAATCCATACTCCATTTATCACATAGTTGTCAAAATATTATATGCAAGGGATAGGCCTCATTATGCTTTCCTACTCAGAAATTTTTTTAGCTCCTTGTTGTTTCTATGATTCAATGCATGCTACAGTACATAGAAATTAATGTTTTTCATAATCCAACTCTAACCTACCATTCAAGATTAGATTTTAACACTACATGGAAGAACATTAAAGTTGTCAGAAGTGCAATAAAATAATTAAAAAACAAAATGAAACAAGGATAGATGTTAAGAAAATAAGTAATGGAGTCAAAGAAAAATTTAAAAGGCAAGCAATAGTTTTTTTTTTACAAAAGTTAATAAGCTTCTTTAACAAAATCAGTGTCTGATTTGGAACACAAGAAGAAAATACAGAAGGAAAAAATCGATATCAAAAGAAATAAGATGCAAAAATGACTGAATGAATGAATAAAAACTTTTATTTCTTTAGAAGTTATAATAAACCAAACACTGAGCCAAACCCTGGAAAAACAAATAGAATAAAAGTAAACCAAAGAAATATTAATTGTTCATGGGTAGACAGGGCCAATATAACAAAAATGACAATTTTACTTAAACTCATTTATAATTTTACCAAATTAAGTTACCAAAATTATTTTACAGAATAGGAAAAATAGAAAATATATCCATTTGGATGAATAAAAAGTCAATAATAACAAAGGAAATAATGAAAAAATGCAAAGAATGAGGTTTAGCTTTATCATATCTGAATTATATCATATCATAACTGAATTACATTGCAGTAATTATCAAAAATGTCTAGAAATGACTAAGAAATAGAAGGGCAAATCAAAGAAACAGAGTAGGCACATAATTTATATCAGCAAATAGAGTAACCTTGTATTTGATGTGTGTAAAGACCTAAGATTTGATGATTGTTAAATAAAGAAGGAAAATATTATGATAGAATGAGGGTATTGAGTAAAATCTTACATAATTTACATAAATTAGATCAAAATGGATACAAGATATTGAAATAATGAATTATGACATGAAAAATAAAATCTGAAGGAAATAAAATACATTGCTTATCATATTTATGAATCCAAGCAATTCATTAATAAATGAGAGAGAGTAGACTGAGGTGTTAAATGATAATTTTGATTATATTAGATTTAAAATATTTTCATATAAATACAAATGTAGGCAAGATAAAAAAGAAAGCAGAAAACATGGAAAATTTTATAGTTCCTTTCTCAGATAAAAGTCTCATATCTCAAATATATAAAGAACTTTGTCACATTTTTATGAATAGAAGTCTTTCCCCAATTGATAAATCATCAAAGAATTTGAACTTTCAGTTTTTCAAGAAATCAAAACATTTTATAGTCAAATGAAAATCTTTGAAATCATCATTGATTAGAGAAATGAAAATTAAAATGACCATGAAAATCCAATTTTTATCTATCTGATGGGTTAAAATGATTGAAACAGAAAGTGATACCATTGTGAACCATCTAGCATTTTGCCCAAAGTGTTATTAAACTGCCTATAACTTTGATCCAGCAATACCAGTACTAGGTCTATTTCCAAAATTGCTTAGGGAAAAAGAATAAAAGAACCTACATATTCTAAAATATTTATAGTATCTTTCATTGTGGAATTTCAAAATTGGGGGGATGCCTGTCATTTAAGAATAAACTAAGGGCAGCTAGATGGTGCAGTGGATAGAGCACCGCTCCTGGAGTCAGGAGGACCTAGTTCAAATCCAGCCTCAGACACTTAATAATTGCTTAGCTGTATGATCTTGGGCAAATCACTTAATCTCATTGCCTTAAATAAATAAAAAAATAAAAAAAGATAAACTCAACAAGCTGGATTTATGATCCAAAGGGAATACTACTGTACAATGAGAAATGATGAGTTGAAGACTCTGGAAAGATGACAGTGTAAGTCAGAAAATTCCATCCACTCCAGATTTCTTCCTCAAACAAGTCAGAAAAACAACTCAGCATGATAGTAGAGTAGCAAACTCCAGTTGGGGCAGAACAGTGCTCTTCCTGAGACCATGGGAGAAGTTTCACAGAATGATCCTGGAACCCAGATTTGGTTGGAATGTAAATGTAAGTGACTCCAAGCTAGTTTCCTGGAAAAATAAGAGACAAAGTCTAGGGGCAGTTGGATTGGAAGTTAGTCTTTGTCTTAACCACAGGAATTCTCCCCTCTCAGTGAGTGAAGAGAGGGAACCTCTATTGATAAGGGTCTCCAGGTCCAGTTATACTAGCACAAGCTTGGAAAAGAAAGAATCCACATTTAATTGGTGAGAGCACAAACAGAGGATCAGGGAGGCTGCTGGCTCTAAAAGGAGAACTGAGTTCTCAGTCTTGTTTCTAGATCAGAGGGGTGAAGGTGAACTAAATGTTATGGGCATTGGAGAATTCTCAGGGAGTAAGGTCATTTACAGTACAATGTGCAGAAGGGTTCCCCTGTGACAGACATGGAAAGAAATGCAGCAGTTACTCCCAGACCAAAGTTCCTTAGGTCAAAGGCTCCATCCTATATACTCCAGAGTAGAGGTAAATATAATAATAAGTTTTTTTTTAAAAAAAGGCTTTATAAAATGATCAGGCAAAGGAGAAGAATTCAACCATAAAGAGTAACTATGATACTAGAGAAGACTGGGACTAATCTTCAGAGGAAGATGCTGAAGTTAAAAAAAAAAAACCTCTCCTACCCCAAAGACTAATGTCAGATGGCTACCTGCTCAAAAAGAATTCAAAGAAGAACTCCAAAATAACTCTAAAAATCCAATAAGAGAGCTTGAGGAAAACAAAACATGAAAATGAGAACATTTAAGACAATCAGGAAAATTTTGGAAAAAGGTGAACCCACTGGAGAGATACAGGAGATCCAGAATCTTAAGGTAGAAAATGACTCTTTGAAAATTAAAATTTGAGAAATGGAAACTAGTGAAGTAATAAGAGACTAAGAAGTAATAAAGCAAAAATATAAGTAATGAAAAAAATAGAAGAGAATGTGAAACACCTCATTAAGACAAATACCCAATCTAGAGATCAGAAAGAATAATTTAAGAATATTTAGACTACCAGAAAGCTATAATCAAAAAAAGAAGCTTGATAGTATTATAGAAAAATAATTAAATAAAAATGTCCTGAAATATTAGAACAAGAGGGGAAAATACAAATAGGCAAAATTCATTTATCAGCTCCTGAAAGACATCCTAGAAGGAAAACTCGCAAGGATAGCCTAACTAACTAAATTCTAAATTCTGAAACTTACAAGTTAACAAGAAAATATTAAGAGCAGTGATTAAAAAAGCAATTCAAATATTAGGGTGCCACAATTAGAATTACATAATACTGGCAACAAGTACCTAAAAGACTGCAAGTCTTGGACCCACTACATTTGGAAAGCAACTGGGTTTGTGGTCAAAAATAACATACTAAGCAAATGCATGAACTTAAAAAATATGGACATTCAATGAAATGTCAGACTATTTGGATTTTGTTGCATTAAGTCCTGAGCTTGATAGAAAATTTGACTTACAAGTACTAAGAAAAATATAAGGTAAATCTCAAAGGGACACAATAAGGACAGATTGTTTGCTTTCTAAATGTGGAAATGTAAACCACATGTCCAAGACTTTTATTAGAAATTCAATAATTTTAAAGGAGAGATGGGATAGAGTTGAGTAGGATAAAATTCTTTTCTTCTTTTTTGTACTTCAGACTATTCAGACACTATCACCTCTTTTTATGGATTGGATAGCATTATTTGTCATAAGTCCAGCAGAGAAATTGCAGCAGTATTTTTTCCTACAGTTGTATTTCCCTCCATCCTATCCCCCCCCCCCACAATTTATTCTATTTTCTCTCTCTTTTCACCCTATCCCTCACCAAAAGTGTGTTTTATCTGACTACCCCCTATAATGATCTTTCCTCTCTTTTATTACCTACATTCCCCCCCTCCCCTTCCCCTGTCCCCTTTCTCCCATCCTTTTCTCTACTATTTTTCCTCTAGGGAAAGCTAGATTTCTTTACCCAATTGAGTATGTTATTTTTGCTCTGAGCCACTTGCTTTCCCCCTCTTCCACTCCATTGAAAAAGTTTTTTCTTGCCTCTTTTATTGCAATAACTTAGCTCACTCTACTTCTCCTTTCCCTTTCTCCCAGTACATTTCTTTCTTAGGCATTAACGCTATTTTAAAATATTGTATGACTTCAAATTCAGCTTCCTCCTGTGCCTTATCTATATATGCTCCTTCTAACTGCCCTAATATATAAGACAGTTTCTATGAGCTATCATTATCATCTTCCAATGCAGGATAAAAGCAATTCAGGAACATTAAGTTCTTAGGAAAAAATTTTTTAAAGTTTTTGGATTTTGTTGCAAAAAGTCATGAACTGAATAGTAAATGGCATACAAGAACTAAGAAAAATATAAGGTAAATATCAAAGACTAATTACAAGGAACACAATAAGGACAGATTGTTTCTACACGTGAGATGTGAGAGTAAGAAGGGAGAGATGAATTACATGGAAAAGGAGAACTATTAGTTCTGGAAACCTTTCATCATAAAGAGGGATCAATACATAAACATACATCCATACATACATGTATACAAACACATTTACATATGCACATTTGCATATATATATATATATATGTGTACAAATATGCACACATCTATCTCTCTGTCTATCAATGGCAGTTAGATGGTGCAATAGAAAGAGGGATGGTCCTAAAGTCAGGAGAATCAAATTCAAATCTGACCTCAGACACTTGGTACTTACTAACTGCAAGTCAAGGTATCAATTCCCTGATGTCTGGCTTTTGAAAATGAAAGACAAACTTTATATGAGTGTGTGTGTAAGTATTGACACAGATATGTGTGTGTGTATATATATAACATATGTATATATGGTAATGTTTGCATGTGAGCATGCATATATGAATAAAGACATATATGTATATGAAGGCATATAGATTTATGGCTAATTATAACCAATCTGGGGAGATGGGAGAAAAAAACACCAAAATAAACAGTGTTCAGTAGAGAACAAAAGAAAATTGTCATCAAAACAATGAAAAGAAGGACAATTTTGAACACAATGTGATATATATATATATATATATATATATACATACATATATTACTTAGCCTTTATTGAAATGGAAATTTATTGCTCAATATCATGAATCCTCTCTGTTTTGCTGCACACATAACAATGTATGTATTTTTATTTTGTAATCTAGTTTAAAATATACATACAACCACAATGAAAGACTTTCACTTCACCTCTGCCAAAATTGAGTTATTGTTTTTAGAAAAAAAATGAAGTAGCTAAGAGTAAAATGAGCAGAACCAAGAGAACATTGCATTCAATAATAGTAATCTTGTTTTCAGAAAAAATATTAATGAAAATGTCATTTTTACTCTTTAAATACTCTCAATATAAATAACATAAGAAAGATACTATCTGTATCCAGAGAAAGAATTGACAAATAGAAGAGTGTATACTATGATTTTAAATGCACACACATATTTGTTTTTATTGTTAGCTATGTCTAGGGTCAGGGGCAAGAAAAAATAAATTTACATGATTACTTTTTATATATTTAAAAAGAATAGTAAGTGTTACATAATATATTTACAGTTTCATGTGCAACCATCTTTTAAAAATTCAGTCATTCTATGGAAATTATTTTTGCTTTCAATAAATTAAAAAAAAGACAATAGAAACCAATTCATTCTCTTTTGGAACTTATACTTTGAGTGGAAGGAAAAAAGAAAACCTAAAATAAAATTCAAATACAGGTTAAATGGAAGGCTCAGAAATTTTAGGTTTTCAGTGATGTAGATGGCAAGAACATTTTTTAGGTTATGTTAGCGGGGCGGATGATAATGTCAAAGTTCTAGAGAATTCAATGTCAGGGATGTACATGTAATGGTCTGGTGCTCATATATGAAACTGAAGGATGTAAAGATGCATTAGATTTCATTCATACCATGAGAACAATTTGTTATTGTTGTGTTATCCATCGTTAAGGCATATTTGATTCTATGATGCTTTTGAGGTTTTCCTGGAAATATATTGGAGTAATTTACCATTGCCTTGTTGAGCTCATTATACAAATAAGAAACTGAGGCAAATAGGGTTAAGTTACTTGCTCAAGGTCACACTGCTGGTGAATGTTTTAAGTCAGACTGAACTCAAGAAGATGAGTTCCAACACAAGGTCCAGGTTTCTATATACTATGCCACCTTAACTTAAGACTGTTTCTCATTAATGAGAGATACAAGTAAAGAACTGAAGATTTTTAAAAGTAAAGGACTGCTTTCTAAACCCAAAAATAATATATAATTCTAAACTGAGATTAAGCTCAAATATTCAAATAAATTTGTGATATCATTGATGTAGAAATTTCCTAAAACAATACATATTGGAGGTTATCAAAGACAGATGATCTTGGGAGCTTATTGTTCATAAGTTCCAACAAGTCTGGTAAAGAATATCTTAGTGACCCTCTACTATCTCAGAAATAAATTCACTGTCCAGGGAATGATTTGCTGAAGTAGACATGGGGTATATGGGTAAGTAACATCTAGCCCCAAGTTCTCAGAAAGTGTTTTGCTCCCAGTCTAGGTTCTTTGAGATGCTTTCCTTAGGTACAGTATAACTTCTTTATATCTTTATTTGGTCTATTCATTACATAGTCCAACATAGGAACTATGATCAGGCAATACTGGATAAATATTAATATACCCATGGAAATACAAGAAGTCAAAAATTTTTTACACCCTTTGGATAAAAACAAAGTTTTTTTTCAAACAGAGAAGAGAAAGGGAGGAGATCCTGGCCAGTTCCAAAACCATTCTTCTCGGTATTTAGTTCTTCCTTATAGCTTTTTATTGAAATCTACATCAATTTTTTGAACAATCTGATTCTAAAGTTTGATATGTCCAAGTTTATTGTCTTATACACAACCCTCATCTGTCTCCTATTCTTAGGAGACAGATTCACTTCAGTTACCTTGACTTTTCACCTTTCCTGAAAGGACCAGGTTTCTTTAAATGATTTAAACTCAAAATAGTGATTGAGATTTTTTTTAACTGATACTATAATTTCATTAAGTTATCAAAAGACATTAATAATGTGATGAGACCATTTGCCAACTCTTCTCTTAGACAAAAATAAAGTTAGTACAGAGACTAAGAAGATCAGTAAAATATTGGAAAATAGATTAATATTGAACATTAAAAATCTACAGGAAAGCAAAACAAACAAATAAAATGAAGCAGAAGTGTTCTTGAAATATGGGACACAGGCCACAATATGCTAAACAATTTTCCAGAGTGCCAACAAATCAGACTTAAATACAATGAGGAACTATTTATCAATACAAATAAAAATTCAAAGGAACAGAGATTATGTTAATATGTGGTTTTCTAAATTAATATGCAGGCCACAGGAATATTTATTATTTATATAGTTTCATGGTATCCACTTTGATTTGAGTTTGACACCACTGATAAAGAGGGCCATCTCCACAATATATTAGTAAGATAATCACCAAATTTGAAAGACTAAATAAATATTTAGAGATACATTTTCAACCAAGGTGCCTCCTGAGTCCCCTAAGATGTATCTTTAAAACTGCAGAAAATTGGACTTAACACTTTTTCTATGAGAAAGTCTTCAAATATTTGAAGCCAAATCTAACAATCATTCTGACTTTTCTCTTTACTGGATCAAATAACTCATTTTCATATAATTTGAGATTAACTTTCTTATTTTTGTGTTTATCATCCTCTGCATTTATTGATTGGTGATCATAATCAAAGAAGATAATATGGACATATACATATTGACATGATTTATACAGTTATGCTTATTATATTGAGGGGAGTGTAATGCAGATACCTTAGCCATTTTCCTTTTCTTTTTGTTTTTTTTTAGAAAGATTTGGTTTATTTTGAGTTTTGTAATTTTACCAGAATCTTGTTTCCCTCCGCCCTTGCCCTACAGAAGGCAGTCTGTTAGTCTTTACATCATTTCCATGGTATACATTGATCTAAATTGATTGTTATGAAAGATAAATCATATCCTTAAGGAAAAAAATAAAGTTTAAGAGATAACAAAATTGCATAATAATATACCGGGGGTAGGGTTTTGTCTTTGTCTTTGGTCTTTGGTCGTTGTTCAAATTCCACAATTCTTTCTCTGGATATAGATGGAATTCTCCATCACAGACAGCCCAAAGTTGTCCCTGACTGTTGCACTGATGAAATGAGCAAGTTCATCAAGGTTGATCCTCACCCCCATGTTGCTGTTAGGGTGCTAAATGTTTTTCTGGTTCTGCTCATCTCGCTCAGCATCAGTTCATGAAAATCCTTCCAGGCTTCCCTGAATTCCCATCCTTCCTAGTTTCTAATAAAACAATAGTGTTCCATGACATACATATACCACAGTTTATTGAATCATTCCTCAATTGAAGGATATTTACATAATTTCCAGTTCTTTGCCACCACAAGCAGGGCTACTATGTATATTTTTGTACAAGTGATGTTTTTACCCTTTTTCATCATCTCTTCAGGGTATAGACCCAGTAGTGGTATTGTTGGATCAAAGGGCATGTACATTTTTGTTGCCCTTTGGGCTTAATTCCAAACTGCTCTTCAGAAAGGTTGGATGAGTTCACAATGTATCAGTGCCCCAGATTTCCCAAATCCCTTCCTATATTGATCGTTGTCCTTTCTGGTCAGAATGGCTAGTCTGAGAGGTGTGAGGTGGTACCTCAGAGATGCTTTAATTTGCATTTCTCAAATAAGTTGTGATTTAGAGGAAATTTTCATATGACTATGGATCACCTTGATTTTCTCATCTGTAAAATTGCTTTTGCATATCCTTTGACAATTTGTCAACTGGGGAATGGCTTGTTTATTTAAAAAAATTTGACTCAGTTCTCTGTATGTTATAGAAATGTGTCATTCTTCAGAAAAACTAGTTGAAAAAAGTTGTTTCCCAATTTACTAAATTTCTTTTTATCTTGGTTACAGTGGTTTTGTCTGTGCAAAAGCTTTTTAATTTAATGTAATCAAAATTATGTAATTTGTTTTTAATCATGTTCTCCATCTTTTCTTGGTCATAAAGTGCTTCCCTTTCCATAGATCTGACAGATAAACTACT
The DNA here is from genome assembly GCF_037893015.1 of Macrotis lagotis. Taxonomy (NCBI): domain Eukaryota; kingdom Metazoa; phylum Chordata; class Mammalia; order Peramelemorphia; family Peramelidae; genus Macrotis; species Macrotis lagotis. The sequence goes on along the minus strand of NC_133658.1, from coordinate 923,829,660 downwards.
CCTTGATCTTTTAGTTTGCTTATAACTGTATTTTTATGTCTATATCTTATATCCATTTTGATCTTATCTTAGTATAGGGTATGAGGTGTTAGTTTAATCTGAGTTTCTTCCATACTAACTTCCAATTTTCCCAACAGTTTTTATCAAATAGAATTTTTACCCAATAGCTGGACTCTTTGGGTTTATCAAACAGATTACTATAATCATTTCATGCTATTGCACCTAGTCTATTCCACTAGACCACCACTCTATTTCTTAGCCAATCCCAGACAGTTTTGATGACTGTTGCTTTATAATATTATTTTAGATCTGGTAAGGCTAAGCCACCTTCTTTTGCATTTTTTGCATTGAATCCCTGGAAATCCTGGACTTTTTATTTATCCATATGAAATTACTTACAACTTTTTCTAACTCTTTAGAGCAATTTTTTAGAATTTTTATTGGGAGAACACTGAACAGGTAGTTTAGTTTTGGTAGAATTGTCATTTTTTATTATCTTGGCTCAACCTATCCATGAGCAGTTGATATTTGCCTACTTATTTAAATATGATTTTATTTGAGAGAGAAGTGTTTTATAATTGCTTTCAAAAAATCTTTGATTCTGCCTTGGCAGATAGATTCTCAGGTATTTTATATTATCTAAGGTTACTTTGAATGAGAATTCTCTTTCTAGTGCTGCATTTTACTAGTCATATATAGAAATGTTGAGAATTTATGAGGGATTATTTTATATCCTGCAGCTTTGTTAAAGTTGCTAATTGTTTATAATACTTTTTAGGTGAAATATTGGGATTCTCTAAGTATACTATCTTCAAAGAGTGAGAGTTTTGCTTCTTTCTTCCCTATTCTAATTCATTCTATTTCTTTTTGTTCTCTTATTGCTGAAGTAAAAATTTCTAATATACTATTGAATAGTAGTAGTGATAACTGACATCCTTGTTTCACCCCTGAATGCCTCTAGCCTATCCCCATTGCATATAATGCTTGTTGATGGCTTCAGACAGATACCACTTATTATTCTAAGGACCAATCCATCTATTCCTATTCTCTCTAGTGTTTTTAGTAGAAATGGGTGCTGTATTTTGTCAAAAGTTTTTTCAGCATCTATTTATATAATCATATGATTTCTCATAGGTTTCTTATTGATATATTTTATTATACTAACAGTTTTCCTAATATTGAACCAACCCTGCATTCCTGGGATAAATCCTACTTGGTCATAGTGTATTATATTAGAGATAAGTTTTAGTAATCATTTTGCTAATAATTTTTTAAGATTTTTTTCCATCTACATTCTTTAGGAACCTAGGCCTATAATTGTCTTTCTCTGTCTTAAGTCTTCCTGAATTATGCATCATCACCATATTGGTGTCATAGAAAGAGTTAGGCAGAGTTCCATCTTCACCTATTTTTCCAGAGTTGATATAGATGTGGAAATACTTGTTCCTTGAATGTTTGATAGAATTCACTTGTTAATCCATGTGGCCCTGGAGATTTTTTCTTAGGAATTTCAATAAGGGCTTGTTGAATTTCTTTTTCTATGATAGGCATGTTTAGGTATTTAATTTCCTCTTCATTTAACCTGGACAACATATTTTCTTGTAAATGTTCATCCATTCCAATTAGATTGTCATATTTATTGGCATTGAGTTGGACACAATAATTCTGCATTTTTATTTTGATTTCTCCTCCTTGGTGGTGAGTTCATCTTTTTTTTTTATTTATGATACTATCAATTTGGTTTTCTTCTTTCTTTTTTGAAATAAAATTGACCACAGTTTTATCAATTTTATTTTTTTCATAAAACCAACTCTTGGTTTTATTTATTAGTTCAACAGTTTTCTTGCTTTCAATTTTATTAATTTCTCCTTTAATTTTTAGAATTTCTAATTTGTTATTTAATTGGGGGGGTTTATTTTTTCTTTCTCTAATTTTAGTTGCATATCTAGTTCATTGATTTCATCTTTCTCTAATTTAATTCATGCAAACATTTAAAAATATAATATATACCCTGATAGCTACCTTGAGTGAGTCCCATAGGTTTTGCTATGCTGTTCCATTATTCTCATTATCTTGGATGAAATAATTGATTCTTTCTATAATTTGATGTTTGATTCACTCATTCTTTAAAATGAGGTTATTTAACTACCAATTAGTTTTGGGTCTATATCTCCCTGGCCCAATATTGCATATGATTTTTATTGCATTGTTATTTGTGAAAGATGGATTCACTATTTCTGCCTTTCTGCAATTGATCATTAGGTTTTTATGCCCTAGTACATGGTCAATTTTTGTGTAAGTGCCATACTTCAGAGAAAAAGATATATTCCTTTCTATCCCCATTCAATTCCCTCCATAACTCTATTATATCTAGGTTTTCCAACAATCTATTTACCTTCTTAACTTCCTTCTTCTTTATTTTATGATTAGATTTATCTAAATCTGAGAGTGGGAGCTTAAGGTCTCCCACTAGTGGAGTTTTGCTGTCTATGTCTTCCTGTTGCTCTTTCAACTTTTCCTCTAAGAATTTGGATGCTGTCCAACTGGGTGTATACATATTTAGTATTGAATTTACTTTATTGTCTGTGGCACCTTTTAGATGACTATAGTTTCCTTCCTTATCTCTTTTAACACTATTTTTGTAGCTGCTTTGTCTGAGATAAGGATTGCTACCCCTGATTTTTTCACTCCAGCTAAAGCAAAATATATTTTGCTCCAACCTTTTTACCTTTACTTTAGATGTATCTCTCTTCTTCAAATGAGTTTCTCATAAGCAGCGTATTGTAGAATTCTGGTTTTTAATCCACTCTGCTATCTGCTTACTTTTTATGGGAGACTTCAACCCATTCACATTCACAGTTATAATTACTAACTCTTTATTGCCCTCCATGCTATCTTCCCTCTGTTTGTATTTTTCCCCTTTTTTCACTTTGTCCATATTCCCCAGTATTTTGTTTATGAATACTTCCACCTTTAGTGCATTTGCCCTCTAATATCCACCCCATGCCCTTTATTTCTCTTTCCCTTTTCCCCTTCTTCCTTCCCTTCCTTCTGTTAGTTCCCCTTTTACTCCCCCTACCACTGCCCCCTCATTACTTTTCCCCTTTTAATACTTGAAAAGTAAGATAAATTTCTTAACTGACTGTGTGTAAGTTAACTTTATGCCAAGTCTGATGAGATGAAGATTCAGGTAGTTCTCACCTCTTCCCCCCCCATTACAATATGTCTTTTTTACCTTTTAATGTAATGAGATTTATGCAATTCAATCTCCTCCATCCTCCCATCTTCTTACTGTCCCCTTTTTAAGGAGATATTGTTTTTATATCATTCTATCTGAGTCAAAGAAAAGTCATGAGTGTCTATCACTTGTGGCTAAGTTGCAATTTCTCATGAGTTATGAGAATCTTGGGGCACCTCGGTGGTACAGTGGATAGAGCACCAGCCTTGGAGTCAGAAGTACCTAGCTGTGTGGCCTTGGGCAAGCCACTTAACCCAACTTCCTTTGAAAAACCTAAAAAAAAAGATTTATGAGAATCTTTCTCTCAGGTGGGGATATAGCCAGTTTCATCTAATTGGATAGCAGTTTTTTTCTTTAGCCTTTTTTTAACCTTTACATGTGTCTCTTGAGTCTCCTATTTGATGTCCAAATTTTCTATTTAGCTCTGGTCTTTTCTTCAGGAAATGTTGGAAGTCTCCCATTTCAATAAATGTCCATCTTTTCTCCTGGAAGAGAAGGCTCAGCTTTTCTGGGTAGTGGATTCTTGGCTGCATTCCAAGCTCCCTTGCTCTTCAGAATATCTCATTCCAAGCCCTTCAATCCCTTAAGGTTGATGCAGCCATGTCCTGCATAATCCACACTGTAACTCCTTGGTATTTAAATAGTTTCTCTCTGACTGCTTGCAGAGTTTTCTCTTTTATCTGATAGTTCTGGAATTTGGCCACAGCATTCCTTGGTGTTTTCATTTTAGGATGTCTTTCTGGAGGGGATCAATGCATTCTTTCAATAACTATTTTTCCCTCTGGTTCCATGATATCAGGGCAGTTTTCCATCACTAAATCCTGTAGTAAAAAGTCTAAACTTTTATCCTCTTTAATGTTTCCAGGAAGACCAATAATTCTCAGGTTTTTACTTCTCAATCTATTCTCAAGGTCAGTGGTTTTGTTGATGAGGTATTTTACATTTTCTTCTATTTTTTTGATTTTGTTTAACACATTCTTGCTTTCTCATGTAGTCATTAGTCTCCATAGACTCCATTTTTTTAGAGAAGAATTTTCTTCATTTACCTTTTGCAACTCCGTTTCCAATTGGCCAATTCTATTTTTGTAACAGTTTTCCATTTGGTCAATTGAGGTTTTGAGAGAATTATTTTCTTTTTGCTTTTGTCCAGTTGTATTTTACAATGATTTGTTTTCTTGCTGCAAGGTGTTAATTTTCTTTCCCAAATTTTCCAATTGATTTTTAAACTCCTTCCTGATTTCTTCAAGGCAGTCTGTTTGTGCTGGAGAGCAGATCATATTCTGCTCAGAGGTTCTGGGTCTCTCTGAGTTAGGGTCTTTTCCTTCTAGGAATTTTTCTATGGACCCTCTTTTTTGCTAGCCTTGTTTCATTTTCCTAAGCCTTTTATTGGAGAGGGGCTGGTTCACAGAGGTTTGGTGTTACACCCCTAGAGGCTTTTCTCACTGGGTTTAGTAACTCCAAGTGGGCTGTCCAGTAGGCTGTGTTGGTTGCTTTCTCTGGAGTGTGTGTGATCTTGATTTGAGGCCCTCTTCCTTGACCTAGAGGGAGTGGTTGAAGGTACTGAATACTTTTATCTTTGAACAATGGTGGGCATTGCCCTCCACAAGATAATTCCTCTCCCTATTCATAACTGAGGGAACTCTGCTGCTCACAGCTGAGCCTGGGACAGAGGTGGGATTGATGTCTGCAACTCTCCCATACTGGAACTCACCCTCCAGTCCTGCTGGCAAACTCCACACCATCGGTGCCACAACTAATGCCTTGGCTCCCCAGTTGGCCCACACCCCCATGGTTGATTAGGTTAGTCCTGCTCTCATGCTCTCAGACTCTCACCTTGTCCTGTGCTCCCTGCAGAGTCTGCCCTCTTCACCTGGGTTCAGTCATGATCCTGGAAGACAAACCTTACGGTAGATATTCTCCTAGCTTCTCTTTCTGGATTTCTGTTAAGAGGTTTATTTCATATTATATATGAGGGAAGATCAGGAGACTTTAACATAGTGCCTGTCTTCTCTCTGCCATCTTGGCCAGAAGACCTGTCCCATTTGCCTTTTCCAGAACTGTGTCACCCCTTCACCTGATTAATAGAAAATAAGACTTCTGGTGATATCTGGATACTATGGGAGCTCTTGGCCTTATGGATATTGCTTCATTTTCCCATCAACATGGTGTTGTGGCAACCAGCAATGCTGAATCACATGTCAGTGTATGATTTCCCATGGCAACCATACAGGATAAGCAAGTTGTCTCATGATGGTACAATTGTCGGTGGTGTGTTTTTATGAACCATTCAACATTCAATTGGCAATGTAAATGGTAGGACTATGTCAATGTTCCTCTCACAGGTGTATGACTCTCTGTTCTGGTGGTAAAAATTCATAGACAGCCAGAACTGCAATTCCTTCTCAGAGTGAACCCTTTCCAAAACGATCCTGCCATTCAACAACAAAAGGGAATTCTGCCTGGGGCCCTCACCAGCTTTTTCAGAACTGGTGGCAGTATTGTACTGGTTGACTGGTAGCACCCATCTCCAGCACTCAGAATTTGGGCATCTTAATTTTCTACATTATTGGAGGCTATTACTATTTCTTCCAAAATGTATTTGCTTATCTCTCAGGACCCACTGACTCATACATGGCATAATCTTTGAGACAGACTTTTGATACTGACATAATTTTCCAGTTAGAAAAGAGGAGATAATTGCAAGAAAGAAGAAGAAAAAAAAAACAACAGACAAGGAACAAAAGCATATGGGCCACTGAAAAGTGTCTTTTGCTGTTGAAATCTTTCTGTGCCTTGCCCTTCAAGATCTTACTCTCTTTGGAAGACTCATAGACACCACTTTCTGACTCCCCTAAGTGGGCAGTTTCCACCATAAAAGTTTGGAAATCCCAGACAGTAAGGACATCAGGGCAACAAAATGGCAACTGGAAAGAAAAACCACCTGCTGGAGAAAAGACTCAAAGTCTGCAATTCTTTATCCTAAAGTCCTGAGTAAGGGCAAAGGGAAAGGATGACTTACATTGACATTACTGCTTAACAATATTCTTTGAACAATCTTGTGGTTGATGAGGGTTCAACCAGGGCCACCTCCAAGATGAACGATGATATGGATTTGAACCTGTGAGATTGACACATGCTCTAAGTCAGGGGAAGGAATGTAGGAACAGAGGATATCATCATGCACCTTCCCTCATGGTCTTCCTCTCTCCTGATTCATGTTCTTGAGTATGAGGTGTATGAGGTAACACTGCAAGACTAGGAACACTGGGATGAGGACTTGATGAAGCCTTTAAAGGGCTGCTTCACTACCTTTAGTGTCTACCAGACAACCAACTTCTATCTGTGGCTCCCAGAAGGTGAAACATATGCAGCAGCCACCCTGGACCAAACCATCTTGGCACTTGGGCCAAACCATAATGAAAATAATTAACAGGTCTTAAAAATGTTGCAGACTTAAGAGAATTTCTACCATAAGCCTGTGAAGACAGAATGGATAAATGAAAATTATTTGTTCCAAACATCAGGAAGGCAAATGAATCCAGCCTCTGAGCTTAGTCTACCCCTGGACCATCTCCATTCATCTTAACTTTTTACCTCTCCCCTTCTTTCAATCTAGAAGAGAGTGAAATTCAGGGTATTACATAATTTTCTTCATTTAAATTTATCTCACGGGCAAGTTAAGATATCATTTTATAATGAAGGATGAAAAAAGAACATTGTATTCCTGATATGCTTCATTACTATTTATTTGAAATCAGTGGATGTGATTTATTTCATGCTGCAATCAATACCTATATGAATAATTATATAAAATGCATAACACCAAGTCACAGTCTTAAAAATGGCAGAGTTGGTCATGAAAGGTATAGGGACTGGAATGGATCTGTGATTTCATAGGCTAACTTATCAACTGCTTCTCTTTCACTTATATTCTTTAAAGAGTGTCCTAATACTTAAATGACCTATTCAGGGTCACATATAACAACATAACACATTACATGAAATCAGTGAAGGTTGATAAAAGTTAACAAAAGTCATTACTGAAAATGATATAGGGGTATAGTGAGACATTTATTCACTTTTTTGGCACTATAAATATTAAACACCTTTTGGATATCAATTTAGAATTCACAAGAAAAATCAATAGATTGTGCATAATTTTAACTATGTGAGATATTAATCGTCATATCGCTCAAACACAACAATTATAAAAGTAAAGATAGGTGAATATTCATAACACCACTATCACAACAAAAACAATATGGGAGGATAATCACTATATTAAGAAAATATATTGTAGGGTAGTGGAGGCAAGGTGGCAGAGAGAAGTCAGAAAATTGCTGGAGATCTTTCCTTCAGAATCAATGATATATCAAACCTCTAAGTGAATTCTGGCATCACAGAAGCTAGGAAAAAAAGATAGAGTGAGACAATTTTCCAGTTTAAATAAATTTAGAAGGACTTCAGGAAAGATTTGGCCCCTTGGGTAAAAGGGGGTGAGCAACCTAGTGCAGATAGGGAGTGGGCAAGCCAGCAGTGGGCTCTTAACCCTAGCACACATCAGCAATTGAGGTCCCTTGATCCCAGGTCAGCAGGCCAGTGACATAGCAAGCTGGTTAGTTGTAAAGCCTCCATCCCCCAGCATAGAAGCCATATAATGAGGCTTGAAATTCCTCCACAACAGACACAGTAAACCTAACCACCCCAGTGTAGTGAGCAAGTCACTCTCAGCTGAGGACCCACTGTGGAAAGCCAGGAAACAGACAAATGGCCCCCAGCCACAGAAAGTTGTTTAGGTTCCCTGGAGAAGAGCTCAGATTTTAAAAACACAAAAAAACCCCCAGAAAGAGGCTAATCATAGAAAACAATTATGGTGATGGAAAATCAAATTTTAACTGAGAAGAAGAAAATGGCAAAATACCTACTTAAGAAGACACAAAAAGAAAATGAATTTTTGTCTTTGGGCAAAAATCTTGAAAGTGTTCCAAAAGGATTTAAAAAATCAAGTAAGAGAGGTAGCAAAAAATTGGGAAAAGCAAAGAGAGTTGTGCAGGAGAACAATGAGATAAAAGAGTCAACACCTCTGAAAAGGAAGAACAAAAAATGTACTGAAAAATTCCTTTAAAAAAAGAATTGACCAAATGGAAAAGGGGATACAAAAGCTAATGGAAGAAAATAAATCCTTTAATATTAAAATTGGGTAATTTGAGGTAAATGACACTTCAAGAAATCAAGAATCAGTCAAAGAAAATCAAAGCAATGCAAAAATAGAAGAAAATATAAAATAATACATTAGAAAAGCATCAGAACGGGAATTAGACTGAGAGAAAATATAAGAATTATTGGACTACCTGAAATGACCCAATTTAAAAAAAAAAGGAACTCAGATGTTATCTTTCAAGAAATTATCAAGGATATCTGACCTAATAGTATAATACAGATGGTTAAATAGTCATTGACTGAATTCACTGATCACTTCCTGAAAGAGAATGCAAAATAAAATCTCAATGGAATATTTTAGGCAAATTCCAGAATTATCGGGTCAAGAAATAAAGGTATCCAGAAAGAAACAATTTAAATATAGTTTGCATTATATTTTAACACCATCATTATTAAATGATCAGAGGACCTGGAATAAGTTATTCAAGAAGGAAAAAAGATCTTTAATGACAGAATAGGCAACTCTACAGAAAAACATTCAGGGAAATCAGATGGACTTTCAATGAAATAGGAAACTTTAAAATTTGCTGATGAAAAGACCAGAGTTGAACAGGAAATATGATGTTTGAATTCAAAACATGAGAGATGATTAAAAATGTAAACAAGAAAGAAGAAAAAAGGAAAGTTTATTCAACTATTTACATAGGAATAAAAAATATGTGACTCCTGAGAACCATATTTCTATAAGGACAGTTAATGATTTTTGTCCTTCATTCTTGAAGAAGACAAGGACATCAGGGATCTGATTCCATGACAATCACGAAAATTTAATTTGAGTGATATCAGGTGAGGGGCAGGGTTTGTAGGGAGCTGTGCTAAGTCACCAGCATCACTTTCTCCTCTAGAGCCATCTGGTTCTTAAAAAGATATGAATGAGGATGACCGGAGATGGCTCTGGATGGGAGGAAATCAGAGTCAAGTCACTTGCCCAAGGTCACACTAGTGTCAATTATCTGATATTCTCCTGACTCCAATGCTGAAACTCTATCCATGTCAACACCTGCCTATTAGTTAGTAAGAACTAAGACAGAAGCATACATTGACATAAATTAATTTTGATGTATGATTAAAAAAATAAAAGCAGAAAAATATGCATTTAATCTAAAATCAAATGCCAAACACAAAAAGAAAATTAAGGAATCAGAGAAGAAATGATCAAAGTAGAAAACACTTTTCAATTGATAGAAATTTGGGGAACTATGATTATCAAAAATTTTCTCATCTTTCATGTCATTACTTTCCATAATTATTTTGTCTCTTATAAAGAAAACCAAAAATGTTCTACGGAATTCTTTGGAACTGGATATTATATAAATAATAAAATGCAATTTTAAACATTTTACAGAAAATTTTTGAAACTCTCATATCTATATGTCATTTAAATCCATAACTACAACTACAATACATCTGTATGAACTGAGAACCAAATCGCTTCTCAGAATATTTGGATTTTTCCTCTTCAACACTTTGATTGCATAAAGATGACTTATTTGATTCTTTTGAGGGAACCTGAGAGATAATGAATTCTATAGCCATAATACAAATTCAAACACACAAACACACATGCACATTAATTAATATTTCTTGAGCTCCAAACCAGTATAACTGAGTGGACTAATTGGCATGTTGCTTTTTACTACCCAGAGAAAATTACAACAGTACAAACATCTCTGCCTCTCTGTTTGACTGATTACCATGAATGCTGTCCCCAAGGAAATGCAAGAAATATCTACCAAGTGTGCAACTGATCTATAAAGCCATCCTGTCAAACTTGCTGTCCAACTTTAGCTACAAATATAATTGAGAAAATGGAAGGGAAATATGCTTCTCAAAAAAGTACAATAGAATTATGATGGCCAGAAAACAATGGGAATTTTATAATTTTCTGCCAATTTAGAATGAGTTGGATGGATTCTAGAGGTCTTTTTCAAGGAAAAAAAGAATTCAGTAATATCTTTATGCAATACAGACTAGAGAAAGTAATAGCAAGACATGTTGCCTTATTCAGGTAATGTACAATGAATTTGAATGGAATGCTTATTTTTCCTTTTGTTTTCACTTCTCTCCTTCCCTCCCTCTCTCCCTTTCTTCCTTCCTTCCTTTCCTTCTTTCTTTCTTTCTTTCTTTCTTTCTTTCTTTCTTTCTTTCTTTCTTTCTTTCTTTCTTTCCTTCCTTCCTTCCATTTTCCTTCATCCCTCTCTTCCTTTCTTCCATTCTGTTTCTTTGTTATTTGTTTGTATGTATGTTTGTTTCTTTCCTTCCTCCCTTCTTTCTTCCTTTTATTATGCCTTTCTTCCTCCTTTCTTTCTTCCTTTCTTCCCTCCTTCCTCATTTTTCTTCCTTCCTTCCTTCCTTCCTTCCTTCCTTCCTTCCTTCCTTCCTTCCTTCCTTCCTTCCTTCCTTCCTTCCTTCCTTCCTTCCTTCCTTCCTTCCTTCCTTCCTTCCTTCCTTCCTTCCTTCCTTCCTTCCTTCTTTCCTTTCTTCCTTCCTATCCTTGCTTCTTTCACTCCTTCCTTTTATCCTCCTTTCTATTATAAAGAAAGTGGTCATTTGTTGAAGTGCTTACATAGAAATATTTGTCTACTTTCTGAATGCAAAAGGGGATGGAGGAGAAAAAGGGAACATGATTCAGAAATGAAAATAAAAATGAGTTATATGTGTACATGAGTACATGTGTACAATTTATAGTGCATGAGAGCATGAGTATATGTATGTATGTTTGAATAAATGTATCTATGTATGTATTTAAATTTTTATGAAAATTAATGTGTCAAAACCTGATTCTTTTCCTTTAAAAATGTTTTCATAGGGTCGCTAGGTGGCATAGTGGATAAAGCACCCGCCCTGGAGTCAGGAGTACCTGGGTTCAAATCCAGTCTCAGATACTTAATAATTACCTAGCTCTGTGGGCTTGGGCAAGCCACTTTAACCCTGTTTGCCTTGCAAAAAACTAAAAAAACCTAAAAAATAAAAAAATAAATAAAAATGCTTTCATGGAGAATTAATGATCAAGAGAGAGCTGGATAATAATTGTGGCAGTCTTGGATCATTAATATTGACAGAATTCTTTAGGGATGTAGTGGGCATGAGAGAAAGGTATGTCTGAGGACAATTTGCTCCCTTGACTGCCATTCCATATGAGACAGATTTAGAGACAGGCCTTTCATTCTGATTGCATCATGAGTCAGAATAGAAGAAAATTGATATGATTAGATCAGGAGAGCCAGTGACCATCTATGGTAAATGTCAAATAAAGAGAGACTATTCACAGGAGCAGAGTAATAGAGAGGAACAGAGAGAGGAGCCAAAGTAGCAGACTTCATCATATTCCTGTCCATCTATGGGGGAAATATATTTTTCTATGAGCCTCCAACATTCACTTGCAACTTTGATTCAGTGGAAAAATGTATAGAAGGCAGTGACAGGAGAAACAAACATATAGTACCTTTCTACATTGCCACCAAATGCAAAGAATCTGTTTTAACTATGATTTTTTTTTTACTTCTGTCTTTATCTTCTCTGTTATTTACAGATATTCATAAAGATAAGATGTCTATGGCAAAGAAATACAATGATAAATTAAGACTGCTTCTCAATGAACTTTAAAACTTCAAGATATCAATTTTGTACAGGGTTTCTGGCCTAGGTTAGATTATCTATACTGATAAATTAATTTATAGATAATTAATACATTATAGAAAAAAGGAAATCAATTTGGTATCATTGGTTCCATTACTTTGCACCCATTCCTTAATTATTCTGGTTTTAATCGACAGAATTCTTAGGTACAGAAATATACTTTGCCAGTACAAGACTACACTTCTCAAATAATTATTAATGTTTTTCCTTTATAGTTAACTGGACATAGCCAGAGTCACAGAGTCAGAAAAAGGTAGTCCAGTATTCTTATGAAGTAATGATTAAAATGCAATACTGACTTTTCATCTTAACAAAGAGTATATAATTTATAATCTCTGACTAATGGACTGTGTAATTTCTTTTTTGAATACCTAAGTCACTCCCTTAATCTGAAAATGACTAACTTTACCACCATTGTCACTGAATTTCTCCTTTTGGGGTTTTCTGACACCCTAGAGCTGCAGATCTTATATTCTTTGCTTTTCTTTCTACTCTACTTAGCTGGCTTGATGGGGAATCTCCTCATTGTCATCATCACCACCTTTGACAGGAGACTCCACACCCCCATGTACTTTTTCCTTAGGAATTTGTCCATTGTGGATACCTGCTACATATCACTCACAGTTCCCCTAGCATCCATTAACTCCCTAATGAACAACAGGGTTATTTCATATTCTGGATGTGCAGCTCAGATATTTCTGATGGTCTTCATGGCTTATGTAGAGTTTACATTGCTCACCGTCATGGCCCGTGATCGCTATGTTGCCATCTGCCACCCACTTCATTACACAATGATCATGCGTCCCAGTGTCTGCATGAAGATGACTTTAATATGCCTGGTCACTGGCCTTTTTTATTCAGGGTTCCATACTGGTTACACATTTCGATTGTCTTTCTGTCAATCCAATGTGATCCATCAGTTCTTCTGTGATATTCCCTCTCTCCTCAAGATCTCTTGCTCAGACACATTCAGCAACATGTTATCCTTATACGCCTTGACTGTGGTGATTGGGGCTGGCTGCTTTGCCTTCATCACTGCTTCTTACATCAGAATATTTTCCACTGTGTTGAAATTTCCAGTGAAAGAAGACCAGAGAAAAGCCTTCTCTACTTGTGTTCCCCACATCATTGTGGTTTCTTTGTTCCTTTTTACAAGTTGCTATGTGTATCTAAAACCAATTTCAGATTCTGGGTCAACCAAAGAAATAATCCTTGCAATATTTTATTCCATAATACCTCCCCTTTTGAACCCCATTATATACAGCCTGAGGAATAAGCAGATAAAAGAGGCTTTAAGGGTAATAATGAAGAGGAAGATTTTGTTACCTAATCAAGCATAAGTTATCATACCATCCCACTGTTGGTGAACTTGATTCATCTGTCAATGACAAATTCTATTACGATATATTTTTTTTGTTCCTGATACTGTGGAATTATGAGATGTTCTTTACATCTTGATAGGTAGAGATGAATTGCTCATCTAAATGAATAGAAAGTCCTTAGATTTGCCTTTGATTTTATCAGTTCCATAATTATCGTTTTGAGGCATATTCAATACCTCAAAATAATATCATTCTTTATACTGACTTTCGGAGTACTGCTTATGATATTTAGATAAGGATTCTATGCCACATAGGATTCATAGGCTTTTCTTTACAATTCAAGTATGCACAGATCAGTCTGATTCCTTAGAACAAGATTGACTTCGTCTCCACTTTATGTGTCTGGGTGTTATCCTAGAAGGTCAATGCAGTGCTTTTCTTTTTTTAAATAACATGATGAATTTTTGCTTTGATCTAATATGAAATCGTGATCAACATTGCATGTAGCCTCCAAATGGCAAGCCACTCTTGTATCTTTGCCAAAAAAAAGAATCAGTCGTGATTAAAAAACTGAGCAACAATAACATCTACATTTGATATGAAAATACTCTTTTTTAATGTAGAAATTCAACGTATTTTTTCCAAAGAGTTAATAAGAATCTACAGGGAGCGATGGTAAGACTGATATGAACTTATACCAACTCGATTCTACCCATTTTTCTGATTCCAATTTTACTCTTCTTTCCACTAATTCTTGCTATTTCCCTAAAGACTGGAAAACAAAACAAAACAAAAATACAAACAAGGATGAGACTATGAATTTTCAAAAAGAAAATAAGAGTAAGAAAAATTAATATAGTAAAAGTAAAAAAGAGAAAGTGAGATGAATCTGCATTTTAATATAGGGGGAAAGAGTTTCGATATTACCACACAGATATTGTGGAACTGAACTTGAGAAAAGGTTTCCATTATTAAAATATAAATTGGGAGAAACTTAAAAATACACGGAGTTAGAGGAAAGAAAGTTTCAACTCTAGGGGCAGCTAGGTGAGCAGTGGATAGAGCACTGGAAGTGGAGCCAGGAGGACCTGACTGTAAATATCTGCTGTCACTTGCTACCTAAGTGACCCTGCACCATTAACTTAACTATGAGTACCAAAAATATGTTATGCTGATCCTGCTGCATAATTCTACTCTGTAAAAAATATTATTGAATGAGAAATGTGACTAAAATATAGTATAATTACATGATTGTAACTTATAACAGCATCATGTCTTTTAAGGAAAGTCAGGAATTTTTTGTTCAATATTTCAGAATAAAATCAAATGGATAAAATAGTGTTATCTTATTATTCCTGACCTGCTGCATTTCAGAGAAAATAATGTCACCAGCAACAACAAGAAAAGAAATGTGGGACACATTTAAGTCATAAAACTAATCAAGAATGGCTATCTTGAGTGTGAAGGTGCAATGCCTTTCTGTTATCCAGTTAATTACCCATAGGATAGATATGATAGTAACGAAATGTAAGAATTAATCCAAGTTCTCTGTTTTTGACTATTTGCAGGAACTGGATAATAAAAAAGGAGTGGCATTTGAAAATACTCTTATAATTTCTCATGTCATGCATCTAGGCACTCTCTACTGTTGTGGAATGGAAAAAAAGAAAGGCCTTTCTCACTCTTTCACTAAAAAGTCTTTATGTTTAGATCTACATTAGTTTATTCTGCATGAATGATATATATAAATGGCCTAAAATCATATAATGCATTTCTCAGTTGAGGCTCTGTATTCAAGGCAATAGATGAAGAGCTATCTATTGTATACATCTTGATATATATTTGATTATGTTATTATGTTGACAATAAATTAAGTTGCTGAATCATCTACATTCTGATTCTTTCTTTGAAAGCAAGAATATTTGATGTGTGAATATATTAGGGATTGAATAAGATTTGAGGACCTTTAGAGAAATTCCTATGGAGAGGAAAAGTACCTGTCTTAATTATTTCTTAATTTAGCTATCATAGGTGAGATCTTTATATTAAAAATGAATAATGGGGGGCAGCTAGGTGGTGCAGTGGATAAAACATCGGCCCTGGAGTCAAAAGTATCAGGGTTCAATTCTGGTCTCAGACACTTAATAATTACCTAGCCGTGTGGCCTTGGGCAAGCCACTTAACCCCATTTGTCTTGCAAAAAGAAATCCTAAAAAAATGAATAATGGTATCCAATACAATTTAACTGTCATATATTTAGTACACAGTTGGCGCTTTGAATTTCCAAAAACGATTCCTCCATACTGGAAACTACTATGCATTTTTGGGAGAAAAGAAACCTGGATGAACAAGGTTAATTTGACCTCTACAATGAATAAATAATGTAAATAGTTACAAAATTTAATAACTTTACTTTCTTATATTTAACTTACAATTACTTTCAAAATTTTTCTAAAACTATCAGAATCCTGCAATTTAGTTTAGAAAGAAAATACTACTTTGGAAGAAAATACTACATTTTCACATGGACATTCAATTAATTTCGCTTCTCTGTAGCATTTTCTTTCTATGAAGGAAAAGAATGAACTAAAGTTGAAATCTTCCTCACATACTTAAAATGTACGTGATTTATCTTCCTATCCAAATTCAGACACAGTATGGTATGATATAAAGAATCCTAAATTTCTCTGGGAGATCTCATTTCCAAATCCAGATCTTCTTATTATCCTTTTGCTATTTGTATGCAAGTCATTTTGTTCCCCTGACCCTTGATTCCTGGAAAACAAAGGGAATGAACTAAATGGTGTCTAAGTTTTCTACATCTAATTCAAGAGTTAAATTATTTAAAATTCAACAAGATTTTTGATTGTCTGAGAATTGTTTCCTTATGCATTACATTGAAATAATTTCCCCCAATAAGAAAATTCTGAGGGGATGTTTGTGACTGAAATCTTTCTTGCATTCATTAAACTGAGTCTCTATCCAGGATGAATTCTTTAATTTTGAATAAAGTGTCTTCTGAGTCTAAAGACTTTCCTCCATTGATTACACTACAAAAACATTTCTCTCCACTGTGACTTATTATGTTCTGTTTCCCCCTTTTGCTGAATGCTTTCTCACATTCATGGCATTTAAACAGTCTCTCAACAATATCTCTTTTATTTCCTATAAGATTTTCTTTTTCCTAATGTTTTTCCTAGATGCACTGTGTCCTGTCTCTCATTTTTTTTGATTGTCATGTTTGTCAAGCTTTTCTTTAAACAGATAAAGCAAGATATAGTATTTAATAAAATAAAATGGTGAGATGAATTTTCAAGAAATCAACAGCCACATGTCACATTTACTCATGCTTGGTTCAATAAAAACATACAATAGAAACAAAACATGTCTTACCATATAAAACTTTCAACCTATAATAATACTGTACTTTAATTATGTTCGTGTCTTCAAGTCTAACATTAAATTAAAAAAATTAAACACTATTATGGCTTTGAAGAGCACTTTATAATAAAATAATTCCTACTTTTTCTTTGTAGAAAAGTCAAGCATTTCCAAAATTCAGATTTCTCTTAACAGTATTTTACATAAAAGGAACACTCAAATAATTTGATTATATATTAACCTCAGAAAATGCTGACACATAAAGTTCAGCTAGTCAGGCAACTAACCATAGTGCGAAACAGAAAAGCAAAATAAAATAAACAAAACTTTATAAGTAAATTTCAAAAAATTAAGTTCACCTTCTACAATAAAAAAACAGAAAATGTAGCAATTTGCTTAAATAAATAAGCTGTGTTTCATGACACTTTATTATAAGGTCTGTATACCAGAACAGCTATAAACAGTTAATGACTCTTATTAAGAAATTACTGTAATAAATAACACAGGCTAAACAGAAGTGCATATTCTGAATTCCTATTGGTTGTAAACATTTGGCCTTATACTTCTCTTATCTTCATGTACATTACAGATGTGTACCAAATTCAGCATTCATCACCAATTATAGTTGGGATTATTTTTAAGAATTGTGTACAATATGGAAAATATGAAAATACTCATAAATAAAAAATGCTTTAGGAACAAATTGATATTTTCATGCATTTATGTATAATCTCATGTAAATTTCAAGTCAAGAATTTTTTTCCTGTAAAAATTTCAATTTCAAATAATAAATGAGAATCAATAAAAACCCAAAATAAACTAGTTTAAATGAATAAAAAAAGAATATCTACTGTTTTAGAATATCTAGTGTTTTAGTGCAGATGTTTCAGAATGTTGTATTTTTATGGAAATATGGGGAAAAGTTTTCATAGTAAAAGGTATTCAAGACACCTGTATTGATTTAAGTGATAAACCAATTGGACTAAGAAACTATGGGATGCCTATAGGCTCAGAATGCTTGTTAAAGGGGACCTCCCTACTATGGTTAAAAAAAAAAAACCCTCCTGAGGAATGCTGGCCAAGATGGTGGAGAGAAGCCAGTCACTGTGCTAAGGTCTCCTGGCTTTACTTCAGAAGTAATATGAATCAATCTTCTTAACAGAAATTTGATCTACAAAACCCAGAAAAAGAATCTAGGAGAAGAACATCTCCCAACAAAGACTGATTCAGGGGAGCGTGGATGAGCCGGGGGCACAGAGCAAAGAGTCAGCCCAGGGGCAGTGGGGTGAAGCCCAGGGCTAACCTGAGAACAGTCATGAAAGTTCTGGCTGTGTAAGTGGTGACCCAGTAGCTCCAGTGGAGTTAGTGGGGTAGTTACAGCAAAGACAGTTGTGGACATGGGTCTGCTCTGCTTAGCTGGTCTGGAGGACCAGAGCCACAGGCTCCATACTTTCAGGTGAGTCTTCTTCCCAGAACAAACATGGTAACAGCTCCCCCCATCCCCCCAGGCTCAGGTGTAGGCAGAAGATATCATATATAAATATAAAGAATAGCTTACATAATAGATTTGAACTTTGATGTGCAACTATGCTTCAAAAATTCTATTGTTCTATGGAAATATTAGTTTTTTCCTACAAAATAAAATTAAAATAAAATAGAAGCAAAAGGAAAATGTAAAAAAAAAGTTCAACATAAGGTAAAAGGAAGGTTCAGAAATTTTAATTTTTCAGTAAGGACGATGGCAAGAATATTCTTAGGTTGCATTACTTGCTCAGATCAATGATATTAAAAATCTAGAGATTTGATGGCACGGATATATATGGGAGCCTCTAGTGGTCATATATGAAACTGAAAGATGTGGAGATGAGTTAGATTTCATTCATCCCATGTGAACAATTTGTTATTGCTGTTGGTTAGCCATTGTTAATTCATATCTGACTCTGTGATACCTTTTGAGGCTTTCTTGGAAAGAGACTAGAGGAGCATTTCCTTGTTGAGTTTATTTTACAGATAAGGAAACTGCAGCAATTAGGGTTAAATTACTTGTTCAAGGTCATACTGCTGGTGAGTGTCTTAGGTCAAATTTGAACTCAAAAAGATGAGTTCCTACACTAGGTCTCATTTTCTATCTACTATGCTGCATAATTTCCTTTACTTAGGACTATTTCACACTGATAAGAAATACAAGGAAAGAGCTGAAGATTTTTAAAACTAAAGGACATTATTTTTTATGCCCAAAACAACTGCAACTCTAAGTGAGATTTAGCTGAAATATTCAAATAAATTCACGATATCACTTATTTGGAAAAATACATGTTGTAACTTATCAAAAACATGATCTTGTGAGACTATTGTTCATATCTTCCAACAAGATTGATAAAAATGTGCTAGAGCCCTTCTTCTATTTCAGAAATAAAGGCAGAGTCTAGGGGATAGTTTGCTGAAGCAGACACGGAGTATGTGGGTAATATCTTAGCTCCAGGTTCTCAGAAAGTTTTTTTATTCCCATTTTAAGTTCTTTGAGATGCTTTCCTTAGTTATAGTATAGCTTCTTTGTATCTTTATTTGGTCTATCCTTTATTTAGCCCAACACAGGAGTGACAATCAGGTTTTAATGGATAAACACTAATAAACACATGGGAATATGAGAAGTCCAGCATTTTTCACACCCTTTTGAAAAAAAAAAGCAAAGTTTTTTTTTTCAATCAAAGAAGAGGAAGGGAGGAGACCAAGGCCAATTCCAAAACCATTCCTCTCAAAAGTTAGTTCTTCCTCATCACTTTTATTGAAAGCTACATCAATTTTTTGAACAATCTGATTCTAATCCTTGATATGTTCAAGTTTATTGTGTTATACATAACCCTTATCTGTCTCTTATTCTTATGTAATGTCACTTCATTTGCCATGACACCTTTCATCTAATGACCAGGCTTGATTTAATGATTTAAACTTAAAACAGTGATTAAGACTTTTTAAACTGATATAATAATTTTATTAAAGTATCAAAGGATATTAACATTAATTGTGATGAGTTGACGATTTATTTACCAATTCTTCTCTTAGAGAAAAATAAAGTTAATATAGTTAGACTAAAAAACTCAGTAAAAGATTGGACAATAGATAAAAATCGAACATTAGAAATCTACAGGAGGGGCAACTAGGTGGTGCAGTGTATAGCGCACCGACCCTGGAGTCAGTAGGATCTGAGTTCAAATCTATCCTCAAACACTTCATAATTGCCTAGCTATGTGACATAGAGCTAGTCATTTAACTCCATTGCCTTAAATGAATAAAATTTTTAAAAATCTACAGGAAATAAAGACAAATAAATAATATAAAGCAGAGGTGCGTTTCAAATGTGGACAGCAGCCCACAACATTGTAAACAACTTTACGGAGTGCCAACAAATCAGATTGAAATGCAATTAGGAGGGGTTGTTAGGTGGCGTAGTGGATAAAGCACGGGCCTTGGAGTCAGGAGTACCTGGGTTCAAATCAGGTCTCAGACACTTAATAATTACCTAGCTGTGTGGCCTTGGGCAAGCCACTTAACCCCATTTGCCTTGCAAAAAAAAAAAACACCAAAAAAAAAAAAGGAAATGCAATTAGGAAATATTTTACAAAGCAAATAAAAATTCAAAAGAACAGAGATTATACTATGTGGTTTTTTATACTAATATACAACACACCAACATATTCATTTTTATAAAGTTTAATGGCATCCATTTCAATGAGTTTGATGCCATTGATATAAAAAGTCATCTCCACAATATATTAGTAAGATAATACCAAATTTGCAAAACTAAAGGAATATTTAAACACACATTTTGAACTAAGATGCCTCCTGAGTGTACATAAGGTCCTAAATGTTTTTAACACTGCAAAAATTTGGACTAAACAATTTTTCTAGAGGAAAGTCTACCAATATTTGAAGCCAGCTTTAGCATTCATTCTGAATTTTCTCTTTACTAGACTAAATAGCTCGTTTTCATATAATTTGAGATTAACATTTCCTATTATTCTGCTAATCATCTTCTGTATTTATTGAGTGATGATCACAATCAAAGGAGATCATGTGGTCATATACATGTTGACATGATTTTACATAAGTATGCTTATTATAGTGAAGGGAGTGTGGTGCAAAGATATCTTTGTCACTTGCCTTTTCCAGAAATGTGTCACCCCTTGGCCTGGTTGACAGGAAACAGAATTTCTGGTGATTTCTGGATACTGTGGGAGCCCTTGGCCTTATGAATACAGCTTCCCCGCCCCATCAGCAAGGCTTTGTGGCAACCCAACAAGGCTGAATCAAGTACCAGTACATGATTTCCCATGGTGATATCACAGGATAACCAAGTTTTTCTCGTGATGATACAATTGTTGGTATTGTGTTTTTATGAACTACTCAACATTCAATTGGTAATGTAAATGGTAGGAGAATGTCAAGTTTCCACTCACAGGTGTATGCCACTCTTCCCTGCTAGTAAACTTCCAGATGCAACCAAAATTGCAATTACTTCTCAGAATGAACCCTTTCCAGAACAATCCTGCCATTAAACAACAAAAGGGGACTCTCCCAGGGGCTCTCACTAGCTTTTGCAGAATTAGTGGCATTATTGTACTGGATGACTGGCAGCACCCATCTCTATTACTCAGAATTTGTGCACCTGAATTTACTTCCCTGGCAGAGGCTATTCCTCTTCTCTTCAGAACAGTGCTTGCCTATCTCTTAGGACCAAGTCATACATGGTTTAATCTTTGAGAGGAATATATGCTACTGACAGTATTAGCCAGGTAGAGAAAAGGAGATGATTCTAAGAAAGCAAAAAAAAAAAAAAAAAAAAAAAAAAAAAAAAAAAAAAGCAGAAAAGGAAGAAAAGCACATAGTCCTACTGAAAAGTGTCTTCTGCTGATGAGATCTTTCTCTACCTTGCCCTTTGGCATATTACACTCTTTGGGAGACTCATAGACACCACTTTCTAGGTCCTCTAATTGGGTAGGTTCAACCATCAAAGATCTGAGAGCCCAGAAAAAAAGGCATCAGGACAACAAAATGACAACTGGAGCGAAAAAGCACAGGCTGGAGGGAATATTCAAATTCTGCAAGACCCTTTCTCCTGAATTCCTGAGCAAGGGCAAGGGGAAAGGATGACTTTGATTGACATTACTGCTTAATGAACTTCTTCACACAGTCTTATAGGTGGTGAGGGGGCCACCAGGGCCATCTCCAAGACAAATGATAATATAGACTTGGACACATGAGGTTAACACATGTTCCAGGTGGCAGAAGGGATCTAGAAACAGAGGATAACAGCATGCACACTACCCCTTCACTAATAGTCTTTCCCCATCCTGATACATGTTCCTGAGTATGGGGTATATGGGAGTAATACAGGAAGGAAGTAGCAACTCTGACATGAGGACTTGATGAGCAATTTTAAGGTTGCTACACAACCTCTGATGTCTACCAATCACCCAATTTGTACCTGTGGTGCCCAGAAGCTGTAGTATGTGTAGCACTCATATGCTGGTCAAACCATCTTGGCACTTTGGCCAAACCATGATGAGAATAATTAACCGAAGTTATAATTGTTGCTGAGTTAGGAGAATGACCACCAAAAAAGCACATGAAGACAGAATGGATAAATGAGAATAATTTGTTCCAATGGCCATGAAGGCAGTTGAAGTAGACCTCAGAGTTTGGTCTACCCCTGGATCATCTCCATTCATCTTAACTGTCCCTTGAACTTCTTTCCTTGAATTTTGCCTTGAACTTCTTTTAATCTAGAAGAGAGAGTGAAACTGAGGATATTATATAATTTTCCTCATTTAAATTTATCTCATGGTCAAGTTAAGATATCACTTTATAATGAAGGATGAAAAAGAGCTCAGAAAATGAACATTGTATTCTTGATATGCTTCATTATGACTTATTTGAAATCAGTGGATGTGATATCTTTCATGCAGGCAATTAATACCTATGTGAATATTTATGTAAATGCATAATGTCAAGTATATCACACTCTAAAAAATGGCAAGTTTGTTTATGAAAGGTATAGGGACTGGGATGGTTCTATGATTTCATACATTAACTTATCAATCCCTTCTCTATCAAATACTCTTTAAAAAGTGTCTTAAGAGTTAAATGGCCTACCCAGGGTCACACATAACACTAGATTGAAGATGAAATCAGTGAAGGTTGTTAAAAGTTGACAAAAACCTATCTTGGAAATGATGGAGAGTTATAATGAGACACATTTATTCACTTTTGTTGCGACTATAAATTTAAAAACCTTTTGGAAATCCATCTAGAATTTGCAAGAAAAATCAATAGATTGTGTATAACTTTTAATGTTGTGAGACATTAATGGCTATATTGCTCAAACACATAAATTATAAAAGTAAGGATGGGTAAATATTCATAACACATCTACCATAGTGAAACAATATGGGAGAATAATTGCTATATTAAGAAAATACATTGTAGGGTAGTGGAGTCAAGATGACAGAGAGTAGTCAGGAAGTTGCTGGAGCTCTTTCCAGAAGAAACGATGTTAAATCAAAAACTTTAAATGGATTCTGGCATCACAGAATCTTGAAAATAATAGAGTGAGATAATTTTCCAGTTTGAGATAATTTAGAAAGACTTCAGGAAAGATGTTTCACTTGGATAAAAGCTGAGGGCAACCCAGTGCAAATGCGGAATGGGCAAGCCAGAAATGGGTCTTAGCCATAGCACAAATCAACACCTGAGGCCCTTTGTTCCTAGGTGAGCCCACCAGTAACATAGTAGACCATCTGTACAGCCTCCACCCCCAGCACAGAAGGCATAGTGTGAACCTTGAAATTCCTGCACAACAGGCAACAGTAAACCCCCAGTGCAGTGAGCAACTCACTCTCAGCTGAGGACCCACTATGGAAAGTCAAGGAGCATATACCTGAACCTCAGCCACAGAAGCTTGGGACAGTGCCCTTTGTGACCCTGGAGAAGACCTCAGATTTTAAAAATGCAAAAAATCCCCCAAAGAGGCTAACCATAGAAACAATTATGGTTCATGGAAAATCAAAAGGTGAACTGAGAAGAAAATGGCAAAATATCTACTTATGAAGCCTCAAAAAGAAAATTAAATTTTGTCTTTTGGCAAACATCTTAGAATGCTCCAAAAGGATTTTAAGAATCAAGTAAGAGATGTAGCAAAAAACTGGGAAAAGAAAAGAGAGTTATGCAGGAGAATAATGGGAAAAAAACAGTCAAGAGCTCTGAAAAGGAAGAACAAAACTTTCACTGAACAACTCCTTTGAAAATAGAATTGAGCAAATGGAAAAGAAGATACAAAAGCTAATGGAAGAAAATAAATCCTTAATATTGGAATTGGGCAATTTGGGGGTAGCTAGGTGGCCCAGTAGATAGAGTACCAGCCTGGAATCAGGAGTGCCTGAGTTCAAATCCGACCTCAGACACTTAGTAGTTACCTAACTGTGTGGCCTCGGGCAAGCCACTTAACCCCATTGCCTTGAAAAAAAAAAAAGAAAACAAAGAAACAAAAAAAAAAACTTTAAAAAAAGAATTAGGCAATTTGGGACAAATGACACTTTGAGACATCAAGAATCAGTCAAAGAAAATCAAAGAAATGAAAACAATAGAAGAAAGTATAAAATAATACATTGGATAAACAACTGAACAGGAAAATAAAGCAAGGAGAGTTAACATGAATATTATTGGACCAGCTGAAAGACATGATAGGAAAAGGAACTTGGATTTTATCTTTCAAGAAATTATCAAGTATATCTCCCCTGATAGTACAAAATAGAGGATACAATCATCACTGAATGACTCCACTGATCATCTCCTGAAAGAGATTGCAAAATGAAATCTCAAAGGAATATTGTAGCCAAATTCCAGAGTCATCAGGTCAAGGAATAAAGGCATACAGAAAGAAACAATTCAAATATAGTCTGTATTATTGTATGTAAAAACTTCAATATTAAATGATCAGAAGACCTGGAATAGAATATTCAAGAAAGCAAAAGATATTGGATTACCACAATAGTCAACTCTCCTGCAAAACTGAACAAGCTCTTTCAGGGAAAAAATAATCGATCTTTAAAGAGATGGAGAATGTTTAAAATTTTCTGATGGAACTACTAGAGCTGAGCAGAAAATATGATGTTTAAATACAAAATATAAGAGATGCTTTAAAAAAAAAAGGAAGAGATGCTTTAAAAGGAAGAAAAAAAAGAAAGGTTATTCAACTATTTACATGGGAATTAGATACATGTGACTCCTGAGAATTGGATTTCTATTAGAACAGCTGATGATTTTTATTCCTTATTTTAGAAGAAGGTCACGACTTCAGGGAGGTGATTCCATAACAAGCACAAGAATTGAATTTGAGTGAGGAGGGTACTTTACTAAATCTTTAGCCTCACGTTCTCCTCCAGAGTCATCTAGGTCCTAACCAGATATGAATCAGGATGACTAGAAATGGCTCTGGATGGAGGAAATCAGTAATCAAGTGACTTGCCCAAGGTCACACTAGTGACCTAGTAAGTGTCTGCTTAAGTGTCAATTATCTGAGATCAGATTTGGACTCTGATCCTCTTGACTCCAACACTGATGTTCTATCCCCTGGTCTACCTGCCTGATATTTAGAAAGAGCTTAGAAATAAGAAGATATTGGTATAAATTAATTTTGATGGTATGATTACAAAAAGTTAGAGCATGGAAATATACATATATTCTAAGATTAAATGACAACACAAAAAATTAAGGGACCAGAGAAGAAAATGATCAAAGTGAAAAATGTCACTTTTCTATTGGTAGAAATTTGGGAAACTGTGATTTTCAAATGTTTTCTAATCAGTTTGTCTCTCATACAGAAAAAAGAAAAATGTGATAAGGAATTCTTTGGAACTCAATATTTTGTAAAAAGTAACATGTATTTTAAAACATTAAAAACATTTTAAAACATTTAAAACATTTGAAGCTCTCATGTCTTTGTCATTCAAATCCCTAACCACAGCTACAGTATATCTGCATCAGCTGAGCTAATAAACCAAATCACTTCTCAGGATATTTGGATTTTTCCTCTTCAATCCTTTGAAGACTGCATAAAGAGGACTTATTTGATTTTTTGAGGGACCCTGACAGATGATGAATTCTATAGTCATAATACGGATATATTTACACACACACACACACATGCACATTAATTAATATTTCTTTATCTCCAACCTAGTATAACTGAGAGGACTAATCGGCATGTTATTTTTTGCTATCCAGAGAAAATTACAGCAGCGGAAAGCTCTCTGTTTGGCTGAAGAGTAATGACCCTGTCCCCAAGGACATGCAAGGCATATCTATATACCAAGAGTGTAATTGGTTTATGGAGCCATCCTATCAAACTTGCTGTCTAACTTCAGCACAAATATAATTGGGAAAACTGAAGGGAAATATTCTTCTCAAACAAGTACAATTGGATTATGACAGCCATACACAATGAAAGTTTTCTTAAATTTCTCTGCCAATTTGGCATGAGGTAAATGAATTCTGAAGACTTTTTTAAAGGAAAATATAATTCAGTAATATCACCATTCTGCCCTGCTCACTGGAGAAAGAAATAGCAAGAAAACTTGTTGCCTTATTGAGGTAAGATAAAATGAATTTGATTGAAATGTTTATTTTTCTCTCTTGTTTTCTCTTCTCCTTCCCTCCCTTCCTCCCTTTCCTCCTTTCCTTCCTCCCTCCCTTCCTCCCACCCTCTCTTCCTTCCTGCCTTCCTTCCTGCCTTCTTTCTTTGTTTCATTCTTTTTTCTTTTTCTTTCTTTCTTTCTTTCTTTCTTTCTTTCTTTCTTTCTTTCTTTCTTTCTTTCTTTCTTTCTTTCTTTCTTTCTTTATCCAATAAAAACAATGGCCATTTGTTTAAGTATTTACATAGACATATTTTTCTACTTCTTGAATGTAGAAGGGAAGGGAGGAGAAAGACAGAAGACAATTCTAAAATGAGAATATAAATGATTTATATATATGTATATGAGTGCATGAGTATATGTATGTATCTTTGCATAAATGCATTTATGTGTATATTTAAATTTTTAACAAAATCAAAATGTCACTCCTATGACAATACCAGACTCTCCCTTTAAAAAATGTTTTCATGGATAATTAATGACCTAGAGGTGTCTGCATACCAATTGTGCCAGTCTTGGGTCTTTAATCTTGACAGAATACTTCAAGTGTGTAGTGGACATAAGAAAAAGGGAATGACTCAAGACAATTTGCTCCCTTGAATGCCATTCCATATGAGACAGTGTTAGAGAAAGGTCTCTCATTTGGTTACATCCTGAGTCTGAATGGAAGAAAATTGATATGATTAGACCAGGAGAGCTGGTGACCACCTATGGTAAATGTTAGATAAAGAAAGAGGAGCAGAGAGAATAGTAGAGAGGAGCAGAGAGAATGTCCAAGGCAGCAGACTTCATACTCCTCCTGTCCCTATTTGGGGGAAATATATTTTTGTATGCATCTCCAGCATTCAGTTGCATCTTTGAATCAGTGGGAAACTGTGTCAAAGGCAGTGATAGAAGAAAAAAACATATAGTACCTGTCTTCACTGCCAGCAAAATCAAACAACCTGTTTTAAAATGTTATTTTTTTTCCTTCACGCTTTCTCTTCTATGCTGTTTATGGATATCCATAAAGATAAGATGTCCATCAGAAAGGAAAACAATGATAAGTTAAGACCCCATCTCAATAAACTTTAAAACTTTAAAATGTCAGTTTCATTCATGGTATCTGGCCTAGGTTAGATTGCCCATACTTATATATTCATTCACAGATAATCAATATATTATAGAAAAAAAGGAAGTCAATTTGGCATCATTGGTACCATTACTTTGCACCCATTCCTTAATTATCCATGTTTTAATTGATAAAATTCCCAGGTTCAGAAATATTCTTTACCAGTGCAGGACTACAACTTTCATATTATTCTTAGAGAGTTTTTCCTTGATAGGCAAGTGGACTCGGCCAGAGTCACACAGCCATGAAAAGATAAGTCTCATATCTCATGCAATAATGATAAAAATGGAATAATGACTTTTCATTTTTATTATATCCTTAATGATCTCTGACTGATGGACTGTTTAATTTCTCTTTGACTACCTAGGTCACTCTCTGAATGTGAAAATGTCTAGCTTTAAAAACCATGATTGAATTTCTCCTTGTGGGCTTTTCTCACACCCAAGAACTGCAGATCTTATATTCTTTTTCTTTTCTTTCTCCTTTACTCAGTAGGCTTGATAGGGAATCTCCTCATTGTCATCATCACCATCATTGACAGGAGACTCCACACCCCCATTTTTCCTTAGGAAGCTTTCCATTTTGGATGTCTGCTACATATCAGTCACAGGTCCCCCAGCATTCATTAACTACCTAGTGAGCAATAGGATAATTTCATTTTCTGGATGTGCAGTTCAGTTATTTCTGCTTGTTTTCTTGGCATATTTTGAATTTACTTTGCTCCCTGTCATGACCCATGATCGCTATGTTGCCATCTGCCACCCACTTCATTACACAGAGATCATGCATTCAAGTGTCTACATGAAGATGACTTTAACATGCTTGGTCACTGTCCTTTTTTATTCAAGTTTCCATTCTGGTTACCATGCTGTCTTTCTGCCAATCCAATGTCATTCATGAGTTCTTTTGTGATATCCTCCCATTCTCTTAAAGATCTCTTTCACAGACATTCAGCAATATGTTGCCCTTATTTACCTCTGTTATGGTGATTGGGGTTGGCTGCTTTGCCTTCATCACTGCTTCTTAAGTCAGGATATTTTCCACTGTGTTGAGATTTCCAGTGAAAGACGATCAAAGAAAAGTCTTCCCTACTTGTGTTCCCCACATCATTGTGGTTTCTTTGTGGTTTTTTTTTTTCAGTTTGTTAGGTGTAGTTACAACTAACTTCAGATTCTGGGTCAACTAAAGATATAATACTTTCAATATTTTATTCCATAATACCTCCCTTTTTGAATCCAATTATATACTATCTAGGAAATAAACAGATAAAAGAAGCTTTAAAAATAGCAATGAGGAGAAAACTTTGTTTTAAAGTATGAACTTTGTTTTAAAGTATAAACTATAATTCTATTCCAATTGTGCTCAGCCAAATTCATACATAAATGAAAAATTTCATCAAATGTTGTGGGCTTATGAGTCATTATTTACATCTTTTTAAAATTTATGTTTTTTTTTAATTTTCATCCATTAGTACATGCATATTTCCAAGTTACAAAAATTCCCTCCAATGTTCCTTCCCACCCCCTTCCCTTCAGTAAGGAACAATCAGGTTAGCATTTTACACACACATTTTGTTAAACATATTTACAAATTAGTAATTTTTGGCATGAGAAATTAGGATTAATGGAAAGAGATACATAAGAGATCATTTTTATGGAGTGTACATCAGATTTGGTGAGGGTTTTTCCTGTGCGTTTTGTTTTGTTTTGTTTTTCATCCTCTTTTTGGGGATAATATAGACCATTACCAGTCTAATAAAGTTTTCCTAGCTCTCTGGACTGTTGCGAGGAGTTTTCTATCAAAGTTGCTCATCTCATAATTTTGTTGATGTTAAAATTGTTCTCTTGGCTCTACTCCCTTCTTGTTCTTTACATCTTGTTAGTTATAGACCACTGATGTAAAAGAACAGAAAGTTCATAGAGTTGCCTATGACATCAGTATGGGTTGCATTATTATCATTTTGAGACATAGTCAACAATTCAAAATAATATCATCGCTTTGTCCTATAGTCTTTGGCAGTATTGCTTGTGCTATATAAATACGGATTATATGGCCTGTATGATTCATAGGGTCTTCTTTCCAATTCAAATTCTCAGAGACTAGTTTGGTTCTATAGAATGAGACTGAATTCATCTCCACTTTAGACTTCTTGGGGTTATCCCTGAAGGTCAGTGCTGTGCCTTTCTTATTTTTTTTTTTTTTTATGTAACACTCTGGGCTCAATTAGGTGGTGACTTGGGTAGAGCACCTGCTTTGGAGTCAGGAGGACTTCAGTTGAAATCCATTCTCAAATACTTAATAATTATTTACCTGTGTGACCTTGGGAAAGTCATTTAGCCCCTAATTCCCTTGGAAAACCCCCAAAAAATAACAATCTGAATTTTATTTTTTTATGTAATATGGACTAGTGACCAATATTGCATATAACCTCTAAATGTTATATCACTACTGTAGCTTTGCCAAGAAAACCCAAAATGTAATAAAACAAATAAGACATTATTAAAATGACTGACCAACAGTAGCTTCTACTTTTAACATAATTTTTTTAATATTTAAATTCAAAATATTTTTGTTTCAAGAATGATTAAGAGACTGTAGGTAATCATAGTAAGACTTATATGATCTTACCCAATCTGCTTTTTCCACTATGCCATGTTATCTCCCTAAAGACTGGAATATAAACAGAAATATAGAAAAGGAAGAGGTTATGAGTTCTCAAATAACAATTAAGAGTAAAGTAATATAGTGAAAGTAAAGAAGAAAAAATGAATGGACGATTCTACACAGGGAGAAAGAGTAGTGATTTTTCCATTAATGTATTGTGGGGAAAAACTAGAGCAAAGTTTTGCACTTTAAAAATCCAAACTGGGGAAACTTAAAAACACATGAAGTTAGAGGTAATAAAGATTCATTGCTTGGGATGCTGGGGCACAGTAGATAGAGCACTACCCCTGTAATCAGAAGGATCTGACTTCAAATCCTTCTTCAGTCACTCCTTAGCTGGGAGGCCCTTCAGAAAATGTTGCCTAAAATATATCCGATACCATCCTTGCCTGGTAATAGGGCTGCAAAATCACTTTACACTGAGAAAGATGTCAGAATTATATCACAATGAGATGATTGTAGTACTTGGTGGCATCTTACCTTGCTAAGGAAGGTCATGAATTCTGGACCAATATTTCAGAATGAAAACAATTGGAAAAATTAAATTATATTATTATAACCTGCATTTCAAAGAAAATGATGGCACCATCAAAAAATAAAAGAAAGAAAGAAATATAGGATACATTTCAAAGGGAAAACTAATCAGGAATGGCTATCTTGAGTTTGAATGACCCGTGACTTTCTATCACACATTGATAATACTGAGCAGAAAAAAATGAAAGAGTATCTTTAAGGTCTCTGCTTTTGACTAATTAGATCAACTTGGTAATAAAAGTGAAATGCTTTTTCAATGTACATTATAATTTGCTGTGTCATACAACTGGCTTCTCTACTGTTGTAGAATGGAACAGAAAGTTCTTTTTCACTCTTTCACTAAAATGTCCCTATGTTTAAATTTATTGGAATTTATTCTACAAGAATGATGGTTATAAATGCCATAAAACTGAATAATGCATTCTCAGTTGAATCTTGGTATTCATGTCAACAGATCAAGAATAATCAATTGTGTCATCCTGATTTATTTGGCTATGGGATTTACTTTGTTGACAGTAAAATTAGTACTTGAATCATTTATATTTTGATTCTTTCTTTGAAAATGGAAATATTTTTGCTATGAATATATTATTGATATAGTGTGAGTTGAGAACTTTTGAGAAATTCCTTTGGAGAGATAAAGCCCCTGTCTTAATTAAATATTTATTTAGTTAGCATAAATGAAATCTTTGTCTTCATGTCCAAAATGAATAATGGAGTCCAATACAATTTAACTGTTATTTATTAAGTATGCAACTGGCATTTTGTTTATCTAAAAACAAATTTTTCCTGTTAAAATCTAATATTATTGTGGGAAATAAAAGAAACTTAGATGAACATGGTCAATTTTACCTTTAAAATGGGCAAACAATATAGATAGATTTAAAAAATTTATCTTGACTTTCATCTTTAACTTAAAAATTCTATTTAAAATTTTTCTCATCCTATCAATTAACTTCCAAGATGAAATCTATAATATGTGAAAAAATTATTATTATAACATTTTCAAATGTCATTAAATTTACTGCACTTCTCTCCAGTAAATTATCTGATGTGAAGGAAAAGTATGAGCATGACTTTGAAGGCTTCCTCCCATTCATTTCTTAGATTTAGGAATTTCTCTCCTGTACAAATTCAGGTGTAGCATGGTAGAATTTTTTAAAATTCTAAGTTTAAGGAGAACACCATCTATATCCAAAGAAAGAACATTTGAGTTTAAACAAAGACCAAAGATTCTTACCTTTAATTTTTTAAAATAAGTTATCTTATGTAATTTTTCTATTTCTTATATTTTATTTTTTCCTTAAAGATATGATTTCTCTCTCAACACATTCAATTTTGATCTATGTATATCATGGAAAAAATGTAAATACTATCATACTGCTTTCTGTGGCTGGTGGGGAGAGGGAAGCAAGATGGGGGGGAATTATAAAATTAAAAAAGCAATAAAAATGTATATAATAAAAAATCTGTTTGTCTTGAAAATTTTATTTCAAATCTTATGATTGACACTCTTACTACTGTAGGCAAGTCATTTTGGTTCCCTGCATCTTTATTCCTACAAAATAAAGGTAATGGAATAAGTGAGTTTTAAGTTTTTTCTAACTCTAAATCTGAGAGTTCAGTGCTTAAGGGGCAGCTAGGTGGTGTAGTGGATAAAGCACCGGCCCTGGAGTCAGGAGTACCTGGGTTCAAATCTGGTCTCAGACACTTAATAATTACCTAATTGTGTGGCCTTGAGCAAGCCACTTAATCCTGTTTGCCTTACAAAATAAATAAATAAATTAATTAAATTAAAAAAAAGAGTTCAATGCTTACAAGTACAGCAAAGTTTGTTTTGTCTGAAAATTGTGCCATATTCTTTATTTTGAAATAATTTCCCGCAGGCCACTAAGAATATTCTGAGAAAGCAAAGTATCTGTTATTGGCCTTTCTCACATTCATTGCATTAAGTTTCTATCCAGAAAGAATTCTTTATCTTAACATGTGCCATGAATCTAAATACTTTTCCACACTGATGCCAATAATAAAGTTTCTCTTGTATTATATATCTTTCCCATTTTTATTGAAGACTTTCTCACATTCTCACAATCATTTCTCACATGATCTCTCTCCAGTATAGGTTAGCCAAAAAATACAGGTAGTATTCAATTAAAATGAAAAAATAGGTAAAATTAATTTTCAAGAGGCTAAGATGTCACATGCTTCATTAAACCTAATTTTACTCATATTTGCTTTGGGAGGGGAATCAATAATTTGGTAAAAAAATATAATAAAAGCAAAATATGTCTTTTCATAAACCACTTTTAGCCTACAAGAATGACATATATTATGCCCATATTCATAAGTCTAACATTACAATTTAAAAAAAAACAAAATATAATTAAGAATGTATACCAGAACAATTATAAATAGTGAATGTTTCTTATTAATGTTGACTAAATCAAAATTGCATATTGTGAAGGACTATGCCATATTCTGTTCTTATCTTGAGGTAGCTAATCCATGTGAACCAAATTCAGCATTCATTTTCATGATGTTGTTATCATATGTTTTTAAGAAATATGTGCAGTATAAAAAGCTTGATAATATGCATGAATGAAAAATGATTATGGAAAAATTTGATATTTTCATCAAATTATGTATAGTGTCACTGTGTAAATTTCATTTGAGGTAATGAATTTCTTTTGTCTCCTCTTGCATTGTATTGTTTTGCTCTATTCTTTAGTGCGCAAACAATGTGAATTTAAGAAAAGATTTCATTTTTAGAAAGCAATCATGTATTTTAAAAGGCAAGAACTTTGGGGCACCTAGGTGGCACAGTGGATAGAGCACCAGCCTTGGGGTCAGGAGTACCTGAGTTCAAATCCAGACTCAGACACTTAATAATTACCTAGCTGTGTAGCCTTGGGTGAACCACTTAACCCCATTTGCCTCACAAAACCTAAAAAAAAAAAAAAAGCAAGAACTCATAAAAAACCATACTAAAAATAACACTATCTGATTCAAGTGAAATATGACATACTAGTAATAAGTTAAAACACATTTCATGAATACAAGAGAACTGTCTGCTGAGTGTTTTATTTCAGCTGTTTCTGAATATTGACGTATGTTTTATAAGGGGTGGGGGAAGATTTCATAAAAGAGTTAATGTGGCCCATGTTGAATTAAGAGGTGAACCAAATGTACTATATAACTGTGGGTTATAAAAAGAGAAAATTTCATCACATTCTCTTTACCCAAACTTTGCATTACCTACTGACTCACTTTATAACATGTCATTATCTTTCTTCCAACTAAGAAATTTGTCTAAATAACTGTTATGCATTTTCCATTTCAATTGGTTCAACCTTTTTAATTTCACAACAAAATTGAAGTATGAGAAAACACCCCCAAGAAGACTGGTACAAAGCATCTAACTGCATCAAATTTGCCATTACTTTTCTGATTTTTCCCTGTTAATTGACTTGAATATCAAATTTTTCAATTCTAGTTGAATCACTGAACTATTTAGTCTTTCATCATCCATTGGCTCATGTTGTAAACTAAATTGATCAGTTCCTGAAAAAAAAGGAACCAAAATCAAATACTTGATAGTTCTCTCTTATATTTCCAATCACTTGCTATGATGATTCCTTAAGAGAAATTTGAGCTTTAACCAATTCATTCCTTTTACACCTTGATTTGGCTTTCTTATTAGATTATTCTTTGCTTTGTTGCTTCCAGTTAGAAAGATGTATAATCAATTAGGGTTCATGGTCATGGTTAAATTCACTTACTCTTCAAACAAGGTGATCTAGATATGATGATGACCTCATTTTGTACTGCATTCAATATCATAATGCTTATTTTCATGATAATCTGGATAATGAGAATGAGCTTCAGGAGAGAAATAGGTGTCAAAGGCAGAATCCTTTGGATACTTTTCACAATCTCCATCCAAATACTTTCAAGGATCTACATCAATTTCTTCATCAGTGACATCAGAAAGAACCCTTGAATCATTTGGAACTTCTCCAATATAAAAATTACTGTGTATATGCCAGTCACGGATGGGGAAATTAACAATCATGATACCTCTTCTAATTATAAATGTGACTATGACTTTCATCCATGAAAAAATATCAACCTCAACTTTAATGCAAAAAGGATGGCTTGAAATTGGTCAAACACCAGAAAGGAATAAATAAATTGAGATAGAGTTTCTTCTCCTGTGAATCAATCAATGGATCTAAATATCAAAATTTGCTCCAAGAAATCCTGTGCTTCATGACTACATAAGGCTTTGTGTGGTTCAATCATATCCTTCTTTATGCGAACTGGGATTACATTGAGAAATTCCTGACAATCTTCCTGATATACAACAGGAATAGATTCTAAAATCAGCTGCCTCTGTTAAAGTTCATGCACACCAGAAAAGAAGGTTTCCCAAGTTACTATTTCAGGAATGGAATGGTGTATCCTGAAGTCTATGTCTTGAGTATAGTTATTAGTAGAAAATAAAAGTTGTAGAAATATATATCATTTAGTAACCAATGCTTCAGAAGATGGCCTTAAGTGGGCCCAAGAGAACATTGTACGCATTAAGAACAATGTTGTGAGTTGATCAGTCTTGATGGAAGCAACTCTTTTCAGCAGTTTAGAGAGCAAAGACAACCCAAGGAGACTGGCTATGGACAATGCTATTGCCATTATCCAGAGGAAAAACAAAACAAAACAAAAAAACAAAAATCTACAGAATGTGAATGAACATTTCATTTAATTTAAAAAACTTTGCTTATGTATTTCTTTCCTATTTCAAGGTTTTAGGTCTTTACCCTTAATCTTAATTCCTCATAATAAAAATGATTAATCTGTAAACATGCTAAACACAAATGTGTATGTGTTATTTTCACCTGACTGTTCACCGCTGAGGGGAAGGGGGTAGGAAAGAACAGTGGAAAGATATGATATAATTTAAAAAATGCATATGCCTGTGAATGAATGTTGCAAAACCTTCATAACATTAATTGCAAAAATAAAATAAAATAATCAATTAAAAAAGATGACTCTTATGGAAATAATGGATATCCATGGTTTGACAAAGACCAGAGTCACCTATTTTCAGCACCAAGTCTTTGGCATTAATTAAAAGATTTTATGGTTTGAGATCTTTGTGCAATGCATTTGCAGAATGAATATATATGAGCCCACAGAGCAGCTGAGTCATCAAAAGCTTGTAATGCTCCTCCAATAAGAACCCTGCTGTAGAAGATTTGTCAAGACTGTCTATATGTACTCCTAACAATGTAACACTGTTCAGTTCTGTCAAAGAACCAGTATCGTCCACTAACTTCCACTGGTATCAAGAATTTCAAATACTTTCACAATGTTATCATAGTCAAGTCTTGTAATAACTTTGAATACATGTAAAATATGTTTAACACTTGGGATCTAAAAGAACAATTTTCTTGATGGTCATTATTTCTCTCTGTTGGGGAAGGGAAAGGGATAGGAGGGAGAAAGGATAATGAAAAAATTAAGAACCATACAAAAGAATGACTATTGAAAATTATCTTTGTATGTTGTTGGAAAAATAAATAAATAAAAAGATATATAGTGAAAATAAAATATCTATGATTTCTACATGACTTAGAATATAATTATTCTCTGAAAATTGTATGTGTCTCATGGAACCTTAGGATATGCAGGTCTGTTTTACATACCTGGATATATGCATGCCCATTTTTTTCACAGATCTGTCTATAATGATTTAGGTGCAATATATGTTTTGCTTAATTGCCCATAAATAACCTAGACCAATTGCTTTTTGTATCTGGGAGAGAGGAGAATATGGATAGAGAAAATTTGGAGATCATTTTTTTAAATGAATGTTAAAATTTGTTTTTACAGCTTGATGCCACTTCTGGGAGCCAGGATGGCAGTCAGCAGTTTATTATTGCAAGTCTCCCATATTTACCTCCAAACAGTCATAAAATGGCCCCTACAAACAAATTCCAAAAAATAAATATCAAAAAGGGGATGGGGGAAAAAATAGCTTAGCCCAAAAAATATGAAGGTACTACAGGAAATTTCAACTCCTTCCTTGCAAAGGGGAAAGAAGCACAGTAAGAACAGAAAATTGTGACTTAGAACATTTTTTTTCAAAAGACTATAATTAATTTTAATTTCTTCATCTGAAAAGCAAATCCTTTGGTTATTAATCAAGAGAGGAATGATTTGGATTCCACTAAATATAATAAAGTTTTCTATATTTTTTAGAAAGGAGGTCTTTTTCAGAAATACCATCTGTAAAAATTGATTTCCAGCTCTTTGCTTTCCTTCTAATCCTGGTAGTATGAGTTTTGGTTGGGTAAATTTTTTTACAACTTATGAAATAAATTTTTTGTAATTCATTTTGTTTTTTTTTTATTTTCCATTTCATAATGATCTCTATCTCTTCGTTTTTCATATATTTTTCTCCTCTCCATAGACCTGATAGGTAAATGATTTCTTGATCTTCTGGTTGGTATATTGACCTCACCTTTTAGGTAACTAAATCATATGCCCATTTTGACCTCTTTGGTATAGATTGTGAGATGTCAATCTATGTATTATCCTGATTTCCCAGCAGTTTTACTAAACTGATATGTAAAACAAATTCAGCAAAGATAATTTTAAAATTATTGGAATATCTGAAAGTTATGATCAGGAAAAGAGCCTTGACATTATTCTCAAAGAATTCCTCCAGGAAAATTGCCCAGATATCCTAGAAACAGAGGGCAAAATAGAAATTGAGAGAATCCACCAATCTCACCAAGAAAGAGATCCAAAAAAAACACCCAGGAATATTATGACCAAGTTCCAGAATTCCCAAGTCAAAGAAAAAATATTACAAGCAGCCCGAAGGACACAATTCGAATATCATAGAGCAGAAGGCAGGATCACACAGGACTTAGCAGCAACTACATTAAAAGCTCATAGGGCTTCGAATATAATATTGCATGAGGCAAAAGAGCTTGGAATGCAACCAAGAATCAACTACCCAGCAAAATTGAACCTCCTCTTCCAGGTAAAAAGATGAACTTTCAATGAACCAGGGGAATTTCAAATGTTCTTGTTGAAATGTCCAGAGCTGAACAGAAAGTTTGATCTTCAAATACAGGACTCAGGTGAAACAAAGAGAGTGGAGGAGAAGGGGAAAATATGAGGGACTTAATGATAATGAACTACATGTATTCCTGCATAGAAAAATGATACTCATAATGCTCATATGAGGCTTCTCATTTAATAGAGCAGGTAGAAGGAGCATTTATAGATGAAGCACAGGAGAGAACTGAATTTGAAGACATAGTGTAAAAATGGAGTGGCTAAAAGGAAAATGTAAAGGAGAAGTGAAATAGGCTAAGATGTTTCATATAATAAGATATTTTTATTACAATGAGCTATTGCAGTGATATGGAAGGGGGGAAGGCAAGGGGGAATGAGGGAACCTTCACCTGCATCAGAGGTGTCTAGGAGAGGAAACAGCATATATACCTAACATGGTACAGACATCTGTAGTAAGAAGGAGAGGAGGAGACAGGGGGAAGGGGAAGAATGTGAGTGATGGAGGAGAGGATGGACCTTGTGGGGAGAGTGGTCAGATATAACACATTTTCTTTTTACTTCTTGCAAGGGGCTGAGATTAGATGGCCTATCCGGGACCATGGAGCTAGGTGGATGCTAGGCCTAAGGGGTGGTATGGGGGCTTGGGGCCTCTTGGTCCCAGGGCCAGGGATCTGTCTGCTGCGCCACTCAGCTACCCTACAGCACATTTAAGAAGAAGGAAAGAGTGAAAGTAGAGAGAAAATACAGTAGATGGTAGTAGGGAAGAACTAATGGAGGGAGTTATGATCAACAATGGCAACAGAGGAAAAATATGGAAGTAGCTTTTGTGATGGACTTATCCTAAACAATGCGATCCACCCGCGACAGAGCTGGAGATGCTGGAACAAAGACTGACGCACATGTATTATTATCATTGTTATTATTATTATTGTTGTTGCTGTTGCTGTTATATTTTGTGTTTTTGTTTGTTTTTGAAGGGCAATGGGGTTGGGGAGGCTTGCCCTGGGTCACACAACTGGGTGATTTGGGGGTGTCTGGGTTCAGATCTGGGCTCAGGTGCTCCTGGTATCAGGGCTGGTACGGCATCCACTGTGCCACCTGGCGACAACGATTATTACTATTATTATTTTTAATTTTAGTTTTAATTTTTTCTCTTTCCTTTATTGCTCATGCAGGTCAATATTTTTTAGGGGGAGGGGGTATGTTTACTCTTAAAAATGTTTTAGTAATGTATAAAAACCATTTGTACAAAAATAAGAACAAATAAATTAAAGATTTAAAAACCAATTCTATTTGACAACATGAAGAAATATGATGACATGAATCACAACCTTTTAAATATTACCTTGACATCTAATTGTTGTCTTCTACATAAGAGATTTTTGTCTAATGGAGGAAATGAAAAATGAATCATAGCATCACTCATGTTATATTTTTTCAGAATTCATAAAATAAATGCAACAAATTGATTTTCCATGGAGAGACATATAGGTGAGTTGGTTGAGTTGATTTTGTCATATATTGAAGGTGAGTAAAAAGTTTCATTTTTAATATCAACCCAAAAAAGTCATGAAGCTATTTGGAATATTTTCCATACATTTCTAATAGATCATCCATGGGCATTCAATCTAATTTTTAATAATAATCATTTCTGTGATAAAGAGCTTTACCCAAAACCTTCTTCAAGGCACATAAGACATCTTTATTCCGGAGACTGTAGATGAGAGGATTGAGCATGGGAGTAAGAATGGTATATAGGATGGCTATGACCTTGTCCTGACCAGGTGTATGATAGGACTTTGGTCTCATATATGTAAAAATACCCGGAAAATAGTATATTAAAACAACAATAAGGTGGGAGAAGCACGTGGAGAAGGCTTTTCTCTGGGTCTCCACAGATTTCATATGAAGCACAGTACGGAGAATTTGACCATAAGAGCCAAGGATTATGGAAAGGGGAATTAAGAGGAAAAATACAGCAGCCACAGAGACTCCGCCTTCATATTGTGATGTATCAACACAAGATAGTTTCAACATGGCTGGAAATTCACAGAAAAAGTGGTCAATGACCCTTGTTCCACAAAATGGGAGGAGTAGAATATAAGTTGTATGAATTGTAGAATTGATGATTCCCCCAAGCCAGCAGCCAGTGGCCATAAGGACACTGATTTGATGGTTCATGAGGATGGAATAGCGGAGTGGTTGGCAGATGGCTACATAGCGATCATAGGACATGGCTGTGAGAATAAGACTTTCAGTACCCAAGGAACTGGTATACAGGAAGATCTGCAACCCACAACCTGCAAATGTGATATATTTCTTGCCAGATATGTAGTTACTGGCCATCTTGGGAACAATATTGGAGATGTTCAAGATATCTGTGAAGGAGAGATGTCTAAGGAGGACGTACATTGGAGTGTGGAGCCGGATGTCATGGTAGATAAGAAGAATCAAAACTGTGTTTCCCATAATTGTCACCATAAA
This sequence comes from Macrotis lagotis, assembly GCF_037893015.1. Classification (NCBI taxonomy): domain Eukaryota; kingdom Metazoa; phylum Chordata; class Mammalia; order Peramelemorphia; family Peramelidae; genus Macrotis; species Macrotis lagotis. The sequence goes on along the minus strand of NC_133658.1, from coordinate 923,789,289 downwards.
ACTGATGAGAATGAGTGTTAAGAATAGCAATCCATACTGATTTGGATCCAATAATCCTAATAGAATGAAATCTCTATCAAAAGTCTGATTCTTTAACTCTCTCATATGCATCATTTTCCTTTTTCACCTATAGTACAAAAGACAAGTTTATAAAGGGAAGAAGATTGGATGAAAACAAAATCCAGAACTGAGTGTGTAACTTCAAACTAATAAATATCTACAAAATTCATTTCATTGATTTAGGTCAAGAAATTCCTATTCAAAGAAATAAGTTAAATAGATTATTTGAATTAATTGAGTATTAGGGATGATCAATTCTTTGACAGAAATGCTGATAAAGACATCAAAGTGATTCATCTGGACAATTCTACATTCCTATTTTATTTTTTAGCTTTATAGGCTAGCAGAAAGCTGATTCAGCCACTCAATGCCTTGCCTTTCTTCTCAGTTAATTAATAAGAAACATTTTTCAATGCAAAGAAGAGATTATGAACTATTGGAACTACAGGGGAGAGCTCTTTGTAACAGACAAACCAGACTCAGTATATAAAAATTGCCTGAGCCAATCAAGGACTGTTTTATTCATATCTTCAATATCATAACCATTGTGATCATATCTTAATTATTTTATTATTAATTTTGTTTTTAATTTATAGAGTAAAACAAGCACTTCCATAAAAAGTGTATAATTTTAAAAAAACAAAATTTTACATGAAATTGCAAATCATTTTCCAACTTACTATACTTTTTAAATATATAATTATTAGGTAAATTTCTTTTATCCTTTTTGGTATTTCCTCCTTTCAACTAGAATTATAGATGATTACTGATAGACACATATAGGTATACATGTATATGTATGTGTGACTGTGTGTCAAATTATTTTATATGTATTTTTTTATTAGTTCTTTGAATACAGATGTCTTTATAAATTCTCTGTTTTTAATTTATGTATTTATAATAGTCAAAATGTCTTAGTCACTCAAAGTCATTCTTAAAACAATATTATTTGCACTACATACAATGGCCTCTTGGTTCTGTTCACTTTGAGGTAGAGGATGAAGCCTAAGGAGATCAGGATACAAATTTTACATTAAGAATGGGGATCTCCACCTAATTTGACAAGATTAGCAGCTTTTAAGATTACAAATTGTGCTTCAGTTAAAATCATAATTCTCTATATTTTTCCATGGTAGTCAATTTAAATCTGAAGTGTAGGTATGGTAGTCAATTTACATCTCCACCCAGTTTCTATATTCACAGTTTTCTTCATAGTTCCCCTGCATCATTCTTGTTGCCTTATCTTTCCTCCCCATCCTCCCACTCCTTTTCCATGGGCTACTCCTAGAATATGATTCTCATTCTGTCCTCAGCCCTCCTGTCTGAATCCACACACCCCTCCAGCAGTTCTACCTTCTGAATTCTAATCTATACAATCCTCCTTTCTATATGTGAAGAACTGAGTATTTCCACAGGTACTTAAAATAATTTTTAATTCGTGAGGTTGTTATGGCTTTTTTGATAAAGTTTATGATAAAAGTTTGTCAATCTATTTGGTATTAGCGGTTGGTTTTTGTCTTTTCAACATTGAAGAGGATCAAAATGGCAAAAGTTAGAGCCCTGTGTCTGACTGTGACTGTTTAGAGAAATATAAGTTCGGCATGCACACGTGTGGATGTGTTCCACCACAGGTTGGGCACAAGTAGTCCAACTAACCCCCTAGTGTGGGTTCTCTAAATTTTTGCATCTCATGTTTCTTTCGAATTTTTTCACATCTGGCTTGCTCAAGGAACACAGCATCCTCTTTGATAAGGGTACATATGGTGGGTCCCATGCCATTGTTTATCCATGCTGCACAATCAATGCCAAACTTCTTCAGAGAGACCCTGAGAAGGTCCTTGTATCACTTTTTCTGTCCTACTCTGTGAGTACTTCCCCTGTGTGAGTTCTCACTAAAAATAATCTTTTTCACAAGCAAATATTTGGAAGTTGGACAACATGCCCAATCCATCAGAATTATTTTCCATAGTAGTATTTGAGTATCTGAAAGTTTTCCTCAAGAAAGGACCTGTGGGTCTTGTATCTTCTCCTGGCAGGAGATCTTTTGAATATTCCTAAGACAATTTAAACAGTGGTGTTTCAAATTCTAGCCTTGTGTTGTTAGATTATTCAGGCTTCATAGGCATAAAACAAAGAGGTCAGTACAACAGCTCTGTAGAACTTTAGCTAGGTAATCGGTCTAATACTTCTCTCTCAAACTTTCTTTTGGAGTCTTCCAAATACTGAGCTAGCTCTGGCAATGTGAGCGTCAACCTCTTCATCAGCATGTACATCTCTGGAAAATATACTGCCAAGATAAGTTAAATTATTCCCAGCATTCAAAGCTTCTCCATTTGCTACAATTCTATATATGGATGGTGTTGTTCTGCCTGATGAAACCCCATGTTTTCTTGGTGTTAATTACTAGGTGACAAGCAGAAGAGAATCGATCCATACTCTGTTGCATCTCAGCTTCAGAAACTGCATTGAGTACACAATCATCTGCAAAGAGAAGATCATGTCCCAACACTCCCTCCACTTTGGTCTTGGCTTGAAGCCTTTCCAAGTTGGAAATTTTGCCATCAGCATTGTTGCTGACCTTGACGACTTGTTTATCCTCAATGAAGGCATTTGATAATATGACTGATAATATCGTACTGAAATACATGAAAGCAAGGACACATCTTCTTTCACTACATTGGTGACTAGGAAATCACTGGTCCATGGTCCAGAACCTGGAGAAGCATGTCATCATGAAACTGATGTACAATACTGATGAGCGGGCAAACAAATTTGCACTCAATTTTTCATAAAAAACCTACATTATCAAAAATATTGGTGAGATCTACAAACATTTTAGATCCTGTGCTACCTGGTTTACTATTAGGATCACTTTTGGTCCTCAACCCTTAGAGGGAGGTATTATTATCCTCATTTTACAGATGAGGAAACTAAGGCAAAAGTAGTTTAAATGAATAATCCAAAAACACAGTTAGGACACATCTGAAAAAAATATTTTAACTCAAATCTTCATGACCCGAAGTTTTGTGGTGTCTACTGTATCACTAAACTACCCTGCTTAAGGAACCATCATTTTATCCAAAATGAGAGAATATTGGGGATCTCTTTAGTAGCTTTAATTTAGTGCTTTCAAAAGCTTTGTGAATTTCATTTATAATGGACATTTCTTCTAATTTGAATTTTTTATTTTAACAAGTCATGGGATTGATGATTAGTAGACAACCCACTTTCATTAAAAACCTGTCAGTTCGTGTCAATTAAATCGCAGTTATTTTCATTTCTTTTGTGATTTTTATGTGAAATTCACCATTACTTACATCTGTCAGTTCTCTTTTCAATTTAAGTAATCAGGAGAGAGTGACATGGTGTTTTGACCAAGACAATAAACCTTTGATCTTTTTGTTCTTTATTCAATAACCACATTTTCCCAGCCTATGAACAATAACCCATTTTTATACTGAAAGGGCAAAGTATAAGGAACATAATAGTGTATTTTAGATTGCTGACAACTGGTCTTACATACTAGGTATCATCCTTACTCTCTCAGTCCATTCCATCAATGTTACCAAAATCTATCATTTTTACCCCCATAACATCTCTTAGATATGCCCCTTCTCAACCCTGCTACCGCCACTACTTGAGGAAGGCCATCATCACCTATTACTTGGACTATTACAATTTTGGTTTCCCAACCTCCCTGCCTTTTTCTAAATCCTATGCCACTCTCTACTCAGTTTAAAGTGATTTTTCTAAAGCACTACCAATGCCACCAATAATCTCAGATGGCCTTGAAGACAGGAAGACAGGAGTTGGAATTCAAGCTCAGGAACTTGACATGAACTTGCTATGTGACCCTGGGGAGTCACTTAGCCCTGACTACATCAAATGTAGGGTCATCTTCAGTTGTTCTGATCCATATCTGATCACTGCACTCAGATGGCTCTGGAGGAGAAAGCCTTTATAGTGCCTTTGCAATGCATTCCCTCACTCCAATTCATTCACAAGCATGTCATGACATTCCCTCCCTCATATCATAGTCATCTTGGAGAATGAGGTGCAAAAAACAAAGACTTTTCCCCATATATTGTGTGAATAGGTTGTTTGTACATAGGCATTTACTTATTAATTTTAAAATTCCACGATGGTAAGCACTTTCACCCTACTGCATATTCCAATCACTTAGTGAAATCCCTCTTATATACAAGGTGCTTTATAACTGCTTATTAATGGATGGGTTTATAATTGCATTGATCAAAGTTCTTAAGTTTTATCAAACTTGTTGTTCTTTACAAAGTTGTAATCATCCTATCATTTGTTCTTCTGTTTGACTCATTCTCCCTGTTTTCAAGCCTTTCTCTGAATCCACTCCTTTCATTATTTTATGATGAAATAATGCTCTATTTTGATTATTTAGAGATATATGCATGTACATGTGTGTACATGTAAAAGAGCTGAGATAGGTGTGTAGATAGCTAGATAGCTAGACAGACAGTTAAATATTCTAGGCCCACTAAACTAAACTACTTGAGTTAAAGCAACATGAAAATTGGTAACACTACAACTACTAAATAGCGTAAAAGCAAGGAGATGTGAATTATTGTCTTCAACAAATAAGTGCTAAAATTGAAAACATCCAGAATTCCCTTTATCCATCAAACATATATCTGCAAATGGTAACTTATCAATTCTGAAAGCCTGATCTCACTATACAATCCTCTTGAAATGGCCACCAGAGTTTTATTTAGCAACCAACAGCGGTATATGCATAAATACATAAAGAAAGAAAGATTTTAAAAATGGGTGAACTAGATATAATGAGATTTCTCTTCTTTATTTTATATCTATTTTATCAATTGGTTTGAAAGTTCAAGTAAATTGAGTAATTAATCAATGAAGGATAGTTAATATCAGTGATTTCTAAGAAAAAATATACTTATTAGTTACCTTAGATGATAATTATAATAAAATGAGCATAAGTATGCGGTTATCTAAGGTGGATATTGAAAAATAATCAAGTTTGCAATTCTGTCAACAAAGACAATGGAGATATTCTCATTTTTTGTTATATTGCTGCTTCTTTTTAGATATTCATTCAGGATCCCGGGTATATACATGCATATACATGACTTATTTTTGCATGCATGTATTCTAAAATTTCTCCTCTAACTAAAGTAAAGTTTTTCTCTCTATTTTTTCCAATGTTTTTCAAAATTCATCCAATATTTGCCTTCTCCAATCCTCTGGTCTTTATCCAATTTACCACAATATTTCAAATGTCAGTGTCATTTACTCAACAATCAAATCTCCAGTTCTTTCTGTAGCTGACCATGTAAGTCATTGGACAGGCACCAAAGCACAGTGGAGAAACTGTCTCAAATACAGTCTTTGTTTTTTCTAGACATGTAACATTCATAAAATCATTTAACCTTTCTGAGATTATTTTCTCCTCTATATATTTGGGTAAATTGTATTTCTCAGAGCTGTGATGAGTAATCAAAATAGTTTAAGAAAAATCTTTGTAGTCCTTAAAGAACTATACCAATACTTTGTTGTGATGGTTGTTCAGTTATTCAGTAAAATCAGACTCTTGGTGACTTTATGAACCTCAACAAGCCGGAACCTTCTATTGCCAATTATCTCTTAAAGTTTGTCCAAGCTCATGTGGATTGCTTCCATAACACTTTCTATCCATCTCACTCTCTACTATCCCTTTTTCCTTATGTCTTTAATCTTTTCCAACATGAAGGACTTTTCCAGTGACTCTCATCTTCTCATTACATAGCCAAATTATTAAGCTCCAGCTCCAATACTTCACCTTCTAATGATTTGCCTGAATTTAATTTCTTTAAGCATTGACTACTTTAATCTCTTTACTTTACTAGATTCTCTTGAAAAGTCTTCTCTACAGCCCAAATTCCAAACCATTACTTGGGGAACACTCAATTTTCCTTATAGTCCAACTCTCACAGCCATGCATTGCTCCTTGAAAACTATAGATTGGATCATATAGACCTTTGTCTACAGTAGAAGGAAACAGAAATTCATAATAGTTTTCTTGACAAGAAAATAAAAACAAGGATAATATTAAAATACTATCAATTTTTAACATGATTGCTTAAGCCTACTTAATTGAATTGAAGGGTAAGCTCTTACTATATTATCTCTTCATTTACCCTGACTAATAAAACTCTAGTATTCGTTTATTTATGTTCTTTCTAGCACTAAAGTTGTTATCTTTGGCAGACAAAAAAGAAAGTCAAATATAAACTGAACCACTCTTATTTCTCTCCATCATTAATGATTATCATCTCAACCAAGTTGAGCTGTGTTCTTCCCTTTTCTCTGATCTTGCTCTTCTACCCAGTAGAAGCTAATTGAAACTCTCTTAATTGCTTTTCTCACCAACCCCAGGTTATTCTTTCCTTTAGAAACACAATAAATTCAGTATCATACCTTACCCAACTTCCAGAAATTCCTTAGAGAGTGTCATTCAAAAAATATTACTGGGAATAAAAAAATGAGAAAACTCTGATTCTAGAAACTTCCATTTCTTTGGCAATGTTTAAGAAAACTGAAAAGTCAGCCAAATTTATTTTCAGAGTGTAGAGCATCCTAATTCTTTCCTGTTTTTTTTTCCCCACATGATGCTCCTATTTTACCATCTTCTCATGGAAATGGATTCTAAGGATATATCATTTTATTATATTATAGGGAGTATAATTGGGGAGCTTCCTGGCAGAAGAGACATTCAGGAAGAAGTAGTTGGCACAGTGAATGGAGTACTGGCCTTGGAGTCAGAAGGATGGGAATTCAAATCCAGCCACAGACACTTGATGCTTATAACTGTTTGACCCTGTGCAAGACACTTAACCCTCCCATCCAGGGCCATCTCCAGGCATGCAAATCTGTTTTCAGGGAACACCTTTACATCATTTATGAAAAGGAATATATGACTCCAAGAAATTATAAGAAAATACAGAATGTATTCTACTGAACAAATCAGTTTGAATGTTGGAATTTCTAGAACATATATTGTTCTGATGGATATTGAAATGAATGGCATTTTCTAAAACTCAACAAAGTATCCTAGGAAACAAATTGAAGAAGAGTTGAGGGGGCATTAAAGGTTGAGCCAGGAAGAAGTGGGTATAAATTCATTATCAAACTCATGTAATTTTCTTACTCTGGGGAAATAAAACAAAAACAATATCACTCTGTTACAACTCAGTTGTAAATTAAACCAAATTAGTGAAATTGAGGCACATGAAAGAATAATTTGTCCTAATTATATTGTGATAGAAAATTAATTGCTTTTAGAATATACTAGACATAATATAGGTCACCTTCCTCCCTAATTAAAAATTAAGAATTTAAAGGGAGTACAATGTAAGAATATCATCCTCCCAGGAAGAGATAACCAGAGTTCAGACAAAAACTGTTCATAGATGATAATCTATGTAAATCAGTATCTGCTAAAGATAATGTGCAATTACTATGGAGAGGTCACCAAGGAAGGTCAATATTTATCTATTCTTGGTTTTTGTCTAGAAGACAAATTTCATTCCCATTTCAGGGTGACAATCTTGGATGGTCCTCACATATGGGTTTATCAGTAAATCCCCGAGAATGCAGGTTCATTTTCTATCTGTATTATTTTGTTGTTATTTTAAACTCTATATTCTTATGGTTACAGTTTTAGGGTTCACAGGCATTAGACTGCTTTTCCAATTCTATGTCTATGCTCCTATCTGGAAAAGATTTTTCAGAGACTCTATCTCAATAAATACAATTGTATATTTGAATATAGCAAAGTAATCCTTCTAGAAGCTAGAATATAATTGGTACAAATTTATAAGCCTGCACAGTGAATGGAATACTGGTCTTGGAGTCAGAAGGATGGGAATTCAAATCCAGCCAGAGACACTTGACTCTTATAGTTGCGTGACCCTGGGCAAGACACTTAACACTCATTGCCTCCCATTCAGGGCCATCTCCATTCCTTCAAATTCATATCTGGCCATTTGACCCAGATGATTGTGGAGGAGGAAGTGAGACTGGTGACATGGTAGAACATCTCCTCACACAAATCCAATTGATGTTTTTGTTATGGTATCACCTCCCTGATATCTTGGCCTTCTTCTTTGAAAATGAAGGACAAGCATCCATAACATGTCCTCTTCCTGTATTTGATAGAGTTGAACCCCCTGGCCTCAAATATCTCTCAATTCTTGAGCTGAGGATTCCAGATTAATCAAAAAGAAATATTCAACAAGTAAGGCAGCTGATTTGGTTACTAGATTGAATCCACAATCATTTTTATTTTCATTCTAAGCATTTTTTTCCACACTAGCTTCATGGAGAAATTGATCACATAATCACTTCTTTATCATTAAAAGATATCAACTAAAAGAGAAGAGTATAATAGAAACATTGCTGAATTTGGAATTTGAGATTCTCAACTCTAATTCTCTTCTTCTTTACTACTTCCATGACCATCAGGTGCTCAATTTACCTTCTAAGTCCTTAATTTTCTTGTATATAAATAAATATAAAAGATAAAAGGAGGGAGGAAGTAGATGACTTCTAAGATTTGTCCCATCTCTAAAGCAATGATCCTAGCTTTCTGTGGGAGGCTAAATTGTCTGTTGGAATGAGAATCATGAAGACTGTAGGCACTCACAATAAGGCACAATAAGGCACTCACTCCAGACTGTTAATCTCTTTTAATTTATGCGATTTCCTCTAGAAAAGGTAGATAATAACAATCACCCTACATTTGCTGTGAATATCTTGAGGGATAAAGATGTAAAGATTCAGTAAACAAATCTTTTGTTTAATACCATCACATTGTACTTGGTACAGCAAGCATTTTAAATAGACAAAGCAAGTTTAAAAGCACTATCTTATCATTGCTATGTATATTCTTGGCTGTGATCAGATTTTGGTGAAGAAACTTAGCAGAACTTGAAATCAATTCACCAGTTAGCCAAATTAGAGGGCTGATCCCTTCATTACCTGTATCCTTAGAGCAGACACTGCAGCATACCTTGAAGTTCTCTATTCAACCTAGAAAATTCTCATTAATGAAATTACGAAAGTAGTGACACAAATAAAACATTGATTTCTCTCAACCTATTTTTTGAGTAACTTGCCTGATGACTGCAGTTAAAATGGTCTGATGGAGTCTGAAAATGAAGAAAGTGAAAGGTGTTGCTGACTCTTTCACACTTTCACTAAGATTAAAAAGCCCAAGGATGCTTGAGATATAAGTCTCTACTGCTGGAATAGAAGCATATCTGTTGCTTTGAAGCAGAGCTAAAGTCCCATTTGAGATTAATATAGGTCTTCCGAGAATCCATTTACCAGAGTAAAACCTTCTGGTTTTATAAAGTAATTGGATGTTTTATGAAAGCCAGTAAAGGTTTCACCCAATAATTTTGTAGAGAGTGATTAGAAAGGGGCAAATAGAATGGACAAAGATCTTCTGTTCTTGGAAAGTGAGGACTGGCTAAAGGAATGGGATGAAAGCAGGCTGGAAAGTTAAACCCAATTAAGAATAACAATTATAAGAATTTAAGGTTTACAACTGTGGTCTCATTTAGTTCTCCTAGCCACACTGGGTACTTTTGTTTTTGTTATGTTATGTTAAGTTTGACTCCTTTGTGACCCAATTTGGGGTTTTTCTTGGCAAGGCCACTTGGGAGGTTTGCCATTTCTTTTTTCCAATTCATTTTAGAGCTATGGAACTTAAAACAGTTGGACATTATTTGCCCACTGTCACAGAGTAAATTAGGGGCCTGAGGAGAGATTTGAATTCATGAGGATAAGTCTTCTTGATTTCAAACCTGGTGTTCTCTCCATTCTGCCAATTAAATAACCAACACTCGTATTGATCCGTGGTCCATAAAGCACTGTGCTTACAGTTTCAGATTTTGAGTTTCACATCAACCCTAGCAGTAAACACTACAAAAATCACTTTCTTCACATGACAAATGAGGAATCCCAAGTCCAGTGACAAATGTCTGACTGTTACCTACTTTATCTAAAGGATTACAAGAATGAATGTATTTTTTTCATTGCAAATAAATTTGTTTGCAACAAATTCAGAACTATAATTAGACAGCAAAATAAAAGTCATGGACAGGGAAGAAGCTTAATGTCGATCACCCTTGCATTTAATATTGGCTTTGAAAAGATATATTCTGAAAGCATTTTTGACTAAGAAGATTTAATAAGGACAAAAGTACACGATTTTTCCCATTCAGTTGGAGACATCTTGAGCCTAGGACCTAAACTTTGGGCAGTTTCTGTGTACCATTTGATTAATAATGGCTTTTACAAGGCAGGAGCATTTGTCAGGCCTAATTGAGATCATGGATTTCCACTCACTTTAACTTATATTTAGCAAGTTTTTGCTCTCTGCAAAATATTGAATTAGAGTCTGCATTTACAAATACAAAATGAAACAGAATGTTCCCTCAAACAATTTGAATTATAGGGAAGGGAGTACCCAGCCTGTGCCCAGGTAATAACATACAAAAATTTTGCCAAATGATGCAAAGAATTTTTGGAAGGGGGGGTACGTGAAGAACATATGTGTCATGCAGGATGGAGCCTCCCCACCTAGAGCTAGTGATGGCATTCAGCTGGCTAACATGAGTTTAGAAAAACTGATAACTAATATTAGATTCAGTTCATTGATCCTATTCTTAATTAATTTGAATTTCATCACTAACCAGAGCTATGAGTTGAAGGAAGGCAGTTTATCTCAGAGAGAGAATTGAGGATGGCATATATTCCAGACCATCTTTGAGACATGAATAATATCTTTCCAGAATTATTACCTTAATATTTCATACTAATAATAACTTTGGTTAAACTTTGTTGTTCAGTCATTTTACACGTGTGTCTAATTTTTTTAATAATAACATTTTGAATTTTCCTGGCACTGATCATGGCATGGTTTACAATTTCTTCTACAACATATGTTACTGCCGAGATAACCGAGGTAAAGTAATTTGCCTAGAATCACAAAGATAGTAAGAAAATGAGTCTTCTAGACTTCAATCTCAGCGCTCAATCCATTGTACCATCTAGCTGCTCAGATGAAGTTTACAATCAATACAATGACTCAGTCTCCACTCTTTGGATATTTTTATATTAGACAAATTTGTATTATCTTTATATTTATATTAGTTATATTATATAAAATGTTATGAGTAAAATCAAATAAGAATTATAAATTTGTTATCCTTATATTAGTGATATTATATGAAAATTACAAGTAAAATTAATTAAGAATACTAGTAAGATTTAGACCAAGATTTAAACCTCTAGCATAATTTTCATATATGCCAAGATAGACTCTTAAATATTCACATCTACATTTAAATCTAGATTTCCAACAACACATGTGTGTGTATACAGGATGCCCTTTTGAGTTACTTGATTAATCTGAGATCCTGGGTCCCTTAGCTCCAGCTAACTGGCAACTGGTGATTTCCATTGCAGTGAAAACCTTCTTGGAAAAAGCTACCAGAGTCAGGAAGAGAAGGTTCTTATAATTTTAGGGTTCACATTCAGTTGTGGCCTTTCTCCTTAGCTTTACATTGCAGTAATATGCTTACTTCAGTCTTTCAGAGTTATTTGTTTGTCTTTTTGATGTTGTTACTGCCTAATTTCTTCTCCAGGTTCTCACTTTGCTCTGACATTTTTCTTTTGTCTGGAAGCCATAACTGAGTTGTATCTGCTTTATAAAACATATTCTTCCTATCCCCTTCTAAAAAGACAAAGCATTTACATTTACATACTCCATCAAAAAAGTTTTCAGCAATGGATGATAAAAAGAGATACTGAAAGTTAATAGCAGAATAAGTGATCAATTCCTAATGAATGAGTAGACTAAAGGACAAATCAAAGAAATATTAACTTCAACAAATGTAACGATCCTGAAGTGACAATTTACCAATATTTTTGGGATGTAGCCAAGGAAATTATTATTTCCTATGGTTAGCAATACAGTCCAATTTATATGTTCTCTCTACTCCTCACACAGAATTCCATCTTCCTTCACTATCCCTTTGTATTAGACATCCTTCATGCCTCGAATTTATTCTTACTTTCTCTCTTCCTTCTTTTTTTTTAGAATTTTTTCTAGGCAATGGGTTTAAGTGACTTGCCCAAGGTCACGCAGCTGAGATCTGGTATAGTCAGGGTATCAATCTCACTTTGGTTAATTTGAATCTTTGATATAAGAGTTGTGTGTGTCTGTTTTTATGCCTTTCTCTGTCTGTCTGTATATATGTCTTTATGTGTGCGTGTTTGTGTGTGTGTGTGTGTGTGTGTGTGTGTAATTCAGATCTAAAATAGTTACCTGAGTTAAATGTTACTCCTTTTAGCTTTGATTTTAAATTTAATTGCTTGAAAGGATCTAATTTTAAATAATTAATGAAGTGGGGATCTGAGCCTATCCCCTTATATTATTTGAAATTTTGTAAGTGGCAAAGTTTGGGAAATGACCTTAGATATGAGTTAACTTTTTGTTAACCTAATATTAATTGAAATATTCAACTTAGGTTAAGTGAGACTTTAAGCTTCAGGAAATGTTGACTCCTTATCCCTCAAGGAGCTTTGAAAAGAGGGTGGGAAGGTCTTTGAAAAGAAAAGGTCACCTCCTTGTTTTTAAAGGAAAAAGAAACTATCTGAGAGCTAAATGAGAGCATTTTAGTCACCTTTGAAAGTTTTGTAACAAGTCTTGAGAATTTATATGTGTTATTAAGAAGGAGAATATAATTGGAATAAATTGAATGTCAAAGAATTTGTGAATATTGAATCATATACAATATATTTACTGATTTCTTTTAGGAAAGACCTATTGTACTAAATTGGGGAATCTAATTTATTTTGATGCTAAATCAATATTCATAATTGTCAACAATCTCACAAGGTCTTTTGTTGGTAAAGGAAAAAAGTTTGTAATGTTTGTCTCATCATGCATTATTGTATATTTATGGAAGGGAATATATATGTACGTGTATATATAAGTTACTTGATATTCTTTTGTGACTTGGAAGAAATTAACAGTGTTTGGTTCTCTTGTGAACATATAAGCTTTTTGAATACTGTAATGCTAAAGCCTGGAATTAACATGTGATGGGTTTGAAAGGGTGGTAAGGGAAATATCACAAACTTTGACCCCTTCTGATATAAATCTGTGAATTCATGAATAATAGCTTGTAGAAGCCAGTCAAATGAGTTTGGGATCATGAAGCCAGTTATGGATAGAAAACCTAACCTCTGGTGATCCTTGAGCTGAAAGATTCCTCAGAACTCTGATTTGATAACACAACTGCATCATTCCTGGACTCACTATTTGATAAGCCCTGTTTCCAAATTTCAACCCTGGGTCACATTCTGCTGGGTTAATTCTTGCCCACCAAAAAGTTACATCATTGTTTTTATCCTATATGCTAATGTTGTGGTTTTCTTCCATAAGAACTGTGTGATGTTTTCAATGAACTGGCTCTGTCAGTTGTCCTGCTGATATTCCCCACCTGAGTGTATGCATGTTTTCTTTTCTCTCCTGAGCTGAATGAATTCCCTGCTGATCAGGGCATGGCAAAATTTGGCATCCTTAAGTGGGGTAGAAGCAGGACTTGAACTTGTCTGGAGACTGAGGTAATCTTTGACTAGAACAAAATCCCCTTGTAAAGCTGTGAAGGAATCCTAGGATCACATAAAGAGGGGAAGGCTTTGGGTAGAGTTGTTTTGACAACTGTGGCTTTTTACATCCTTTTTCCAAGCAGGTACATGCGTGAAAAAAGGGTAAGTAATTTCCAAGCAACTAAAAAAGCCAGGAAAGGACACAAAAATCTTAAAGAAACTGGCTAAAGAGAAAGGCTTAGAAATTATCAAAATCAAATAAGGTAAGTCTTGACAGACTGCTTATGATGTTCTCCATGGTTCCCGAGGATAGGAGAACTGAGTTTAGATAGTACTTTGAATCAAAGAGATAAATGAATATTAATATGATAAAATATTGTTACATTTTTCTCTTCCCCACTTCTTCACTGTAATTCTGCCAGAATGTTTCCCCACCTCCTTTTCCCTCTCTGTGGCTTCTCCATTTTTATAATCTGGTTCTTAATCTCTTGAACTTGGAGTTAATAGCCAGAGAGACAGGAGAGAGTGAATTACTTCATGAAGATTTGTCCAAACAAGTGTTAAAAAAAGAAAATTTATTTGGAGGTAAAAGAATCAGGAAAGACAGTGACTATTAGCAAATATGTTTTACATATATATATATATATATATTTATATTTATATATATATTTATATGTATATATAGACATATACATATATATGTAGGTGTTTGTGTGTGTGTATAAAATCATAAAAAGTAATTCTATTTTTAATTTGATAAATAAATTTCATCAAGACAAGAGAGTCCAGTTAATTCTAAAGTATATAATTTGGGTAATAAGTAATGCCAAAAATAAATTAATAAAAGAAATAAAGGGAAATGAAATATTTAATCTTTTACCAAGATGATATCATCATATTTTAGCTTCAAGACTTTATCAATATGGATTTTGATAATGTCGGTTATTTCATAAAATTATGGGTCAAATGAGGATTTAAGAATAGAAGATTCCACACCACTCAGAAAAGGCTTAAGACTTGTCCCCTTAGAAAGTTATTTGGTTTACTCTAAAATAACAGGGAATATTCCAATTATGCTGAGAGATTTTTAATTGACTGTTTTGCCCTCTCAAACGTTATACTAGTCAAAATTTAGAAGGGCTAAAATTAATAACCTTTTATAAAAAAATGTATTGTGATATATTAAATGTTCTATGTATTTTCTCTACTATGAAAACTAGGTCACGTTTTACCTGGAGTTCTGGGGCCTTTCTGGTTCAATGTGCTCTGATTCTGTTTTCATGTGGTTTTTTTTTTTAATGTTTGTTTTAAAATTCAGGCAGAGGAAAGCTCTTAGCTCTCACAGCTGTCATATCTTTGTGTTCTGTCTGACCAATCCTCTTTCCTTTCTCTCTTTTCAAAATTGGATCTTTTTCTTTTTCCAAAAATCCATAATTTGGACCCACAGATTTTCCAGGAAATCATGTTGTTTTTTGGGAAAGAAGGGTTCTATTAATTTGTCTTATTTTCTACTATTTTTTTTTTTGATCTGATGGACTAAGAGAGTTTTATTTCCTGATTTGGCAAATTATACTTATAAGGGATCTAGTAGAAATTGAAATTGCACTTAAAATTATTATTATTATTATTTTAGGTTTTTGCAAGGCAATTGGGGTTAATTGGATTGCCCAAGGCCACACAGCTAGGTAATTATTAAGTGTCTGAGGTCAGATTTGAACTCAGGTACTCCTGACTCCAGGGCCTGTGACACAGTGTCACCTAACGGCCCCTAAAATTATTTTTCTTGACTGATCTTAATAAGAGAATTTATGGTAAAGAATAATGAGGCAGTACATTAACAATATGGGAGAATGTTTTACTTCATTTATCAACTATATGGGGAGCTTTGGGAAAATGATTTGAAAATCAAATAGGAAGGAGAGAAAGTAAATGAAGATATGAGTTTAAATAATGTTGGAATAATCTGAAAACTGTATTAAACTGCCTCTTTAGCAATGTCTGGCAATGAATTGATTGGAAAAGTAATAATCCCCATGAAGTAAAAAGTTTTGATATGAAAGCAATTGCTAAGTAAATGTAACCTGTTTCTTCAAATTGGTTAAATGTATAATGTGCAATCCTGTGAACAAAATTATCTGAAAATACATGTAAGTGAATTAAGGGGTTTGTAAACAATAATATTTTTGGTTACAATTTTTTTGACTCCTCCAGAGTCCTAGGAGGAAAAAGAACTATTGGGAATTCTAAAATAGATATGGTCAGAATGGCCTTGTTAGAGACTGGAAGTCTGCCAAATCTTTGTTTAGCGCAGACTTCTCAATTATGTGCTTTTAATCAGGCTTTATAATTGATAAAAATTTTCAAACTGTTATATTTTGAAAATGAAAATAATTTAAGATAATTTTGAATATGCATTTTGCAAATTAAAAGATTATTAACAGAACTATAAAGAAAATCTTGTAATCATAAAAATTTTTAGAAACATCTGATCTTAAGAATTTTTTTATTTCAAAGTTTTAGGGCATAAAGGGAATATACTTTAAATTGAAAATGATTATGTATACATAGTAAACTGTATAAGAACAGATTCAAAAATTTTTTTAATTTAAAATTATGTTACATTAACAAAATATGAATGAATTAAAGTGTCATTCATCACATTTGTAAAGATCTGTTATAAGAAAAGTAGAAAAAATACTTGCCAATGAATCACATCTCTCAAAGTCTTTTTGGCCCAGAGAGTTTATGAAAAGTTTTTTCCATCTCATATTTATGAAATCATATCTATTAAAATTATATTTGTATCTTATTAAACTAGCTTTGGTAAAAAATTTACATTGGGTTTTTGAAATTAGTATATATATATATATATTTAAAACTAAATTCATAGAGAATCCTATTTTATTTTTTGAAAATATTATTATATTTGGGATAAAAGGAAAATAAGCTTATAAATTTATATATAAAAGATAGACAAATCTAAGGTTAAGTTTAAAAGAACTTGTTTCATTTTGGCTTTAAGAGAATGAAATGTCAGCCTGGGACTCTAATGTTTCACATAGGTTAAGAGTTAATAATATCTAAGCCAAGAATAAATAATTGTATTGCTTTGTAGAGATGATAAGGGACATATCATAAGTTATAACCCTCTAGGTTCCCTGAAAGTTTTAATTTTGACACAATGATAGATTATGAAATATTTGTAACAAAGCATAAATTTAAATATTCAAGGATGAAAAGTTATAGTGTTACATTCTCAATAGGCAGAATTCAGATATCAATCAGTAATCTAAAATCCTAAATGATGCGGCTAATAAAAAAAAACAGTTTGAAAGCATCTTTGATTCAGTCATGATGAAGAATATTATGCCATAAATCACAAACCTTTTAAATTTTACTTTAATGTCTTTTTGCTGCCTTCTACAAATGTGTGGTATTATGGTCTAATATGGAGGAAATGAAACATGAATCACAGCATCATTCTTGATATAAATTTTACCAGAAGTCTTGAAATAAATTCAACAAGTAAGTAGATTTTCCTTGGAGTGTCATATAGATGAGTTGGTTGTGTTGACTTTGCCAAACATTTAATAGTAGAAAGAAGTATCATTTTGGGAGTCAACCCCCCAAAATGCATGAATCCTGCTTGGAATATTTCCACACATATCTAATAGCTTATCCATTCACATTCAATCTATTTTTTTTTAAATATTCATTTCTGTGACTAATTACTTTATCTAACACCCTCTTCAGGGCATATAAGACATCTTTATTTCTGAGGCTGTAGATGATAGGATTGAGCATGGGACTGAGAATGGTATATAAGATGGCTAAGACCTTGTCCTGACCTGGAGTATGATAGGACTTAGGTCTCTTGTATGTAAAGATAGCTGAACCATAGTATGTTACAACCACAGTCAAGTGAGAGGAACAAGTAGAGAAGGCTTTCTTCTGGGCCTCTATAGATTTCATATGAAGCACAATTTGAAGAATCTTACCATAAGAGACAAGAATGATTGTAAAGGGGATTAGGAGGAAGAATTTGACACTCACAAAGACTCCTCCCCCATATCGGGATGTGTCAACACAGGAAAGTATCAACATGGCTGGGAATTCACAAAAAAAAGTGCTCAATGACCCTTGTGCCACAAAATAGGAGGAGCAGGACATAAGTTGTATGAATAGTAGAGTTGATGATTCCCCCAAGCCAGCAGCCACCAGCCATAAGGACACTGATTCAATGGTTCATGAGGATGGGATAGCGCAGTGGGTGGCAGATGGCTACATGGCGATCATAGGACATGGCTGTGAGAATTAAACATTCAGTACCCACAAAGATGAGCTAGAGGAAGATCTGGAACCCACAACCTGCAAATGTGATAAATTTCCTACCATATGTAGTTTCTGGCCAAATTGGGAAGAATATTGGAAATGTTCAAGATATCGGTGAAGGAGAGGTGCTTGAGAAGGACGTACATTGGAGTGTGGAGCCGGAGGTCAAGCTGGATAAGAAGCATCAAGACTGTATATCCCATAATAGCCACCATCAACATGATGAGAATAAGTGCTAAGAAAAGCAGTCCATACTGGTTGGGAGCCAATAATCCTAATCGGAGGAAATCTTTCACAAAAGTCAAATTCCTTTCCTCCCTCATGAGGATTATTCCCCTTTTCACCTATCTTACAAAAGACAAGTTTTCAAAAGGGACAGTTAGATAAAATCAAAATCCCACACTGAATTTGTGGCAGCAAAATAACAACTGTCTACCAAAGTATTCCAATGATGTGAATCAAAAAAATTGCAATTCAACAAAATCTATTAAATGAATTACTTGAATTAATGGAGTAGTTGCGATGATCAGTTCAGTGACAGAAATCTGGATAATTCTACATTCATGTCCCTTCCTATTTAATTTTTTAGCTTGATAGGCAATAAGTAATCTAATTAAACCTCTCAAAGCTTGGTCTTTCATCTCAATTGAATGGGAAGGAACATTTTTATTGAAATGTTAATAAATGGAACTTTGGGGTGAATATTTGTAAAACATGCAAATATACCATATTCTGTAACAAATATCCCTTGAGCCAAACAAGGATTTATAAGATCATCATCATGGCCATCATGATCACTATCATAATTATTTTAAAATTAATTTTATTTTTAACTTATTGAATAAAACATATTTAAAACAGTGCATATTAGTGGGGAAAGCAGGATTGTTCATGAGACTGCAAATCAATGTTTACTTGCTATTCATTTTAATAATGTAATAAATTTATGAGGTAAATATCTCTTTTCCATTTTGACCTTCCTTCCAGTTTACTTTAGATATGACTTCTAATAGACATAATGAGGTATATAAATGCATATGTATATGTATATGTATGTATAATACCGTTTTATATTTACTTTCATTTGTTAACTCATTCTTTTCATGTACATGTCTTCATAAATTCTTTATTTTTAATATATGTATCTATATTAGTCGAAATATCATAGTTATTCAAAGTTATTCTTAAAACATTAATGCTGCTATTATATAAAATGATCTCTTGGCTCTTTTCACTTCACCCCTCATCAGTTTGTACCAGTCTTTCCATGCCTTTCTAAGGTCATTGAATTCAGCATTTTTTATAGTTCTGAAGTGTTCCATCAAAACCAAACACTACAACTTGTTCATCTATTCCCTAGTTGATGGGGGTCCCTGCAATTTTCAGTTCTTTGTTAACCAAAGAGAGCTAATATAAACATCCAATTCATATTTAAAGTTATAAATACTATTATTGAATTTCCTTCCATCTATTTTTACTCCCCATTTTCTTCCTCCCCCTCTTCAGGTTTACTTATCTTCCCTTTCTATCTACTCCACAAAGAAAATGAATCCTAGCCTGTCCCTCATCCTCAGTGCCTGTATCCACACATCCCTCCTGTCGACCAACCCTCCAAAATCCTAATCTTTATGTACCTCTAAAATTCCCTCCTTACACCTAGTTTCTGTTTTTTTTATCTCCTCATTTTTAGAAATTTTTACCCATTTCCAGTTGCACACATTGTTTATTCTTCAACCCAGATAAGAGTAAGTTTCTAACATTTCAACCTGGTATCCCCACCAACTTCCTGTATATTAGTTCTTTTCCTATCCCATTTAATAATATAATTTCTCCATTTTACTTTTTACTTCTCAAACATTTTAGAATTATACTCATCATAAACCCTATCTTTCAAACTTGCTTAAAGGTTAAAGAAAACTGATAAATATTTTCAAACATCTACATGTGTGTATATTCAAACATAAAAACACATACGATGACATGAAGATGGATGTTTGTCATTTGTTCTCTCAGAAGACTGTGATTTGAGGGAAATGATACCAAGACAGTGATGTAAATTGGACCTGAGTGAGGAAATGCCATGCTAAGTCACCAGCCTTAGCAATACCTCAGACACAATTATATGTATGTATTTACACACATATATAATATCTACAAATACATACACACATATAAATGCATACATGTATGTGTGTAATCATTTGACATTAATGAATGTCTTGTAATTAGTTTTTAATGCTTTCTTTATATTTTTCTTCAAATTTTTATATCAAACTTTCCATTGACTTTTAGTTTTTTATTTCTATTTTTTATTGTTTCTTTTTACCTATAACTAAAAGTCTTTCAGGTCATTAAATGTCCATCTGTTTCATTTGTTTTATTCCGAATCATTCTCAGCTATCCTAGTTAAGTTATGCATCCCTTACTCTTTTTCTTTTCAAAATATGATGTTCCAAAAATTTTTAAATTTGAAAATATTACGTCTTGTGAAATCTTAACTGGATTTTCATAGTATTTTAATTGTATTTGCTTCTTATTGCTTGAAATACTTTCTCTTTAACCTCGTGCCTTTAAATTCAGGCATGTTCAGATTGTGAACAATAGATATTTTTTTTTCCTTCTTTTACTTAGCTTTCATTTTCTAGAACCTCAAGTTCATTTTCCATAATCATTCCTTCCAAAATAATAGGATAACCTGTTCATTTTTATATTACCCCTATTTGATTTGTTCTCCTGATCAATTGTTTTTTCCTACTAAGATACTTCACATTTTCTTCTTTTTTCTAATTTTATTATTTCTTGGAATCATATGATGTAAATCAATTCCTCTTTTCAATTTCTAGTTTGGGGAGTTATTTTCTTCCTCTAGATTTTGAATCTCTTATTCCAATTGATTAGCTTTCTTTTCATATTTGTTATTCTTTTTATTGTTTCCTAATTTTTCTTCAATTTCTCATAGTTAATTTTATAATTCATTTTTAAGTTCTTCAAGATATTTGTTTTATTTCTGATCACTTAACATTACTCTTAAGGGTAGCAGTGCCTGTTTCTTTGTTTCCTTGGTTTTGTTTTTTACCTCACCGTCTTCCTTTGAGGATAAACCTAGATCCACTTTGGCACCAGTGTAGTTATTGATAGATTAAGTTTCCTTTACTTAATCATTGTTATTTTTATAAACATTTCATTACTATAATAATGTTTTTAACCCCAGGATGTGAATATTTTGCTCAAATCCTGGATATGCCCCTTCTTAAATCTGCTACTGCCACTACCTTGTGGAGAATTTACATCATCTATTGCCTGAACTTTTACAATTTTGATTTCCCAACCTACTTCAAAGTTTCTTTCTAAATCCTATGCCACTCTATAGTCTTTTGTAAAATGATTTTTCTAAAGCACTTCCAATGACATCAATAAACTCAATTGTTGCAGTGGTTAGAGCACTGACCTTGGAGACAGGAGGACAGGAGCTGGCACCAGAAACTTGACACTAACTTGCTATATGACCCTGGAGGAGTTACTTAACCCTGATTGTCTCAGGATCATTTCCACTGGCCTTGATCCCTATTTGATCATTGTCTCCAGATGGCTCCAGAAGATAAAGCATTTCTGGTAACTTTGCATTGCACTATTTCACTCAAATCCAATTCACATGCGATTCATCACTTTATCTCCCTTATTTCATGGTCTTCTTTGAGAATGAAGGACAAATAATAATACCAATTTCCTATATAGTCTGTTAATAGCTCGTTTGTACATAGCCATTTGCTTGTTAGTTTGTAAACTCCATGAGGCTCAACGCTGTCCTTCACCCTACTTGCATATTCTAAACACTTAGCCAAGTCTCTGTTACATAAAAGGTGCATAATGAATGTTTATTAATGGATTGGCTTCTAATTGCGTTGATTTTGGTTCTTAAGTTTTTCAAAGTTGTTATTCTTTACAATGTTGAAATTATTGCATAAATTGTTCTAATAGTTGAATTCATTTCTCTTATTTTGATGCTTGCAAGTTTCCAGTATTTCCCTGAATCTACTGCGTTTAATTTTTTTGAGGAAAAAATAATTATATTGTTGCTCTACATATATACATTCTGGTGTGTCTATTTATATGAAACAGATCCGAGATAGGTACATGGATGGATGGATAGATAAGTAGATACATACATACATACATACATACATACATACATACATACATATTCTAGCCTCACTAAGCTTGGCTTAAAGAAACATCAAGGTTGTTGATACTATTACTGATAAATAGTGTAAAAATTATCAAGTAGATATGAATTATTATTTTCAAGCATAAGTGCTGAAATAGCCGGCTTCTCTATTCTGGAAAAATGATCTCCCTGCACAATCTTCTTGGAATGGCTCTAAGAAATCTCATGTTTAGCAACATACACAGACAAATACATTCATACATAAAGAATGACTAGAAAGAGAAAAGAGATTTCTCTAGCTCATTTTATAACTATTTTATAAACTGAGTTTGGCATTCAAGTTAACTTATTTATAAAAATGGACCATATTTTAATCTGCGATTTTAAGGAAATATCATACATTCATTAGCTACCTTAGAACTAGGGATGCTAATGAATAATAAATGACTATAGGGAAGAAGGGGTGTCCAGGGTGGAAACTGACAATATGTTCAATTGCACTGGCAAATTAGATCTACAATATTCATGTGATCAGCTTTGAAAGCCTATCAATAAAGAAAACATAATGATATCAAAATGCTGACCTAACTTATTCTTGATGGAGCTATTCTCGTTCTTTGTGATCATTGCTCCCTGTTCTACCTATCCATTTAGGATTCCATATTCACATATTTGTATGCACACATGAATGCACATTTATAGTCTAAAATTTCTCCTGGAAGTAAAGTCAAGTTATAGATTATATTTTCTTCATTATTTTTGAAAATTTCTCCAATATATGCCTTCTCCAATCCTCTGGTACTTATCCAAGTCACCATCATATTTCAAATGTCACTGCCATTTATTCAGTAAACCCATTTGCCAGTTCTTTCTGTATCTGAGCTTAGGCACCCAAAGCAGATTGGAAATACAATCTCAAAAATGGTCTCTGTGATTTTCTAGGTATGTGACATTGATGTTCCTTCTACCATCTATTATTTGTAAAGTTTGTTCAACTCATGTTTATAACTTCCATGACACTTTATACAATTGATGCTCTATAATTTTATACAATTGATGCTCTATAATTTCCTCTTACTTTTGCCTTTAATCTTTCCCAACATTGGGGACTTTTCCTGTGATTCCCATCTTCCCATTAGGTATTTAAGCTTCAACTTCAATATTTGAACTTCTAGAGATTTCACTGTATTTAACTTCTTTAAGTATTGATTTGATCTCCTTGGTATCCTAAAATATCTTAAGTAGTCTTCTCTAGCAACACAATTCCAAAGCATAACCTCATAGCCATGCAGTGCAGCTAGAAAAACAAAACAACAGCAACAATTAAAAAACCCTAAAGCTTTGGATCATACAGAACTACTGTAGAAAAAAACAGCAAATCAATTAGTAGCTTAGCCAATAAAAAAAATCCAAGGATAGTATTAAAAATATCAATTCAGGAAGCTAGGTGGCACATTAGATAGAGCGCCGGCCCTGGATTCAGGAGTACCTGTGTTTAAATCTGACCTCAGACACTTAATAATTACCTAGCTGTGTGGCCTTGGGCAAGCCACTTAACCCCATTGCCTAGTAAAAAAACAATGATATCAATCTTAACTTTTTTTCATAACCTTAATTGAATGGATGAAGGGTTATCTCTTATTAAACTATCTGCTCATTAACTCTGACTAATAAAACTCTACTATTTGTTATTCTTCTGTTCCCTGCAGCACTAAAGTCATTATCCTTGGCAGGAGAAAAGAAAGCCAAATATAAACTAAACAGAACTTGTTTCTATCCATTATTAATGATCATGCTATCATCCATGTTGAGCAGTGGTCTTTCCCTTTCTTCAAACTACTTCTTACACCCAGCATAAGGTAAAAGAAAAGTTTTTAATTGCTTTTTTCAGTAGCCTCCGCATATTATTGAATTTAGAAATACAATAAATTCAGGATCCTTTCTTGCAAAAATTCTACAAACTTTCTTAGAGAATGACTGTCAATAAATATCACTGGGATTAATATTGTTGCCTTTAGAAAAACAGAAAATTCAGAACCCCATCATAAAAATTCCACAAAGTTCCTTGGAGAGTGTAGTTCAATAAAGATCATTTAAATTTTAAAAAATAAGAAAATCCTAATTGTAGAAGTTTCTATTTATTTGTCATGAAAAGTCAGTCAAATTTATTTACAGAGTGTGTAACCTCCTAATGCTATGCTATTAGTTCCCATACTTGATGATCTTATGATACCATCTTCTTATGCAAGTGGATTCTTAGGAAATATTCTTCTGCTTTCAGGGGAGCACCTAGAAATCATTCAATAAAAGAAATACATAACTCCAAGAAATTATGAGAAGATGAGAATATATTCCACTGAAGGAATCAGTTTGCAGGTTGGATTTTCCAGAGCACATTTTCCTAAGTGATATTGCAATGAATTGCATTTAAAAAAATTTGATGAAGTATCCTTGGAGAAGAATTAGGGAAGAGTTGGAGGATATTAGATTGGGAGTCAGGAAGAATTGCGTTCAAATCCATTATCAAACCCATACTAACTATGTGACTCTGAGAAAATAAAAAACATCACCGTTTCAACTAAGTGGTAAATTTAAATTTTTAATCTTAGTTGTAAATTTTAGTAAAATGAGTAAATTGATAGATGTGGAGTAACAATTTCTTCTAACAATATTTGATAGAAGATTAATTCCCTTTTGAGGATATGAGGCTTGATATGGGTCATCTTGTTCATAGTTAAAAAAATTAAGACTCCAAAAGTCTCTCAGCCTATGTTAATCAAAAATTTTAGGAAACCAATGAGAAGAATATAAGGATATCATCCTTCCCAGAAGAGACAGTCAGAATTCAGATAATAATTCTTCAAAGATATTAATCTTTGTTGATCATTTTTGGTAAATTATTGTAAGTAGGTCACTAAAGATGTAAATTATTTTCTCTATTCTTTGTTTTTACTTAAAAGACCAATTGCTTCTTCATTTCTGTGACCATCATGGATCATCTCCAAATATAGATTTGAGAGAATAAATAAATACAAATTTTAGAGAATAAAAGTTCATGTCTAATCTATATTTTTCTATTATGTTATTTTAACCATATATATTTAAGGCTTTAACAATTTTAGAATTCATTGGAATTAGACTCAGTTGTTTCTAAGGTTCTTCTGGTTTTAAGTTTTTTGTAGAAGGCCAGCCACAGGGAGTGATATTCACATATACTTGGTGATTTTTCTAAGGACCAACAGATAGTGACTGTCAATGACATTATTAATGAAAAGAGGAGCTGGCAACTCTTTATCCCATTATCAAAGTTTGTGGAATTAAAAACACACATAGTATACTTGACAGGAGCCAACAATGAAACTATTATCCATTTTCATAAATGGATGATAAAATGAGAGTCAGAGAATGGAATTGACAAGAGCAAGGTCAAAAATTTAATTGATAATAGTTATCAATTTGAACCACTTATCCTGATTTCCAAGTCCAAATTTCCTTTAACTAAAGGAATAAATTGTGCTTATATGCATATAGAATTTGAAATGCTAGATTCTGGTAAATAAATGGCAATTTTTTAACCAGTCCTGGCATGGATATATTTATCCATCTGGATTCTTCATGGGAGAATCAAAAATACCATCCACATCCATAGAAGAAACTGTGATGTTTAAATTAAGACTAAAGCTTAATAACTTCAATTTTTAAATTGACTAATGTCTTATGTTATTTTTTCTCCCTAAAGTTTTCTTTTTTTCTAATTGGATTTGTTGCTTCTACTACAACATGATCAATATGGATCTATTTTTTCGCATGGTTATGAATGTAGAGCCAACAGCAAATTGTTTTGTCAGGTGAAGGAGTAGGGAAGGGGAGGGAGGGAGAAAAATATAAAGCTCAAAATTTGGTAAAATAAATTATTGGTCCAAACAGTTAATTTGTAAAAAACTGATTGTAGCTGGAGAAATAAATAAAATATTAACAAAATACTCAAAATATGAAAAACTCAACATTTTTTATAATACTTTCTTCAAGATTGCCATATCCTAAATCTTAATAGTGCAACTTATTTTATTTCCTCTAAGTAAATTAGGATAAAGACTAAGTTTTGTGGATGAATGAGGCACTGTCAAGTATTGCTTCAAATATGAAATAAGATATAACAGTTTTCAAATAATTCTGAAGGCATTCACTTGTTTTGAAAATATTCATTAAGTGTATACCATAGAAACAATGTAAAGACTACCAGACTGCTTTCTGGGGGTGGGGTGGAGAGAAGCAAGAGTAAGGGAAAAATTGTAAAATTCAAAACCAATGAATTTTAAAACAGAAAATATTCATTAAAGTCTCTGAAATGAAGTCTTATTTTGAATTAAATAAAAATAAACCACCCAATGGTTGGAGTGAATGTTTTAGAAAATAGTTGTTACTTCTTCCACTTAGCCATGTGTGTATTTTTCCACCCCAACATATTCTGCTAAGATGATTTATATGAAACTTACAATCTATATAATTTAAGGATGTTCAGTGTCTACTTTATTGTCTCTTTAAATAATGGACCAAGAAGAAAATGAATTATCCCCAAACATCTTTTTCTCTCTGACCATAAACAAAACAAAACAAAGCAATACACTGGAAAATTTCTTGGAATTCAGTAAGGGAACCACAATTATGTTTTTTTTCTTCTGTTATCATCTCATAAGAAAAATAGCCTCTATATGGAATAAAAGTTTCTTCTGTAAATGCAATGTTTATTTTTATCAAGTAACTACTTTGTTTTGGCTTTTTTTGTCCACTTCAGAACTCTCTATTCCTGGCCTGCTAAACCACCTTTCAAAACATGATGGTTGGGTAATACAAAAGTTTATATTCCTAAAAGCGACCGGAAGACAAACCCAACCAAATTCATTTATATTCAGGAATTGAAATTTAATTTCCCCCCCTAAAGAAATAGTTTAAATTATGGAGGAATGATGTTTTCTTTATGGTTGTCTTTCTCAGAAAATAATAAATTTATTTTTCATTGCTGAAAAGTCAGTTTCTGCATTACTGCACCATTGATAATTTGTAGATAGTTTATTTTCTCAAAATGTCATGTTCAATTATGGAATTTTACAGGTCAGAACAAAAGTACATCTTAGGAGATAGGTATAATGCACAAACACAGGTACAACTTATGATTTATCCTATAAAATCGAAAGATGATGAAATTTTTAAGTTGTTTTGTAATCTTGACATTAGAAATTATTTATTTAGTATTTCTTCCCCCCCCAGTAACAGATAAAAAGCAATTTTAACATAGATTTTTATAACTTTGTTTTACCAATTCTCTTCCTTCCTCCATCCCCATTCTTACTCTTGAGAAAGTAAGCAGTTTGATAGAGGTTATGGATGTGTGGGTATGTTTCAATCTGTATTCTGAAATCTATCAGTTCTTTCTAAGGCAATGGAAAGTATTCTTCATTGTAAGTCTTTCAGAGTTTTCCTGAGTCATTGTATTCCTGAGGAAAGCTATGTCCTTCATAAGTGAACATTCTACAATATTTTCAGTTACTTTATACACAGCATTTTTCACTTTGCATCAGTTTAGGTAAATCTATGTGGTTCTGAGAGCATCCTGCTCACCATTTCTCATAGCAAAATGTATTTCACTATAATCACACATCATAGGTTGTTCAGCTATTACCCAACTAATGGACATCCCTTCAATTTCTAATTCCTTCCTATCAGAAATGAGCAGCCTCAAATATCCTTGCTCATATAGATTCTTTGACTTTTTAAAAATCTCTTTTGTGATACAGAGCTAGTAGTGACATTGCTAGATCTAAGATATTGCCTGGATTTATACCCAATTGGGAATAGTTCTAAATGGATCTACAGAGCTTTTGAATCAGGTCACAACTCCAACAGCAATTCACTAATATTTTATCCTTTCTCCATAATCTCCAGCATTTATCATTCTCTTTTATATCCAATATGATAGGTATAAGGTAGTACTTCAAAGTTGCTATAATTTGCATTTCTCCTATCAAGACTGAGTTGGAATATTTTATATGACTATTGGTAGCATTGATAGTCTCATCTAGAGTTAGTCACAGGGGTGGCTAGGTAGTGTGTTGGATAAAGCACAGGCCTTGGATTCAGGAGTACCTGAGATCCAATCTGACCTCAGATACTTAATAATTAGCTAGCTGTGTGGTCTTGGGCAAGCCACTTAACTCCATTTGCCTTGCAAAAACCTAAAAACAAAACAAAAAAACAATAAAGTTAGTCACATCCTATGCCTATTCATCAATTGAAGGCTGTCTTAATTTTCATAAATGTGCCTCAGTTATCTTTATGTTTGATAAATGAGACCTTTTTCAGATTGGTTTTAAAAACTTTTTCAAATTTACTATTACTAATTTTATTTTTTTCATCCCTTTCCCCCAACCTCATATACTCTTTTGTCTCTCTCCTTTTACCCTTTCCCTCATGTGTTTTGCTTCTGACTAGCTTTTACCTGAATCTGCATTCCTTTCCATCTCTCTCCCTCTCTTATCTCTTTCCTTTGTTTTCCTGTAAATACAATAGATTTCAAACAGAGTATGTTATTCCCTCACTGAGTCAGTTCTGATGAGTGTAAAGATCACTTACCTCCTTTCACCTTCCCTGTCTTTTGTTCCACTGTAAAAGCTTTTCTCTTGACTCTCTTTTAGGAGATCATTTACCATATTCTCCCCTTCCCTTTCTCCTCTTATTTTTATTATGTTTAGATATCAACCCTTCATGTGAAATTCAAATCATTTGTATTCTTTATTTACATGTATACATAGACACACACACACACACACACACACACACAGACATTTATGCAGAAGTATTTGTTCCCTTTATCTGCCCTAAAAATGAGAAAGTTCTTATGATGTACAAATATTATCTTTCATTGTAGGATGAGAAACTATTCAATACCATTAAGTCACAAATTACTTCCCTTTCCTATTTATTTGTTTGCTTGCTTGTTTGATTTGGTTTTTGCAAGGCAATGGGGTTAAGTGGCTTACCCAAGGTTACACAGGTAATTATAAAGTGTCTGGGGCCTGCTTTGAACTCAGGTATTCTTAACTCCAGGGCCAGTGCTTTGTCTACTAGGCCACCTAGCCTCCCCTCCTATTTATTTTTTAATGACTTTCTTGATTCTTCTCTTTGAAGATAAAATTTTCTAATCAGCTGTAACCTTTTCATCAGAAAAGTTCAAAATTTATGTATTTTCACTTGAATGACCATTTTTTCTCTCCCCTAAATAATAAGCTCAGTTTTCCTTGAAATTGATTTTGGTTTGTAATCGAAGCTCTTTTGCATTCTAGAGCATCAGATTTCAAGTTCTACTATTGTTTAATGTAGAAATCGCTTAATTTTGTGCTAACCCTAGTTTGACTCCATAGTACTTTTATTACTTTTTTTCTTGCTGCTTGCAATATATTCTCTCCTATACTTTGGATTAATGAAATTTCACTTATAATATCACTGATAGTTTTCATTTGGGAATATCTTTAAGAAGGTAATTGGGAGATTGTTTCAATTTCTATATTACCCTCTGGTTTTTTAATATTAGAGTGGTTTTCCTTGAAAATTTCTTGAAAGATGAAATCTAGGAAATTTTTTTTTATCATGATTTTCAGGTAGTTCAATAATTTTCACTTTATTTTTTGTTAGATCTATTTTTCAGGTCAGTTGCTGTGTCAATGACTTTTTTTGTTGGTTTTGGTTTATTGTTTCTTGATTTCTCACAAAGTCATTAACTTTCTTTTGGTTAACTCTAATTTTTAAGGAATTATATTCTTCATTGAGTTTTTGAAATTCTTTTGCTACCTTGCTAATTCCATTTTTTTAAGGAATTGCATTTTTCTTTTTTCTGAGCTATTGAACTACTTCCTTGTCCATTTGGCCAATTCCGCTTTTTTAAGGTATACTTCTAAATATTAGATTTTTAGACCTCTTTTACCATTTGGTTTAGTTTTTTTAGCAAGGTGTTATTTATTTCACTATTTTATTATGCTCTCTTAACAATCTGCTGACTTGTTTTCATGATTTTTTTTTGTATCACTCTGTTTCTCATACAAATTTTTCCTTTACCTCTTTTGTTTGATTTTCATTATCCATCTTGAGATCTTCAATGACCTGGGGCAATTTCATATATATATGTATATATATATATATATATATATATATATATATATATATATATATATATATATTAGTTTTTACAAGGCAAATGCAGTTAAGTGGTTTGTCCAAGGCCACACAGCTAGGTAATTATTATTAAGTGTCTGAGGCCGGATTTCATACTTTTCTTGGAGGCTTTAGGAACTTTGATTTTTCTATCTCCTTCTGATGGTGTGTTTTGATCTTCCTTGTCACCATAATAATTTTCTATGGTCAGTTTCTTTTCTGCTTATTGTTCAATTCTCACAGCCAATGACTTCATTTTAACTCTCTGATAAAATAAGACTCTGTTTCCAGTTTGAAGAGCACCCTGTCCCCTAAACATCTAGGATTTTATTAATTATGTTGAGAGATATTTCTGGGGACCTCTAACTTTTCAGTTCTTCCAAAGGGATATGATCTAAGCAGTGGTGGTTCCTACTCACCTGGTCTCTGCTCTTGTCTATGAATGATCACAAGAAATATTTGCTACTCTGAAACGGTGATGAGAATCCTTACTACCCACATTTTTCTAGCTCTGGTGTGCTAGTATACCTCCTAGCCCTGGAACTGTTGCCCGGAACTGGGATCAGTATTGGTGTCTGGGGAAAGTAATAGAATTCTGCATTAGCGCTAGCAAAAAGATCCCCTATGATCACCTTTTGACTGTCTATTTGATCACCTTACCAACTACTGACTGAAAACTCCAGAATTAGTTGCTTCTAGTGCTGATTCTGTGACTCTCAAAGTCTGCTCCTGTTTTATTGGAGTCCAGGTTGGGCTGATATAGAATGAGTCGGATTGGGCTCTGCTCTCATCCTGATTAGACAGATCTTTCCAGCCAACCTTCTAAATTATCTTTGTTGTCTCTGGATGAGAGATCTGGAAATCATCACTGTTGCTGTTGGTTCAGTTGCTGAAAGATCAGTTCCTGGATTGCTAGGGGTCAGTTTACACTTACCTGGACATTACTTCATTGAGCTTGTCTCTCACCCTGGTAAAACAGACCTGTCTTGCCAACCTGCTAAATTGTATTGAACTGAAAAATAATTTCAATGTATTTTTTTGCGTGTTCTGTTGCTCTAGAATTTGATTTATTATTTAAAATGTATTTGGAGGAGGTT
The DNA here is from genome assembly GCF_037893015.1 of Macrotis lagotis. Lineage (NCBI taxonomy): Eukaryota > Metazoa > Chordata > Mammalia > Peramelemorphia > Peramelidae > Macrotis > Macrotis lagotis. Next base: position 923,757,768 of record NC_133658.1, on the reverse strand, counting down.
GGGAGAAGAGGTCATGCAACTCCCTGCCTTCACTCTGGCATTTTGGTTCAGTCTTGATATTTCTAAAAGATATTTCTTAAGAAATGTAAAGTCAGGCCACTAAGTGGAATATAATAACAGTTTACTAACATTCATGTCAGAGAGTGAATTTATAAATAGATCCAATTCCTTCTTAAGACCAAACAAAGAAATGTGAATTTTTGAAAAAAGGGTATAACTAGATAGATTCAACATATATATATATATATATGATATTCATGAAGGATTAACATATTTGCACTGAGATTTTGCTGAGTTTGGTATCCACTTTTCGCTTAATCTCCTAACTGTGACTCCAAGAAGTTACAGAATACTCATGGCCACATTTTTCAGATATTCTAAACTAAGTTGAAAGTAACCAACAGACCTTTAACACATAAATAAGTCAGAGGGATACCTGTTCCAAGCATGTGAAAACTAGGGTGGGTGAGAATATTTTCTTCCAACAGTCATGAAAGTTGCTGAAGCAAGTGGAGTTTTTCAAACATTAAAGTAGATGCCAATATATAGGAACTATATATATGTATATATGAAAAATATGAAATATATATATATATATATTGCAACAAAATATATATTTTTGAAGTAAAGATTCAATGATTAGGATTTTCACTAATCAAATCCTTACAGACAAAGGAACTTCTACCATAAGGCCAGTATAAACAGTTCATATGAGTATGTGAGATGTGCTATGTATCACAATCATTTAGAAAAATTGAGACCTTGAGAGTGTAAGTGAACACACATTGCATAGACCAGTGATGATCACAATCATCTTTGCAAAAGTTTTTGCTTGTAATTTCTGACTTTTTACTGCTCAGTGGGTTCTCTGTTGCTCCAGTAAATAGACCAGACTTGATTCATACAGTTTCAGGGCAATTTAACTAGCTCCTTTCTCGCATCATAAAATGAGCAATGTGTTCTTTTACAAAGCTTGCTCAGATACCCAGGGATCTGCCTTCAGTCCAGTCTCTATGACCTGGACCACCTATTGTCTCTGATATTTTATCTATGTAGAGAATAGGAAGAGAGATATAGAACAGATGATAGTCAAATGTCACAATTTGGTTATAATGGTTTTTCTTTGCCTTTATGATTTCTATCCACTATGAATAGTAGTCTTCCTGGAATATACCCTACATCTTAATCTAGTCAACAAGATTATTTGCTTACCAAAGGAATGAATAACAGGCTCAAGGTGATGCATATGCTATTTGCAGGAAAAGATCATGTGATGTTTTTGTTTTTATTTGTGCTTTTCAATGGGGGTGAAATGGGCATGTTTATAAGCAGCAGGAAATGAATAAATAGAAAGGGAAATAGTAAAAATTAATGATAGGTTAAGGATAACAGAAGGGAAACAAGCTATAGGAAAACACTTGGAAAAATGTGAGATGGAATGAAAGAGGAGATAATTGGAAAGGCATATGAGTGATGTGAGATGTGGAAAAAAGAGAGAAAAAGAGCTTCTTGTCTATTTTTTTTTTCTGTTAGCCATTAGATAAAGAACTCACCTGAGAGGGCTGGGGGTTGTGGGGGGTAAGCTACAGGATGAATGAAAAAGTTTAAAAGAGTAATTGTTGGAAATATGATAGTGACTTGATTAGTCAGATATAGTAGTATATCCCAGTAGAGTCCATGGCAAGTGGACATGGTCAATCATCAACATGTACTTCCTCTCTTCAGAATGATGACATGATTCTCTTCATTTTTTGTTAAACTTACTGTACACATTACTGAAAGCAGTAGGTGATAGCAATTATTCAAGGCTGAATACAAGCCATGTACAAGTGGCAGGAGGAGGACTCAAGAGAAGCTTACAGTGGCTACTGTGAACAAAGCACATTCTAATAACAAAAAATAAACATTGAAAAGATAGACAATCCAGGCTCCTTAGAACTTCATGTACTTTGAGATAAAAAAAAAAACACAAAGAAGATAGTAGAGGAATACAATTGTAATACAGGAAAAATGAGAAGCAGAAGTTGGATACCTTGAAAGACAAGTTGATAACATCAAGATACACATATATTATGTACATATGCATTTATATATATGCATGTATATATTATATACAAAATATTTTACCATTTGTATAAATGTAAAAATCTCAGAAATAAAAGCTATAGTAGGGTTACATTCTACATACAAAGAGAGATGAATTCAAATACCAATCAATAATCCCAAATTCCAAGTATTTGTATTCAGTGGATCAAAATGAATACTCAAGTTCATCTGCACCTAACCATCACAAATAACCTATCTAGATATTGCATATAACCTATATATAATAAGGGAAAACTCTTTTCTTTTTTCAGTGGAAAACACCAGTCTGTATGTGTGCTTGTATGAGTGAACAATTTGCTATTTCAGAATAGGCCCTGCTGAGTATGAAGTAGTTGGATTCTAGATAGTTGGCCAAGGTGGAATTCACTGATAGTATTATACTGTCAATTGATGCTCCCAATAATGATGCAGTTTGTTAGCATCTTGATAAAATCATGTTGAAAAAATATGCTATGAATCACAGATGTTTTGAAACTTATCTTAATATCAGGTTGTTAGCATCTACAAATGAGATTGATGTCTACTGGAGGAAATGAAAAATAATTAATAACATCAATCTTTACATAAATTGGATAAAAATTCATGGAGAAAATTGAATAATTAGATCTTCCTTTGAGATATCTGTAGGGGAGTTAGTTTAGTTGATTTTGGCATACATTTAACGGTAATTTCATTCAACACACCAAATACATGAATGTTACTTTGAATATTTTCCACATTTCCAATAGATCATCCCTGGGCATTCAGTCTAATTTTTAAAGGTTTTCATTTCTGTGACTAATAGCTTTGCTAAAAACCTTCTTCAGGGCACATAAGACATCTTTATTTCTGAGACTATAGATGACAGGGTTAAGCATGGGAGCAAGAATGGTATATGAGATGGCTATGACCTTGTCCTGACCTGGAGTATGATAGGATTTTGGTCTCATGTATGTAAAGATACATGACCCATAGTACATGGCAACCACAGCCAGGTGGGAAGAACAGGTGGAAAAGGCTTTTTTCTGGGCCTCTTTAGATTTCATATGAAGCACAATACGGAGAATCTGCCCATTTGAGAAAAGGATGATGGAAAAAGGAATTAGGAAGAAGAATATGGCACTCACATAGACTATTTCTTCATACTGTGATGTATCAATACAAGATAGTCTCAATATAGCTGGGATTTCACAGAAAAAGTGCTCAATTGTCCTTGGGCCACATAATGGGAGAAGCAGAACATAAGTAGTATGAATTATAGAGTTGATGATGCCCCCAAGCCAGCAGCCACCAGCCATAAGGACACTGATTCGATGGTTCATGAGGATGGGGTAACGCAGTGGGTGGCAGATGGCTACATAGCGATCATAGGACATAGCTGTGAGAACAAGGCACTCAACACCCACAAAGATGACATACAGGAAGATCTGGAACCCACAACCTGCAAATGTGATGAATTTCCTGCCAGATATGTAGTTAATGGCCATCATGGGAACAATATTGGAGATGGTTAAGATATCCGTGAAGGAGAGATTACTGAGAAGGACATACATTGGAGTGTGGAGCCGGATATCCAGGTGGATAAGAAGAATTAAGACTGTGTTTCCCATTATTGCAACCATAAAAATGATCAGAATAAGTGACAAGAATAGAAATCCATAATGGTTTGGATCCAATAATCCTAATAGGATGAAATCTCTTGCAAATGTCTGATTCCTTTCCCTCTGCATTGGAATTATTCCCATTTTTCACCTGTTCTGCAAAAGATAAATTTTTAAAAGAGAGGATTAAATAAAATCAAAATCTATGACTGAGTCTATGACTATAAAATAAGGAATGTCTAAAGGATTTATTTAATTGCTTTAGGCTAATAAATTGCAAGTCAAGGAAATCAATTAAATTAATCACTTCAGTTAACTGAATACTTGGGATGACCAATTCATTGAAGTAATTGCTGAAAAAAATCAATGTGACTCATCTGGGTAGTTCTACATTCCTGTTCCTTTCCTATTTGATCATTTTGATTAATAGACAATCAGGAAGCTGAGTCAGCCTCTCAGTGCCTAGTCTTTCCTTTCACTTAAGAGTATGGAACATTTTTCAATACAATGAAGAGCTCATATACTAATGGAAGTTTGGGGGAGAAATATTTGTTTGTAAAATATGGAAACACAGTAGTAGTAAAATTTCCCTGAACCAACCAAGGACTGTTTTATTCATATCATTATCATGACCCTCATAATCACCATGACCATTATCTTTTGAAAATTACCTTTATTTTCAATTTAGAGATCAAAACAAAGATATCCATAAAAATACTCAATAGTAATATTAATACTCAAAGGCATTCTTAAGGCACTATTTTTACTTCTATATATGATCGTTTCTTGTTTCTATTCACTTCACCCTAAATTATTTTTTTCAAGACTTTTTATGCCTTTCTAAGATCATTGATCTTGATATTTTTTATATTTTAGTAGTATTGCAACCCAACCAAACACCACAACTTGTTCAGTCATTTTCCCAGTTCATGGGGATCTCTGCAATCACCAGGTCTTTGCTTAGACAAAGAAAGCTGCAAAAAATCCTATTCATATGTAAACTTAGAGTTATTATTGAATTTCCACACACTTTACTCATTTTCTTTCTCATCCTCTCCCTGTTACATTCTATTGACTCTTCATCCTCCCACTTCCCTTCCCATCTACTCCTTGAAGATTTTGAATGCCCCCCCTAGCTGTACCCTCTAAGATCCTAATCTATATTGGTCTCTAAATGACCTTCCCTGTACCCTGTTTCTTAGTTTTCTTACCTTTCTATATGTTTAGAGGATTCTTACACATTTTCAGCTGTACACATTGTTTATTATTCAGCCGAGAAGATGAGTGTTCATATCATTCCCATCTTCCATCCCCACTAACATCCTCTGCAGTAGTTCTTGTCATTTCTCATTTAATAATATAATTGCTCCATTTAATCCTTTCCTGTTCAATTTTTTTAGAATCAGCCTATCATGCACAACTTAGGCCCAGTCTATCATTCAAAATAGCTTAGGGATCTACTTTTCCAACATTTTCCACCATGAATTTATATGTGCTTATATATGTATGCACATATAAAAACATATATGGTGGTATGGTGTTATGATATTTGTCATTTGTTCCTGAAGAAGACTTTGATATCAGAGACGATAACAAGACAAGGTAGTGAATTGGATTTGTTTTGAGGGGACATGTGTGCACGCATGTTCTCTAAATTTTTTCCTCAAACTAAGGTCAAGTTCATACTCCTCTAAATTATAGATTCTATTCTCTTCCATTGTTCTTGAAAAATTCACCCAATATATGCCTTCCTCCAATCCTTTGGTATTTTTCCAATTCACCACAATATATCAAATGTCACTGTTACAACAATCACATCTGCCAATTCTTTCTTTAGCTAAGCATCTAATAATAGGCTAAACAGCAGAGTAGAAATATATTCTCAAATACTGGCTCTGTGACTTTCTAGATATGTGACATTGATGAAATCACTTTAAGCTCTCTGAAGTTATTTTCTCCTCTGTAAATTGGGAAAAATTGTACCTCACAGTCTTGTGATGAGCCATCAAATTAAGGAAAGCACTTTGCAATCCTTAAAGAGCTCTCTATATAGTTTGATGTGGGTTCTTCAATTCAGTCAAATAAGCTTTTGAGTGACTCTATGGACTACAACAAGTCAGATTCTTCTATCACCTACTATCTCCTGAAGTTTGCCCAAGCTCATGTTGATTTTTTCCATGACACTTTCCATATGTTTCACTCTCTATTATCCCCTTTTCCTCTTGCCTTTAATCTTTCTCAACAGCAGTGACTTTTTTCCCATTAAGTCCCATCTTCTGAGCCAAAGTAGTTAACCTTCAGCTTCAGTATTTGACACTCTAATGAGTTACTCAAATTTAATTTCTTTAAGTACTGACTGACTCAACTGGCTTGTTATTCTAGAGTCTCTTAAATGTCTCTAGCACCACAATTCCAAAGTGTCAGTTGTATAACATTCAGTCTTGCCTATAGAATAACTCTCCTAGCCATTCAGTGCTTCTGGAAAAACTATGATTTGTTCATACTGATCTTTTTCTGCTCTAGAAGAAAACAAATGATTATTATCTTTGCCAATTACATATGGATATTAAAATGATATCAATCTTAAGTTATGATTATTTAAGCCAGCCTAATTGAATACATGAATAAATTCTCTTACAAAATTGTGTCCTCTTTAACTCTGACAAATAAAAACTCTATTACTCATTCTTTCATATGTTATTTCCAGCAGTAAAGACATTATCCATGACAGGAATAATGAAAGCCAAATATAAACTGATCATATCTCATTTCTCTCCATGATGATCAGCTCAACCATGTCTTTCCCTTTATTTTCCTCTTGCTCTTTTACCCAAGAGAAGCTAAAGGAAAATTGTCTTAATTGCTTTGTTTAATTAAGTCAGCTTATTGTTTCATTTAGAATCACAATAAATTCAATATTTTATCTTACACAAATTCCATAAAATTCCTTGCAAAATTTCTTTCTATAAATACAACTGGGATTAAAAAAATTAAGAAAACTGACTGTTGATATTTCTACATCTTTGTCAATCTTGAGCAAAACTGAAAAGATAACCAAATTTGCTTTCAGTGCAATTAGCCTCCTAATGCGATGCTATTTTTAATCATAACTGATGCTCCTATGATACCATCTTCTTAAGCAAATGGATCTTAGAATATATTTTTCTATCATATATGACAGAAATCTGCTTTCAGGGGATCACCCAAGTCATTCATGAAGAGGAATTGATTTTGAAGAAATTTTTGGACTGTGGAGGATGTATTTTACTAGAGCAATCAAATTACATGTTAGATTTTTCTAGAAAGTATTATCCTTAGAGACATAGAAATGAATTTAATTTTTCTAAAATTGGCAAAATATACTAGGAAAAGAATGTGGAAGAGAAGAAAGTGGATTTTTGAGATGGGAAGAAGCAGATTAAAATCTGTTATCAATTCCATAATAGCTATTTGACTCTGGAGAATAAAAAAATGGGGGAAAAAAGCATCTTACCCTGCTACAAATCAGTTGTAAATTTTAAGTTGTAAATATAAGTAGAATTAGTGAAATTTTGGCACTTGAAAGAATAATTTCTCATAACTGTATTGTGAAAGAATACAAATTCCCTTTAGAAAATACTAGACTTGATATGGGTGACATTGCTCGCTATTTAAATGTTAAGATTTTTCACCTTATGTAAATTACAAGCATAGGAGGACAATGAGCAGGGCATAAGGAGGCAATCTTCCCAGATAATCATTTTTTTAGATGATAATCTATGTACATAAGTTTTGAGTAAGATGCTCTGCAATTTCTATGGTTAGTCCCTTAAGGAGGTTAATTATTTTCTCTTTTCTTTATTTTTCTTAAAACACATATATTTTTTCCCACGTCTGTGTGGCCATCATGGATGATCTCTGTATATAAGCTTATTGATAAATCTCAGAGAATAAAACTTCATATCTATTCTCTATATATTTGTTTTGTTATTGTAACCCTATATTCTTTACATTGTTATAATTTGAGGATTCACAGAATTAGAATCACTTGTATCTATGTTTCTTCCATTTCTAAGTCTATGATCCTATCTTGATAAGATTAATCAAATAGTCCATCCCAATAAATACAACTTTATATTTGAACTTAGCAAACACTAGAGAAGTGTTATCTCCTTGCCTTTAACAGAAATTAGGCAATATCAATTTTTCTCAGTAAAGGTACTTGGGCTAAAAAGAAGGATATCAACTCCTACTAAGCCTTACATTTTTTTCCCAGATGAAATAGACTATATCCTCTTGCATAGAGAAAACAATCCTCCACCGTCTCCACAATTCAGTCAATGCATTGAATGGAAAGAAAAAAAGAACTTAATCAAATTGGTGCAGAGGAAAAAGGGCTATGCATCTTTCTGTTTCTTGACACAGATGGTACTAGAAGGTATTACCTAAAAGATACCCCATTTCCCCATTCTTATTTCATCTCCTGAGCTATCTATGCTTCTGTGCACTTACCTCTGATTCTTAAAGGAGTGACAATCTAACTGGTGCAAATATATGAACCGTGTAAAACAACACTTTTCCAGGCTCAATGAAGTTACTTCCAATTCTGAAACTTCTGAGAATTAGAGAAATTAATGGTAGAATTTGCTAGTGTTGCATAAGTATTTTAGGGAAAGCATTTTAATGTAAAAGAAGGAAGAAATGTCAAAAGAAGTTCTGGGAATAATGGAAAGGGCTAACTTGAATTATTTATTGGTTAGAGTTGAACAAACTGACCTCAAAGGTCTCTCTCAGCTCTTGAACTGAAAATTCCAGAATAACCAAAGAGAACCATTAAGACATCAAGGAAACTGATTTGCTTACTAGATTGACTCCTCAGTCATGTTTTTTTTTTCATTTCAAACAGCTTTACAGACTAGCTTCATGTAGATAGTGCACATGTAAACTTTCTTCTCATTAAAACGTAACAATAAAATAAGAAGAGTACTGGATTTGGAGTATGAGATTCACAGTTCTACTTATCTTGTAAATTACAACTTCCATGATAATGAGAAACTCAATTCACTTTGTATTTCCTCAATTTTCTTATTTATAAATTTAGAGTAAAAAGAGTAAGGAAATATGTGACTTCTAAAATCCATTTCAACCCTAAAGCTATGGTCCTAGGATTCAAGAGGAGGCAATGCTGTCTATTGGAAATAGAATCATGAATGAGTTTGTTGAATGAACTTGAACCTAGAGTAATCAGGTGACTCCAGACCATTCTCTTACCCTCTTTGAGTTTCATTGATCTCATCAATAAAAAAGGGGATAATGACTACTCCATATTTGTTGTGAAAATCATGAAACATAAGTATGTAAAGTGTTGGGAAACAAATTATTGTTTAAAACTTGTTGCAATGTACCTGGTACTGCAAGTGTTAAAGATTACAGAGCACAATTAAAAGATAACTTACTGATACTGCTATGCTTATTATTACCTTTTGATCAGATTATTTTGAGAAGCTGTACAGAGTCAGAAATCAAATGAACCAGTCTCCTATATCTACAAGTCTACCCTAGTCCTTACCTGTAGTTCCATATTCAATCTAGAAAATTCTCAATCACTTGATATTAAATAAAGTGTAAAAACACTGACACAATTTTAAACATTTGCTTCCAACTTATTTTTTTTAGTAACTTGCCTGATCACTTTGGCAAAATGGTTTGGTAGAAGAATAATGTAAGAATGAAGGAGGTGAATGCTGGTCCTGGATCTTTCTCACTTTCCACTAAAACTCTAAAGTCCAAGGATGCATGAGAAACAAGTCACTGCTGTTGGAACTGAAGCATATTTGTTGCTCTGAAGCAGAACTAAAGTCTCCTTTGAGATTTATTATGGTCTTCAGAGAACCTATTAGCACAGGTAAAACCTTCTGGCTTTACAGAACAACTGAATGTTTTATATAAGCCCATAAATGTTTCACCAAATATTTTTGTAACTAAAGGAACTGGGGATGCAAGGACACCCCACAGTTCATTCCAATTAATAATAACAATTACAAAAGACTTTAAGATTTACAATTATGATTTCATTTGGTTTTCTCAAATACTGTAGGCTGTTTTTGTTGTTTAGTTGTTTAAGTTGAGTTTGCCTCCTTTGTGACACAATTTGGAGTTTTCTTGGTAAGATTCCTGGAAGGATTTGCCATTTCTTTCTCCAGCTCATTTTTTCTTTATGGAACTTACTTAAGGCAAATACTTATACATTGTTTCCCAAGGGTCACATAGCTAGTAAGCGTCTTGATGCCAGACTTGATTTCATGAAAATGAGTCTTCCTGATTTTTAGACTGTTCTCTTCACTACATCATTTAGATAAAAAATAATCAAAGTGATCTGGATTACACAAAGCACTGTGCTTCCAGGATAGATTTTGAGCTGCACACCAATTCTACTAGTAAACATTGTAAAACTGACTTCCTTATGGGACTAAATGAGGAATTCCAAGTGCTGTGCCAGTTGTGTGAATGACAGCTTGTATAACTAAAGGATTGCATAAAAAATTAATTTTTTTCTCTGTAAATCAATTTATTCCCAGGAAAGTCAAAGTTATAATTAATGAGGAAATAAAGGTCAGGGACAGGGAAGAAACTCAATGTTCATCATCACTCCGTTCAATGGTGGCTTTTTAAAAAATCTTTTACAAAATTGTTTTAACTGACAAGATTCCATAAGGACATAAGTTCAAGATTTTCCCCAATCCAAATGGAGACACATTATTTCTTAGATTATCCCCCTTGGACTAAAATTTTGGGCAGTTCCTCCATAGCATTTGGTTAAGAATGACTTTTACAAGACAGAAGCATTGCTCAGGACTATTTGAAATTAATGGATTTCAATTAAAATTGACATACATTGGAAAGTGTTTGTTATATGCCCAATAATGAGCTAGGCATTGAATATACAAATTGAACCTGAAACAGAACCTTCCCTGAAGTAATTTACATAATAGGGGAGGGAGATAGAAGCCTGTGCCCTGTAATAAACTTCAAAAAATAAGACAAATGATTCAAAGGGTTTTCTGGAGGGGGAGCATGCCAAGAATTGATAGCCTCAGAGAATGTCTCATTTAGGATTGAATCCCAGGGCTAAGGCTTAAAGAAAGAAGTTATCTCTCATGAAGAATTGAAGAGAATATGAAACCCCAAACCACTTTTAATATATGAAAAAGATCTTTCCAGGATTATTATTATAATATCTCATACCAATATTTACTTTGGTTCACAATGTGCTATTCAGTCATTTTCAGCTTTTTTCTGATTTACTGAATTCCATTTGAGGTTTTCCTGGCAAAGAAGAGGCATGCCATTGTTCTTCTACAGCTTATTTTACTGATAAGGAAACATCAAACCTGGTTTTTAGGTTTTTTTTTTTAGTTTTTGCTAGGCCAAGGGGTTAAATGACTTGCCCAAGGTCTCACAGCTATGTAATTATTAAGTGTCTGAGACTGGATTTGAACTCAGGTCCTCCTGACTCCAGCACCAATACTCTATCCACTGCAGCACCGAGCTGGCCCATAAAATGTGGTTTTATGAGAATGATGGGATACAGAAACTCCTAATCAGAAAATGAGAACTCCACCAATTTCACCAGTAGTTTGTCTATTTCATGGAAGACCATACATATTTAATTCCATCAAAGAAAAGTACAATTGAAGCTTAGAGAGAAGTAGAATTATTGACTAAATAAGATGAAATTAGTTTGATGGGAATAGTAACTAGCCAAAGTCCTTTTATGAAGCCATGAAGGTGAGCCAAAGAAAGATGGTGTCTATTATTCAATGCTGATGGAGTCACATGTTTAGAGATAGAGGCAAGATCCCAAAGATGGGCTGAACATTTCCATAGTGTTCTTAGCAGATCAGGCTAATTCAATGCAGAAGCTACTGACTCATTGCTTGAAGTTGAAGCCAATCCATCACTAACTAAAGTTCCTACTGAAGAAGAGGTTTTGAATACCATTGGACTCCTTTGATATGTCAAAGCACCTGCAGCTGGTTTTATCCCAGCTAAGATTTGCAAGGTGGGTGGTCCAGAGTTCATACCAAAGCTAACTGAAATTTTTCAGGTTAATTAAAATGAGAACTTTATACCCCAGAATTTTACAGATGCCACCACTGTCCATCTTTATAAATGTAATGGAATAGATAATCCTGTAATAAACACAAGGGTGTTTCTCTTTTAAACATAGTAGTTCCAATCCTTGCCATAGTCTTCCTTAACAACCTCATCTTTCACCTGGAAGATCGTCACCTACCTGAGAGCTAGTGTGGTTTTGAAAATGGTAGATGAATAGCTGATATGGTGTTTGCTGACCAGCAATAATAGGAGAAAGACAAAGTGCAGAAAAGAGTCAAATCTGAATTAGACTTTAGAAACTATCATTTATGTGTAATTCTTGGAAAATTATATAAAAATTTGGTTGTGCAGAGAAGTTCATTAGTATTATATGTCAGTTTTATGACAGCACACTTTCCCGTGTTCTAGGTAATGTATGATATTTTTGTGAATTACTGGACTCCAGTGGAGTGACATAAAACTGTATCCTTGTTACCATGCATTTTAGTATGAAGCTTTCAGTGATGTTGTCAAACAACTTCAATGAGCATTCATTTGACCCCAAAGCCAATTTCTATACTGTTGATCAGTTCTTCAGTTTGAAAAGACTGCAAGCCAAGGCCAAAATGGGGGGAGTACTGCTGCATTATTTTCTATTTTCAGATGATTTTGTACTCAATGCAGAATCTGAAGCAGAGATACATTAAATATGGATCAATTCTGCTGCTTAAACTAATTTTGACTTTTAAGTTAAAAACAAGAAAATACACTTTCTCTATATGCTAGCACCATACCAACCATATAAGGAACCATAGGTTTTAACTGTAGATAAATTTAATTTCCTTGGCAGTACACTATCCATTGATACACATCAATAATGTGTCTGATACACACATTTCCAAAGCTATCTCAGTCTTTGGGAGAGTCTGAGTGAATGTGTAAGAGAGAAGATGCATTACTTCCAAAATGAAAGTCAACAGAGTCATTGTGCTGTTCTTATTATTCTATAAGCATGAAACCTGGAGTATCTCCCACTGCCATGCCAGAAAACTGAACTCCTTCCTTTTTAGTAGTCTCAGTAAGATTGTGGAGACCACTTGGCAAGAAAATTTACCAGATGCTGAGGTCCTTCCTCAAAATAAACTGCCAAGCATTCAAACTTTGCTACAGAGACCCCAATCACAATGGACTGACCATGGTGTTCAAATGTCCAATGAACAGTTGCCAAAAAGACTCTATGGTGAACTCAAATTTGGGGAATGAATAGCTAAGATAATTAAAGGATTGTCTCAAGGTTTCTATTAAAAACTTTGAAGTTGGTTGTACAATATTGGGATAATGTCACAGGCAACACAGCATTATGTACTCTGAGGGTATGTCCATCTTCTATGATCCAAGAAGAATTGAAGTATTCCAAAGGAAACACAAGATGCACAAGTTCAGAGTATCTACCCAAGTTATTCACATGGTTTATTTGTGTCCAATCTGTGATTGAGCATTCCAAGTTCCTATTGGCCTGATCTGACACAATCAAACATGCTGTAAGCCCCCAATATTGTTATAAGGGCAGCTAGGTGGTACAGTGGATAGAGAACTGACCTTGGATTCAGAAGGGAGAGTTAAAATTCCATCTCAGACACATGATTGTTAATAGCACTGTGACTTTGGGCAAGTATTTGAACTCTGATTCCCTCACTTTTGGGCCCATCTCATATCCAGTCATTGGACACAGATGGCCTTGGAACAGAATGTGAATCTGGCGATTTAGCACAGTTACCTCTCACTCGATTCTAATTCACATACTTGTCATAACATCGTCTCCCTAATGTTGCAGTCTTTTTTTGAAAATGAAAGACAGGGGTGGCTAGGTGGTGCAGTGGATAGAGCACCAGTCCTGGAGTCAGGAGTACCTGAGTTCAAATCCAGCCTCAGATACTTAATAAGCATCTAGCTGTGTGGCCTTGGGCAAACTACTTAACCTCATTGACTTGAAAAAAGAAAAAGAAAAAAGAAAAGAAAATGAAATACAAACATATATACATATCAGGGCTATGAACTCCATACTTTCAGCAGAGACCTCTTCCCAGAACAAACACAGTAACACCCCTCCCACAATGATCCCCAGGCTCAGCTGTGAGCAGCAGAGCTCCATCAGGTGAATAGAAAGATTAACATTCTAGATCCAGGGCTTACACCACATTCTGCAAGAATAACAGTATTCAGCTGGGCCCTCCACCACCTCCAGACCTAGGGAGAGGGACTCAAATAAAGATCACTAACACTCTAGAGAAAGTCTCTATCACCCCCTACTGGTCAGCCCAATTGTATCTACTAAACCCAGAGAGCAAAGACCCATGTTTTTCAACACAGAATATTTATGAACTGGCCACTCACACAAAACAAGATCTTAGGAAAATGAAGAAAGGCCATTAGCAAGGGGGGTGGGGGTCACTGACAATTACTTTGAAAACAAAGATCCAAACCCAAAGACATCTAGAAGATCTGAGGAGAATATGAATTGCTTACCAGTCCAGAAAGACATTTTCAAAGAAATCAGGAAGTAGCTTAAAGATCAATTTGAAAAAAATGGGTAAAGAAACTGAAGAGAAAATTAACATCTTGCAACAAGAAAACAAATCCTTGGAAAATACTATTGGACAAATGCAAAAAGCAAACAATTCTCTCAAAATTACAATTGAGCAAATGGAAAACTCCTTCAAAAATAGAATTGCCCAACTGGAAAAGGAGTTGCATAAGATAAAAGAAGAAAATTCTTCTCTAAGAAAAGAATAAGATCTGTAGAAGCTAATGACTTCATGAGACAACAAGAATCTGTTAAACAAAACCAACAAAAATTTTTTTTAATAGAAGAAAATGTAAAATACCTCATCAGCAAAACAACTGGCCTTAATGATAGATCCAGGAGAGAAAACTTAAGAATCACTGAGCTTCCTGAAAACACTGAAGAGAAAAAAAAGAAGCCTGGACTCAATATTTCAGGATTTAATGATAGAAAACTTCCCCGATATCATGGAATCAGGGGGCATAATAGTTATAAGAATTGATCATTTCCATCTGGAAAGGGATCCTAAAATGAAATCACCAAGAATATTATGGCCAAATTCCAGAACTATCAAGAACTATCTGCAAGCATCCTGAACAAAACAATTTAAATGCCAAGGTGCCATAGTAAGGATTACTCAGGACCTGGTTGCATCAGCATTAAGGGATCAATGGGCCTGAAATGAGATATTCCAAAGAGCAAGGGAGCTTGGAAGGCAGTCAAGAATTCATTATATAGCAAAATTGAGCCTTCATTCTAGGGAAAATGAATGGACATTTCATTTAATGAAACAGGAGACTGATGTGTTCACAAGTAAATACTATCAAACATTCAAGGAACAATTATTTCCTATTCTATATAAACACTTAGGCAGAGTTCCTTCTTCACTTATTTTGCCAAACTCTTTCTATGACACCAATATTGTGCTGAAACCTCATCCAAGAAGAGTCAAAACAGAGAAAGGAAGTGATAGACCTACCCCCCTAATGAATATAGTTGCAAAAATCTTAAATAAAATCTTAGCAAAGCAATTACATGATGTTGTCACTTGGATTATACAATCTGACCAAGCAGGATTTATCCAAGGAATTCAGGGTTGTTCAATATTAGAAAAACTGTTAGGTTTGTCATTGATATAGTTGATTAAACTATCAGAAATCATATGATTATATCAATAGATGCTGAAAAAGCCTTTGACAAAACATAGCACCCATTACTACTGAAAACAATAGAAAACATAGGAATAATTGGATTGTTCCCTAGCATAAAAAGCAGCTTCAATCTGAAACCATCAACAAGCATTATATGCAATGGGCATAAGCTACAGACTTTCCCAATATTAGATCTGGGTGAAACAATGATGCCTGTTACAACCAATACTATTCATTATTGTGTTAGAAATAATAGCTTCAGCAATAAGAGAAGAAAAGGAAATTAAAGGACTCAGAGTTGTAAATGAAGAAACAAAACCCTTACTCTTTGCGTATAACATGGGTTTATATATAGGGAATCCTAAAAGATCATCTAAAAAACTACTAAGAACAATTAGCACACTTTAGCAAATTCTCAGGATATAAACTAAACCCTCATGAATCCTCAGCATTTCTTTATATTAGTAGCAAGAGACAGTAGCAAGACCTAGAAAGAGAAATCTCATTCAAAGTAACTTCATACAATTCAAAATACTTGAGAGTATACCTGCCAAGGCAGACTCAGAAACTCTTTGAAAACAACTACAAGACACTTCTCACACAAATAAAATCAGAATTAAATAACTGCAAATATCAACAGCTCATGGATAGGTTGAGCTAATACATTAGGAATGACAATGCTACCAAAATTAAAATACTTCTTTAGTGCTCTGCCAATCAAAATTTCAAAAAATTACTTTGAGCTTGAAAAAAATTGTAATTTCATACAGAGAAATAAAGTCAAGAATTTCCAGATATTTAGTGAAAACAGTGCAAAAGAAGGTAGCTTAGTGTTACTAGATCTAAAATTATATTTTAAAGCATCAGTCATTAAAACTGTCTGAAATTGTCTTAGAAATAGAGTGGTGGATTAGTAGAATAGACCAGGTGCAAATGAGATAACAGGAAATGATTATAGTAGTCTGCTATTTGAAAAATCCAGAGCAAAGCTTCTGGGATAAAAACTCTTTCTTCAATAAAAACTTCTTAGAAATTGGAAGTTAGTATGACAGAAATTTGGATTAGACCAACATCTCACACTCTACCAAGATAACATGAAAATGGGTTTGGTATTTAGATATAAAAGACAATATTATAAGCAACCTATGAGATCAAGGAATACTGAACCTATCATATTTATGGAAAGGAAAGCAGTTTATGACTGAAGAAGAGATGGAGAACACCATTAAATACAAACTCAATAATTTTGATTATATTAGATTAACAAGATTTTGCACAGACAAAACCATTGTAACAAAGATAGAAAGAAATGTGGGAAATTGGGATGTAATTTTTACAACTAGTTTTTCTGAAAAAGTACTCATTTCTGAATTATATAGAGAACTGAGTCAAATTAAAAAAATAAGCCATTCCACAATTGACAAATGGTTAAAGGATATGCAAGGGCAATTTACAGAAGAGGAAATCTAAGTGATACATAAAAATTCCTCTAAAGAATTGCTGATTAGATAAATTAAAATTAAAGCATCTCTGAGGAACCACCTTATAACTCTAAGATTGGCCAATATGACCAGAAAGGAAAATGATTAAAGTTGGAAGAGCTATGAGAAATCTGGGACACTAATGCATTATTGGTGGAGCTAAGAACTCATCTGACCTTTCTGGAGAGCAATGCATAATTACACCCAAAGGGCAATAAAAATGAGTGTACCCTTTTACCCAGCTCCACCACTAATGGGTCTATACCCTGAAGAGACCACAAAAATAATTCAAAGTTCCATTTATGCAAATATATTCATAGCAGCTCTGTTTGTGGTGACAAAGAATTGTATATTTAGTGAATATCAATCAACTGGAAAATTGCTGAACAAATTGTGATATTTGTAAAGACTTCCTTGAAGACATAAGGAAGGAGTTATAAATCAATTGGAAAATTTAGGAAAGACAATTAGCACGTTGCAACAAGAAAACAAATCATTGGAAAATACAATTGGACAAATGCAAAATGAAAATAATCAAGATAATATAATTCTCTCAAAACCTCAATTGGTCAAGTGGAAAACTCTTTCCAAAATAGAATTGACCGATTGGAAAAGAAGGTGCCAAAGGAAAATGAAAAAAATTCTTCTATAAAAAAAAAGAATGGAGTCTGTGGAAACTAAGGACTTCATGAGAGAGCAGATATCTGCGAAACAAAACCAAATAATAGAAAAAAATAGAAGAAAAAGTAAAATACCTCATTAGCAAAACTTCTGACCTTGAGAATAGTTTGAGAAGGGACAACCTGAAATTTATAGATCTTCTTGAAAACATCAAAGAGAAAAACAGCCTGCACTTAATATTACAGGATTTAGTGATGAAAAATTGCCCTGATATCATGGAAACAGTGGGGAAAATAGTTATTGAAAGAATGAATCAATGCCCTCTGAAAAAAAAGATACTAATATGAAGACACCAAGAAATATTGAGGCCAAATTACAGAACTATCCAATAAAAGAGAAAATCCTGCAAGCAGCCAGAAGAAATAATTTAAATACCAAGGAGCCACAGAAAGGATTACGCAGGACCTAGTTGCATAACCATTAAGGAATGAAAGGACCTGGAACAGATATTCCACAGAGCAAGGGAGCTTGGAATGCAGCCAAGGATCCATTATCCATCAAAGTTGAATCTTTTCTTTCAGGGAAAAAGATGAAGATTTAATGAAATGGAAGACTTACAACAATTCCTGATGAAAATACCAGAACTGAATAGAAAATTTGGACATCAAACAGGAGTTTCAAGAGATACATGAAAAAGTAAAAAGAAAGGGGGTGGGTAAAGGAAAATACTGTGAAATATGGATAAAGGGAAATAAAGTGGAAAAATACAACCAGAGGGAAGGCAACACGGAGGGCAATAAAGAGTTAGTAGTTATAACTTTGTGAATGGAATGAATTCTTTCTAAAAACAAAAGCAAATAGCAAAGTGGATCAAAAATCAGGTGCCTACAATATGCTGCTTACAAGAAACTCATTTGAAACAGAGAGATACATTTAGAGTAAAGGTAAAAGGTTGGAGCAAAATATATTTTACTTCAGCTGAAGTGAAAAAAACAGGGGTAGCAATCCTTATCTCAGACAAAGCAGCTGCAAAAATAGTTTTTTTTGCAAGGCAAATGGGGTTGTGTCTTGCCCAAGACCCCACCGCTAGGTAAAAAAATAGTTTTAAAAGAGATAAGAAAGGAAAATATATATCCTCCTAAAAGTTTCCATAGATAATAAAGTGATTTCAATACTGTATATGTATGCACCCAATGGAACAGTATTCAGATTCTTAGAGGGGAAGTTGAAAGAGCCAGAGGAAGACATAGACAGCAAAACTCTACTAGTGGGAGACCCCAACTTCCAGCTCTCAGAGATAAATCAAATCATAAAATAAACAAGAAAGAAGTTAAGGAGCTAAACAGATTGTAAGAAAACTTAGATATGATAGACCTATGGAGGAAACTGAATGGGGATGGAAAGGAATATATCTTTTTTCTACACAGCATGGTACTTATACAAAAATTGACTATGTACTAGGGCATAAAAACACGATAATCAATTGCAGAAAGGTAGAAATAGTGAATACATCTTTCTCAGTTCATAATTCAATAGAAATCATATGTAAAATTGGGCCAGGGACATATAGAACCAAAACTAATTGGAAAACTGAATAACCTCATTTTAAAGAATGAGTAAATCAAACAACAAATTATAGAAAAAATTATTTCATCCTGGATAATGACAATAATGAAGCAACCTGCCAAAAGCTATGGGATTTATTCAAAGCAACTGTCAAGGATATCTTTAAATGCTGACAAAAATAAATTAGAGAACAAAAAAAA
Organism: Macrotis lagotis; assembly: GCF_037893015.1. NCBI lineage: Eukaryota > Metazoa > Chordata > Mammalia > Peramelemorphia > Peramelidae > Macrotis > Macrotis lagotis. The sequence goes on along the minus strand of NC_133658.1, from coordinate 923,738,424 downwards.
ATTGAACTAAATATGGAACTAAAAAAATTAAAGAACAAATTAAAAAACCCAATTTAATAACAAATTAGAAATTCTAAAAATTAAAGGAGAAATTAATAAAATTGAAAGCAAGAAAACTATTGAACTAATAAATTAACCCAAGAGCTGGATTTATGAAAAAACCAACAAAATCGAGAAATCTCTGGTCAATTTGATTTACAAAAAAGAAAGAAGAAAACCAAATTGCTTATATCATAAATGAAAAAGGTGAACTTACCACCAATGAGCAGGAAATTAAAGTAATAATTTGGAATTATTTTACCTAACAATAAATTTGACAATCTAAGTGAAATGGACAATTATTTACAAAAAATATAAGTTGCCCATATTTAATGAATAGGAAATTAAAAAACTAAATAACCCTATCTCAGAAAAAGAAATTCAACAAGCCATTATTGAACACCCTAAGAAAAATTCTCCAGGGCCAGATGGAATCAAAAGTGAATTTTATCATACATTTAAGGAACAATTGGTTTCAATTCTATATAAACTCTTTGGAAAAAATACATGATGACAGAGCACTATCTAACTCTTTCTGTGACACCAATATGGTGCTGGTACCTAATTCATAAAGAGTTAAAATGGAGAAAGACAATTCTAAACCTATCTCATTGATGAATATAAATGCAAAAATCTTCAATAAATTTTTAGCAAAATGATTCCAACAAGTTATTACTAGGATGATGCATTATGATCAAGTAGGATTTATACCAGGAATGCAGCATTGGGTCAACATTAGGAAAACTGTTAGGTTTGTTGTTGATATAATTGAGTATACTATCAGAAATCATATGAGCATATCAATAGAAGCTGGAAAAGCTTGTGACAACATACAGCACCCATTCCTACTAAAAACACCATAGAGTGTAGAATAAATGGACCATTCCTTAGAATAATAAATAGTGTCTATCTGAAACCATCAACAAGCATTGTATTCAGTAGGGAGAGGCTAGAGGCATTACCAATAATATCAGGGGTAAAACAAGGATACCCAGTATCACCACTACTCTTCAATATTATATTAGAAGTGTTAGCTACAGAAGTAAGAAAAGAAAAAGAAATCGAAGGAATTAGAATTGGGAAGAGACAAAACTCTCACTCTTTGCAGATGACATGATGGCATACCTAGGGGATCCCAAGATATCATCCAAAAAACTACTGGAAAAAATTAGCAATTTTAGCAAAGTTGCAGGATATAAAATAAACCTTCATGAGTCCTCAACTCTCCTGTATATATGACTAGCAAGAACTACTAAGAGAAATGCAATTCAAAGTAAACTCAGACAATATAAAATACCTGGGAGTCTATTTGCCAAGGAAGATTCAGAAACTTTTTGAAAACAATTACAAAACACTTCTCACAAAAATTAAATCAGATTTAAATAACTGGGCAAACATCAACTGCTCATGGATAGGACAAGTTAATATTATAAAAATGACAATTCTACCAAAACTATACTACCTGTTTAGTACCTTACTAATCAAAAATTCCAAAAAAAATACTTTAGAGTTGGAAAAAGTTGTAAGTAAATTCATATGGACAAATAAAATATAAAGAATTTCCAAGGATTCAATGGGAAAAAAAATGTAAGAGAAAGTTGCTTAGCCCTACCTGATCTAAAATTATATTATAAAGCATCAATCATCAAAACTGTCTGGTATGGGGTACCTAGGTGGCGCAGTGAATGGAGCACTGGCCCTGGAGTCAGGAGTACCTGAGTTCAAATCCGGCCTCAGACACTTAATAATTATTTAGCTGTATGGCCTTGAGCAAGCCACTTAACCCCATTGCCTTGCAAAAACCTAAAAAAAAGAACTGTCTGGTATTGGATAGGAAATAGAGTAGTAGACCAGTGGAATAAACCAGGTGCAATAGCAGGAAACAATTTTAGTTATCTACTGTTTGATTAACCCAAGGAATCCAGCTATTGGGATGAAAATTATTCTTCAATAAAAAACTGCTGCGGAAAATTGGACATTAGTATGGAATAAATTTAGATTAGACTAGCACCTCATGCCCTATACCAAGATAGGATCAAAATGGATTCAGGATTTAGACATAAAAACAATACTATAAGCAAATCAGAAGATCAAGGAGTAGTTAACCTGTCAGATCTATGGAAAGGGAAGCAGTTTATGACTAAGGAAGAAATGGAGAACATCACTAAAACCAAACTAGATGATTTTGATTACATTAAATTAAAAAAAAAAACATTTGCTTATACAAAACCACTGTAACCATGATCAAATGTAGTAAGCTAGGAAACTATCTTTACAACTACTATTTCTGACAAAGGTCTTATTCCTATAACATACAGAGAACTGTGTCAATTTTTTTTTAAAAAAAAGCCATTCCCCATATGACAAACAGTCAAAGGATATGCAATGACAATTTACAGATGAAAACATCAAAGTGATCTATAATTATATGAAAAATTGCTCTAAATCATTACTTATTAGAGGAATGTAAATTGATACACCTCGGAGGTACCACCTCATACTTCTCAGACTGACTAATATGAACAGAAAGGACAATGATCATTGTTGGTAGGGTTGTGGGAAATATGGGACACTAATACATTGCTGGTAGAGCTGTGAACTCATCCAATGTTTCAGGAGAGCAGTCTGGAACTATGCCCAAAGGGCAACAAAAACGTGCATACCCTTTGGTTCAGCAATACCACTACTGGTTCTATACCCTGAAGAGATGATGAAAAAGGGTAAAGACATCACTTGAACAAAAATATTCATAGTAGCCCTGTTTGTGGTGGCAAAGATTTGGAAATCAAGTAAATGTCCTTCAATTAGTAAATGACTTAGCAAACTGTGGTATATGTAAGTCATAGAACACTATTCTTCTATTGGAAACCAGGAGGGAGGAGAGTTAAGGGAAGCCTGGAAGGATTTGCATGAACTGATGCTGAGTGAGATGAGCCAAACCAAAAAAACATTGAAACATTGTACACCCTAACAGCAACATGAGGGTGATGATTAACCTTGATGGACTTGCTTATTTCATCAGTGCAACAAACTGAGACAATTAGGGTCTGCCTGTGATGGCGAACACCAACTGTATTCAGAGAAAGAACTGTGGAGTTTGAACTAAGACCAAGGACTATTACCTTTAATTTAGAAAAAAGAAAAGATATTTTACTGTCTGATCTTGTTATCTCTTATACTTTACATTTCTTCCTTAAGGATATTTCTCTCTCATCACATTCAATTGGCATTAATGTATGCCATGGAAACAATATAGAGACTAGCAAATTTCTTTCTGTGGTGGGTGGGGGGAGGGAAGTAAGATTAGAGGAAAAATTATAAAACTCAAAATAAAAACATTAAAAAAAATGAAAACAAGAGACTGCATCATATCAAGCGAGGAGGTCAGTGCTGTTAATTGTAAATTTATTTGTTCAGAAAGAAAGTTCATTGCTCTGAGACCCTGGGCCAGAACTCAAGTCAGAACTTTGAACCAGACATATTTGTTCATCATAGGACCAAAAGCTATCTGAAACTGTTCTACCCTCCAGGTGCTGAAAAGAAAACTATAACTACCATTCAGTCACCCAAGAATCTCATTAAATGTTTCTTACTTGGTCAATAGGCAAAATAGTTAGAACAATACCCCAGGGCCTCAATCTTATCAAAGCTCATTAGAAGTTGGCTGGTGCCTTTGCGGAGTTTTTATTTAAGTAGCCCCCATGGATTATGACAGGAAAGAATTCCTTATGTCATTATCTATATAGATTCTCAATCCTCTCTTGCCAGAATGTCATCATCCTATGAGTGTTGACAGAAAAATATCATTTTGCAGGCTCTTACAGAGATAATCAGACAGGCAGAAGGTTTTCTCAGGAGAAAATTGACATTCAGATTGAATATCCTTATATTTAGAATTATAATCCTTATCAGAAGGAAGAAATAGACTTTGACAAAAATATAATTTTTTATATTTTATTTTTTCCAAGTAGATGTTATGAAAGTTTTTCCACTATTACACTGTTGGTGGAGCTGTGAATTCATCCAACCTTTCTGGACAGAAATTTGGAACTACACCCAAAAAGCAACAAAAATGTACCTACCCTTTGATGTAGCAATACCACTACTGGGTCTATACCCTAAAGAGACGATGAAAAGGGGTAAAAACATCACTTGCACAAAAATATTCATAGCAGCCCTGTTTGGCGTGGCAAAGAATTGGAAATCAAGTAAATGCCCTTCAGGTGGCGAATGGCTTAGCAAACTGTGGTATATGTATGTCATGGAACATTATTGTTCTATTAGAAACCAGGAAAGATGAGAATTCAGGGAATCCTGAAGGGATTTGAATGAAATGATGCTGAGCGAGATGAGTAGAACCAGAAAAACACTGTACACTCTAACAGCAACATGGAGGTGATGATCAACCTTGACGGACATGCTTATTCCATCAAGGACAATTTTGGGCTATCTGCAGTGGAGAATACCATCTGTATCCATATAAAGAACCATGGAGTTTGAACAAAGTCCAAGGACTATTTCCTTTAATTTAGAAAAAGAAAACTGATATCTTATTGTTGGACCTTGCTATCTCTTATACTTTATGTTTCTTCTTTAAGGATATGATTTCTCTCTCATAACATTCAATTTGGATCAATGTACAACATAGAAACAATGCAAAGACTGACAAATTGCCTTTTGTGGAGGAGGGAGGGAAGTACGATTATGGGGGAAAATTGTAAAACTCTAAATAAAATCTTTAATAAAAAGATTTTTTTTTACAATAACTGCTTCAAAGCTGCCATATCCTAAATCTTAACAGTACAACTTATTTTATTTCCTGAAAGTAAATTAGGATAAAAACTAAGTTTTGTGGATGAATGAGGCACTGAGTCAAATATTGCTTCTAAATTGAAAGAAGATGACAGGTGTCAATCAATTTTAAAGATATTCATTTGCACTGAAATTATTAATTAAGTATATGCCATGGAAACAATGTAAAAACTAGCAGACTGTCTTTTGTGGGGGTGTGGGGAGAGAAGCAAGATTAAGGGAAAAATTGTAAAATTCAAAATAAATAAAATTTAACAAACAATATATTCATTAAGGTCTCTGAAATGGAGTCTTATTTTGTATTAATTAAGAATAAACCACACATTGGTTGGAATGAATGTTTTAGAAAATAGTTGTTACTTTTTCACTTAGCAATCTGTGTGTTTTTCTATGCCAACATATTCTGCTATGATTCTCATTTCTTCAAAAGATGATCCATATAGACTTTACAATTTATGTAATTTAAGGAAGTTTAGTCCCTGCTTTATTGCCTCTTTAAATAATTGACCAAGTGGAAAATGAATTATCCCCAAATATCTTTTTCTGTCTGATGGCCATAAACAAAACAAAACAAAAAAAGCAATACACTGGAAAATTTCTTGGAATTCAGTAAGAGAACCACAATTACGGTTGTTTTTTCCCTTCTTTTGGCATCTAAGAAGAAAAACAACCTCTATATGGAATAAAAGTTGCTTTTGTAAATGCAATGAAAAACTGATGTTTGCTTTTATCAAGTATTCAATAGCTATTGTATTTATTTTTTGTCAATTTCAAAACTCTCTGTTCCTGGCCTTCCAAACCACCTTCCAAATGTGATGTTTGGGTAATATAAAAGTTAATATTCCTAGAAGTGACCTGAAGACAAAACCAACCAAATTCATTTATATTCAGGAATTGAAATTTAACTCCCCCCACCCGCAGCGCAATAGTTTAAATTATGGAGTAAATTGTGGTTGTCTTTATCAGAAAATAATGTTGATTTATTTCTTCATTATTGAAAAATTAGTTTCTTCATTTCTGCACCATTGGCAAATTGTAGATAGTTATTTCCCCAAAATGTCATGATGAGCTATGGAATTTTACAGGTCAAAACAAAAGCACATCTTAGGAGATAGGTGTAACATACAAATATAGGTACAACTTATGATTTATCCAATAAAATAAAAAGATGATCAGATTTTTATGTTCTTTTGTAATCTTGACATTAAAAATTATTTATTTTGTATTTCTTTTTCCCCCAGTAACAGATAAAAAGCAATTTTAACCTATATTTTTGTAACTTTGAATTATAAATTCTCTTCCTTCCTGCATCCCCATTCTCACTCTTGAGAAAGTAAGCAGTTTGATGGAGGTTATGAATGTGTGGGTATGTTTCAATCTGTTTTCTAAAATCTATCAGTTCTTTCTATGGTAATGGACGGATTCTTCATCATAAGTCTTTCAGAGTTTTTGTGAGTCATTATATTCCTCAGGAAAGCTATGTCCTTCATAATTGATCACTCTACAATATTTGCAGTTACTTTATACACAGGATATTTCACTTTGCATCAGATCAGATGCCTTTCCATGTGTTTCTGAGAGCATCCTGCTCATCATTTCTCATAGCAAAACACATTTTATTATAATCACACATCATAGGTTGTTCAGCTATTGCTCAACTAATGGACATCCCTTCAATTTCTAATTCCTTCCTATCAGAAATGAGCTGCCTCAAATATCCTTGCTCATATAGGTTCTTTGTCTTTTTTAGAATCTCTTTTGTGATACAGTACTAGTTGTGATATTGATAGATCTAAGATACTGCATGATTTTATAACCATTTGGGAATAGATCTCAATTTATCTACAGAACTTTTGAATCAGGTCACAACTCCAACAGCAATTCACTAATGTTTCATTCTTTCTCCATAATCTCTATCATTTATCATTCTCTTTTGATATCCAATGTGATGGGTATAAGGTAGTACTTCAAAATTTTCATTTCTCCTATCAAAAATGAGTTGGAACATATTTCTATCACTATAGATAGCATTGATAGTATCATCTAAAGTTAGTCACATCCTTTGTCTATTCATCAATTGGGGAATATCTTATTTTCAAAATTTGCCTCAGTTCTCTTTATGTTTTGTAAATTAGACCTTTTTTCAGATTAGCTTCAAAAACTTTTTCACAGTTACTATTACTGATTTAATTTTCTTTCATTCCTTTTCCCCAACCCCATATACTCTTTTGTCTCTCTCCTTTTACCCTTTCCTTCCTCACATGATTTGCTTCTGACTAGCTTTACCCTGAATCTGCCCTCCCTTTCATTATTCCCCCTTTCTTATCTCTTTCCTGTATGACTTTCCTGCAGATAAGATAGATTTCAAAACAACTGAGTATGTCATTCCCACATTGAGACAGTTCTGATGAAAATAAAGATTACTTACTTCCTTTCACCTTCCCTGTCTTGCATTCCACTGTAAAAGCTTTTTTTTTAACTGGGAGATTATTTACTCTATTCTCCTCTTCTTAATTTTATTATGTTTAGATATCATCTATTTATGTGAAAATCACATTATTTGTACTCTCTATTTAGATGTATAAATATATACTTATATCTACATATATATATACACACACACACATGCAAATGTATTTGTTCTCTTTATCTGCCCTAAAAATGGAAAAGTTCTTAAGAGGTATAAATATTATCTTCCCTTGAAGGATTATGAACTGCTCAACACCATTAAGTCACAAATTACTTCCCTTTCCTTTTATTTTTTTAAAAACTATCTTGATTCTTGTATTTGAAGATTTCATTTTCTAGTCTGCTCTGACTTTTTCATCAAAAATTATGTATTTTTTTACTGAATGACCATTTCCCCCTTAAATAATAGGCTCAGTTTTGCTATAGAATTAATTTTGGCTTATAATCCAAGCTCTTTTGCCTTCCAGAGTATCAGATTTCAAGTCTGACTATCCTTCAAGGTTAGAAGCTGCTAAATTTTGTGTTAAACTTGTGTGACTGCATGGTACTTGTATTATTTCTTTCTTGCTGCTTGCAATATTCTTTCTTAGACCTTGGAATATTAGAATTTCACTTATAATATTACTGAAAATTTTCATTTTGGGATATCTTTCAGAAGGGAATTGGTAGAAAGTTTCTTTTGGGTAATTTTAACTTTTAAGTAATTATTTTCTTCCTTGAGATTTTGTACTTCTTTTGCTATCTTGCTAGTTCCACTATTTAAGGAATTGTATTTTTCTTTTTGACTGAGCTGTTTCACTATTTCCTTTTCCACTTGGCCAGTTCTGCTTTGTTTTAAAACATTCTTCTAAATATTAGATGTTTATATCACTTTTTATCTTTAGTTTGTTTTTCTAGGTATTTCTTTCACTATTTTGCTGTACTGCCTTACCAATCTGCTGATTTGTTTTTCATGATTTTTTTTGTATCACTTTCAGTTGCTCATCAAATTTTTCCTTTACCTCTTTGACTTGATTTTGATTGTCCATCTCAAAATTTTTCAATGGCCTGGGACAATTTTATATTTTTCTTGGAGGCTTTAGGAACTTTGATTTTTCTATCTTCTTCTAATGGTGTGTTTTCATCTTCTTTGTCACCATAGTAATTTTCTATGGTCAGTTTTTTTCTACTTATTTTCCATTCTCACAGGCTATGGCTTCATTTTCACCCTTTGATAAAGTAAGACCATGTTTCCAGTTTGAAGACCACCCTGTCCCAAACTTCTAGGATTTTAAGCATTTATACTGAGAGATACTTCTGGGGACCTCTAAATTTTCAGTTCTTCCAAAGGGATATGATGTAAGGAGTGGTGTTTCCTACTTGCCTGGCCTCTGCTCTGGTCTATGAATGATCACAAGAACTATTTTCTACTCTGAAATGGTGATGAGAATCCTTACTACCCACATTTTTCTAGCTCTGGTGTGCTAGTATACCTCCTAGCCCTGGAACAGTCACCCATAATTGGGATCATATTGGAGTCTGGGTAAAGTAACAGAATCCTGCTTAAGTACTAGCACAAAGATACCCTATTATCTCCTTTTGACTGGTTGTTTGATCAACTTACCAACTGTTGACTGAGAAATCTGGAATTAGTTGCTTCTAGTGCTGATTTTGTGACTCGCAAAGTCTGCTCCTGTTTTGTTGGAGTCTAGGTTCGGCCGATATGGGGTGTGTCAGATTGGGCTCCTCTCTCATCCTGGTTAGACAGATCTTTCCAACCTTCTAAGTTATATTTGGTGTCTCTGCATGAGAAATCTGGCAATCATCAATGTTGCTGTTGGTTCGGTTTCTCAAAGATCAGTTCCTGGATTGCTAGGGGTTGGTCTACATTTACCTGGCCATTACTGCATTGATCTTTTCTCTCACCCTGGTGAAACATATCTGTCTTGACAACCTGGTAAGTTGGATTGAACTGAAAAATAATTTCCAGTGTCTTTTTGTGTGTTCTGTTGCTCTAGAACTTGATTTATTATTTAAAACGTATTTGGAGGAGGTTGGGGGAAGAGTTCATGCAAGTCCTTGCCTTTACTCTGGCATCTTGGTTCAATCGTGATATTTCTAAAAGATATTTCTTAATAAATGTAAAGTCAGGCCACTAAGTGGAATATAATAACAATTTACTAACATTCATGTCAGAAATTGAATTTATAAATAGACACAATTCCTTATTATAAGGCGAAGCTAAGAAATGTGAATTTTGGGAAAATGGTATAACTAGATACATTCAGTATTTATGGGCTGTTCATGAAGGACTAGCACCTTTGCTCTGAGATCCTGCTGAATTTGGTATCCACTTTTCACTTAACCTCCCAATTGTGACTCCAAGAAGTTACAGAATGTTTGTGGCCACATTTTTCAGATATTCTAAACTAAGTTGAAAGTAACCAACAGACCTCAAAAACATAAATGAGTCAGAGGGATACCTACTCCAAGCATCTGGAGACTAAGATGGGTCAGAATGCTTTGTTCCAACAGTCATGCAGCAAGGGGAGTTATTAAAGCATTAAAGAAGATGTGTGTGTGTGTATATATATATATATATATATATATATATATATATATATATATATGTATATATATATATATGAACAATATGCAATATATATTGCATAAAAATATATATTTTGGATTCAAGATTCAATGATTAGGATTTTCACTAATGAAACGATTATAGGCAAAGAAACATCTACCATAAGGCTTGTATAAACAGTTCATATAAGTATGTAAGATGTGCTATGTGTCAGAATCATTTCTAAAAAATTTCTTTTTAGTTTTTTTTGCAAGGCAATGGGGTTCAGTGGCTTGCCCAAGGACACACAGCTAACTAATTAAATGTCTGAGACCAGATTTGAACTCAGGTACTCCTGACTCCAGGGCCAGTACTCTATCCACTGTGCCACATAGCTGCCCCTGTTTCCCAAAATTTTATGAGAACTTGAGAGTGTAAGTGAACACACATTACATAGACCAGTGATGATTGCAATCATCTTTGCAAAAGTTTTTGCTTATAATTTCTGACTTTTTACTGCTCAGTGGGTTCTCTGTTGCTCCAGTAAACAGACCAGATTTGGTTCATACAGTTTCAGGGCAATTTAACCAGCTCCTTTCTCGCATCATGAGATGAGCAATGAGTTATTTTACAAAACTTGCTCAGATACCCAGGGATCTGGCTTCAGTCCATTATCTATGACCTAGACCACCTATTATTTCTGATATTTTATCTATGTAGAGAATAGGAAGAGAGAGACGCAGAACAGATGATAGTCAAACGTCACAATTTGGTTATAATGGTTTTTTCTTTGCTTTTATGATTTCTGTCCGCTATGAATAGTAGTCTTCCTGGAATATGCCCTACATCTTAATCTAGTCAACAAGCTTATTTGCTTACCAAAGAAATGAATAACAGGCTTAAGGTGAATCATATGCCATTTGCAGGAAAAGATCATGTAAGGTTTTTATTTTTATTTGTGCTTTTCAATGGGGTGAAATGGGTATAATTATAAGCAGTAGAAAATGAGTAAATAGAAAGGGAAATATTAAAATTAGTGATAGGTTAAGGATAAAAGAAGGGAAACAAGCTATAGGAGAATACTTGAAAAAATGTGAGATGGAGTGAAATAGGAGGTAATTGGAAAGGAATAAGAGTGATGTGAGATGAGGAAAAAGAGAGAAAAAGAGCTTCTTTTCTATTTTTTTTTCCTGTTAGCCATTAGATAAAGAATTCACCTGAGAGGGCCGGGGGTTGGTGGGGGAGGTAAGTTACAGCATGAATGAAAAAGTTTTCAAGAGCAATTGTGGGGAATATGATAGTTACTTGATACGTCAGATATAGTAGTATATCCCAGTAGAGTACATGGCAAGTTGAGATGGTGAATCATCAACATGTACTTCCTCTCTTCAGAATGATGACATGATTCTCTTCATTTTTGTTAAACTTAAACTTACTGTACACATTACTGAAAGTAGTAGGTGATAGCAATTATTCAAGGCTGAATACAAGCCGTGTACAAGTGGCAGGAGGAGGACTCAAGAGAAGCTTACAGTGGCTACTGTGAACAAAGCACATTCTAATAACAAAAAATAAATATTGAAAAGGTAGACAGTCCAGGCTCCTTAGAACTTCATGTTCTTTGAGAAAAATAACAAAATCAAATGTACTAGAGAAATAAATTTGTTAATAAAGGAAAAATGGGAAGCAGAAGTTGGATAGCTTGAAAGATAAATTGATAACATCAAGATATACACGTATGTGTACATGTGTTTTTATATATAACAGTATATATGTATTATATACATACAAATTATCTTAGCTTTGAAATATGTATATGACATTATAAATGTAAAAATATTAGGATGAAAACTTATAGAAGGATTACATTCTATGTTAGTAGAGAGATGAATTCACATTTCAATCAATAATCCCACATCCTAGCTAATTGTATTCAGTGGTTCAAAAGGAAAACCCAAATTCATCTGCAACTAACCATCACAAGTTACCTATGTATCATATATAACCTTTTCATCCTATGAAAAAGCTATTTTTGTTTCCCAATGCAGATCAACAGTGTGTTTTTTGGTGTGAGTGCTGTGTGTGTGTGTGTGTGTGTGTGTGTGTGTGTGTGTGTGTGTGTGTGTGTACAGTTAGCTGTTTGAGAATAAGCCCTGCTTAGCATGGAGGAGCAGGATTCTAGATAACTGATCAGTGTGGATTTCACTAATAGTATTATACTGTTAAGTGATACTCCCAATGATGCAGTTTGATAGTATATTTGATGCAGTCATGATGAAAAGATATTATGCCATGAATCAGAGATGTTTTAAAAATTATCTTAACATCAGGTTGTTAGCTTCTACAATTGAGATTGTTGTCTATTGGAGGAAATGAAACATGAATCATAACATCATTCTTTATAGAGCTTTTATCAGAATTCATGAAGTAAATTCAATAAATAATTAGATTTTCCTTGGAGCTATCTATAGGTGAGTTAGTTTACTTGATTTTCTCATACATTTAAAGGTAATTTAATTCAACACCCAAAATGTTTGAATGTTACTTTGAATATTTTCCACATTTCTAATATGTCATCCATGGGCATTCAGTCTAATTTTTAAAGGTTTTCATTTCTGTGACTAAGAGTTTTGCCAAAAACCTTCTTCAGGGCACATAAGACATCTTTATTTCTCAGACTGTAGATGATAGGGTTGAGCATGGGAGCAAGAATGGTATATGAAATGGATAAGATCTTGTCCTGTTCTGGAGTATGATAGGATGTTGGTCTCATGTATGTAAATATAAAAGAGCCATAGTACATAACAACTACAACCAGGTGGGAAGAACAAGTGAAGAAGGCTTTTTTCTGGGCCTCTTTAGATTTCATGTGAAGCACGATATGGAGAATCTGCCCATATGAGAAAAGGATAATGGAAAAAGGAATTAGGAAGAAGAATACAGCACTCACATAGACTATGTCTTCATATTGTGATGTATCAACACAAGAGAGTCTCAATATGGCTGGGACTTCACAGAAAAAGTGCTTAAGGATCCTTGGACCACATAATGGAAGAAGTAGTACATAAGTTGTATGTATTATCGAGTTGATGATTCCCCCAAGCCAGCAGCCACCAGCCATACGGGCACTGATTCGATGGTTCATGAGGATGGGGTAACGCAGTGGGTGGCAGATGGCTACATAGCGATCATAAGACATAGCTGTGAGAATTAGGCACTCAGTACCCACGAAGCTGACATAAAAGAAGATCTGGAACCCACAACCTGCAAATGTGATGGATTTCCTGCCAGATATGTAGTTAAAGGCCATCATGGGAACAATATTTGACATGGTTAAGATATCCGTGAAGGAGAGATTACTGAGAAGAATATACATTGGAGTGTGGAGCCGGGTGTCCAGGTAGATAAGAAGAATCAAGACTGTGTTTCCCATTATTGCCACTACAAAAGCGATGAGAATAAGTGACAAAAAGAGCAATCCATACTGGTTTGGATCCAATAATCCTAATAGGATGAAATCTCTCACAAAAGTCTGATTCTTTTCCCCCCTCATCAGAATTATACCCCTTTTTCACCTGTAATCCAAAAGACAAATTTTCAAAAGAGAAGATAAAATAAAATCAAAGTCCAGGATTCAGTCTATGGCTATAAAATAAGGACTGTCTACAGGAAATATTTAATTGTTTTAGCTTAATAAATTACAATTCAATGAAATCAATCACTTGAATTAATTGAGTACTTGGGATGATCAATTCATTGAAGCAATTAATGAAAAAAAATCAATCTGGGTAGCTCTATTTTCCTGTTCCTTTCCTATTTGATCATTTTGCTTTATAGGTAATCAGGAAGCTGATTCAGCCTCTTGGTGACTAGGCTTTCCTCTCACTTAACAGAATGGAACATTTTTCAATACAATGAAGAGATCATACACTATTGGAAGTTACATAAAATATTTATGTTTTGGAAAATAAGGGAAGCATATTAGTAGTAAAAAGTCCCTGAACCAACCAAGGATTATTTTATTCATATCATTATTATAACTCTCATGATCACCATGATGATTATCTTTTTAAAATTACTTTTATTTTCAATTTATAGATTAAAACAAAGATATCCATAAAAAAACAAAAATACTCAAAGTTATTCTTAAGGCACTACTTCTACTTCTATATATGAAGATATCTTGTTTCTTTTCATTTTACCCATGACCATCTTTTTCAGGACTCTCTATGCCTATGTGAGGTCATTGAGCTAAGTATCATTTAGAGTTCAGTAGTATAACATCACGACCAAATACCACCACTTGGCCAGCCATTCCCCAGTTGATGGGAATCCCTGCAATTGTGAGTTCTTTGCTTACACAGAGAGCTGCAAAAAATCCCTATCCATATATAAACTTACAGTTATCATTGAAATTCTCTATAGTTTACTTACTATTTTCTTTCACACTCTCTCCCTGCATTGCCTTCTTTCTCACCCTCACCCTATATTGCCTCCTCTTCCTCCCACTTCCCTTCCCCTCTACTCCTCCAAGATTTTTAATGCCACCCTGTCTCCCAGTGTCCTGTGTAAATCCACACATCACTCATATAGCTGTACCCTCCAAGATCCTAATCTATATCAGTCTCTAAAAGTCCTTTCCTAGACACTCTCCCATTTTTCTTACCTCTCTATATGTTTAGATTTGTACACACTTTCAGTTGTACACATTTCTTATTATTCAACAAAGACGATTGTAAGTTTCCATCATTCCAATCCTTCATCCCCACCATCTTCTGCAGTACTTCTTTTAACTTCTTATTTAATAATTAATTGCTCCCTTTAATCTTTTCTTACTCAATTTTTTAAAGAATCACCCCATCATACACAATTCAGGCCCAGTTTATCTTTCAAAATAACTTAGAATTTTACTTTTCCATGATTTTCCACCATGAATTTATATGTGCTTATATATATATATATATATATATATATATATGTATATATATGTTGGTATGATGTTATGATATTTGACATTTGTTCCTGAAGAAGACTTTGATATCAGGGAGAAGATAACAAGACAAGATAGTGAATTGGATTTGATTGAGGGGACATGTGTGCATGCATGTTCTCTAAATTTTTTCCTCAAACTAAGGTCAAGTTCATACTCCTGTAAGATAAAGATTCTAGTCTCTTCCACTGTTTTTGAAAAATTCATCCAATATATGCCTTCCTCCAATCCTCTGGTACTTGTCCAATTTACCACAATATATCAAATGTCACTGTTACTCACATAACAATCACATCTCCCAAAGCTTTCCGTAGCTGAGCATATAAGTCATTAGATAGGCTGAAAAGTAGAGTAGAAATACAGTCTCATATACTGGCTCTGTGATTTTCTATATATGTGACACTGAGGAAATCACATCTTCTCTGAAGTTATTTTCTCCACTATAAATTGGGTAAAATTTTACCTTACATTGCTGTGATGAGCCATCACATTAGTTTAAGGAAACACTTTGAAATTCTTAGAGAACTCTCCATATCGTTTGTTGTAATTGTTCAATTAAGTCAAATAAGCCTCTTAGTGACTCTATGGACTATAACAAGTCAGACTCTTCTATCATCTGCTATCTCCTAAGTTTGCCCAAGTTCATGTTGATTTTTCCCCAGGACACTTTTGATCCATCTGTTTCTCTGTCATCCCCTTTTTCCTTTTTCCTTTAATCTTTCTCATCATCAGGGACTTCTTTTTTGAGTCCCATCTTCTCATTATAGAGTCAAATTATTTAAGATTAAGCTTCAGTATTTGACATTATAATGAGCTATTCAAATTTAATTTCTTTAAGTACTCACTGATTCAACCTGCTTGGTATTCTAGAGTCTCTTAAAAGTCTCTAGCACCAGAATCCCTTAGTGTCAGTTGGGTAACATTCAGTCATGCCTATAGATCAACTCTCCTAGCCATTCAAAACTGCTGGAAAAACTATGGTTTTGATCATACAGATCTTTTTATGCTCTACAAGAAAACAGCAACTCATTATTACCTTTACCAATAAAATATGGATATTAATATGATTGTTATCTTAATTTATGATTATTTAAGCCAGCTTAATTGAATTCATGAAAACTATGTCTTACTATACTGTCTCCTCTTTAACTCTGACAAATTAATCTGTTATTCATTTTTACTTGCATTCTTTCCAGCAGTAAAGACATTATCCTTGGCAGGAATAAAGAAAGCAAAATATAAACTAATAATATTTCATTTCTCTCCATTATTAGTGATGATCATCTCAACCAAGTCTTTCCTTTTTTTTCTTTTGCTCTTTCACCCAGTAGAAACTAAAATAAAATTCTCCTAATTGCTTTTCTCACTTAAGTCAGTTTATTGTTGCATATAGAAACACAATAAATTCAATATTATCTCTTACACAAATTCCATAAAATTCATCACAAACTGTCTTTCTATCAATACAACTTGGATTTAAAAAAATAAGAAAACTGACTGTAGGTATTTCTACTTCTTTGTCAATCTTGAGCAAAACTGAAAAGATAACCAAATTTGCTTACAGGGTAATTAGTCTCCTAAAGTGATGCTGGTTTTTCCCATACATGGTGCTCCTATGATACCATCTTCTTATACAAATGAATCTTAGGATACATTCTTCTATTATATATGATACAAATCTGCTTTCAGGGGAGCACCTCTAAGTCATTCATGAAAAGGAACTGAATTGGAAGAAATTATGAAATGGTAGAGAATGTATTTTACTGAAGGAATCAACTTACATGTTATATTTTCTAGAACATATTAGTCTAAAAGACATAGAAGTGAATTTATTTTTTTCTAAAATTGCTAAAGAATCCTAGGAGAAGAATGTGGGAAAATGTTGAAGAGAAGAAAGTGGATTTTTGAGACAGGAAGAAGTGGATTGAAATCTGTTATCAATTCCATAATAGATCTTTGACTCTGGTGAATAAAAAACAAAAAATGAAAAAAAAAAAAGCATCTTGCCCTGCTACAAATCAGTTGTAAATTTAAATTATAAATATAAGTAAAATTAGTGAAATTTTGGCATTTGAAAGAATAATTTCTCATAACTGCATTGTGATAGAATATGAATTCCCTGTAGAAAATACTAGGATTGCTATGGATGTTATTGCTCCCTAGTTAAATATTAAGATTTTTCACCTTATGTTAATTGCAAACAGGAAAACAATGAGCAGGACTTAAGGAGACAGTCTTCCAAGCAAGACAGAGGCACTATTCAGATAAACATTGTTTATACATAATAAGCTATGTTGATCAGTTATGGGTAAGATGATCTGCAGTTTCTATCGTTCGTCTCCTAAGGAGGTTAGTTGTCTTCTCTATTCTTTTTCTTAAAATGCAAAATTTTCCCCCAAGGCTATGTGTCCATCTTGGATTATCCCTGCATAGAGGTTTATTGATAAATCCAGAGAATAAAACTTCCTATCTATTCTATATATTTGTCATGCTATTTTAACACTATATTCTTAAGGTTCTTATAATTTAAGGGTTCACAGACATTAGAATCACTTGTATCTATGTTTCTTCCAGTTCTAAGTCTATGATCCCATCTTGATAAAATTAATCAGATAATCCATCCCAGTAAACATAACTTTTTATTTGAATTTAGCAAATAGTAAAGGAGAAGTGTTGTCTTCTTGCCTTTAACAGAAATTAGTCAGGCAATATCAATTTTCTCAGTAATGCTCCCTGGGCTAATAGGAAGGATAAAAACTCTACTAAGCCTTACATTTTTTACAAGATGAAATAAAATATATCCTCTTGTATAGAGAAAGCAATCCTAGACCCTCTCTGCAATTCAGTCAATTCATTGAAATGAGAGAGAAAAAAACTTAAATTGGTGGAAGGACAAAGGGACTATGTATTTTTCTGTTTCTTTTCACAGATGATACTAGAAAGTATTACCTAAATGGTTCCCAATTTCCCCATTCTTATCTCATCCCCTGACCTATCTGTCCTTCTGGGCACTTACCTCTGATTCTTCAAGGAATGAGAATCTAACTGGTGCAAACATATAAACCATGTAAAACAACACTTTCCCAGGCTCAATGAAGTTACTCCCAACTCCTATACTACAGAGAATTAGAGAAATTCAAGGTAGAATTTGCCAGAGTTGGATAATAATTTAAGAGAAAGCATTTTAGTGTAAAAGAAAGAAGAAATGTCAAATGAGGAGTAGTGGGACTAATGGAAAGGGGTGACTTGAATTAGTGAGGTTCCTGGTCAGAGAGTCATTCAAAAAAGAGACTAGATAACTACTTGTCCTCTTCCTATATTGGTTAGAGTTGAACAAACTTACCTCCAAGTTCTCTCTTAGCTCTTGAATTGAGGATTCCAGAATAACTAAAGAGAACCATTCAACCATCAACTGAGTTGCTTCCTAGATTAAATCCTCAATCATGTTTTTTTTTTTCATTTCAAACAATTTTACAGACTAGCTTCATGTAGATACTCCTAATGTATATTGCCTTCTCATTAAAGGGTAACAGTGCAATGAGAAGAGTACTGGATTTGAAGTTTAAGATTCACAGTTCTAAATATCCTGTTAATTACTACTTTCATGATAGTGAACAACTCACTTCAATTTGTAGTTCCTTAATTTTCTTATTTATAAATATGAAGAGTAAAAGGAGGGAGGAAATAAATGACTTATAAATTCCAATCCAAATCTAAAGTCATAATCCTAGGATTCAGGAGGAGGCAAAAATGCCTATTAGAATGTAAATCATGAATGTGCTTGTTGAATGAACTCGAACCTAGAGTAATCATGTGACTCCAGACTATTCTCTAAACTTTTCTGAGTTTCATTGTTTTCATTGATCAAAAGGGGATGATAACTACTCCACATTCATTTTGAAAATCATGAGAAATCAGTATATAAAGAGTTAGGAAACAAATTATTGTTTAAAAGTCATTGCATTGTACCTCCTACAGCAAGTGTTAACAATTACAGAGCGCTATTAAAACACAACTTACTGTTGCTGCTATGGTTATTCTTTGGTTGTGATTAGGTTATATTGAAGAAGATGATCATAGCCAGAAATCAGCTGAACCAGTATCCTATGCACAGGTCTACCCTTGACCTTACCTGTAGTTCCATATTCAATTTAGAAAATTCTTAATAACTTGATATTAAATACATTATAAATCACTGGTACAATTTTGAACATTTATGTTCAAAATCTATTTCTTTAGTGACTGGCCTGATCACATTGACAAAATGTTTGGTAAAAGAATACTCTAAGAATGAAGAAAGTGAATAGCGGCCCTGCCTCTTTCCCACTTTCCATTAAAACTATAAAGTCCAAGGATGCATGAGAAACAAGTCACTACTATTGGAAATGAAGCATATTTGTTGCTCTGAAGCAGAATGAAAATCTCCTTTGAGATTTATTATGGTCTTCAGAGAATCTATTAGCATAGGTAAAACCTTCTGGCATTATAGAGTAATTAAGCCTGTAAATGTTTCCCCAAATAGTTTTGGAACTAAAGGAATTGGGGATGCAAGGAGACCCCACAGTTTATACCAATTAATAGTCACAATCAGAAAAGACTTTAAGATTTACAACTATGATTTCATTTGGTTCTCCCAAATACTGTGGGTTGTTTTTGTTGTTTATTTGTTTAAGTTGAGTTTGACTCCTTTGTGAACCAGTGTGGGGTTTTCTTGGCAAGATCCCTGGAAGAATTTGTCATTTTTTTTCTCCAGCTTATTTTATTGTTATGGAACTTAAGGCATTATACATTATTTGCCAAGGGTCACATAGGTAGTAAGTGTCTTGAAGCCAGATTTGATTTCAAGAAGTTGTCTTCCTGATTTGTAGACTGTTCTCTCCACTCTATCATTTAGATAACAAATCCTCATAGTGATCAGTGTTACACAAACCACTGTGCTCCTAGTATAGACTTTGAGCTCCATACAAATCCTACCCATAAACATTGCAAAACTCACCTCCTTATTGGGATAAATTGGGGAATTGCAAGTGCAATGGCAATTTTGTGATTGACAGCTGGTGTGACTAAAGGATTCCATAAATGAATGAACTTTTCTTTTCTTTGTAAATAAATTAATCCCCAATAAGATCAAAGTTATAATTAAGGAGGAAAGTAAAGTTCAGGGACAGGGAAGAAACTCAATGTTTATCATCACTCTGTTTAATAGTGGCTTTTAAAAAATCTTTTACAAAGGTGTTTTTACTGACAAGATTCCATAAGGACAGAAGTTCAAGATTTTACCCTATCCAACAGGAGACACACTATGTCTAAGTTTATCCTGTTGCTTGGATTAAATTTTGGGCAGTTTCTCCATAGCAATTGCTTAATAATGACCTTTACAGGACAGAAGCATTTCTCAGGACTAATTGAAATTATGGATTTCAATTAAAATTGACATACATTAGTAAGTGTTTGCTGTCTGCCAAGTAATGAGATAGGCACTGAATGTATAAAATAGAACCTGAAATAGGACCTTCCCTAAAGGAATTTTCATAATAAGAAAGGAGATAGAAGCCTGTGCCCTGTAATAAAATTCAAAAAAATAAGTCAAATGATACAAAGGGGTTTATGGAGGGGGAGCATGCCAAGAATTGATGACCTCAGAACATGGCTCTTTAGGATTTGAATCCCAGAGAAGACATAAAGAAAGAGATGTTATCTCAGGCTGAATTGAGGAGAATATGCATTCTAGACCAAGTTTAATATATGAAAAAGATTTCCCCAGGATTATTATTATTATTATTATATATCATACTAATATTTGGTTTAAGATGTGCTGTTTAGTCATTTTTTATTGTATCTGATTCATTGAATTTCATTTTAGGTTTTCCTAGCAAAGAAGATGGCATGACATTTTGCTTTTACAGCTTATTTTACTGATAAGGAAACATTAAACCTGGTTTGGTTTTATTTTTTTTTTGGTTTTTAATCTTTTGCAAGGCCATGGGGTTAAATGACTTGTCATAGGTCACAAAGCTAGGTAATTATTAAGTGTCTTTAGGCTGTATTTGAACTCAGGTCCTCCTGACTCCACAGCCAGTGCTCTATCCATTGCACCACTAGTTGGCCCATCAAACCTGGTTAGATGAGAATGACAGGGAGATACAGAAAGTCCTAAATAGAAAATGAGAATTCCACAGATTTTACCAGCAGGATAGTTTGTCTACTTCATGGAAGACCATACATATTTAATTCCATCAAAGAAAAGTGTGAGTGAGACTTAGAGACAGGTAAGATTCTTGAATAAATAAGAAAGAAGCAATTAGCTTTATGGGAATAGTAACAATCCAAAGTGATTTTATACAGCCATTAAGGCTATGTATGAGCCAAAGAGAGATTATATAATGCTGATCGAGCCGCATTGTTAGAAATAGGGGCAAGATCCCATAGATGGGCTGAACATTTCCATAGTGCTCTTAGTGAGATTATCATCATCCAATGCCAAAGCTACTGACTCATTACTTCAAAGTGAAGTCAATTCATCCCTAGCTGAAGTTCCTACGGAAGAAGTGGATTTGAATGCCATTAGACTCTTTTGATATGTCAAGGCACCTGGTGCTGGTTCTATCCCAGCTGAAATTTGCAAGATGACTGGTCCATTGTTCGTAAAACAGTTAACTGAAATTTTTCAGGTTAAACAACAGGAGAAGTTTATACCCCAGGAGTTTACAGATACCACCACTGTCCATCTCTATAAATGTAATGGGGATAGTTCTGTGATAAACACAAGAGTGTTTCCCTCTTAAACATCGTAGGCCACATTCTTGCCAGTCTTCCTTAATAGGCTGATCCTTCACCTGGAAGAGTGTTAGTGCGGTTGCAGAAACAGTAAAGGAACATGAGGAGCAACATGAGGAGAAAGATAAAGAGCAGAAAAGAGGCAAATCTGACTGAGACCTTAAATACTATCATTTGTGAGGAATTCAGAGAAAATTATATAAAAATTTGGTTACTCAGAGAAGCTCATTAGTATCATATGTCAGTTCTATGACAGCACACTTTCCTATGTTCTGGATAATGGATGAGATTTTTGAGATTTACTGGTCACCAATGGAGTGCCACAAGACTGTGTCGTTTCTCCCATACTGTTTAGTATGAAGCTTTCAGGCATGTTGTCAAGCACCTTCAATGAGCAAAAATGTGACCCCAAAGCCAATTTCTTCATCATGAAAAGACTGCAAGCCAAGACCAAAATGGAGGGAGTATTGCTGCATTATTTTCATTTTCAGATGATTTTATACTCAATGCAGCACCTGAAGCAGAGATGCATTAAATATGGACCAATTCTGCTGCTTGTGCTAATTTAGACTTAAAAGTTAAGAACAAGAAAATACAGGTGCTTTGTCTTTTAGCACCATATGATCCACAGGTGGAACCATAGGTTACAATAAATGTAGAGGTTTTAAATACCGTAGATAAATTCAATTACCTTGCAGTATACTAACCAAAGATACATATTAATAAGGAGGCTGACACACATTTCTAGAGCTAGCTCAGTGTTTAGGAGACTTTGAATGAATGCGTGTGAGAGAAGATGCATTACTTCCAAACTAAAATTGCTGATCTTATCATTGTATACTTATGAAACCTGGAGAGTCTACCAGTGCTATGTCAGAAAAATGAACCCGTTCCATTTTAGTACTCTCAGGAAGATTGTGAAAATCATTTGGTGAGAAAAGTTACCAGATGCTGAGGACCTTCCCCAAAATAAACTGCCAAGCATTACAACTTTGCTATGGAAACCACAACCATAATGGAATGACCATGGTGTTCAAATGTCCAATGAACACTTGACAAAAAGACTCTTTTATGGTGAACTCAAATTGAGGGATTATTAGATCAAAAAGGATAAAAGGACAGTCTTGAGGTCTCTCAAAAAAACTCTGCAATTGATTGTACAGCATTGGGATAGTGTCAGAGAACTGCCCAACTTGATGTACTCTCATCAGAAAGGGTATATTTTCTATGATCTAAAAATAATTGAAGTAGTCCAGTGGAAACAGAAGATACAGAAATTTAGAGAATCTACCCAGGCTATTCACATGATCTATCTGTGGCTGAGCACTCCAAGTTCATATTGGCCTGATCTGTCATAGTCACACATGCTGTAAGCCCTAATATTGTGATGAGGGCAGCTGAGTGGTACAGTGGATGGAGAACTGACCTTGGAGTCAGAAGGAAGGGAGTTCAATTTCAGGTTCAGACACATGATTGTTACTAGCTCTGTGACCTTGGGCAAGTAATTTAATCCTGACTGCCTCACTTTCAATTCCATCTTATATCCAGCCATTGGACCAAGTTGGTCTTAGAAGAGAATGTAAGTCTGGTGACGTAGCACATCCACATCTAACTTGAAACTAATTCACATGTTTGGCATGGCATCATCCCCCTAACATTGCAGTCTTCTTTGAAAATGAAAGACAAATATATATATATATATATATATATATATATATATATATATATATATATATATATATATATCGGGGCCATGAACTATGAACTCCATACTTTCAGCAGAGACCATTTCCCCAAGCATACCCAGTAACATCCCTCCTAACCTGATCCCCAGGCTAACTGTGGACAGCAGAGTAAGGATAACAGTATACAGTTGGTGTCCCCATTGCCTCCATGCCTAGGGAGACGACCTCAAATCAAGATCACTAAAACTCCAGAGAAAGTCTCTAGCACCCCCTACTGGCCAGCCCAATTAGAGTTACTAAACCCAGTGGGCAAAGACCTATATTTTTCAACACCAAATATCTATGAACCAGCCCCTCACCCAAAACACGATCTAAGGAAAATGAAGAAAGGCGAAGTGGAAAGGGTGGGGTTTCAATTACATTGAAAACAAAGGTCTTAACCCAAAGATATCTAGAAAGTCTGAGGAGAATGTGAATTTCTCTCCAGGTCAGAAAGACTCAACTCGATAGAAGAAATCAGTAAGTTGTTTAAAGGTCAATTGGAAAAATAGGGAAAGAAACTGAAGAGAATTTAATACCCTGTAAGAGAAAATTAACATATTGCCAAAAGAAAGCAAATCCTTTGAAAATATCTTTGGACAAATACAAAAAAGAAAATAATTCTCTCAAAATTACAATTGGGCAAATGGAAAACTTCAAAAACAGAATTAACCAATTGAAAGAGGATTTGCCAAAGGTAAATGAAGAAAATTCTTCTCTAAAAAAAAGAATGAAATCTGTGGAAACTAATGACGTCATGAGACTACAAGAATCTGATAAACAAAACAAAACAAAATTTAAAAATAGAAGAAAATGTGGAATACCTCATCAGCAAAACCACTGATCTTGAGAATACATCCTGGAGAGAAAACCTTTTGAATTACTGAGCTTCCTGAAAACACTGAAGAGAAAAAAAAAAACCCGGACTCAATATTTCAAGATTTAGTGATAGAAAACTTCCCTGATATCATGGAACCAGAGGGCACAATAGTTATTGAAAGAATACATCAATCCCCTCTGGGAAGGAATCTTAAAATGAAAACACTAAGAATATTGTGGCCAAATTCCAGGACTATCAGATAAAAGAGAAAATCCTGCAAGAAGCCAGAAAGAAGCAATTTAAATATCAAGGAGCCACAGTAAGAATTACTGGCCGGGGTGGCTAGGTGGCACAGTGGATAAAGCACCAACCTTGGAGTCAGGAGTACCTGGGTTCAAATCCGGTCTCAGACACTTAATAATTACCTAGCTGTGTGGCCTTGGGCAAGCCACTTAACCCTATTTGCCTTGCAAAAAAAAAAAAAAAAAAAAGAATTGCTGGCCACATCAACATTAAGGCATCAAAAGGCCTGGAATGAGATATTCCAAAGAGCAAGGGAGCTTGGAATGCAACCAGGAATTCACTATATAACAAAATTGAGCCTTCTCTTCTGGGGGAAAAGATGAACATTTAATGAAACAGGAGACTTGCAACATTTCCTGATGAAAAGACCATAGCCAATTAGAAAATTTGGTCACCAAGTGGGATACTTAAATTAGTGATGCAACAGTGATGAAAAGAAAAAAAAAAACTGCTACCAATAAGATGAATCTGGCTATATTTCCACCTGGGAGAAAGGTACTGATAAACCTTAAGAACTGTAACTTCATTAGAGAGAATATACTTACCCAGAAGTGATGGACACTCATAACTTATCCATGACAGAATGATTTAAAAGCAATATTTCCTTTAAAAGAGGGACAGTAACGAGATGGGGAAATGGAGGAGATTGAATAGTGTAAATAAAATTACATGAAGAGGTACAAAGGATCTATTTCAGTATAGGGGAAGAAGTGAGGAGGTGAGAACTGTTTTAATCTTACTCTCATCACATTAGGCCTAAAGTTAACAAACATAATTAAGTTGAGAAACTTATCTTACCTTTCAAATATTAAAAGGCAAAAGGTGGAAGGGGGGGAGGAAAAGAGAAACTGAAAAAAAAAGATGAAGGAGCAAATAGGAAAGACAAAAGAAAGGGTAGGATGTTTGATATAGGGTGATAAACACACTTAAGGGGGTGATATTCAGAAACAAAATATTGTGGAATATAAAGTGAAAAAAGGCAAAAAAATATAAACAGAGGGAAGATAGCATGGAGGGCGATAAAAAGTTAGAGTTTATAAATTTGAATGTGAATGAGATGAACTCTCCCATAAAACATAAATGAATAGCAAACTGGATTAAAAACCAGAATCCTACAAAATGCTGTCTCATTTGAAGCAAAGAGAGATACATACAGATTAAAGGTAATAGTTTGGAGCAGAATATATTTTTTTTAAACTAAAGTGAAAAAAGCTAAGATGTGGATCCTTATCTCAGACAAAGCAGCTGCAAAAATATATCTCATTAAAAGAAATAAGTAAGGAAACTAAATTCTCCAAAAGATACCATAGTCTATGAAGCAATTTCAATGCTGATAAGAAAAAAAAAAACAAATTAAAGCATCTCTAAAGTGCCATCTTACACCTCTCAGACTGGCCAATATGACCAGAAAGGACAATGATCAATGCTGGAAGGGATGTGGGAAATCTGGGACACTAATGCATTGTTGGTGGAGCTATGAACTCATTCAACCTTTCTGGAGAGTAATATGAAATTATACCCAAAAGGCAATAAAATGTACATACTCTTTGACTCAGCAATCCCACTACTGGTTCTATACACTAAAGAGATCACAAAAAAGATTAAAAACACCACTTGTACAAATAAATTCACAGCAGCTCTGTTTGTAGTGACAAAGAATTGGAAATTGAGTGAATATCCATCAATTGGGGAATAGCTGAACAAATTGTGATATGTGTACATTATGGAACACTATTGTTCTATTAGAAAGCAGGAGAGATGGGAATTCAGAAAAGCTTTTAAGGATTTGCATGAACTGATGCTTGAGCAAAATGAGCAAAACCAGTAGAATATTGTACACCCTAACAGCACCCTGATCAAACTTAATGGAATTCCTCATTTCATCAATGTGCAAGAATCAGAGAAAATTTAACGGTATTTGTGATGGAGAATGTCATCTGTATCCAAGGAAAGAATTGTGGAGTTTAAACAAGACCAGAGTCTATTTTGTTTAATTTTTTGAATTTACCTTAAGGATATGATTTCTCTCTCAAAATATTCATTTTTTTTTCTCAACGTATAGCATGGAAACAATGTAAAGACTATCAGATTGCCTTCTGGGGAGGGTGGGGGGAGGGTACGAGATTGGGGGGAAATAGTAAAATTCAAAAACAATTAAAAATTTTTTAAAAGAGTGGATCAAGGGGCAGCTAGGTGGCATAGTGGATAAAGCACCGGCCTTGGAGTCAGGAGTATCTGGGTTCAAATCCGGCCTCAGAAACTTGATAATTACCTAACCGTGTGGCCTCGGGCAAGCCACTTAACCCCATTTGCCTTGCAAAAAAACCCTAAAAAAACCCTAAAAAAAACTAAAAGAAAACAGTGGATCAAAGAGGTTAAAATATTTTCATCTTCTCAATCAATAATTATTTAGAGCATTTCTTCATATGCCTAGAAATAACTTTAATTTCCTCACCTGTAAAAAAAAATTAGTTATTAAACTACCTATACCCTTTGAGCCATCAGTATCATTACTTCGTCTAGTTGCATAGAAACCTAAAGAAGAAGCAAAAAAAAGAAATACAATTTTTTTATTATTATTTTTTTTTTTGCAAGGCAAATGGGGCTAAGTGGCTTGCCGGAGGCCACACGGTTAGGATTTGAACCCAGGTACTCCTGACTCCAAGGCCGGTGCTTTATCCACTACACCACCTAGCCGCCCCAAGAAACACAATTATTTGAAATGTCTTTACCAGCTCTCTTTGTGCAAAGAACTATAAATTGGAGCAAGGCCCATCCATTGAGAAGGGACTGAAGAAACTATAGTTTGATTGTGATGGGATATTTTTGTCTTATGAGAAATAATGAACTTGATATTATTAGAAAAACATGAAAAGATTTGCATTAAATCGTGGAATGAAAGGAACAGAAAGAAGAGAACATTGTATTAAGTAATAGTAATATTGTTTTAAGAAGGAATTTGAATAAGCTATTTTGATATTAATGCCTGATTAATAGTTAATTGGACATATATTTATATATCTGTACCTGTGTGCATATATATATATATATATATGTATGAATATATACATATTTGAAGATATATATAAGGACATGTCTGAATATATATATTTACACATTCTCCTCCATTGTGTCTGTTAACCATTTCTTGGACTGGCAGTAGAGAAGAAAGAAGAAAAATAAATACATTTTCATAATAATTTTTTATATTTAAAAGGAAGGTACATTTGGGCACAGTAGATTGTTCTTTTCTTTTATAAATCAAAAACAATCTCAACCAGAAATATAAAAATTTTAAAATAAAACCTAGGTGGCACAGTAGATAGAGCATTAACCCTGGAGTCAGGAGGACCTGAGGTCAAATCTGATCTCAGACACTTTATATTTACCTAGTCACATGACCTGGGCAAGTCATTTAACCCCAATATCTTGCAAAAATAAAAACTAAAAATAAACAAAAAACATAATTTCACATTTTACTTTAAAAACCGTTCATTGTAACTAAAATTTTGAGTTCTAAATTTCCTCTCCTTGAACCTACCCCTCCATAAGACTGTAAACAATTCATTATCCATGTATAATCATATAAAATCTATTTACTTCAGGTTGGCTAGGTGGTGCCACTGCACTGAGTCAGGAAGGAGTACCTGGGTTCAAATCTGGCCTCAGACACTTAATAATTACCTAGCTGTGTGGCCTTGCGCAAGCCACTTAATCCCATTTACCTTGTAAAAACCTAAAAAATATCTATTTACTTCAAAGATATGTGTGTAATGTGTGTATATGAACATGGATGTGTATACAATATATGTTTTAGTTGTACGCAAGCTTATTTGGAATGAAGAGAATAGCTAGGCAGGGGGGAGGGAGAGAAGAAAAGATGAAATAAGCTTCATAGAGAAAATAGCTTCAGAAGTGCAACTTAAATAAAAAAGAGGATGTCATAAGACACATAGTAAGAAAGAGCAATTTGAGAGATGAAAGATGTCCATTATAAAGGACATCAGTAATACAGTGAAGGAATATGGAAATCTGTGTGAGGAACAGAGAGAGTTCAAATTTGGCTGAATCACTTAGAATAAGAAATAATAATATTACCATAAGGATTGCCTTGGCTACATCACAAAAATGTTGGAATATTGTCACTTCAGTGTGATTACTTCTATGATTGTTTCCTTGGGTCCACTCATTCTTTAGGATTTAATCATTTATTCAGCAATTAACTTTCAGTACTTTGTTATTCTTGAATACTTAATGGAGTATAGCATGTAAAAGGTATATTATGCTTTTCTATATTTGTTTCTAATGTTTTATGCACTAATAGACAATTAATTTATTGCAAATGTGTCATACATAAATGTTAGAGGTACATTATCATATCTTTATATCTCACTTTCTGTATTTAGATCCTTAAGGTCTTTTTGTTGTTATTTTTGGCTGGATATAGCAAAATGAGTCACTCCACACTATTATCATCTTGCTTAATATTTTTGCCTGGTATTCATTTGATATGCTTTAAGAATGTTGATCCCATACCAGTTGTTGTATATATGTTTAATATTCAAATTAATTCATGTTCTGGGTTAACGTTTTGGAAAATGTAGTTTCCGTGGTTATCTCTTTAATTTAAAATTTTTTATTGACTTGTTTTTTATTTTCTTATCATGATGTGAAAAAAGTGCCAGTAATAAAAGATCATGAATAGATAAGTCAAAAATTAATTGGAAGATAAATAACCTAACTTTAAAGAATGAGTGGATCATGGAACAAATCATAGAAATAAACAAATATTTCATATTTGAAAATTCCAATGAGGCATCTTACCAAAATTTATGGAATGTAGCCAAGGCAGTTTTTAGAAGAAAGTTTGTATCTCTAAATGCCTAGGTGAATAAAATACAGAAGGGAGATCAATTAATTGGGCATGCAACTAAAAAAATGATAAAAAGGATAAATTAAAGATTGTCAAGTATATACCTAATTAGAAATTGTGAAAAATCATAGAGATTAATAAAATTGATAACAAGAAAATTAATAACAACAAACTTAATAACATTGATAACAATAAAACCAATGCTCTAATAAGGAAATCTATGAAATGGTTTTATGGAAAAATATAATAAACTAAATAAGCCTTAAATTAATGTGATTTTACAAAAGAAAGAAAATATCAAACTATCAGTATCAAAAATGAAAAGGGTGAACTATCCACCAATGAAGAGGAAATTAAAGAGGTGATTCAGACCTATTTTGCTAAACTATACACCAATAAATTCGATGACCTGAGAGACATGAATAAACATGTACAAAAATAAGAACTACCAGCTTACTAGAAGGCTAAATAAAATACTTAGTCCCATTTCAGAAAAAAAATGAAATTGAAGAAACCATCAATAAACTAAAAAAAAGTCTCCAGATCCACATGGATTTACAAGTGAATTCTACCAAACATTTAAGAAAACAATTAAAATTCTACATAAATTATTTTTTTTAAAAATAGTTCTGCTAAATTCCTTTTGTGAAAGCTATATGATGCTGATACCTAAATAAGCAAGAGTCAGAACAATGAAAATAATAGACCAATTTCCCTAATGAGCATTGATGCAACAATTTTAAATAAAAATTTAGCACAGGGATTATAATAAGTTGTTACTATGATAATACACAATGATCAAGACAAATTTATACCAAGAAAGCAGAGATGGCCCATCATTAGGAAAAGCCTCAATATAATGAAGATATCAATAACAAACCAAGAGAAACCATATGATTATCTCAAAAGATATTGGATAGATCTTTGACAAAATCAATTCCTATTACAAAAACGCTAGTGAGTATCGGAACATATATATATATTTGTTAAAATAATAAATATCTATCTATACAAACATTATATGTAATTTGGATAAACTAGGACCATTTCCAATAGGATCAGGGATGAAAAAAAGATGCACATTATCACTTTTACTTTTCAATATTTTATTAGAAATGCTAGTCATAGCAGTGAGAGAAGAAAAAGAAATTGAACTAATTAGAATTGGCAATGAGGAAGCAAAACTTTCACTCATTGCAGATGATATGATGGTATATGTAGTGAACACTAGAAAATCAGTGAAAAAAACTCCTTGATACAATTGACTTCAGCAAATTAAGTTATAAAATATATCCATAGAAACTATAGCAATCTCTTTTTATGATATGTAAATATAAATAGTTTTCTATATAAATTCCTAGGGTAAAAGATAAAAAGAGCTATTCTATTTAAAGTAACTATAGACAATATAAAGTATTTGAGAATCTGATTCCCCAGATAAACCTCAAAATTGTATGAACACAATTATAAAATACTTTTAACTCTAATAAAATCATATCTAAATAACAGGAAAAATGTCAAATACTCATGATGAGGACAATTTAATATAACAAAATTACAATGCTCCCCAAATTAAATTATTTATTCTTTGCCATACCAATCAAACTACCAAATAATGATTTTATACAGCTAGAAAAAATAGAAACAAAATTCATCTGAAGCAACAAATGATCAAAATATCAAGGGAATTAATGAAATAAAGTAAAAAGGAAGGTGTTCTACTTCTATTAGATCTAAAATTATCCTACAAAATGACAGTCATCAAAACTACCTGTTACAGATTAAGAAATAGAGTAATGGACTAATGAATTAGAATGTATCAAAAAATATAGCAGTGAATGGCCATAGTAAACTATTGTTTGACAAATCCAAAGACATAAATTTCTGGAATCAGTAGTCAGTACTCAATATAAGCTTTTTAGAAAAATGGATGATAGTATGGTAAAAATTAGATGAAGACCCACATCTCATACTCTATACCAAAATAATTCCCAAATGGGTGATATCATAGAACAATTTATAGATCAAGAAATACTCTATTGAATCTAAGCAAAGGGGTGAAATTTATGACCAAACATGATATAGAGAACATTATAAAATGCAAAATGGATTTTGACTATATAAAATTAAAAAGCTGTTGCACTAGTAAAACCACATTCATCAAGATTAGAAGAAAAACAGGAAGATGTGAAATAATTTTCACAGAGTCTCTGATGAAATTATCATTTCTAAAAAAATAGAGTGAATTGGATAAAATTTATAAGTTACAAATCATTCTCTAATAGATAAATGGGCAAAGAATATGAAAATGCCATTAAAGCTATATATATATATAGGGCAGCTAGGTGGCATAGTGAATAAAGCACTGGCCTTGGAGTCAGGAGTACCTGGGTTCAAATCTGGTCTCAGACACTTAATAATTACCTAGTTGTGTGGCCTTGGGCAAGCCACTTAACCCCATTTGCCTTGCAAAAAAAGCTATATATATAATTAAATTAAAAAATGATCCAAATATTTATTGATTAGAGAAATGCGAATCAAAACAATTATGAGATATTATCACACCTATGAGGTACCTATCATACCTGATCAATTTTGGAGAGGTTGTGGAAAGACTGGGACATTAATTAACTATTCACTAGTGGAGTCATTTCCAAATCCAACCATTCTGAAGAGCATTATGCAGCTATACCCAAAGGGCCATAAAAGTGATCATATCCTTTGAGTCAGCAATTACAATATGGGGCCAATATCCAAAGAAATCACAAAAAAAAAAAATGTGGAAAGTTCCACATGTTCAAAAATCTTTAGGGAGCTGGGGCCCGGGGGAAGTTGATGCAGGGAGGCCGAGCCGGCCATGGCCTTGGCTAGCGGCGGCTGCGGCGGCGGCGGCGGGGCTGCCCTCACGGAGCCGGAGCGTCCCCACCAGCGGCCCTTCCTGATCGGGGTGAGCGGCGGCACGGCCAGCGGGAAGACCACCGTGTGCGAGAAGATCATGGAGCTGCTGGGCCAGCACAAAGTGGACCATCCCCAGCTCAAGCTGGTCATCCTGAGCCAGGACCACTTCTATAAGGTCCTGACCCCCGAGCAGAAGGCCAAGGCCCTGAAGGGCCAGTACAACTTTGACCACCCAGATGCTTTTGATAATGATTTAATGCACATGACCCTGAAACATATTGTGGAGGGCAAAACCGTTGAGGTCCCAACCTATGATTTTGTGACCCATTCAAGGTTACTGGAGACAACTGTGGTTTACCCTGAGGATGTGGTTCTGTTTGAGGGCATTTTGGTATTCTATAGTCAAGAGATCCGGGACATGTTTCATCTTCGACTCTTTGTTGACACCGACTCAGATGTGAGGCTCTCTCTTGAGTTCTCCGAAATATGAATCCTTGGAGGAACTTGGAACAGATCCTAACACAGTACACCACTTTTGTCAAACCTGCTTTTGAGGAATTCTGCCTGCCGACTAAGAAGTATACTGATGTGATCATTCGTCGAGGAGTTGACAACATGGTTGCCATCAACCTGATTGTACAACATATTCAGGACATTTTGAATGGTGACATCTGCAAATGGCAGTGGGGAGTTCCAAATGGGCGAAGCTACAAGAGGACATTTCCTGAGCCTGGAGACCCTGCCGTTGTTCTAACTTCTGGTAAATGGTCCCACCTGGAGTCTAGCAGCAGACCCCACTGAGGAGCTGGCTGGAGGCTATTAATCAGCCTAACGGGCAGATCTTCCTTGATGACATCTCTGGATGGGATGGAATGGGTCTGGGTTTTTTTTTTTTAAACAAAAACCCCATACCCTAAGCCCTTTAGAAATACTCTTTTAGCTCTTGTCACAAAATGATTCTAAGATAAAATCATTTAACTATTTAGGAATAGGAAAATGTTAATTTTATTCAGTCTTAAATATGGAAAATGCTAAAAGGACTTTATTGATGTTTTTATCTTCCATGTATTCAGGAGGCTTCTGAAATCTCTTTGGGCCACCTGAAAAATGCTTAACACCTGCATGAATGAACCTACTATACTTGATCCCAGAAGTAAAGCTAATAACACATTTTAAAAATAATTTGGGGGCCTGGGTCCTGGTTCTGTGGGTGGTACAATCTTAGCATGAATGAACCATGAAAAAAATGTCTTCTTTCCTCCTAGGTTCTACACAGGACCATAAACAGAGGGGGAAATATTGATAAGCACTTTTAAAAAAAGAAAAACAAAAAAAACTACTATTAAATATAAAGGAGAGTATCTCCTATTTTTGAATGTCTTTATAGAGGACCTAAAAGGCTTGTATATGTTTGATAGGTTACTGTAGAATCAAGATTTGCCACTATAGAAGTCAATCAAATAATTCTGGTGTTTGTATGGTTTTGACTTGAATGTAGCTAAATAGTGCCCCAAGCAAACAGCTCCTCCTGAGGCTGTTGACTCTATTCACATCTACCTGGAAACTGCCAAATCAAGGCTTCCCTGTCCTAGGATTAAGGACACATGCTGCCACCGCCAAACAGCTCACATTATATTATTTATCCCCATGTTGGGTGCATGCTTTTCTTAGAACTCAATTACACAGTGGAATCTAAAGGTTCAAAATGAAGCCCTCCAGTTGCTGTACCACTTATCAAATATGGCCTAGCACTGAAATGCATTTATGAGATTGTCTTGGTCTATATGGCTCTATTTAATCTTTCTTCCCAACTTGTGTTCAGTTCCCTCTATGATATATATGTACATTATATAAATACATACACATATATACAAGCTGTTTCATAATCAGTGAGCCACTTAAGGTTTGCTTCTATCAGGCATAAATCATTAGTTATTATAAGATACATAAGGCAGAGAACTTTGTTTCAGGTCTTTTGGTTTTCTAAACTGTAATTAGGTAAATCTTTGTCATGCTTAATTTCTGTCTTGAGACTAATAAACAATTAAATAGTGGTGTTAAAAAATATTTAGAGCAACTTTTTCTTGTGGTGGCAAAGAATTGGAAATTAAGAGCATGACCATCATTTGTGGAATGGTTGAACAATTTATGGTATAAGAATATTATGGATTACTATTACTAATAAGAAATGGTCAGACTTTAGAAAAGCATGGGATTATGCAAACTAAAAGAAGGCAGCAGAACTGAGAGAAAATTCTACACACAACTGACACATTGTGAGTTATTCAACTATGATGGATGTAGCTTTTCTCAGCTGTTCAGAAATCTAGGACAGCCTTGAAAGGCCTATTATGGATAACTCCATCCACTTCCAGAGGGAAAAAAAAACAATAATTTAAAAAAGAACAGAGAATCTGACTGGATACTATGTTTCTTCATTTAAAATAATTCATGTTTTTCTTTCTAATCTCAAGGTTTTCTCTTTTTCTCATAATCCTAATTCCTCATTCACAAAAAAATGACTAATATGTAAAAATGTGAAAAACAAATGCACATGTACAGATTTTAACAGACTATTTGCCATGAGGGGAAGGAGTATGGGAAAGGAGAGTGGTAGAAAAAGGGGTAATTTTAATATATGCAAGTAGATTGATGTTGAAAAACTTTCATAATATATAATTGGAAAAAATAAAATATAAAAAAAATCTTATTTCTTGTCAAAGTCTGTTTCTTCCTTCTGGTAAGGATTATCAATCTAAATATAAGGATGTTCAATGTGAATGTCAATTTCTTCCTCCTGAGAAAACTTCCTGCCTTTCTGATTATCTCTGTAAAAGCCCCCCAAACCCTAGTTTTGTTTCAACACTCACAGAATGATGACATTTTGACAAGAGAGGAAGGAAAATCTATATTGATAATTATATAAGGAATTCTTTCATGTCCTAATCCTTTGGGGCTACTTAAATAAGAACTCTGTAGAGGAACCAGCCAACTTTTAATGAGCTTTGATAAAGTTGAGGCCCTGGGGAATTTTTCTAAATATTCTGTCTATTGACCAAGTAACAAACATTAATGGGTCTCTTGGGTGAGTGAATGGTAGTTATAGGTTTCCTTTCAGCACTTGGAGGGCAGATCAGTCTCAGAGAGCTTTTGGTCTTGCAATGAACAATTACATCTCGTTCAAAGTTCTGCATTGAGTTCTGGGCCAGGGTCTTACGGAACACTGAACTTTCTTTCTGAACAAATAAAATTACAATTAACAGCACTGACCTCCTTCCTTGATATGATGCAGTCTCTTGTTTTCACACTATCTTTCCTGTTGTCAAGATCACAAACTGATTCCAATACATTCTGCTAAGAAAAGGATAATATCTAGAGAGATCCAGAATTTTATTTTTTAACTTTTCCAAAGGGTTGTTGAATTTTCACTTGTAAATAATTGAGCCCACGAATAGGAAGAACTTTCAGGATATTGATCTAGGACTATGGTCAAACTTAAGACAGCAAAGTGTTTCAGTGATAACAGTTGTAGACTTGGATTCAGAAATTCATTCTACTTCTATACGCTTAGTCCATAGTGAACGAAACATTTCAACTCTCTGAACCTCAATTGCCTTATTCAAAAAAATGGATGTAATATGACTATGACTACTAATATTATAGAATCACAGTGGAGAAATTACTTAGAAGTATGAGTATTTTACATAAACACAGGTTTTTATTATCAATGGATTAATGTATGAAAGGCATCTTACAAACTTAAAAGTCTATATAAATTTTAGTGGTTATTTTATAAAAGAGGGTCTATTGTAACACCAATCTAGTTAATTTTAGCAAAATATAAAATTATGTTCAAAAAATTACAAACATTTATATGGAGGTTTCTGAAAGAATTATGTCCCTATTCATTCATTCACCTAATATATTTCACCAATAGCTGTACACAGAAAATACAGTATAGGACTTGACATAAAGGAGAACTAGCTTTGAAACTTGCTTCAGACATTTAGAAATTGAGTGACCCTAAGCAAGTACTTGACCTCTCTACCCCTCAGTTTGTTCCTCAGTGAAATATATGGGCTAGACTTTATGGACTTGACTCAATAATCTCTAAAGACTTTTATATCTGTAAACATGGTCTTATGATTTGTGTACCATTTACTCAGTGGAAGTTTTGGAGCCAGACACAAAAGGTAACTGTTAGAATTCTGGATATGGAGTCAGGAAGACCTAAGTTTGAATGTAGCTTCAGACACTGACTAGCTGGGTGATCTTGGGAAATTACTTAACCTATATTTTCCTTAATCTACTGGAGAAGGAAATGGAACACAATAAAAGTATGTTTGTCATGAAAACCCCAGGCACAGAAATTTCATTCTATGATCCATGAGGTCATAAAGAGTCAGATATGAATGAATGAATTGGCAACAAGGAGATACAACTATGATTTCTTAGACATGGCTTTTATGAGGAATAGTAATATCTCTTTGAAACAACAAGATATTATCAAAAATATGATATGGAATTTTATTCATATAAAATAATAGAACTCTTCTTGTACAAAAAGAGACATGAAGACAGAGAATATACTTCCAATTGACAATTTCATGAAAGTTTCTTTGAAGTGGTAATATTTAAAGAAACCTTGAAGAAAAGTTAAAAGTTTTAAAATGTGAAGGTGACAGGAGGATTCCCTGACAGAGTAGAAAGCAGGTGCAGAGGCTTAGAGAAGGGAAAATCCAAGGAAAATTCAAAAATGAAACAGTCTTTGAGAGAGCATGAGAAAATGAGTGGTGGCAGATAAAGTTGGAAATGCAAGTTGGATGCCACGAGTTGAAATTCCATGAATATTCTAAGATATTGTGCTGATGTTATTTCACAGTCATTTTGGTCAGATGTCACTCTTGGTGACTCCATTTGGAATTTTCTTATCTAAGACAGAAGAGTTTGCCATTTCCTTCTCCAACTCATTTTATACATGAGGAAACTGAGACAATTAGAGTTAAGTGACTCTATTAGGAAATAGCATTTATTGTTTTAAATTTGAATCAGGCCTGGTAATTAAACTTGTTGCTAGGCAAAGAAAGATTTTAAAGGTTTTTGATTGAGGGGAGGCACAAGATGATTAACGTAAGAGTCACATCAATATCAGGTGGCTTATCCCTACCAGATTGAAATTATAATATAAAGCATGAGTCAACAAAACTGTATGGTATTGTAATAGAGTGGTGGATCAGTGGAATAGACTGGGTACAAAAGAGGTAGCAGGAAATGATTGTAATCTGCTGTTTGATAAACTCAGTGTCCAGCTTCTAGGATAAAAACTCTCTCTGATAAAAAGTGTTGGGATAATTGGAAGTTAGTATGGC
Source organism: Macrotis lagotis (assembly GCF_037893015.1). Lineage (NCBI taxonomy): Eukaryota > Metazoa > Chordata > Mammalia > Peramelemorphia > Peramelidae > Macrotis > Macrotis lagotis. The sequence continues at coordinate 923,700,802 of NC_133658.1, read as the reverse complement.
AGAAACTTGGCTTACACCAACATCTCACACCCTATACCAAGATAAGATCAAAATGGGTATAGTATTTAGACATAAAAGACAATATTATAAGCAAACTAAGAGATCAAGGACTAGTTTACCTCCCAGATATATGGAAAGGGAAGCAGTTTATGACCAAGGAAGAGATGGAGAACATCATGAAAAACAAACTAGATAATTATGATTACATTAAATTAAAAAGTTTTTACATAGACAAAACCACTGTAACCAAGATCAAAAGGAATGTGGTAAATTAGGAAACAATTTTTACAACTAGTATTTCTGACAAAGGACCTATCTCTAAAATATATAGATAACTGAGTCATATTTCTAATAAGAAAGTCTTTCCCCAATTGACAAATGATCAAAGGATTTGCAGAAATAATTTACAGATGAGGAAATAAAAGTTGTCTGTAGTCAAATGAAAAAGTGCTCTAAATCATTACTGATTAGAGAAATACAAATTAAAGCATCTGTGAGGTACTACCTCACTGGTAATTATGACTAGAAAAGAACATGATTAATGCTAGAAGGAATATTGGGAAATTAATGCATTGTTAGTGGAGATGTGAACTCATTCAAACTTCTGGAGAGCAATCTGAAATTATGCCTCAAGGGCAATAAAAAATGTGCATACCCTTTGATCCATGAATACCCCTACTGATTTTCTACCCTGAAGAAATCATGAAAAAGGGTAAAAACATCACCTGTACAAAAATATTCATAGCAGCTCTGTTTGTGGTGGCAGGAATTAGAAATTGAATGAATGTCCATCAGTTTGGTAATGGCTGAACAAATTGTGGTATGTGTATGCTATAGAACACTATTATTCTATTAGAAACCAGGAGCGATGGGAATTCAGAGAAGACTAAGAATTTGCAAGATTAGCAAAAGGAGAAGAATATTGTACATCATGCCAACAATATAGGGTTGATGATGGATCTTATGGACTTGCTCATTTCATCAGTGCAACAATCAGGAATAATTTTAGGGTATCTGCGATGAAGAATACCATCTGTATCCAAAGAGAGAATTGTGGCATTTGAACAAAGACCAATGACCATTACCTTTAATTTTAATAAAAGGTATGTTATGTAATTTTGCTATCTTTTACATTTTATTTTTTCCTTAAAGATTTTATTTCACTCTTAACATATTCAGTTTTGATCAATGCATAGCTTTGAACAATGAAAAGATTATCAGTCTGCCTTCTGTGGGTGGTAGGGGGAAGGAAGCAAGATTGGGGGAGAAACTGTAGAATTCAAAGAACAACTAAAGAAAGAAACTAAGGCAAACAGGATGAAGTGTCTTGCCCAAGGTCACTCAAATAGTAACTGAGACCAGATTTAAACTCAGTTCATGAGTCTTTCTGTCTCCAGAACCAGTGTTCTAAGCACTAGGATACCACCAGGCACTCAAGAATCTGAGTTTCAGCAGACAGTCCCTCTGGTTAGAGTATCTTTCTGCCCTAGCAAAATATTTCACCACAACCATTATAGTTAATAGTAAGAATTTGTTTGATGTTGCCCTTTCTCATTATTATGATTGCTATTCTTTTCATGAAATGATGGATTACTGCACTGAAATACTGAATCAATGTAATCTTTGAAGCTGTGGATGGATACAAAGATTCAGGCTCATATACTCTGGACTTGATCACTTTGTTAGGATTTCCAGATATATGAAAGAGACTTACAAGGGATACAAAGTGGAGTTTTGGATAGATGACTACCTTAATGATCTTTATAGTCTTTGAAAAATGCAAAATGAATATATCAACATCAGACAGTTTAAATAAAATTATGAATAAAATAAATTTAAAAATATAATTAAATATAGTTTTAAGTCATTCATCAAAATAGTAACTATAGTAACAAATAATATCTAAGGCACTTAATATCATGTTCATCAAAGAATAAGCACTATATAAGTGCTATTACTAAATAATTGATGAGAAAGATGAAAGAACTTACCTGACATGACCCAAACAAGATGTTGCAAAGCCAATATGTCAGTCCAGTTCTTCTGCTACTAAGACCAGTGACCTTTGGGGATTTCAATGCAAGCATTTTCACGGTTGGAAAATGAACAAGGAACCAGATTGAGCTCCCTTGTTCCAATACTAAAATTGCTCTTCACTGACATTCCTCTACCCTTTACTCAAATCACAATAACATGAGGAAATAATGGATTGGATTTTCAGCAAATCTACCAAAATCAATCAAACATCATTCTTTGAAACCCAAATCATCTCCATAACTTTTTTAAAAATAAATTTATTTATTTTTCAAACTAACTGCAAAGGTAGTTTTCAACAGCTACTATTTGTAAAATTATAAGTTCCCCATTTTTCTCTTCCCTCCCCTCTACCCTTGAGAGAGAATAATCAAATATTGGTTGGACATGTATAACCATATTAAGCATATTTTTAATCATGCTGTAAAAGTAGAGTAAAAGCAGAATGGAAAGCAAAACAATGGGGGAGGGGAAATATAAAACATAAAGCTTATTTCAAAAATTGAAATAGAAACTTTGTTCTGCATTCAGACTTTATAGTTCCTTTTCTGGATGTGGATGACATTTTTTATCACAAGTCTTCAAGAATTTTCTTTGATTATTGTAGTGCTCAGAAGGGCAAAATTATTAATGAGCAATGTTGCTTTTAATGTGTGCGATGTCTTCTGATTCTGTTCATGTCACTCGGCATCAGTTCATGCAAGACTTTTCAGGTTTTTATGAAATCTGGATGCTCATGATTTCTTTCATATTAAAAGTACTCCATAACATTCATATACCACAGTTTTTTAGCCTTTCCTCAATTGATTGACATCTTTATAATTTTCTATTTTTTTGCCACTAGTAAAACTACTGCTATAAATATATTTTTATATGTCAGTCTTTTACCCTTTCTTAAGATCTCTTTGGAAAACAAACCTTATAATGACATTGAAGGATCAAAGGATAGTCACTGTTTTATTGACCTCTGGGCATAATCTGAATTGCTTGATAGAGAGGTTGGATCAGTTCACAACTCTACCCTCAATGATTTGCATAATCATGGAAACTACAAAAGGGAGTTTCCAAAAGCCTAAAGCAATGAAGGAAACAATAAGGTAATCTTCAATCCCTGGAAAACTCCCTTTTAGACAAACCCATTCACTAGTTTGCTTCTGGGTTTGTGATAAAGCAGATTTCAATATCTAACAAGGAAATATCTAGGTCCCCCTGAATGATGGAACCTTACAACATAAGGCAACTAGGTGAAATAGTAAAAAGAGGACCAGGTGTGGAGTTAGGAAGACTTATCTTTACATAGTTAAGTCTGGTCTCAAATACTTGTTATATGTGTAACCCTGGGTAAGTCACTTAATTCTATTTGTCTTAGCTATTTCATCTGTATATTAAGTCACAGAACAAAATGACCAGCCACTTCACTATCTTTGCTAAGAAGACCCTAATCATCAATCATCTTCAAGAATTGGACATAACTGATTAACAAAAAGTTAAAATTTCATCATGCAATATCATCCTCTTTTCTGAGCTCGACCTCCCTATTTCCAAGTAACTCCTGGATATCTCCACCAAAATTCTTCACTATAAACTCCAACCAGGACCAAAATGAGATTTATAAAGATATAACTCATATTGGAATGATTAAATGAATGCATCCTTTTCTCTGCATATTTTATTTCCATCTCCCTTATTGTGACTCTATCTTGACTGGATTATATCAATAATTATCTACAAAGAGTGAGAGTTTTATATCTTCCTTCCCAATTCTAATTCCTTCAATTTCTTTTTCCTGCTCTTATTCCAAAAGCTAACTTTTTTTTTGTTTTTAGTTTTTTTTCGCAAGGCAAACAGGGTTAAATGGCTTGCCTAAGGCCATACAGCTAGGTAATTATTAAATGTCTGAGACCAGATTTGAACCCAGGTACTCCTGACTCCAGGGCCTGTGCTTTATCCACTGCGCCACCTAGCCTCCCCTCAAAAGCTAACATTTTTAAGCACAATATTGAATAGCAGTGGTAATGATGGTGTCCTTGCTTTACCCCTTATCTTGTTAGGAATACCTCTAGTTTCTCCCCATTATATAGAATACTTGTTGATGGTTACAGACAGATAGGTACTCCTTACTATTCTAAGGAACACTCCATTTATTCCTATGGTCTCTAGTGTTTTGAATAAGAATTTGTGCTCTATTTCGTCAAAGGCTTTTTCAGCACCTACTGATATACTCATATGATTCTGATAGATTTGTTATTGAGATAGTTGATTAAACTAGAGTTTTCCTTATATTGAATCAATTTTGCATTCGTGGTATAAATCTTGCTTGGTCATAGTGTATTATCCTAGTGATAACTTGCTATAATCATTTTGCTAAGATTTTATTTAAGATTTTTGCATCTATACTCATTAGGAAGATAGGTCTATCATTTTATTTCTCTCTTTTGACTCATCCTGGCTTACATATCAGCAGTATATTTGTGTCATAGAAAGAATTAGGTACAGTTCTATCTTCACCTATTTTTCCCAGAGAGTTTATATAGAATTGGAATCAATTGTTCCTTAAATGTTTAATAGAATTTGCTTGAGAATCCATCTGGTACTGGAATTTTTTTCTTAGGGATTTCAATAATTACTTGTTGAAATCATTTTCTGAGATAGGGTTGTTTAGGTATTTCATTTCCTCTTCCTTTACCCTTGGCATCTTATATTTTTGTGAATATTCATCCATTTCACTTAGATTGTCAAATTTATTGGCATACAATTGTGCAAAATAATTCTGAATTGTTACTTTAATTTCCCCCTCATTGGTGGTGAGTCCACCTTTTTCATTTATGGTACATGCAATTTGTTTTTCTACTTTCTTTTTTTAAATCAAATTAACCAGAGGTTTATCAAGTTTTTTTTTCCATAAAACAAACTCTTAGTTTTATTTGTTAGTCTAATAGTTATTGTGCTTTCAATTTTATTAATTTCTCCTTTAATTTTTAGAATTTCTAATTTGGTATTTAATTGGGTTTTTTCATTTTGTTCTTTCTATGATTTTTTAGTTGCATGTTCAGTTCATTGATTTCCTATTTCTTCAATTTATTCATGTAAGCATTTAAAGATATAACTTATGCCCTGCCAAATGCCTTTGCTGTATCCCATGAGTTTTAATATATTGTCTCCTTATTGTCATTATCTCGGCTTCACATGAGTTTTTTATAAGCAGTATATTGTAGGATTCTAGTTTTTAATCCACTCTGCTATTCTCTTATGTTTAAGGGAAAGTGCATCACATTCATATTCAATTATAATTACTTCCATCCCCCCCCCCCCCCCACAAAAGACAATTTTCTAGTCTGTACATTGTTTCCATGCTATACATTGACCCAAATAGAAATTATATCCTTAAGGATGAGAAATAAAGTAAAAGAGATAGCAAGATCGGACAATAAGATATAAGTTTTTTTTTCTAAATTAAAGGCAATAGTCCTTGGTCTTTGTTCAAACTCCACAGTTCTTTCACTGGATATAGATGGTATTCACCATTGCAGATAGCCCCAAATTTTCCGGTTGTTGCACTGATAAAATGAGCAAGTCCATCAAGATTGATCATCAGCCCCATGTTGCTGTTCAAGTGTACAATGTTTTTCTGGTTCTATTCATCTTACTCAGCATCAGTTCATGCAAATCCCTGCAGGCTTCCCTGAATTCCCATCCCTCCTGGTTTCTAAAAGAACAATAGTGTTCCAGGACATACATATACCAGTTTGTTAGGCCATTCCCCAATTGAAGGACATTTACTTGATTTCCAATTCTTTGTCACCACAAACAGGCCTTCTATGAATATTTTTGTAGATGTGATATTTTTTCCCTTTTTCATCATCTCTTCAGGGTATAGACCCAGTAGTGGTATTGCTGGGTCAAAGGGTATGCACATTTTTGTTGCCCTTTGGGCATAGTTCCAAATAGTTCTCCAGAAGGGTTGGATGAGTTCACAGCCCCACCAACAATGTAATAGTGTCCCAGATTTCCCACAACCCTTCCAACAATGATCATTATCCTTCCTGTTCATATTGGCCAGTCTGAGATGTTTGAGGTGGTATGTCAGAGATGTTTTAGTTTGCATTTCTCTAATAAGTAATGATTTACAGCAATTTTTCATATGACTATAGATTGCTTTTACTTCCTCATCTGTAAATTGCTTTTGCATATCTTTTGACCATTTATCAACTGGAGAACGGCTTTTTTAAAAAAATGACTCAATTCTCTGTATATTTTAGAAATGAGTCCTTTGTCAGAAATACCAGCTGTAAAGAAAATTTCCCAGGTTACTACATTTATTTTTATCTTGGTTGCAGTGGTTTTGTCTGTACAAAACTTTTTTTTTAATTTAATGTAATTAAAATCATCTAGTTTGTTTTTAGTGATGTTCTCTATCTCTGCCTCAGTTATAAACTGCTTCCCTTTCCAGAGATCTTGACAGATAAACTACTGTTTGATCTTCTAGTTTCTTATAATATTGTCTTTTATGTCTAAATCCTGTATAAGTTTTGGTCTTTTCTTGGTATAGTATGTGAGGTGTTGGTCTAATCTAAGTTTCATCCATACTAACTTCCAATTTTCCCAGCAGTTTTTATGGAAGAGAGAGTTTTTATCCCAATAGTTGGACTCTTTGGATCTGTCAAATAGCAGACTACTATAATAATTTCCTGCAATTGCATCTAGTCTATTCCACTGGTCCACCAGTCTATTTCTTAGACAATACCAGACAGTTTTGATGACTGATGCTTTATATTATAATTTTAGATCTGGTAGGAGCTAAACCACCTTCTTTTGCACTTTTTTAATTGAATCCCTGGAAATTCATGACATTTTATTTCTCCATATGAATTACTTACAACTTTTTCTAACTCAGTAAGTTAATTTTTTGGAATTTTGATTGGTAGGACACTAAACAGGTAGTTTAATTTTGGTAGAATTGTCATTTTTATTAAATTAGCTCAACCTATCCATGAGAAGTTGATGTTTCCCCCAGTTATTTAAATCTGAATTTATTTGTGTGAGAAGTGTTTTGTAATTGTTTTCAAAACATTTTTGAGTCTGCCTTGGCAAATAGACTCCCAAGTATTTTACATTGTCTGAGGTCACTTTGAATGGGATTTCTCTTTCTAGTTCTTTCTGCTGTTTCTTGCTCGTCATATATAGAGAGAAGCTGAGGATTTATGAGTGTTTATTTTATATCCTGCAACTTTGCTAAAGTTGCTAATTGTTTCCCTTAGTTTTTTGGATGATTTCTTGGGATTATCTAGGTATACCATCATGTCATCTCCAAAGAGTGAGAGTTTTGTCCCTTCCTTCCCAATTCTCATTTCTTCAATTTCTTTTTCTTCTCTTATTGCTGAGGCTAACATTCCTAATATGATATTGAATAGTAGTGGTGATAATGGGCATCTTTGTTTCACCCCTGATCTTATTGGGAATGCTTCTAGCCTCTTCACATTGCATATAATACTTGCAAATGGTTTCAGATAGATATTGCTTATTATTCTAAGGAAGAGTCCATTTATTCCTATACTCTTTAGTATTTTTAGTAGGAATGAGTGCTGTATTTTGTCATAAGCTTTTTAAGCATCTATTGATATAATCATATGATTTCTGATAAATCTGTTGTTGATATAATGAATTATACTAAGAGTATTCCTAATATTGAACCAACACTACATTCCTGGGATAAATCCCACTTGATCATAATGTATTATCCTTAGTGATACCTTGTTGTAATAATTTTGTTAAGATTTTTTTAAGATTTGTGTATCTATATTCATTGGAGAGATAGGTCTATAATTTTCTTTTTCTGTTTCAACTTTTCCTGGTTTAGGTATCAGCAGCATATTGCTGTCATAGAAAAAGATAATCAGAAGTCCATCTTCACCTATTTTTCCAAAGACTTTATAGAGAATTGAAACCAGTTGTTCTGTAAATGTTTGATAGAATACACTTTTGAATCCATCTGGCCCTAGTGATTTTTTCTTAGAGAGTTCAATGATGGCTTGTTGAATTTCTTTTTCTGAGATAGGGTTGTTTAGGTATTTAATTTCCTCTTCATCGAACCTGGCCAACTTATATTTTTGTAAATATTCATCCATTTCATTTAGATTATCAAATTTATTTGCACAGAGTTGTGGAAAATAAATATGAATTCTTGCTTTAATTTCCACCTCATTGGTGGTGAGTTCAACTTTTTCACGTTTGATACTAGCAATTTGTTTTTCTTCTTTATTTTTTTTTAACCAAATTGACCGGAGTTTTATCCATTTTATTGATTTTTTCATAAAACCAACTCTTGGTTTTATTTATTAATTCAATAGTTTTTTTTGCTTTCACTTTTATTAATTTATCCTTTAATTTTTAGAATTTCTAATTAGGCATTTAATTGGGGGGTTTAATTTGTGCTTTCTCTAATTTTTTTAGTTGCATATTTAGTTTATGGATTTCGTCTTTCTCTAATTTATTCATGTAAACATTTAAAGATAAAATATATACCCTGACAGATTCTTTGAGTGAATCCCATGTTTTGGTATGTTCTTTCATTGTCTTTATCTAGGATAAAATCATTAATTCTTTCTATGATTTGTTGCTTGATTCACTCATTCTTTAAAATGATTTTATTTAGTTTCTAATTAGTTTTGGTTCTATATATCTCCCTGGCTCAGTATCGCATATGACTTTTATTGTATTATGGTCTGATAAAGATGTATTCACTATTTTTGCCTTTCTGCAATTGAATATTAGGTTTTTATGCCCTAGTACATGGTCAGTTTTTGTGAAAGTTCCATGTACTGAAAATAAAAAGGTATATTCCTTTCTATCCCTATTCAATTTCCTCCAAATTCTATCATACTTGATTTTCTAACAATCTGTTTACCTCCTGAACTTCTTTCTTCTTTATTTTATGATTCAATTTTTCCAAATCTGAGAGTGGGAGGTTGAGGTTTCCCACTAGTAGAGTTGTTGTCTATGTCTTCCTGTGGTTCTTTCAGCTTCTCTTATAAGAATTTGTATGCTATCCTATTGGGTGCATACATATTCAGTACTTAAATAACTTTATTGTCTATGGTACCTTTTAGGAGGATATATAGTTTCCTTCCTTATCTCTTTTAACACTATTTTTTGCAGCTGCTTTGTCTGAGATAAGGATTTCTACCCCTGCTTTTTTCACTTCAGCTAAAGTTAAACATATTTTGCTCCATATTTTACTGTTACTCTGTGTGTATCTCTCTGCTTCAAATGAATTTCTTTTAAGCAACATATTGTAGGATTCTGTTTTTTAATCCAGTCTGCTATTCACTTATTTTTTATGCGATAGTTCATCCCATTCACCTTCAAAGTTGTATTTACTAACTCTGTTGCCCTCCATGCTATCTTCCCTTCATTTGTCTTTTTTCCCTATATCTGTATTTCCCACCTTCAATGTGTTTGCTCTCCTATAGCCACCCTTCCCCTTTCTTTCCACTTTCATTTTTTCACTCTTTTCTTTCCCTTCCTTCTGTTAGTTACCCTTCTTCCCTTCCCTGTATTCACCCCCTCCCCTTTTCACCTTTTAATACTTGAAAGGCAAGATTTTTTTTTTAAGTTAACTGAATGTGTGTGCAAGTTAACTTTAAGCCAAGTCTGATGAGAGGAAGATTAAGGTGTTTCTCATCTCCTCCCTTTTTCCCCTCTATTATAATAGGTCTTTTGTACCTCTTAATGTAATGATTTTTACCCCATTCAATCCCCTCCATCCTCCTATATCCTTCCTGTCCCCGTTTTTAAGGAGGAAGTATTTTTTTAAACATTTTATCTGAGCTATAAAAGATCCTGAGTATCCATTGCTTCTGGCTCAGTATATTCTCTCTAATAGAAATCCAGTTCTTGAGAGTCATTTGAGTCTTTCTACCAAGTAAGGTTATAGCCAGTTTTATCCCATTGGATAGCAGTCTTATGGAAAAGTGACAAATGTTCATCCCTTCTGGCTAGGTACATTCTCTGTTAGAGTTACAATTCCCAACAGTTATGAGAATCTTTTTCCCATGCTTGCATATAGTCAGTTTCATCTTGTGGGCCAGCAGTTTGTTCCCTTAATCCCCCCCCCCCCTTTTTAACCTTTTCATGTGTCTCTTAAATCTCCTGTTTTATGTCCAAATTTCTTATTTAGCTCTGTTTTTTTTTCCTCAGGAATTGTTGGAATTCTTCCATTTTGTTAAATGTCCATCTTTTCCCCTGAAAGAGAAGACTCAGCTTTGTCAGATAGTGGATTCTTGGCTACATTCCAAGCTCCCTTGCTTTTTGGAATATCTCATTTCAAGCCCTTCAGGCCCTTAATGTTGATGCAGCCAGGTCCAGCATAATACTTTCTGTGGCTCTTTGGTATTTAAATTGTTTCTTTCTGACTGCTTGCAGGATTTTCCCTTTTATCTGATAGTTCTGGAATTTGGCCACAACATTCCTTGGTGTTTTCATTATGGGATCTCTTTCCAGAGGGGATCCATGTATTCTTTCAATAAGTATTTTGCCCTCTGGTTTCATGATATCAGGGAAATTTTCCATCAGTAAATCCTGTAATATTAAGTCCAGGATTTTTTTTTCAGTGTTTTCCACAAGACCTATAATTCTTAGGTTTTCCCTTCTAGATTTATTCTCAAGGTCAGTGGCTTTGCTGATGAGGTACTTTACATTTTCTTCTGATTTTTTTGATCTTTTAGTTTTGTTTAACAGACTCTTGCTGTCTCATGAACTCATTAGTTTCCACAGACTCCATTCTTTTATTTAAAGAAGAATTTTCTTCATTTACCTTTTGGAACTCCTTTTCCAAACGGTCAATTCTACTTTTGGAAGTTTTCCATTTGACCAATTGAGGTTTTGAGAGATTTTCTTTTTGCATTTGTCCAATTGTATTTTCCAATGATTTCTTTTATTGTTGCAAGGTGTTGTCTGTCCCAAGTTTTCCACTTGATTTTTACACTCTTTCGTGATTTGTTCAAGGATGTCTTTCTGTTCTGGAGACCCAACCATATTCTCCCCAGAAGTTCTAAAGACCTAGAGTTAGGGTCTTTTTCTTCTAGGAATTTTTCTATAGCTCCCCCCACCTTTTCTTCTGGCATTTCGTCATTTTACTAAGACCTTGTGTTGGGGAGGGGCTGGTTCACAGAGGTTTGGTGCTTGATTTCCTAGGGGTTTTACTCATTGAGTATAATATCTCCAGGTGAACAGTAGGGGGTGATGGTTGTTTTCTCTGGAGGGTCTGTGACCTTGATTAAGGCCCTCTCCCTTGTCCTGGAGGGAGTGTTTTAAGCTGTTAAATTCTTTTGTCTTTGATCAATGGTGGACTATACTCTGGGGTGAAGTGATCATTCTCCTTATTGGCAGATGATATGGATTCTGCTGCTCATACACCTGTGCCTGGGGCAGAAATAGTTTGTCATTTTGTTTGTTCTGGAAAGAGGCTTTAGCTGAAATGGAGGTGTGGACTCTGAGGTCCTCTTGACCAGAGGAGCCTAGGGATCAAAGTCTGTAGCTCTCCTGCGCTGGAACTTTCCCCCACCCCCCACCCTACTGGCAAGCTCCAGATGGTGAGTGCCACCACCAATGCCTCTGCTCCCTAGTTGACCCTAGCCCCCGTGGTTGACCAGGCTCTAGCCTGGCTGCTGATCAAGCTGGTCCAATTCTCAGGCCCTCAGGCTCTTGGGCTCCAGCCCTGTCACTAATAAGACTAAGCCCAAACTCTCACTGATCCTGTGTTCCTGGCAGAGTCTGCCCTCTGTGTCCCAGACTCACCCACCATCTTTGAAGATGGATCAGGATTTGGATGTTCTTCTCCTGGCTTTTCTTTTTAGGTTTTGTCAATTGGATTTCTGTTAAGAGGCTTGTTTCCTATTATTTATGAGGGAAGATCAGGAGAATTTAGAGCTGTGCTTGTCTTCTCTCCCCCATCTTGGTTGGAAGTCTAATTACTAACTCTTTATTGCCTGCCATGTTCTCTTCCCTCTGTTTGTATTTTTTTCCTCCCCCCCCCTTTATCCATATACCCAGTATTTTATGTCTGAATACCAACACCTTCAGTGTGCTTTTCAAACAACATTTAGGCATTTTGATTGACAGCCCCAGTGATGGAAGAGATGAGGCTAATTCAGTCATGTTGTTTCATGGGAAACACTATTGGGATTGACCCAACCAATCCAGCTGATTCCAGTGAGGATGAGGAGATATGACCATAGGAAAAAGGTGTAATAAGATTAGTCAATCTGGGTACATGCCTAAATTCCACAAGTCCCTCAGAAAATCCTCCTGCAGCACCTGTGAGAAACTTATGTCCCACTTAATTACCATCACCCTTTTCATCTTCCCATACACATGCAGGAGCCACACTCTGACTCCACAGCCCCCTAACTCTTTTCAGGGAAAAGATCCCTTTGTGACACTTAACTTGTTCTTCAGCCCAGCTTTCAAATGTCCCAGGTAGATAAGAGTCACTGTTAGGAATTAGGCAATTTAATTCTCATGCTTTCCTTACCTAGGAGTAACCATAACTACTCACAGTCCTGTAGACACTCAAGTGCTGTTCTAGTGAACTCAATAATCATCCTTTTCAGGATAGAGTTGGGAAGGACATCAAAGTTAATAGTTTTCTTCTGCTTCAGATAAAGGTTTGGAGGTCTGATGAAATGAATCTGATGACTTGACATCAGATTCAATAGGGGGGGATGAATGATAATGAGTTTTCCAGGAAGACTCATAGTGTGTTAGCATGAGAGAATGGGAGAATGATTGCACCATTCATAGGAAAATTAGGAAGTGGGCTAGCACGGGGGAAGGTTGAAAAGTTTGGTACTGGAAATTTTGAATTTAAAATATTTAATATCTAGTTTGATCTGTGTGACAATTACAGTTAGAGATGCAAGAAAAAATTCAGTAGGGAAACAAAATTAGTGAAGGACAATACTGATTGATAATGATGATAATTCCATGATTGATAATACTGATTGATGATTAATTATTTTGTTATGAATCACAAGTTTTTTTTTAATTTTTTTCATTTATATTTATTTATTTTCTTTTTTTTTTAGGTTTTTGCAAGGCAAACGGGGTTAAGTGGCTTGCCCAAGGCCACACAGCTAGGTAATTATTAAGTGTCAGAGACCAGATTTGAACCCAGGTACTCCTGACTCCAAGGCTGGTGATTTATACACTGTGCCACCTAGCCACCCCTGAATCACAATTTTTAAACTATCTATAAATATTATTTTAACATTTGGTTGCTGTCATCTGCATATGAGATTATTGTATAATGGAGCAACTGAAACATCGACTAACAGCATTATTCTTAGTATAAATTAAACCAGAATTCATGAAATAAATTTTAAAAAGTAAATAGAATTTCCTTTAAGAGACAAATATTTGAACTGGTTGAGTTTATTTCATTGCATATTTAATGCCAGGCAAAAGCAACATTTTTGGTGTCATCCCCCCAAACGCTTGAATGTTACTTATTATATTTTCTACTCTAGACCCCCCTGATATTCATTGAATTCAATTTTAAATGTATATTAGCTTCTTTTTATAAATCTATCCTAAAACCTTTTTCACAGCATATAAGAAATCTTTATTTCTTAATCTGTAGATGATAGGGTTGAGCTCGTGAGTGAGAATGATACATGAGTTAGCTAAGACCTTGTTCTGACCTGTTGTATAATAGGAACTTGGCCTCATGTATGTAAAAATAAATGAGTGATAGTAGATGACCAACACAAACAGATGGGATGAACTAGTGAAGAAGGCTTTTTTCTGAGTTTCCATAGATTTAATATGAAGTATAGTATGGACAATCTGACCATAAGTGGCAAAGATGATGGAAAAAGGAATTAGGAGGAAGAATATAGCATTCATATAGACTCCTCCTTCATACTGTGATGTGTCAACAAAGGAGAGTTCCAACATGCTTTGGACTTCAAAGAAAAAGTGATTAATGTTCCTTGCACAAAAAGGGAGTTGCAGTGCATAAGATGTATGAATTGTAGAATTGATGATACCCCAAAGCCAGCATCCAGCAGTCATAAGGGCACTACTCTATGGTTCATGAAGTTTGGAATATGCAGTGGGTGGCATATGGCTACATAGTGATCATAGGTCATAGCTGAAAAAGACCTTAAACCTACAATTTTTAAATGTCATGAATTTTCTGCCAGATAAGATGTTACTGGTCATCATGGAAGGATGTTGGATATGTGCAATACATACCTGAAGGAGAGGTGACTGAGAAGAACATTGGAATGTGGAGTCAGATGTCAAGGTGTATAAGAAAATCATGGCTGTGTTTCCCATAATTGACATAATAAAAATGATGTCACTAACTTTTCCTTTTTTTTTCAGTCAATAGACATTTATTAATTGTTTATATCTCCAGTCAGAAATGGACTAATTATGTACAAACAAGTTGTATATAGTGTAAGTCGAAAATAATTAATGGAGAGTAGACACAAGAACTAAAAAGAACTGATAAAGACTTCCTTCTGTAGGTCAGATTTTAGTTGTAACTTCTTTTGATTTTTTAAAATTTTATTTACTAATTACATGCTAAGATAGCTTTCAGTGTTTATCCTTTGCAAGCCTTTGTCTTCTACATGTTTCTACTACCCTTCCTTTCCTCCCCACTTCCCATGACAGTAAACAATCTGATATAAGTTGATCACAAGAGCTGATATAATATATTTAACATGGTGTCAAAGATAATTAGAGCTTGGGGGGAGGGATTGGGAAACATAAGAAAGGGGGGAAAATAATCTTTAAAAGGTGAACATAGTATGATTTACTCTTCATTCAGATTTCAGATTCTTTTCCTATGGATATGGATAGCATTTTCCATAACATGACTTTTAGGATTGCCCTTGAGTCACTAAACTGCTGAGAAGAGTGTCCATCACATTGGATCATCCCACACTGTTCCTTTTAATGTTTACAATGTTCTTCTTGTTCTGCTCACTCCATTCATTATCAGTTCATACATGTCATTTCAAGTTTTTCTGTAAGTCTCCCACTCATGATTTCTTTTTATTATTTTTATGTTTTTTGCAAGGCAAATGGGGTTAAATGACTTGCCCAAGGCCACATAACTAGGTAATTATTAAGTGTCTGAGGCCAGATTTGAACTCAGGAACTCCTGACTCCAAGGCCAGTGCTCTATCCACTGCACCACCTAGCTGCCCCTGCTCTTGTTTTCTTAAAGAACAACAGTACTCCATTACTTGTTAAGATATTCCACAGTTTATGGGCATCCTCTCAATTTCCAATACTTTGCCACCACAAAAAAAAAGTGCTCCTATAAATATTTTTGTACATGTGGGTCTGTCACCCTTTTTTATAATCTCTTTGGGAGAGACACCTAATAATGGTATTTTTGTATTAAAGTGTGGGCCTAGTTCCAAATTGCTCTAAGGAATGGTTGGATCATTTCACAACTCCACCTACAATGTATCAGTGTCCCAGTTTTCCTACATCCTCTCCAACACTGATTATTTTCCTTTATTGTATTAACCAACATGATAGGCATGAGATGGCATTTCAGAGTTGTTTTAATTTGCATTACTCTAATAAAAAATGATTTAGAGCATTTCTGCACATGACTATACATAGTTTTAATTTCTTCATCTGAAAATTGTTCATATTTTATTATCATTTATAAATTGGAGAAAGAACTGTACTTTTATAAATTTGATGCAATTCTCCATATATTTTATAATGAGTCTTCTTTCAGAAACTTTAGCTGTGATAATGTTGTCTCAGCTTTCTGTAGTGCTTCTGATTCAGATTTACTAGAATGCAAATCATTCTCCATTTGATAAATAGCCAAAATGATATCAACAGACAGTTCTCAAGTAAATAAATTAAAATTATTTTTAGTCATATGAAACAAATGATCCTATTCACTTTTAAAATTATAATTACTATTTCTATGTTCCCTCCATTTTATTTTTACATACTTTTCCTTCTCAGATTCTCATTCTATACTGACTGTACCTTATCTTTTCTCCCCGTTCTCCCACTCCATTTTAAAATTATGACTGATTTTCAAGACTTTAAAAGGGATTTGCTCAACTTGACTTAGAAAGTCTAAAAACATGTTTGAGAATGAGGCCAGTTTTTGAATTGTAGGACTAGAAACTGGCATGTACTGGAGCCAGGTTAAACTGGATCACAAGAACTGATTGTTAAATTTTCAATGAGAGCAGTTCAACCTTGGAAATCAGCAAAATGTTATAAGTCAGAGCATGATTTACTGCTTGGTTGATTACTTAGATTTTAAAGTGACAAAAATGTTAATAATTCAGATTAAATAAAATTGTGTTGACATACTTCTTTCAAAAATTATTTGTTTACAAATTATTCATAAAAATAGTTTTCAACAATCATTTTTTGTAAAGTTTTCTCCTTCCATTTTTCCCTCCCCCAACATAAGACAACGAGTAAGCTGATAATATATGTACAAACATGTTACACCTATTTCCTCATTAGTCATACTGTGAAAGAAGAATAAGAACAAGTATAATGAAGAATAAGAACAAGCAAATGTTAAAAAGTATGCTTTCATCTGCATTTAGAGACCTTAGTTGTTTCTCTGTCTGTGGAAGACATTTTTCTTTCACAAGTCTTTTAAAATTGTCTTTTGTCACCCTACTGTTGAGAAGAGGTAAGTGTGTCACAATTGATCGTACTCAATGCTGATGTTCATGTGTACAATGGTCTCCTGGTTCTGGTCACTTCACTCACCCTTAGTTTATGGAAGTGTTCCTAGGTCTTTCTGAAATCTGCTGATAAGACATTCACCAATTGAGAGGAATGTCCTAAATTTCCAATTCTTTTTCACCATAAAAAGAGTTGCTATGATATTCTTGAAATGTGTCTTTCCCCCATTTATGAACTGTTTGAGATAGATCTAATAATTATATTGTTGAATCAAATGGGCTACACAGTTTCTCATGTCTTTGGGCATAATTCCATACTGCTCTACAGAATGATTATATCAGTTAACAACTCTACCAACCATGCATTAATGTTCCAGTTTTCTGACATCCCCTCCAACATCAATCATTTCCCTTTGCTGTCATATTTGTCAGTATGATAGGTGAGAGACAATATCTTAGAGTGATTTTAATTTGCATTTCTCAAATAGTTATTTAGAGCAATTAATTTAGCTTAGTTTAGCTTTAATTTCTTTATTAAAAATTACACTTTGATCTTAAATATTAAATATTTTAAATATTAAATATTTTAAATATTAAACATTTTAGAGCAAAATTGAATTGGAAAGACATTTTCATTTCAGGAGAGATAGCAATGGTAGAAGCAGCAGATCTTGAGAAATGAGACTTGAATACTGGCTCCAACAGAAGTTACCCAACCTGTTAAAATTCCCTTCACTTATCATGGCACTCAATGGTCCAGTGGGCATATAAAGTGATATTGTGTTTGTCCTTCTTGCACCAAAGAAGTGCCATGTCTCCCTTATCCTTGACAAAGAAGAATCTGCTCTCATTATATGATCTTATATATTTATTTGTCATTTGTTTTTTTAATCAAAATTTGAAGGAGGGCAAAAAGGGATCAGGAAATGAACAGAATTGAAATAACAATAGAATTATTCCTTATGTTTAGATTTACAGGGGGGGGGATTGGGAATCCTCCTACTTTCACTAATCATTGAGTGTACTGCTCCTTCAAATATATTGGGGGTAGCAAATCTAGACACCAAAATCCAATTTCTTATGTCACTGTTTGAAGATCTATTGAAATCAAGGAATGATTATGATGAGTGCCAGAGTCAGAACAGTTGATTGGATAAAATAAAATATCCCATACTGCAGTCCAAGAATTACTGAGGATACTTTCCACAGTCATATAGTGATTCTTGCTACTCTCCCATTTCCCCACATCCACTCTAACAAATATACAAACATACACATACAAACATACACTTTGAAGCTTAGACTTCTTTGAAGGCTTCAGTACTTTAATCATATGTAGAACTACCTACAATCACATGCATCTCTTCCTTGTTCTTCAGATCCTTCTATATGCGCATGACAGAGAAGCAGCAATTATCTCTCTATCTCTGTAGCAATAATGGACTCCTGTCTCAGGCACAGGGTTTAAAACTTAACCTCCTTCCTGCACCAAAGAGGTACCTTGTCTCCCTTATCCTTGACAAAGAACAGATCTCATTATGAGGGGATTAAATAGTCTTTCATATTTGTAATATGAATCATCCTTTTTAAATTAAGATATGAAAGGAGGGCAGGAAGGGATCATGAAAAGAAGAGACTTAAAATAACCATAAAACTATGGCTTCATTTCCATCTCTGCTGCTTACTGGGGTCATGTTTCCTTGACTTAACAGTAAAATGTATACCAATACTTGATCTGTATCCATCAAAGGACAGTTGAAAGAAAAATCTTCTCCATATTGTAAAGGGCTGGCGGGTGCTGTTGGTAGAATGTTGGAATCAGTTGGCATCAGAAAAACCGGAATTGGAACCCTGCTCATGATAATTCTCAGCTGTGTGATCCCTCTCTCACCCTGTTTCCTCTTTCTTAAAATGACATTCCTTACATCTGTCTCATTGAGGACCAAATAGAATAATCAAAGAAAACATTTAGGGCAGTCTTGCAGGTCTCCACACATTCTAGTTCATGATATCAATGTAAGTCATATTTTGCTTTTTCAGTATCATCTATGGGTGGTTGAATTCTCAAGAAAAACAAGGAGTGCCTTTACACAGGTTTTTCTACATGATCTCTTGAAGTAGTACGAGTGGTGTTGAAGTTGAAAAGACCTGGCTTTGAATCAAGGTACTGGAAATTAAAACTTATGTGGCATTGGGTAAGTCACTTAACTGCCTAGGTTTCCTCATCTTTAAAATCAGAAGGTGCAAACTGGTTATTTCAAATGTTTCATTCAACTCTAAAGATATGACCTTCTGATATCAATTTTAGTGATGTTCTCACTTTTAAACATAATATTGATCAAAAGAGTCATTGAATACCATTGCCTAACTGAGGCAATTTCCAAAGCTAATTTCAGCAGGAAAGGCAGAATTGAATTTCTGGATGCGTCCTTTCACATTATCAAGTTTACTTACACCTCCTTTTTCTGTGTCCCCCGTGCTGCTCAAATTCTCTGGGATCACCTCTGACATCTCCCAATACTGCCTCCAAAGCTATTTTTTGAATCATGATCATTACCCATACATATCTACCTTCTGAAGACCATTATGATTTGTTGAGAGTGAAGAGAATGAGGACAGAATTTCTGAGCTTGCCATAATATTTAGAAGTTATCTCATTGAATACCATTCATTTAAAAATATGTAGACTCACAAAAATAGAAACAATCACTATTTTCACTCAGAACCCAAACAAAAGTCAAATGTGGCTTGGTAAGGGATCTATACTTGCATATCCTTGAGAGACAGGGTCATATGAGACCTGTAAATGCCAAAATATCTTCCCATGCTTTGGTGATCAAAATTTACATTTTTAGGGATGGATCATCTGTAGATACGTGTTTGATATCCATTGATGAGAGGAGAGGGAAATGAATAGAGGCAGAGGGGAGTAGAGAAGATAATTTTTGTTTTTATTGTTTTAAAAGGCCATTCTCTCTTATTTTTTTCTTAGCAAAGTGGGTCTTCCCTCACTGAATGATGTATTCTCAGAAAAACTGAGTGCTGTAAAAGACCCTAGCTTAGGGGGCAGCTAGGTGGCACAGTGGATAGAGCACTGGCCCTGGAGCCAGGAGTGCCTGGGTTCAAATCCAGCCTCAGACACTTAGTAATTACCTAGCTGTGTAGCCTTGGCAAAAACCTTAAAAAAAAGACCCTAGCTTAAAAATAAGTCAAAGTGTCTCATCACACCCATGGCCATCTCCAGTAATTCTGAATCATCTTCTTCATATCTGGTCACTGGACTCAGATGTCCCTAAAGGAGAAAAAAAATGCTCATGTCTTGCACAGCTTTCTGACAATTCAATTCAATTCATTTCTATGTTATGACATTACATTCCTGATGTCACGGTATTCTTTGAAATCAAAGAATAAAAAACAAAAGAGTCTGATTTCCAGCTATGAGAAGGGACTTCCTTGAACTTGAGATAGAGGATTCATGGTAGAGAGTCAGAAATACAAACTATTTGTGGAAAACAGTTTTGCAGCTTTTTCACTACAGAGGAAACAAGAATTTTAGAACTGGAAGACAACTTCCTCTTCCATTCAGCATGGAAACATTTGCTCAAGTTGATTTCCTTAATATACGGCCTTAATTGTAGGGTCAAAGGGTATGTAATTTTTACTAAATTTGTGGATATATTTTCTACTTTTTTTTATATTGATTGGAAAAGTCCAAAATCTCCAACTAAATGGTTTAAAATATGAGACTTCCCAAAACACTTCTAGAATTCATCAATATCCAATTCTTCTGACTTTGGGAGTCACGGATACGAGTTGAATCCTCATTGTTTCTTAAATTTGCTTTGCTCTAATTTGAAGCATTTTAAAATGGAAATTGATAGCTTTGATTTTTTTTTCTCTGAAACCTACTTGTTCATATCTTTGCTCAAATTTCAGATGGGCAATGCCTCTTTCTTATTAATTTATTAATATCATATATATATATAATGGGAATAGGATATTTATTCTTCAGAGAAACTTGCTACATATATTTTTTATCATTTAACTGCTTCCATTCTAATTTTAGCTGCTTTGACATTTTTTGCAAAAAAAACATAAAGTTGAGTTTATTAAAAAAATTATCCTTTATACCTTCTTTGACTTTTTTTCACTTCTTTGGCTAGAAACATTTTATGTATTCATAGATATGAAAGAATTTTTTTTGTTATTTGCTCTTGTAATTTGTGATGTCATTCTTTATACCTATTTAATGAAATCATTTGCAGTTTATGTTTGCATAGGATGTTGTGTGCTTCTCTCATTTAGTTTCTATTTTACTGCTTTCCAGTTTTCTCAAAAGCTTTCTTTTTCAAGTACCTAATTCTTTTTTTTTAGGGTTTTGCAAGGCAAATGGGGCTAAGTGGCTTGCACAAAGCCACACAGCTAGGTAATTATTAAGTGTTTGAGACTAGATTTGAACCCAGGTACTCCTGACTCTAGGCCTGGTGCTCTATCTACTGTGCCACCTAACTTCCCCTCAAGTACCTAATTCTTACCCAGTATTTACAATCATTGAGTTTATAAAACCTAGGCTACTGTCCTCATTACTTCCATATTTTTTTTATTTTTTTAAATTTCTCTAAGGCAATGGGGTTAAGTGACTTGTCCAAGTTCACACAACCAGGCAATTATAAAGTGTCTGAGGCCTAATTTAAACTCAGGTATTCCTGACTCCAGTGCCGGTGCTGTATCGACTGTGCTGCCTGGCTGCCCCCAATTCCATATATTTTGTAAAAAAATATATATCACTGATTTATTTCTCTATTTTTTAGCTAACACCAAATTGTTTGGCATTCAAATAAGTTTCAGGATGTTTTATTATTGCCCATTTTATGCATTATCACTCTTGGTATTATCGTCCAATCTAGAAAGGAGAAACAAAACAGAAAAAAGTTAATTCTTTGAGCAAGTTGGAAGGGTAAGGTTTGGTAAAGATTAGAGCTGCTTCAGCATGAGAGATGGAGTGAAAGAGATAATTGGGGGTGACTAGGTGGCGCAGTGGATAGAGCACCAGCCTGGGAGTCAGGAATACCTGAGTTCAAATCCAGCCTCAGACACTTAATTATTACCTAGCTGGGTGGCCTTGGCCAAGCCACTTAACCCCACTGCCTTGGAAAAAGCTAAAAAAAAAAGAAAGACATAATTGGAAAATCATAGTAGTAATATGAGATGCAGAAGAGAAAAGAAAAAGATCTTGTCTAATTGTTTTCTGCAAAATATGAGATAAATATCTCTTCGCATCCCAGCTAGGCTGGAAAGAAGTAAAGCCATTTGAGGCTTCACGATGGATGAAAAAGTTTAAAAGAGCAATTATGGTTAATATGATAGTGAGTTGACAAGGCAGATGTAATAGGATATACTAGTAAATATTCTAGAGTATGTGCCCAGTTGAAGTTGTGAATCATCAATGTATAGTTGCTCTATTCAGAATAATTATATGATTTTCTTCATTTTAATTCAGTAGACTATCTATAGTAGTGAAGGTAGTAAATGACAGCAGTTATTCAAGGCTGAATACAGTGTAATGATGAGAAGGGAGAGAAGGACTCCAAAGAAGAGTGTAGTGGCTACTGATTACAAAACACACTGTAACCACAAAGAATATATATTGAAAATGGTAGACTGCCCAGGCCCCTTAGGACTTCATGTTCTATTACATAGATAACAGTAAAGGAGGTAGTATAGGAATATAATTGGTTATTTAGGAAAAATGAGAACCAGAATTTGGAAAGGTTGAAAGATTAATTGATAACATTAAGATACACACATGCATGTACAAAATATCTAAATATATTTATATGTGTATATATTATATATGTATTATATATAAAGGATTTTAGCAAATTGATAGACTGTGAAATATTTGTAATGTAGCAAAAATAAAGGAATCAAGGATGAAAAGTTATTGAAGTGTTACATTCTATATAAGCAGAGTAAATTCAGATATCAAACAGTAATCTGAAAACCTAAATGATGCTGCTTACAACAAAGCAGTTTGAAAGAATCTTTGATTCCGTCATGATGAAGAAATATTTTGCCATAAATCATAGACCTTTTAAATTTTACTTTAGCGTCTAGTTGCTATCTTTCACAAATGAGTGGGATTGTTGTCTAATATGGAGGAAATAAAACATGAACTACAGTATCATTCTTGATATAAATTTTACCAGAAGGCATGAAATAAATTCAATAAATAGAGTTTCCTTGAAGTGTCATATAGGTGAGTTGGTTGTGTTGATTTTACCATACATTTAAAGGTAGAAAGAAGTATCCTTTTTGGTGTCAACCCCCAAAATTCATGAGTCCTACTTGGAATATTTCCATAGACTTTTGATAGATTATCCATTGGCATTCAATCTAATTTTTAAAAGATATTCATTTCTGTGACTAATTACTTTATCTAACACCCTCTTCAGGGCATAAATGACATCTTTGTTTCTGAGGCTGTAGATGATAGGGTTGAGCATGGGAGTGAGAATGGTGTATAAGAAGGCTAAGACCTTGTCCTGACCTGGAGTATGATAGGACTTAGGTCTCATGTATGTAAAGATAGCTGAACCATAGTATATTACAACCACAGTCAGGTGGGAGGAACAAGTGGAGAAAGATTTTTTCTGGGCCTCTACAGATTTCATATGAAGCACAATTCGAAGAATCTTACCATAAGAGACAAGAATGATTATAAAGGGAATTAGGAGGAAGAACACAGAACTCACAAAGACTCCTCCTTCATATTGTGATGTATCAACACAGGAAAGTCTCAACATGGCTGGAACTTCACAGAAAAAGTGCTCAATGACCCTTTTCCCACAAAATGGGAGGAGCAGGACATAAGTTGTATGAATTATAGAGTTGATCATTCCCCCAAGCCAGCAGCCACCAGCCATAAAGACACTCATTCGTTGGTTCATGAGGATGGGATAACGGAGTGGGTGGCAGATGGCTACATAGCGATCATAGGACATGGCTGTGAGTATAAGACATTCAGTACCCACAAAGATGAGGTAGAGGAAGATCTGGAACCCACAACCTGCAAATGTGATAGATTTCTTGCCAGATATGTAGTTTCTGGCCAAATTTGGAACAATATTGGTAATGTTCAAGATATCGGTGAAGGAGAGGTGCTTCAGAAGAACATACATTGGAGTGTGGAGCCGGGTGTCAAGGTGGATGAGAAGAATCAAGACTGTATTTCCCATAATAGCCACCATAAACATGATGAGAATAAGCATTAAGAAAAGCAATCCAAATTGTTTTGGAGCCAATAATCCTAGTAGGATGAAATCTCTCACAAAAGTCTCATTCCTTTCTTCCCTCATGAGTATTATTCCCCTTTTCACCTATAGTACAAAGACAAGTTTTCAAAAGGGGCAGTTAGATCAAAATTTCACACTGAATTTGTGGCTGCAAAATCATAACTGTCTACAAATGTATTTCCAAGATGTGAGTCAAAAAATTGTAATAAATGGATCACTTGCATTATCTGAGTAGCTGGGATGATCAATTCAGTGGCAGAAATGCTGAAAAAAAATCAATCACTCACCTGGGTAGTTCTACATTCATGTTCCTTTCCTGTTTGATTTCTTAGCTTGACAGGCAATCAGTGAACTAATTCAACCTCTCAAAGCCTGGGCCTTCATCTCAATAGAATGGTAAGGAACATTTTTAATGAAGAGATAATAAATGGAACTTTGGGAGAGAAGTATTTGTAAAATATACAAATGCACTAAATTCTGTAATAATAATAATTCTTTGAGCCAAACAAGGATATTTTTTTGGTTCATATCACATCATCATAACCATCATGATCACAATCCTAATACTATTTTAAAATTAATTTTATTTTTAATTCATTGAATAAAACAGACATTTCCATCATGATATATTAGGGGAAAGACAGGATTATACATGAGACTGCAAACCAATTTCTACTTGCTATTCCTTTTAAATATATAATAAAATTATTAGGTAAATTTCCCTTTTCTTTTTTGTCCTTTCTTTCAGTTTACTTTAGAGATGGCTTCTAATAGACACAAATAGGTACATAAATACATGTGTATATATAATACTGTTTTATATATGCTTTCTTTTGTTCACTCATTCTTTTAATGCAGATAGTGTCTTCATAAATTCTTTATTTTTAATTTATGTATTTATATTAGTCAAATGTCTTAGTTATTCAAAGTTATTCTTAAAACATTAATGCTGCTATTATACACAATGATCTCTTAATTCTTTTCACTTTACCCCTCATCCATTTGTACCAGTCTTTCCATGCCTTTATAAGACCATTGAATTCAGCATTTTTTTATAGTTCTGAAGTGTTTCACCAAAACCAAACACCACAACTTGTTCAGCCATTCCCAAGCTGATGGGGATCCCTGCAATTGTCATTTCTTTGCTATCACAAAGAGAGCTGCTATAAACATCCAATTCATATCTCAAGCTATACTGTTGCTGAATTTCCCTCCATCTATATTTACTCACCATTTTCTTCCTCACTCTTTCCCTGTTTCCTTATCTTCCCTTTCCATCTATCTACCCAATCCTCCTGTAGGCCTCCCCTCCAAAATCCTAATCTTTATATACCTCTAAAATTCCCGCCCTACACCTAGTCTCTCAGTTTTCTTAACTTTCTCTACATTTGCAGAAAAATGTTACAATTTCCAGTTGTACGCATTGTTTATTCTTCAACCCAGATAAGAGTAAGCTTCCACTATTTCAATCTGCTTTCCCCACCAACTTCTATATTAGTTCTTATTTTCCTATTCTATTTAATAATATAATTTCTCCATTTTACTTTTTCCTACTCAATCGTTCTAAAATCACTCCATCATAAACTTTATCTTTGAAACTCTCTTAGAGGTTAAAGAGTACCGATAAATATTTTCCAACATATATACCTATGTTCACACAAATGATGATGTGAAGATGGATATTTGTCATTTGTTCTCTCAGAAGATTGTGATTTCATGGAGAGATGATACCAAGACAATGATGTATATTGAATTTGAGTGGGGGGGGCATGCTGTCACCAGTCTTAGCAACACTTCACACACATACATAAATATATGCACACATATAAATGTATATATATGTATGTGTATATACATGTGTATAATAGTTTGACATTAATGAATGCTTTATAATTAGTCTTGAATGTTTTCTTCATATTTCTCCTGCATATTTTTATACCAAATTTTCCATTGACTCTAGTTTTTTTTTTTATTTCTGTTTTTTGGGGTTTTTGTTTTTACATACCTGAAAGTCTTTCAGGTCATCAAATATCCATCTGTTTTTTTTATTTTATTCAGAATCGTTTTCAACTTTACTGTTAAAATTATTCTTGGATGCAACCATTACTCTTTTGCTTTTCAAAATATGATGTTCTAAGCCCTAGTATTTTTAAAAGTTGAACATACTAGCTCTTGTGAATTCTTGATTGGATAACCACAATTTTTTAAATGTATTTTTTCTTATTGCTTGAAATACTTTCTCTTTAACCTGGTATCTTTAAATTTGGCCAAATTCAGATTGTGAACAATAGATTTTTTTTATTCCTACCTTTACTTTGCCTTCCTGTTTTAGAACCTCAGGGAAATTTTCCTTAATAATTCCTTACAAAATAATAGGATAATCTCTTCATTTTTTTATCTCCTCTATTTGATTTGTTCTCCTGATCAATTTTTTTTTCCTACTAAGATGTTTCATATTTTCTTCTGTTTTCCTAATTTTATTATTTCTTGTAATTACATAATATAAATTAATTCATCTTCTCAATTTCTACCACTTGGAGTGATTTTCTTCCTTAGATTCTGAATCTCTTCTTCCAATTGATTAACTTTCTTTTCATATGTTTTTTATATTCTTTTTATTTTTTTCCTAATTTTTCTTCAGTCTCTCTTATTTGATTTTCTGATTCATTTTTTAAGTTCTGTCAAGATTTCTTTGTTTGATTTCTGATCGCTAAACATTACTCTTTAGGGTTAGAATGTCTGTTTGTTTCCTTGGTTTTAGTTTTTGCCGCAATGTCTTCCTTTTAATATGAGCCTAGATCCACTTTGGCACCAATGTACTTATCAATAGATTAATTTTCCTTTGCTCATTCATTTTTATTTTTTAAACATTTCATTATTATAATTATTTTTTAACCCCAGGATGTGAATGTATTACTCAAATCCTGGATTTGCCCCCCTTCTTAATTCTGCTAATGACACTACCTTGATGAGTACCATCATCACCTATGGCCTGAACTTATGTCAATTTTGATTTTCCAACCTCCCTGCTTCAAATTTTCTTTCTAAACCTTATGTCACTCTCTAGTCTGTTGTAAAATGATTTTTCTAAAGAACTACCAATGCCACCAATAAACTCAGGTGGTGCAGTAGATAGAACACTGACCTTGGTGACAGGAGGACAAGAGTTAGTTAGCATCTTACTTCAGAAACTTGACACTAACTTGCTATGTGACCCTGGGGGGAGTCACTTAACCTTGATTGTCTCAGGGACATCTCCACTTGTCCTGATCCATATCTGATCATTGCACCCAGATGGCTCCAGAGAATAAAGCATTTAAGTTGACTTTGCACTGCACGCCCTCACTCTAATCCAATTCACATGCATGTGATGACATTATCTCCCTCATTTCATGGTCTTCTTTGAGAATGGAGAACAAATAATAATGACAATTCCCTATATAGTCTGTTAATTGTTTGTACATAGCCACTTCCTTTTTAGTTTGTAAATCCCATTAGGGTCAACACTGTCCTTCACCCTACTGCTTATTCCAAACACTTAGCAAAGTTTCTGTTGCATAGTAGGTGTTTAATAAATATTGATTGATTGATTGATTGGCTTATAATTGCATTGATTATGGTTCTTAAGTTTTTCAAAGTTGCTATTCTTTACAATATTGCAATTATTGTATAAATTGTTCTAGTAGGTAGATTCATTTGTCTCTATTTTGATGCATGCAAGTCTTCCGACATTTCCCTGAATCTATCCCTTTCTTTTTTTTATGATGAAAAATAGTTATATTGTTCCTCTACATATATACAATCTTATGTCTCTCTCTATCTCTTTATATATATATATATATATATGCATACAAAAATACATATATGTAACACATACAAGATAGGTAGATAGATGGATAGATTGATAGAAAGATAGATAGATTGATATTCCAGATTCAGTAAGCTTGGCCTAAAGAAACATCAAGCTTGTTGATACTATTACTGATAAACAGTGTAAAAATGATTAAGTATATATGAATTATTATTTTCAACGCATAAGTGCTGAAATAGGTTGCTTCTCTATTCCGGAAACATGATCTCCCTACACAATTTTCATGGCAACATACATAGTCAAATACATTCATACATAGCAAAAGAGAAGAAAGAGAAAAGAAATTTCTCTAGCTTATTTTATCATTATTTTATAAACTGAGTTTAGAGTTCAAGTTTATTTATTAATGGGTCATATTTTAATCTGTGAATTTTAAGGAAATATTATATATTCATTAACTACCCAGAATCAGGGATGCTAATGGATAATAAATGAATATAAGATAGACAGGCTGTCCAGAGTGGGAATTGACAAAATGCTTAATTGCACTGGCAAATTAGATTTACAATATTCATGTGATCAGCTTTGCAAACCTATCAACAGGGATAATAATATAATGATAGCAAAATTCAGGCCTGACTTATTCTTGATGGAGTCATTCTCATTCTTTGTGATGATTTCTTCCTTTTCTTGGATATTCATTTAGGATTCCATAGTCACATACATGCATGCATGCACAGATGTATCCATGTCTATATTGTAAAATTTCTTCTAGAATTAAAGTCAGGTTATAGATTAAATTCTCTCCCATATTTTTAGAAATTGTCCAATATACGCCTTCCTCCAATCTTCTGGTACTTATCCAGGTCACCACAATATTTCAAATGTCACTGCCATTTACTCAACAAACCCATTTGCCAGTTCTTTCTGTAGCTGAGCTGAGGCACCAACCAGAGTGGAAATATGATCTCTGTGATTTTCTAGGTGTGTGACATTGACGAAATTGCTCAACCTTTCTGAGGGTATTTTCTCTACTACAAATTGAGGGAAATTGTGCCACACAGAGTTGTAAAGAACAAGGACTGTAGCTTATGGAAAGCACTTCGAAATCCTCAAAGAACTCTACCAGTATTTTGTTCTGGTGGTTGTTCAGTTCTTCAGTGAAGTTAGACTTTTCTTGCTTTATGGACCACAACAAGTCAGACCCTTTTATCACCTATTATTTCTGAAAGTTTGTCTAACACATGTTTATAGCTTCCATGACACTTTCTATCATTTGATGCTCTATAATTCTCTCTTCCTTTTGCCTTTAATTTTTCCTGACAGCAGGAACTTTTCCTGTGAGTCCCATTTTCTCATTATGTATTTAAGCTTCAACTTCAATATTTGACCTTCTAGAAATTGAACTGTAAACTTCTAAAGTATTGATTTATTTGATCCTCTTTCTATCCTACAGTCTCTTATTAGTCTTCTCTAGAAACATAATTCCAAAGCATCAGTTGGGCAGCACTCAATTATCCTTATAGTCCAAATCTCATAGCCATGCAGTGCTGCAGGAAAAGAAAAACTAAAACTTTGATCAAACAGACCATTAACTACTGTGGGGAAAAAAAAAACAGCAAATCAATTAGTATCTGTGCCAAGGAAAAAATCCACAGACAGAATTAAAATGATATCAGTCTGAAACTGTTTGCTTCTTTAGTCAGCTTCATTGTATTCATGAAAGGTCATCTCTTACTATACTATACTCTGACTAACAAAACTGTACTATTCATTTTTCTTATGTTCCCTCCGGCACTAAATTCATTATCCTTGGCAGGAAAAAATAAAGTCAAATATAAACTAAATAGAACTCGTTTTTCTCCATTATTAATGATTATCATATCAGCCATGTTGAG
Organism: Macrotis lagotis; assembly: GCF_037893015.1. Taxonomy (NCBI): domain Eukaryota; kingdom Metazoa; phylum Chordata; class Mammalia; order Peramelemorphia; family Peramelidae; genus Macrotis; species Macrotis lagotis. The sequence continues at coordinate 923,671,068 of NC_133658.1, read as the reverse complement.
CAGTAGTCTTTCCCTTTCTTCGAATCTACTTCTTCCACCCAGTATAAGGTAAAAGAAAACTCTCTTAATTGCTTTTCTCAGTAGTCTCAACTAATTGTTGCATTTAGAAATATAATAAATCTAGTATCCTTTCTTACAAAAATTCTACAAAGTTTCTTAGAGAATATCGTTCACTAAATATCATTGGGATTAATATTGTTGTCTGTAGAAAAACAAAACTTCAGAGTCCCATTTACAAAAATGCCACAAAGTTCCTTGGAGAGTGTCTTTCAATAAAGATCATTGGAATTAGAAAAATAAGAAAACTCTAATTGCAGTAGCTTCCATTTCTTTGTCAAGAAAAATCAGTCAAATTTATTTTCAGAAAGTATCGCCTCCTAATGCTATGCTGTTTGTTCCTATACTCGATGCTCTTTTAATAACATCTTCTCATGCAAAAGGTTTCTTAGGATATAGTTTTCTATTGCACTTTATTAAAATTAGCTTTCAGGGGAGCACCTGTAAATCATTCAATGAAGAAATGCATAACTCCAAGAATTTATGGGAAGATAGACAACATATTACAGTGAAGGAATCAGGTTTGGTTTTTCCAGAGTACATTGTTATGAGAGATATTGAAATGAACTGCATTTTAAAAAATTGATAAAGTTTTCTTGGAGAAGAATTGTGGAAGAGTTGAGAGGGCATTAGATTGTGAGTCAGAAAGGACTTGGTTCAAATCCATTATCAAACCCATATTTGCTATGTGACTGAGGAAATAAAAAACAAATAACAAGAAAATCACTCTGTTTTAACTAAGTGGTAAATTTAAATTTTTAAACTTAGCTGTAAATTTTAGTAAAATAACTAAAATTGATACATATGGAGTAATAATTTCTTATAACACTATTTGATAGAAGATTAATTTCCTTTAGAGAATACTGTGATTGATGTATGTCATCTTACTCCTAAATAAAAAAATAAGATTCCAAAAATCTCTCCCCCTATGTTAATCAATAGCTTCAAAGGTCAATGAGCAGAATATATGGATACCAATCTCACCTGAAGAGACAATCATATTTCAGATACTAATTCTTCATAGATGCTAATCTTTGTAGATCAGTTTCTGGTAAATTGTTAGGTCACTAAGGATGTAAATTATTTTCTCTATTTTTTTTTTTGTTTTTACTTAAAAGACCAATTTCCTTTTCATTTTTGTGACCATAGTGAATCATCTCCACATATAGATTTGTTGGCAAATCCCAGAAAATAAAACTTGATATCTAATCTATATTTTTCTATTATGTTATTTTAACCATATATATACTTAAGCTTTAAAAAAAATTAGAGTTTACTGGAATTACACCCAGTTGTTTCTAACATTCTTCTTGTTTTAATTCTATGACTCTGTCTTGACTTTATTAATTTTGGAATCAGTCCCAATAAAGGCAACAATGTATTAGACCTCAGCTTAATTAATTAATTAATTAATGTGGGTGGAAATTCATTTTTCCATGAAAATGCTCTTTGAGCCATTCTGTAAGTACACACAGCACAGTCTGTGGTGATCACTACTAGAGAAGAATAAATGTCCACTTGCCTAAAAGACTTATTTCACCTTTCCCCCTAATCTAGAACATCCTATGCCAAGAAGATATTAGTACACAGTCAAGTATACTAGAATTTATAAAATTCTAAAATAATTAGTGAACTTCATCCATTAATTTAAATTTTTAAAAATTGAGTTATCTTTTGCATTTAACAGAAATTATTTGGTCATAGTTATCATTTGCCTTAGTAATGGTTCCAGGGCTAAAATGAAGTGTATCAATTATTCCTAAACTTTACTTTGTTCCCAAACAAAAGTGAATTTACTCCCATAAAGAAAGCAATCTTACTCCCACTTCCAAATTCAAACAATTCATTGAAAGGAAAAAGAAAAAAATAGCAATCTAATTGATGCAGAGGCATGATTAATGTCTCACTAAAGGAATGTACATTTTGTGGTTCCTGGTCTGGATGCTATTAAAAAGTACGACTTAGATGCTTCCTCATTCACCCATCTTTTCTCATCTCCTGACCTACCTTTACTTCCGCACATTTATCTCTAATTCTTCTAGAAACTCAAATCTGTATAAACATATCAATCATGTATATAGGGAAAGAATTTTATTTCATTTTTTTTAGATTTTTCAAGGCAGTGGGGTCAAGTGGCTTGCCCAAGGCCACACAGCTAGGTAATTATTAAGTGTCTGAGGCCAGATTTGAACTCAGGTACTCATGACTCCAAGGCCAGTGCTCTATCTACTGCACCACCTAGCCACCCCAAGAATTTTATTTTAAAAGATAGAAATGCCCCAAAAAGGAGTACTATAGAATAATGGAAAATATTGACTTGAATTACTGAGTTTCCTGGTAGGAGAGGTATTCAAGAGACTAGATGACCACTTTTCCTCCTCCTGTATTTGATAGAGATGACCCAGTTGGCCTCAAAGGTCTCTCTCAATTCATGAATTGAGGATTTTGGAAGGCAGTATAGTGAATTGGAGTCAAGCTCCTGGTACTCATCAATAATGTAAATCCAACCTATTCACTTAGCCTCTTTGAATTTGTGGGATTGCATCAATAAAAGGGAAGAATAGCAACTACCACACATTTGCTGTGAAGATCATAAAAGATAAAAATGTAAAGAGACAATAAAAAAACTTTTGTTAAAATCATTTCAATGTACTTGGTACCAAAATCATTATAAATTACAGAACAGTATGAAAACATTTATTTTTTATTACTATTATTATTCTTGCCCTATGGTCAGATTTTTGGGATGATGCAGAACAGAACCAGAAATCAACTGAACCAGCAATCAGTAGGCTCCCCCATCCTTACTTATATTGCAAGAGCACACACTGCAACACACCTTGGAATACTCTGTTCAATCTCAAAAACTCTCATTTACTTGGTAATAACTAAAGTAAGAAAACGCAGCCACAGTTTAAGATATTATGTTCTGAACCTTCATTTATAGTAACTTGCCTGATCACAGAATTCAAAATGGCCTGCTGGAAGACCTAGGAGAATGAAGAAAGTGAATTGTGGTGCTGGAACTTTCACACTTTTCGCTCAAACTATACAATCCAAGTGTTCAGGAAACATAAGTCACTGTAGAAGCATATTTGTTGCTCTCAAGCTGAGCTAAAGTTCCCTTTGAGATTTCTAATGGGTCTTCAGAGAATCCATTTACCCAGGTAGAACCTTCTGGTTTTACAGAGTAATTGAATGTTTTATGAAAACCTCTAAAAGTCTCCCCAAATAGTTTGGTATAGAGTGGTTAGAAGAGGTCAAACAGGATGGACAAAAAATAAAAACAAAACAAAACAAAAACCAAACTTCTGTTCATGTCAAGGGAGGAGTTCTAAAGGAACTGGGGATGTAGGTATACCTAAAAGTTCATTTCTATTAATAATAACTTTAAAATATTTCTAAGATTTGCAATTATGATTTCATTTGGTTTTTTTTTTTCCCTAACTATTCTGGATTGTTTTTTGTTGTTCAGTTGTTTAAGTTGAATTTAACTCCTTTCTGATCCAAATTGAGATTTTCTTGTCAAAGTCATTGGAGGGGATTTCTGTTTGTTTCTCCACTACATTTTATAGCTATTGAATTTAGGGCAAACAGTTATAACTCATTTGTCCACAAAGCTGAGAAATCTTTGACATCAGATTTGAATTCATTAAGATCTGTCTTCCTGGTTTCAAGACTAATGTTCTCTCCACTCTGCCAGGTAGATAACAAACCCTTATATTGATCAGGGTACTAAAAAGTACTGTGCTTGCAGTATTGGTTTTGAACTCCACACCAACCGCAGGCAGTAAATAGTACAAAAATCATGTTGTTCCTGAGACAAATGAGGGATCCCAAGCCCAGTAGCAATTCTGCATTTGGTAATTTATGGTGTCTAAAAGACTGTATGAATGAATAATTTTTTTTATTAGTAAATAATATGCATTCCCAACAAAGTCAAAGCTATGTTTAGACAGGAAAATAATGGACTGGGACAGGGGAAAAAACTCACTCTGTTTAATGGTGGTTTTTAAAAAATCTTTTACAAAAATTCTTTTTTTTACTTGCAAGATTCAATAAAGACAGAAGTTCAAGGTTTTCCCCAAACCATTTAGAAATATACTTTTCTCAAAAGTCCTCTGTTCTTTGGACTAAAATTTTGGGCAGTTTCTCCATGGCATTTAGTTAATAATGACCTTTAAAAGACAGAAGCATTATTTAGAAGTAATTGAAATTATGGTCTTCAAATTGATATACATTTAATAAGTGTTTGCTATCTGCAAAATATTGAGTTAGGCTCTGAAACTGAAACTGAAACTGAAAAAGAACCTTCCATGAAGGAATTTATATTGTATTGGAGGGAGCACGCAGTCTGTGCCCATGCCACAAAATGCATAGAATATGCCAAATGATACAAAGAGGTTTCTTAGAAGGGGTGCATGTGAAAAATTAATGACCTTAGAAAAATTCTCTAGTGACTTCTATGTATGTTTTGGGTTTAGTGTCTTATTCTGTCTGTTGATGTTTGGTTTTGGTTTTTTTGGTGTTGGTGTTGGTATTCCCTGCACAAAATTGCTTTTTAATTGTTTGCTGTATCTGATCATGGTACATTCTATATCTAGGATTAGAGATCCAATAGAAACTATACCTGATTTCTGCATGACTAAGCCTTATGAGTCTAATGACAATGAATTTAATCAGAGTTGGTGTAAACTAACAAATGATGATCCTACATTGGAATCTTCTGAAATTGTGAAATTGAATTTTCTTAAAACAAAATTAATTTTAAAAGTTAGATATAAAAGTTAAATTTGAAAATTTAGATAAATTTTAATAAGATTTCTATTTAGGAATGGGAATATTACCATCACAGGTTTAATGAGAAGCTCCAAGAAAAGTAAAAAGTTGAAATTTTTTCACTTAGGACTCATAAAAACATTTTAGCTCCACTTTTTTCTTCCTCTTCCTCAACAACCCTTTCCCTTACTGAACTATGGGCACTTCCAAATGTACCCTTTTCCTTTCTCCAAAAATTCTAACTTGTCTTCCTTTTTCAGCTTCTATCCCCACTACTTATTCATTGTCTTCTTTAACTCCTAAAGAATCTAGTTTTAGGAAAATCTAGCTCATCAGCAAACCTAAACCACAATCTAAATCCAACTAAAACCCCACTGTTATCTGCTCCCCTCTATCACACCCTCCCTATCTCTAAGGAAAACTCTCTTTCTTTATCCTTCTCTCACTGAAAGTCATCTTTACTCATCATTCACTTTTTCTTCTTTTTCTCCTCCTTCTCCTGTATCTCATTCTTCTTGTTCTCTCCCTTGTCCTAATGTTCCTCAGTCTCATTCTTTTTGCTCTCTTCCTTGTTCAAAGCCCATTTTTCTTCCATTTCCCCTCATCCTTATCTCAGTAGTATTTCCTTTTCTCTTTGCTCTCCATTTACATTCCTTTCCTCTTCTGCTTCATTTGCTTCTTATTCCCTCAGCATCAATCCCTCCAACACCTATTCTCTTTGTCTTGACATTTCCTCTTCTTGTGTTCCCATCTCATCTCCTTCTCATAGTTCTGTTTATTCTTCTTTTCAACCTGTCTATTTACTCATCTTGCTCCTATTCCACATTCCACATTTCCTCCCCTTCCTACTCTTTAATCTCATCTTCTCCTTATTCTGTCTCTCCTTCTTATTCTCAGTTTATCGCAGTCTCCCCTCCTCTTCTTCTAATTCCATGTCCTTCCTAGGTCTCTGCTATGTCTGCTCATTCATTTGCCCCAAGAGATTTTTTTCTAATGATGTTGTCCCAGCTGCAGATGAGAACCCAAATCCTGATCCTTTATGAATTTATTAGTTTAATGTTTAACTATTCTTGGATATGTTAGTAGCTAAAAGATCCTTTAATAGATAAAGAAATCACACTATCAGACCATTCCAAATGCAACAGGAGCAAAATGGGTCACATCAGATATTAAGCTTTACATTGTTGCTTAGCATAAAGTTAAGCCATAAGACAGAGGTGAAATACAGACTTTGAAATAAAGATTTTCCTGGCAGCCAACAAGATCCAATAGACTTTAGCGATCAATTTAAAGTTACTCTCCAATCCTATCATCTTAGGATTCCAGACATTTTTAACTTAGCCTTAGCTTTAGTTGGAAAGGGAGAGGCAAAGTACTATTTCAGAAAGGCCAAAGGGAAAGCTATAGTCTTGAATTTTCAGAAGACAACTGGGTAATTTATACAGTTCAGTAAAAACATTATATGAATGCAAAGGTTTTGGAACATACTTTAATACAGTCTATTGCATTCCCCCCCCCAATCAGTGGATTTTCTAGAAAACAAAACTGTTATTCAAAGACAATATGAAACAGTGTTTCAATTTTTTTGGTTTAATGATATCTCCTTTATGATTGTCTTTCTCATAAAGTAATATAGATCTATTTTTTATTACTGAAAATTTGGGTTCTGCATGTCTGCACCATTGGTAAATTGTAGATAGTTATTTCCCCAAAATGTCATGATCAACTATGGAATTTTACAGGTCAAAATCAAAGTACATCTTAGGATATAGGTTTAAAGTACAAACATAGGTACAACTTATGATTCATCCTATAAAATCAAGTGATGATCAGATTTTTAAGTTCTTTTGTAATCTTGACATTAAAAATTATTTATTTAGCATTTCTTTTTTCACCAGTAAAACATAAAAGCAATTTTAAAATAAATTCTTTATAACTTTGAGTTATAAATTCTCTCCCTTCCTCCAACCCCATTCTCACTCTTGCTCAGTTTTGCTAGGGAATTGATTTTGGGTTGTAATCCAACTCTTTTCCCTTCCAGAGTATCAGATTCCAAGTCCTACTATCCTTTAATGTAGAAGCTGATAAATTTTGTGCTAACCCTAGTGTGACTCCATGTTATTTATATTCTTTCTATATATTCTTTATATTGTTTATATTCTTTTTTATATTTTATATATTCTTATATATTTTTCTATTTTTATATATTCTTCCTGCTTGTAATATTCTCTCCTATACTTTGCAGTACTGGAATTTGTCTATAATGTTGCTGTTGTGTTTCATTTGGGGGCATCTTTCAGAAGATCATTGGTGTTGCAATATCCTGTCCAGCAGGGGATTCATTCAGCTCAGGAGAGAAATGAAAACATGTATACATACACCTGGGTGGGGAATACCACGACAACTGGCAGAGCTGGTTTATTGAAAACATCAAACTGTTCTTATTGAAGGAAATCACAAAATTAGCATACAGGATAAAAACAATGATGTAACTTTGCTATGGGCAAAAATTAACCCAGCAGGATGTGACCCAGTTCAAGAAGTTTGGAAACAGGGCTTATAGAATAGTTAGGCCACAAATGATGCAGTTGTGTTATCAAATCAGAGTTCTGTGGAAGCTTTCAGCTCAAGGGTCATCAGAGTTCAGCATATATTTGCAATAATTGGCCTCTTGAGCCTGAAATCACTTGAGCGGCCTGTACACATTGGTAGATTGTTTCAATTTCTATATCATCCTCTGGTTTTTGAATATTAGAGTACTTTTCCTTTATAATTTCTTGAAAGATGAAATCTAGGAATTGTTTTAATCATTGTTTTCAGTAGCACAATAATTTTTAGTTTATCTTTACTAGATCTATTTTTCAAATAAGTTTGTTTTCCAATGACATATTTCACATTTTCTTTTATTTTTTTCATTTTATTGATTTTGGCTTATTGTTTCTTGATTTCTCATAAAGTCATTAACTTCCATTTGGTTAATTATAATTTTAAGGCATTTTTTTCATTAAGTTTAGTGCTTCTTTTGCTATTTTGGTAATTCCACTTTTTTTAAGGAATTGTATTTTTCCTTTTTCCTGAGCTGTTTTACTTCCTTTTCCATTTGCCCAATTCTGCTTTTTAAGGCATTCCTCTAATTATTAGATTTTTAGACCTCTGTTACCATTGTTTTAGTTTCTTTCTCAAGGTGCTATTTATTTCACTATTTTATTATATCTCCTTACAAAGATGCTAACTTGTTTTTTTTATCATTTTCATGTATCACTCTCATTTTTTCATTCCAATTTTTCCTTTACCTCTTTTGGTTAATTTTCCATATGCATTTTGAGATCTTCAATGACCTGAGACAATTTTATATTTTTTTCTTAGAGGCTTTAGGACCTTTGATTTTGTTAACTTCTTCTTCTTCTGGTGGTGTGTTTTGATCTACTTTGTCACCAAAGTAATTTTCTAGGGTACATTTCTTTTTCTGTTTTTTGTTCATTTTACAATCTATGACTTCATTTTAACCCCTTTATGAACTGAGACTCTGTTTACAGTGTGGAGTACACACTGTCTCAAATTTCTAGGATTTTGCTCATCTATGTTGAGGGATACTTCTGGGAACTTCTAATTTTCAGTTCTTCAAAGGTGATATGAACTAAGGAGTTGTGGTTACTACTCTCCTGGCCTCTGTTTTGGTCTATGAATGATCACAAGAGCTCTTTTCTACTCTGTTACTATGATAAGAATCTTTACTACCCAACTTTTCCTAGCTCTGGTGTGCTAGTATATAGCTCCTTGCCCTGGAACTGTCACCCAGAATTGGGACCAGGATCAGAATATGGGCAAAGCAACAGAGTCCTTTTCAGTGCTAGCAAATAGAGCCCCTATAATCTCCTTTTGACTGGGTTGTTTGATCACCTTACCAACTGTTGACAGAACTCTGGAGTTGCTTCCAATGCTGATTTTGTGAATCCTAAAGACTGCTCCTGTTGTGTTGGAATCCAGGTTGGGCTGACATGGTCTGTGTTGGACTGGGCTCTTCTCTCATCCTGGTGAGATAGACCTTTCCAGCTGACTTTCTAAATTATCTTTGGTGTCTCTGGATGAGTGATCTGGAAATTGCCACTGTTGCTGTTGGTTCAGTTTCCCAGTGGTCAGTCCCTGGATTCTTGGGGATCTGTCTACACTGACCTGGCCAGTGCTTCACTGTGCTTCTCTCTCACCCTGGTGCAATAGACTTTCCTGCCAACCTGTTTAGACATATTGTGCTGAAAAATTATTTCATTGTCTTTTTGTGTGGTCTGTTGTTCGACAATTTGCTTGAGTCATTATTTAATGGTATTTGGAGGAGTTTGGGGGGGCAAATTCATGCAAGTCCTGCCTTCCCTCTGGCATCTTGGTTAAATCTTGATATTTCTAAAAGGTAGTTTTTTAAGAAATGTAAAGTCAGGCCACTAAATGCAATATGTAAGAAATATTTACTAACATTCATGTTATAAATTGAATTTGTAAATAGATACAATTCCTTTTTATAAGGCCTAATAAATGTGAATTTTTGAAAAATGATATAACAAGTTGTATTCAATATTTATGGGTTGTTCATGAAGGATTAGAGGTGTTGTTGACCCCTTTTCAAGCTGTTCATCCATCTTTGATATTCACTTTCCACGAAACTGTCACATGTGACTCCAAGAAACTATAGAATGTTTGTGGCCACACTTTGTTAAAACCAACTTATCATATATTCTAAACTAAGTTAAAAATAACCAACACACCTCAAATACATAAATGAGTCAGAGGGATATCTATCCCAAACATGTGAAGACCATGGTCCCCAGTGCTCTTTTAGACAGAAGGGGTAGATGAGAACACTTTGTTCCAACAGTCTTGAAGTCTGTTGCAGCAAGTAGAGTTATTCAAACATAAAAGAAGATGCCAAAGTCATTCACTACATCCTGGGCCATCACCTGCTCTCTTGTCTTTGGTCCTGCCATTGGTATTTGATGACTGAAAGACAGAGAGAAGCTAATAAATTTTTAGAACCTCCCTTACTTAAATAGAATTAAAGCACAATTCAGGACATTGCCATATGATTTCATTGGTCTTCTTTGATAATAAATGATAAACAAAAATAATACTTGCATAAAAGTTTTAAAAATTCTAGTACCATAGATGAGCAAAATAGATGAGCAAAATCTTAGAAACTTGAGACAGTGTGTACTCCACATTGTAAACAGAGTCTCAGTTCATAAAGGGGTTAAAATGAAGTCATAGATTGTAAAATGAACAAAAAGCAGAAAAAGAAATGTACCCTAGAAAATTACTTTGGTGACAAAGTAGATCAAAACACACCACCAGAAGAAGAAGAAGTTAACAAAATCAAAGGTCCTAAAGCCTCTAAGAAAAAAATATAAAATTGTTCCAGGTCATTGAAGATCTCAAAATGCATATGGAAAATTAACCAAAAGAGGTAAAGCCATCTAATAGATATGGCTTAAAGTTTCACTTTCTATTTACAAATTGAATTGGAATAAGGTCAATGACTACCAAATATTGATTTTCTGCTTGCATCTTTTTAAAATGTCATTTGGCTGTGTACTTTACGTAGTTAAAAAAATAAATAAAATGACTAATTTTAGATTGTGTTTTTCCTGAGATTCTATTCATTAATAAATTTTGTTCTTTTTATGATTTATTTATTTAATATTATTACAACAATCTTACTGTGAAAGTAAACAACCCCCCCAAAAAAAAGATAGAAAAAACTCAAGAGAAATGAAGTGAGAGGGGAAAAATTTATACTTTGGTCTGTGTTCAGATTCCATCAGCTCTGTCTCTGGGATGAGTTGTCTTCTTTATCATAAGTCCACCCAAGAATTTGCTACAATATCTTGTCTCACAGTCACTATTACAAGGTGCATTTCTATCCATTCTATTCCTCCCCATTTCAGTGTATTCTATTCCCTGTGTCCTTTCACACTGCTCCTTCTCAGAAGTATGTTGTATCTGATTACCCTCTCCCATGAGCTTCCCTGTCTTGTATCATATACTGCCCCCCTCTACTCCCCTGTCCCCCTTAAACCATTGCTTTGCTCTCATTTTTCTCTGGGGTAAAATCAATTTCTTTATCCCATTAAGTATGTATGTTATTTCTTCACTGAGCCATTTCTAATGAGAATAAAAGCTCACTTATTCTCCTCACCTTCCCTCTTTCACTTCACTTTCTTGAAAAATAAAGCCTAAGCTCTTTTCCTAGTCATGACTTTAAGGAAACCCAATAATTTTTCAATTATCTCTTCTGGATCTGTTTACTAGGTTAGCTTTTCCAATGAGATAGCATATATATTTTCTAATTTTTCATTCTTTTAGCATCTTTTATTATTTCTTGATTTCTCACAAAGTCATCAACTTCCTTTAGTTCCATTCTATATTTGAAGGACTTATTTCCTTCAAAGAACTTTATCTGTCTACTTTTCCAGCTAGCCAAGTCTTCTTTTTAAGTCATTCTTCTCCTCATTTGCCTTATGGGTTGCTTTTTCCATTTGATATAAACTGGTTTTTACAATTTGATTTTCTTCTGTATTTTTTGCCATTTTTTTCATTAAACTACTGACTTCATTTTCATAATTTACCTGCTATCTTTTCTCTTCTCAATTTTTTCTCTTGCTTTTCAAAGTTTTTTCTGAGCTTTTCCATAGCTTTAAGCCTATTTCTTATTTCTCTTGGAGGCTTTGTATACAGAAACTTCGACTTTGTTATTTTTTAAATCCTCCATGCACCAAAATAATTTTCTATGATCAGGTTCTTCCTTTTCCTGCTGTTTACTCATTTTCTCAGCCTATGACTGATTTACCATACTTCCAGGGCTTTGGTAAAATTTTGGGGGCACCCCACAGGGACCTTAAATCCTCCAGTTTTTTATGAGAGGGTCTGACTGCTGCTCTCTTACCTGTGCTCTGGTCGGTGGATAACCTTAGGTCCTCCCCTTTGCCCTGGAGCTGTGAGGAGGACTTCTGCCCCTCTATGGTAGTATGGGGGCCCAGATTGAGATCTGGATCTGAGTGTGAGCAAAGAGCAGAGCCCTGCCAAGTCTGTGGACTGCACACTCTGGAAGTGCTGAGTGGATCCATAGGGCTGCTCTGAGGCTGTCACTGGCTGATGCTCTGGACTCACTCTGTTGTCATAGAGTTCTCTGACTCCCCCCTCCCCCCCACACACATTTTAAGTTATCCATGCTGATCCTTGGACCAAGAGGTCTGGAAACCTTCCCCTCTGCCATGGACCCAGTGGTCCCCAGAGACCCAGGCAACCCATGAGCTCTTTCTGGAAGGCTAGACTGGTTTGTTCAGGCCCTGCCTTGCTGTTACCTGGCTGCACTGAGGCTCTTTCCAACACCTGGTTTTGGTGAAACAGATATTTCCTGTAGATATTCTAAGTTGACTTGGACTGGGAAATTGCATCACTTAGACTTTCTATAGGTTCTGTCCCTCTAAATTTTGGCTAGAGTCATTATTTGATGGCTTTTGGAGTTTCTTGGAATTCTTGCCCCATTTTACAGATGAGGAACTATGGCAAATAGGGACTAAATGGTAACTGACTTGTCCAGTGTCATGTAGCTTGTAAGTAGCTGAAGCTGTTTTTGAATACAAGTTGTTTTCTGTATGTGAGGTCAAGGATGGAACCGTTATTCCCCTGTTCAACTGTAATGGTTTTTCCTCCAGGAATGACATTTCTTGGATATCTTTATACCCATGATTAAAGCATCAAGTCCATTTTTCCTGAGAGACTTCTACTCCAACAACAAAATTAGCCATGGTTTTGTCACTGTACCAGTGGCTTGGCATCTATTCAGTACTGACAGAATAATGTCTGGTAAACCTCAGTGTACTGATATGTTTACCTGACATCTTCAGGCTGTGACACATTTGTCTAGGCTTCAGCATAAGGTATCCAGCCAACTTTCTGGGATTCTTCTTCTCATTTACCTGGCATCACAAGTTATCAATGGAAGACATAGCCTGATGATGATATCTGTCCTTCATTCTTAAAGAAGACTGTGATATTAGATAGTTGATTCCAAGACAAGCATGAATTTAATTTGTGTGAGCGTATGCTGTGCTAAGACACCAGTCTCAATTTCTCCTCCATAGCCATCTAGAAAAAGTGGTCAGATATGAATCAGGATGACTGGAGATGACCCTGGATGCAAGGCAAAGCTGTGTGACTTGAACAATATCACACAGCTAGTATCAATTGACAGAGAAAATAATCATTATAAATATCTTTGCATATCTTTCTCACCTTTCCATCTGTCAGATGCCTTTCTATTGTTTCAATCATAAATACTCTTGGGAAAAGTTACCTTTGTTGAAATTCATGCCAAATTATTTTTTCTTAAAATCTTAATCATAAATATATATCAACATTTCAATAAGATTAGAAAGAAATTGTGAACTTGTATACAGTTTATTAACAAATTGCACATATTATACAAGTAGATTATAAATTGCATAGATATCCATGTACATATACATCTGAACATTAAAACATATGAATTATATGTTACTTTGCTGTATGAATTATATGCTGTACCACTGGTATAAGGGATGACCGGGCACTTTTCAGGGCTGCTTATCTACCTTTGATCTTTTCCTGCCACCCAATTCTTATCTTTGTCTCTAAAAACCTGTAGCATGTTCAGTGGCCACAGTCTAGTAAAACTTTCTTGAATAGGGATTAAATTAGGTTGAGAATAATTTACAGTTCTCAAGACTAAAGATAAGTTGGGCAATTTCTATTTCAAACATGTGAAGATGCATCCTGATATGGATGAGTGGATGAGATGGGTGGATTAGAATAGTTGTTGGTTATTGTTCTATGTTCTTAAAGAAGATCAAAATGACATCACTATGTTGGAGACAAGATTCAGTGCATTATATTGTCATTAATCAGACCACTACAGGCACATAAACTTCTACCACAAGGTTGCCATAATTAGTTCATATAAGCATATGAAACATGCCATATCTCACAATCAATTCCAAAATTCTTTTGAGACCTTGAGAGTGTAACTGAATGCACATTCCAAAGACAAGTGATGACTGCAATCATCTTTGCAAAAGTTTTTGAATGTAATTCTGAATTTTTACTACTTAGTGGGTTCTCTGTTCCTCCAGGAAACAGACCAGACTTGAAGTAGTTTTAGGGAAATTTTGTTCTATCTCCTTTCTCTCATGAAATAAGCAGTGTGTTCTTTTACAAAGCCTACTCAGATAACCAGAGATCTGCCTCCAGTCCAGTCTATGACCTGGGACATTATTGTCCCTGTTATTTTTACATGGAGAATAGGAGGAGAGATGCAGAACTGAGGATAGACAAATGTCACAATTACTAGTCTTTGTTGAATATATCCTATATCCCAATCTACTCAACAAGCTTCTATTCTTACCAAAAGATTGAATGATAGGTTCAAGGTGAAGTGTATGCCACTTGCAGGTAAATGCCATGCCACCATTACCAGTCCCTATGCTCCCACCACGATGAACCCTGATGAAATCAAAGACAAATTTTATGAAGACCTGAAAACTATACCCAAAGAGGACAAGCTTACAATTTTGGGTGCTAGTGGAGGCTAAGATTATCAGACATGACAGTCCTTGGAAGGAATGAAAATAACAATAGCAAGGCAACTTATTCCTGAAGCTCTGTGTTCTAATAACCTTTTTCTCATCATGTACACTATCTTCCATTTACCTAAAGGCAATAAAGCTTCCTGAATGCAGAGCAAATATTGGCATTTAATAAACTATTCAATTTCAAGGAGAAGAGACAGAATTTGAGAATGACAATGAAAATATATGGTGCAGAATGCTGGAATGATTCCAGATACAACCTCTTGTAAATATTCATATTCAAAGGACATAGTAACCCCAAGACAACATTACAAATAGAATAATTAATGTCAAGTGTTGGAGTACTTTTATGAGCAGTTTGCTGTTAAATTGAAAGGTAAGTTGAGTTAATACACAGCTGACAACAGTGGGGCAGAAAAGCTTTCAGAGATTTGGTGCACATTATGGTATTTACTCATCTGAGTCAGACCACTTGCAAACATCTCCACTGGTTTGTTAAAAATGATGGGGAAATACAGAAGCTCCTAAAAAACGAAAACTCCACAGGGTTTACCAGCAGGATACTTCATCTATTTCTCAGAAGGCAATATTTAATTTCAGTAAACAAAACATGCAAATGAAGAGAGAAAGGCATGATTTTTAACTGAGATGAAATTCAGTTTTATAGGAAAAGGAACAGTCCAAAATGCTTTTATGATGCTCTATGAGTTATTTATAAGTCAAAGAGAAATGGTACAACTTAAGCATTCTGTACTGATGGAGCTACATAGATAAGTGATAGGGACATGACCCTAGACAAATTACCACTTCCATAATATTTGTAACGGACCACAATAAATCGATACAGAGTTTCCTGACTCTTTACCACAAAAAGAAGTCAATCCATGCCTAGATGAAGTTGTACCTGAAAAAGAAGCTTTGATTGACATTGGCCTCCTTTGATTTACAAGGTAGAGGGTTCATTGTTCATCCAAAAGCTGACTAAACTTTCCCAGGTTATATAAGAGAAGCTTATGCCCCAGGAGATTATAGATACCTCCCTTGTCCATCTCTATAAAGGTAAAGGAAATACATTGTCCTGTGACAATCACAGGGATTTTTCTCTTTTAATCACTGTTGATAAAATTCTTCTCAGAGGCTTCCATAATAAGTTCATCCTTCATCTGGGAATAGTCAATGATATTTGCTACCCAAAAACTCCAGAAAAAAAATGTGAGGAGCAAAAAACAGCCAAGTCTGAATGAGGGCTTTGATACTGTCATTTATGAGGAATTCATGAAAAATTATGTCAAAATGTGGTTGCCTAGAGAAGTAAATTAGAATTGTATGTCAGCCACATGATTACTTACTTTCCTGAGTTCTGGATAATGGAGGATACTCTTGTGATACACCAGGTACCAATGGAGGCAACCAAGTATGTGTAATCGCTCCCATGCTTTGTAGCTTGAAGTTTTCAGGCACCTTGTTACACAACTTCAATGAGCATATGTGTGGGCAGCAAAGGTAGTTACGGAACTGATATTGAATTCTTCAACTAAAAAGGCAACAAAATAGAGAGAGAGTTTTGGTGTATTATTTTCTTTTTTTCAGATGTTTGTGTAGTTAATGCAGACTCTGAAGAAGATATGCCACAAAGTATGAATCGATTCTCTGTTGCTAGTCTGAATTTTGACATAACAGTTACCAACAAGAAAATATGATTCTCTGGCAGTCAACACCACAGCATCCATATGTGGAACCCATGGGTTACAATAAATGGAGATATTTTGAACTCTGTGGATAAGTTCATTTACCTTGGCCGTATACTTTCCAAGGATTTACACACTAATAATGAGACTGACACACATTTCCAGAGGTAGTTCACTATTTGGGAGACTGAGTGAATATGTGGGAGCAAAGAAGTATTAGAGCAACTATGAAACTGAAAATCTACAGAGTCATTGTGCTGATCCAGTTTTGTATATCTGTGAAATCTGGACAGTCTACCAATGACATACCAGGAAACTGAATCACTTCTACTTTAATTGTCTTAGGAAGATTCTAAAGATCAGCGAGCAGGATAAGGTACCAAACACTGACGTCCTTTATCAAACTAAACTGTGAACTATTCAAACTTTGCTACAGTGAGCACAACTACAATGGACTGACCATATTGTTCAAATATGAAATGTATTCTTGACAGAAAGATTATTTCATAGAGACTCCACTTGGGGCAAAGGAATGGTTAGAAAAAAAGCAATATAAGGACTGTCTCTAGTTATCTCTTCAAATTATGGCATTGATTGTGGAACATAGGATAAAGTGCTACAGGACTGCTCAGGTTGATGCACCCTCATAGAAGAAGAATTCAAGCAATTGAAGGAAAGACAAGATGGACAAGTTTAGAGAAAACACCCCCAGTGTTCACATGACTTAATTATGCGCAGTCTATGGTTGAGGGTTCCAAGTTCATATTGACCTGATCTGTCAGTCAGACAAATTATAAGACCCTAATATTGAGATGTCATTTTGGTCTTCTCAATGATGAAGGACAATAGCCAATCATGTCAGAAAAGTTTATCTGTTAGTTTCTTATTGAGTGACACTAGTATGTCAATATCTTGATGCAATATATTCCATTGGCAAAGGAAATTATATGATCATACATTTCTGAATTCATTTAGCAAAGTTGCAATATTTCTCTTCTCTTACTCATGAAGTTTCTAATAAAAAGGCATCATTCGTCCCTTTTTTCCAATGTTTTGTAGTTTGGCTTCCATTTCCATGTCTCTGCTGAACTATTCCTTGTGTTATAATTAATCACATCATTTGGAAATTAATCCAGCGGTCTTCTCTCAGTTATTTTCCTTTTGATATTAGAAAAGTCTAGTTTGGTCATGTTAAGTAGAGTTATGCATTATAGCTGAACTTTTCATGGAATCTAAACTTAAAAGACAAGAGGAGATCGAGCCTGATCCATTGCGGAAAGATAATGTGAGGTTTTTATTATTCTTTTATGCTTTTCAATGGGAGAGACATGGACATGTCTAAAACATTAGGAAATGAAAAAATAGAGAGGGAAATACTTAAAATTAGTGATAGGCTAAGGATAACAGAGGGGAAACTAGCTATTGGAGAATACTTAAAAGACTATTTTTTTGAGCAGGTGAAGAGGTTAGCCTTAGTAAAGATTAAAGCTACTTCATCATGTGAGGTGGCATCAAAGAGGAGGTAATTGGAAAGGAACAGGAGTGATATGTGATGTGGAAAAAAGAAGAAAAAAAGAGCTTCTTGTCTATTTTTCCTGTAAAAATGAGATAAATATTTCAGCTGAGACAACTGGGTGGGGGAGAGGAAAGGTAAGCTACAGTATGAATAAAAAAGTTTAAAAGAGAAATTTCAGGGAATATGATAGTGATTTGATAAGTCAGATATAGGAGGATATCCCAGTAGAGTAAGTGCCCAGTTGAGATGGTGAATAATCAGTGTATAGCTGCTCTCTTCAAAACGATAGCATGATTTTCTTCATTTTTGTTCAGCAGATTGTGTATATTACTGGAAGTAGTAGGTGCATTCATATATAAAGGTGTGTATGTATTATACACAAATTATCTTAGCATTTGAAATATTGGTATTATAGCATAAATTTAAAAAAAATCTTAGGATGGAAGGTTATCGAAGAGGTACATTCTATATAATTAAAGAGATGAAGTCACATATCAATCAATAATCCAGAATCCTAGCTAATTGTATCCAGTGGTTCAAAAGGAAAACCCAAGTTCATTTGCAACCAAATATCATCACATTACCTATCTTTGTATTGTATATAACCCATATATAATAGGAGAGAGCTACTTTTTTCAATGGAGAACAGCAGTGTGTGTGTGTGTGTGTGTGTGTGTGTGTGTGTTTGTATCAGTGAACAGTTTGCTGTTAGTGAATAAGCCCTGCTGATATGGAGTAGCTTCATTTTATATAATTGGCCAGTGTATAATTCACTGATATTGTTTTACTGTTAAATGATGCTTCCAATAAGAATGCACTTTGACAGCATCTTTGATGCAGTCATGATGATGAATTATTACACCATCAATCACAGACATTTTAAATATAACCTTAACATCTGGTTGTTACTTCTACAAATGAAATTATTGTCTACTGGGGAAATGAAACATGAATCATAACATCGTTCTTCATATAAATTATACCGAAATTTGTGAAATAAATTCAACAAATAAAGAAATTTTCCTTGGAGAGAACTATAGGTGAGTTAGTTTAGTTGATTTTGTCATAAATTTAAAGGTAATTTAACTCAACACCCAAAATACATGAATGTTACTTTGAATGTTTTCCACACATTTCTAATAAGTTATCCATGGGCATTCAGCCTAAGTTTTCATTTCTGTGACTACGAGCTTTACCAAAAACCTTCTTCAGGGCATATAAGACATCTTTATTTCTGAGACTGTAGATGACAGGGTTGAGCATAGGAGCAAGAATGGTATATGAGATGGCTAAGACCTTGTCTTGACCTGGAGTATGATAAGACTTTGGTCTCATGTATGTAAAGATAACTGAACCATAGTACATGGCAACCACAGCCAGGTGGGAGGAACAAGTGGAGAAGGCTTTTTTCTGGGCCTCTTTAGATTTCATATGAAGCACGATACGGAGAATCTGACCATATGAGAAAAGGATGATGGAAAAGGGAATTAGGAAGAAGAATACAGCACTCACATAGACTCTGTCTTCATATTGTGATGTATCAACACAAGAGAGTCTCAACATGGCTGGGATTTCACAGAAAAAGTGCTCAATGGTCCTTGTGCCACAATATGGGAGAAGCATTACATAAGTTGTATGAATTATAGAGTTGATGGTTCCCCCGAGCCAGCAGATAGCAGCCAGAATGATACTAATTCTATGGTTCATAAGGATGGGATAACGCAGTGGGTGGCAGATGGCTACATAGCGATCATAGGACATGACTGTGAGAATAAGGCACTCGGTACCCACAAAGCTGACATAGAAGAAGAGCTGGAACCCACAACCTTCAAATGTAATGGTTTTCCTGCCAGATATGTAGTTACTGACCATCATGGGAACAATATTGCTGATATTCAAGATATCTGTGAAGGAGAGATGCTTGAGAAGGACGTACATTGGAGTATGGAGTTGGCTGTCCAGGTGGATAAGAAGAATCAAGACTGTGTTTCCCATTATTGCCGCAATAAACATGATGAGAATAAGTGATAAGAAGAGCAGTCCATACTGGTTTGGATCCAATAATCCTAAAAGGATGAAATCTCTCCCAAAAGTCTGATTCTTTTCTCCCTTCATTAGCATTATTCCAGTTTTCTCCTGTAGTGGACAAGTTTTCAAAAAGAATAGGCAAAATCAAAATCCAGAACTGTGTCTATGACTATAAAATAATGACTATCTATAGAAGTTATTTCATTGATTTAGGTTAATAAGTTGCAATTCAATGAAATCAATTAAATTAGTTGCTTGAATTAATTGAGTTCTTGGGATGATCAATTAACCGAAGTAATTGCTGAAAAAAATCAAAGTGGTTCATCTGGGTAGGTCTTCATTCCTGTTCCTTTCCCATTTCATTAGTTAGCTTCATAGACAATCAGGAAGCTGATTCAAACTCTCAGTGCTTAGTCTTTCCTCTCACTTAACAATATGGACCATTTTTTCAATGCAATGAAGAGATCATGTACTAATGGAACTTTGGGGAAGAAATAGTTGTTTGTAAAATAAGCAACATACCAATAGCAAAAATTCCCCAAACCAACAAAGGATTACTTTGTTCATAGCATCACCATGACTCATGACTCTCATGATCACCATCAAAATTATCTCTTAAAATTAATTTAGTTTTTAATTTAGAAATTAAAATAAACGTATCCATAAAAGAGTATAATAAAATATCCAAACCCAATCTAAAACACTATTTCTACTTCTATATTCTCATTTCTTTTCACTTTACCCTTGATCATTTTTTCAAGACTTTGCAAGGTAATTGCTCTCAGTATTTATTATAGTTCAGTAGTGTTCCATTCCAGCCAAACACCACAACTTGTTCAGTTATTCCCCAGTTGATAGGGATCCCTGAAATCACCAGTTCTTTGCTAACACAGAGATTTGCCAAAAAATCATATTCATATATAAACTTATAGTTATTATTGAATTTACCTATACTTTACTCACTATTTTCTTTCTCACTGTCTGTTACTTTAGATTTCCTTCTCACCCTCCCACTTCCCTTCCAGTCTACTCCTCCAAAATTATGAATGCTACCCTGTCTTCCAGTGTCCTGTGTGAATCCACATCTCATTGCTTTAGCTGTATCCTCCAAGATCCTAATGTATATAGGTCTCTAAAAGTCCTTCCCTACACCCTGTTTCTTAGTTTTCTTACCTCTCTATATGTTCAAAAGATTCTTACACAATTTCTGTTATACATATTGTTTATTATTCAACTAAGATGAGAGTAAGTTTCCATCGTTCCAATCCTCTATCCCCACCAACACCCTCTGCAGAATTTCTTTTCATTTCCCATTTAGTAATATAATTGTTCCCTTTAATCTTTGCCTACTCAGCTTTTTTAGAATTACCCATGCATAACTTAGGCCCAGTCTATCTTTCAAACTATCTGGAACTTTTAATTTTCTAATATGAATTTATATATGTATATGTATCTGCACACTTATACATATATATGATGGTATGATGATGATATGATATTTGTCATTTGTTCTTGAAGAAGACTGTGATATCAGGGAGAGGATAACAAGACAAGCTAGTGAATTAGATTTGATTAAGGGGTGCTCTTCTAAGTCATCTGCCTAAGCACCACCTTATACAGAGATACGTGTGCTTACCTATTTATATCCATAGACAGATGCAAATATATGCACATATATATATATATATATATATATATAAACACACACATGTATGTGCATAAGTGTTTGAAATTAAAGAATGCCTTATAATTAGTATTTAACATTTTCTTTATTTTGTTTCTCCATATATTTATATCAAATTTTCCATTGAGTTCTTGTTTTTTATACTTTTGTCTGGTTTTTTTTTGTTGTTTTTTGCAAATTCCTGAAAATGTTTCTGTTCATCAAATGTCCATCTGCTATTTTTTTCATTCCAGATTATACTCAGCTTTTCTGAGTGAGTTATTTGGTACATCCCCTGCTCTTTTGCTTTTTAAAATATGATGTTCCAAAACTTACTGTCTTTTAAAGGAGAACCTCCCAGATCTTGTGAAATCCTGACTGTATGACCATGGTATTTAAATCGGGTGTTTTTCCTTTTTTTCTTGGCTATGCCATTCCTGTGAATTTTCATCTGCAATGTCTTTCAGATTGTGAGCAATAATTTTTTTTTTCTGTTTCTTTATCCTTCTGTTCTAGAACCTCAGGGTAATTTTTCTTAAAAATTCCTTTTAATATCATCAGGTAATCTGTCAAAGTTTATATCACATATACTTGACTTATTATTATGATCATTTTTTCCCTAAGATTTTTCATTTTTATTCCATTTTTAATAATTTTATTATGGTATTTTATAATGTTAATCAATTCCTTCTGCTGTTAAATTTTTTTGAATTATTTTCTTCCTTCAGATTTTGAATCTGTTTTGCAAATTTATTACCTTTTCTTTCAATTTTTTGGAGTCTTTTGATGATTTTCCTAATTTTTCCTTAATCTCTTATTTGAATTTTGAATGTATTTTTAAGTTCTTCTAGAATCTATTTTGGGCTTTATTATCACTTAATGTTACTCTTTACAGTAAGCATTTGCTTTTTTGTAACCCTCACTGTCTTTCTCTGAATATAAACCTAGTTCCTCTTTTGCACCAAAGAAATTATAAATGTTGAGATTCAGGTTTTTTGCTTATTCAATTTTATTTTTTTTTTTTATCTTTTATTTTTTTTTAGTTTTTTGCAAGTCAATGGGGTTGAGTGGCTTGCCCAAGACTATGCAGCTAGGTAATTATTAAGTGTCTGAGGCCAGATATGAACTTAGGTACTCCTGACTCCAGGGACAGTGCTCTATCCACTGCATCACCTAGCCTCCCCCTATCATTAACTTTATCATCATCATTATCATCTTCCAAACACTATTACTCATGCCACATTTTAAAGTCATCAAAATATTTGATATCTTAGAACCTCAAAGAAATACTTTGAGATAAGTATTCTGAGTCTAATTATTATATTTTACAACTGGGAAACTGGAGAAAATTAAAGTTAAATGTCTTGTGCCTAATTTTATGACTAAATATCAAAGGAAGAATTTCAGTTCAGATTTTCCTAAAGGCAATTCTGCATTTCATTATTTCTGTCACTGATGTGAAACTCAAAAAGAAAACCATTAATTTATATATAAGATTCCTATGGATGACATGTTAAATTTGTCTTAAATTATAATATTGCCTGTGTTCTATTGTATATCCTTTATTTTGCCAAGGATTTCCCTATTACATTTTAATGGAATTTGAACAGCAATTTAATGTTGGGCAGCCTTTGACTTCAGGCCATACTTAACTCCTCTGTTCTATTATATGCCACCTCTCACACAATGATTAAAATAACAAATAATCTGAACTTAGTATCTTGAGCTGGCCTTTTTAATGCTAAAATAAGATATATTCTGAGTAGATGGCAGAGGATATCAAAAGTCTCCAGGCTTTGCAAATTTGCTCCACAAACAGACAGAAAATTGCATCAAAATTATATGTAGAGGTGCAAAAATAAAGGGGCAAAGCATCTTTAATCCTAAAACACCCAGAAAAGACCTCAAAAGAGACTTCAAGAATTGAAATAATGAAATGAAGAAAATTCTTCTCTAAAAAAAAGAATGAAGTCTTTGGAAACTTATGACTTTGTGAGACAGCAAGAGTCTGTTAAACAAAATCAATTGTCCATGCATTTCTTGAACATAGTCATTTGCTGGTTAGTTTACAAGGTCCTTGAGGGTCAGCATTCTCTTCTACCCTATGTCATATTCTAATTACTTAGTCAAGTCCCTGTTACATAGTAGGTATTTAGAAAATGATTATTGATTGATAGGTTTTTGTTGCATTGGTCATGTTTCTTAAATTTTTTCAATATTGTTTTTTACACTATTGTAATCATTGTATAAATTATTCTCAGGGTTAGATTCATTCCTCTATTTCTGTGCATGCAAATTATCAAACATTTCTCTAAATGAACTACTTTCGTTATTTTTATAATGAAATGATATTGTAATATTATGATTACATTATATTGTACACATACATGTATATAAATGAGTGTGCATATGTAAAAGGTCTGAGATAGGTGGGTACATAGTTAGATAGCCAGATACACTGTTAAATATTCCAGTCCCACTAAACTACTTGGCTAAAAGAAATATCAAGTTTGATGATCCTGTAATTGATTAACAGTATAAAAACAATAAAATAGATATGCATTATTATTTTCAACAAATAAGTGTTAAAATAGGCTGTATCCACATTTACCTACATCTATCATCCATATAGTAGTAACTGAAAACTTCTCAGTTCTGGAAACATGATCTCACTAAACAATCTTCTTCGAAAGGCCATCAGAGATCTCATATTTACAAATACAAAAGACATACATACATATAAAAAAAGAAAGAATAGAAAGAAGGTTGAACTAGATATAATGAGAAAAGAAATTTCTCTAGCTTATTTTATAACTTATAAATTGGGTTAAAAGTTCATGCTAATTAAATAGTTAAGAAAGATTTCCTTTTTGTAGGTTTTTGCAAGGCAAATGGGGCTAAATGGCTTGCCCAAGGCCACAAAGCTAGGTAATTATTAAGTGTCTGAGGCCAGATTTGATCTCAGGTACTCCTGACTCCAGAGTCAGTGCTTTTTCTACTGAGCCACCTAGCTGCCCAGGAGAGATATTTTAATTTAATCTAAGAGATCTATAAAGAAATTTTATGCTCATTAATTGCCCTACATCTAGAGATGATAATGAATAATAAAAGGAGTTCAAGGAAGGGGGGGACATCCAAAGTGGGTATTGGCAAAATGTTCAATTGCTCTGGAAAATTATATTTACAGTATTCATATGGTCACCTTTGCAATCCATCAACAAAGACAATAATATAATGAAGTCAAAATGGTGACTTAACTTATTCCTGATGGAGCCATTCTCATTCTTTGTGATCATTGCTTCCTTTTCAAAATATGCATTTAAGATTCCACATATATGCAGGTATGTATGCATGCATATATTCTAAAATTTATCCTCAAACTAAAAGTTCATACTCCTGTATGTAATAGATTCTATTCCCTTCCAATGTTTTGAAAATTCATCTAATATATGTCTTCCTTCAATTCTATGGTACTTAACCAATTCACCATAATATATCAAATGTCACTGCCATTCACTCAACAATCATATCTGCCTATTCTTTCTGTAGCTGAATGTATAAGTCATTAGGTAGGCTAAGAAGTAGAGTGGACATACAGTCTCAAATAGTGTCTCTGTGATTTTCTAGATATGTGACACTGATGAAATAACTTTACCTCTCTGTAGTTATTTTCTCCAATATAAATTGGGACAAATTGTACCCCACAGAGGTCTGATGAACCATTAAATTAGTATAAGGAAAGCACTTTGCAATCCTTACAGAACTCTCTCTACATATTTTGTTATGGTGATTGTTCAGTTATTCAGTCAAGTTAGCCTCTTAGTGACTTTATGGACTACAACAAGTCAGATTCTATTACCTATCATCTCCTAAAGTTTGCCCATGTTCATGTTGATTTTTTCCAAGATACATTCTATCCATCTGACTCTCTATTATCCCCTTTTCCTTTTGCATTATTTTTTGCAATGCAATGGGGCTAAGTGACTTGGACAAGGTCACTTGATAGGTAATTATTAAATTTCTAAGGTCACATTTGAACCCATGTCCTCCTGACTGACTCCAGAGCTGGTTGTCTTTCCACTGCACCACCAATCCTTTTGCCCCCATCTGTTTGCCCTCAATCTTTCTCAGCAACAGGAATTTTTTCATAAAATCCCATCTTCTCATTATAGAGTCAAAGTAGTTAAGCTTCATCTTCAGGATTTGACATTCTATTGAATTATTTGAATTTAATTTCTTTAAGTATTGACTGATTCAACCTACTTTCTATTCTGGAATCTCTTAAAAATCTCTAGCACCACAATTCCAAAGTGTGCGTTGGGCAACATTAAATTCTCATAGCCATGTTAGCCTACTAGAAAAACTATAGCTTTGATCATATTGACCTTTCTCTACTCTACAAGAAAACAGCAAATCATCATTCTCTTTATTAATAAAAAATAATATTAAAATGATATCAATCTTACCTTATGATTAAATCAGCTTAATTGAATTCATTAAGCGTTATCTCTTACAATATTGTCGCCTCTTTAACTGTGACAATAAAACTCTAGTATTCATTTTTTCTTAATTTTTTCCAGTAGTAATGTTATTATTCTTGGCAGGAATAAAGAAAGCCAAATATAAA
Organism: Macrotis lagotis; assembly: GCF_037893015.1. Taxonomy (NCBI): domain Eukaryota; kingdom Metazoa; phylum Chordata; class Mammalia; order Peramelemorphia; family Peramelidae; genus Macrotis; species Macrotis lagotis. Next base: position 923,645,096 of record NC_133658.1, on the reverse strand, counting down.
CTGATCAGATCTCATTTTTCTCTATTGTCAGTGATGATCAGCTCCACCATGTCTTTCCCTTTTGTTTCCTCTTGCTCTTTTACCCAGTAGAAGCTTGTTGATGCATTTAGAAGCACAATAAATTCAATATTCTATCTTATACAAGTTCCATAAAATTCCTTGCAAAGTATCTTTCAATAAATACCCCTGGGATGAAAAAAATAAGAAAATGGATCATAGATGCTTCTATCTCTTTGTCAATGTTAACTAAAACTGAAAAGTCAACCAAATTTGCTTTTAGGGTAAATAACCTCCTAATGGGATGCTAATTGCCCCCACCCATACATGATGCTCCTATGATATCAACTTCTCATGCAAATGGATTCTTAGGATATATTCTTTTATTACATCTTATAAAAATCTGCTTTCAGGGGAGCCACCTCTATGTCACTCATAAAAGGAACTGAATTGACAGAAATTATGAGATGGTAAAGAATGGATTTTACTGGAGGAATCAACTTGCACATTAGATTTTCTAGAACATATTGTTCTGAGAGATATTGAAATAAATTTATTTTTTGTAAAATTGGCAAAGTATTATAGGAGAAGAATGTGGGAAAATGTGGAATAGAAGAAAATGGATTTTGAGTCAGGAAGAAGTAGATTTAAATCTATTATCAATTCCATAATAGCTATTTGATTCTGGGGAATAAAAAGCAAAATGGGAAGAAAATCCTACACTGGTACAAACAAATTTAAGTAAAATTAGTAAAATTGAGGCACTTGAACCAATAATTTCTCAAAACTATATTGTGAGAGAATATGAATCCCCTTTCTAGAATACTAGGATTGATATGGGTGACCTCGCTCCCAAGTGAAAAATTAAGATTTTCCCCTTATGTTAATACAAACATAGGAAGAAAATGAGTAGGATTTGAGGAGACAATCTTTCCAGGAGGAAGAAGCCACTATTCAGATAATAATTGTTCATAGAAGATAATCTTTGCATATCAATTTTGGGTAGGATTATCTGCAATTTCTACGGTTAGGTCCCTAACGATGCTAATTATTTTTTCTATTCTTTGTTTTTCTTACAAATTTCTTTCCCATTTCTGTGTGACAATCTTGGATGATCTCTGCATATAGGCGTATTAGTATACCCCAGAGAATAAAACCTCATGTCTGTTCTACATATTTGTTATATTATTTTAACCCTATATTGTTAAGATTGTTATAATTTGAGGGTTCACAGGAATTAGAATCACTTGTATCTAAATTTCTTCCAATTCTAAGTCTATGATCCCATCTTTATAAAATTAATCAGACAATCCATCCCAATAAATACAACTGTATATTTGAATGTAGGAAATAGTACATTAGACTCTTTTTTAAGGTTTTTGCAAGGCAAACGGGGTTAAGTGGCTTGCCCAAGGCCACACAGCTAGGTAATTATTAAGTGTCTCAGACGGGATTTGAACCCAGGTACTCCTGACTCCAGGGCTGGTGCTTTATCCACTGCACCACCTAGCCACCTGGAAATAGTACATTAGAAGTGTTATCTTCTTGCCTTTAACAAAAATTATTCAGGGTAACATCCATTGTTTCAGTAATGGTTTCTGGGCTAAAGGAAGAATATGAACTGCTACTAAGGCTTACAATTTTCCTCAATGGAATAGAATATATCCTCTTGCATGGAGAAAGTAGTCCTTCACCCTCTACCCAATTTAGGAGAATTGAAAATTGAATTCAATTGAAAGGAATAAGAAAAAAATTACTCAAACTGATGTAGAGGTGTAGCTAATTTCTGACTAAAGGATCATGCATTTGGCTGTTTCCTGGCCCAGATATTACTGGAAGGTAATCAAAATGATACCCCATTTCCCCATTCTTATCTCAACTCCTGATGAATCTGTCTTTCTGTACACTTACCTCTCATTCTTCTAGAAGTGAGAATCTAAGTTGTGCAAACATATAAACCATGTAAAACAATACTTTCCCAGGCTGTATAAAGTTCCCCCAACTCCTAACTTTCTGGGGAGAAGAGTAGAATTTGCTACTATTACATAACCACCTTAAGTAAATCATTTTAGAGTAAAAGGGAAAAAATGTTAAAAAAAAGGGAGTAGTTTGGAATAATGGAAAGGGCTGACTTGAATTAGTGAGTTTGCTGTTATGAACTTACTGACTCACTAACTACTTGTCTTCCTTTATTAGAGTTGAACAAACTGATCTAAATGTCTCTGTCAGCTCTTGAACTGAAGATTCCAGAGTAACTAAAGAAAACCATTCAACAATCAAGGAAACTGATTTGGTTGCTAGATTTAAACCCCAATCATGTTTTTTCATTCCAAACAGTTTTACACACTAGCTTTATGTAGATAATGCTCATGTAAACTGTCTTCTCATTAAAAAGTAAAAGTGCAATGCGATGCTTAATGGATTTGGAGTGAGATTCTGAATTCTAATTATCCTGTTAATTACTACTTCCATGACCATCAACAACTCAATTTACTTTGTAGGGCCTCAATTTTCTTATTTATAAATATAAAGGGTAAAAGGAGGGAGGAAATAGACGACTTCTAAAATTTATTCCAACTCTAAAGCCTTGGATCCTAGGATTCTGTAGGAGGCAATATTGTCTTTCGGAATGAGAATCGCGAATGAACTTCATAAATAAACTTGAACCTAGGATAATCTTTTGACTCCAGACTATTAAATTAACCTCTGTGAGTTACATTGGTTTCATTGATACAAATGGGATAATAACAACGTCTCCACTTTTGTTGTGACGATCATGAGAACTAAGGATATAAAAAGTCAGGAAACAAACTATTGTTTAAAAGTCATTGAAATATACCTGGTATTACAAGTATTAAAAATTACAGAGAATTATTAAAACATAATTTACTGTTTCTGCTATGGTTATTCTGTCTTGTGATCAGATTATTTTGAAGAAGCTGAACAGAACCAGATCAACTGAACCAGTGTCCTTTCTTCAGGTCTACCTGGTCCTTACCTGTAGATCCATATTCAATCTAGAAAATTCTCCGTCACTTGTCATTAACTAAACTAAGAAAACACTGACACAATTTTAAACATTCATGTTCCCAACCTGTTTTTCTAATAACTTGCCTGATCATTTTGGCAAAATGATTTGGTGGAAGAATAGTATAAGAATGAAGAATATGAATGCTGTCCTGGCTCTTCCCACTTTCCACTAAAACTATAAAATCCATGGATGCATGAGAAATGTCACTGCTATTGGAACTGAAGCACATTTGTTGCTCTGAAGCAGAACTAAAGATTCCTTTGAGATTTATTATGGTCTTCAGAGAATCTATTTGCACAGGTAAAACCTTCTTGCTTTACAGAATAATTGAATGTTTTTATGTAAGCATGTAAATATTTCACCAAATAGTTTAGTAACTAAAGGAAATGGAGATGCAAGGACACCTGCAACAGTTCATTGCAATTAACAATAACTATTATAAAAGACTGCAAGATTTACAACTATGATTTAATTTGGTTTTCCCAACCACTGTGGGTTGTTTCTCTTGTTTAGTTTTTTTTTTTTAATTGAGTGCCTCCTTTGTGACCTAATTTGTAGATTTCTTGGCAAAATCACTGGAATCCATTTCTTTCACCAGCTCATTTTATTGCTGTATTATGCATTAATTGCCAAGGGTCACATAGCTAGTAAGTGTCTGAGGTCAGATTTGATTTCATGAACATGAGTCCTCCTGATTTCTAGACTGTTCTCTCCACTACATCATTTAGATAACAATGACCTATAGTGATCAGTGTTACAGAAAGCACTGTGCTTGCAGTATAGATTTTGCATTCCACAGCAATTCGACCACTAAACATTACAAAAATCACTTTCTTATTAGGAAAAATTGAGGAATTCCAAGTGCAATGGCAACTGTGTAATTGACAGCTGATCTGACTAAAGGTTTGCATAAATAAATTATTATTTTGGTAAATGTGTTTATTCCCAATAAGGTCAAAGCTATAATTAAAGAGGAAAATAAAGGTCAGGGACAAGGATGAAATTCAATGTTAATCGTCACTCTGTTTAACGGTGACTTTTTAAAAAATCTTGCACAAAAATGTAGTTACTGACAATATTCAATAATGACAGAAGGTCAGGTTTCAAGTTCCTTGAACTACAATTCTAGGCACTTTCTCCATACTATTTGGTTAATGATAACCTTTAAAAGACAGAAGCATTACTCAGGACTAATTGAAATTATGGACTTCCAATTGACATACTTTTAGTAAGTGTTTGCTATCTGCCAAATATTGATTTAGGCTCTGAACATACAAACAGAAGCTGTAAAAGAACCTTCCCTGAAGGAATTTACATTGTAGGGGAGGGAGTACACAGCCTATGCCTCTGTAACAAAATGCAAATATACGAAATGATACCAAGGGGTTTTTGGAAGAGGGGCATGTGAACAATTGATGGCCTCAGAAAAAAGTCTCATTTGGGTTAACACCAGAGCTATGGCTTGAAGAAGACAAGGTTATTTTCCAGGTAAAATTGAGGAGAACATGCATCCCAGACCAAGCCTAAGATATTAAAAAGATCTTCCCAGGATTATTATCATAAAACCTCATACTAATATTTTCTTTGGTATAAACTTTGTTCAGTCATTTTTAATTTGTGTTTGAATTTTATAGTCCCATTTAGGGGTTCTCCTGGCAAAGATCTTGGCAAGGCTTACAATTTTCTTCTACAATTTACTTTACTGATGAAGAAATTGAGCCAAATAGGGTACAGTGGTTTGACCAGAGTCACAAAAATAGTAAGCATATATGGTCAGACATGAACTCTGCAAAATGAATATTCCTGACTTCAGTTCCCAGGACTCTGTCCATTGTGTAATCCAGCTGCCCTATTGAAGCTTACAATCCACATAATGATTTTTTTTTGGAAGGCAATGGGGTTAGGTGGCTTGCCCAAGGCCACACAGTTGGTAATTATTAAGTGTCTGAGGCTGGATCTGAACTCAGGTACTCCTGACTCCAGGGCCGGTGCTCTATCGACTGCACCACCTAGCCGCCCCTCATAATGACTCTTAATTTCTTTAGCCATAGGCAGTTCCTTTTCAGTGAAAAATCATAAGTAAAATCAATTTAGAAAACCAGTAACATTAAGACCAAGTTATTATTTTCCCATATGCAAATGCAGACTTTTAAATATGTTTGTGCATTTACGCCTGTATTCTCACAAACATATGTGTATATACAGGATGCTCTTTCAGATTATTTGATGAATATGGAGACCCTGGTTCTGTTTGCTAGAACTAACCGGAAAAAGTTGCTTTCCTTTACAATGTCATCCTTCTAGGAAAAAAGTTACCAGAGTCAGGAGGAGAATCACTTCACCACTTTGCCAGAAAATAGAGACCTCAGGAAAATTTTATTGATACTGCAGAGCAAAAGAAATCACTTCTTCCAACTGCTTTAGATATGAATGTTCTAAACTCTCAAACCTTTAAGAGACTATAACAAGAATTGTTTTATGTCAGTTCCTTAAGCAAGTGTTTTCTTATTATTTGCTTGTGAGTCTTTCCTGTAAAGCATATCCTGTATCCATTATTATTTTTAGTTAAGTATTTATTTTTTCTCTTCACCAAGAAAAAAATGAGACAAATTTCTTGTGAGTTTCACATTTTCTTATTTGAAAGCAGTAATAATTTCTTATAACTGAATTGTGATAGAAAATTAAATACCTTTAGAGAATAAAAGGTTTCATATTAGGTCATCTTGTCTCACTAGTTTGTAAATAAATTCCTTACGTTAAATACAAATTTAGGAGAATAATGCTTAGGATAGAAGGAGACTGTCCTCCTGGAAGAGAAAAGATTCAGGAAGAGATACACAGATGATCATCTTTTTAGATTGATTTCAGTTACAGATATTGTGCAAATTGCTTTGTACAGGACACTAAAGAGGTTAATTACTTTTTTCCTTTTCTCAAATGGTATAAAGTTTGAGTTTTGGCTCAGTTTGTTTGTGATCATCATGGGATGGTCTCCATTTCCCATAGGTTTTGTTTGGTAAATCCCAGAGAATAAATCTTCATATATAATGTTTGTTTTTGAGGTTCTTTTAATTATATGTTTCACAAGTTTTTTTGTGCTGTTGTTTTGATCTTTTCACTTCTGCTAATACCACAAGAAGGGATCCCTGGAAAACCAAGATGGATTTTGAGCCTGACAAAGTGGTCTCCTCTGAAAGTGAGGTTTCTTTACATTTCAAACTTATTAGTTTTTTGATGTTGGGTTTTTTATTTTTTTCTGATTTTTTATTGTTTGTTTTCTTCTTTGAATTTGAAGTTTATCTGGTAAACTGTAATTTAGTTTTGGGAATTCTCACAGTTTTTGGTGAGAATTGCTTTGGTTTTTAAGTTGTCAAGTTGGTGTTGAGGACTTATTCCGAGGTCTAAGTGATGAATTTCTTTGCTGAGGAGGTCTAGTAGTTAGATCTCTGGCACTTTTTTTTTTTTTTTTTGGTATGGGATAAGAAACTTGTTTGGCAGGCCGGTCTTATGTCTAATGACTTTAATATATCATTTGGTTTGGACTTCTAGCCAAGATGGCAGAGAGAAGACAAGTACTATGTTAAAGTTTCCTGATCTTCCCTCATTAATAATATGAAACAAACCTCTTAACAGAAACCAGATCAACAAACTCCAGAAAGGGAAGCTAGGACAAGAATATCTACCTCAATGTTTGTCTTCTGGGATCCTGGGTAAGCCTGGGTGCAGAGGGAGGACTCTTCCTGGAGCACAGGACAGGGTGAGAGCCTGAGCACCTGAAAGCTGGCATGATTTGATCTGCCACAGGGGCATGGACCAACTGGGGAGCAGAGGACTTGGTAGTGGCACTGACAGTGTGGAACTTGCCGGCAGGGCTGAAGGGTGAGTTCCAGTGTAGGAGAGTTGGGGATCCCCGCTCAACTTTGGTCTGGAGTAACTTAGAGTCTATACCTCCATTTCAGCTGAAGCCTCTTCCCAGAACAAACACAATCACAGCTCACCTCAGTTTCAGACTCAGGTGTGAGCAGTCTCAAAGATAAGTGAATAGGGAGAGCAATTACCTTGCCCTAGGGCAAAGTCCAATATTGTTCAAAGATAAAGGTACTCAGCAAATTTAACCACCCCCTCCAAGAGGGAGGGCCTCAAATTAAGGTCACAGACACTCCAGAAAAAACAACCCCTACTGTCCAACCCATGTGGAGTTACTAAACCTAGTGAGTAAAGCCTCTAGGGATCCCAAAACCAAACTTCTGTGAACCAGCCCCTCCCAAACACAAGGTCTTAGGAAAAGGAAGACCAGCAGAAAGGAGGGCCCATAGAAAAATTCATAGAAGTAAAAGTTCCGATTTCAGGGAGACCTAGAATCTCTGAGGAGAATAGGATCTGGTCTACAGCACAGAAAGACCTCCTTGAAGAAATCAGGAAGAAGTTTAAAAATTAATTGGAAAATGTGGGAGAGAAAATTAACACCTTGCAGCAAGAAAACAAATCTTTGGAAAATACAATTGGGCAAATGCAAAAATGAGAATAATTCTCTCAGAACCTCAATGGGGCAAATGGAAAACTCTTACAAAAATAGAATTGACCAATTGGAAAAGGAGTTGCAAAAGGCAAATGAAGAAAATTCTTCTCTTAAAAAAAATAACAATGGAGTCTGTGGAAACTAATGACTTCATGAGACAGCAAGAGACAGTTAAACAAAACCAAAAAATCAAAAATAAAATAGAGGAAACTGCAAGTGACCTCATCAGCAAAACCAATGACCTGGAGAATAGATCGAGAAGGGACAATCTCAGAATTATAGGTCTTCCTGAAAACATTGAAGAGAAAAAAGCATGGACTTAATATTACAGGATTGAGTGATGGAAAACTGCCTTGATATCATGGAATCAAATACTTTTTGAAAGAATACATTGATTCCCTCTAGAAAAAAATCCTAAAATGAAAACACCAAGGAATATTATGGCCAAATGTTAGAACATATCAAAACCTTTGAGATACACTCAAGGTGGCTGCCAGGGGATATATTATATCTTTAAATACTTACATGAATAAATTAGAGAATGAGAAAAATCAATGAACTAAATATGCATCTAAAAAGACAAACAACAAATTAAAAATCCCCAATTAAATACCAAATTAGAAATTCTAAAAATTAAAGGAGAAATTAATAAAATCAAAAGCAAGAAAACTATCAAACTAAAAAATAAAACCAAGAGTTGGTTTTATTAAAATAAAACAATAAAATTGATAAACCTCTGGTCAATTTGGTTAAAAAAAGATGAAAACCAAATTGCTAGTTTCATAAATGAGAAAGGTGAACTTGCCACAAATGAGGAGGAAATTAAAGTAATAATTCAGAATTATTTTGCCCAATTCTATGCCAATAAATTTGGAAATCAAAGAGAAATGGACAAATATTTACAAAAATATAAGTTACCCAGGTTAAATTAAGAGGAAGTTAAATACCTAAACAACACTATCTCAGAAAAAGAAATTCAACAAGCCATTATTGAACTCCCTAAGAAAAAAATCTCCAAGTCCAGATGAATTCACAAATGAATTCTATCAAACATTTAAGGTACAATTGGTTCCAATTCTATATAAACTCTTTGAAAAAATAGGTGAAGATAGAACTCTGCTTAACTCTTTCTATGACACCAATATGGTATGGATACCTAAATCAGGAAGAGTGAAAACAGAGAAAGAAAATTATAGGCCTGTCACCTGGATGAATATAGATGCAAAAATCTTAAATAAAACCTTGGCAAAATGATTACAACAAGTTATCACTAGGATAATACATTATGATCAAGTAGGATTTATTCCAGGAATACAGGTTTGGTTCAATATTAGGAAAACTGTTAGTATACTCAATTATATCAACAACAAACCTATCAGAAATCATATGATCATATCAATAGATGCTGAAAAAGCTTTTGACAAAATAAAGCATCCATTCCTACTAAAAAGACTGGAGAGTGTAGGAATAAATTGATTCTTGCTTAGAATAATAAGCAGTATCTATCTGAAACCTTCAACAAGCATTATATGGTATAAGAATAGGCTAGAGGCACTCCTAATATGATCAGAGGTGAAACAAGGATGCCCATTATCACCACTACTATTCAATATTGTATTAGAGATGTTAGCTTTAGTGATAAGAAAAGAAAAAGAAATTGAAGGAATTAGAATTGGGAAGGAAGAAGACAAAACTCTCACGCTTTGCAGATGACATGATGGTATACCTAGAGAATCCCCAAAAAATGATCTAAAAAACTAGAAAAAATTAGCAACTTTAGTAGTCACAGGATATAAAATAAACCCTCATAAATCCTCAACATTTTTACACATGCCTAGCAAGATAAAGCAGAAAGAGCTAGAAAGAGAAATCCCATTCAAAGAAATCTCAGATAATATGAAATACCTGGGAGTCTATCTGCCAAGGCAGACTCAAAAACTTTTTGTAAATAATTACAAAACACTTCTCATGCAAATAAAATCAGATTAAAATAACTGGGCAAACATCAACTGCTCATGAATAGGCCAAGCTAATATAATAAAAATGGCAATTCTACTAAGACTAAAGTACCTCTTTAGTGCCCTACCAATCGGAATTCCAAAACATTATTTTAGTGAGTTAGAAAAAGTTATAAGTAAATTTATATGGAGAAATAAAAAGTCACAAATTTCCAAGGACTCAAGGGATAAAAAAGTGCAAAAGAAGGTGACTTAGCTTTACCAGATCTAAAATTATATTATAAAGCCTCAGTCATCAAAATTGTCTGGTACTGGCTAAGAAAAAGTAGAATCAGTAGAATAGACTCGGGAATAGCAGGGTATTATTATAGTAATCTGCTGTTTAATGAAACCAAAGAGTCCAGCTATTGGAGGAAAAAATGCTCTTTTTGATTAAAATTATTTGAAAAATTGGAAGTTAATATGGAAGAAACTTAGATTAGACCAACACCTCATACCCTGTACCAAGAGAAGATCAAAATTTATACAGGATTTAGATATAAAAAAGCAATATTGTAAGTAAACTAGAAGATCAAGGAGTAGTTTACCTGTCAGATCTATGGAAAGGAAAGCAGTTTATGGCCAAGGAAGAGATGGAGAACATCATTAAAAACAACGTAGATGATTTTGATTACGTTAAATTAAAAAGCTTTTGCACAGAGAAAACCACTGTAAACAAGATCAAAAGAAATGCAGTAAATTGGGAAACAATTTTTACAACTACTATTTCCAACAAAGGATTCATTTCTAAAATAAAAAGAAAACTGAGTCAAATTTTCAAAAAAAAAATGCCATTCCCCAACTGACAAATGGTCAAAGGATATGCCAAGCCAATTTGCAAGTGAGGAAATCAAAGTGATCCATAGTTCTATGAAAAATTGCTCTTATTCATTACTGATAAAAGAAATGCCAATTAATACATCTCTGAAGTACCACCTCATCTCTTAGACTGGTCAATATGACCAGAAAAGACAATGATCACTGTTGGAAGACATGTGAGAAATCTGGAACATTAATACATTGTTCGTGGAACTGTGAACTCATCCAACCTTTCTGGATAGCAGTTTGGAATTACAAGCAAAGGCAAACAAAAATGAGTATACCCTTTGCTTCAGCTATACTACTTCTGGGTCTATACCCTGAAGAGATTATGATAAAAGGTAAAAACATCACATGTACAAAAATATTCATAGTAGCCCTGTTTATGGTAGCAAAGAATTGGAAATTAATAAATGTCCTTCAATTGGGGAATGGCTTAACAATCTGGAGTATATGTATGTTCTATTAGAAACCAGGAGAGATGGGAATTCAGTGAAGCCTGGAAGGATTTGCATGAACTGTTGCTAAGCAGGATGAGCAAAACCAGAAGAACATTGTACACCCTAACAGCAACATGGGGGCAATGACCAAACTTGATGTACTTCCTCATTCCATCAGTGCAACAATCAGTAACAATTTGGGGCTATCTGTGATGGAGAATACCATCTGTATCCAGAGAAAGAATTGTGGAGTTTAAACAAAGACCAAAGACTATTACCTTTAATTTAGAAAAATAAAACATGTTATCTTATTATGTAATTTTGCTATCTCTTACACTTTCTTTTTCTTCTTTAAGGATACAATTTCTCTCTCATTACATTCAATTTAGATCAATGTATATCATTTAAACAATGCAAGGACTAACAGACTGCATTCTGTGGGGTGTGGCGGGGAGGGAAGCAAGATTAGGGGTAAAATTGTAAAAATCTAAACAAATAAAATCTTTAAATATAAAAAAAATACATCAAAAGTAGATAATTTAGCTTTAGTGTCTTATTCTGTCTGTTGCTGTTTGGTTTTGTGCACAGTTGTTGCTGCTTAATTATTTGTTTCATCTGGTCATGAGACAACCTAAATTTAGAATTAGAGATCCACTAGAAAGGAAACCTGATTTCTATAAGACTAAGTATGATGAGTCTAATGACTATGAATTTTGTCAGAGTTGGTATAAAATAAAAAATGATGATCCTAGATTATGTTGAACAAGATGTGGATCTTTTGCAAGAACTAAAATGAATTATTTCCAAACAAAATTCATTTAAAAAATGAATTTGGGGGCAGCTAGGTGGCGCAGTGGATGGAGCACCAACCCTGGAGTCAGGAGTACCTGAGTTCAAATCCAGCCTCAGACACTTAATAATTACCTAGCTGTGTGGCCTTGGGCAAGCCACTTAGCCCCATTACCTTGCAAAAAAACCTAAAAAAAACTAATTTGACTTTCATTAAGGGATGGGAATTTTTCCATCACTGGTTTCAAAGGATGCTACAAGGAGAGTGCACAGCTGAAATTTCTTCATTTAGAAACTGTAAAAAGTTCCACCTGTTTCTTCTTCCTCAACAATCCTTGCCTTTACTTAGCTATGGGACCTTCCAAATGTACTCTTCTGCCTTCTCCAGAAACTCCAGTTTATCTTCCTTTTTCAGTTTTTGATCCTCCTCCTTATTCATGTCTCTCTTTACCTCCTAAAGACTCTGGTTTTGGGTAATCTAACTCATCTATAATCCTGAGTCACAATCTAAATCCTTCTTAAATCCCATTGTTATCTGCTCTCCTCTACTGGACTCTCCTTATCTCTAAAGAAAGCTCTACCTTTTTTTCTTCTTCTCCCACTGAAAGTCATCTTTACTCATCACTCACTTTTTTCCCCTTTTTCTTCTCCTCTCATTCTTTGAGAAAGCTAGACATAGAAAGACCCAAGAGGCAAAGAGACATAGACAGAAACAGAGACAGAGATACAATTACAAACAAAGAGGTATGCATAAACACAGAGGCAGAGTTAGATTAAGACATTCAAAGAAATAAAGTAAAGGTTGGAAAGACAAGCAGCTGCTTATTGATTAATTTTAGGTCAAAATACCTACACGTTGGACAGTAGACATGACTTGCTGGGATGCCAATATTCTCTGGGCTGATTAGGTTTCTGACTTTCTCCACTTGATGCAAAGAAACATGGGCATAGGGGGTGATGAAGTCAGTTGGAAACAAACTTTTTAAATCTTTTGTTTGAATTGTAAAGGAAAACTTCCTTTATCATCTAATTTAGGCCACACAGGGCCTGACCTTCAACTTGGATTGCACTGCTTTTCTAGAGCAGCCAGGAAACACAGGTCCTGGAAGATCACCTGAAAGGGACCCCTCCCCAAAAGGTAAAATCTCCAATGATGGACTTGGGTCACTTCCAGGTCACCACCCCCTCCCAGGGACTCAGGGAGAGAATTTAAGGGGAAGGAGAAGAGGGCTCCTTCTCTTTGACCTTCCACTCTCCTCTGGAACCTTGGCCAATTGGCCTGGCCAAAATTTAATCAGCCATCCACATGGTCTTCTCTTAAAAATCTTTCTAGCTTTTCTATCCCTTTCTTAATATGCTGTAACTTCCTTTAATTAATTTATCTTTTCTTTCCAAAACCTGCATTCCTGAGTCTGAGTCGTGATTCCTTGTAGGGCAGAACTGAACCCAATAAACAAATAAGTGGCAACACACCCTTTGCCTGAAGATGCCCAAGTAAAAGTACAATTATGGGATCTTGTTTGTATCTCAATAGTTAGACAAGAGGAAAGAGGAAGAGGGCACTCTGAGCTTCTACTCACATATAAAGGTAAAGAAAGGAAGACTCAAGTCAAAAGCACAATGGCCAGGCTTTTCAAACTTTCTGAGGGAACCAACAAAAGTATAGAAGGAAAAGTAGTATGTCAAGCAAGAGGAGGGAAGGTAAAGGGCTCACATTCCTGGAATCCATCTATTTCTGACCAATTTAGGCACCATATTTTTCTGTTTGTCTACTCTGAGCTCTACGTTCAAAGGTATTCAGTGTCTGTCCTTTTGGGAGTTCCATTCATGTAGGTCAGCCTTGAAAAGTCTCTTATCACAAGTAAATGAGTAGAGAGCATTTTGGGGAGGATAACAGGATGGAAAATGGATATAGTTTTCTTATTGAAGGATGCCAAGAAAGAAAGAGGACTTAGGCAGAGATTACAAATCATTCAAGGATGAGTCATATAGATGAAGAATTTAAGTTATTTAGATATATGTTGGAGTATTTACAACAAAAAGCAGGACCTCTAATAAGCTTTAACTGATCTTTGTGTTAATTCAAAAAGATGGAAGAACCAAAGAAGAAAACTTCTCTGGAAACTATAATCGTAAGAAGGTATGACATTAGAAACAGTATTTGAGTGAAATCCAATGGAGGAAGAAACATAAAGTTGATGTTATTGGCATATAATGCTTATCATTTGGACAAGAATAAGATATTTACAAGGAGTTAAAGAAGTGAGATCATTTAAAATAACTTTTAATTGAGATCTTTTAAATTTTATTTATTTATCTTTCTCCCAACTCCCAAATTATAAGAAAAACCAAATCCAATCCATATACATGGTCAGACAAAATAAATGATTACATGTTTAATGCCCACAAAAGTATGCTATTTAACAGCTTGAACCTATCACCTTTCTGACAGGTAGTGGTAATTTATGCCAATGTCATCTCTCTGGAGTCATAACTGATCATATGATTGATGTGAGTTTTAAGTGTTACAAAGTTGTTAGTCTTTGCAATGTTGCTATTGTAAAAATAGTTCTCTTCCATTGGCTTACTATTCTATATCAGTTGATATGTCTTCTTGGGTTTTTCTGAAGCCACTTCTCCCCTTCATCATTTTTTTTAAAAAGCAGAATATTCTACAGCATAGTATTCCCTTGCATCCATGCACTATGACTTATTCAGCCATTCCCTAATTGACCCGAGGCCCTTCAATTTCTAATGCTTGTAAATAGGTTTTCTGCTTTTTGTACACTTGGATTTTTAAAAAATATTTTGTCAATTCATTTTTAATTCCTTGTATTTCATATTGCCTGGATTTCCCCTTAATAATATGCTTCTCCCAGAGAGTCACACTTTTTAACAATGATTTTTAGTCAATTTTCTTTAATGATAAAATTACTATATAATAAACATATCAAAAACATTTTAAGATTCTGGATTACAAAAATAATGGGCATATGATTTAAAAACCAAAGTCTCTTAAAAATTTAAAATTAAGGTACAGAAAAATGTTATATCTATCATGCCCAAGAGAATAGGAATTAGATCACAAATGTATGTGAAAATACTCATCATTTGATTGAAATTAATTGGAAAAAGAACATTAAAAACATCAACAATGACATGAGGTGATCAACTGTGATGGACTTGTTCATTTCAGCAATACAATAATCAAAGATAATTTTGAAAAGACATGTTGGAAAATGCCATTCATATACAGAGAAGAAACTGCGATGTTTAAATTAAGACTAAAGCTTAATATCTTTAATTTTAAATTGTCTTATATATTATATCAGTTTTTCCTCACTACCATTTTCTTTTCTTCTAATTGGATGTGTTTCTTCTATTACAACATGATCAACATGAATCTATAATTTAGCATGGTTATAAATGTAGAGCCAAGAGCAGATTGTTTTCTGTCAGGTAGAGGGGTAGGGAAGGGAGGGAGGGATAAAAATGTAAAGCTCAAAACCTTGCAAAAGAAATTATTGGTTAAAACCTATAATTTGTTTAAACTGTATTTGGAGAAACAGAATATTTAAAAAATAAAATACTCTCTAAATATGAAAAAAGGATGCATCAAACATTTTTTACAATAGCTATGTCAAGGCTGCCACATCCTAAATCTTAACAGTACAACTTATTTTATTGCCTTAAGTAAACTGGGATAAAAACTAAGTTCCTTGGACAAGAGTCAAATACTGCTTCTATATTGAAAGGTATGACAGTTTTAAAATAACTTAGAAGATGAATATTAATTTTACATTAAAATATTCATTAAGGGTTTGAAATGAAGTTTTATTTTGTATTAAATAAAGATGAAGCACCCGATGGTTGTAATGAATATTTTAGAAAATAGTTGTTACTTTTTTACTTTTTTTCCACCCCAACATATTTTGTTATGAGACTCTCATTTCATCAAAAGATGATCTACATGGAATTTACAATCTATGTAATTTAAGGAAGCTTAGTGTCTACTTAAATGGACAAGGAGAAAATAAATTATTCCAAAATATGGTTTTCTGTCTGAGGCTGTAAACAAAGAAAACCAAACAAAACATTGGAAAATTACTTGGAATTCAATAAGAGAAACACAATTATAGCTGATTTTTCCTTCTGCTTACATCTCATAAGAAACACAACCTCTATATAGAATAAAAGTTTATTCTGTAAATGAGATGAAAATCTGATATTTGTTTTTATCAAGTTTTCAATAGCTACATTTTTTTGGTCCACTTCAAAACCTTCTAGTCCTGTAATGTTAAGCCACCTTCCAAATAGTTGGATAGTTGGGTAATGCATAAGTTAGTATTCCTAAAAGCAACCTGAAAACAAACCTAAACAAATTCATTTATATTCAGTAATTTAAATTTAACTTTTCTCCCCCTAGAGCAGCTGTTTAAATTATGGAGTGATTATGTCTTCTTTGTGGTTTGTTGGGGGCGGGGGGAAGAGGCTTGGTGGTCGCTTAGCGGGGGAAACATAATCCCCTTATAAAGGAATGTTACAGAACTCGGCCCCTCATTGTTTAAGAGTTCATGGGAGGGAGGACAGGAGGGATAAAAGTGTCTGCTGAGAGGTGGGGAGGGAGCGGGAATGTGATCACAGAAGAATAAAGACTCATGACCCACCTCAGGCGCTCTGTCTGGTTCTTCCCCCATCAAAGAGTGGGGGCCGGAGGTACCCCGAAGACTCATCACGCGTTGGACTGGTGAGTAAGAGGACGGACTAGCATTAAGAAGCCGGCGTTGTAAATAAAAACCCGGCAAGTGGTGCCGAAACCCGGGACCTGATTTTGCTAGGGAACGTCTGAATCCGCTGGTCGGATTCTCCAGACAGCCTCGGTCATTTCTGACCGGGAGGAAGGAGAGGGCATTTACTCTCAGATATTGCCTGAGGGACATATCCCTATTGTGTTGACTATGCTTTCTTTCTCTCCCCTTTCTCCTTCTGCTCTAATCACGCTCCTTGCCGTGCTGGCCTGTCTGATTGTGCCCTGCTTCCTCCTTCTCTTTTGCCGAACGGGAACTTTCCAGTTCTGCCACCTGTTAGGATTGCAGCCTCGGCTAGTAGACAGCATGGGGGGCCGGAATAGTATTCCCGCCTTTGAGCCAGAGGAAAAAGAGGCCGTTGCAGCGCAGCTTTATAAACTCTGCGCTAAGCATGGCCGTAAATTACCTATCAAGACGTGCCGTGCTTTTGTTGAGAATATCTGGAACATCTGCCCTTGGGTGCAACATAGTGGGATCCAACCAGATAAATGGAAGGTGGTAGGGCAGCAGATGGCCTCCTATAATGACACCTGCCCGGGAAAACTAACCCCCAAGGATTTTACAGTGTATAAGATAGTGGATGCAGCCCTGCATCCCCAGAAGGTGACTTTAGCACGAACAATCAGCACTCAGGTGGGTAGCTCGTTGGCGGGATCGGATTCAGAGAGCTCAGAGGAAGAGGGAAGGCCACTCCCTCCCCTGTATCCATGGGAGGAACTTAGAAGAAACAATGGGGGAACAAGGGGCCCCCAGGGAGAAGATTCAGGGCCGGAAGTTTCCGAGCGCGGGAAGGGAGGGGTGCAAACAGCCCTCAGGGGTGGCAGGAAGAGGAGCGTGAGTAGGTGGGACCGGGAGGCTGCTGACGAGGAGGGAGAAGTCCGCGCTGATTGGACAGCTGCCGCGCCCCAGGCTTGGCGGCCCAGCCAGGAAACAGAGGCAAAAAATCCCCCGTGTTCCTTGTCCGCCCTTCAGAGATCCCCTCAAGGGCTCCGCCCACCCGGCCTACTTGCCACCAGTGCCTCCATAGCAATAGAGAAAGGGGAGGAGGTGGACTGGGATGACTGGGGCCTCTACCCGGTATTTACGGACCCCCTTACCGGAGCCCGAGACTACCGCCCTGTCCCTTTTAAGATGCTTAAGGAACTTAAGGAGGCCGTGACTAAATACGGCCCAAACTCCCCTTATGTAAAAAGACTGATGCAAAACCTCTTTGCTACGCACCCTTGGACCCCTGCTGACTTTGACGAAATTGCAGCCGCGTGCCTGGATGCCTCCTCATATTTAGCTTTTAAGGCTCAGGCCCGCAGAGAGGCCTCTAAGCTGGCAAAATCCCGGGGTTATACTCCCCTGGATTTAGCCATTGACCTCCTGTGTGGAACTGGAGCCTATACTGACCCTGCTGTTCAGGCCCGGTATGGCCAGTTTGAGCTAGAGACTGTTAAAGAAACACATGTTGCAGCTTGGGATAAGATTGGAGCCATGAAAGGGGGGAGAGCCACACAGAAGTTGGTTGGGCTGAAGCAGAGAGCAGATCAGACACCCCTCTCATTTGTGAACGAGGTTAAAGAGACCTTGATTAATGCCCAACCCTACAGGGTGAGAGGAATTTCTTCCTTTTTCAGGCCTTCTGATCATCGTAGGGATCCTTGGAGGTGCTCCATCTGAAGGAAATCCGACATGGGGAATACTCCGAGTTATTCCCTCTCCCCTTCCGGTAGCACGGAACTCCCCGATCTACCCTCGCCTGCTAGTGACCAATACATCGATGGGGCTCCCTTCTGCATATATGGACCCCGCTGAAGCACCGGCCCAGAACTCCTTCTGCTGGGACCTGAACAACTCCCTATGTTTCGACATCGGGGAAGAAAAGCGGTCCTGGAACTTCAACTCCACAGGGCAGAACGATTTTAACTATAGCACTGCCCCAACTGACCCCTGCGTCGGCCTTTTCCCGCAGACGACTGTCAGCCCAGCAGGGACAAAAAAGGGGACCCAGCTCCGAGGCCTTCTGGGTTGGCGACCCCTGGTGAATCAAACTCAACGGGACTTCACGATTCCTCGGTGGGGCCCCTCATGTGTGGCCACAGGGGAAGACATCGAGGATCCCATACCATGGAGGGATTGCCAGATGGCGGGAGGGTACCCCCTTGAGGGTGAACAAGGACGCTGATTCTGGGAATCACCCTACTTGTTGTCTGTTTCTGCCGCCTAGCTAACAGAGGGGCTATATGCTTCTTACTCAGAAAGCCTTCATGGCCATGGAGACGGGGGAGGATCCCCAAGTCTGGCTAGCCGCCATGCATGACATGTGACACCTAGGGGTAAGACGAGGTAAACCCCAAGACGGGCAACCTCTCCTAACCCAGCCACCTAAGACAGGCCCTGAGGGTGTCAGGCGCCTAGGACGGGCAAGGTCCTGGGTTGAAGGAGATGACCTAAGACAGGGTTCCTCGCCCCCGGCTATCAGAGGCCAGTAGAAATGACACCGCTTAAGGCTAACCTCAGCACCGCTTAAGGTCACACCAAGTGATAACCTTGTAAAACAGAAAGGGGGAGATGTTGGGGGCGGGGGGAAGAGGCTTGGTGGTCGCTTAGCGGGGGAAACATAATCCCCTTATAAAGGAATGTTACAGAACTCGGCCCCTCATTGTTTAAGAGTTCATGGGAGGGAGGACAGGAGGGATAAAAGTGTCTGCTGAGAGGTGGGGAGGGAGCGGGAATGTAATCACAGAAGAATAAAGACTCATGACCCACCTCAGGCGCTCTGTCTGGTTCTTCCCCCATCAAAGAGTGGGGGCCGGAGGTACCCCGAAGACTCATCACGCGTTGGACTGGTGAGTAAGAGGACGGACTAGCATTAAGAAGCCGGCGTTGTAAATAAAAACCCGGCAGTGGTTGTCTTTCTCAGAAGGTAATATAGATTTATTTTTCGTTACTGAAACATTGGTTTCTACATTTCTGTACCATTGATCGGTTCCAGATAGCTATTTCCCAAAAATTTCATGATCAACTATGGAATTTTGTAGACAAAATCAAAAACACATCTTAGGATATAGATATGAAGTACAAGGATAGGTTCAATTTATCCTATAAAATAAAAAGATGATCAGATTTTTAAGTTCTTTTATAATCTTGACATTTAAAATCATTTATTTAGTATTTCATTTTCCCCACTTACATATGAAAGCAATTAACATATTTTCATAACTTTGTGCCCCAAATTCTCTCCCTTCCTCCATCCTCATTCTCAATCTTAGCGAAGCATGCAATTTGATAGAGATTACAGTTAGGCATGCTTCAATATTTATTCTGAAAGCTATCAGCTCTTTCTATGGCAATGAACAGTATTCTTCACCAAAAGTCATTCAGAATTTTCTGAAGTCATTATATTGCTGAGGAGAGCTATGTTATTCACAAATGAACACTTGATCACTCTACAATATTGCAGCTATTTCATACACAAGATATTTCACTTTACAACAGCTCATATAAGTCATACCATGTGCTTCTGAGAACATCCTGATCATCATTTCTCAGAGAAAAAAGTATTCCATTAAAAAATCACACATCATAATTTGTTGAGCTATTAGCCAATGAAGGCACATCCCTTCAAATTCTAATTCCTTTCTCTCAAAAATGAGCTGCCTCAAATATCCTTGCTAATATATATTCTTTTGTTTTCCTAAAATTTCTTTTACTATACAGAGCTAGTAGTGACATTGCTATATCAAAAATACTGCAGGGTTTTAGAATCATTTGGGAATAGATCTAAATTGATCTACAGAACTTTTGAATCAGATCACAATTCTAGCAACAATTCATTAATGTTTCATTCTCTCTCCATAATCTCCAGCATTTCTTCTATTAATAGTGAGTTGAAAATTGTTATATGAGTATAGGTAGCATTGATCATCTCACCCAAAGTTGTTCATATCCTTTGACTATTCATCAATTGGGGAATACATTATTCTTTATAAATTTGTCTCAGTTCTCTTTATGTTTGATAAAGGAGAATTTTTTTCAGATTAATTTCAAAATTTTTTTCACCATTACTATTACTAACTGCATTTTCCTCCATCCCTTCCTCAACTTCATATATGCTTTGTCTCTCTTCTTTCACCCTTTCCCTCCTCAAAAGTGTTTTGCTTCTGACTAGCTTTTCTTGAATCTCCCCTCCCTTCCATTACTCCCCCTTTCTCATTTCTTTTCTGTCTGACTTTCCTGTAGATAAGAGAGATTTCAGGTCCAGTATGTTATTCCTTCATTGAATTCATTCTGTTAAGCAAAAAAGATCGCTTACTTCCTTTCACTTTCCCCCCTTCTTCCCTTCCACAGCTTTTTGTTGCCTCTTTTATAGGAGATAATTTAGCCTATTCTACCTCTCCCCTTCCCTTTCTCCTGGTACATTTCTTTTGCTCCTGGTAATTTTATTATGCTTGGATATCATCCCTTCATGTAAAATTCATATCATTTGTACTATCTCTCTCTCTCCTCTCTCTCTCTCTCTCTCTCTCTCTCTCTATATATATATATATATATATATATATATATATATATATATATACATGTATGTATATGTATATGTATATATATACAGATATATATGATCCTTTTATCTACCCTAAAATTATGAAACTTCTTATGAGTTATAAATATTATGTTCACATGTAGAATTATAAACTTTTCAACATCACATATTACTCCTTTCCTGTTTATTTCATTATTTGGTTTTAGCTTTTCACTAATCAAACAGGATTAAATGGCTTGCCCAAGGCCACACAGCTAGGTAATTTTTAAGTATCTGAGGCCAGATTTGAACTCAGGTACTCCTGACTCCAGAGCCAGTGTTCTATCCACTGTGCCACCTAGCCTCCCCTTTTCCTGTTTATTTTTAATGATTTTCTTGATTATTGTATTTGAAGATCAAATTTTCTATTAATCTCTGTTCTTTTCATTGGACAAATGTGAGATTTCCTTATTTCACTAAATGACCACCTTTTCCCCTAAAAGAGTATGCTCAGTTTTCCTAGGGAATTTATTTTGGTTTTTAATCCAACTCTTTTCCCTCCCAGAGTACCAGATTCCAAGTCCTTCTATCCTTTAATATAGAACCTGATCAATTTTGTGCTAACCCTAGTGTGACTCCATGGTAATTATATTGTTTCTTTCTTAGTGGTTGTAATATTCTCTCATAGACCTTGGAGTATTGGAATTTGGCTATAATATTACTGACAGTTTTTATTTGGGGATATCTTCCAGAAGGTCATTGGTAGATTGTTTCCATTTCTATATATTACTATCTGGCACTTCAATATTAGGGTAGTTTTCCTGGATAATTTTTTGAAATATGAAATCTAGGATTTTTTTTTATCATGCCTTTCAGGTAGTATAATAATTTTTTAGTTTATATTTACTAAATATATTTTTCAAGTCAATTGTTTTTCCAATGAGATATGTCACATTTTCTTCTATTATTTTCATCATATTGGTTTTGGCTTGTTTTTTCTTGATGTTTCATAAAGCCATTAGTTGCCATTTGGTTAATTCTAATTTTTAAGGAATTATTTTCTACATTGAGTTTTGGTATTTCTTTTGCTATTTTTGAAAATTCCACTTTCTAAGGAATTGTATTTTTCCCTTTGCTGAGCTGTGGTACTTCCTTTTATATTTGGCCAATTCTGCTTTTTTAGGTATTCTCCTAATTATTAGATTTTTTAGCCCTCTTTTCCCATTTGGTTTCATCTCTCTTTCAAGGTGCTCTATTTTCATTATTTTATTGTATCTCCTTACCAATGCTGACTGGTTTTTCATCATTTTCTTGTGTCATTCACATTTTCTCATCCAAATTTTTCCTTTATCTCTTTTACTTGATTTTCAATATATCTTTTGAGGTCTTCAATATCCTGAAACAATATTATATCTTTCTTGGAGGCCTTAGGAACTTTGATTTCTTCTTCTGGTTTTGATCTTCCCTATCACCATAGTAATTTTCTATGGTCAATTTTTTTTTCTTTTTATTATTCATTCTCATAGCCTATGACTTCATCTTAACTCAGTTTCCAGTTGAGAAAGCACACTGTCCCAAGCTTCTTGGATTTTGCTCATCTATGTTCAGAGATACTTCTGGGGACCTCTAAGTTTTCAGTTCTTCGAATGTGATATGAGCTAAGGAGTTGTGGTGAATACTCTCCTGGCCTGTGCTCTGGTATGTGAATGACCACCTGAAGTCTGATCTGCTCTGAAACTGTGATGAGAATTCCTACTACCCACCATTTGCTAGCTCTGGTGTGCTAGTATACCTCCATGTCCTGGAAATGTCACTGAGATTTGGGACCAGGATCAGAGTATGGGCACAGCAACAGTGCCACTTCAGTGCTAGCCAAAAGATCCCATACTATCTCCTTTTGACTGATGGTTTGATCACCTTACCAACTGTTGACTAAGAACTCTGTAATTACGTGCTTCCAATGCTGATTTGGCAGCTCCCCAAGCCTGCCCAAATTGTGTTGGAATTTAGCTGGAGTTGACATGGCCTGTGTTGGACTGAGCTCCTCTCTCATCCTGGTGAGACAGACTTTTCCAGCTGACTTTCTAAATTATCTTTGGTGCCTCTGGATGAGAAATCTGAAAACCATCACTGTTGATATTGGTTCAGTTTCCCAGAGGTCAGTTCCTGGATTGCTAGGGGTTGGTCTACACTTACTTGGCCATTACTTCATTGAGCTTGTCTTTCACCCTGGTAAAACAGACCTGTACTGCCAACCTGCTAACTTGTATTGAACTGAAAAATAATTTCAATGTCTTTTTGTGTTTCTCTAGACTTTGATTTATTATTTAAAAGATATTTGTATGAGTTTGGGTGAGAGTTCAGGTAAGTCCCTACCATCACTCTGGCATCTTGGTTCAGTCTTGATATTTCTATAAATATATTTCTCAAGAAATGTAAAGTCAGGCCACTAAATGTAATAATAACCCTTTACTAACATTCATGTCATAAAATGAATATTTGAATAGACACAATTCCTTTTGATAGGTTCAAAATAAGAAATGTGAATTTTCATAAAAATGATATAACTAGATAGATACAATATTTATGGGATGTTCATGAGGGACTTGCAACTTTGCTCCAAAGTCTTATTGAGGCCTTTTCAGGTTGTTCATCCATCTTTGGTATCTGCTTTTCATCCAACTCTCACCTGTGACTCAAATAAGTTAAAGAATACTCATGGTCACACTTTGGTAAAATCATCTTATCAGTCATTCTAAACTAAGTTTGAAATTAACAACAGACCTCAACACATAAATGAATCAGAGAGAAATATACTCCAAGCATGAAAAGATTATGGTCCCCATTGCCCTGTCAGGTAGCATGGGTGGATGAGAACACTTTGTTCCAATGGTCATGAAGGTTGCTGCTGCAAGGGGTGTTATGCAAACATCAAAGAAGATGCCAACATCATTCACTGCATCCTGAGCCATCACCTGATATACTGTCTTTGGTCTTGCCATTGGTATTTGATGACTGAAAGACCAAGAGCAGCTGATAACTTTGTAGAACCTACTTTACTTAAATAGAATCAAAGCATACGTCTGGACATTGTCATGTGATTTTATTGGTCTTCTTTGATAATAAAGGATGAATAAAAATAATACTTGCATAAAAGTGTTAAAAAAAACTCCTAATACCATCAGTAATTTCTATATACTATCTGGTCATCTAATAGTTATGGCTTAATGTTTCACTTTCTCATTACAAATTTAATTGGAATAATTTCAATGAAAACCAAATATTAATTTTTGCTTGTATCTTTTTAAATGTCATTTGCCAATGTACTTTACATAATTTTTTTTAAATGGACTAATTTTTCATTCTGATTTTCCTGAGGTTTTATTCATTAATAATTTTTATTCTTTTATGGTTATTTTTTTAGATTATTACAATAATTTTACTGTGAAAATAAGCATAACCCTCCCCCCAAAAAAGATAGAGAAGCCTCAAGAGAAATGAGGTGAGAGGGAAAAAAATGTTCTTCAATCTGTGTTCAGATTCTATAGTCTCAGGGATGAATTGCCTTCTTTATCATAAGTCCACCAGAGAATTTGTATCAATATCTTGTCCCACAGTTGCTACTACTAGCTGTATTTCCCTCCATTCTATTCTCCCCATTTCAATTTATTTTATTCTCTCTCTCTCTCTCTCTCTCTCTCTCTCTCTCTCTCTCTCTCTCTCTCTCTCTCTCCTCTCCTCTCCTCTCCTCTCCTCTCCCCTCCCTGTTCTGCTCAGAAGTGTGATGCATCTGATTACTCTCTCCCATAATCTTCCCTCTCTTGTATCACCTACTTCCCCCATCCTTCCTTTTAACCATCTCTTTCCTCTCATTTTCCTTTAGGGTACAATAGATTTCTATACCCACTTAGTGTGCATGTTATTTCTTCACTGAGTCAATTCTGATGAGCATGAAGGCTCACTCATTCCCCTCGCCTTTCTCCATTCCACTCCATAACAAAAGCTTCTACTGGACTCTTTTATGTGAATTATCTCAGCCCCTTCTTCCTCTCTTTCTAGGTTGCTTCTGGAAGGTTGGACTGGTTTGTTTGGGGCCCACTGTGTTGTGACCTGGCTGCAATGGGGCTCTTTCCAACCCCTGGTTCTGATGAAACAGGCCTTTCCAGTGGATCTTCTAAGTTGACTTGGACTGGGAAATTGTATATCACTTAGACTTTCTATAAGTTCTTCCCCTCTAAATTTTGGCTAGAATCATAATTTGATGGCTTTTGGAGTTTCCTGGAATTCCTGCTCTCATGATGCCATCTTGGCTCTGCCCTTCATTAATAACTTTTTAAAATAAACCGGTTCCTTTTGGGGGGAAATTAAATAAAAGATCATTAAATTCATGAAAGTCTTCTTGCTATTGTTTCTTTGTACTTACTTTGTGAGATCTGTATTTTGTGCAATGTGAAATACTGTTGCATTTTCATTGTCATCATTCAAGTGCTTAACATAAGTAACAGATTTTAAAACTTTGTAGTTCATAGTAACTGTCATTGCCCTTCTCTCCATCTAATGGTGGATAGATCCTGCTTGCAGAGTACCTTCTACCTCAGTAGGGTTGGCTTTATTCCAACTAAAGGAGCCTCTGTGCCAGGTTTAGGTTTTCTCAGCATGTAAAGACAAAAATTGGCAGAGGCAACAGTAAGAGGAGGCTCTGATTCCACTACATATCGGAAAGTTAGGGCATCACTCAATCACAAAAGTTATGTTTTATTTAAAAAAAAGATTAAAAAGAGAAAAAGTCCAAAAAAAGAACCAAACCCAAGATATCTTAAAAAGTCTAACATCAAATTTCCCATCTGAACCAAGTTGTTTTGTCATGTGAATTCAACATTAAAGTGTAGAAGTTTTTGTTCAGCTCTGACTTATTCTGACATTGGGCATTGCTCATGGAATTTTCTTGACAAAGATGCTAGAGTGGCTGGCCATTTCATTTCTCAGTGTGCCCCCAACTTACAGGTGAGGAACAAATAAGGGTTTAATGACTTGTGCAGATTCATGTACCTACTAAGAATGTGAAGCTGTTTTTGAATACAAGTTGTTTTCTGTCTGTAAGTTCAGAGATGGTAGAATTTCTCCCTTGTTCAACTCTATTCTTTTTCTCTGGGAATGACATTTCTTGGATATCTTCATGCTCATGAGCTTCAAGTCCATTTTTCCTGAGAGACTTCCACTCCAATAACAAACCAACCATCTTTATCACCATACCAGTGGCTTGGCATCCAATCAGTGTTACAGTTTGAATAACCTCTGATAAAGCTCAGTGTACTGAAATGTTTACCTGAGGTCTTCCAAGCTGTGCCACAATTGCCTAGACTTCAGTATAAGGTGTCCAACCAACTTTCAGAGATTCTTCATCTCATTTACCTGACATCACAAGCTTTCAATGGAGGATATAGCCTGATGATATTCGTCCTTCACTCTTTTTTTTGCAAGGCAATGGGGTTAAGTGGCTTGCCTAAGGTCACACAGCTAGGTAATTATTAAGAGTCTGAGGCCAGATTTGAACTCAAGTACTCCTGACTCCAGGACCAGTGCTTTGTCCACTGAACCACCTAGCCACCCCTGTCCTTCACTCTTAACAAAGACTGTGGTATCAGATAGGTGATTTCATGACAAGCATGAATTGAATTTGTTTGAGGGAATGCTGTGCTAAGTCACCAGTCTCATTTTCTCCTGCAAAACCATCTAGAAAAGTGGTCAAATAGGAATCATGATGACTAGAGATGACCTTGGATGTGAGGCAAAGCTTTGTGACTTACCCAAGATAACACAGCCAGTAAGTGTCATTTGATAGAAAAAATAATCTATTATAAATATCTTTGCAAATCTTTCTCACTTTTCCATATGTCAGATGCCTTTCTATTGTGTCACTCATAAATACTTTTGAGAAAAGTTTCCTTTGGTGAATTTAATGTCAATTTTTTTCTTAAAATCTTAATAATCATAAATATCCACCAATATATCAATAAGAACATTAGAAAGAAATTGTGAAGTTGTATATAGTTTATTAACAAATTACACATATTATACAGGGAGATTATAAATTGCATAGACATCTGTGTACCTATACATAAAACAGAGAAATTCTAAGTTACACTTCTGTATGGACTGTATGTTTTACCATTGGTGTGAGAGATGACCAAGCTCTTGTCAGGGTTGCCTATCTGCTTTTGCTATTCTCTTGTCACTCAATTCTTATCTTTGACTCCCAAATTCTGTAGCATGCTCAGCGACCACAGTCTAGTAAAATTTTATTGAAATATGGATTAAATTAGGTTGAGAGTAATTTACAGTTCTCAAGACTGAAGGTAAGGTGAGGGATTTCTGCTTCAAACATGTGAAGACACTTCCTGATAGAATGGGTGGATGAGATTACTTGTTGGTTATCGTCCTCTGTTCTCAAGATCAAAATGACATCACTATGTTGGAGTCAAGATTCAGTGGATTGGGTTTTCATTAGTCAGACAAGTACAGTCCATAGAAACTTCTACAACAAGGCAAGGATAAATCATTCATATAAGCATGTGAGATGTTACATGTTTCACAATCAATTACAAAATTCTTTAGAGATCTTGAGAGTGTAAGCAAACACACATTCCATGGACCAGTGACAATTATAATCATCTTTGCTAAAGTTTTTGCATGTAATTTCTGAGTTTTTACTGCTGAATGCATTCTCTGTTGCTCCAGTAAAGACCAGTCTTGGTTGAAGCAGTTTTAGGGACTTTTTTCCTAGCTCCTTTCTCTGATGAGATGAGCAGTGTGTTCTTTTCAAAAGCCTTTTCAGATACCCAGGGATCATCTGCCTTCAGTCCAGTCTCTATGACCTGAGCCACTATTGACTCTAATATCTTTATCTATGGGGAGAATCTGAGGAGAGAAGCAGAACTGATGATAGCCAAATGGGGCAATTTAGTTATAATGATTTTTCTTTGCCTTTATGAGTTTTATCCCATATAAATAGTAATCTTCCTTGAATATATCCTACATTCCAATCTAATCAACAAACTTCTATGTTTACTAAAAGACTGAATGATGGATTCAAGGTGATGTGTATGCCACCTGCAGGAAAATACCATGCCACCATCACCAGACCCTATGTTCCTGCCATGATGAACCCTGATGATATCAAAGAAAAAAAATTTTTTAGGTTTTTTTGCAAGGCAAATGGGGTTAAGTGGCTTGCCAAAGGCCACACAGCTAGGTAATTATTAAATGTCTGAGACCGGATTTGAACCCAGGTACTCCTGACTCCAAGGCCAGTACTTTATCCACTATGCCACCTAGCCGCCCCCAAAGAAAAATTTTATGAAGACCTGGAGATCCTTATCATCACTATACCAAAAGAGGACAAACTTATAATTCTGGGTAATAGTGGAGGCTAAGATTACCAGATATGACAGGTAGTCCTTGGGATGACTGGAGTTGAAAATAGCAAGAGCAAAGATAACTTATCTTTGAAGATATGTGGTCTAATAACCTTCTTCTCATCATGACCACTATCTTCCATTTATCTAAATGCAATAGAATGTCCTGAACTCATAGCAAATATTGGCATTTAATAGACTGTTCAATTGCAAGAAGAGACAGAATGTGACAATGATAATGAAAGTGTATGGTGTAGAGTGCTGGAATGATCCCAGATGCAATGTCTCTAAGTTAATATTCATATTCAAATGAAATGGCAATGCCAAGACAAAATGACAAATAGAAGAATTAATGCCATGTGTTTAGAGTATTTTTCTGAGCAGTTTGCTGTTAAGTTGGAGGGGAAATTGAGCTAATACATAGCTGGCAACAGTGGAGTAGAAAAAAATGTCAGAGATTTGGTGTACATTACTGAATTTACTCATTTGGGTCAATCCACTTGCAAATAGTACAACTGATTTGTTGAAAATGATGGGAAAATGGAGAGGCTCCTAAAGAACAAGAACTCCACAGGGTTTGCCAACAGGATACTTCATCTATTTCTCAGAAGGTCACATTTAATTCCAACAAACAAAACATACAAATGAAGAGAGGAGGGCACAATTCTTTCCTAAGTAAGATGAAATTCAGTTTTATGGGGAAAGCAACAGTCCAAAGTGTTTTATAATGCTCTAATAAGTACCTTATGGGTCAAAGAGAAATGGTACAATGCACCCATTCAGTATTCATGAAGCCACATGGATTAGTGATAGGGACTCTGGTCCTAGAGCAATGAATACTTCCATAATATTAGTGACAGACCATCATCAATCAATTCAGAGGCTCCTGACTATTTACCTCAAATTGAAGTCAATCTATTCCTAACTGAAGTTCCAAATGACAAAGAAGGTTTGATATATCAAAGTACCTTGTGCTGATTCTATCCCAATTGAGATTTACAAGGTGGAGGGTTCATTGCTCATCTAAAACTTGGCTAAAATTTCCCGGGTTATATAAAGGAAGCTTATGTCCCAGGAGTTTATAGATACCTCCCTCATCCATCTCTATAAAAGTAAAGGGAAAAGATTATCCTTTAACAGTCATAGGAGTATTTCTGTTTTAATCATTGTTGATAAGGTTCTTGCCAGAGTCCTCCATAATAAGTTAATCCTTCATCTGGAAGATGGTCACCTAGCTGAGAACCAATGTGTCTTTGGAGGGGGACAAAGAACAGTTGCTATGGTCTTTGCTGCCTGACAACTTTAGGAAAAATGTGCAGAGAAGGAAAGAAGCAAATTGGACTGAGGTCTTTGATGCTGTCATTTATGAAAAATTCTTACAAAATTATGTCAAAATTTGGTTGCCCATGGAAGAACATTAGTATTATATGTCAGTTCCATATTGACATACTTTGCTTGGTTCTGTACAATGGATGATTCTCTTGTGATACACCAGTCACCAATGGAGGGAACCAAATCTGTGTGCTGCTTGCTACTTAGCTTGAAGTTTTTAGGCACTTTGTCAAATTCAAGGAGGATAAATGTGGCCACAAAGTTAGTTACTGAACTGTTAAATTCTTCAACTTGAAAAGGCTCCAAAATGGAAGGGGTATTGGTGTATTATTTGCGTTTTTCAGATGATTGTATAATCAATGCAGCCTCTGAAGCAGTTATGCCACAAAATATGAAACAATTCTGTTTCTAGTGCTAATTTTGATGTAACCATTATCAACAAGAAATTATAGTTCTCTGGCAGTCAGCACCACACCACCCATATGTGGAATCATTGGTTACAATAAATGGAGAACTTTTGAACTCTGGATAAGTTCATTTACCTTGACAGCATAGTTTCCAAGCATTTACACAATAATAATGAGACAGACACAGATCTAGGTAGCTTATTATTTCGGAAACTCTGAGTGGTAGTGTGGTAACAAGAGGTATTAGACAGACTACCAGACTGAAAATCTATGGAGTCGTTGTTGTATCCTAGTGTTGTATAAATGTGAAAACTGAATAGTCTTCCAGTGCCATACCAGGAAATTGAATCACTTTTATTTTAATTGTCTTAGGAAGATTCTCAAGGTCACCTGGCATATTCTAATGTCCTTTCTCAAATTAAACTGCCAAACTTTCTAACTTTTCTAAAGAGAGCACGACTACAATGACCACATCACTCAAATATCAAATTTACACTTACCAGAAAGATAATTTCATGGAGAAGTCACATGGGGCAGGGGATGATTAGGAAAAAAATGATACAAGGAGAATCTCTAGGTACATCTTAACAACTATGTGTTGATTGTGCAATGTATTGATAGTGCCACAGAACTGCTCAGCTTGATGCACCCTCATCAAAAAGGATGATATCTCTATAAGCTCTGAAGAATTGAAGTAATTCAAAGGAAACATATGATGCACGAGTTAAGAAAAACTCTCCCTGGTGACCATGTGGCTTAATTTTGCCTGGGCTATGGTTGATCATTCCAAGTTCATATTGGTCTGATCTGTCAGTCAGACATGCTGTAAGACCCTAATATTGTGATGTCATTTTGATCTTCTTCAAAGATGAAGGACAAGAACCAATCATGCCAGCTAAGTTTTTCAGATAGTTTTCTTGTTGAGTGACTCTGGTATGTCAATATAATATAACTATATTTCAATGAAATATATTCCATTGGTGAAGAAACTACATGAGCATAAATTTCTGAATTTACTTATCAAAGTTATGATATTTCTCTTCTCTTACTCATGAATTTCTAATGAAAAGGAATAATTGGTCCTCCTTTGCTCAATGCTTTGTAATATGGTTTCCATTTCCATGTCTCTGCTTGAATAATAATCACATCATTTGGAAATTAATTCAGTGGTCTTTTCTCAGTTATTTTCCTTTTGATCTTGGAAGATTCTAGTTTGATCACTTTAAGTAGAGTTATGCATTATACCTGAACTTTTCATAGAATCTAAACTCAAAAGGCAGAGGAGCTAAAGCATGGTCGTTGTAGAAAGAGCATGTGAGGTTGTGTTTTGGTTTTTGCTTTTCAATTAGAGAGACATGGTCACGTTTATAAACAGTATGAAATGAGTAAATAGAAAGGAACATATTTAAAATTATGATAAGCCAAAGATAGCAGCGGGGAAACAAGTTATTGGGGAGCACTTGAAAGAATGTTTTCTTTGAGCTGATGAAAAGTTTAGCCTTAGTTAAGATTAAAGCTAGTTCATTATTTGAAATGGAGTGAAAGAGGAGGCAATTGGAAAGGCATAGGAGTGATGCAAGATGTGGAAAAAGGGAGAAAAAGAGCTTCTTGTTTAATTATTTTGTAAAAATGAGATAAATATCTCAGCTGAGAGGGCTGGGGGGTGGGAAGGTAAACTACAGTATGAATAAAAATGCTTAAAAGAGCAATTGTCAGGAATATGATAGTGAGTTCATAAGTCAGATACAGTAGCATTTCCCATTAGAGTAAGTGCCCAGTTGAAATGGTGAATTGTCAATGATTTTATGCTTTTCTTTGTTTTTGTTCAACTTATTGCATACATTAGTGAGAGTAGTATATGACAGCAATTATTCAAGGCTGAATAAAAATAGTGAAATAATAATAATAGAGGATTCCAGAAAAGAGTACAGTAGCTACAGTGAATAAATCACATTCTAGTCACAAAGAATAAATATTGAAAAGGTAGACATTCCAGTCTCCCTAGGACTTCATATTCT
Source organism: Macrotis lagotis (assembly GCF_037893015.1). Lineage (NCBI taxonomy): Eukaryota > Metazoa > Chordata > Mammalia > Peramelemorphia > Peramelidae > Macrotis > Macrotis lagotis. Next base: position 923,613,017 of record NC_133658.1, on the reverse strand, counting down.
TTTAGATAAATAACTATCTAGAAGGTAGTAGAGAACATAATTGCTAATTCATGAAAAAATGAGAAGCAGAAGTTGGATAGATTGAAAGATAAATTGATAACATCAAGATACACAAATACATGAAAACATACATTTATATACATGTTCATGCATGTATTATATAAAAATTATTGTAGTATTTGAAATATTTATATTATAACATACATTTCAAAATATTAGGATGAAAATTTATAGAAGGGCTATTTCTATATAAGTAGAGAGATGAATTCATATATCAATCAATTCTTCAAAATCCTATCTAAATGTATTCAGTGGTTCAAAAGGAAAACTCAAGTTCATCTACAACCAGCCATTTTAAGTTACCTATCTATATATCAAATTTAACACATATATAACAGGAGAAATCTATTTTCTTTTTTTCACTGGAAAATACAGAATTTGTGTGTGTGTGTGTGTGTGTGTGTGTGTGTGTGTGTGTGTGTGTGTGTTGGGATGAATGAGCAGTTTCCTGAGTGAGAATAAGAAGTCCTGCTGAGCATGGAGTAGATGGATTCTAGATAGTTGGCCAGTGTGGAATTCACTGATACTGATATACTGATAAATGATGCTACCAGTAACAATATAGCTTGATATCTCTCATGCAGTAAAAATGATGAAATATTATACCATAAATCACAGATGTTTTAAATATTATCTTAAAATCAGGTTGTTAGCTTTTACAAATGAGATTGTTGTCTATTAGGAAAATGAAACATGGATCATAACATCATTATTGGTATAAAATGTACCAGAATTCATGAAATAAGTTCAACAAATAAGGAGATTTTCCTTTCAGAGAGACCTATAGGTGAGTTAGTTTAATTGATTTTGTCATGCATTTAAAGGTAACTTAATTCAATGCCCAAAATGCATGAAGGTTGCTTTGAATATTTTCCACACATTTCTAGTAAGCCATCCATTGGTATTGTCTAATTTTTAAAAGTTTTAATTTCCATGACTAAGAGCCTTATCAAAAACCTTCTTCAGGGCACATAAGACATCTTTATTTCTGAGACTGTAGATGATCGGGTTGAGCATGGGAGCAAGAATGGTATATGACATGGCTAAGATCTTATCCTGACCAGGAGTGTGAGAGGACTTTGGTCTCAGGTAAGTAAAGATACATGAACCATAGTATATGGCAACGACAGTCAAGTGGGAGGAACAAGTGGAGAAAGCTTTTTTCTGGGCCTCCTTAGATTTCATATGAAGCACGATACGGAGAATCTGACCATATGAGATAAGGATGATGGAAAAAGGAATTAGGAAGAAGAATACAGCACTCACATAGACTTTTTCTTCATATTGTGATGTATCAACACAAGAGAGTCTCCACAAGGCTGGGATTTCACAGAAAAAGTGGTCAATGGTTCGTATGCCACAATATGGGAGAAGCAGCACATAAGTTGAATGAACTATAGAGTTGATGGTTCCCCCAATCCAGCAGATAGCAGCCAAAATGACACTGATTCGATGGTTCATGAGGATGGGATATCGCAGGGGGTGGCAGATGGCTACATAGCGATCATAGGACATGGCTGTGAGAATAAGGCACTCAACACCCAAGAAGATGACATAGAGGAAGAGCTGCAACCCACAACCTGCAAATGTGATGGATTTTCTTCCAGATAGGTAGTTAAAGGCCATCATGGGAACAACATTGGAGCTGTTCATGATATCAGTGAAGGAGAGATGCTGGAGAAGCATGTACATTGGAGTGTGGAGCCGGGAATCAAGGTGAATAAGAAGAATCAAAACTGTGTTCCCCATAATTGCCAAGACAAACATGATGAGAATCAATAATAAGAGTAGCAATCCATACTGATTTGGATCCAATATTCCTAATAGAATGAAGTCACTCTCAAAAGTCTGATTCTTTTCCCCCCTCATCCGTATTTTTCTCTTTTTCATCTGTAGTCCAAAAGACAAGTTTCCAAAGGATAGATTAGATGAAATCAAAATCCAGGACTGAGTCTATGGTTATAAAATAATGACTGTCTACAGAAGTTACTGCATTGATTTAAATTAATAAATTGAAATTCAATGAAATCAATTGAATTAGTTACTTGAATTAATAAAGGACCAGGATGATCAATTCATTTAAGGAATTGTGGAAAAATCAGTGGCTCATCTGTGTAGTTCTCCATTCCTGCTCCTGTCCTATTTGAGTGGTTAGCATTAGAGACAAACAGGAAGCTGATTCAGCCTCTCGGTGCCTAGTGTTTCCTCTTACTTAAGAGTATGGAACATTTTTTAATGCAATGAAGAGATCATATGCTAATGGCACTTACGGAAGAAATGTTTGTTTGTAAAATATGAGAGCATACTAGTAGCAAAAATTCCCTGGACCAGCCAAGAGTTGTTTTGTTCATATCAACATCACAACTCTCATGATCACCATCATAATTATCTTTTAAAATTAATTTTATTTATAATTTATAGATTAAAATGAACATATACATAAAAGAGTATAATAAAAATACTCAGTCCTTCTTAAAACACTATTCCTACTTCTATTAATGATAGTTTTTCTTTCTTTTCACTTCATCATTCATCATTTCTTTCAAGACATTCTATGCCTTTGTAAGATCATTGATCTTAGTATTTTTTTTAAGTTCAATAATATTCCATCACAACCAAACACCATAACTTGTTCAGTCATTCCCCAGTCGATGGGAATCTGTGAAATTGCCAGATTTTTGCTAACACAAAAAGCTGCAAAAATCCTATTCATATTTAAACTTATAGTTATTATTGAATTCCCCTATACTTTATTCACTATTTTCTCTCACCCCCTTCCTGTTACCTTGTATTTCCTAACATTATGAATATCACCTATCTCCCAATAGCCCATATGAATACACACATCACTTCTGTAGTTTTACCCTCCAAGATCCTAATCTATATAGTTCTCTGAAAGTCCTTCCCTATACCTTGCTTAGTTTTCTTACCTCTCTACATGTTAAGAAGATTCTTACACATTTTCAGTTGTACACATTGTTTATTATTCACTATACATGAGAGTAAATTTCCATCATTCCAATCCTTCATCCCCACCATCTTCTCCAGTAGCTATTTTCATTTCTCATTTAATAATTAATTGCTCCCTTTAATATTTTTGACTCAAATTTCTTTAGAATCTCCCCATCATGCCCAACTTAGTCTATCATTCAAACTATCTTAAAGGTTTAATTTTTCAACATTTTACAACATTAATTTATAAATATATATAATATGTGTGTGTTTGTGTGCATGTATATAAATATATGATGGTATGATGATGATGTGACATGTTTTTTTAGTTTTTGCAAGGCAATGGGGTTAAGTGGCTTGCCCAAGGCTACACAGCTAGGTAATTATTAAGTGTTAAAGTGTCTGAGGCCAGATTTGAACTCAGGTACTCCTGACTCCAGGGCCGGTGCTCTGTCTACTGCACCACCTAGTCGCCAATGATGTGATATTTCTTATTTGTTCTTGAAGAATGTGATATCAGGGAGATGATAAGACAAGCAAGTGAATTGGATTTAATTGAGGGCCTATGCATGTATTCTAAAATTTATCCTCAAGCTAAAGTCAAGTTCACTGTCTTTTAAGCTACAGATTCTTTTGCCTTCCATTGTTTTTGAAAATTTGTCCAATATTAGCCTTCCTCCAATCCTCTGGTACTTATCCAATTCACCACAATATATCTAATGTCACTGTCATGCACTCAACAAACAGATCTGCCAATTTTTTTAGTAGCCAAGCATATAAGTCATTAGATAGACTAAAAAGCAGAGTGGAAATACAGTCTCAAATACTGGCTTTGTGATTTTCTAGATATGTGACATTGATGAAATCACTTTAATCACTCTGGACTTATTTTCTCCACTACAAATTGGGAAAAATTATACCTCACAGTATTGTGATGAGCCAATTCTTAAAGAACCCTTTATATATTTAGCTACAGTGGTTTTTATTCATTGAGTTATTCAGTCAAGTTAGACTCTTAGTGACTCTATGTACCATAAGAAACCAGACACTTCTATTTTCTATTATCTCCTAAAGTTTGCCCAAGCTCATGTTGATTTTTTCCATTACACTTTCTGTCCTCACTCTCCATTTCCCCCTTTTTCCTTTTGCCTTTCTTAACATCAAGGATTTTTTCATTGAGTCCCATCTTCTCATTATATAGCCAAAGTAGTTAAGCTTCAACTTCAGTATTGAATGAGTTACTCAAATTTAAGTTCTTTAAGTTTTAACTGATTCAATCTGCTTGTTATTATAGAGTCTTAAAAATCTCTACCACCATAATTTCTGAAGTGGTCAGTTGGGCAGCATTCAGTTTTACCTATAGAACAACTTTCCTAGACATTCAATGTTGCTGCAAAAACTATAGCTTTGATCATACAGAACTTTTTCTGCTCTTGAAGAAACAGCAAATCATTGTTTTCTGTGCCAAAAAAATGGATATTAAAATGATATCAAACTCAACTTATTACTATTTGAGTCATCTTAATTGAATTCATGAAAAGGTATCTCTTACTATACTTTCTCCTCTTTAACTCTCACAATTAAAGTCTGCTATTCATTTTTTATGACATTTTTTCCAGCAGGAAAGTCATTATCCTTGGCAGGAATAATGAAGGTCAAATATCACCTGATCACATCTCATATCTCTCCATTGTTAGTGATGATCAGCTCAACCATGGCTTCCCCTTTTGTTTCCTCTTTCTCTTTTACCCAGTAGAAACTAAAAGAAAACTATTAATTATTTTTCTCACATGCATCACCTTATTGTTGCATTTAGAAACATAATAAATTCAATATTCTAACTTATGCAAATTCCATAAAATTCCTTGGAAAGTGTTTTTCAATAAATACCACTGAGATGAAAAAAATAAGAATACTAATTGTACCTGCTTCTACTTCTTTGTTAATGTTGAACAAAACTGTAAAGTCAATAAATTTGCTTTCAGGGTATTTAGCCTCCTAATGCAAAGCTGGATTTTTCCCACACATGATGCTGCTTTTTTGAAATGCTTCTATGATACCATCTTATCATGCAAATGGATACTTAGGATACATACTTCTATTATCTCTTATAAAAATCTGCTTTCAGGGGAGAAGCTCTATGTCATTCATTAATGGAACTGAATTGGAAGAAGTTATGAGATGGGAAAGAATGGATTTTACTGGAAGAATCAACTTGCATGTTAGATTTTCTGGAACATATTATTCTGAGAGATATAGAAATGAATTTAATTTTTCTAAAATGGACAAAGTATCTTAGAAGAAGAATGTGGAAAAATATGGAAGAGAAGAAAGTATATTTTTTGGGGGGTTTTTTTTGTAAGGCAAATGGGGTTAAGTGGATTGCCCAAGACCACACAGCTAGGTAATTATTAAGTGTCTGAGACCGGATTTGAACCCAGGTATTCCTGACTCCAAGGCAGGTGCTTTATCCACTATGCCACCTAGCCGCCCCTGAAAGTATATTTTTGAGACAGGAAGAAGTGGATTGAAATCCATTATCAATTCTATAATAGCTCTGTGACTCTAGGGAATAAAAAAGCAAAAAAATTTGAAAAAGCATCTTACACTGCTACAAATCGGTTGTAAATTTAAGTTGTAATTTCAAGTGAAATTAGTAAAATTGAGGCACTTTAACAGCCAACTTCTCATAACTATATTGTGATAGAATATGAATTTCCTTTAGAGAATACTAGGCTTGATATCGGTGACCTTGAGCCCTAGTTAAAAATTAAGATTTCCCCCTAATGTTAATTACATATATAGGAGGACAATGAGCAGGACTTAAGGAGACAGTCTTCCCAGGAAGATAGAGCCACTATTCAAATAGCCATTGCTCATAGATGGTAATTTTGCAGATCAGTTTTGGGTAAGATGATCTGCAATTTCTATGGTTAGTTCCCTAAGGAGCTTAATAATTTTCTTGATTCTTTGCATTTCTCAAAAGACAAATTTCTTTCCCATTTCTATGTGTCTTTCTTGTATGATCTCTTTATGTAGGCTTATTGATAAATCTTAGAGAATAAAACTTCATATCTATTCTATATATATATATATGTTATGCTATTTTAACCCTATATTCTTAAGAATCTTATAATTTTAGGGTTCACAGGCATTAGAATCACCTGTACCTATGTTTCTTCCAGTTCTAAATCTATGATCCTATCTTGTTAAAATTAATCAGATAATCCATCCCAATAAATGCAACTATAAATTGAACTTAGCAAACAGAATAGGAGAAGTGTTATCTTCTTTACTTTAACAGAAATTAGTCAGGTAATATCAGTTGTCTCAGTATTGGTACCTGGGCTAAAAAGAAGAATGTCAGCTGCTACTAAGCCTTTCATATTTACCAGATGAAATAGAATATATCTTCATGCATGGGCAAAGCATTCCTCCACCCTGGTCCCTGTTCAGTCAACTCATTGAAAGGAAAAAGAAAAAAAATTAATCAAATTGCTCCAGGGCAATTTCTGACTAAAATTTCTGACTAAAGGATCATGCATTTTGCTGTTTGCTGACCTAGATGTTAATAGAAGGTATTATCTAAATGACAACGTATTTCCCCTTCTTTCATTTTGTGACCCATGCACCCTTCTGTGCACTTATCTCTGATTTGTCTAGCAGTGAGAATCTAACTGGTGCAAGCATATAAACCATGTAAAATACTACTTTCCCAGGCTCTATGAAGTTTCTCCCAACTCCTAAATTTCTGTGGATTATAAAAATTCAAGGTAGAATTTGCTACTGTTGCATAACAATTTTAGGTAAAGCATTTTGGTGTAAAAAAATGTCAAAAAAAGGAGTACTTTGGAATAATGGAAAGGGCTGACTTGAATTAGTGAGTTTCCTGGTAGGAAAGTAATTTAAAAAGAGACTAAATAATTACATATCCTCGTCCTATATTGGATACAGTTGGACAAACTGACCTCAAAAGTCTCTGTCAGCTCTTGAACTCAGGATTCCAGAATAACTAAGGAAAACCATTCAACCATCAAGGAAACTGATTTGCTTATTAGATTGAATTCCCAATCATGTTTTTTTGCATTCCAAACCATTTTGCACACTAGCTTCATGTGAATACTGCTTATAAAAAGTGTCTTCTCATTAAAAGGTAACAGTGCAATGAGAAGAGTACCGGATTTGGAGTTTGAGATTCTCAGTTCTAATTCTCCAGCTAATTACTACTTCCATGACCATCAACAGTTCAATTTACTTTGTATTTCCTCAGTTTTCTTATTTATAAATATAAAGAGTAAAAGGGGGGGGAGGAAATAGGTGATTTCTAAAATACACTCCAATTCTAAAGTTATTATCCTAGGTTTTTGTAGGAAGCAATATTGTCTATTTGAGAATCGTGAATGAGCTTGTTGAATGAACTTGAACCTAGGATAATCTTGTGATTCTAGACTATTCTCTTAACCTCTTTGAGTTTTATAGGATTCATTGATAAAAACAGCAACTACTCCACATTTGTGGTGAAGATCATGAGAAATAAGGATTCAAAGAGTCAGAAAACAAACTATTGTTTAAAAGCGATTGCAATGTACTTGGTGCTGTATGTATTAAAAATTATAGAGCACTATAAAAATATAATGTACTATTGGTCCTATGGTTATTCTTGCCCTGTGATCAGATTATTTTGAAGAAGCTGAACAGAGCCAGAAATTAACTGAACCAGTATCCTAACCACAGGTCTACCTTACCTGTAGTTCCATTAACAATCTGAAAAATGCTCAGTCACTTGATATTAACTAAAGTATGAAAACACTGAAACAATTTTAAACATTCATGGTTCCAACCTGTTTTTTTAGTAACTTACTTGCCTGATAATTTTGGCAAAATGGTTTGATTGAAGAATAATTTGAGAATGAAGAACATGAATGATGGTGCTTGCTCTTTCCCACTTTTAAATAAAACTATAAAGTCCAAGGATGCATGAGAAATAAGTAACTGCTGTTGGAACTGAAGCATATTTGTTCCTCTGAAGCAGAGCTAATGCCTCCTTTGAGATTTATTATGGTCTTCAGAGAACCATTTGCACAGGTAAAACCTTCTGGCTTTACAGAGTAATTGAATGTTTTGTGTAAGCCCACAAATGTTTTACCAATTAGTTTTGGAACTAAAGGAACTCAGAATGCAAGGAGACTGGATAGTTCATTCCATTTAATAATAGCAATTATAAAAGACTTAAAAATTACAACTATGATTTTATTTCATTCTCACAACCACTGTGTTTTGTTTTTTGTTTTCAGTTGTTTAAGTTGAGTTTGACTTCTTTGTGACCCAATTTGAGATTTTCTTGGCAAGATCACTGGAAGGATTTGCCATTTTTTCCCGCCAGTTCATTTGCTTGCTATGAAACTTAAGGGTCACATAGCTAGTAAGTGTCTTGAGGCCAGATTTTATTTCATAAAGATGAGTCTTCCTGATTTCTAGATTGTTCTCTCCACTATATTATTTAGATAAAAATACTTATAGTGATCAGTGTTAAACAAAGCACTGTGCCTGCAGTACAGATTTTGAGCTTCACACCAAATCTACAGTAAACACTGCAAAATTCACTTTCTTTTGGGGATAAATGAGGAATTCCAAGGACAGTGTCAATTGTGTGATTGACAGATATTGTGATTAAAGGATTACATAAATGAATGAATTTTTTTTTCTTTTTAAATAAATTTATTCATAAGGGCAAAGTTATAATTAAAGAGGAAAATAAAGATCAGGGACAGGGAAGAACCTCAATGTTTATCATCACTCTGTTTAATGGTGGATTTTTAAAATTCTTTTTCAAAGGTGATTTTACTGACAAGATTCCATAAGAAAGTTCAATGATTTTTCCCAATCCAGTTGGAAACCCTCTATGTCCAAGACTATCCTATTCCTTGGACTAAAATTTTGGGCAGTTTCTCCATAGTATTTGGTTAATTATGACTTTTACAAGACAGAAGCATTTCTCAGGATGAATTGAAATTATGGATTTCAATTAAAATTGATGTAGATTAGTGTTTGCTATCTGCCAAGTAATCAGTTCGGCACTGAATGCACAAATAGAAACTGAAACAGAACCTTCCCTGGAGGAATTTACATAATAGCAGGTGGAGGTAGAAAATTGTGCCCTGTAATAAACTTCAAAGAATATGCCAATTGATGCAAAGGGATTTTTGGAGGGGGAGCATGTGAACAATTGATAGCCTCAGAGAATGTCTCATCTAAGATGGAATCCCAGGGTTATGGCTTAAAGAAATAGAAGTTATCTCACAGGCAGTATTGAGGAGAACATGCATCCCAGATCAAGCTTAAGAAATAAAAAAGTTCTTCCCAGGATTATTGTTATAATATTTCACACTACTATTTGCTTTGGTTCAAGATTAGCTGTTCAGTCATTTTCCCACTTGTGTCTAATTTATTAAATTCCACTTGAGTTTTTCCTGGCAAAGAAGATGAAATGGTTTGCTATTTTTCTTCTACAGTTTATTTTATTGATAAGGAAACATCAAACCCGGTTTGATGAAAATGATGGGGTGATACAGAAGCTCCTAAATGGCAAATGAGAACTCCACAGGATTCACAAGCAGGATAGTTTATCTATTTCTAAGAAGACCATATATTTTTAATACCCTTAAAGGAAGATGAAAGTGAAGCTTTGAGAGAGGTATGATTCTTAACTAAGTAAGATGAAATTAGTTTTATGCAAATAGTAACAATCCAAAGTGTTTTTATGAAAACTTGAAGGCTATTTATGAGCAAAAAAGAGATGGTGAATCTCTACTGATAGTGCTGATAGAGCTACATTGGTTAGAGATAGAGACTTGATCCTAAAGAGATGGGCTGAACATTTCCATAGCATTCTGAGCAAACCATCACCAATCAATAGAGACGCTACTGACTCGTTACCTCAAATTAAAGCCAATCCATCCCTAGTTGAACTTCCAGTTGAAGAAGAGGTTTTGAATGCCATTTTACTCTTTTGATGTACCAAAGCACCTGGTGTTGGGTCTATCCCAGCTGAGATTTACAAGATAGGAGGGTCCAATGCTCATCTGAAAGTAAATTGAAATTTTTCAGGTTAAATAACATGAGAAGTTTATACCCCAGGAGTTTACAGATGCCACCCTTGTCCATCTCTATAAATGAAAGGGGAATAGATAGTCCTGTGAAAAGCACAGGGGGTGCTTCCCTCTTTATCACTGTAGGCCAGATTCTTGCCAGACTCTTCCTTAATAGGTTGATCCTTCACCTGGAAGATGGTCACCTATCTGAGGGCCAGTGTGGTTTCAGAAAGGGTTGAGGAATATTCAATATGCTGTTTACTGCCCAACAACTCTAGGAAAAATCTAAGGACATACACCTTTCCAGATCTAGTTCAGTGTCTGGGAGACTCTGAACGAATGTGTGAGAGAGAAAATGCATTACTACCAAAATGAAATTCAACAAAGTCATTGTTCTGATCTTATTCTTTTATACCTGTGAAAACTTGAAAGTCTACTCGTGCTATGCCAGAAAACTGAACCACTTCCATTTTAATTGTCTCAGGAAGATTCTGAAGATCACTTGGCAGGAAAAGATACAGATTCTGAGGTCCTTTCTCATAATAAACTGCCAAACATTGATACAGAGAGTATAATCACAATGGACTGGCCACAGTGTTCAAATGTCCAATAAACACTTGCCAAAATGACTATTTGATGGTGAACTCAAATGGGGGAATAGGTAAGAAAAAGTGATAAAAGGACAGTCTTTGGGTCTCCCTTAAAAAATTTTGGAATTGATTGTACAGCATTGGGATAGTTTTACAGGACTGCCCAGCTTCATGTGCCCTCATCAGAGAGGGTACTAGCCTCTATGAGCTAAGCAGAATTGAAGTAATTCAAAGGAAACACAAATGCAGAAGTTTAGTGAATTTACCAAAGCATTCACATAGTCTAATTGTCCCCAATCTGTGGTTGAGCATTTCAAGTTCATATTGGTTTGACCTATTATAGCCATACATGCTGTCAGACTTTAATATTGTGATGAGGGCAGCTAAGTTGTGCCCTAGATGGAGCACTGGCCTTGGAGTCAGGAGGAGGGAGTTTAAATTCATCCTCAGATACCTGCTTTTTACTAGCTCTGTGGTACTGGGTAAGTCATTTAACCCTGATTGCCTCACATTAAGGTCCATCTCATATCCAGCCACTGGACCCAGCTGGTTTTTGAAGAGAATGTGAGTCTAGTGACATTGCACAACCTACTCTCAGTCGAATCCAATTCACATACTTGTCAGGGCATCAACCCCCTAATGTCACTGTCTTCTTTGAAAATGAAGGACAAACATTATTAATATTATGATATCACTTTGGTCTTCTTTATTGATGGACAAGAACCAACCATGTCAGTAAAATATATCTGACTATGTCAATATAATATAACTACATCTCAATGAATTATATTCTATTGGTAAAAGAAACAATATGTTCATTCATTTCTTTTTTTTTTTAGGGTTTTTCAAGGCAAATGGGGTTAAGTGGCTTGCCCAAGGCCACACAGCTAGGTAATTATTAAGTGTCTGAGACCAGATTTGAACCCAGATACTCCTGACTCCAAGGCTGGTGCTTTATCCACTACGCCACCTAGCTGCCCCTATGTTCATTAATTTCTGAAGTCATTTAGCAAAACTATAATATTTTTCTTTTCTTCCTCATGATGTTTCTAATAAAAAGAAATGAAACTTCATCTCCATTTCTCAATGCTTTGTTATCTGTTTGCCATCTCTTTACCTCTTTTGAACTATTCCTTTTATAGTAATCATATCATTTGAAAATTTATCCAATGACTTTTTCTCAGGAATTTTCCTATTGATCTTCAAAGATTCCCTTGATCATTTTTCTTCTAAAATTTTTCTTCTTCGTCTTTTTGAAAGAGTACTCTCATTGCCTCCTATATCATTTGTACATTTGTAACTAAGTATTTTTTCTTTCCCAAATAAAATACATTTAATGTGACAGCATAGCAAAAACGAAGTAATGAGAAACATTTCTCTCAAGCAAAAAACTAAGTTCTTTTTCTTATACTTCTTCCTACAAGTCAATGAGTATTAAACTAGAGATAACTATGAAATTTATATTTCTAGCTTGTTCTGGCAAATACACTTCACTAAGGTCTAATTCACTCCAATAAAATGCATACTACTAAGCCATTCAACTGTAAGGGTGATTTATTTAAGGCTTGTCAGGAGGATATAAAAAAAGTTAATTGATTCAGCTGAGTAATGCTCTCTTTTCTCTGAGTCTCCTATTGTAGGATTACTCCAATTACCTCCTACCTTTGCAGTCTTCTTACACTTTTTTCCCCCAACACAAAGTTGTCCCACTTAAATCCAATTTACTTGCAGTCAAGACATATAGTTCTGGAAAATCAAACTTTGATAAAGTCCACTGGAATTCAAATGGAGCTACTGACTATGCCTTTATTTTTTTTTTTGTTTATTTGTTTGCTTTTCAAGGCAGAAGGGTCAAGTGATTTGCCCAAGGTCACACAACTAGGTAATTATTAAGTGTCTCAGAATTCGAACTCAAGTCCTCAAGTCCAGGGCTGGTGCTCTATAACACTGCACCACCTAACTTCCCTGAATATGACTTTAAAGAAAATCATTCTACCTCTCACTGATTGACCAGTAATAGATTCTAGGCCAAGTCATACATGGATTTTTAGGATTTTGATAGTTCAACCTTGCAAAGTTGAGTATAACTCTAAATGAAAAAAGTGTATGTTAGATTAGCTGAGAGACTTTCAGGTATTTATAACAATATAATTAGACTAGATGGAAACTTAAATATTTAAGATTCATAAAAAAATAAAAGAAAAATAAGGAAATAAGTAAAGACATTAGGAGGCTGATAAAGATGAAGCAATTTATTTATGCCTTGTGAAAATGGTATTAGCATTATTCATTAATAATATCATTATTACATAGAATTTTTATAAGAGCTCAAAGGAACTGGAAAAATAAACTATTTAGTCCAAATAATTCCATTTTTAATGTTAATTATTTTAATTTTTTTCCAACAACATGCAAAGATATTTTGTAAGTTTTTGAGTTCAATATTTTTCTACCAAACTCCTATCCTGTTGAAGTGCCACCCAAGGAAGTTAGGGTGAAAGGTCAGCTGACTAATGTCTGGGCTTATGTGACCCTCAGGTAAAAGGCTTTCCAGGGAACTCTGTAGTGATAACACAACTGTGTCAACATATGACCTCACTTGTGTCATAGCCTTGTACCCAAACTTCTTGGTTGTAACTTCTAGCTTACATTCTGCTAGGTTACATACTAGGCAAGTTTGAGAAACATCATTTAATTGTTTTATCTTGTATGCTAATGTTGTGACTTTCTGCCATAAAAATCTGTCTGATACTGTGAATAAATGGCTCTGCTAGTTGTCCTGCTAGCAATCCCACCTGTGAGTAACCATTTCATTTCTCTCTAGAGCTGAAGTAATCCCCCTGCTGGTCAGGAGGTTCAAACATTTGGGGCTCTCATATGAGGCAAGTCCTGGGACTTGAAGCCATACAGAGATTGAGATAGTCTTCCTGGAGAACAAATCCCCCCCTGGTAAGACCATCATGATTCCTGGGATGATAGGGGTGAAAAGAAGGCTTGATTAAAAGCTGATCAATGGCATGGCTTTGAGTTTCATTTTCTAATTGAGTGCAGCAGGTACAGTGGGGAAGGAATTATCTAAAGAAATAAAGAAGCCAGGGAAGGACATAAATATTTTAAAGAAACTGATTAAAGAGAAGGGCTTAGACATTATCAAAAAACAGATAGATAAGTTTCTTACAGTCCATTTATGAATGTTTTCCACAATTCCCAAGGAAAGGAGATTTGAGATTAGAAGGTTCTTTAAGTCTACATGACTGGAGAACAGTGTGTGAAATGATAAATGAATATTAATTTGATAAAATACTGTTGACTTTTCTCTCTTCTCCCCTTCTTCACCGTGATTCTGCCAGAATGAAGTCCCCCCTCCTTCTCCCTCTCCATGGCTTGTCTTCCTGCTGTTTTGGATCCTATCTCATGACCTTAAAGTTAGCAGAAAGAGGATTTTAGAAAAAAGGACTAGTTAAAGATAGATAATTACTTCATGAAGACTTGGATAAACAAGTGTTAAAAAGGAAATTTATTTGGAATTATAAGAATCAGGAAAGAAACAGTGTATATTTCTTGATTTAAAGAAATCATAAAAAGAAATGCTATTTTAATTTGGGAAAGTTTTGGAGAAGTAAATTTCAGAAAGACAAGAGAATTAGGTAAAATTCCATAAGTATATAATTTGATTACATTCAAATGCCCAAAATAGGGAAACTAAGTAGTTAATCTTTTACCAGAATTATATGGTAACATTATAGTATCAGGAGTTTATCAGTATAGATTCTGTTAATGTTAGTTATTATAGAAAATTAAAGGCAAGTGAAGATTTAAGTACAGAAGATCCCTCCCCTCCCCAGAAAAGATTTAGGATTGTCCCATTAATAAAGAGTTATTTGGTTTACTCTAGGTGAACAAAAGGACAGGGCATATTCCAAATAGGCTGAAGAGTTTTTGTGTGACTGACTTCTCAAAAGTTATGCCTGTGTTAAATATTAATATGTTTGTATAGAAAAATGTTTTGTGATATATGGAATGTTCTCTGGATTTTGTCTAATGTGAGAGCAAGATGGGCTTTTCCCTGCAGTTTAGGGGCCTTTCTGGTTTGAAGGACTCTGAATCTGTTTAGTGTTTTATATGTGTTTGTTTTAAACAGGCAGAGGGAAGCTCTTAGCATTCCCTGCATGGTTAGGCCTGCGGTCATGTCTTAGTGTTCTGATTAGTCAACCCTCTTTCCTTTCGCTCTTTTCAAAATTAAATCTTTTTCTTTTTTCCAAAAACTCATGATTCTGTGCCACAGGAGATCTTCCTGAAAATCATGCTGTTTTTTTTTTTGGGGGGGTGAAGAAGGGATTCTCATATTTTTCTATTGTTTCTTTTCTGGTCTGATTGACTAACAGGGTTTTACTTACTTATTCACAAAATGTACTTATAAGGGACCTAGAAGAAATTGAAATTGTCCCTAAAATTATTTTTTCTTGATTTGTCTTAATAAAAGAGTTAATGGGGTGAGCAGAGAGGGGCCTCCTTCAGCTCCTCCCGGCCCCCGAGGGTTCCGGAGCCGCCGCCCAGCCCACCTCGGGAACCAATCCCAGAAATGGGCCGGCGGGGGGTCGCGCTGCGGCCCAGAGGCGGGGGAGCTCCGGGGGGGCCGGAGGGGGCCCGAAGGGTGCGAGCGCAGCAGGGAGCCGCGAGTGTAGACAGGCCCTCCCCCCAGTGCGGACTCCACCCCCCAGGGTGCCTCTTCCTCCTCTGAAGGTGGTGTGCGAGCTCGTGGCCCCCCGAGGAGGCAGCCCTGCTCCAAGGGTGGGCCCCCGGGCTGGAGATGAGGTGGGGCAAGGCCAAGGAGCCCCCTCCCCACGAGAGCCCCCCTCCCCGGGCTGCCACAGATGGGCCCCCTTGGGAGGCTCCTCCTGGCCCCTTCCCGCAGGAGATTGATGAAACCGCAGTGAGGCCGCAACAAAAGATGGCTGAGGAGGGGGCCCGCCGGCACCGCCTCCCTGGGCCCCCGCTGACCTTGAGCTCAGCTCAGGGGGATGGTGCCCCGGAGGAGGAGGCCGCTGGGAAAGCCGAAAAGACAGAGGAGAACAAAGAAGAGGAGGACAGCGATGAGCCAGGGGCCTGCGAGGAGATGTTCAAGCCCCACTTGGACAGCAAGCCTTATGGCCCCACATCCGTGGGCCTGGATTCCTCTTTGCCTGGAATGGAGCATGTCTGTGGAATCCCAGAGCATGCTGACGGCCTGAGACTGGAGGTTACGGAGGGTGGGGAGCCCTATGGCCTCTACAACCTTGACGTGTTTCAATATGAGCTGTATAACCCCAAGGTCTTGTATGGCGTGGTGCCCCTGATCTAGGCTCACAGAGTCCGCTGAGGCTTTGGCATCTTCTGGCTCAGTGCAGCCCAGACCTGGGTGGACATTTCCTCTAATACAGCAGGAAAGACACTGTTTGGGAAGATGCTGGATTACCTTCAAAGTGGTGGGGAGACACCCCAGACTGATGTGCGCTGCATGTCTGGAAGCGGCATCATTGACGTGTTCCTGCTCCTTGGGCCCACAGTCTCTGACGTGTTCCATCAGTATGTGAGTCTCACAGGGACCCAGGCCCTTCCCCCACTCTTCTCCCTTGGCTACCACCGGAGCCGCTGGAATTATCGAGATGAGGCCCACGTGATTGAAGTCCACCAGGCCTTTGATAGCCAGGACCTCCCTTGTGACGTCATCTGGCTGGACTTTGAATATGTGGATTGGAAACTCTACTTCACCTGGGACTCAAGCCGGTTTCCCCAGCCCTTGGCCATGTTGGGGCATCTGGCTGGCAAAAGACGTAAACTGGTGACCCTTGTGGACCCCCACATCAAGGTGGACACGGGATACCGGGTGCACGAAGAATTACGGGCACAGGGACTGTATGTTAAGAGCCGAGATGGTTCCTACTACGAGGGATGGTGCTGGCCAGGTCAGCAGGGAAGGCCAGGCTGTGCCAGGCTGAGCTGAGGTTTTGGGGAGGCTAAAGGTCATAGGTATGTCACCAGCCCTTAGCCCCAGGCCTGCCCCTGGTTTTGGACATTCTCCAGGCTCTGCTGGCTATCCTGACTTCACAAACAGCAAAATGAGAGACTGGTGGGCAAACATGTTCAGCTTCGACGAGTACGAGGGTTCTGCCTCCGATGTCTACATTTGGAAGGATAGGAATGAGCCATCAGTGTTCAAAGGCCCCGAGGTCACCATGCTCAAGGACGCCCGGTACCATGGTGGCTGGGAGCACCGGGACATCCACAACATCTATGGCTTCTATGTGGACATGGCCACGGCCGAGGGGCTCATCCAGCGCTCCGGAGGGGTGCAAAGCCCATTTGTGCTCTCTAGGGCCTTCTCTGCTGGCTCTCAGTGCTTTGGAGCTGTCTGGACTGGGGACAATGCTGCAGAGTGGGACCATCTGAAAATCAGCATCCCCATGTGCCTCAGCTTAGGGCTGGTGGGCCTTTCCTTCTATGGGGCTGATGTGGGTGGCTTCTTCAAGAACCCTGAGCCAGAGCTGCTTCTGCGCTGGTACCAGACGGGCGCCTAACAGCCGTTATATGAAGCACACACACCTATGGACACAGGACGGCGAGAACCCTGCCTGCTTCCCCCCAGTATCTGGGGCCCATCCGAGACGCCTTGCGGCAGCGCTATGCCCTACTCCCTTTCTGGTACACCCTTTTCTATCGTGCTCACCGTGATGGACATCCCATCATGAGACCTCTGTAGGTGCAGTACCCCAAGGATGTAGCCACCTTTAGCCAGGATGATCAGTACATGCTGGGAGATTCTCTGCTGGTTCACCCTGTGACTGAACCTGGAGCTCATGGAGTCCAATGTACCTGCCTGGCCAAGGGGAGGTGTGGTACATGTTCAGAGCCACCAGAAGCATTATGGCCCCCACACCTTGTACCTCCCGGTCACTTTGAGCACTATCCATGTATTCCAGCGTGGAGGGACCATCATGCCCCGGTGGAAGCGGGTGAGGCGCTCTTCGAACTCTATGAAGGATGACCCCATCACTCTCTATGTTGCCCTCAGCCCCCAGGGCACGGCACAAGGAGAGCTTTATTTAGACGACGGCCACACTTTCCACCACCAGACCCAGGACGAGTTCCTCTTCAGGAAGTTCACCTTCTCGGGAAATACTCTGACCTCGAGCTCAGCTGACCCTCGAAGCCACTTTGAGACCCCAATCTGGATTGAGCGAGTGATGATCCTGGGGGCCGGCAAGCTGTCCTCTGAGGTGCTGCAGACAGAGGGCATGCTTGAAAGCGTTCTGACCTTCCACCACAACGCGGAGACCTCGGTGCTAACTCTGTGCAAACCTGGAGTCCCCGTGTCCGCCGACTGGAGCATCCATCTGCGATAGCCCGAAGCTTGGCCTGCCCGAGGGTAGTCCAGAGTCACCCACCCCCTCCTCCCAGAGCTCCGCACCTTGCCCCAGAGTCACCTCTTACCACGTATTGTCCGGATGCTGCTGCCCAAAGGATTCACTGGCCATGAGCTGGGCAGGGGCCGGGGTGGGCCCCAGGCTGGGCAGCCCTCCTTGGAGGCTCCCCTTGACCCCTCCCCCCTGTGAATGGAGGGGCCACAGGGGCCTTCCCAAAACTTCACCCCACCTTTGTAAGGGACCTAGGAACTCTCCCTCTCAAGACCTCCCACTAATGCCTTGGCTTCAGGCATCTGGACTTGGGCCCCCCAGGACACTGGTCCCCCAGGGACCCCCTGCCAACCCCATTTGTTCCTCTCCTCTCCTCGAGGGAGGAGATTCTGGGCGACTCCCCATGGGCCTCTCTCCTCACCCTGCTGATACACTGGAACCACCCCCGGCCCGTTGGGGGCTGAGTGGGGAGAAGGAAGATCGGCCTCCCCCCCAGCCCCTCCTCTGGCCGGAGCTTCTGCGGCTCCTCTCCGGGACATGAAGGGGCCCTGCTCGGCCCCTGGGTGCCCTCCCCGGCCCCTGGCTGCCCTCCCCGGCCCCCGGGCCCCCTGCCCGGCCCGGCAGTGACCCACTGGACGCGCCCCATAGCGCCTCTCATCCAATCACCGTCCCGTGTATTTATTGCTGGGGAAGGGGGCTGGGGGCCACGGATTATGTGTGCCGGGGCGGGGGGGCTCAGGAATGGGGGAGGGGCCTCTCGGTGGACCTTTTTTACTTCCCCACGGCCACGAACTGGAATAGGTTTTGATGAATGAAAATAAAAGAACCGAAACTCTTAAAAAAAAGAGTTAATGGAAAAGAATAATGGAACGGTATATTAAGGGAACATGTAGGTAGTTCCATCTGAGTAATAGGTCCTGGAAGAAATAATGCTTTTGAACCATTTATGAAATATGGAAGTTGGTTTAAGCTTGTAGAAAGTAAGCATGAGCAGGTTGGACTTTGTATAAATAATAGATGGAATTTAGGAACTTTGAAAAGTGATTTATAAATCAATGTAAGATAATAAAGTATAGAGCGATAAGTCTATATGAAGATATGTGTTTAAATGAGGTTGAGGTAATCTGAAAATTACATTAATCTGCCACTTTTGCATTATTTGGCAGTGAATTGATTGGCAATGTTATATACCCAATAAAGTGAAAAGGATGATATGAAAGCAATTTCTAGGTAGATGTTACCTATTTCTTCAAATTGGGTAATTCAATAATGTCTTAATCCTCTTTAAAAATTATCTGAAAATGCATGAAAATAAAATGTTTTGTAAAATATAATATTTATTTTTTTGGTTATAATGTTTTATGGGACCTCCCAGAGTCATAGGAGGAAAAAGAAGTAATGGGAGTACCAAAAGAGGAACAGAATGGCCTTGAAGGAGGCCAGGGAGTCTGCCAAAATCTTTCTTAGTCCAGACTTCTGAGTTATGTGCTCTTAATCAGACGTTAAAATTGCCAAAATAGGGGGAGATAATATTTAAACAGATACAGCATATGCTTGTGGTGTAGTTCATCTATTTGTCATTTGTCAGGAAGGATAGAATGCTATTATAGAGCATTGAGAGGTTAGAATAGCACTGATATAGAAAAGAAAAATTTGTAAATTTTTATATATTAAAAAGAAAATAATTTAAGGAAATTTTGAATATGAGTTTTTTAATTTATAAGATTATTAAGAGAATTTTAAAGAAAATCTTGTCATCATAAAATTTTTTAGAAATATCTGATTTTAAGAATTTTTATTGCAAAGTTTTAGTGAGTAAAGGGAAAATGCATTAAACCAAAATGTGTTATTTATAATTAGTAAACATTGTATAAGGACAGAGTCAAACAGTTTTTTTGAAAATTTGAAATTGTGTTACAATCACAAAATATTAATGAATTGAAGTGTCATCCAACACATTTGTAAAAATTTGTTATATGAAAATTAGAGAATATCTTGCCAACAGGTTATCTCTCTCAAGAATTTTTGGCACAGAGAGTTTGTGAAAAGCATTGTTTTTCCATCTCATACAGAATCAAAGTATTTAACTTAATATCTGTTATTTAAGAAGAAATTAAATTTGTATCTTGTAACACCATCATTGGTGAAAGATTTGTATTGGGTTTTTTTGTTGCAGTTTGCTTTATTTTAGTTTTGGCAAGTCAGTGGGGTTAAATGATTTGCCCAAGATCACACAGTCAGGTAATTATTAAGTGTCTGAGGCTGAATTTGAACTCAGGTCCTCCTGATCCCAGGGATGGCACTCTGTTCACTGTACCACCTAGTTGCTTCTTTACATTGAGTTTTGGAATATATATATAACAAAATTCATGGAGAATCTTATTTTCTTTTTGATAATAGGAGTGTTTTTGAACTACAGGAAAATAAGTTTATGAATTGAGATATGAAAGAAATTTGTATGTAAAAGATATTCTTTAGAACAAAGTTCTAAGGTTAACTTTAAGAGAACTTGTGTTGTTTTGGCTTTAAGAGAATGAGATGTCAGCTTGGCAACTATATGTTCCACATAGGTTAAGAGTAAAATGTTCAATTTTAAAGAAACAAAGTGGTAAACTCATAAGAAGAGTGTGTAAGAGATTGGGAAGTATTTCTTAACTTCAGCTAATTTCCAATAATATTGAGCATGTATGAGAGAATTTGAAAAAAGTGATTGGGAAATTGAAAATCATGTAACCCATAGTTAGACAATTTATTGATGAACAAAATATTGAAAAGTTATGTGATCTAGTTTTGTCTTTATAAACCATTTTACTATCATGATAACTAAGCCTGAAATGTATGATTGATTACTTTGTAAAGGCAATGAAGGAAAACATCAGTAGTTTTTCATCTGCAGACAGCATGGAGCATCTTCTTTGAAGGTCTGTCTCTTTGGGCGAAAAGGGGAAGATGGATGGGAGAGCAGGGAAAGCCAGTGGGAGACTTTTAGCCATGGTGCAATCCAGGACCCAAGAGCTTAATAATAACAGAGGTCCTGGCAGCTGGATAGCAAGCCAGTAGGGAAGTCTGAACCCAGAAACACCCGGGTAGAAGACTGGACTGCATCAGGAACAATCCTCTGTAATGTCAGAATCTAGACATAAAGGAGGGGGGAAATAACTTTGCAAAGGCAAGGCCTGAATTGCATAGGTAACATCTTGTCTAACAACAAGCCAAGGATCAGACCCCATCCCCAGCAGAATAAAAGCTTGGATCTCTACTCCATATATCTCAGAAGCAGAACTATAACAACAAAGATGAGCAAAAAAGCTAAAAGAGCACTCACTATAGAAAAATACTTCATATATAAAGATAACAGTGAAGACATGTCAGAAGAAGTAAGCTCTGAAAAAATCACTCACAGGAGAAGTATCATAACAGTCTATAAATTGAACTCAAATACAAAAGCTCATCAAAAAGCTTGAAAAATAATTTAAAAAACAAAAGAAGAGAGGAAGAAGAAAGATGGAAAGAGGAAATGAAAATCATGCAGGAAAATTGTGGAAAGTTGACCGGAGAATTCAACACCTTTAAAAAGGAAACACAAAGTGTAACTAAAGAAAATAAAATGCTAAAAGCCAGAATTGAGCAGTTAGAAACAAATGAATCTACAAGACTACAAGATTACATCAAACAAATAAAAAGGCTGAAAAATTGAAGAAAATGTTAAAGTACCTCCTAAGGAAAATGAATGAGCTGGGAAACAGATCCAGGAAAGACTATATATGAATCTTTGGACTACTAGAAAGCCTGGACCAACAGAAGAAATTGGAAAACATCATGCAGGAAATTATAAGAGAAAACTGCACTAATCTACTAGAACCAGGCAATAATATAACAATTGAAAGAATCCGTAGAACACCTCCAAAAAGAAAGCCCAGGATAAAAACTCCAAGGGCTGTAATAGCCAAATTCCAGATAAGGGAAGAAAGAACTGATAAAAGGGAACGGAAAGTATAAGTGAAAATGAATTGAAATTTAAATTTTTGAAAAGCAAATCAAAGGGGAAAGGTAGAAAAATTTTGTTGAGGAGGAATAAGAGAAAAAGAACGAGAAATATAAACATAGAAAGATAGCATAAAGGGAAATACAGAATTATTAATCTTAACTGTAAATGTGAATGGAATGAACAGTCCAGTAAAATGGAAATGGCTAGTGGAATGGAATAAAGACCAGGATCATACAATATGTTGTTTACAAGAAACACATTTGAAGCTAAGAGATTCACACAGGATAAAAGTAAAAGGTTTGAAGAGCAAATTATATTATGCCTCAGTTGAAGTTAAAAAAAAAACAGTGGTTGTGATCTGATCTCAAATAAAGTAAAAGAAAAATTCAATCTCATTAAAAGAGATAAGGAAGGAAACTATATCTTCTTAAAAGGAATCCTTGGTAATAAAGTTGTATCATTACTAAATATTTATACACCTAGTAGTATAGCATTAAAATTCCTAAAGGAAAAGCTGTATAAATTACAAGGAGACAACAAAACTTTAATAATGGGGCACCTAAATCTCCTCCTCTCAGAACTAGATAAATCTAACCACAAAATAAGCAAGAAGGAAGTTAAGAAGGTGAATGAAATCTTAGAAAACTTAGATATAATAGACTTCTGAAGAAAACATAATGGGGGACAGAAAAGAATATATCTTTTCTTTGACAGTACGTGGTACCTTCACCAGAATCAATCACGTACTAGGGCACAAAAACTTTAAAATCAAATGCAGAAAGGCAGAAATAATAAATACATGCCTCTCAGATCATGATGCAATAAAATTACATGTAATAAAGGAACAGGAAAAGATATACCAAGAATTAATTGGAAATTAAATAGCTATCTTAAATAATGGGTGGATCAAACAGCAAATAATTGAAATAATCAATAATTATATCCAAGAAAATGATAATAATGAGGCATCATACCAAAATTTATGGGATGCAGCCAAGGAAATTTTGAGGGGAAGGTTTATATCTCTTACTGCCTATATGAATAAAATAGAGAAAGAGGAGATCAATGAATTGAATATGTAACTAAAAGAGCTAGGAAAAGAACAAATTGAACTTCCCCAATTAAATACCAAACTAGAAATTCTGAAAATCAAGGGAGAGATTAATAAAATATAAAGCCATAAATCCAAGATCCCATAAATAAATCAAAGAGTTGGTTTTATGAAAAATGCAATAAAATAGACAAACCTCTGGTTAATCTGATTTAAAAAGGGAGAAAAGATAACCAGTATCAAAAATGAAAAGGGTGAACTAACCACCAATGAGGAGGAAATAACAGAGATAATTGGGAGCTACTTTGCCAAACTATGAGCCAATAAATTGAACAACTTGAGTGAAATGGGTGAATATTTACAAAAATACTAACTACCCAGATTAGCAGAATAGAAAAGAAATTACTTAAATGATCCCATTTCAGAAAAAGAAATTGAAGAAACCATCAATAAACTCCCTATGGAAAAAGTCTCCAGGTAAAGATGAATTTACAAGTGAATTCTACCAAACATTTAGAGAACAATTAACTCCTATTTTACATAGACTATCATAAAAAATAGGAGAGGAAGGAGTTCTGCCAAACTCCTTTTATGACACCAACATGGTGCTGCTACCTAAGCCAGGAAAATCCAAAACAACAAAGAAAATCATACATCATTCTCTGTAATAAATATTGATGCAAAAATATTAAATAAAATTTTAGCAATGGGACTACAGCAAATTATTACCAAGGTAATACACCATGATCAGGTTAAATTTATACCAGGCAGGTAGGGTTGGTTCAACATTCGGAAAACACTCAACATAATTAACATATCAACACTAAAACCAACAAAAATCATATGATTATCTCAATAGATGTTAAAAAAACTTTTGCTAAATTACAACATTCATTCCTATTAAAGACACTAGAAAGTATAGGAATAAATGGAGTTTTCCTTAAAATAATAAATAGTATCTATGTAAAACCATCAACAAATATATTTAATGGAAACAAACTCAAAGCATTTCCAATAAATTCAAGAGTGAAACAAGGATGCCAACTATCACCATTACTATTGAAAATAGTATTAGAAATGCTAGCAGTAGCAATAAGAGAAGAAAAAGAAATTGAAGGAATCAGAATAGGCAATGAGAAAGCAAAGCATTCACTCTTTGCAGATGATATGGTGGTATACCTAGAGAACCTGAAAAAAATCATCTAAAAAACTCCTTGAAAAAATAAACATCAACAAATAAGCAATATAAAAAATAAACCCACATTAATCATCAACATTTCTATATATGAAAAACAAAACCCAAGAAATAGAGGTAGAAAGATATAGAAAGAAAAATTCATTTAAAAGAAATGTAGATAATATTAAATATTTGGGAATCTACCTCCCTAGATCAATCCAAAAATTGTGTGAATGCAAGTATAAAGCTCTCCTCACCCAAATAAAGACAGTTCTAAATAACTGGAAAAATATTAAATGCTCATGGTTAGTTTGAGCTAATATAATAAAAATGACAGTTCTACCCAAATTAAATTACATATTCAGTGCCATACCAGTCAAACTACCAAGTAAATTCTTTAATGAGATAGAAAAAATGGCAACAAAATTCATCTGGAGTAACAAAGGGGCAAGAATAGCAAGGGAACTGATGAAAAAAAATGTAAAGGTAGGTGGCCTAGCTCTAAAACTATATTATAAAATGGAAGTCATCAATGGATTAGGATAGGTTCAAAAAAAATGCAGTAAATGACTACAAGAATCTACTATTTGACAAACCCAAAGACATCATCCTCTGGGATAAGAACTCACTATTTGATAAAAATTGTTGGGAAAACTGGAAAATAGTATGGCAAAAACGATGCATAGATCCATCCTGTCCCAAAATAAGTACAAAATTGGTCAAAATTTAGACATAAAGAGTGATGCCATAGATAAATCAATAGACCAGAAAATGTTCTATCTATCTGATCTATGGAAAAGGGGATAAATTTATGACCAAACAAGAATTAGAACACAATATAAACTACAAAATGAATGATTTTGACTACATTAAATTAAAATATTTTTGCACTAATAAAATCAATGCTACCAAAAAAAGAAGAAAAGAAAATAGCTGAGCAACAATCTTTACAACCAGGAGCTTTGATAAATGTCTCATTTCTAAAATATATAGAAAATTGCATCAAATTTATAAGGGCACAAGTCATTCCCCAATTCATAAATGGTCAAAGTATGTGAACAGACAGTTTCCAAATGAAGAAATTAAAGCTATATATAAGCATATGAAGAAATGCTCCAAGTCACTATTGATTAGAGAAATGCAAATTAAAAGAATAATGAGGTCTCATCTTACAACCTATGAGATTAGCCCAGATAAGAAAAAGGGAAGATGATTAATGTTGGAGAGATTGTGGGAGGACTGGGACACTGATGCAATGCTGGTGGAGTTGAGAATGGATCTAATATTTCTGGAGAACAGTATGGAAATATACCCAAAGAGCAATAAAACTGTTCATACCCTTTGACCCAGCAATTCCAATTCTAGGACTATATCCGGAAGAAATTGTAAAAAATGGAAAAAGTCCTACATGTTCCAAAATATTCACAGCAGTCCTTTTTGTAGAGACAAAACATTGGAAATTGAGGGGATGTACATCAGTTGGGGAATGGCTAAACAAGTTACGGTACATGAATACTATGGAATATTATTGTTCTATAAGAAGCAATAAATGTGACCTCACTTGTGTGATAGCCTTGTACCTGAACTTCTTGACCTAGGTTACATCCTTGTAGGTTACATTCTGCACAAGTTTGAGAAACATAATTGAATTGTTTTATCTCGTTTGGTAATATTGTGGATTTTTGCTATAAAAAATGTCTGATACTGTGAATAAACAGCTCTGCTATTTGTCCTGCTAACGACTTCATCTGTGTGTACACATTTCATTTTTCTCCTGAACTAAATTAATGCCCCTGCTGGTCAGGTTCTCTAACACTTTCCCTACTTCTTTCCCATTGTAGCGAGTAATCAGATATAGGCTTACCATGTGCAAATGGTATAGTATACTATATAGTATATAGTATATTTCCGTAGTACTCATCTTGTGAAAGAAAAATCAGAACTAAAGGAAAAGAAATAAGAAAAAATAAAAAATTTTTAAAAGTGAGTATGGTATGCTTTAACCTACCTAAAGACTTCATAATTCTTCCTCTGGATATAGATGATATTGTTTATAACAAGTCCAAGAAAAAAATTCATATAGCACAGTTCAGTATAACCTTAAATAAAAAAATGTATATTATATTAACTGAAAGACTCTCAGGTATTTGTAAAAAATAATTGGACTCAATGGAAAATTCAATATTTAAGATAATGAGAAAAATAAAAGAAATATAAGTTAATTGGTAAAGACATATTATGAGACTGATAAAGGTGAAATT
This sequence comes from Macrotis lagotis, assembly GCF_037893015.1. Lineage (NCBI taxonomy): Eukaryota > Metazoa > Chordata > Mammalia > Peramelemorphia > Peramelidae > Macrotis > Macrotis lagotis. The sequence goes on along the minus strand of NC_133658.1, from coordinate 923,586,453 downwards.
ACTTACTATTTACTCAGATCCTTGTTATCTGTGTTACAAAGTTTCATGTATGTGAAAATGTTAATAAAATTATTGATTATTAATTATTAGCAAATATAATTATTTATAAGAACTCAATGGAACTGTAGACATAAATTATTTACTACAAATACTTTCATTTTTAAATAATATTTAATTTACTTTTTCTAACAACATGCAAAGGTATTTTGTAAAATTCATCTTTTTGTAAGTTTTTGAGTTCAACATTTTTCTACCAAGATCATTTTCCTCCTCCTTCCTCATTACAGTGAATAATCTGATATAGGCTTTACATGTGAAAATGTATTTAGTATATTTCCATAGTAGTCATCTTGTGAACGAAAACTTAAACTTAAAAGAAAGAAATGAGCCGGCCAAAATGGTGGAGAGAAGACAGGCACAGTTCTAAAGTCTCCTGATCTCTTCCCCATCTATCACATGAAACAAACCTCTTAAAATAAATCCAACCCACAAAACCCAGAAAGAAAAGCCAGGAGAAAGAGCATCTCCCTCAGGATTTGTCTCTGGCAGCAGCTTTGGCTGAATTCTGGTGGGTGAGTCTGGGCTCAGAGGGAGTATCAGTCCCGGATCAGCCAGATCAACAGCTGAATTGCAACCAGGAGTCTGAGGGCCCAAGACCTGGACCTGCTGAATCATAGGTGGGGCTGGACTGTGGGGGCGTGAGTTGGCAGGGGAGCTGAGGAGGCACTGGTGTTGGAGCTATCCCCCGGGACATCCCAGACAGGGCTAGGGGGAGAGGTCTGGAGCAGGAAGTCTGCGGACACCATCCCTGGGCTCCTCTGGTCTGAGTCCCATTACAACTCAGACTTCTTCCCTAAAAAACAAATGCAAACTACTTCTGCCTCAGGCCCAGGTGTGTGAGCAGAAGAACCAGCCCAGCTGAGGAATGACCTCAGGCCAGGGTAAAGCCCACCATTGACTGAAGGCAAAAGAATTCAATAGCTCCAACTCCTCCCTTCAAGGAAAGGGAGAAGGCCTCAATCAAGGTCACAGACACTCCAGAGAAAGCAACCAGCACCTCCTACTGGCCATCCAGATAAACTGCACTCAGTGAGTAAAGCCTTTAGCAATCCCAAGCCCCTGTGAACCAGGCCCTCCCCAACTCAGGTCTCAGCAAAATGAAGAAGGGTCAGCAGAAAGGTGGATCCATAGAAAAATTCTTGGAAGGGAAAGACCCTAACTCAGAGAGACCTGGAATCTCTGAGGAGAATACAATCTGGTCTTCAGCACAGAAAGACTTCCTTGAAGAAATAAGGAAGGAGCTCAAAAATTTGGGAGAGACAATTAATACATTGCAACAAGAAAACAAAACCTTAGAAAGTCCAATTGGACAAATACAAAATGAGAATAATTCTCTCAGATCTTCAAATGGGCAAATGCAAAAAGAAATTAATTCTCTCAAACCCTCAATTGGTCAAATGGAAAGCTCTTTCAAAAGCAGAATTGACCAATTGCAAAAGGAGTTGCAAAAGGTTAATGAAGAAAACTCCTCCCCCCAAAAAAGAATGGAGTCTACAGAAACTAATGACTCCATGAAACAGCAAGAGTCAGTTAAACAAAATCAAAATATAGAAAAAGTAGAAGCAAATGTAAAATACCTCATCAACAAAACCACTGACCTTGAGAATAGATTGAGGAGGGGCAACCTGAAAATTATAGGACTTCCCGAAAACATTGAAGAGAAAAAAAGCCTGGACATAATATTACAGGATCTAGTGATGGAAAACTGCCCTGATATCATGGAATTGGAGGGCAAAGTAGTTATTGAAAGAGTACATCGATCCCCACCAGAAAAAGATCCTAAAATGAAAACACCAAGGAATGCTGTGGCCAAACTCCAGAACTATCAGATAAAAGAGAAAATCCTGCAGGTAGCCAGAAAGAAACAATTTAAATTTCAAGGAGCACACAGTAAGGATCACACAAGACCTGGCTGCATCAACATTAAGGGATCGAAGGGCTTAGAATGAGATATTTCAAAGAGCAAGAGAGCTTGGAATGTAGCCAAAAGTCTACTTTCCCACAAAGCTGAGCCTTCTCTTCCAGGGAAAAAGATGGACATTTAACAAAATGAAAGAATTCCAAAAATTTTTGATGAAAAGACTAGAGCTAAACAGAAAATTTGGATATCAAACAAGAGTTTCAAGAGACACATGAAAAGGTAAAGAAAAAAAAGGGTGGTGGTTAAAAGGAAAAAAAAAATGCAATCCAGTAAGTTGAAACTGGCTATATCCCAGCATGGGGGAAAAAAGATTCTCATAAATCTTGATAATGGTAACTCTAACAGAGAGAATATACCTAGCCATAAATGATGGACATTCATAACCTATCCATGAGACTGCTATCTAAAGAGATGTAACTGGCTTTAACCCCACTTGGGAGAAAGACCCTAATAACTCTCAGGAATTTTGACTCTATTTGATACAATATACTGAATTAGAAGGGACAGGCACTCATAATTTTCTATGACTTAGAATGATCTAAAAAACACTACCTCCTTGAAAAGGGGACAGGAAAGAGACTAGAGGAGAGAGGGGAGTAAATGGGGTAAATCTCATTACACTAGGAGGTACAAAAAATCCTATGGTAATAGAGGGGAAGAAGGGAGCAGATGAGGAACACCTGAATCTTCTTCTCATCAGACTTGGCTTAAAGTCAACCTACACATATTCAGTTAACTTATAAAACATCTAACCTTTCAAGTATTAAAAGTTGAAAAGGGGAGGGGGAGATGGAGAAAAGGAAGGGGATTGGGGGGGAAAAGGGGAAATAACAAAAGGAAGGGAAGGGAAGGGAAAAGTGAAAAAGGGAAAGTGGAAAGAAAGGGGAGGGTGTGATATAGGAGGGCAAACACACTGAAGGGGGTGGTATTCAGAAACAAAATACTGGGGAATATGGGTAAATGAGGGAGAAAGGAGGAAAATGCAAACAGAGGGAAGATAGCATGGAGAGCAATAAAGAATTAGTAATCATAACCTTGAATGTGAATGGAATGAACTCTCCCTTGAAATGTGAGCAAATAGCAGAGTGGATTAAAAACCAGAATCCTACAATATGCTGCTTACAAGAAACTCATCTGAAGCAGAGAGATACATATAGAGTAAAGGTAAAAGCTTAGAACAAAATATATATTTTGCTTCAGCTTGAAGTAAAAAAAAGCAGGGGTAGTAATCCTTATCTCAGACAAAGCAGCAGCAAAAATAGATAGTGTTAAAAGAGTTAAGGAAGGAAACTTTATCCTCCTAAAAGGTAGCATAGACAATAAAGTCATTTCAATATTGAATATATATGCACCCAGTGGGACAGCACCCAAATTCTTAGAGGAGAAGCTGAAAGAATTACAGAAAGACATAGACAGCAAAACTCTACTAGTGGGAGACCTCAACCTCCTGCTATCAGATCTAGATAAATCGAATCATAAAACAAACAAGAAAGAAATTAGGGAGGTTAATACATTGTTAGAAAAATTAGATATGGTAGACTTATGGAGGAAACTGAATGGGGACAGAAAGGAATATACCTTTTTCTCTGCAGTACATGGAACTTATAGAAAAACTGACCATGTACTAGGACATAAAAACCTAATGATCAACTGCAGAAAGGCAGAAATAGTGAATACATCTTTCTCAGATCACAATGCAATAAAAGTCATATGCAATACTGGGCCAAGGAGATATAGACCCAGAATAAATTGGAAACTGAATAACCTCATTTTAAAAAAATGAGTGGACCAAAAAACAAATTATAGAAAGAATTAACCATTTTATCCTAGAAAATTATAATGATGAAACAACATACCAAAACCTATTGGATTCATTCAAAGCAACTCTCAGGGGATATATTATAGCTCTAAATGCTTATATGAATAAATTGGAGAAAGCAGAAATCAATGAACTAAACATGCAACTAAAATAATTAGACAAAGAACAAATCAAAAACCCCCAATCAAATACCAAATTAGAAATTCTAAAAATTAAAGGAGAAATTAATAAAATTGAAAGTAAAATAAACTATTGAATTAATTAAATAAAACCAAAAGTTGGTATTATGAAAAAACCAATAAAATTGATAAATCTCTGGTCAATTTGATTAAAAAAAAGAAAGAAGAAAACCAAATTGCTAGTATTATAAATGAAAAAGGTGAACTCACCACCAATGAGGAGGAAATTAAAGTAATAATTTGAAATTATTTTGCCCAACTCTATGCCAATAAATTTGATAATCTAAGTGAAATGGATGAATATTTACAAAAATATAAGTTGCCCAGCTTAAATGAAGAAGAGATTAAATACCTAAACAACCCTATCTCAGAAAAAGAAATTCAACAAGCCATTATTGAACTCTCTAAAAAAAATCTCCAGGGCCAGATGGATTCACAAGTGAATTCTACCAAACATTTAAGGAACAATTGGTTCCAATCCTATATAACCTCTTTGGAAAAATAGGGAAAGATGGAACTCTGCCTAACTCTTTCTATGAGACCAACATGGTACTGTTACCTAAACCAGGAAGAGTTAAAACAGAGAAAGAAAATTATAGACCTATTTCCCTGATGAATATAGATGCAAAAATCCTAAATAAAATCTTAGCAAAATGACTACAACATGTCATCACAAGGATAATACATTATGATCAAGTAGGATTTATCCCAGGAATGCAGGGTTGGTTCAATATTAGGAAAACTGTTAGTATACTCAATTATATCAACAACAAACCTATCAGAAATCATATGATCATATCAATAGATGCTGAAAAAGCTTTTGACAAAATACAGCATCCAATCCTATTAAAAACACTAGAGAGTGTGGAAATAAATGGACTGTTCCTTAAAATAATTAGCAGTATTTATTTGAAACCATCAACAAGCATTATATTCAATGAGGAGAGGCTAGAGGCATTCCCAATAAGATCAGGGGTGAAACTAGGGTGCCCATTATCACCACTACTATTCAATATCGTATTAGAAATGTTAGCATTATCAATTAGAGAAGAAAAAGAAATTGAAGGAATTAGAATTGGGAAGGAAGAGACAAAACTCTCACTCTTTGCAGATGACATGATGGTCTACCTAGAGAATCCCAAGAAATCATCCAAAAAACTACTGGAAACAATTAGTAATTTTAGCAAATTTGCAGGTTATAAAATAAACCCTCATAAATCCTCAACTTTTCTTTATATGTCTAGCAAGATACCGCAGGAAGAGCTAGAAAGAGAAATCCCATTCAAAGTAACCTCAGACAATATAAAATACTTGGGAATCTATTTGCCAAGACAGATTCAGAATCTTTTTGAAAACAATTATAAAACACTTCTCACACAAATTAAATCAGATTTAAATAACTGGGCAAATATCAAATGCTCATGGATAGGTAGAGCTAATATCATAAAAATGACAATTCTACGAAAACTAAACTATCTGTTTAGTGCCCTAACAATCAAAATTCCAAAAAATTACTTTAATGAGTTAGAAAAAAATTGTAAGTAAATTCATGTGGAGAAATAAAAAGTCAAGAATTTCCAGGAGCTTAATGAAAAAAGTGCAAAAGAAGGTGCTTTAGCCCTACCTGATCTAAAATTATATTATAAAGCATCAGTCATCAAAACTGTTTGGTATTGGCTAAGAAATAGAGTGGTAGACCAGTGGAATAGACTAGGTGTAAAAGCAGGAGATGATTACAGTAATCTGCTGTTTAATAAACCCAAAGAGTCCAGCCATTGGGATAAAACTCCCTCTTTGATAAAAACTGCTGGGATAATTGGAAGTTAGCATGGAAGAAACTTAGATGAGACCAACACCTCGCACCTTTTACCAAGATAAGATCCAAATGGTTACAGGACTTAGACATAAAAACAATACTATAAGCAAATTAGAAGATCAAGGATTAGTTTACCTGTCAGATCTATGGAAAGGGGAGCAGTTTATGACTATGGAAGAGTTGGAGAACATCACCAAAAACCAATTAGATGATTTCAATTGCATTAAATTACAAAGCCTTTGCACAGATAAAGCCAATGTAACCAAGATCAAAAGAAATGTAGTAAATTGGGAAACAATTTTTACAACTAATGATTCTGGCAAAGAACTCATTTCTAAAATATATAGAGAACTGAGTCATATTTTTAAAACAAAAAGCCATTCCCCAATTAACAAATGGTCAAAGGATATGCAAAGGCAATTTACAGATGAGGAGACCAAGCAATCCATAGCCATATGAAAAAATGCTCTAAATCATTAATTATTAGAGAAATGCAAATTAAAGCTTCTCTGAGGTACCACCTCATACCTCTCAAATTGGCCAATATAACCAGGAAGGATAATGATCATTGTGGAAGGGTTGTGGGAAATCTGGGACACTATTACACTGTTGGTGGAGCTGTGAACTCATCCAACCCTTCTGGAGAGCTATTTGGAACTATGCCCTAAGGGCAACAAAAATGTGCATACCCTTTGACCCAGCAATACCACTACTGGGTCTATACCCTGAAGAGATGAGGAAAAAGGGTAAAAACATTACTTTTACAAAAATATTTATAGCAGCACTGTTTGTGGTGGCAAAGAATTGGAAATCAAGTAGATGTCCCTCAATTGGAGAATGGCTTAGCAAACTGTGGTATATGTATGTCATGGAACACTATTGTTCTATTAGAAACCAGGAGGGATGGGATTTCAGGGAAGCCTGGAGGGATTTGCAAGAACTAATGCTGAGTGAGATGAGCAGAACCAGAAAAACACTGTCCACCCTAACAGCAACATGGGAGTGATGTTCAACCTTGAAGGACTTGCTCATTCCATCAGTGCAACAATCAGGAACAATTTTGGGCTGTCTGCAAAGGAAAGTGCCAGCTGTATCCAGATAAGGAACTGTGGAGTTTGAACAAAGTTCAAGGACTATGCCCTTTAATTTAGAAAAAAACAGATATCTTATTGTATGATCTTGTCACCTCTTAGACTTCTCTTCTTTCAGGATATGATTTCTCTCTCATCACATCCAATTTGCATCAAGGTACAACATGGAAACAAAGTAAAGACTGACAGAGTGCTTTCTATAGGTGGGTGGAGGGGAGGGAAGCAAGATAGGGGGAAAATTGTAAAACTCAAATAATATATTTAATAAAAATTAATTAAAAAAAGAAATGAGAAAGAAAAATAAATAAATAAAATTTTTAAAGTAAATATAGTATGCTTTAACCTGCCTTAAGACTTCATAATTTTTCCTGTGGTTATAGATGATACTGTCCATCACAGGTCTTTTTAGAATTGTCCTTGATCATCAAGCTGATTAGAGGAGCTGAGTCCATAATATTTGATCTTCTCACAATGTTACTGTTTATGTGTACAATGTGCTCCTGGTTAGTACTTTTGTGAATATTTTTTGGAGTCCATCATTCATGATTTTTTATAAAACAATAGTACATTCATATATCGTAATTTGGTCAGTCACTTTTTAATTGATGGATATCCAATCCACTCAATTTCCAATTCTTTGACACTAAAAATAGAGTTGTATGTGTGTGTATATATATATATATATATATATATATATATATATATATATATGTGTGTGTGTGTGTGTGTGTGTGTGTGTGTGTGTGTGTGTGTGTTTAAATATAGTATGTATATATTTGTACATTTGTTCCTTTTCCCCTTTATTATGCTCTCCTTTGGGTACAAATGGTGTAATGGTAATGATTTTGCTCTTCATTCTTAAGTAGACCATGACATAATAAAGATAATGCCATGACAAGAAAGGGAATTGGATTTGAGTGAGGGGTTACTGTACTATGTTACCAGTCTCACTTTCTCCTACAGAGACATCTGAGTCCAGTGGTCAGATATGAATCAGGATTACTAGAGATGAAACTGGATTCAAGGCAACCAAGATTAAGTGACTTAACTAAGGTCACAAAGCTAGCTTGTGCCAAGTGTTTGAGGCCATATTTGAACACAGGTTCTCCTGAATTGAGGGCTTGTTCTCTATTCTCTTCAGTACCTCACAGTCCTTACCTCCTAGTAGTATTGCTGAATAAAAAGATATGCACAGTTTTATTGCCCTTTTGATATAGTTCCAAATTACCTTCCAGAATGGTTGTATCAATTCATAGTTCCACCAAAAGTGCATTAGTCACAGTCTTTCCACATCCTCTCCTTCATTGATGATTTTCATATTTTGACATTTTAGACATAGATGAAAGGTGGTATTTCAGGGTTGTTTTAAATTACATTTCCTCAGTCAATAATTTAAAGCATTTTTCTTCATATGACTAGAAACAGTTTTCATTTCTTCATCTGAAAAGAAGATGCATTATTAAATTACCTATAGCCATTAAAATTAATACTTGTCTATTTGCAAAGAAACCTAAAGTGAAAGGAAAAGAAATTATTTTCTGAAATGTCTTTAGTAGCTCTCTTTGTAGTACAAAGAACTGGAAATTGGAGCAAGGTCCATTAATTGAGAAATGACTGAAGAAGCTGAAGTTTATGAATGTGATGGAATACTACTGTGTTTTAAGAAATAATTCAATACTTTTAGGAAAACATGGAAAGTCTTGAATAAAATAGTGGAGTGAAATAAACAAAAACAAGCTAGCATTGTATACAGTCATACCAATATTGTTTTGAGAAAGACTTCAAGTGAATAAGTTATTTTTATATTAATATCCAATTGACTGCTACTTGAACATATATGTATATAGGTAAATATATCTGAATATATATGTATATATAAATATATATTCACCTTCATCTGTGCCTGTTAGACATTTCTAGGACTGGCAGTAAAGGAGAGAGAAGAAAAATTAATTAAATTTGCATAATAAATTTTTGTATTCTTGAAAGCAAGGTAAATTCAGGCATAGTACATTTTCAATTTCATGTACAATCATGTTTTTATTGAACTATGTTATTGAAATGTTGTTTCATTCCACAAATTGAAAAAAAATCTCATTAGAAAATGTAAAATTCTTTAAAAAAAAAAACCTGATTTCACATTTTCCTTAAAAAGCCCTTCATTTTAATAATGTTAATTTAATATTGAGTTCCACATTTCTATCTCCCTACCTCTCCCCAATAAGACTCTAAACAATTTGTTAGGTATGTATAATCATAAAAAAACTATTTCCATAATTATGTTGGACAGACAGGTGAAGTGATGTTGGAGACCCAGAAGTATAAGCATATAAATCATAAGTTTCCTGAGTCAATGATATCCTGATAATGGCTTCTATTGTTTAAAAGAACAAAACAACCACTGGCTTATATTTTGGGGGGGCTGAAGTTTAGAATGTTGTTCCCACCACATAACACCTCTTCCTGATATTCAGTGAAGCCCTCGATATTTGATTCAACCAAAAAGAGCTGCCCTATCTCTTAATTATTCATTATGATCTGTGAATTAATGGTGTCTTTATTCACTTCTTGTGTAGGTGATGTCATCTAAATTTCTAAGGATGCTTTCAATATCTAACAAGGAAAAATCTAGGCCCACCTGAATGTTGGAACCTGATTAGTCTATTGTTCCTACAACATAAGGCAACTAGGTGACACAGTAAAAAATGGACCAGGTGTGGAGTTAGAAAGACTTATTTTTACATAGTTAAGTCTGGTCTCATAAACTTGTTATCTGTGTAACCCTAGGTAAGTCATTGAACTTTCTTTGCCTTAGTGTCTTCATCTGTAAATTATGCTGGGGAACAAAATGGCCAAGCACTTCATTATCTTTACTAAGAAGACCCTAATCATCAAGTATCCTCAGAAACTGGACACGACTGAACAAAAAGCTAAGAGTTCATCATGCAAGATCTCCCTCTTTTCTGAACTTCATCTCCCCATTTCTAAGTATCTCTTGGTTATCTCCACCAAATTGTTCACTATAGCCTCCAACCATGGCCAAAGTGAAATTTATAAACTCATATAACTCATATTTGAATGAATAGATGAATGCATCCTTTTCATTGTATGTTATGTTATCTCCCTTATTCTGATTCTCATTGTCTTGACTGGATTGTATCAATAGTCTCTTGATCAATATCTCCTACCAATTTGATGTTGATATGACTCTTATGTTAATCATTTTATGCCTCCTCTCCATCAAAAACATTTAAAATCTTTCTTTGCCTAGTAACAAGTTTACTTACCAGCTCTAGGACTCTGGTCAAGTCACTTAACCCTATTTGTATTAGTTTCCTCATGTGTAAAATGAGCTGGAGAAGGAAATGGCAAGCCATTCATATGTCTTTGATAAGAAAATCTCAAATAAGGTCACAAAAAAATGACTGTGAAATAACAACATCACAATATCTTAGAATTTAATGGTATTTCAACTCAGGGCATTCACCTTGCATTTTCAATCTGTCACTACTCACTTCCACACACTCTCTCCAATACTTATTAATTTTTGGATGGATTTTTCCATCTCCAAACATTTGCTATTAATATCTACTCTTTCGCAGGGAATAATCCTGTCTTCTCCACATTTTAAAACTTTTAACTTTTTTTTCAAGGTTCCTTTAAATGGTATGTTTTCAAAGGAACTTTCTTGAATTTGTGAAATGGAAATGTATTCCCTTTCTTTATGACCCTTTTTACACTTGGGTAGTTATACTATTTTACATGAATAAAATTCCATATTATATTTTTTCAGCATATCTTGTTTCCAGTGGACATTACTGTCCCAGAGGACAAGGACCATATCTAAGAAATCATAGTTATATTCCCCTTGTTGCACAGTCATTCATTTATGTCTGATGCTTTGTGACCTCATTTACCACAGCATGATACTGCTGTCCCTGGGGTTTTCATGGCAAATATACCTGTATTATGCAACATTTCCTACTCCAGTAGATTAAGGAAAATATAGATTATGTACTTTCCCAGATTTACCCAGCTAGTCAGTGACTAAGGCTAGATTTGAACTTAGGTCTTCCTGACCCCGGATCCAGAACTCTATGCTATTCAGTTATCCTTTGTGCCTAGCCAAAAACTTCCACTGAGTAAACAGTATACAAATCATAGGATCATGTTTACAGATATAAATGTCTTTAGAGATTACTGAGCCCAGTCCACTGAGTCCAGCCCATATATTTCACTGAGGAAGAAACTGAGGTTTAGAGAGGTCAAATCATTTGCTCAGGGTCACTCTAAATGTCTGAAGCAAGATTCCAAGCCAATTTTTCTTTATGCCAAGTACTAAACTCTATTTTCTGTGCACAGCTATAGGTGGAAATATTTTTAAATGAATGATTAAATAGGTATACAAATCTTTCAGAAACCTCCAAATAAATATTTGTAATTTTTTGAATCTTATTTTCTATTCTGCTAAGACTATCTAGACTGGGGTTACATTGGAGCTTCTTTTATTAAATATATAATAACCACTAAAATTTCTATGTAACTTTAAGATTCATACATTGGCCCATTTGCTGATAAAAATCTGTGTTTATAAAATACTCAGATTTATAAGTAGTCTCTCACTGCAAGTCTATTACACTAATAGTAAAAGCAATATTAATCCATTTTTTAGATGAGGCAATTGAGGTTCAGATAGTTGAAATGTTTTGGTCACTGTAACTAAGAATATAGAACCAGATTGAGTTTCTGAATCAAATTTAGAAATATTACCACTGAACCCCATTGCTCTCTTAAGTCTAACCAGAGTCCTAGATCAATATCCTAAAAGGTGTTCTTAGATGTGGGAACACTTATTTCCAAACGAAAATGCAACAATCTTTTGGAAAGGTAAAAATAAAATTCTGGGTCTCTCTAGATACTATCCTTTTCTTGTCACGATATATTTGAATCAATTTGTGATTTTGGCAACAGAAAAGATAGTGTGACCACAAGAGATTCCATGATGTCAAGGATGGAGGTCAGGGCAGCTAATTGTAATTGTAGTTGTTCAGAAAGAAAGGTCAGTGCTCTGAGACCCTGACCTGGAACTCAAGGCAGAACTTTGAAACAGACAGAACTATTCATCCCAGGAACAAGAGCTCTCTGGGACTGATCTACCCTCCAAGTGCTGAAAAGAAAAATACATCTATCATTCGGTCACCCAAGAGACTCATTACTCTTTGTTACTTGGTCAATAGGTAGGATATTTAGAAAAAAATTCCCCAGGGCCTCAACTTTACCTAAGCTCATTAAAAGTTAGCTGGTTCCCCTATTATTTAAGTAGTCCCTGTGGAGTAGGACAACAAAGAATTCCTTAAGTAATTATCTACATGCATTTTCCTTCCTCTCTTGTCAAGATGTCATCATCCTGTTAGTATTTGTACAGAGATAGGATTCGGGGGCTCTTACAGAAATAATCAGGCAGCCCAGAGGTTTCTGCAGAAGGAGGAAATAGACATTCAGAACTGACATCCTAATATTCAGATTGATACTACTTGTCAGAAGGAAGAAACAGACTTTGGCAAGAAATATGATTTTTGTATATTTTATTTTTTCCAAATACAAGTTTTGAAAGTTTTTCTACATTAATCCACTTTTGTATGTAAAAACTTCATGCTTTTCTTCCCCTTTCCTTTCCCACATTCTTCCCCTCAAAGGCAAACATTCTTGTAAAAGTTGTACACATGCATTTGTTTTTAACATGTTTACATATTATTCATTTTTGTGAATGAGGAATTAAGACTAAGAAAAAAAGAAAGAAAACCTTGGAATTGAAAGAAAAAACATAAGAGAAGTTTTAAATGAATGAACGTAGTATTCATTCAGATTCTGTGTTCTTTTTTAAATTGTTCCTGTTTTTTCTCCAGATATAGACAGATCTATCCATAATAGATCTTTCAAGGTTGTTCTAGATCTCTGAACAACTGAGGAAAAGCTGCATCCATCATAGCTGATTAACTCACAATGCATGAGTTGTATTTGCAATGTTTTCTTAGTTCTCCTACCTTCTGTCAGTTCGTGCAATTCTTTCCATGCTTCTCTAAAGTCTGCTCATTTCTTATGAAGTAATAGTACTCAATATCATTCCTATACCATAAATTGTTCAACTGTTACACAGCTGATGGTCATGCTCTCAATTTCCAATTTTTTGCCATCAAAAAAAGCTGCTAGAATTATTTTTAAACATAATTTTTGAACATAAACTTTTTATGATTTCCTTTTGATACAGACCTAATATTGTTTTTGCTGGGTCAAAGAACATATTCATTTTAATGGTTGTTTGGCCATAGTTCCAAAATGCCCTCCAGAATGATAGGATTAATTCACAACTCAATGAATAGTTCATTAATGTTCTAATCTTCCCACAAGTTCTATAGCATTGATCTGATGTTATAGATGTGGTAATTACCTCCTAGGTATGATGGTAACTCATAATTGTTCTTATTTGCTTTTCTTTAATCAATAATGATTTGGATCACTTTTTCATATGATTATATAAAGTTTTAATTTCTTTTTTTGGAAATGGACTTTTTATATTCTTTGCCTGATTATCTAAGGAGAAATGACTTGGAACTTATAATTTGATCAAATTCTCTATATTTTTTTAAGAAGAAATTAGATCTTTATCAGAAACTGTAACCTGAAAATTATTTCCCAGCTTCCTATTATTGTTCTAAAATTGACAGCCTTGCTTTCATTAGTGCAACAAGTTTTTCATTTAAAATAGTCAAAATCATCCATTGTGCATTTTATACTGTTCTCTATTTCTTATTTTGACTTAAATTTGTCCCCTTTCATTAGATCTGACAGATAGAGTGTTTCTTGATCTATAAATTGGTCTATGCTATCATCCATTTTGTCTTATTTTGGTACATGGAATGAGATGTGGGTCTCTGCTTAATTTTTACCATATTATCATCCAATTATCTCAACAGCTTTTGTTGAGTAGTGACTACTGATTCCAGAAACTAATACCTTTAGATTTGTCAAACAATACTTTACTGTGATCATTTATTACTGTATTTTTTGTGTTTACTAGTCCATTACTCTGTTTCTTAAACAGTACCAGGCAGTTTGCAGGACTGTCACTTTATAGTATAATTTTAGATATAGTACTTGTAGGTTACCTTCTTTGGTATTTTATTACAATAATTCAATTGCTATTTTTGACCTTTTGTTGCACCAGATGAATGTGATTCCTATTTTTTTCTAGCAATATAAAATCATTAGTAGGTAGTTTGTTTTGTGTGGCACAGAATAAGTAATTCAATTTGAGTAATGCTGTCATTTTATATATGAAATTGGCCTCATCATGAGCAATTGATTGCTTTCCTGTAACATAGATATGACATTATTTTTGTGAAAAGTATTTTGTAATTGTGTTCATAAAGTTTTGAGGTTTGTCTCAGGAATCAGATTCCCAAGTATTTTATGTTGTTTATAGTTACTTTAAATATAACATCTCTTCTTATCTTTTGCCCTTGGAATTTATATAGAATACAATTTATATTCATATATCATATATAGAAATTGTGATGATTTAAATTGATATATTTCATATCCTAATTTGCTTAAATCAATTGTATTAAATATTTTTAATTGATTTTCTAACATTCTCTAAGAATACTATCATATCATCTGCAAGGAGTGAAAGTTTTGCTTGCTCATTGTCAATTCTAATTCCCTCAATTTCTTTTTTATTCTCTCATTGCTAACTAGCATTTTAAATAAAATATTGATTAGTAAAGGTGATAATAAGCCTGCTTTTTTCATCCCTGATCCTACTGGAAATGCTCTTAGTTTAGCCAAATTGCATGTAATGTTTATTGAGGATAGATACCACTTATTATTTTAAAACTCCATTTAGATCTTGTATTTTGTCAAAGGTGTTCAATATCTATTGGGATAATCAGATAGTTTAGGTTGGTTTTGAAACTGATATGGCCAATTATATTGAGCTTTCCTAATAATGGACCATCTCTCTGCCTTCACTGTATAATTCTGACCTGATCATTGTGTATTATCATAGCAATACCTTCTTATCTCTTTGAAAAATTTTTATTTAAAATGATTACATCAATGTTCATTAGGGAGATTTGTCTATAATTTTCTTTGTTTTGGTTCTTGCTGGTTTAGACATCAGCACCTTATAGTGTTCATAAAAGGAATTTAGCAGAACTTCTAATACTTTTAGTTGGGTTTTTTTAGGTTTTTGCAAGGCAAATGGGGTTAAGTGGCTTGCCCAAGGCCACACAGCTAGTTATTTATTAAGTGTCTGAAACTGGATTTGAACCCAGGTACTCCTGACTCCAGGGCCGGTGCTTTATCCACTGTGCCACCTAGCCGCCCTTGGAACTTCTAATACTTTAAAAATAATTTATGTAGAATTGGAATTGTTTCTTAAATATTTGGTAGAATTCACTTGTAAATTCATTTGAATTTGGAGACATTTTCTTAGTTTATTGATGGTGTCTGATTATTTTGTTTAGTCTTCTATTAATCTGAGCAGTTTATATTTTTGAATATGTTCATTAATTTCTCTCAGGTTATCAAATTTACTGTTGCATTGTGGGACAATGAAGTTCTAATTAGGTCTTTAATTTCTTCCTAAATGGTTGTGAGTTCAACCTTTACATTTTTGATACTGGTAATTTGGTACTTTTCTTTTTTTTTAATCTGTTTAAAAGGTTTATCTATTTTACTGTATTTTTCCTAAAACAATAGGTTTGTTTATTAGATCAATAGTTTTCTTGTTATCAATTTTATTAATCTCTCCTTTTATTTTCACAATTTCTAATTTGCTATTTACTTGGCCATCTTTAATTTATCCTTTTTCTCACCTTTTTTTAGTTGCATTCCCAATTCATTTATCTTCCCTTTCTGTATTTTATTCATATATGCATATAGAGATGTAAAATTTCTCCTAAAACTGCCTTGACTCCATCCCATAAATTTTGATATAATACCTAATTGATATTTTCATGTATGAAATAATTGATTATTTCTATGATTTGTTGTTTGATACACTCATTATTTAAAATTAGTTTAGTTTCTAATTAATTTTTGACTCATCTCTCTATGCTCTTTTATTACATGTACTTTTTATTGCATCATGATTAGTAAAGCATACATTTATTATTTTCTTTCTGCTTTTGATTATCAGGTTTTATACCATAATACACAATCAACTTTGGTATGGGTGCCAGGTACTGCAGAGAAAAAGGCATATGCTTTCTACCCCACTCAGTTCTCTCCAACTGAGTAGCATATCTAAGTTTTCTAAGATATTCACTATCTTAACTTCCTTCTTGTTTATTTTGTGGTTAGATTTAATTCTGAAAGAGAGGTTGAGGTTTCCCATTCTTAAAGTTTTACTGTCTGTGTCACCTGGTAATTCATTTAGCTTCTTCTTTAAGAATTTGGATGCTATACTACTTGATACATCTTTAATAATGCTATAACTTCATTTCCTTATTGTGACTTTTAAGAAGATGTAGCTTCCTTCTTCATCCCTTTAAATGTTATCAATTTTTGTTTTTCCTTTATTTGAGAACAGGATTACTGCAACTGATTTTTTTTTAAATTTATTTAAGGCAATGGGGTTAAGTGACTTGCCCAAGGTCAAACAGCTAGGTAATTATTAAGTGTCTGAGCTCATATTTGAACTCAGGTCCTATTGTCTCCAGGTCTGGTGCTCTATCCACTGTATCACCTAGCTGCCCTACACTTGATTTTTATACTTCCACTGATGCAAATATATTTTGTTCGATCCTTTTACCTTAATGTTTTGTGAATCTCTCTCAAAATATTATATTGTGCATTTCCAGTTTTTAATTCTTTCTGGTATCTGCTTCTGTTTTATTGGAGAATTCTTCCCATTCACATAATAGTTAAGATTACTTATTCTGTGCTTCTCTCCATGCTAATTTTTTTTCCATTTATACTTTTCTCTTTCCTTTCCTCTTATCCTTCCTCTCCAATGTTTGTTGCCTTTACTCTTTGATTTTTCTTTTAAATTTAAATTTTAATTCTAATTTTACTTTTATTTTTATCTTTCTATTTCTTTTATCAGTTCCTTCTTTTCTTTTCTCCCTCTTTTCTCCTTTTTATCCTGTAGGGTAGGATAGATTTTTAAAAGCAATTGGAATGTATATTATTTCCTCTCTGTTTCAAATCTATTGAGAGTAGGATTTATGCAGGATTCACACCCTTGCTTCTTTCCCTTTAGTATTTGTGTGTCTTCCCTTAGTTTTTTTTTTTTAATGCAATACTGCCTAGCCTCCTCTTACTATAGCTCTTTTTATGTCTTTATTTTTTTTTAACCCTGTCTTGTACTTACAACCTTTTTTGGCAGGATATAATGGATATAGTCCTATTATCTATCCTAATAAAATATCATTCTCAAAGTACCATTGATTTATTGATTGATTGATAAGTGGAATTTCCTTAAGGCAATAATTATACTACTCTTTTCTTTCCTATTAGAAATACATTTCTCAAGAGTCATAGAACACGTCAACTTATAATTGACTTAAATGTTCCTTCCCTTTTTCAAGAACCCTCTAAGAACACACAATCCTCAAGAGCCAAAGCATCAACCAAAAAAAAGCACTTCATAATGTTGACATCTTCTGTTGTTCTATACTCTGTCTCTCTGTCTCTATAGCACTCCATCCATAATCATACAGTTCTCCCTGAACAAAGTATTGGGTGCCCTCTCTCCTGCTCCCTTTAGTACTTCAACTATTATATCCCATGTTAACTAAAGTGTGGATTAATGGAAGATCCTTTCCTGAATTATTTATGTTCAACCCTTCTAAGTACACTTTCGTCTTAAGGTCCTATTGAACTACTATCTTTTTAACAAGAGTATCCTGTAAAGTCACTTCATGACTTATGTACAGTACTCTAAGTACTCTCCCTCCTTCTGTCTGAGTACTCTGAGCTACCACATCATAATCAGCATTGCTTCATGTCTCATTTAAACCCAATCTCTTCAACTTTATTGAACTCTAGCTATCCTAAGAGAAATACAAGATTTAGATGAGTTGTATTCCCTTGCAGTGATACATAAAGTTTATTCTCCCTTTCCATTTTCCTTTTTATGCATCTCTTGAATCTTATATGTAGATTTTCTCTTAAATTCCAGTCTTTTATGCTATATTTAAATTATATCAAATATATAATTAGATTTTCTCTTATATTCATATATATATTAAGATTTTATCTTAAGTTCTGGTCTTTTGATCAGAAAATTTTAGAAGTACTCTCATTTAAGATTCTGAGAAAATATCCTGACTTTTGCAGGGCAGTTATTTCTTGTTTATAATCCAAAGTTCCTTTGACCTCTGAAATATCATTATCCAGGCCTGTTGATTATATGATGTGAAATCTGACAAGCCCTGTGTAATTCTGATTGCACTTCCTTAAACATTTAAATTGTTTCTTTTTGACTGCTTGTAAGATTTTTTTCCCCTTATTTAAGAATTCTGGGATTTTTCTATGTTAGTCTTGGGAGTTTTTATTCTGGGGCCCTTTTTCTGGAGGAGTTCTGTGATCAAAGACAATTTTGTCTTCTTGATACAGTATAATATGAAAGTTTTCTGTGATCATTCCCTGCAAGATATTTTCCAGGATTGGGTTTTTTTTTTTGGTCTACTCTTTAACATAGAACATAATTTGTAAATTTTCCACAGGATTGATTTTTCAATTCTTTTTTCCCCCTAAAATGTCCTTTATATTTTGTTCATTTTTTTTGAGTTTTTTGACTTTATTTGATGTAATCTTGATGTCTCATAGAGCTTTTATTTTCTATTTGTTTAATTCAAGTTTTTAGGGTTTTATTTTCTTCAGTAAGCTTTTGTGTTTCCTTTTCCAGTTGGTTACATTTGTTTTTAAATGAGTTTTATGCCTTCGCCAGTTGGAAAGTTTCGATTTATTTGCATTAATAACATTCCTTTTACAATTTGTAATTTTACTTTTGATTTCTTCAGTTAATTTTTCATAATTCTCCTGCATGACTCTATTTTTCTCCTTTTTCTTTGTTTTTTAAACTCTTGTTTAAACTCTTCCATGAGGTTTTAGATTTGAATCCTACAAATAAATTCATTGAGACTTCCCATGTGACCAATTTGTCACTCTTTTCTTCTTCTGAGTTGACATTTTTATCACCTTTCTCTGAATAGCAGCTTTCTATGATTAGTATTTTTCTTCTTTTTTTGTTCATTTGGGAGTTGTTTTTTTTTTTCCTGGAGTATAGGAAATATAGCACTAACCTTTTTGTGCTGGCACTGGGTTCTGGTCCCTGGTTTGTTGCTTACCAGGGTGTTGCCTATGCAGAGGTTTGTTTCCTTCTTTATGGCCAGGCTTTGCCTATGAAGTTATTTGTTTCCATCAGTCCTTTCTGTTTTCCCAGTGTTCCCAGGGTTCAAACTTTGTCTGAGCATGGGACATTCTCTGCTGGCTTGTTATCTAGTTGAACTGATACCTAGTCTGCTCTCTAGATGCCAGAATCTGGGCTGCTGTGACTGAAAGCCTCAAACTACCTTTCCTGTTCTCCTGTCTATTTGGGCTCTACTTCTCATTGCCCCCCCCCATCTCCCATCCCCCCCAAATAGATATTTTCACTGAAGATCCTCCAAGCTAACTAAAGTTGAGAACTTGTTTCATATTTTTTTAGTGGGATCTGTGTCTTTAATATCTGTGTAGAGGCTTCATTTTACCTTGTGTAAGGAAAAACCAAGGAGCACTGCGGCTTCATTCAACTTTGTTCTGCCCCCCACCTTTCTCTATTATACATATAGATAGAAATAGATATAGATATAGACATAGACATAGACATAGACATAGACATAGACATATATAGATGGATAGATCAATCTTGACAGACACAAGAAAAATATATTGATTGACAGAGACAGAATAAGGGAAAGAAAGATCATATTGTAGCCACATCTGGAGGTCAGCTGGAGGTGGGAGCTCTTAAGGAAGAATAGGGTTCATTTATTGTTGAAGAAATCACACAGGTCTCTGACCCTGGAGTATAATAGTTAAAAATAGAAGAAAATATTAAAGTTAATACAAATAAATGAATAAATAATGAATCAATTTGAGCAGTTAAACTTCTTATAGAGGGTTAATATATTTGCGAGAGTGATGGCCAGACAGAAGAAGCTTCAGAAGCAGCAAGAGGCTGCCTGACCAATTAGAGAAAGTAAGTATAGAGAGTGGAGGAACCCATTAAGCAAACTGTCTATTATGGGAGGAGTGAGGACTTTGTTAATACAGAAAGAAATAAATTACAATATTTCTCTCTGTCAAGTGTTCAGCTACTTCAGTATGAAGTCTCAGAATAATGACTACAGGAAACAAAGTCAGTGTGAGGAATGTAGGGTGTTGGTCTTCACAGGGTGTGGAGGGGAGCCCTTAGGGAATCCATTACAAAGGGGGAATGTCCCAACCAATCACAAGACTGGAAGAGTTTTTCTAATCCCATTCCAGGGATAGCAAATCCCAAACCCCCAAACCAGTTCTCAACTGGTCAAGAGTGACCTAGAGATTCTGACCTACTGCAACTGAGTTTGTACAATTAGGAAATTGAATATTAACCCACACACCCACCCACCCCCTGTGATGAATGGGGTTCATTAGCATATCATGCATCATCTGATGTGTGGGGGGGATCATATTAGGGGCATGTCATGGAATGGGTGGACCTCTTAGATTGTAACTGAAACTCTGAGAGCCTATGAGCATCCAAGAGGGAGGGGAAAGAGTTTTTGAGGACTATAAATTACCTTAGGTTTCAAGATCAATTTGTGCCTCTGCCTAGGTGTGAGATGCCCTACCATGTAAGGTGTATCTTGCAAGGTTCATGAATAAAATGTACAGTTTTCTCTCACTCTAGCAGGTTTTTCTTTTATTCATTTATAACAGTCAGTAACTCATAATCAAATTTGTTGAACCACTAAGTATATGGACTACAAGGAGAAAGCTATTGCTAATGAAAATATTTCCATTTATTTTAAACTGATACCTTAGTGATAATGCTAAAAAATGTAAGATGCCAATGCAAAGTCCTGTGATAAGGGTATAATTGATTGTTCTATGACATAGATTTAGGAAATCTGCCTTCTCATCCCCTAAAAGAATCAATGAAAAGTTAGAAAACAGGATGAATTCTTTAATCCCATCTTCAGCCCTAGTGAAAAAAGGAAGAAAAGCATGATATGGGGAGGAACAAAGTATTACTTTGAAGAGGGACCAAAGTTTCTCATATCTTGTGACTTACCAGAGAAATTTAACCACCAGATTATGGTAATAGAAACTCTTTCCATCCTGCAGCTTAGTTGGAGAAGAGGCTTCTTTCTCTAGTTCACAAGAATGAAATAGATTTTTGTACTCCCCTACTTACTCCAGTGCTTTCTATTCTTTGCATAAACCTTTAATTATGTGACAATATTTTGTTGTTGTTTTTATGCTTAATAACCTTATGTTAGGAATTGAAACCTGGGACAGGGAGGGTATAAGGGCATAGAATTCAAGAAGTCCATTTATAATGATGATAATTGAATGCATATAGCTAGAGGTCACCAAGAAAGCAATGCATCTGCTAGTGACCAGAAGCAAATACCAAAAACAATATCAAACACAACTTACATTACATTCAGAGAAGAAAATTTGTGCCAATTAAAAAAACACTCTGCACTAAGAAATGTTATGAATTGAAAAATGGTAACAAATGAAAAAAGGCAAATATCTAAGGAACATCACTGCAAGGTTTCTGTCCCAACTATAATCCATTGTTGATATTTGAACAGGGGATAAAGGGTGAAGAAATTGAAAGAACTGAAGGAATAAGGACAACAAGTTTTCAATATTGGGTGGTTCAATTGTGGAACTTGCCCAGTTCCCTTTTTCTCCAACAATGGGCACAGTCCTAAGCTGAGAAAGGGATCAAGTCCCAATTTGTCAGGCAATTGTCTTGAATCACTTAATAAAATAAGATACTCAGGAGTTGAAACCTTTGTTTCCTCAGTCATTCCCCTTGCCATAAGAGGAAGACATGAAGAAAGAAAGCATTATCCCCTTCCTTTCTGAACATTAGTTGTGAAGGTGGTAAGGGGAAAGAAGACACTGAAGAGCTTATATCACTGAGGTATACAATCCAGAACATTTTCAAGTTCAGGACATGGAGAGCAGTCAAACAGACTGAAAATATTGAGCATAGGAAGCTGTCTCCCTTAATTCACTTCATGTGACCTATGGAGAACCACCCTGAGCTGTTGAGGAAATCAGGATTTGAACTGAAAGCCAGTGAGTCTGAAGATAGAATTTGCCTAGTTCTCAGAATTGGAACTAATGAATTTATAGAATAGGAAATTTTGTTTAGTATGTATAAATCATTTAGTGAATAACATCCTGGATTTCCAAGCAGGAACATATTTGTTAAGTCATTTTCTATTTCTTTCATCCTAAGCAAAACTTTTACCCCCACCCCCACCCCCAGTCTCAGATTTATCATTGTGAAATGGAAATCATGCTAATTCCTATCTCTAAGGAAAACTGTGAAAGACAAATGAATCAAGACATATAAGTCTTTACAGATTTTCATGCATTATAGAGATGTTAGCAAATACTCTTCCCCAAGTATAAGACTGATAACTACCCACAGTCTAAGTTTCTGTTATAAGCCACTGAAAGAGTACAGCTCTCTGGGTGATGTTTTGTTTCTCTCCTTCTCAACTAGGAAAAACTGAGGAACAGAATCCTCCTTAAAAACAGCTGCTGTTTTTCCTATTAGGGAGCAAGACTTTAGACACACCAGCTACCAATCCCACAACTGCTTCTGGGTTTGGGAATCCTCATTTATCTCATGAAGAACATGATTTTGACAGTATTTACTGCTGGGGTTTGGGGAGCTCAAAATCAATCCTGCAAGCTCAGTGCTTTGGAGACCACTGGTCAATATAAGTGTTTCTTATCTAAGTGGCAGGGTGGAGAGAACACTGGTCTTGAAATCAGGAAGATTCATCTTCAGGAATTCAAATTTGCCCTTAAAGGTTTACTAGCTGTGTGGACAAATAAGATATAACTGTTTGCCTTAATTTCCATAGCTATAAAATGAGCTGGAGAAAGAAATGGCAAACCTCTCCAATGACTTTGACAAGAAAATCTCAATTTGGATCAGAAAGGAAACAAATTCAACTTAAACAACTGAACAATAATAAACAACACAGAAGGTTTGGAAAAAAACAAATGAAATCATTTTTTAAATTTTATTAATTGGTAGGAACTTTTAGGTCTCCTTTCAGCATACTTTAGAAGTCCTCATTAGCCATGAACAGAAGTTTTTTGGTCCATCCTGTTTGCCCTCTTCTAATCTCTCTCTACAAAACTATTTGGTGAAACTTCAGAGGTTTGCAAAAAACATTCAATTATCCTGTAAAACCAGAAGGTTCTACCTGGGTAAATGAATTCTCTGAAGGCCCATTAGAAATCTCAAAGGGAACTTTAGCTCAGATTCAGAGCAACAAATATGATTCTACTCCAACAACAATGATTTATATCTCAGGAACCCTTGGATTGTATAGTTTGAGTGAAAAGTGTGAAAGATCCAGGACCACAATTCACTTTCTTTATTCTCCTAAATCTTCCAGCAGGTCATTTTGAATTCAGTGATCAGGCAAGTTTCTAAAAATGCAGGTTGGGAAAATAATATTTCAAATTGTGGCTGTGTTTTCTTAGTTTAGTTATTATCAAGTGAATGAGAGTTTGTAGACTGAACAGAGAACTCTAAGGTTTGTTGCAGTGTGTGCTCTTGGGATATAGGTAAAGATCAGGGGAACCCTGTTGATTTCTAGTTCTGATGATTTCTGGTTCTGTTCTGCATCATCCCAAAAATCTGGTCACAGGGCAAGAATAACAATAGCAGCAAAAATAAGATATGTTTTTATACTGTTTTGTAATTTAAAATGCTTGGAATACCGAGAACATTGAAATGACTTTGAAACAAAACTGTGTTTATTCTTTACATTTTTGTCTCTCATGATCTTCACAGCAAATGTGGTGTAGTTGCTATTATTCCCTTTTATTCATGAAATCACGGAAACTCAAAGAGTTTAGGTGGATAGGAAGGGGTCACATTATTGGTGAGTGACGTGAGCTTAACTTGAACCTAGGTCTTCATGATTGTCACTCCAATATAAAATGTTGCTTCCCACAATCCTCAATTCAAGAAGCCAGATTCAACTCCATCCACTATAGGAAAAGGACAAGTTAAGTTTCTTTTTACATATCTCTCCTACCAGGAAACTCACTAATGTAAGTCAATCTTTTCCATTATTGCAAAGTACTCCTTCCTCTGCATTTCTTCTTTTAACTAAAATTCTTTCACTAGAATAGTTATGCAACATTCTAGAAAATTCTACCTTGGATATCATCAATCCCCAGAAATTCAGGAGTTCAAAGGAGCTTCAAAAAGTCCCTGAAAAAAAAGTTTTACATAATTTATTGGTTCGCACAGATTCTAGTTTCTAGAAGGATCAGAGGTAAGTGTGCAGAAGGACAGGTAGGGATAAAAATGGGTGAACGAGTTGTCATTTAAGTAATATCTTTTAATAGTGTCTGGACCAGGAAACAAAATACACAGTCTAGTGAGACATTAATTCTTCCTTTGCACCAATTAGATTTTTTTTCTTTTTCCTTGCAATGAATTGACTGATTTTGTGAGAGACAGGAGGATTGCTTTCTCTAAACAAGAGCATAGATCCATTTTTGTCTGAGAAAAATGCAATGCTTAGTAGTAATGGATATCCTTCATTTTAGACCTGGAACCATTACTAAGACAAATGATGATAACTAACTAATTTTGGTTCAAAGCAAGAAGATAACTCTAGTGCTTCACTGTGGGCTAATATCTTCAAGGAATAGAATGTTCTGATAAGGGGAAATGATGAAATAAGTATTTTTAGGCAAGTGGAAATCTATGCTTCTCTGGCAGTGATTAACCCTTGTGCCTACTTAAAGAATGGCTCAAAGATCATTTTCATGGGAAAAATAAATTTCTGCCTACATATATTAAGTGAATGTTCTGGATGAGGCTAGATGCTCACAGTTGAAATTTTCTTCATATGCTCAATGCTTACCCCATATAGTACGTATAGTTACTAATTGACTATTAAGCTTAAAAACGTTTTAAAAATCTGTAAGATATAAAAGAAGCCTACAATTGAATATAGTCAACATAATAAACAGACAACTTAATAGAATGTGAGAAGAGCCATTCAGATGAGGTGCTCTTAGAAAGCAGTAAGAAGGGGGAAGTTAGGTGGTGCAGTGCATAGAGCACCAGCCCTGGAGTCAGGAGTACTAGAGTTCAAATCTGACCTTAGACACTTAATAATTTCCTAGCTGTGTGGCCTTGGGCAAGCCACTTAACCCATTGACTTGCAAAAAAACTAAAATAAAGCCATAGGAATATATGAAAAAGAGAAGTTCAGTCATCCTGTTGAGACAAAAGAACCCATGACAGGGCTAAGAGTTGATTTGAGACTAGAAGAAGGAAGAGAAAAATTTCCACCTGCAAGGAAGAGAATCTCCCTCTTTGACAAGGCATGGTCTGTGAATTCAGACACAGGAAGGGAAAAGAGGAAGTCCTTGATCTCTCCAGGTGGGCTGGGTCAGGGTCAGTTCTTCCTTTGTCTGTGTGTCCCTCTTTCAAAGTTCAGTCCATTGCATATTCTAGGCCCTTTGGAAATACTTAATGAGTTGAACTACATGGCAATGTAGAAAGTATTGAAGGGAGTAGTGTGAAATGGGACTGTCTGGAGAGACTTGAATCACTTGGATTAGGAACCTTGAAGGCCAGGTTAAGAGATCTTTGATTTATCTTGTTAGCAGTTGGGAATCCCAGGGTTTGAATTTGTTGAAACAATAACTTTAAAAAGATGTTGCTATTTTTTAAAATTTAAATTAATGGATCAATTTCACTGATTATTTTAGAATTTTCTAGATCTAATCTAAGGTTATGGCAATTATCAGAAATGGACTTAAGAGGTTGAATAAGGAGAAGACGTTATCATGCAATTTTCCAAATGGACAGAGGAAGTTGACATTTTGATTAGATGTGGTATGGCTGAATCTAAGGGCAGAATGTCTAGCTCATCTTCACAGGAATATTTGTAACCCAGGCATATTTTTGGGTAATTTTTGGTAGGTACTAGGGTGGTGTGATTCATATAAGACTGGTTGAACTGAAATGCCATTTCCTCAGAACACTTAAAACATCATGCCTATATCCTATTTCAGCCAATTAAGCCAACCAACTGTTACTTTGCTAAGTTCAAATATACAGATGTATTTATGGGAATGGATTCTCTGATTAATAAAGTCAGGATAAGATCATAAGCTTAAAATTAGGAGAACTTTAGAATCAAAAGAGAAACAACTGAGCCAGTGAACTCTACAATTATTAGAACCTTAAGAATAAAGAGTTAAAAATAACATAATAGAAAAATATAGATTAGACATGAAGATTTATTTTCTGAGATTTAACAATAAATGCATGTGTGGAGATGATCCAGGAAGGGCACTAGAAATGGACAAAAAATTGGTCTTTTTTTTTATACAAAACAATGGGGTTAAGTGACTTGCCCAAGGTCACAGCTAGGCAATTATTATATGTCTGAGACTGGATTTGAACTCAGGTCCTCCTGATTCAGGGCCAGTACTCTATTCACTGCATCACCTAACTGCCCCAGAAATTGGTCTTTTAAGGAAAAACAGAGAATAGAGAAAAAATTTACATCCTTATTGACCTACCTATGGTAATTTCTAGAAAACTGATCTACAAAGATTAACATCTATGCAAACTTGTTATCTGAACTCTGAGTGTCACTTTCCAGGAAGATGATACCCTTACATTCTGCTCATTGGTCTCTTAAAGTTTTGATTAACATAAGGGGAGAGAATTTTGGAGTATTATTTTTTTTTAATTAGGAACAAGATGTCCCATATCAAGCCTGGTATTCTCTAAAGGGAATTAATCATCTATCAAATAATGTTATAAGAAATTATTATTTCACAAGTATCAATTTTAATTATTTTACTAAAATTTACAACTAAGAATAAAAACTTAAATTTAAAATTTAGTTGTAACAGAGTGACTTTGTTTTTAGTTTTTTTTTTTTATTTCCTCAGTGTCACATAGCTAATATGGGTTCGATAATGGATTTGAACCCAGTTTTTCCTGACTCCCAATCTAATGCTCTCTCAACTCTTCTACAGTTATTCTCCAATGATACTTTATCAATTTTTTAAAATTGAAATTCATTTCAATATCTCTTAGAACAATACACTCTAGAAAATCCAAGCTTCAAGCTGATTCCCTCAATGCATACATTCTCTATCTTCTGATAATTTCTTGCAGTTATGTATTTGTTTTATTGAATGATTTTGAGGTGCTCCTCTGAAAGCAGATTTTAAGAAGGTACAATAGAAAAATGCATCCTAAGAATCCATTTGCATGAGAAGACAGCATCATAAGAGCATGAAGCAAAAGAACAAGCCTCATAGCATTAGGAGGTTCATTTTTGCTAAACATTGACAAAGCACTAGAAGCTTCTACAAATGGAATTTTCTTATTTTTAAAATTCCAATGATATTTATTGAAAAACACTCTACAAGGAACTTTGTAGAATTTTTGTAACAGAATTCTGAGTTTTTTGTCTTTCTAAAGTCAACAATATTAATTGCAGTGATATTCATTGAAAGAGACTCTAAGGAATCTTGTAGAATTATTGTAAGAAAGGATGCTGAATTTATTGTGTTTTTAGATGCAACAATAAGCTGAGGCTGCTGAGAAAAACAATTAACAAAGAGAGCTTTTTAAAATATAAATATTCTATTTATTTTTCAATTATATACAATAGAAATTTCTACCAACATTTTAAGTTTTTGATTTTTTATATATTTTCCCCCACCCTCCCCTTCCTCCCATTTCCCCCTCCCACAGAAGGCAGCTGATAATCTTTACATTGTTTCCATGTAATACTTTGATCAAAATTGAATGTCTTGAAAATTTTTTTTAAAAATTGAATATTTTGAGAGAAAAATAATATCTTTGAAGAAAAAATAAAATATTAGAGATAGCAAGATTATGTAATACATAAGACTTTTTGTTAATTGAAGGTAATAGTGTTTGATCTTTGTTTATCCTCCACAGCTCTTTCACTGGATAAGAGTTTTCTTTTAGCTTACACTGGATGGAAGAACAAGGTCAAAGAAAGGGAAAGAACACTGTCCAACATGGTTGATATGATAATCATTAATAATGGAGATGAATGAGATTTGTTTATTTTATATTTGACTTTCTTTTCTCCTGCCAAAGGTAATGACTTTAGTGCTGGAGAGAACATAAGAAAAATGAATACTAGAGTTTCATTAGTCAGAGTCAATGAGCAGATAGCATAGTAAGAGATAACTCTTGATGAATTCAATTAAGCCAACTTACAAAAAGTTAAGACTGATATCATTTCAATACTCACCATGGATTTGTTTAGTTTTTTCCTTGGAAAAGATACTTATTGATTTGCTGTTTTCTTCTACAGTAGGTAAAGGTCTGTATGATCAAAGCTATAGTTTGTGGGGTTTTTTCCCTAGTAGCACTGCATGGCAAGAGAGATTTGAATTATAAGGCTAACTGAGTGTTACCCAACTGATGCTTTGGAATTGTAGTGCTAGAGAAGACTACTAAGAGACTCTAGGATAGCAAGGGGATCAAATCAATTAATACTTAAATCCAGACAAAACTCTAGAAGGTCAAATACTGAAACTGAAGTTTATACAAAAGAAGAAGATAGGCCTTACTGCAAAAGTCCCTGATGTTGGGAAAGATTAAAGGCAAAAGGAAAAGGGAATTATAGAGTGTCAGATGCATATAAAGTGTCATGGGAGCTATGCACATGAGTTGGACAAACTTTAAGATATAATTTGAGATAGAAGGATCTGACTTGTGGTCCGTATGTAGATCAAAAAAAGAGTCTACTTTGACTGAATAACTGAACAACCACCACAACAAAATATGGGTATAGTTCTTTAAGGTTTTCAAAGTGCTTTCCTTAAGCTACTTTCCTTGTTCCTCATACCTCTGTGAGGGATACTTTCCCCCAATTTATCCTAGAGAAAATACCCTCAGAAAGGTTTAGAGATTTTTAGCAATGTCACATACCTAGAAAATCACAGAGTTCATATTTGAGATATTATTACCACTAAGCTTTGGTGCCAAGCCAATGACTTATATGCTCAGTGTCAGAAAGAACTGCCAAATGTGATTTCTGAGTAAATCTCAGTGACATTTGGAATATTTCAGTGAATTGGACAAATATCAGAGAATTTGAGAAGGCAAATATTGGACAAATTTTCAAAAATGTGGAAGAAAATAAAATCTATAACCTACAAGAGTATAAACTTTACTTTAATTCCAGGAGAAATTTTAGAATACATACAGGCAAACATCTGTGCATGCATGCATGTATGTGAATATTTATGGGATCCTAAATCAATATCTAGAAAAGGAAGCAATAATCACAATGAATCAGAATAGCTCCATCAAGAATAAGTTAGACCAGCATTTTGATATCATTACCTTATTGTCTTTGTTGATAGGTTTGCAAAACTGATTATATGAATATTACAAATCTAATTTGCCAGTGCAATTGAGCATTTTGTCAACTCTGTAAACCCCCCCACCATGCTCATTTTATTATTCATTATCATTCCTAGTTCTAATGTAGCTAATGAATATAAAACTTTTTCTTAAAAATCACTTAGATTAAAATATGCCCCAGTAATATATAAACATGAGTTCCAAACTCAGTTTATAAAATAAACAAGAGAAATCTCCTTTCTCATGTTATCTGGTTCTCCCCTCTTTCTACTTTATGTATGAATGTACTTGTCTTTGAATGTTGCTAAACATGAGATCTCTTATAGCCATTCCAAGAAGACTGTGTAGGGAGATCATGTTTCCAGACTCGAGAAGCCACCTATTTCAACACTTATTTGTTGAAAATAGTAATTCATATCTACTTAATTGTTTTTATTATTTATCAGTAGTCCTATCAACTACCTTGATGTTTCTTTAAGCAAGCTTAGTGGACCTGGAATATCTATCAATCTATCATTCTGTCTATCACCTATCTATCTATCTACCTACCTATCTACTATCTCAGACCTGTTTACACACACACACACACACACACACACACACACACACATACACACATACAAACATACAAGCATATATATATATATATATATGTATATATGAAGAATATAACCATATGTATACATATAAAGGAACAATCTAACAATATTATTTCATCATAAAAATTTAACAGGATGTATTCAGAGAAATGTTGGAAGACTTGCATCCATCAAATAAAGAAAAATGAGTCTAACATGTAGAACAATTTATACAATACTTTGAACATTGTAAAAAAACGACTTTGAATAACTTAAGAATTATAGTCAAGGAAATTATAAGCAATTATAAATTATAATCAATAAGCATTTATTAAGCACTTACTATGTAACAGGGACTTTGCTAAGTGCTTGCAATATGCAGTAGGGTGAAAGACAGTGTTGATCCTCATGGAGTTTACAAACTAAAAAAACAAATGATGCTGCCTAAACATTTTATTAACAGAATATATAAGGAGCTGTTGTTGTTTGTCCTACATTTGCAAAGAAGACCATGGCATAAGGGAGATGATGCCATGAAATACATGTGAATTAGATTTGAGTGAGGGAGTGCAGTGCAAAGTCAACAGAAATGCTTTATTCTCTGGAACCATTTGAGTGCAGTGATCAGATATGGATCAGGACCAGTGGAGAAGTTCTTGAGGCAATGAGGGTTGAGCGTATCCCCCAGGGTCATATAGCAAGTTAGTGTCAAGTTTCTGATGTCACATTCTAACTCCTGTCCTCTAGTATCCAAGATTAGTGTTCTATCCCCTGTACCACCTCAGTTTATTGGTGGTATTGGCCAAGCTTTTGAAGAATCACTTTACAACAGAGTACCAAGTGGCATAGGATTTAGAAAGAAACTTTGAAGCAGGGATGTTGGGAAATCAAAATTGTAATAGTTCAGGCAATAGGTGATGATGCCTCTTCCCAAGCTAGTGGCAGTAGCAAAGTTAAGAAGGGGCATATCAAAAGATGCTATGGAGGCAAAAATGAGAGGTTTGGTAATAGATTTGAAGGGAAGAATGATAGAGTGAGAATGAAATGTAATTTGCATGACCAGATGTCAGCAATCTAAAATAAACTAATAGAAACTTTATACTCTGACCATTCAGTATAAAAATAAATGAATGTACATGAGCAAAATGTGGTTTATGAGTTAAGAATAAAAAGGGAAAGGCTTAATGTCTTTGTCAAAATGATATACATATATACATATATATATATATATATGTATATATTTCAATATGCCCTGTATACTTAAATTGAGAAGAGAATTGGTAGATGTGAGTTATGGTATATACCAAATAGAATCACCAAAACATAATGAAAATAACTACAATTTAATTGATGTAAAGTAACTGCTTAGCAATGTAGGATTCATTTCCAGGTGGACTATCTATAAATATTCAGTCCTTTCTAGAAGAAAAAAATTCAATTTAGAGAAATGCCCATTATAAATGAAAATCAAAAAAGTGAATTTGGGAAGAGTGGCCAGACAAGACATGTTGGGAACATACCTGTTTTTAAAGTATTAAGTCAATGCTACTGAGATTTCCAATATTATTTCCTTTTAGACCCAATTTGATTTCAGTTAAAGTCTGACTTCAGATATGTTCTAGCTGTATCATTCTGGAATATTTATTTCAGCTATTCTTGGCCTTAGTTTCCTCCCCTGTAAAATGGGGATAATAATACCTCCCTCTAAGGGTTGTGAAGTTCAACAGTGAACATAAGCATATATCAGTTAGCACAGAGTCTGGAAAATAGTAAGCACTGTATAAATGTTGACAATTATTACTACCAGGAGAAGAACAGAGTTCTGTATACAATGTTTTTGATCTGACCAAGGTTTTATGGAAAATTACATCCAAAATTGTTTGCTCAGAGAAGTTCATCAGCCTTGTACACCAATTTCATGACAGCATGCCTATCCACATTCTGGGGACTGGACAGTACTCTCAAGATTTCTGATCACCAATGGTGTGAAACAAGGGTGTGTCCTTGTTCCCAAGCTTTTACACAAGTTGATTTCAGCTAAGCTTTCAAATTCCTTCACTAAGGATAAACTAGGTTTCAGGGTCAGATGTCACACTGATGGCAAATTTTTAACTCGAAAAGGATACAAGCCAAGACCAAAGTGGAGGGAATGTTGGTGCATGATGTTCTGTTTACAGATGATTGTGAATTCAATGCAGCCACTAAAGCTGAGATGCAACAAAGTATGGATTGATTTTCTGTTGTTTCTGCTAATTTTGACTTAATTGATACCAAGGAAACATGGGAATTCTATCAGACATCATTACACCATCCATATGTATATTATAGAATATGGAGTTTTTGATACTGTGGATAAGTTCATTTACTTTGGCAGTATATTTTCCAGAGAAGTATACATTGATAATGAGGTTGACATATGCATTGCCAGAGCTAGCTCAGTATTTGGGACATGCAGAAAATGTATGGGAGAGAAGAGGCATTAGACTGAATACCAAACTGAAGGTCTACAAAGCCATTGTACTGATCTCATTGTTTTATGATTATGAAACCTAAACATTCCATCATCCTCATACCAGGAAACTGAATTGCTTTCATTTAATTTGTCTTAAGAAGATTCTGAAGATTACCTGGCAGGAGAAAATACTAGACCCTGAGGTTCTTTCTGGAGATAAACTACCAAGTTCTAAGTAACTAAATGTTGCTTTTGGAGAATACAATTTTGATAGACTGAATGTATTGTTCAAATTCCAAATGTATGCTTGACAAAAAAAGATTATTTTTTGGAGAACATACATATGACAAGTACTCAGGGAGATAGAATTTTGAATTGGAAGGAAAGAGTGGTAGAGGACTATTCACCATGGCATGTCCTTATCAGAAATGATGTTGCAAATAGAAAGCAACATGGAAGGAAACATGAGATGTATAAGCTTAGCAAACCCATCCCAGGTATTCATATGAACTATTTGTGCCTGACATATGGTAGAACATCCTTAGCTCATACTGGTCTGACAGGCAAAGTCAGACACAATGGCAGTAACTTGTCTCTAAAATAGTTGACACTATTTTGGCTCTCTTCAGTAAAAAAGAATAAAAATCAATCATTATTACTAAAGAGATTGACAACACAAACTTTATCAAAAAGGCACTGTAGCTTCAAGAATGTAAAACTTCCTTTAAGTACCTGTGGAAATATTAAATTTTTAAGATATATGAAGTAAAAAAAATTAAACCAAGATGACATTACCAAGATTGTAAGGTCACATTGACAGCCCTAAGTGTTTTATGCTAAATTCAATCATTTCATCTTGTGAAAAAAAGGAAACTAAATTTTAACATATTTTGAAAATGGAGATGTCTCTTTCTTGAAGAAAACTCCAGACCTTGTTTTCATGAAAAGAAGCTTTACATATGGTTTGGGAGAATATATTATAGATAAAAATTTGAGAGTTTACTTTCTTCCTAGACAATTCTGATTTCTTCCATTTATTTTTCTTCTCTTATTGCTAAAATGCAATATTGAATAATAGTGGTGATAACAGATATGATTGTTTCAATTCTGATTTTATTGAGAATGTTTCTGACTTCTTTCCATCACAAAGAATACTTGTTAATGGTTTTATATAGATACTGGTTTTCATTTTAAGGAACATTGCACTTATTCCTATTCTCTTTGCTGTTTTTATTAAGAATGAGTGCTGTTTTTTTGTCAAGATTTTTCAACATCTATTTAAATAACCAAATGATTTCTGTTAGGTTTGTTATTGATATTGCCAATTATCCTGATAGTTTTCCTAATATCAAACCATCTCTGCAATTCTTGTCTAAATCCTGCTTCATCTTAGTGTGTTATCCCAGTGAGAATTTTCTGTAATCACTGTTTACTCTTTTATTTAAAACTTTTGCATCCATATTCATTAAGGAAATTGGTCTCTTCCTGGTTTAGGTATCAGCACCTTTTTGTCCTAGAAGGAATTTGGCAGGCCTCCTTCTTCACTATTTCAAAAAATTGTTTATATAGAATTGGAACTAATCATGTCTTGAATGATTGGTAGAATTTTCTTTTGAATCTATCTGGCCCTGAAAATTTTTTCATAGGGATTTCATTAATGGTTTGAGGAATTATTATTTTTTTTTCTGATATAGGGTTATTTAAGTAGTTAATTTTGTCTTCTTTTAACCTGGGAAATTTATATTTTTGTCCATTTCACTTAGATTACCAAATTTATTGACAGACAGTTGAGTGGAATTCTTCCAAATTACTGCTTTAATTTTCTCCTCATTAGTAGAGAATTCATCTTTTCCATTTTTTAATTAAAGATTTTATTTATTTTGAGTTTTACAAATTTTCCCATAATCTTACTTCCCTCCACCCCCCCCACTAAAGGCAATTTGCCAGTCTTTACATTCTTTCCATGGTATACAGTGATCCAAATTGAGTGTGATGAGAGAGAAATCATATCCTTAAGGAAGAAATATAAAGTATAAGAGATAGCAAGATCAGCAATAAGATATCAGTTTTTTTTCCCTAAATTCAATGTAATAGTCCTTGGTCTTTGTTCAAACTCCACAGTTGTTTCTCTGAATACAGATAGTATTCTCCATTGCCCAAATTGTCCCTTTTGTTGCACTAATGGAATGAGCGAATTCATCAAGGTTGATCACTGCCCCCATGTTGCTGTTAGGATATACAGTGTTTTTCTGGTTCTGCTCATCTCAATCAGCATCAGTTCATGCAAATCCCTCCAGGCTTCCCTGAATTCCCATCCCTCCTGGTTTCTAATAGAACAATAGTGTTCCAAGACATACATATACCATTCCCCAATTGAAGGACATTTCCTTAATTTCCAATTCTTTGCCATCACAAACAAGGCTGCTAGGAATACTTTTGTACAAGTGATGTTTTTACCCTTTTTCATCATCTCTTCAGGGTATAAACCCAGTAGTGGTATTGCTGGATCAAAGGGTATGCATATTTTTGTTGGCCTTTGGGCATATATCCAAATTTCTCTCCAGAAAGATTGAATGAATTCACAGCTATCTTTTCCATTCTTGACACTAGAAATGTGACTTTCTTATTTCTTTTTGTAAATCAAATCAACCAAATGTTCACCTATTTTATTGGGTTTTTTTTTTTCACAAAATCAACTCTAGCCTCCATTTTTTGATTTAATAGTTTTCTTACTTTCAATTTTATTAATTTCACCCTTGATTTTCATAATTTCTAATTTCATTACTTAAATGGAGATATTTAATTTGTTTGTTCTATAACTCTTTTAGTTGCATGCTCATTTCATTGATCTCCTCTGACGCTATTTTATTCATGTATTAACAGACATAATATTTCACTTAATAACTCCTTTAATTCTATCACGTTTGTTTTACCATGCTTTTCTCACTATTGGCATTGACTGGGATGAAATCATTAATTCTCTCTGTGATTTGTCATTTGGGTCACTCATTTTTTTAAAAATTAGGTTTTTAGTTTCCAATTGTCCATCTCTCCATGGACCTTTAATACAGGTGCTTTTTATGAGATCTTGGTCTGAAAAGGATGCATGCAAAATTTCTGCTTTCTGCATGTGTATATGAGGTTTCTATGTAATATGGTCAATTTTTGTATAGGTGCAATGTACGACAGAATAAAGGATATATTCCTTTCTATCCCCATACAATTTTCTACATTCTTTTCAACTCCTTAACATGCTTCTTGTTTATTTTATTATTATTTATCTAATTCTGAGAGAGGGATGTTAAGTTTCCCCACCAGTAGAGTTTTGTTGACTATGTTTTCCTGCAACCCCTCTAAGAATTAGCATCCCAAACCTCTTGGTGTATATTGGTCTAGTATTGCTATGACTTCATTGTCTATGCTATGTTTTTGGAGGATATACTTTCCTTCCTTATCTCTTTTTTAATTTAAGGCAATAGGGTTAAGTGACTTGGCCAAGGTCACACAACTAGGCAGTTATTATGTGTCTGATGCCAGATTTAAACTCAGATACTCCTGAACCCCAGGGCCAGTGCTCTATCCACTGAGCCACATAGATGCCCCTTCCTTATCTTTTTAAATATTTTTGCTACTGCTGTATCTGAGATAAGGATTGCTACCCTTGCTTTTTTCTTTTCATTTCAGCTGAAGCCTAATATAATCTGCTCCAATCTTTTACCTTTAATCTGTTTGTATCTGTCTGCTTCAAATATGTTTCTTTTAAGCAGCATATAGAATTTTGCTCTTTAATCCACTCTATTATCTTCTTCAAATTTATGGAAGTGTTAATTTCATTCATATTCAGTTATAATTTCCCTTTTTTGCCTTCCATGATAGCTCCACTTAATGTAATTTTCCCTTTCTTTCACCTTGTCCCTATTCCCCATTATTTGTATTCTAAATATCTTCACTCAATATAATTACCTCCATCTATATAAAACTCTCCCTTTTCTTTCCACTTTCCCTTTTCCCCTTTCTCATTCCCTCCCTTCTATCACTCCCTTCTTTCTTCCCCCCTTTCCCTCCTAATACTTGAAAAGTAAGATAAATTTCTAAATTCCTTTGTGTGTGTGTTAATTGCTCTTTGAGGAAAATCCCATGAGAGTAAGATTCCTCCCTTCTTTTTGTCTGTTGCAGTAGGACTTTCCTTCCTTTTCATGTGATATAATTTATTACCTTTTCCTACCCCTTCCCTATCTTTTTACAGTCCCCTCCTGTTTACTTTCCCTATGGTCTTATGTTGGGGGAGAGGCTGGTTCTTAGATCTTGTATTAATAACAGTATAGACCATGGTTACTAATGTTAGGAACTCCAGGGATTAATTAGTGGATCAACCAGAAAAGATCAGAATCTTTATCTGGATTGTCTGTGTTGTAGCCCTCTCTATACTATCCTCATTGTGTCAAGGTTAGAATAGTCTGAGCTGGGGAAGTTTTCCCACCTGCACCAAGTCTTGGGGAAAGGTGGGAACACCTCAGGCTGTTTCTGTGTTTGTACTGGAGAAATTCAGGTAATTCCATAGGAATCCTCACTCCTTCCAGACCAGCAAAGCTGGCAGAAGGCTTCTGTTTCCACCTGGAAGTTTCTCAGGTAAGTCCCTGGCCTCACTCTACCCTTAGTGCTCTGTACTTCTCACCTGTGCCCTGGGCATGCTCACACTCTCCTGTGACAGACCTTGATGGAAGATGTTCTTCTTCATTCTTCTGTGCATTCTGTCAACTCAAAATCTGTGAAGAGTCTTGATTCAAGTAAGTTCTGAGGGAAAATCAGGGGAGCTTAAAACAGTGACTGACTTCTCTCCACCATCTTGGTTGAAAGTAGATAAAAATTTGAAATGACAATTCTTGGGTAAAAGTGTAAGACATGGGCAATTCCTCAAACTCTTTCAAATAAGTATTTATGAGGAGGGGCTATGTTCCTCAGTGATCGCCAAAAGCTTAAATTTCTCAATAAGTTAATCAGACATAAAGTAGTTGTTAAGAAAACCTACCTTTCTCTTTTGAACTGAAACCACAAGACTTTAGATTAGGTTCAAAAAAGTTTTGGTCAATTTGGACGATTTTGAAAACCTAACCAGAACTTAAGCAAATTTTGCATTTCTTGTGGAACTGTGGTAATATTCTTTTCTTCATGACCCATGTGGGGTTGTCTTTGCAATAATACTGGGAAAAAAGTTGACATTTTCTTCTTCAGTTCATTTTATAGATGAAGAAACTGAGACAAAAAATTGAATATTAAGTGACTTACCCAGGTTGACACAGCTGGTGAGTGTCTGAGACCTGGTCTCAACTCTTCATGACTCCAGACCTGGTGCTCTACCCACTGTATCCCATAGCTTTCCCCCACCCTCACCACCACCATCCCCAAATTAGCTCCTCTAATGTTCTGCAGGATTTGTATAAAAGCAAAAATCTAGCTTTGGAGTCAAATTTTCTTCTTTCCTATGGCACCACACTCACCCATCTTATCCTGGCTTCCTTCTCAAGCTACCTCCAGAGATCACATTTATTCAGAACCTCTAGACCTGGTTTCTGGAAACAGCGAGTGATCCTTTTGTCTTCCCTCACTCAGCAATCTGTTGATCTTTAGATGAAAATTTGTGAGGTAAAAGTTCAGGAGGTAGAAGTTCTTGGAGTTATCAATGATGGGAAACTTGAAGAAAAATTTCTTGAACTGATGCCCTTATAGCCTATGATTTGTTCATTCAGTAGAACTGGAAGGTGATTTACACTCCATTCAGACAAAACCTCAATCCTTGGATTCTTCTCTGAGGTCTCTTTGAGATGTTATAGGAGGAAAACTACATTGCAAATTATTTTTCCTGCTCTGCATTCATTTTGTGGCAAGTTTTTGTCTGTTTGTGGAGGAAATCTTTAAATCCTAGAGGTTTCTGACTTTCTTCACCATCTTCACCAAATATACCTATTTTTAGCTTTGAAAATGCCAGCGCATGCTAGCAATCTGTCTTATTTTCTTTATTTTCATCATTATTTGGGAGGTAGACTATAATAGAGCAGAGTTAAGCCATAACTTGGAGTCATGGATTATTCAATACAAGAATTGTGGTCCAAACTGCTAAAATACAATTGAGAAATCTTTGGAAAAATAAAGAAAAATCCAAAGAAAAAGGACAATATTGCATTTTGAGACAAATTCCATATGCCACCTATAAGAATCCTTAGATAGGAATTAATACTATTCACTTCCCTTTGAAGTTGACACCCAGACAGAAATGATGAAATGCAGAATTGACTTCAGGGAGATCAGCCTTGAGATTCTACCTTTGGTATTGATTAGCCATGTGATCTGGTACAAGGTATTTATCCTTAATTCTTCCTGATTTCTCAGTTGTACAATATGATAATTATCCTCAGAATACTTGTCTCATATTATTTCTCTAAGATTCTAACATCAGATATATCAAACATTTCAAAAATTTTAAGACATGATATGAATGATAGTGTTGGTAAAATGATAATGATCATAATAATGATGGCGATGAAATACGTTTATCCTTAGTTATAGAAGAACACTATGAAATCAAAGAGGTGATACAAAGATATGTAGATGAATTGCATTTGAGAGAGAGGAGTACTGTGCCAATTTATATGTCTCACTTTCTCCTCTTGAACCATCTGGATCAGGAGAACTGGAGTTGACCCTGGATGTGAGGTAATCAGGGTCTTACCCAGGGTCAAACAACTGGCATCAGAGACCAGATTTGAAATGAGGTGCTCCTGATCTCATGGATGGTGCTCTACCCTCTGCACCATGATGATTATAATGGTAATGATGCTGCTGCTGCTGTTGCTGATGCTGATAATGGTAGTGTAAGAAGAACTGTGGGAAAATGGTGAAATATAACAAACATTTCTTGACTCCCCAGATTTTCTCAACAAACACAGAAAATAACTAAGAAATGAATTTGAATCAACAAAAATATAGAGATAAAACAATTATTCCCCTAAGATAACTTGAGAGGGCCTGACAAAAGGCAGAACTTCCAGAGGCTGAGATTTGCCCTGAGTGAAGGTCAAACATATCCAGGTTCATTAACAAGCAATAGCTTCTAAGGGCATCTCAAGTGGAAAACAGCCCAGGGCTCAAGAAATTTCATTTCAAAACTAAGCAGAAGTGATCCCAGAATGTGAATTTGCATGAAGAAGAGAGAACAAATATCTGGTAAGTGCATTAACTTAGAAAACTGTCATTTTATGAGGGCAGTGTGATTCTCTGTCCTTCCCTGTAGGGAAGGAAAAACTGGGGTTAAAATCCTTGTTATAATAATAAAAGGGTAAAAAAATGAATAAGCAAAGGAAAATTAATTTGACCATCAATAACCACATTGGTGCCAAAGAGGATCTAGGTTCATACTCAGAGGAAGACAGTGAGATAAAAACAAAACCAAAAAAACACAAATAAACACTCATAAAAAATGCTGAATTCAATGATCTTAGAAAGGCTTGGAAAGACTCCTACAACATAATGAAGGGTGAAGGGAAAAGAACCAAGAGATCTTTGTATATGATAGCAGCATTAGTGTTTTAAGAATAACTTTGAGTGACTAAAACATTTTGAGTAAAATAAGTACATAAATTAAAATTAAAGTATTTATGAAAATACTGTGTACATTAAAAGAATGAGTTAACAAATGAAAAAATATATAAAACAGTTTTATACATACACATACATACATATGTATACACCTATTTGTCAATTAGAAGTCATATGTAAAAAAAATGGGAAGGAAGACCAAAAAGGAAAAAGGAAAATCATCTAATAAATTTAGTATATATTTAAAAATGATAGCATGCAGACATTGATTTATAATCACATGTATAATCATGCTTTTTTCTAAAATACTTTGATGCAAATATTTGTTTTATTCAATACAATAAAAAATAAAAGTAATTTTAAAAGTAATTATGATAGTGATCATGATGGTCATGATGATGATGATGATGATATGAATAAAACAAACCTTGGTTGGCTCAGGGAATTTTTACTACTGAATTTGGTTTATTTGCATATCTTAAAAATAGTTCTCCCCCAAAGTTCTGTTTATTATCACTTCATTAAAAATGTTCCTTACTATTCATTTGAGATAAAAGACCAGTCTTTGAGAAGCTGAATTAGCTTCCTGATTGTCTATCAAGCTAACACACCAAATAGGAAAGTAACATGAATATAGAACTACCCAGATGAGCACTTCAGGTTTTTTTTTCAGCACTTCTGTCACTAAACTAATCACCCCGCTACTCAGTTAATACAGGTAATTTGCTTCACTGATTTCTTTAATTGCAATTTTTTTTTACCTTAATTATTGAAATAACTTTTACAGAAATATATTGTTTTGCAACCACAATCTCAGGTCTGGATTTTGATTTTCTCTAACTTTCCCTTTTGGAAACTTGTCTTTTAGACTATAGGTGAAAAAAGGAATAATACTGATGAGGGGAGAAAGGAATCAGACTTTTGCAAGAGATTTCATCTTATTGGGATTATTGGCTCCAAATCAGTATGGGTTGCTTTTCTTAACACTTATTCTCATCATATTTGTGATAGCAATTATGGGAAATACAATCTTGATTCTTCTTATCCATCTTGATCTCCGGCTCCACACTCCAATGTACGTCCTTCTCAAACATCTCTCCTTCACGGATATCTTGAACATCTCCAACATTGTTCCCAATCTGGCCAGTAACTACCTATCTGGCAACAAATCCATCACATTTGAAGGTTGTGGGTTTCAGATCTTCCTCTGTTCCAGCTTCGTCGGTACTGAGTGCCTTATTCTCACAGCCATGTCCTATGATCGCTATGTAGCTATCTGCCATCCACTGCGTTATCCCTTTCTCATGAACCATCGAATCAGTGTCCTTATGGCTGCTGGCTGCTGGCTTGGTGGAATCATCAACTCTTCCATTCATACAATTTATGTAATGCTCCTCCCATTTTGTGGCACAAGGGCCATTGAGCACTTTTTCTGTGACATTCCAGCTTTGTTGAGACTTTCCTGTGTTGATACATCACAATATGAAGGAGGAGTCTTTGTAAGTGCTGTATTCTTCCTTCTAATTCCTTTTATCATAATTCTTTTCTCTTATGGCAAAATTCTCCATATCGTGCTTCATATGAAATCTGTAGAGGCCCAGAAAAAAGCCTTCTCCACTTGTTCCTCCCACCTGACTGTGGTTATAATATACTATGGTTCAGCTTTATTTACATATCTGAGACCTAAATCTTATCATACTCCAGGTCAGGACAAAGTCTTAGCCATTTTATATACTATTCTCACTCCCATGCTCAACCCTATCATCTACAGTCTAAGAAATAAAGATGTCTTATGTGCCCTGAAGAGGATTTTAGTTAAAATAAGTAGTCATAGAAATGAATATTTTTTAAAAATTAGATTGAATTGCCTTGGATAACCTATTAGAAATGGGTGAAAAATATTACAAGTAGATTCATGCTTTTTTTGTGGGCTGATACCAAAAATGATGCTTCCTTCTATCTTTAAATATATGTCAAAATCACACAACCAACTCACCTATATGACATGCCAAGGAAAATATATTTATTTGTTGAATTTATTTCATGACCACTGGTAAAATTTACATCAAGAATGATGCTTAACCAAGATCAAAAGAAATGTAGTAAATTGGGAAACAATCTTTACAACTAATGATTCTGACAAAGGACTCATTTCTAAAATATACAGAGAACTGAGTCATATTTTTAACACAAAAAGCCATTTCCCAATTGACAAATTGTCAAAGGAAATGCAAAGGCAATTTACAGATGAGGAGATCAAAGCAATTCTTAGCCATATGAAAAAATGCTCTAAATAATTAATTATTAGAGAAATGCAAATTAAAGCTTCTCTGGGGTACCACCTCATACCTCTCAGATTGGCCAATATGAGCAGAAAGGATAATGATCATTGTTGGAAGGGATGTGGGAAATCTGGGACACTATTACACTGTTGGTGTTGCTGCAAACTCATCCAACCTTTCTGGAGAGCTATTTGGAACTATGCCCAAAGGGCAAAAAAAATGTGCATACCCTTTGACCCAGCAATACCACTACTGGGTATATATCCTTAAGAGATGAAAAAAATGGTAAAAACATTACTTGTACAAAAATATTTATAGCAGCCCTGTTTGTGGTGGCAAAGAATTGGAAATCAAGTAAATGTCCTTCAATTGGTGAATGGCTTAGCAAACTGTGGTATATGTATGTCATGGAATACTATTGTTCTATTAGAAACCAGGAGAGCTGGGATTTCAGGGAAGCCTTGAGGGATTTGCATGAACTGATGGTGAGTGAGATTAGCAGAACCAGAAAGACACTGTATATCCTAACAGCAACATGCGAGTGATGATCAAACTTGAGGGACTTGCTCATTACATCAATGCAACAATCGGAGGCAATTTTGGGCTGTCTGCAAAGGAGAGTCCCATCTGTATGCAGTTAAGGAGCTGTGGAGTTTGAAAAAAGTTCAAGGTCTATTCCCTTTAATTTAGGAAAGAAACTGATATCTTATTGTCTGATCTTGTTACCTCTTAGAATTCTTGTCTCTTTACTAAGGATATGATTTCTCTCTCATCACACCCAATTTGGATCAAGGTACAACATGGAAACAAAGTAAAGACTGACAGCTTGCTTTCTGTGGGGTGGGGGAAGTAAGATTGGGGGGAAAATTGTAAAACTCAAATACTATCTTTAATAAAAATTAATTAAAAAAAGAATGATGCTATGATTCATGTTTAATTTCCTCCATATTAGACAATAAACTCATTCATTTGTTGAAGGTAACAACCAGATGCTAAATTAAAATTTAAAAGTTCTGTGATTTATGACATAATATTCCATCATCAATACTGAATCAAAGATGTTCTCAAACTGCTTTTTTATTAGCAGCATCATTTATGAGTCTGAATTATTGATT
The DNA here is from genome assembly GCF_037893015.1 of Macrotis lagotis. NCBI lineage: Eukaryota > Metazoa > Chordata > Mammalia > Peramelemorphia > Peramelidae > Macrotis > Macrotis lagotis. The sequence continues at coordinate 923,542,842 of NC_133658.1, read as the reverse complement.
GATATCTGAATTCACTCTGCTTTTATAAAATGTAATACTTCTGTAACTTTTCATCATTTTTTATTTATTCTTTATCACAATTTTTTGTAATCTATCAACATGCTAAAATCATTTATATGTATAACACATATATATAGACATAAATATATTTAGATATGGCTTTGAACATGCATGTGTGTATCTTAATGTTATCAATTTATTTTTCAACATTTGCAACTACTACTTCTCGTTTTTCCTAAATTACTAATACCCCTTTTTTCCAATAGGTATCTAATAGAACATGAAGTCCTAGGGAGCCTAGTCAGTCTACCATTTCATTATCTTTTCTTTGTGGTTATAGTTTTTTTGCAATCAGTAGCCACTGTACCCTTCTCTTCAGTCCTTCTCGCCTTTATCATCATTAACCTCTTTGTATTGTCTTGAATAATCGCCATCTTTTATTATCCTCAGTACTACATTCACTCTGCTGAACAAAAATGAAGAAAATAATGTATTTATTCTGAATGGAGCAACTATACATTGATGATTCAGAGCTTCAACTGGGCACATACTGTAGGACACTTACTAGGATATTCTACTACATATGCCTTGTCAACTCACTTCCCATAATTGCTCTTTTAAACATTTTCATTAATCCTGCTGCCTCATCTGGCTCTCCCTCTTCCTGCCCCAGCTCTCTCTACTGAGATATTTATCTCACATTTTGCAAAAACAATTAAACAAAAAACACTTTTTCTTTCTTCTTCTGCATCTCACATCACTCCTATGCTTTTCCAACTATCTCTTTCAATCCATCTTTCATGATGAATCTTTACTAAAGCCAACCCTTCCACATGCTTACAGAATTCATTCTTAAGATGCAGGGGGTGGAGCCAAGGGATCCAGTCTTAGGAGCTCTCTGATAAAACTCATAAGCTTAAGAGTCTAACTAAACTTTCGAGAGACAGAACGCACAAAGGGACCCAGAGAGGCAGTTCTCCTACTCAAGGTAACCTGGAAAAGAGCAGAAAGGCTCTGCTACCTAGGGTCGGAGGGGTGGCCAGCCAGAGCGAAAGAACTTCAGCCTCTGGGAGGCAGCCCCAGGGCTCTGGGAGCTATGGCTCCCAAAAGCGGGGGAGTGTCCTGAGCTGCACCCTGGGGAGCACTGGGCACAAAGTGGGGGAACAGCGGGGGACCTCTGCCTGAGAGAGCACGTGGAGCCCAGCCCTCAGGGCACACAGGGAGCAGCTTGGTCTTTTGGCAGCCCAGACTCAGAAACAGAGGCAGGGGAAGCTGGTAAGCAGGAGCCCCCAGGGCATGAGCCCACTGAGCTGAGGGAGGGGAGTGAAGAGAGAGAGACTGCCCAGCTCTGTCCTCTGCCACTGGAACAGGACTCTGGGGCTCTGACCACATTCAGATCCTGATCCCAGTCTAGGCCCCCCTCCATAGAACAACAGGGCCCCCCCACCTTGGCCCTGTGGCATAGGGGGGCGCTTATGGTCATTCACAGACCAGTAGGGAGGACAGAGCCTCACACACTGAGACCCTTGTGAGAGTGTCCCAAAAGCTCAGGAAGCACCCCCAAACCAGTCCCAGGCTGGGAAAATGAGCAAGCAGAGAAATAAGAGGAAGACTATAGAGGAATATTTTGCAAATGAGCCCAAGAAGGATCAAAATACTCAGTATGAAGATGAGGAAGCACAAGCTCCTATATCTAAAGACTCCAAGAAAAACAGAAATTGGGCTCAGGCTATGACAGAGCTCAAAAAAGACTTTGAAAATCAAATGAGGGAGTTGGAAGAAAAACTGGGAAAAGAAAGGAGAGAGATGCAGGAAAAACATGAAAATGAAGTCAGCAGCTTAGTCAAGGAAATTCAAAAAAATGCTGAAGAAAATAGCATGCTAAAAACCAGCTTAGGTCAAATGGATAGAACAGTTCAAAAAGTTATGGAGGAGAAGAATGCCTTAAAAAGCAAAGTTGGCCAGATGGAAAAAGAGATAAGAAAACTCTCTGAGGAGAACAAATCCTTCAGACAAAGAATAGAATTCAGGGAGATTGATGAATTTACCAGAAATCAGGAATCAATACTTCAAAACCAAAAGAATGAAAAATTAGAAGAAAATGTGAAATATCTCATTGAAAAAAAAAACAATTAATATGGAAAACAGACTTAGGAAAGATAATTTAAAAATTATTGGAATACCTGAAAGTCATGATCAGGAAAAGAGCCTTGACATCATTTTCAAAGAATTACTACATGAAAATTGCCCTAATATTCTAGAAGCAGGGGGGCAAAAAAGAAATGGAGAGAATCCACCGATCCCCCCCGAGAAAGAGATCCCCCAAAACACCAACCCCTAGGAATACTATAGCCAAGTTCCTGAACTCCCAAGTCAAAGAGAAAATATTACAAGCAGCCAGAAGGACACAGTTCAAATATTGTGGAGCTGCAGTCAGGATCACACAGGACTTAGCAGCAACTACATTGGAAGCTCATAGGGCTTGGAATACAATATACCGGAAGGCAAAAGAGCTTAGAATGCAGCCAAGAATGAACTACCCAGCAAAGCTGAATGTCCTCTTCCAGGGAAAAAGATGGACTTTCAATGAACCAGGGGAATTTCAAATGTTCCTTTTGGAATGCCAGAGCTGAACAGAATGTTTGATCTTCAGATACAGGACTCAGGTGAAGCATGGAGATTGGAGGAGAAGGGGGAAATATGAGGGACTTAATGAGGATGAACTGCATGTATAGAAAAATGATACTGATAATATTCATAGGAACCTTCTCAGTTAATAGAGCAGGTAGAGGGAGCTTTTATAGTTGAAGCACAGGAGAAAGCTGGATTTGAAGATAAAATATGGTGTAAAAATGGAGTCAATAGGAAAAAAAGGGAAATGGAATGGGAGAAAGAAAAAGGAGAGGGGGAATAGTCCAACATATTTCACATAATAAGATTTTTTTTATTACAATGAGCTATTGCAATGATATGGAAGGGCGGAGGCAAGGGGGAATGAGGGAACCTTTGCTCTCACCTGAGATGGCTAGGAGAGGAAACAACAAATATACTCAATGTGGTATAGACATATGGAGTAAGAAGGAGGCGGGGAGCAGGGGGAAGGGGTGGGGATGTGAATAAAGGAGGAGAGGATGGACCATGAGGGGAGAGTGGTCAGATATAATACATTTTCATTTTTACTTCTTGCAAGGGGCTGGGATTGGAAGGCCTGTCCAGGACCATAGGGCCAGGTGGATTCTGAGCCTAAGGGGTGCTATGGGGGCTCAGGGCTTCTTGGCCCCAGGACCAGGGATCTGTCTGCTGCACCACTCAGTGACCCAAATATAGTACATGGTAGTGGAGAAATAAGAAAGGAGGGAGTTGGGATCAGCAATGGCAATATTGGAAAAATATGGAAGTAACTTTTGTGATGGACTTACCATAAAGAATGTGATCCACCCGTGACAGAGTTGTTGGTGTTGGAACAAAGACTGAAGCACATTTTTTGTTATTATTATTTGGGGGAGGGTGCAGGGCACGGGGGCTGGGTGGCCTGTCTGGGGCCACCTAGCAGGGTGATCTTTGGGTGTCTGGGGCCGGATTTGGACCCAGGTGCTCCTGGCTCAAGGGCCAATGCTCTGTCTGCCACCCAACCACCCCTACTATTATTACTATTTTATCTTATTTTGGGTCTTTTTTTTTCTTCTTTTTGGTTTTTTTCAGGGCAGTGGGGATTGGGTGGATTGCATGTCACATGGCTGGGTGATTGTTGGGTTTACGAGGCTGGATATGGACTCGGGTGCTCATGGTTCTAGGGCTGGTGCTTTGTCCATTGCGCCACCTGACCATACCTACAATTATTAGTATTCTTTTTGTTAATTTTAATTTTTTTCTCTCCCCTTTACTTTTTTTCACCCAAGCAAGTCTATCTATATTCATGGGGGTGGGGAGGGTTATTTTGTTTACTTGTAAACAAGAATATTTTATTAATGTAAAAAAACATTTGTACAAAATGAGAATAAAAAATAATTAAAAAAAAAAAGAATTCATTCTTTCCTGTTGTGTTTCTCATTTCCAGATTTCTGCCCCATGCTATTCTTATCCTATAACTAATTTTAAATATCTCTTTATTTAGTTATGCCTTTCCTTCTGTTTTTACAATATGCCCATCCTGGATTCAGGAGGACTGGAGTTCAAATCTGACTTCAGACCCTTAATAAATACCTGGCTAAGTGACCCTGGACAAGTCAATTAATCCCATCACCTTGTTTAAAAAAACATGCTAATGTCTCACCCATTGAAAAGTAAAAAAGAAAAACAAAACCCTCACTTCACCTTCCATTATGATCATGTTCTTTATCCTCTGTCTTTATTTTATTTTATTTTATATTATTTTATTTTATTTTATTTAGTTTTTGCAAGGCAAATGGGGTTAAGTGGCTTGCCCAAGGCCACACAGCTAGGTAATTATTAAGTGTCTGAGGCCAGATTTGAACTCAGGTACTCCTGACTCCAGGGCCGGTGCTCTATCCACTACACTGCATAGCCACCCTTCTCTGTCTTTAAAGGTTAAATTTTGTGAAAAATCCATCTAGAAAACATTTCTCTACTTCTCCCCTCTCATTCTCTTCTTAATATCTGATAGATATGCTCCTAATAATAAAACTTAGTCTTCAGTGACTGAAGGGCTCTTTTATTAAACATTTTTGCAGGAAAGGGCAATACCCCAGCAAGAAGAATCCCAAATTTCAACTATTGTTGAACTTTTAAAGGTTTGGAAGGTTATTACACCTCCATTCTGAGTCCATATAAACCCTTTTCATTGCCTCAGCTAGACAATGGCATTCAATGATTCTATTGATCAATATCATGTTTAAAGATGAGAACATCAAAACTGGGATCAGAGGGTCAAATCTTCAGAAATGAATGATATATTTGAAATAACCAATTACCATCTTGTTGTTTTAAAAATGAGGAAACTTGGGCAGTTAAGTGACTTATCCAATAGCCCATAAGAAGTAAGTGCCAGTACCTGGATTCAAAGTCAGATCTTCCCAACACCACATATACTACTGGAGGGGATCATGTAGAAGAGCCTGTGTAAAGGCATGCTTTATTTTCATTGAGGACTCAATGAACGATAGATGATTCTGCAAAAGCAAAATGAAGCTTATTTTGATTTAATAAGCTAGAATGTATGAAGCACTCCAAGACTGTCCAAAACATTTACTTAGATTATTCTATTTGGTTCTCTATGAGACAGGTGCTATGAATGTCATTTTAAGAACGAGGAAACCTAGTGAGAGAGGTTAAGAACTTGCCCAGGATCACACGGCTCAGAAGTATTACAAGTAGGGTTTGTATTCTGGTCTTTATGATTCTGGCTTATTCCAACGTCCTGCCAACAGCACGAGTTAGCCCTTTCCAATATGGAGAGAATTTTTCTCTCAACTGTACCCTGATGTATATAGACCAAAAATTGGTATACATTTTACTGTTGAGTCAAGGAAATATGACTCTAGTAAGTAGCAGATAAGGAACTGAAGCCATAGTTTTATTGTTATTTGTAGTCTCTTCTTTTCATAATCCCTCCCAGACCTCCTCAAATTTTAATTAAAAAAGAATAACTCATATATAAATATGAACAATCATGTAATCTCCTCATACTGAGAGCAGATTCTTCTTTGGCATACCTGAGACAAGAGTCCATGATTACTATAGAGACGATGCATGCCATTGTAGATAACTCCACATGTGATTAAAATACTGAAGCCTTCAAGAAAGTCTGAGTTTCAAAGTGTATGTTTGTATGTGTCTGTTTGTAGGTGCATTTGTGTATATTTGTGAGAGAGAATGTGGGAAAATGGGAGAGCAGCAAGAGTCATTAAATGACTTTGGAAAGTATACTCAGTAATTCTTTTGGTGGAGCCCAAGGTGGTGTAGTCTATCTTTTCAGCCATCCTAGTTCTGGCATTCATCATACTCATTCCTTGATTTCAATAGATCTTCAAAAAGTGACATAAGAAATTGGATTTTTGTTGTCTAGATTTGGTACTCTAATATATTTGAGGGTGCAGTAAATGCAATGATTAGTGAAAGTAGGAGGAGTCTTTCAAAGCCAAGATATGTCTCCTTTCTCTAGTCTATTGCTTCTGCCATTGCATCAAACTGTCTCTCCTGAAATGAAAAGGTCCTTCCAATCCAATTGCTATAAAATGTTTAATTACTGACTCTCCAAAAAAAAAACATTTTGATTTCAGATTAATTAAAGCTAAATATAGTCATATAAAATGCTCTAAATAACTACTTAAGACCTCTCACTAATCAGATTGACTAATATAACAGATCAGGGAAATGATCAAAATTGGAGGGGATGTCAAATCCAGGGCACTAATGCATTTTTGGTGGAGTAGTGAACTGATACAATCATTCTGTAGAGCAATATGGAATTATATCCATAGAGGTTTGAAACTGTGCATACTCTTTGATGCAACAATATCATTATTGTTATAACAATATCATCAAAGAGCTCATAAAAAGGGGAAAAGACCTGTATTTACAAGAATGTTATAGCAACTCTTTATAGTGACAAAGAATTGCAAATTTAGAAAATATATATTAATTGATGAATGACTTTTCAACAGATTTCAGAAAAACCTAGGAATACTTCCATAAGCTATTGCTGATAGAAGTGAGCAGAACCAGGAGACCATTGTACATATTAACAGCAGCATTAAGTATTATCAGTTATGACACACTTATCTCTTCTCAGCAACTCAGAGATAAAAGACAATTCTAAAAGACTTGTGAAAGAAAAATGTCATCCACCACCAGAGAAACAACTATGATCTCTAAATGCAAACACTATCACTCTTTCATACTATCTCACCCTTTTAACATTTACATTCTTTCTCATTTCTTTTGACTTTTCACACTTGTTCTGAATCTTTCACAGCATGAGTGACATGGAAATAGGTGTAGCAAGATTGTACAACCTTACTTGCTATCTTATGTACAGCTTACTTGCTATCTTATGATGGGGGATGGAAAAGTGGAAGTGCAAAAAATACAAAAATCAATGCTGAAAACTGCATTTGTAATTGGGAAACAAATAATTTTTTTTTTTGAAAAAGTATGTTAACACAGTTTCTATTTAACCTGAACTACTAACATTTTGTCACTTTAAGTCTAGATAATCAACCAAACTTAGAGCAATTTCCTGATTTCCAAGTTCGAACTGTTCACATTGAAAATTTGAGGACTTCAAAAATAGTAATTATAACTTTGAAAGTAAATTGGAGCTCTTGCCGCACGGCCCTGGGACCAGCTGGTCGTGCTTCTGGAGAAGGCACCGAGGCCCAGAGGGTTAAAGTGACGTGGCCAAACACAGCCATTAAGTAGTCTCCGACCCTACCTGCAGTTGAGTAAACTTCCTGCTATATCCCAGATTTAGTGTAGCCATGGCTCGTGGTCCCAAGAAACATCTGAAACATGTAGCAGCTCCAAAGCACTGGATGCTGGATAAGTTAATAGGATGATTTGCTCCAAGACCATCTACAGGTCCCCACAAGTTGAGAGAATGTCTCCCCCTCATCATCTTCCTGAGAAACAGGCTCAAGTATGCCCTTACTGGAGATGAAGTAAAGAAGATCTGCATGCAGCGATTCATCAAGATTGATGGCAAGGTCCACACTGATATCACATATCCTGCTGGTTTTATGGATGTCTTTAGCACTGAGAAGACAGGGGAACATTTCTGTTTGGTATATGACACAAAGGGATGCTTTGCTGTTCATCATATCACAGCTGAGGAGGCTAAATATAAGTTATGTAAAGTGAGAAAAATCTTTGTGGGTACAAAGGGTATTCCCCATCTGGTGACTCATGATGCCCGTACTATCTGTTATCCAGATCCCCTCATCAAAGTGAATTATACAGTTCAGATTGATTTAGAGGCTGGCAAATTCACTGATTTCATTAAGTTTGATACTGGAAACCTATGTATGGTGACAAGTGGAGTCAACTTGGGTCGAATTGGTGTGATTACATACAAATAGGGAGAAACATCCTGGCTCTTTTGATGTTGTTCATGTAAAAGATGCCAATAGCAATAGTTTTGCCACTAGGCTTTCAAACATTTTTGTTATTGACAAAGGTAATAAGCCTTGGATCTCTCTTCCCAGAGGAAAGGGTATCTGTCTTACAATTGCTGAGGAGAGAGATAAGAGATTGGCAGCTAAGCAGAGCAGTGGCTAAATGATTGTAAATCATGAGAGAATTTGTAGGTTTTCAGTCAAATTCAGATTTTAAATTCAGTTTTTAAAATGATTATTCTACAAATACACAAATTACACCAAAAAATAAGAAACTTAAACAGCTCAGTTGTATAAAGCAATATTGAATAAGCCATAATGCTTTCCTCTTCTTTCCTTGAATTAGAGTACTTTGTGTATGACTGTTGCATAAAATGGCGTGGAAGATATACCTCTATTGGTTTTGCTTAACTTGTTACATGGGAAGTCTCACTGTGATTGGAGGATGGGGAGAGGAATATTGCAAAATGGCTGATGTTAAAACAAAAGATATTAATAAAACTTAAAGAAAAAAAAAGAAAGTAAATTGGAGGGGTGGCTAGGTGGCACAGTGGATAAAGCACCGGCCTTGGAGTCAGGAGTACCTGGGTTCAAATCTGGTCTCAGACACTTAATAATTACCTAGCTGTGTGGCCTTGGGCAAGCCACTTAACCCCATTTGCCTTTCAAAAACCTTTAAAAAAGTGAATTGGGTCATTTTTTCACATGACTATAAACAAGTTGTATTTATTTATTTGAAAAATGCCTGTTCATATTGTTTGACCATTTATCAATTGGAAAATGACTAGCATTCTTGTAAATTTGACTTAGAAGGAATGCAGAAAGCTGAGAAGAAATTATTTCTGAAAGAGGACTTATTCTTAAAATATAGAGAGGGAATTCATCAAATTTATAAAAATGCAATGCTTTTGCCAATTTATATATGATCGTAGGATATGAAAGGGCAGTTTTCAGATGAAGAAATTAAAGTTCTCTACAGTCATATGAAAGAGTGCTCCAAATTTATTTTGCTTAGAGAAATGCAAATTAAAACAGCTCTGAGATACAATAAAAGAAAATGATCAGTGTCAGAGAGGATATGGAAAAACTGGGACATTAATTCATTGTTGGTGCAGTTGTGAACTGATTCAACCATTCCATAGAGCAATTTGGAATTTTGTCCACTCTTTAATTAAAAAAAATCCCACTAATAAGTATCTCTCCCAAAGAGATTATAAAAAAGGATGAAAGACCCACCTATACAAAAATATTTATAGTAGCCTTTTTTTGTAGTGGCAAAGTATTGGAAATTGAGAGGATGCCTGTCAATTAGGAAATGTCTGAACAAGTTATGGAGTACTGTTGTTCTGAAAGAAATCATGATTGGGAGGCATTCAGAAAAGCCTGAAATGAAATGCATAAACATATACTGAGTAAAGTGAGCAGAATCAGGAGATCATTGTATACTTTTAAAGGAACAGTGTGGGATGATCCAGTATGATGGGCATATGCCTCTCAACAGTTCAGTGACTCAAAGACAATCCTAAAAGTCATGTCATGGAAAATGCTATCCACATACATAGGAAAACTATGAAATCTGAATGCAGAGCAAATGATAGTGTGTTCACCTTTTTAAAACTTGTTTTATTTTTTCCCCTTTCTTTCTGATGTTTCCCAACCCCTCCTCCCTTTCCCCTTCAGTTCTAATTCTTCTTTTACAGGATGTTAAATACATTTGTATGTATACAGCCTATATCATATTGCTTATTTTCTTGGGAAGGGGAGAAGGAAAGGAGTGTGGTAGAAACATGTAAGTCAAAAGCTTGCAAAAGGCTATATTGAAAACTATCTTAGCTTGTAATTGGGAAAAAATTTTTTATAAAAAATCAAAAAAAGTTCCAACTAAAATCAATCCTTTTTAGTTCTTGTTCCAACTCTCTATTATTTTTTAACTTACTCTATATACAACTTATTTGTGCAATTATAAGTTCCATGTACTGCAGAGAAAAAGGTATATTCCTTTCTATCACCATTCAATTTCCTCCATAAGTCTACCATATCTAATTTTTCTAACAATCTATTTACCTCCTTAACTTCTTTCTTATTTATTTTATGATTCAATTTATCTAGATCTGAGAGTGGGAGGTTGAGGTCTCCCACTAGTAGAGTTTTGCTCTCTATGTCTTCCTGTAGTTCTTTCAGGTTCTCGTCTAAGAATTTGGACACTATCCCATTGGGTGCATATAAATTCAGTATTGAAATAACTTTATTGTCTATGGTAGTTTTTAGGAGGATAAATTTTCCTTCCTTATCTCTTTCAATGCTATTTTTTTCTGCTGCTTTCTCTGAGATAAGGATTGCTACCCCTGCTTTTTTTTACTTCATCTGAAGCAAAATATATTTTGCTCCAACCTTTTACCTTTACTCTTTATGTATCTCTCTGCTTCAAATGAGTTTCTTGTAAGCAGCGTATTGTAGGATTCTGGTTTTTAATCCACTCTGCTATTCACTTAAATTTTAATGCAGAGTTCATCCAATTCACATTCAAAGTTATGATTTCTAATTCTTTATTGCCCTCCAAGTATTTTGTTTCTGAATACCACCCCCCTGCAGTGTGCTTGCCCTCCTATATCACCCCTCCCCTTTCTTTCCCCTTTCCCTTTTTACTTTTTCCCTTCCCTTCCTTTTGTTAGTTCCCCTTTTTCTCCACTTCTGCTCCCTTTCTCCATTCCCCCCTCTCCTTTTCCCCTGTTAATACTTGAAAGGTTAGATTTTTTTAAGTTAATTAAGTATGTGTAAGTTGACTTTAAGCCAAGTCTGATGAGAAGAATATTCATGTGTTTCTCATCTTCTCCCTTCTTCCCCTCTATTACCATAGGTATTTGGTACCTCTTATTTTAATGAGATTTACCCCATTCAATCCCCTCCCTCCTCCCATCTCCTTGCTGTCCCCCTTTATAAGGAGGTAGTGTGTTTTAGATCATTTTGTCCTAGTCATAGAAAATTCTGAGTATCCCTCACTTCTAGCTAAGTACATTCTATCTAATAGAGTTAAAATTCTTGAGAGTTATTAGAGTCTTTCTCCCAAGTGGGGTTAAAGCTAGTTACATCCCATTGGATAGCATTCTCATGGATAGGTCATGAATGTCCATCACTTCTGGCTAAGTCGATTCTCTCTCTTAGACTTACAATTCTCAAGATTTATGAGAATCTTTTTCCCCATGCTGGGATATAGCCATTTTCAACTTATTGGATAGCAGTTTTTTTCTTTTACCAACAACCCCCCTTTTTTAACCTTTTCATGTGTCTCTTGAACCTCTTGTTTGATGTCCAAATTTTCTATTTACCTCTGGTCTTTTCATCAAGAATTTTTGGAATGCTTCCATTTCATTAAATGTCCATCTTTTCTTCCCTGGAAGAGAAGGCTCATCTTTGTGGAACAATGGATTCTTGACTGCATTCCAAGCTCCCTTGCTCTTCTAAATATCTCATTCCAGGCCCTTAGATCCCTTAATGTTGATGCAGCCAGGTCCTGCATAATCCTTACTGTGGCTCTTGATATTTAAATTGTTTCTTTCTGACTACTTACAAGATTTTCTCTTTTATCTGATAGTTCTGGAATTTGGCCACAATATTACTTGCTGTTTTCATTTTAGCATCTTTTTCTGGAGAGGATTGATGTATTCTTTCAATAACTACTTTTCCCTCTGCTTCCATGGTATCAGGGCAGTTTTCCATCACTAGATCCTGTAATATTAAGTCCAGGTTTTTTCCTCTTCAATGTTTTCAGGAAGTCCAATAATTCTCAGGTTGCCCCTCCTCAACCTATTCTCAAGGTCAGTGGTTTTGCTGATGAGGTATTTTACATTTTCTTCCATCTTTTTCTATTTTTTTATTTTTTTTAACTGCCTCTTGCTGTCTCATGGAGTCATTAGTTTCTACAGACTCCATTCTTATGTTTTGGGAGGAGTTTTCTTCATAAACCTTTTGCACTCCTTTTCCAATTGGTCAATTCTACTTTTGAAAGAGCTTTCCATTTGACCAAATGAGGTTTTGAGAGAATTATTTACTTTGTGCATTTGCCCAATTGAGGATCTGGGAGTTTTATTCTCATATTGTATTTGTCCAATTGTATTTTCTAAGGATTTGTTTTCTTGTTGCAAGGTATTAATTGTCTCTCCCAAATTTTCCAGTTGATTTTTAAACTCCTTCCTTATTTCTTCAAGGAACTCTTTCTGTGCTGAAGACCATATCTTATTCTCCTAAGAAGTTCTAGGTCTCTCCTAGTTAGGGTATTTTCCTTCCAATTTTTTTTTCTATGGATCCACCTTTCCACTGACCCAGGGGCTGTTTCACAGCTACTTGGGATCACTAGAGGCTTTATTCACTCAGTGAAATTTCTCTGGCTGTCCAGTAGGAGGTGCTGGTTGCTTTCTCTGGAGTGTCTGTGACCTTGATTGAGGCCTTCTCCTTTAGCTTGAAGGGAGGGGTTGGAGCTACTGAATCCTTTTGCCTTCAATCAATGGTGGGCTTTATCATGGGGGTGAGGTCATTATTCTCCCTATTGTCAGCCAGGCTGGTTCTTCTGCTCACACACCTTTGCCTGAGGCAGAAGTAGTCTGCAATTGTTTGTTCCTGGAAGAGTCCTCAGACATAATGGAGGCATGGACTCAGAGTTCCTCAGAGCAGAGGAGCCCAGGAATGGTGTCTGCAGCTCTCCTGCACTGGAACTCTCCCCCAACCCTGTCAGCAAGTTCCAGAGGATGAGTACCAACACCAGAGCCTCTTCTCCCTAGTTGACTCAAGACCCCACTGTCTAGCCCCACCACTGATCCAGCAGATCCAGCTCTCGGGCCCTCAAACTCCTTGGCTCCAATTCAGTTGCTAATCTGGCTGATCTGGGGCTGATCCATCCTCTGTGCCTGAATTCTCCCTATGCTGCTGCAGGAGATTAATCCTGAGGTAGGTGTTCTTTCTCCTGGCTTTTCTTTCTGTGTTTTGTGGATCCGATTTCTGTTAAGAGGTTTGTTTCATATGATAGATAGGGAAAGATCAGGAGACTTTAGAACTGTGCCTATTGTCTCTCCACCATCTTGGCTGGAATTTCCAATTATTTATTTTATATTATTGCAACAATCTTACTGTAAATGCAAAACATAAACTCCTCCCCAGAAGACAAAGTTAGAGAAACCACAAGAGAAATGAATTGAGAGGGGAAAGAAAGCATATTTCAATCTGTGTCCAGATTCCACTGGCTTTGTCTCTGGCATGAGATGCTTTCTTTATCATAAGTCCACCAGAGAAGTTGCTTCGATATCCCATCCCACAGTTGCTATTACTAGCTATATTTCTCTCCATTCTATTTCTCCCTATTTCCACTTCTTTTATTGTCTCTCCTTCACCTGTGTTCAGAAGGGTTTTGTGTCTGAGTACCCTCTCCCATGATCCTCCCTCTCTTCTATCACCAATCCCCTCTTCCCTCCCCCCATTTCTACTTTTCCAATCTGTTTCATTTCATTTTTCTCTAGAGTAAGATAGATTTCTTTACCCTATTAAATATGTATGTTATTCCTTCACTGAGTCATTTCTGATGAGAATGAAGAATGCAATTCATTGAAAAAGCTTTTTCTTGACTCTTTTATGTGAAATATCTTAGCCCCCTCTTCTTTTCCTTTCCCTTCCTCCCAGTACTTTCCTTTATCACCTGACTCCATATTTATACCATATTGTAGTATTATATTCATTTCCCTCCTGTGCCTTGTCTATGTATAGCCCTTCTAACTGTTCTTATAAATGAGAGGTTCATATCTTCCCATACAGGAATATATGCAGTATATTAAGTTCCTCATAATTAGTCCTTCTCATCCACCCACTCTATGCCTTACCTGAGGCTCACCTGAACTTTCTGTTCACTCAACCAAAAAAAATGTTTTATTTATTATTAAGAAAAAGAAAGATTAAAAAGCAGAAATAAGTTCAAAAAAACAAACCCAAGATATCTAAAAAGTCTGACCTCAAATTTCCCATCTGAACCAAGTGGTTATACATAATGAGTTTAACATTAAATTATACGGCTTCCTATTCAGCTCTGACTTACTCTATCTGGCCTTGTACATTGCTTATGGAATTTTCTGGGAAAAAAAATGCTGGAGTGGTTAAGCATTTCATTCTTCAATGTGTCTCCATTTTACAGATGAGAAAGTATGGCAAAAAGAAATAAATGACTTGCCCAAAGTCATATAGCTAGTACTGAAGCTGTTTTTGAATACAAGGTGTTTTTCTGTGAGTAAGGTCAGGGATGGAAGAGTTCCCCCCGTCTTCAACTGCAATGGTTTTTCTCTGGAAATGCCATTTCTTGGATATCTTCATGCCTATCTCTATAGCCTAAAGTCCATTTTTCCTGAGAGACTTCCATGCCAATGACAAAACTAGCTATAGTCATCACCACACCAGTGGCTTGGCATCCATTTAGTGTTGACAATAGGAATAACCTCTGGTAAAACTTACTGTACTGATATGTTTACCTGAGGTCTTCCCAGCTGTGTCACATTTGTCAAGGTTTCAGCATAAGGTGTCCAGACAACTTTATTGAATTCCTTTTCTCATTTATCTGCCATCACAAGCTGTCAATGGAAGACACAGACTGATGATGATATTGGTCCTTCATTCTTAAAGGAGACTATGATATTAGGTGATTCCATTACAAGCATGAATTTAATTTGGTGTGAGGGTATGATGTAAAAAGTCACCAGTCTCACTTTCTCCTCCAGAACCATCTGGATACAGTGGTGAGATATGAAGCAGGAGGACTGGAGATGATACTGGATGCGAGGCAAAGCTGTATGACTTGACCAAGATCATATAACTAGTGTTATTTGATAGTTAAAATGATCCATTACAAATATCTTTACAAATCTTTCTCACTTTTCCATCTGTCAGATGCCTTTCTTTTGCTTCACTCATAAATATACATGGGAAAAGTTTCCTTTGTTGAATTTCCTGTCAAATTATTTTTTTAATCTTAAAAATCATGATATGCACCAACATTTCAATAAGATTATGAAGAAATTGTGAACTTGTATACAGTTTATTAATAGATTACACATATCATACAATTATATTATAAATTCCATATCCATATGGAATATGTATCTATGCATCTATATATAAAACATACAAGTTATATGTTATACTTCTGTTTGAATTATATGTTAACCAACTTCTTTTCAGGACTGTTTATCTACCTTTGCTATTCTCCTGTCTTTTACTCCAAAAATCTGAAGCATGTTCAGTGATCATAGTCTAGTAAACTTTCTTGAAATATGGATTAAATTAGGTTGAGAGTAGCTTATAGTTCTTAAGACTGAAGATAAGTTGGGGAATTTCTATTCCAAAACAAGAAGATACCTCCTGATAGAATGGGTAGTGAGATTAGATGTTGGTTATTGTCATGTTCTCAAAGATCAAAATGACATCACTATGTTGGAGTCAAGATTCAGTATATTTTATTTAATTATACCATTACAGGCACCAAAACCTCTAACACTAGGCTTTCCTTTTTTTTCAGTTTTTTTTTGGCAAGTCAGTGGGCTTAATTGACCTGCCCAAAGTCACACAGCTAGGTAATTATTATCTGTCTGAGTCTGGATTTGAACTCAAGTCCTCCTGACTCCAGGGCTGGTGCTCTATCCATTGCATCACCCTGCTGCACCTATCACAAGGTTTTAATATAAGCAGTTCATATAAGCATGTGGGATGTGCCATGTAAATAAACACACATTCCATGGACCAGTGATGATTGCAATTATCTTTGCAAAATTTTTGCATATAATTTTTGAATTTTTACTGCTGGGATTGGTTTGCTGTTCTCCATTGAAGAGACTGCTTGGTTGCAGTAGTTTTAGGGCACTTTTTTCTAGCTCATTTCTCTCATCATGAGATGAGCAGGGTGTACTTTTAAAAAGCCTGCTCAGATACACAGGGATCTGCCTTCAGTCCTGTCTCTATGACCTGGTCAGATATTTTCTCTAATATCTTTATGTGGAGAATAGGAGGAGTTATCCAAAACTGATAATAGTCAAATGTCACAATGTGGTTATAATGATTTTTCTTTGTCTTTAAGAGTTCTATCCCATATGAATACTACTCTTCCTTGAATATATCCTTTATCCCAATCTAGTCAACCAGCATATATACTTACTAAAAGAGTAAATGACAGGCTTAAGGTGATGCATATGCCACTTGCAGGAAAATGCCTTGGTACCATCACTAATTCCTATATTCCTGTCATGAAGAACACTGGTGAGATCAGAGAAAAAATATTATGAAGACCTGGGGACCCTTGTCATCACTATATCAAAAGGGGACAAACTTATAATTCTGAATGGGTCTTTAGAAGGAAAGGAGTTGAAACAACATCAGCAAAGATAACTTACTTCTGAAGATTAGGGGAACACTATCTTCCATTTACTTAAATGCAATCAAACTTCCTGAGCTCATAGCAAATATTGGCATGTAATAGATTGTTCAATTCAAGGAGAGACAGAATGTGAGAATGGCAAGGAAAATTTATGGTTCAGAATGCTGGAATGATCCCAGACACAGCCTGGGAAATTTCAGTTCCCAAGACAAATAGATGAATTAATGTCAAGTATTTAGATTACTTTTCTTAGCAGTTTGCTGTAAATTTTGAGGGGAAGTTGAACTAATACACAACTGGCAACAACTGAGCAGAAAAGCTTTCAGAGATTTTGTGCACATTACTACATTTATTCATCCGGGTCAGACCACTTGCAGACATCACAACTGGTTTATTGAAAATGATGGGGAAACATAGTAACTCCTAAATGAAAAACGAGAACTCCACTGGGTTTACCAGCAGAAGAAGTCATCTATTTCTCAATAGGTAACATTTCATTTCAACAAACAAAAAGTATAAATGAAGACAGAAAGGCATGATTCTTGACTAAGTAAAATGATATTCACTTTTATGGGAATAAACAATCCAAAGTGCTTTTATGATGTTTATTTATGGGTAAAAGAGAAATGGCACAACTCAACCATTCAGGAATGATGGAGCCACATTGAGTAATGATAGGGATATGATCCTAGAGAAAGAAATACTTCTATAATATTTGCAACACTGCCTTACCAGGAAACTTCATTGCTTCTCTATTACTTGTCATAGGAAGATTCTAACGATCACCTGACAGGATAAGATACCAGACACTGATGTCCTTTCTCAAACTTAACTGCCAAACATTCAAACTTTGCTATGGAGAGAACAATTGCAAGGGACTGACCATATAGCTCAAGTATTAAATGTACCCTTGCCAGGAAGATTATTTCATGGGGAACTCACATGGGGAATGGAGATGGCTAGAAAAAAGTGATACAGCGACAGTCTCTAGGTATTGATTGTGCAAAATTGGAGACAGTGCCCCAGGACTGCTCAGCCTGATGCACTCTCATCAGAGACAGTGCTATCCTCTAGGAGAAAAGAATAATTGAAATAATTCAAAGGAAACATAAAATGCATGAGTTTAGAGAATCTCCCCTTGGTGTATGGCTTAATTGTGCCTAGTCTGTGGTTGAGCATTCCAAGTTCATATTGGTCTGATCTGCCAGTCAAACATGCTGTAAGACAAAAATATTGTGATGTCATTTTGGTCTTCTTCAATGATGACAAACAATAATCAATAATGTAAGCAAAGTTTATCTGTCAGTTTTCTTGTTGAGTGACTCTAGTATGTCAATACAATATATCTCAATGAAATATTTTCAATTGATCAAGGAAACTACATGATCATAAATTTCTGAATTCATTTAACATAGGTATAATATTTCCCTTCTCTTACTCAAGAAGTTTCTAATAAAAAAAACAATCATTGGTCCCCCTTTTTTCAGTGTTTTGTAGTTTGATGTCCATTACATGTCAGGCTGAACTATTCCTAGAATAATAATTAATCACATTATTTGGAAATTAATTCAGTGGTCTTTTCTTAGTTATTTTCCTTTTGATCTAAGAAGACTCTAGTTTGATCACTTTAAGTAGAGTTTTGCATAAAAACTGAAATTTTCATGGAATCTAAACTCAAAAGGCAGAGGAAATACACCATGATCATTGTGGAAAGATGATGTGAAGTATTTGTTTTTGCCTTTTTTCAATGGGGGAGACATGGGCATGTTTAAAAACAGTAAGAAATGAGCAAATAGAAAAGGAAATGTTTAAAATTTGTGGTAGTCTCTGGATGCCAGAGGGAAACCAGCAATAGGAAACCACTTGAAAAAATAGGTTCTTTCAACAGGTAAAGTGGTTAGCCTTAGTAAAGATTAAAGCTACTTCATCATGTGAGATAGAGTGAATGAAGAGGTAAGTGGAAAAACATAGGAGTGATATGAGATGTGTAAAAAGAGAGAAAAAGAGTGTCTTGTCTGGTTTTCTTTTTATGTCAAACATGAGATAAATATCCCAGCTGAGAGGCCAGGTTGGGGGGAAGGAGGTGGTAAACAACAGGAAGAATGAAAAAATTTAAAAGAGCAACTGTGGGGAAAATGGTAGTGAGTTGATAAGTCAGATATAGGAGGATATCCCAGTAGAGTAAGTGCCCAGTTGAGATGGTGAATCATGAATGTGTGGTTGTTCTTTTCAGAATGATTGTATGCATGTCATCCGTTTTGTTCAGCACAACGCATACACTAACACAACAGTGTAATGATAAGTGGCAGGAGGACTCAAAAGAAGATTACAGTGGCTACTGTGAACAAAGCACATTCTAATCACAAAGAATGAATATTTAAAAGGTAGACAGTCCAGGCTCCTTAGGATCACATGTTCTTTTAGATAAATAATAGTATAGAAGGTAGTAGAGGAATATGATTGGCAATACAGGAAAAATGAGAAGCAGAAGTTGGATAGTTTGAAAGATTAAATGATAACATCAAGATAAACACATACATGTTCACATGCATTTATATATGCAAGCATATATTATATACATATTATTTTAGCATTTAAAATATTTATATCACATTATTTATTCAAAAACCTTAGAATGAAAATTATAAAAGGGTTACATTCCATATAAGTACAAAGATAAATTCACATATCAGTCCATAATTCAATTGTATTCAGCAGTTAAAAAGAAAATCTCAAGTTAATATGATATCAACCATCACAAGTTACCTATCCATATATTGTATATAATCTGTATATAATCGGAGACAGCTATTTTCTTTTTTCAATGGAAACAAGGGGAGTGTGTGTGTGTGTGTGTGTGTGTATTTGTGTGTCTATGTGTGTGTATATCTGTGTGTGTTTGTATGAGGGAACAGTCTGACATTTGAGAGTAAGCCCTGCTGAGCACGGAGTAGTTGGATTCTAGATAGTTGGCCATTGTGAAATTCACTGATACTGCTATACTGTTCAATGATGCTACCAATAACAATGCCATTTGATAGCACCTTTGATGCAGTCCTGATGATGAAACATTATGCCAAGGATCACAGACATTTTAATATTACCTTAACATCCTTTTGTTATCTTCTACAAATGTTGTCATAGAGCAAATGAAACATGAAGCATAACATCATTCTTGATATGAATTGTACCACAATTCATGAAATAAATTCAACAATTTGATTTTCTTTGGAGAGAGCTATAGGTGAGCTAATTTAGTTCATTTTTCAGACATTTAAAGTTAATTTAATTCAACATCCAAAATGCATGAATGTTGCTTTGAATATTTTCCACACATTTCTAATAGTTCATCCATGGGCATTCAATCTAATTTTTAAAAGTTTTCATTTCTGTGACTAAGAGCTTTACTAAAAACCATTGTCAGGGCACATAAGACATTTTTATTTCTCAGACTGTGGATGACAGGGTTGAGCATGGGAGAAAGAATGGTAAATAAGATGGCTAATACCTTGTCCTGACTAGGAGTGTGATAGGATTTTGGTCTCATGCATGTAAAGATACATGAACCATAGTACATGGCAACCACAGCCAGGTGGGAGGAACAAGTGGAGAAGGCTTTTTTCTGGGCCTCCATTGATTTCATATGAAACATAATACAGAGAATCTGACCATATGAGATAAGAATGATGGAAAAGGGAATTAAGAAGAATACAGAACTCATGTAGACGTTTTCTTCATATGGTGATGTATCTATATAAGAGATTCTCAACATGCCTGGGATTTCACAAAAAAAGTGGTCTATGGTCCTTGTGCCACAAAATGGGAGGAGCATTACATAAATTGTATGAATGGAAGAATCCATGATTCCCCCAAGCCAGCAGACAGCAGCCAGCATGACACTGATTTGATGGTTCATAAGAGTAGGATAACGCAGTGGGTGACAGATAGCTACATAGCGATCATAGGACATGGCTGTAAGAATAAGGCATTCAGCACCCACAGACATCACAAAGAGGAAGATCTGGAACCCACAACCTACAAATGTGATGGATTTCCTGCCAGATATGTAGTTAATGGCCATCATGGAAAAAAATGGAAGAACAGATAAATCAAATTCCATGACTAAGTCCATGGCTATAAAATAATGACTTTACAGAACATTTTTTCATTGACTTAGGCTAATAAATTGCAATTCAATGAAAAATCAATTAAATTAGTTACTTCAATTAATTGAATACTTGGGATGATCAATTCATTTAAGGAATTGCTGAAGAAAATGAAAGTGGTACGTCTGGGTAATTCTACATGCCTGTTTCTTTTCTATTTGATTAGTTAGTCTTATGGACAATCAGGAAGCTGATTGAGCCTCTGAGTGCCTAGTCTTTCCTCTCATGTAATAGTATGGACCATTTTTCAGTGCATTGAAGAGGTCATATAGTAATGGATGTTTGGGGGAGAAATATTTGTTTGTTAAAAATGCAAGCACACCAGTAGTAAAAATTTCCCTGAACCAACCAAATATTTTGTTCATATCATCATCACAACTCTCATGTTCATCATCATAACTATCTTTTAAAATATATTTTAGTTCTATTTTATAGATTAAAACAAGCACATCAAAGACTATGATAAAACTACTCAGTCATTCTAAAAATCACTATTTCTTCTTTTTTTTTAGGTTTTTTTTTTTCCAAGGCAAATGGGGTTAAGTGGCTTGCCCAAGGCCACACAGCTGGGTAATTATTAAGTGTCTGATACCGGATTTGAACCCAGGTACTCCTGACTCCAAGGCCAGTGCTTTATCCACTACGCCACCTAGCCGCCCCAAAAATCACTATTTCTACTTCTACATATTATGCTTTTTTTCTTTTCACTTTAACCTTCATCAGTTTTTTCAAGACTTTCAATACCTTTGAAGATCATTGATCTCAGTATTTTTTTAGAGTTCACTAGTATTCCTTCACAGCCAAATACCACAACTTGTTCAGTCATTTCCCAGTTGATGTGGTTCCCTGCAATTGCCAGCTTTTTATTGCTAACACAAAGAGAACTCCAAAAAAATCCTATTCATATTTAAACTTATAGTTATTATTGAATTACCCTATACTTTACTCACTATTTTCTCTCACCTCCCTCCTGTTACCTTATATTTCCTTCTCGCCCTCTCAGTTCCCTTTCCATCTACTCCTCCAAGATTATGAATTCCACTCTGCAGCTGTATCTTCCAGGATCCTATTCCATATGGGTGTCTAAGCATCCTTCCCTATACCCCATCTCTTAGTTTTCTTGATCAATATCTCATACAAATTTGACATTGATATGACTCTTATGTTAATCATTTTGTGTCTCCCCTCAATCAAAAACCTTTAAAATCTTTCTTTGCCTAGTAACAAATTCACTTACCACCTCTAGGACCCTGGTCATGTCATTTAACCCTATTTGTACTAGTTTCCTCATGTGTAAAATGAGCTGGAGGAGGAAATGACAAGTAACTTTTATGTCTTTGATAAGAAAATCTCAAATGGGGTCACGAAAAGTAACTTTTGACTGAAATGATTGTGAAATAACAGCATAATGTCTTAGAACTTTAATTGTATTTCAACTCAGGGTATTCGCCTTACATTTTAAACTTTATCTGTCGCTACTCACTTCCACACACTCTCTCCAATATTGGTTAATTGTTGGATGGATTTTTCCATCTCTAAACCTTTGCTCCTCCTATCTGTTTTCTCACAGTAAATAATCCTGTCATCTACACATTTTAAAACTTTTAACTTTTCTTCAAGTTTCTTTTAAATGGTATGTCTTCAAAGAAACTTTCTTGAATTTGTCAACTGGAAATGTATTTTCTTTATTTATGACCCTTTTGCACTGGAATAGTTATATTATTTTATATGAATAAAATTGCATATTACATTTTTTCAGCATATCTTGTTTCAAGTGGATATTACTGTCCTAGATGACGAGGACAATATCTAAGAAATCATAGTTATACCCCCTTGTTACACAGTCATTCATTTATGTCTGATGGTTTGTGACCTCATTGACCACAGCATGATACTGCTGTCCCTGGGGTTTTCATGACAAATATAACTGTATTATGCAACATTATCTTCTCCAGTGGATTAAGGAAAATATAGGTTATGTACTTTCCAAGGGACACCCAGCTAGTCAGTGACTAAGGCTAGATTTGAACTTAGGTCTTCCTGACCCCGGATCCAGAATTCTATCACTATGCAGTTAGCTTTTGTGCCTAGCCAAAAACTTCAACTGAGCAAATAGTATACAAATCATAGGATAATGTTTAGAGATTATTGAGCCCAGTCCATTGAGTCAATATATTTCATTGAGGAAGGAACTGAGGTACAGAAAGGCCAAGTCATTTGCTCAGGGTCACTCTAAATGTCTGAAGCAAGATTCAAAGCCAATTTTTCTTTATGCCAAGTACTAAACTCTATGAGCACAGCTATAGGTGGAAATATTTATTAAATGAATGATTGAATAGGTATATAAATCTTTCAGAAACCACCATATAAATATTTGTAATTTTGTTAACCATATTTTATATTCTGCTAAGATTATCTAGACTGGGGTTACATTGGACCTTCTTTTATTAAATATAATAATAATCTCTCAAATTTATAGGTAACTTTAAGATTACATTGGCCCATTTGCTGATAAAAATCTGTGTTTATAAAATACTCAGATTTCTAAGTAATCTCTCATTGCAATACTATTATACTAATAGTAAAAGCAATATTAGCCAATTTTTTAGATGAGGCAATTGAGGTTCAGAGAGTTGAAATGTTTTGGTCACTCTAACTAAGAATATAGAACCAGAATTGAGTTTCTGAATCAAATTTAGAAATGTTACCACTGAACCCCATTGCTCTCTTAAGCCTAATCAGAGTCCTAGATCAATATCCTGAAAGGTGTTCTTAGATGTGGGAACAGTTATTTCCAAATGAAAATGCAACAATCTTTTGGAAAGGTAAAAATAAAATTCTGGGTCTCTCTAGATACTATCCTTTTCTTGTCACGATATATTTGAATCAATTTGTGATTTTGGCAACAGGAAAGATAGTGTGACCACAAGAGATTCCATGATGTCAAGGATGGAGGTCAGAGCTGCTAATTGTAATTGTAGTTGTTCAGAAAGAAAGGTCAGTGCTCTGAGACCCTGACCTGGAACTCAAGGCAGAACTTTGAAACAGACAGAACTATTCATCCCAGGAACAAGAGCTCTCTGGGACTGATCTACCCTCCAAGTGCTGACGAGAAAAATACATCTATCATTCGGTCACCCAAGAGACTCATTAATGTTTTTACTTGGTCAATAGGTAAGAATTCCCCTTGGCCTCAACTTTATCAAAGCTCATTAAAAGTTATCTGGTTCCCCTATTATTTAAGTAGTCCCTATGGATTAGGACAATAAAGAATTTCTTAAGTAATTATCTACATGCATTTTCCTTCCTCTCTTGTCAAGATGTCATCATCATGTTAGTATTTATACAGAGATAGGATTTGGGGGCTCTTACAGAGATAATCAGACAGGCAAGAGGTTTCCGCAGGAGGAAGAAATAGACATTCAGAACTGACATTCTAATATTCAGACTGATACTACTTGGCAGAAGGAAGAAACAGACTTTGGCAAAAAAATGATTTTTGTATATTTTATTTTTTCCAATTACAAGTTTTGAAAGTTTTTCCATATTAATCCACTTTCACATATAAAAACTACATGTTTTTCTTCCCCTTTCCTTTCTCACATTCTTCCCCACAAAGGCAAACAATCTTGTAACAGTTGTACATGTGCATTTGTTTTTAACATATTTGAATATTATTCATTTTTGTGAATGAGAAATTAGGACTAAGAAAAAAAGAAAGAAAACCTTGGAATTGGAAGAAAAAAACATGAAGTTTTAAATGAATGAATGTAGTATTCATTCAGATTCTGTGTTCTTTTTTAAATTGTTCCTGTTTTTTCTCCAGATATAGACAGATCTATCCATAGTAGATCTTTCAAGGTTGTCCTAGATCTCTGAACAACTGAGAAAAGCTGCATCCATCGTAGCTGATTAACTCACAATGCATGAGTTGTATTTGCAATGTTTTCGTAGTTCTCCTACCTTCTATCAGTCCGTGCAATTCTTTCCATGCTTCTCTAAAGTCTGCTCATTTCTTATAAAGTAATAGCACTAAATATCATTCTTATTCCATAAATTGTTCAACTATTCCACAACTCATGGTCATGCTCTCAATTTCCAATTTTTTGCCACCAAAAAAGCTGCTAGAATTATTTTTGAACATAATTTTTGAACACAAACTTTTTATGATTTCCTTTTGATATAGACCTAATATTGTTTTTGCTGGGTCAAAGAACATATTCATTTTAATGGTTCATTGGCCATAGTTTCAACATACTCTCCAGAATGATAGGATTAATTCACAACTCAACGAATAGTTCATTAATGTCCTAATCTTCCCACAAGTTCTCCAACCCTGATCAGGTGTTATAGGTGCAATAATTACCTCATAGGTATGATGGTACCTCACAATTGTTCTTATTTGCTTTTCTCTAATCAATAATGATTGAGATCAATTTTTCATATCATTATATAAAGCTTTAATTTCTTTGTTTAAAAATGGACTGTTCATATTCTTTGCTTATTTAAGTAAGGAGGAATGATTTGTAACTTATACGTTTTATTCAATTCTCTATATTTTTTTTAAGAAATGAGATCTTTATCAGAAACTCTAACACAAAAAAGTTTTCACAGCTTCCTATTTTTCTTCTAAAATTGACAGCCTTGGTGTTATTAGTGCAACAAGTTTTTAATTTTAAATAGTCAAAATCTTCCATTGTGCATTTTATAATGTTCTCTATTCCTTGTTTTGTCTTAAATTTTTCCCTTTTCATTAGATCTGACAGAGTGTTTCTTGATCTATAAATTGATCTATGACATCATCCATTTTGGCTTATTTTGGTACAGGGAATGAGATGTGGGTCTCTGCTTAATTTTTACCATATTATCTTCCAATCATCTCAACAGCTTTTGTTGAATAGTGACTACTGATTCCAGAAACTATCATTTATTGCTGTATTTTTTGTGTTTACTAGTCCATTACTCTGTTTCTTAACCAGTACCAGGCAGTTTGGAGGACTGTCACTTTATAGCATAATTTTAGATCTAGTACTTGTAGGTTACCTTCTTTGGTATTTTATTTCAATAATTAGATTGTAATTTTTGACCTTTTCTTGAACCAGATGAATTTAATTCCTATTTTTTTCTAGCAGTATAAAATCATTAGTAGGTAGTTTATTTTGTGAGGCATAGAATAAGTAATTCAATTTGGTTAACACTGTCATTTTATTATATTAAATTGGCCTCATCATGAGCAATTGATTATTTTCCTGTTATTTAGATATGACATTATTTGTGTGAAAAGTATTTTGTAATTGTGTTCATACAGTTTTGAGGTTTGTCTGGGGAATAAGATTCCCAAGTATTTTATGTTGTCTACAGTTACTTTAAATATAATATCTCTTCCTATCTTTTGCCCTTGGGAATTTAATAGAATACAATTTATATTCATTTATCATATATAGAAATTATGATGATTTAAATTGATATATTTTACATGCTCATTTGCTGAAATCAATTGTATTAAATATTTTTAATTGATTTTCTAATGTTCTCTAAGAATACTATCATATCATCTTCAAGGAGTGAAAATTTTGCTTGCTCATTGTCAATTCTAATTCCCTCAATTTCTTTTTTATTCTCTCATTGCTAACTAGCATTGTAAATAAAATATTGAATAGTACAGGTCATAATAAGCCTGCTTTTTTCACCCCTGATTCTACTGGGAATGCTCCTAGTTTAGCCAAATTGCATATAATGTTTCTTGAGCATAGATAGCACTTATTATTTTAAAACTCCATTTATTGCAATACTACCTAATGTTTTTTCATTTTTTTTTGCAAGGTAAATGGGGTTAAGTCGCTTGCCCAAGGCCACACAGCTAGGTAATTATTAAGTGTCTGAGACCGGATTTGAACCCAGGTACTCCTGACTCCAGGGCCAGCGCTTTATCCAGTACGCCACCTAGCTGTCCCATAACAAGTTTTTTTTTTTTTAATAGGAATTGATCTTGTATTTTGTCAAAGATGTTTTCAATATCTATTGAGATAATCATATAGTTTCTGTTGGTTTTGTAATTGATATGGTCAATTATATTGAGTCTTTTCCCAATAATGGACCATCTCTCTGCCTTCCTGGTATAACTCTGACCTGATCATTGTATATTATCATAGCAATAGCTTCTTATCTCTTTGAAAAAATTTTATTTAAAATGATTACATCAATGTTCATTAGGAAGATTAGTCTATAATTTTCTTCCTTTTGCTTCTTGCTGGTTTAGACATCAGCACCTTATAGCTTTCATAAAAGGAATTTAGCAGAACTTCTTCTGTTTTTAAAAATAATTTATGTAGAATTGGAATTGTTTCTTAAATATTTGGAAGAATTCACTTGTAAATTCATGTGAATTTGGAGACATTTTCTTAGTTTATTGATAGTGTCTTCAATTTCATTTTTTTCAGAAATGGTACTAATGGTACTAATGGTACTAATTATTTTATTTAGTCTTAAACTACATGTTTTTACCTTTCCAGTTTAGTCTTATTAATCTGAGCAGTTTATATTTTTGAATATGTTCATTAATTTCTCTCAGGTTATCAAATTTAATGGTGTATAGTTGGACAATGCAATTCTAAACAGCTCTTTAATTTTTTCCTCAATGCCTGTGAGTTCAACCTTTTCATTTTTGATACTGGTAATTTGTTACTTTTCTTTCTCTTTTTAAAGATCATTTTAACCTAAGGTTTATCAATTTTACTGTATTTTTCATAATACCATTTGAAAGATTTGTTTATTAGATCAATAGTTTTCTTGTTATCAATTCTATTAATATCTCCTTTTATTTTCACAATTTCTAATTTGATACTTACTTGGTCATCTTATCCTTTTTCTCACCTGTTTTTAGTTGCATGCCCAATTCATTGATCTCCCCTTTCTTTATTTTATTCATATAAGCATATAGAGATATAAAATTTCTCCTAACACTGCCTTAACTACATTCCATAAATTTTGATATGATACCTAATTGATATTTTCATGTATGAAATGGTTGGTTATTTCTATGATTTGTTGTATGCTCCACTAATTCTTTAAAATTAGGTTATTTAGTTTCCAATTAATTTTTGGCTTATCTCTCTATGCTCTTTTATTACTTGTACTTTTTATTGCATCATGATTAGAAAAGCATACATTTATTATTTGTCTTTCTGCTTTTGATAGTCAGGTTTTATACCCTAATACATGGTCAAATTCGGTATGGGTGCCATGTACTACAGAGAAAAAAGCATATACTTACTATCCCTATTCAATTTTCTCCAACTGGCTAGCATATCTAAGTTTTCTAAGATATTCACTATTTTAACTTCCTTCTTGTTTATTTTGTGGTTAAATTTAATTCTGAAAGAGAGGTTAAGGTTTCCCATTGTTAAAGTTTTGCTGTCTGTGTCGCCTGGTAATTCATTCAGCTTCTACTCTAAGAATCTGGATGCAATACTACTTGATACATACATCTTTAATAAAGCTACAACTTCATTTCCTTATTGTGACTTTTAAGAAGATGTAGTTTCCTTCCTTATCCCTTTAAATGATATCAATTTTTGGTTTTGCTTTGTCTGAGAACAGGATTACTCCAACTGATTTTTTAAAAAATTTATTTAAGGCAATGGGGTTAAGTGACTTGCCCAAGGTCAAACAGCTAGGTAATTATTAAGTGTCTGAGCTCATATTTGAACTCAGGTCCTATTGTCTCCAGGCCTGGTGCTCTATCCATTGTGCCGCCCAGCTGCCCTACATTTGATTTTTATACTTCCACTGATGAAAAATATATTTTGTTCGATCCTTTTACCTTAACCTTTTGTGAATCTCTCTCAAAGCAGTATATTGTGCATTTACAGTTTTTAATTCTTTCTGGTATCTGCTTCTGTTTTATTGCAGAATTCATCCCATTCACATAATAGTTAGGATTACTTATTCTGTGCTTCTCTCCATTCTAATTTTCCCCATTTATACTTTTCTCTTTCCTTTCCTCTTATCCCTCCTCTCCAATGTTTACCACCTTTACTCTTTGATTTTTCTTTTAAATTTAAATTTTAACTTAACTTTTTATTTTTATCTTTCTATTTCTTTTATTAGTCCTTTCTTCTCTCTCTCTCTCTCTCTCTCTCTCTCTCTCTCTCTTTTTCTCTTTTTCCTCCTTTATGCTGTAGGGTAGGATAGATTTTTAAACCAATTGGAATGTATATTATTTCCTCTCTGTTTCAAATCTATTGAGAGTAGGATTTAAGCAGGATTCACACCCTTGCTTCTTTCCCTTTAGTATTTGTGCGTCTTCCCTTAGGTTTTTTTTTAATCCAATACTGCCTAGCTTTCTCTTAGTATAGCTCTTTTTATATCTTTATTTTTTTTTAACCCTGTCTTGTACCTGCAACCTTTTTTGGCAGGATATAATGGATATAATCCTATTATCTATCCTAATAAAAGTATCATTCTCAAAGTACCATTGATTTATTGATTGATTGATAAGTGGAATTGCCTTATAGGCAATAAGTATACTACTCTTTTCTCTCCTATTAGAAATACATTTCTCAAGAGTCATAGAACACATCAACTTATAATTGACTTAAATGTTCCTTCCCTTTTTCAAGAACCCTCTAAGAACACACAATCCTCAAGAGCCAAAGCACCAAACAAAACAAAATCACTTCATGATCTTTATATCTTCTCTTGTTCTATACTGTGTCTCTCTGTCTCTATAGCACTCCACCCATAATCATACAGTTCTCCCTGAACAAAGTATTGGGTGCCCTCTCTCCTGCTCCCTTTAGTACTTCAACTATTATATCCCATGTTAACTAAAGTGTGGATTAATGGAAGACCCCTTCCTGACTATTTATATTCAACCCTTCTAAGTACATGCCCACTTTAAGTTCCTATTAAACTACAATCTTTTTAACAAGAGTATCTAATAAGGTCACTTCATGACTTATGTACAGTACTCTAAGTACTCTCCCTCCTTCTGTCTGAGTACTCTGAGCTACCACATCATAATCAGCATTGCTTCATGTCTCTTTTAAACCCAATCTCCTCAACTTTATTGAACTCTTTAGCTATCGTAAGAGAAACAAGGTTTAGACGTGTTATATTCCCTTGCAGTGATACATAAAGTTTATTCTCCCTTTCCATTTACCTTTTTATGAATCTCTTGAGTCTTATATCTAGATTTTCTCTTAAATTCCAGTCTTTTATGCTATATTTAGCTTATATCTAATACATAATTAGATTTTCTCTTATATTTATATATATATATTAAGATTTTATCTTAAGTTCTGGTCTTTTGATAAGAAATTTTTGGAAGCACTCTTATTTAAAATGCTGAGAGAATATACTGACTTTTGTAGGGTAGTTATTTCTTGTTTATAGTCCAAAGTCCTTTGACCTCTGAACTATCATATTCCAGGCCCATTGATTATTTAATGCTAAATCTGATAAACCCTGTGTAATTCTGATTGTACTTCCCTTAACATTTAAATTGTTTCTTTTTGACTGCTTGCAAGATTTTTTTACCTTTATTTGAGAATTCTGTGATTTTGGATGTTAGTCTTGGGAGTTTTTATTCTGGGGCCCTTTTTCTGGAGGTGTTCTGTGATCAAGGATAATTTTGTCTTCTTGTTAAAGGATAGTATGAAAGTTTTCTATGATCATTCCCCAGAAGATATTTTCCAGGATTGTTTTTGTTTTGGTCTACTCTTTAACATCGAACAATAATTTGTAAATTTTCTCCAGGATCGATTTTCCAATTCTTTTTTCCCCTAAAATGTCCTTTATATTTTCTTCAATTTTTTCAGTTTTCTGATTTTATGTGATGTAATCTTCATATCTCATAGAGCCTTTATTTTCTATTTGTTCAATTCAAATTTTTAAGGTTTTATTTTCTTCAGTAAGCTTTTGTGTTTCCTTTTCCAGTTGGTTACTTTTACTTTTAAATGAGTTGTATTCCTTTTCCAGTTGGATGATTTCAGTTTTTTTCATTAATAACATTCTTTTTCCAATTAGTAATTTTTACTTTTGATTTCTTCATTTAATTTTTCTTAATTCTCCAGCATGACTCACATTCTTTCTGTTTTTCTCCTTTACTTTGCTTTTTAAAATCTTGTTTAAACTCTTCCCTGAGGTTTTAGATTTGAATCCTACAAATAAATTCATTGAGACTTCCCATGTGAGCAATTTGTCACTCTTTTCTTCATCTGAATTGGCAATTTTATCACCTCTCTCTGAATAGCAGCTTTGTTTGCTTAGTATTTTTCTTCTTTTTTGTTCATTTGGGAGTTTTTTTTTTTTTCCTGGAGTATAGGGAATATAGCACTAACCTTTTTGTGCTGGCACTGGGTTCTGGTCCCTGGTTTATTGCTTACCAGGGTGTTGCCTATACAAACAGTTGCTGGCTATGCAGAGCTTTGTTTCCTTCTTTATGGCCAGGCTTTGCCTATGAAGTTATTTGTTTCCCTCAGTCCTTTCTGTTTCCCCAGTGTTCCCAGGGTTCAAACTTTGTCTGAGGATGGGGCATTCTCTGCTGGCTTGTTATCTAGTTGAACTGACACCTGGTCTGCTCCCTAGATGCCAGGATCTAGGCTGCTGTGACTGAAAGCCTCACATTACCTTTCCTGTTCTCCTGCCTAGTTGGGCTCTACTTCTCATTGCTCCCCCCATCTCCCATCCCCACAAAATAGAGATCTTCACTGAAGATCATCCATGCTAACTAAAGTTGAAAACTTGTTTGACCTTTTTTTTTAGTGCGATCTCTGTGTTTAATATCTGTGTAGAGGCTTCATTTTACCTTGTGTAAAGAAAAACCATGGACCATTGTGTCTTCATGCAACTTGGTTCTACCCCCCCCTTCTCTATTATAGAGATAGAGATAGAGGTAGAGATAGAGATAGATGTAGACATAGATGTAGACAGACATAGACATGGAGATAGTGAGATATAGATATAGATATAGATATAGATATAGATATAGATATAGATGATATAGATATAGATATAGATGATATAAATATACATATATATATAGATAGATAGATAAATCTTGACAGAAACAAGAGAAATATATTGATTGACAGAGATAGAATGAGGGGAAGAAAGATCATATTGTAGCTGCATCTGGAGGTCAGCTGGAGGTGGGAGCTTTTAAGGAAGAATAGGGTTCATTTATTGTTGAAGAAATCACATGGGTCTTTGACCCTGGAGTATAATAGGTAAAAAACAGAAAAAAGTATTAAAATTAATGCAAATAAATAAATAAATAATAAAGAAATTTGAGCAGTTAAACTTCTTATAGAGGGTTAAGATATTTTTTAGAGCTATGTCCAGACAGAAGAGGCTTCAGAAGCAGCCAGAGGCTGCCTGACCAGTTAGAGAAAGTAAGTATAAAGAATGGAAGAACCCATTAAGCATGCTGTCTATTATGGGAGGATTGAGGACATTATTAATACAGAAAGAAAGAAATTACAATATTTCTCTCTGTCAAGTGTTGAGCTGCTTTAGTATGAAGTCTCAGAATAATGACTACAGGAAACATAAGGTCAGTGTGAAGAATGTAGGGTGTTGTTCTTCACAGGGTGTGGAGGGGAACCCTTAGGGAATCCATTACAAAGGGGGAATGGCCCAGCCAATCACAAGACTGGAAGAGTTTTTCTAATCCTATTCCAGGAATAGCAAATCCCAAACCACTAAACCAGTTCTCAACTGGTCAAGAGTAACCTAGAGATTCTGACCTACTGCAACTGAGTTTGTACAATTAAGTAATTGAATATTAACCCACACACCCACCCACCCCCTGTGATGATTGGGGTTCATTAGCATATCATTCATCATCTGATGTGGGCGGGGATCATATTAGGGGCATGTCATGGAATGGGTGGACCTCTTAGAGTGTAACTGAAACTCTGAGAGCCTATGAGCATCCCAGAGGGAGGGGAAAGAGTTTCTAAAGACTATAAATTACCTGAGGTTTCAAGATCAATTTGTGCCTCTGCCTAGGTGTGAGATGCCCTACCTTGTAAGGTGTATCTTGCAAGATTCATGAATAAAATGTACAGTTTTCTTTCACTCTAGCAGGTTTTTCTTTTATTCATTTATAACAGTCAGTAACTCATAATCAAATTTGTTGAACCACTAAGTATATGGACTACAAGGAGAAAGCTATTGCTAATGAAAAAAATTCCATTTATTTTAAATTAATTCTTTAGTGATAACACTAAAAAAATCTAAGATACCCATGCAAAGTCCTGTGATAAGGGTATAATTGATTGTTCTATAACATAGATTTAAGAAATCTGCCTTCTCATCCCCTAAAAGAATCAACGAAAAGTTAGAAAACAGGATGAAATCCTTAATCCTATCTTCAACCCTATTGAAAAAAGGGAGAAAAACATGAGATGGGGAGGAACAAAGTATTACTTTGAATAGGGACCAAAGTTTCTCATATCTTGTGACTTACCAGAGAAATTAACCACCAGATTATGGTAATAGAAACTCTTTCCATCCTGCAGCTTACTTAGCGAAAAGGCTTCTTTTCTCTAATTCACAAAAACAAAAGAGATTTTCATACTCCCCCTACTCACCCCAGTCCTTTCTATTCTTTGCATAAACCTTTAATTATGTGATAATATTTTGTTGGTGTTTTTATGCTTAATTCTCTTATGTAAAGAAATTAAACCTGGGGCAGGAAAGGTATAAGGGCATAGAATTCAAAAAGTCCATTCATAATGATGATAACTGAGTGTATATACCTAGAGGTCAATAAGATAGACAATGCATTTGCAAGTGACCAGAAACAAATACCAAAACCAATATCAAACACAGCTTACCCTATTTGGAGCTTACATTACATTCAGAGAAGAAAATTTGTGCCAATTAAAAAAACACCTTACACTAAGGAATGTTATAAATTGAAAAATGGTAACAAATGAGAAAAGGCAAATATCTAAGGAACATCACTGCAAGGATTCTGTCCCAAATATAATCCATTGTTGATATTTGAATAGGGGATGAAGGGTGAGGAAATTGAGGGAACTGAAGGAATAAAGACAACAAGTGTTCAATATTGCATGGCTCAATTGTGGAACTTGCTCAGTTCCCTTTTTCTCCAACAATGGGCACAATCCTAAGCTGAGAAAGGGATCAAGTCCCAAGTTGTTAGGCAATTGTCTTGAATCGCTTAATAAAATAAGATACTCAGGAGTTGAAACCTTTGTTTCCTCAGTCATTCCACTTGCCAAAAGAGGAAAACATGAAGAAAGAAAGCATTATCCCCTTCCTTTCTGAACATTAGTTGTGAAGGTGGTAAGGGGAAAGAAGACACTGAAGAGCTTATATCACTGAGGTATACAATCCAGAACATTTTCAAGTTCAGGACATGGAGAGCAGTCAGACTGAAAATATTGAGCATAGGAAGCTGTCTCCCTTAAATCAATTCATGTGACCTATGGGGAACCATCATGAGCTATTGAGGAACTCAGGATTTGAACTGAGGGCAATTGAGTCTGAAGATAGAACTTGCCTAGTGCTCAGATTTGGAACTAATGGACTTATAGAATAAGAAATTTTGTGCAGTATGTCTAAGTCATTTAGTGAATAAGATCCTGGATTTCCAAGCAGGAACATATTTGCTAAGTCATTTTCTATTTCTCTCATCCTAAGCAAGTCTTTTACCCACCCCCACCCCCAGTCTCAGATTTATCATTGTGAAATGGAAATCATGCTAATTCCTATCTCTAAGGAAAACTGTGAAAGACAAATGAGGCAAAACATATAAATCTGTACAGATTTTCCCGCATTATAGAAATGTTAGCACATACTATTTCCCAAGTATAAGATTGACAACTCCTCACAGTCCAAATTTTTGTTATAATCTCCAGTTGCCACTGAAAAAGTACAGCTTTCTGGGTAATGATTTGTTTCCTTCTCAACTGGGAAAAAAGGAGGAAGAGAATCTTCCTTAAAAACAGCTGTTTTTCCCATTAGGGACCAGGACTTTTGCCTAGACTTTTGTCCTAAGATTTCTTTATCCTCTTTGTGGTAGTATAATGCTACTACTGGTGATGCTATTAGTAATAAGAATCATAATAATGATAATAATAACAACAACAACAATGATAGCTATCATATATGTTGCATCTATTATTTTTCAGATACTATGTTTGGTGTTCTACAATTATTATGTCATTTAATCCTCATAACAAGCTTAGCAGGCAGATGCTACTATTATCACTATGTTACAGAAGAGGAAATTGAGGTAAACAAGGATTTCAGGACCCCACTGTAGGTATCTTGAATTCAGGACTTGCTACTCTATGTATTGTACCACTTACTGACAGAAGGGAGAATTGTTATCTCAGAGAATGTGCACCATGCTCTCTTTCTCCTAATCTTCTACTCTTTTTTTCTTCCTTCTTCCAATGAGAGGTAGGGAAGAGGAGGAATGCTGCAGTTTCACATATGTAAAATATATGTTCAAACATGAAAGCACACATTTTTCTTTTGATATTTATTCATTTCAGTTGTCTAGTTTTCATGATCCAATTTAAGGTTTTCTTGGCAAAAATAGAGTGGTTTGTCATTTCCCTCATCAGATTATTTTATAGATGAGAAAAGTGAGACAATAAGGATTAAGTGACATGCCTAGGGTTTCACAGCTAATAAGAATCTAAGGATGTGAACTCAGGTATTCCTGATTCCAGGGTTGCTGCTATATCTATTGTACCACCTAGCTGCCCTGTGTATCAGTAGATCTATATTAGATACTGTACCCACACCCTGGCACAGTCACTCACTGAAAGTTCTTCATTATGTAAATGCCACTTTGAGTACTTTAGTGGAAAGTCTAGTGACCTGATCCCCAAGGATCCTACTTTGAACCTCAGTCCTTCCATATTTTACATATGAAACCTTGGAACAATTTCCTAATCTGTGTTGGACCATATCATTCAGCATCAACATTAAAGGTGAGTTACCAATGGCTTCTGACGTCCATTCTAATTTCAATCTATGATTCTGGGAGCTCTTCTGTTCATTTTAGACAAAATGACCTGGGACACTGAGTGGTTGAATACTCTCCTTAGAACAAGGTCAGAAGACTTGAAACTTAACCTGCTCCACTCAGATGATCACTGATTCATTCCATTTTATGAATAGATGCTCAATAGAGTATCCTTTTAAAAAAAAATTAATCACATGCAAAATTTTTTACATTCATTTAAAAAAAAACCTCCTAATTATTTCCCTCCCTCATTCCCCTTACTCAATTCTGTGATAGTAAACAACCTGATATAGCATATATAAATGGAATAATGCAAAAAAATAATTCCCATTTTAGTCATGATGTGAACAAAAACATGGACTAAACTTCCTCCCACAAAACAAAGTGAAAATAGTATATTTTGATCTACATTTAGACTCCATCCCTCCTTTCTTTGGAGGTGGATAGAATGTTTTATCATAAGTAGTTTGAAATTGTCTTGGCTAGTTGTATTGCTGAGAAGATCTAAGGAATTCATAGCTGTTCACTACGGAATATTGTTGTTCCTGTGTACAATGTGCTTAAGGTTCTATTTACTTCCCTCTGGATCAATTCATGTAAGACTTTCAGGTTTTTTGAAATCCACCTGTTCAGGTTTTCTTATAAAACAATAATATTCCATTACATTCATATGCCACTTATTCAGCCAATCCCCAGCTGATAGGTATTTCCTCAATTTTCAAATCTTAGGTTAAAAAAAAATCTGCTCTATTTTTTTCCAAATATGTTTCTCCTTTTTTGTTCATTTCTTTGAGAATCAGGTCTAATAATGGTATTTTTGTTTCAAAGGATATGTACAATTTTAAAGCTCTGGGGAATGAATCAGAATGATTGGATCAATTCACAACTCCACCAGCAATGCATTAGTATCACAATTTTTTTCCACATCCTATCCTAACATTGATGATTTTCTTATTCTGTCATATTTGACAATCTTGTTGATTTGAGTTCAATACTGCCTGTGAGGAATCACAATTCACACCTGGAAATACAGGTGTGGAAAGAAAATAAAGATTTATTAAAAGAAGTTACAACACAAAGAAAGTGATAGGTAGAAAGAGACAGATCTTAAAGAACAGTCAAGCAGAGCTGATTGTGTAAGAGAGTCAGAGATGACTGGCCTTGAGTAGAGGTCCAACCCATATTTTTATGGTCTTTCCCCTTATCCAGAGGACAAAAATGTGAACTCCTTCCCCTGTCCCTTACTAGACCAGGAATTAGTGGGTTGAAGCCTGAGGAGACCAGAATACAAATTTTACATTAAACAATGAAGAAATGGTAGTAGATTTACATCTTAAGACTGAGGGACCTCTACCCAATTTAGCAAAATTTAATATTCTTTAAAATTGCAAATTTTGTTTCTGCTACATTCAGAATTATCTACATGTTTTCCCTCCATCACTATGAGGAATCATATAGCATGGAATATCAGACAAACTTGAGAAGACTTACATGAATTAATGGTGAGGGAAATAAGCAGAACCAGAAGAACATTATTCACATTAAAAATAACATGGAGTGTGGATTAATCATGATGGATTTGGTCATCTCAGGAGTATCATAATCAAAGACAATTTTAAGGGACTTATGACAGAAAATACCATCCATATCCAGTGAAGGAACTGTGAAGCTAAAATGAAGACCAAATGCTTATTATCTTTAATTTTAAAACTTCTCTCATGTACTATGTCATTTTTTTCTGTCTAATGGTGTCTTTCTTCCTTTTGAATCTGATTCTTCTCTCAAAACATGTTCAATATCTATCTCTGTTTCATATGTTTGCAAATGTAAAACCTATATTATAGTGCTTTCTGTCAGGGAGAGAGGGAGGGAAGAGAGGGAGGGAGAAAATGGTAAATCTCAGAACTTTTCAAAAAATATGTGACTGGCAAAAGCTACCATTAGAATCTGGAAATTGGAAAAACAATAAAATATTCATATAAACAAAAAGTATTTATTTAGCTACAACAGGCAGGTATTCACCAAGGATGAATCCACTTTGATGTTATTTAACTGAGGATAGTTTCCTGGACTAAAGGACCAATCATGATCCACCAAGAATTCATCAGAATACCTGAAGTCCTCAGACATGCTTTATACTCTCACAACCTGGCACAGAGTGGTAGCCTAAGTTTTCATCTCCTGAGTCAATTAAGATGAGGAAATTTGATATCTTTTAAGGTGAAATCATCATTATCTGAAGAGGAGAGGGAGGAAAATGTCACTCCAACCACACTTAGATGTTGTTTCCCAGTAAGCTTTGAGGTTTTGGTATAGCTGCCTTTTTCTTGTATTATATGGATTCCCTGGAGTGCCCAGTATTGTGGATATGCAAAGAAAGATCTCTCCTTCATTTTCTTTCCTCTTCCTTCATTTTCTTGCAGGTTAACACATATTTGATTCCTCTGGAAAGAGTTCAGATGACTAAATACATCCTTGCTACAATTGGTTAAATGGTTGTGATTTTTTCCAGGTACGTTATTCCCTATTTAATCTAAAGCCAAGAAATCTAAATCAGGAACAAATTAGCTGGAAGTTGGGCTTTCTTTAGCTATACATGCAATTTATTCCTTTAGGTAACAGAATTTTGCTTGAGAATCAGGAGATGTGGTTCCACTCTATACCTATTATCAATTAAATGTTTTACTTTGTTCCTGTCAATTCTATTCTCTAGCTCTCATTTGCATAATCCATAAATTGATGAAGATGGATAAAATTATAACTTTTATTTTCTGCTGCTATCAAGTCTACTATATGTGTTTTTATTTCCACAAACTTTGATGATAGTGGGGTGAAGTTTTGCCAGCTCCTCTTTTCATTAATAATGTCATTGACATGGGGTGCAGTGGATAAAAGCACCTGCCCTGAAGTTGGGAGTACCTGGGTTCACGTCTGGTCTCAGACACTTGATAATTGCCTAGCTATGTGGTCTTGGGCAAGCCACTTAACCCCATTTGCCTTGCAAAAACCTAAAAAAAATGTCATTGACAGTCACTACCTATTGGTCCCTACCTCTTTATCTTTTTAATGTAATATAAAAACTGGTACTAACTGACTGTTGGAATGAGAATGAATCTTGTCTTCCAACTCCCCTATCCACCTGGCACCTGATAATACAGGACTTTTTTCCTGAGGGTCATAGATAATGGTGATGTCTTCCTTCCATAGGCATAGTACAGCATTCCCTCAATGGTATGCAATGGTATGCATCTTGAGGAAGGATTTGGATTCCTACTCATTTAGTATTTATAAGAGACCTTTCCAGACTGACCTATATGGATGGAGCTCCCAAAATGACAGACCCCGAATCCCTTTGATGGTAGAGCTCAGAGGAGACAAACAGAAAAACATGATACCTAGCTTTGTAAGAGATAAATAGATACCACCTTGCCTCCTCTTGCCTGACATCCTTCTCTTGGTTCCATTCTTTTTTGAGTCCCTCAGAAAGGGTGAAAAGTTTAGCCATTGTGCTTTTCACTTGAGTCTTCCTTTCCTTTCTCTTATAAATGATTGGAGGCTCGGAGTGCACTCTTTCTGTTTTCTCTTGCCTAATTTTTGAGAAAGAAATAAGATTCTTGTACTTAAACTCTGAATTGGGCTCCTTCAGGCAAAGGGTGGAGAAAGAAAGAAGCCTAATGACCCAGGAAAATATGGGGCACCCAGGCAAGTCATGTCTCCTGCCCAGAGTGTAGTTATTTTGACCTAGAACTTAACCAAGAAGCAATGGTTTGTCTTTACAACCTTTATTTGCTTTCTTTTCTTTGCCTGTCTCTCTCTAGCTCTGTCTCTCTGTATTTTTGTATAGTTATTTCTTTGTCTGTGATTGCCTCTCTGTCTCCGTTTCTCTATCTGTGTCTCTGTCTTGGGGTCTCTCTCTATGTCTGTCTCACTCTGTGTGTGTATCGTTTTGTCTCTGCTTTTGTCTGTTTTCATTTTTATTCTCTCTCTCTCTCTCCCCCTCCCTCCCCCTCCCCCTTTAATTCGCATTTCTCTAATCAGTAATGATTTAGAGTATTTTTCATAAGACTTTATATAGCTTTGATTTTTCTCATTTGCAAGTTGCCTTTACATGTTCTTTGACCATTTGTTAAATGGGGAATGGATTTTTTAAAAAAATAAATTTGACTCAGTTCTCCATATATTTTAGAAATGAGTCCTTCGTGAGAAACACTAGTTGTAAAAATTATTTCATAATTACTACATTCCTTGTGAAAACAGAAAAAAAAATAGTTGATTTGTTTGTACAAAAGCTTTTTAATTTAATGCAATCAAAATTTTTGATTTTGTTTTTTATGCTGTTCTCTATCTCTTCCTTGATCATAACTTTCTCCCTTTTCTACAGACAGGCAGCTAAACTATTCCTTGTTTTCTTAGTTTACTTATAATATTTTCTTTTGTATCTAAATCCTGATCATTTTGATCTTATCTTAGCACAGGTTGCAAGATATTGATCTAATCAAAGTTTCTACCTTACTATTTTTCAATTTTCCCAAGATTTTTATTGAAGAATGTTCTTATCCCAGAACCTGGACGATGGTTTTATCAAACAACAGATTACTATAATTGTTTTCTGCTATCTCTTTTGCATCATCTATTCCACTGATATACTACTCCAATTCTTAGCCAGTATCATATATTTTTGATGAGAGAGACTTTATAATCAAATTTTAGAGCTGGTAAGGCTAAATCCCTTCTTTTGCATTTTTCATTAAATTCCTTGATATTCTTGACTTTTTGTTCCTGCAGATGAATTTAGTTACTTTTTTTTTTTAGCTCAATAAAGTAATTTTTGGAAGTTTCATTTCTTTGGCACTAAATAAGTTGTTTAATTTAGGTATAATTGTCATTTTTATTATTTAAGCTCTGCCTGTCCATGCACAGTTGATATTTGCCCAGTTATTTAGATCTGATTTTATTTGTGTAAAAAGTGTATAATGGGGCAACTTGGTGGTGCAGTAGATATAGCACCGGCCCTGGAGTCAGAAGTACCCGAGTTCAAATCTGGCCTCAGACACTTAATAATTACCTAGCTGTTTGGCCTTGGGCAAGCCACTTAACCCCATTTGCCTTGCAAAATCCTAAAAAAAAGTGCTTTATAGTTGTTTTCATAGAGTTTCTGAGTCTTCCTTGGCAGATAGACCCCCTTCAATTGGGGAATG
Source organism: Macrotis lagotis (assembly GCF_037893015.1). Taxonomy (NCBI): domain Eukaryota; kingdom Metazoa; phylum Chordata; class Mammalia; order Peramelemorphia; family Peramelidae; genus Macrotis; species Macrotis lagotis. Next base: position 923,501,992 of record NC_133658.1, on the reverse strand, counting down.
GCAAAACAAATCATGGAATATGTATATTCAATTAGAAATAAGGAAGCATGGGAATTTAGAGAAGTTTGAAAAACTTGCATGAACTGATGCTGAGTGAGATGAGGAGAACCAGAACATTATATACCCTAAAAGCAATGTGGGCGTGATGATCTTAATGAACTTGCTCACTCCATGAGAGCAACCATCAGGGAAAATGTTAGAGTATCTGTGATAGAGAATACCATATTTATCCAGAGAAAGAACTTTGGAGCTTAAACAATGAACAAAGATCATTATCTTCAATTTTTAAAAAAGTTGCCATATGTACTACATAATTTTGCTCTCTAATATTTTATTTCTTCCTCAAAGATACACTTTTTCCTCTCCATATATTCAATGTTCTCCAATGAATTTCAGGGAAACAATGTAAAGATTATCAGATTGCCTTCTGTTGGGGCAGGAGCAGGGAAGGGAGGGAGGGAGAAAAATATAAAATTCAAATTCTTACAAAAATGGTAGAAACTATCAATGTCTATAATAGGAAATCAAATAAGATATCTATATAATTAAAGAGTGTCTGAACCAACAAGTGGGATAGACTGTATTAAAGTATCTCCAAAAACTTTTACATCCATATAATGTTTTTGCTGAGCTGTATAAACTACCCAGACTATTTCCTGAAATTCCTCAAATGTAGCCTTCTGACCTCTCTGAATAAGTCCTCTGCCTCTCCCTTTCCAACTAAATCTATGGCTAACTGACAAATGTTTGGAATCCAGGGATGACAGGATTACAGAGTAACTTTAAATTGATAATTGAAGTCTATTGGATCTTGCTGGGTGCCAGGAAAATCTTTTATTTTCAAAGCTTGTAATTCACCTGTCCATTGGCTTAATTTTATGCTATGCAACAGTGTAAAGCTTAATATCTGATGTAACCCATCTTGCTCTATCTGTAGTTGGAACTGTCTGAGGGCACAATCACTTTAAATAAATATTAAAGGATTTTTTTATACACTAAAGGATTAAAGAATAATTTAACATTAAACAAATAAATTCTGAGAGAGTCAGGATTTGGGCTTTTATCTGGAACTGGGGCAACATCAATAGAAATGGAATCTTTTGGGTCTAATGAAAGAAGAGACATAGAAATGACATAGGAAGAAGATGGGATATTAGAAGAAGAGAGAAGGAGACTGGGATAAACTGAGAATAGGAAGAAGAGATGATGAGATTGAAGAGTAGGAAGGGGAGGAAATGTGGAATAAGGAGGAGATGAAACAGGAACCACATGAGTAAATGACCTGGGGTTGAACAGAAGAATAAGCAAAACTCTGAGAAGGAGATGAGAGAGGAGCACAAGAAGAAGAAATGTCAGGACAAAGGGAATTTGTAGTGGAGGGATTGAAACTGAGGGAATAAGAGGGAAATGAAAGAAAAGAGGAAAGGAAAGAAATTGGTAAACAAAGAGAAAAGGGGGGTGGCTAGGTGGTACAGTGGATAGAGCACCGGCCCTAGAATCAGGAGTACCTGAGTTCAAATCCAGCCTCAGACACTTAAAAATTATGTAGCTGTATGGCCTTGGGCAAGCCACTTAACCCCATTGCCTAGCAAAAACCTAAAGAGAGAGAGAGAGAGGGAGAGAAGGAAATACTACTGAGATAAGGAGCAAGGGGAATAGAAGGAAGAGAAAATTGGGATTAGAACAAGGAGGAGAGGAAAAAGAATGAGACTGAGGAACATTAGGACAACGAAGAGGAGAAGAAGAAGGAGAGAGAGCAGAAGGAGAACGGAAAGGAGAGGGAAGAGTAAGTGAGGACAGCAGATGACTTTCAGTGGCAGAAAGAGAAAGAAAGGAAGAATTTTCCTTGGAGATAAAAAGGGTAGGACAGAGGGGAACAGAGAACAACAGGGTTTCAGTAGGATTTAGAATGTGACTCAGGTTTACAGATGAGTTAGATTCCCCCAATTCAGAATCATTAGGATCATTAGGAGGTAAAGAGGGCAATGAATAAGGAAGAAGGCCAGAAGATGAAAAAGGAAGACAAACTAGAGTTTTTGGAGAGAGAAAAAGAGTTCATTAGGAAATATGTAATTCAGTAAGGGCAAGTGTTGTTGAGGAAGAAGAAACAAAGTGGATCTAAAACCTTTTTATGAGTCCTAAGAGAAGCAGTTTCAACTTTGTAATACTCCTTGTAGCATCATATTAAACCCATGATAGAAACATTCCCATTCCTTAATAGAAGTCTTATTAGTTTATAAAATGAATTTTGTTTTAAGATAATTCAATTTAGTTCTTTCAAAAGAACCCCATCTTGTCCAATATAATTTAGGATCATCATTTGTTAGTTTACACCAACTCTGACAAAATTCATGGTCATTAGACTCATAATGTTCAGTCATATAGAAATCAGGTATCCTTTCTACTGGATTTCTAATCCTATATTTAATTTTCCCCATGATTATGCATAAAATCAAACACCAACAGACAGAATAAGATACAACCTAAAAGATATGTTGAAATCTAGACAAAAGGAAAGGATCCAAACAAATTTCTTATACCATTACAAAAAAGTGCCAGACATCTAACCACTAGACCATTTCACCCAAGAAATGCCTCACTTAGATTTAGGAATAAGTCCCTAACATCAGACCAGCCACTGAAAACCAAAACAATCTTCACCAACCTGTGAGAAGTGCCAAAACTAAATGTAATCTCCCAGACAAACTTTAAAGAAAAAAAAATAATAAAAGAATACCAGAGGAGTTAAGTGTGAAAAGTAAAGAGACCTCACTTTCAGACGAGACTTCTGTGTCAGGTACAAAATCATTCTTCATTTTCCAGGGATCTCTTCTTTTAGTATTGGCAGGAAGAAAAGGTTGTTTTCCTTTCAAAACATGTGTCTAGATCCAATCAATAGCAGGAAAAACTGTAAACAATAAAATTTTAAGAACCTCAAAAACATTTGGTTAAAACAAACACAGAAGAAAATTATAGATTATATATATATGAAGATTTATTCTCTTGGATTTACCATGGGTAAAGGATGATCACAAAGAAACAGCAAAAACACAAACTTTATACCATTTGAGAAATAAAAAAAAATAACTTTCTTAGTGTCCTGTACATAGTAATTTGCACAATATCTCTAACTGAAACTTATCTGCAAAGATGATCCACTCTGTCTCTTTTTTCTGAATTCTTCTCTTGTTTCTTCCAGGAGGACAGTTTCCTTCCATCCTAAGGATTGTTCTCCTAGATTTACAAAGAGACCTGATATGAAACCAAGTGTTCTCTAAAGGGAATTAATCTTCTATCACAATTTATTTATGAGGAATTATTATTGCTTTCGCATAAGAAAATGTGAAACCCACACTAGAGAGAATTCAAAAGGAAATTTGTTTCAATTTTTTTCTTGGTGGAGAGAAAAAATACGTACATAACTAAAATAATAATTGCTGCAAGATAATCTTCACATGAAAGACTCATAAGCAAATATAAAAAAAGACTCATAAGCAAATATTAACAAAATACTTGCATAGGGAACTGAAACAAAACTGTTCTTGTTAAAATCTCTTAAAGGTTTGAGAGTTCCTCTGCAGTCACCAGACAGTTTTCCTGAGTTCCCTATTTTCTGGCAAACTGGTGAAGGGATTCTCCTCCTGACTCTGGTAACTTTTTCCAAGAAGGGTGGCATTGTAAAGGAAAGCACTGTTGGCAGTTGGTTCTAGCTAACAGAACCAGGTTCTTGATATTCACCAAATAACCTAAAAGAGCATCCTGTATGTACACATGTGTTTGTGAGAATATAGATGCAAATGCACAGGCAGATGTTTAAAAGTCAAATTTTGCATATATGAAAATTTTACCATGATCTATCTTACTGGTTTTCTTAATTGATTTTATTCATGATTTCTCATTGAAAATAAACTACCTATATCTAAAGAGATTAAGAGTAATCATATTGATTGCAAGCTTCAATTGGGCAGCTGGATGACACAATGGATTGAGTTCAAGGACTGAAGTCAGGAAGAGTCATTTTCCACAGTTCACATCTGGCCATATACACTTGCTACATTTGTGACTCTGGTCAAATCACTGTATGCTGTTTGCTTCAGTTTCTTCATCAGTGAAATAAGCTGCAGAAGAAAATAGCAAACCTTACCAAGATCTTTGCCAGGAAAATCCCCAAATGGGACTACACAAATTCAAATGCAAATGAAAAAAATGACTGAACAAAGGTTATACCAAAGCAAATACTAGTAGGACCTGTTATGATAACAATCCTGGGAAGACCTTTTGCATCTTAAGCTTGTTTTGGGATGCATGTTCTCCTCAATACCACATCTTCTTCAAGCCATAGCTCATATATCCAAATGATATTTTTTTTTTCCCTGAGGCCATCAATTGTTCACATTCTCCCCTTCCAAAAACCCCTTTGGATCACTCCTGGGCACAGTTTGTGTGCTCCCTTCCCTGCAAAGTAAATTCCTTCAGGGAAGGCTCATTTTCAGATTCTATTTGTATGCTAAATATTTGGCAGATAGCAAACACTTACTAAAGGTTTGTCAATTTGCAATCCATAAAGCAAATGCTAATGAGAAACTACTCAAAGATTTCATCCAAGGAAGAGGGTAGTTTTGAAAAATGTGTCTCTACATGGTTGGGGAAAAACCTTGAACTTAGGTCCTTATGGAATCTTGTCAGTAAAAACACATTTCGAAAAGACTAAAAAAAATCATCATTAAACAGTGATGATGAACACTGAGTTTTCCTCCCTGTCCCAGTCCCTTATTTTCATGTCTAATTATAGCTCTTACCTTATTCAGAAGATATTTATTTTCAAAACAAAAAAAAATCATTCATTCTTACAATCCTTTAGACACACCAGCTACCAATCCCACAACTGCTACTGGGTTTGGGAATCCTCATTTCTTTCATGAAGAACATGATTTTGACAGTATTTACTGCTGGGGTTTGGGGAGCTCAATTCAATCCTGCAAGCTCAGTGATTTGTAGACCACTGGTCAATATAAGTGTTTCTTATCTAAGTGACAGGGTGGAGAGAACACTGGTCTTGAAATCAGGAAGATTCATCTTCAGGAATTCAAATTTGCCCTTAAAGTTTTACTAGCTGTGTGGACAAATAAGATATAACTGTTTGCTTTAAGTTCCATAGCTATAAAATGAGCTGGAGAAAGAAATGACAAACCTCTCCAATGACTTTGACAAGAAAATCTCAATTTGGATCAGAAAGGAAACAAATTCAACTTAAACAACTGAACAACAATAAACAAAGCAGAATGTTTGGAAAAAACAAATGAGGGGCAGCTAGGTGGTGCAGTGGATGAAGTACCAGCCTGGAGTCAGGAGTACCTGGGTTCAAATCTGCTCGGAAACACTTAATAATTACCTAGCTGTGTGGCATTGGGCAAGCCACTTAGCCCCATTTACCTTGCAAAAACCAAAAAAAAATGAAATCATTTTTAAAAATTTTATTAATTGGTAGGAATTTTGGGGTCTCCTTTCATCATACTTTAGAAGTCCTCATTAGGCATGAACAGAAGTTTTTTGGTCCATCCTGTTTGCCCTCTTCTAATCTCTCTCTACAAAACTATTTGGTGAAACTTTAGAGGTTTGCAAAATCAATTACTCTGTAAAACCAGAAGGTTCTACCTGGGTAAATGGATTCTCTGAAGGCCCATTAGAAATCTCACAGGGAGCTTTAGCTCAGCTTCAGAGCAACAAATATGCTTCTAACTCCAAAAGCAGTGACTTATGTCTTGGGAATACTTGGATTGTATAGTTTGAGTGAAAAGTGTGAAAGAACCAGCATCACAATTCACTTTCTTCATTCTCCTGGATCTTCCAGCAGGCCATTTTGAATTCAGTGATCAGGCAAGTTTCTAAAAATGCAGGTTGGGAAAATAATATTTTAAATTTCGGCTGTGTTTTCTTAGTTTAGTTATTATCAAGTGAATGAGAGTTTGTAGACTGAACAGAGAACTCTAAGGTTTGTTGCAGTCTGTGCTCTTGGGATAAGGATGGGGGGAGCCTATTGATTTCTGGTTCTGTTGATTTCTCATTCTATTCTGCATCATCCCAAAAATCTGGTCACAGGAAAGAATAGCCACTGCAGCAAAAATAGGATATGTTTTTATACTGTTTTGTAATTTAAAATGCTTGTAATACCAAGAACATTGAAATGACTTTTAAACAAAACTTTGTTTACTGACTCTACATTTTTATCTCTCATGATCTTCACAGTAAATGTGGAATAGTTGCTATTATTCCCTTTTATTGATGAAATCACAGAAACTCAAAGAGTTTAGGTGCATAAGATGGAGTCACATTATTGGTGAGTGCCAAGAGCTTGACTTCAACCTACATCTTCATGATTGTCACTCCAATATACAATGTTGCTTCCCACAATCCTCAATTTAAGAGGTCAGATGGTTCACCTCCATCCACTACAGGCGGAGGACAAGTTTAGTTTCACTTTAAATATTTCTCCAAGGAAACTCACTAATGCCAGTCAATCTTTTCAATTATTCCACAGCACCCCTTCTTTGGCATTTCTTCTTCTTTTTAACTAAAATTCTTTTGCTAAAATAGTTATGCAACACTCTAGAAAGTTCCGCATGGATATCTCTAATCGCCAGAAATGAAGGAGTTCAAATGAGCTTCAAAGAGTCCCTGAGAAAAATGTTTTACATAATTTATTGGTTTCTACAGAGTCTAGCTTCTAGAAGGATCAGAGATAAGTGTGCAAAAGTACAGGTAGAGATAAGAATGGGTGAATGAGTTGTCATTTAAGTAATACCTCTTAATAGTGTCTGGACCAGCAAACAAAATACACAGTCCTTTAGTGAGACATTAATTATGCCTCCGCACCAATTAGATATTTTTTTCTTTTTCCTTTCAATGAATTGACTGAATTTGGGAGAGGAGGAGGATTGCTTTCTCTAAACAAGAGCATAGATCCACTTTTGTTTGGGAAAAATGTAAGGTTTAGTAGTAATTGATATCCTTCATTTTAGACTTGGAACCATTACTAAGTCAAATGATGATGAATGACTAATTCTGTTAACTGATTCTGATAACTCTAGTTCTTCACTGTGGACTAATATCTTCAAGGAATAGAATGTTCTGGATAAGGAGAAATGGTGAAATAAGTTGTTTTTAGGCAAGTGGAAATTTATTCTTCTCTGGTAGTGATCAACCCAGATTGCATTGTGCCTACTTAAAGCATGGCAAATAGAGCATTTTCATGGGAAAATAAATTTCCACCTACATATAGTAAGTGGATGTTCTGGGTGAGGGCTAGGTGCTCACAGTTGAGATTTTCTTCATATTCTCAATGCTTACCACATACAGTATGTATAATTATTGATTGACTATTAAGCTTAATTTTTTTTAAAAAGCTGTGAGATTTAAAAGAAGCCTACAATTGAATATAGTCAACATAATAAACAGACAATTTAATAGAATGTGATAAGAACCATTTAGGTCAGATGCTTTTAGAAAGCCATAAGAAGGGGGTGGTTAGGTGGTACAGTACGTAGAGCACCTGCCCTGGAGTCAGGAGTATCTGAGTTCCAATCCGGCCTCAGACACTTAATAATTATGTAGCTATATGACTTTGGGCAAGGTACTTAACCCCATTGCCTTGGAAAAACCTAAAAATTAAAGCCATAAGAAAATATGAAAAAGAGAAGTTTATTCATCTGTAGAGACAAAAGAACCCATGGCAGGGCTAACAGTTGATTTGAGACTAGAAGAAGGAAGAGAAAAATTTCCACCTGCAAGGAAGAGAATCTCCCTCCCTGACAATGCATAGTCCATGAATTCATAGACACAGGAAGCAGAAAGAGGAAGTCCCTGATCTGTCCAGGTGGGCTGGGTCAGAGTCAGTTCTTCCTTTGCCTGTGTGTCCCTCTTTCAAAGTTCAGTCCATTGCATATTCTAGGCCTTTTGGAAATACTTAATGATTTGAACTGCATGACAATGTAGAAGGCATTGAAGGGATTAGAGTGAAATGGGACTGTCTGGAGAGACATGAACCACATGGGTTAGGGACCTTGAAGGCCAGGTTAAGAAGTCTTTGTTTTATCTTGTTAGCAGTTGGGAATCCCAGGATTTAAATATGCTGAAACAATAACTCTAAAAAGAAGTTATTCTTTCATTTAAATCAATGGATCAAGTTCACTGATTATTTTAGAATTTTCTAGATATAATCTAAGATTAGGTCAATAATCAGAAATGGACTTGAGAGGTTAAATAAGGAAGAAGACATTATAATGCCAATTATCCAAGTGGAAGGAGCAAGTCCATAGATATTTTGATTAGATGTGGTCTGGCTAAACCTAAGGGCAGAATGTTTAGCTCATCTTCATAGGAATATTTGGAACCTAGGCATATTTTGGAGCAATTCTTGGTAGTAGGGTGGTGTGATTCATATAAGACTGGTTGAATTGAAATGCCATTTCCTCAGAAGACTTAAAACATAGTACCTAAAAAACCAACTATTTCAGTCAATTAAGTCAAACAACTGTTATTTTATTAAGTTCAAATACACAGTTGCATTTATTGGAATGGATTCTCTTAATAAAGTCAGGAAAGGATCATAAGCTTAAAATTAGGAGCATTTTAAAAACAACTGAGAAACAACTGAGCCAGTGAACTTTAAAATTATTAGAACAAGAATAAAGGGTTAAGGGGTAGTTAGTTGAAGAAGTGGGCAGAGCACCAGCCCTGGAGTCAGGAGTACCTGAGTTCAAATCCGACTTGAGACACTTAATAATTACTTAGTTGTGAGGCATTGGGCAAGCCACTTAACCCCATTTGCCTTGCAAAAAAAAGAATAAAGGGTTAAAAATAACATAACAGAAAAAATATAGATTAGACATGAAGCTTTACTCTCCGGGATTTACCCATAAATGTATATGTGGAGATGATCCATGAAGGCCACTAGAAATGGAAAAGAAATTGATCTTTTTTTGACAAGGCAGTGGGGTTAAGTGACTTGCCCACGGTCACACAGCTAGGCAATTTTAATGTGCCTGAGATTGGATTTGGACTCAGGTTTTCCTGACTCCAGGGCCAGTACTCTATCCAGTACATCACCTAGCTTCCCCATAAGTTGGTCTTTTAAGCAAAAACAGAGAACAGAGGAAAAAAAATTATATCCTTAGTAACCTACCTATAGTAATTTACAGGAAACTGTTCTACAAAGAATAACATTATAAAACATTGTTATCTAAACTCTGAATGTCTCTTTCCAGGAGGATTATATCCTTACATTCTGCTCATTGGCCTCTTAAGGTTTTGATTAACATGGGGAAAAGACTTTTGGAGTCTTAATTTTTTTTAAATTAGGAGCAAGATGACCCATATCAAGTCTAGTATTCTTTTTTTTAGGTTTTTTTTTTTTTAAGGCAATTGGGGTTAAGTGGCTTGCCCAAGGCAGCACAGCTAGGTAATTATTAAGTGTCTGAGACCAGATTTGAACCCAGATACTCCTGGCTCCAGGACCAGTGCTCTATCCACTGCACCACCTAGCTGCCCCAAGCCTAGTATTCTCTAAAGGGAATTAATCTTATATCAAATATTGTTATAAGAAGTTATTATTTCACAAGTATCAATTTTACTTATTTTACTAAAATTTATAACTAAGAATATAAACTTAAATTTGCAATTTAGTTGTAACAATGACTTTGTATCTATTTTTTTGTTTCCTCAGAGTCACATAGCTAATATGGGTTTGATAACAGATTTGAACCCAATTTTTCCCAACTCCCAATCTAATGCCCTCTCAACTCTTCCACAGTCATGTTCCAATGATATTTTATTAATTTTTTAAAATGCAATTCATTTCAATATCTCTGAGAACAATATGCTCTAGAAAATCCAACCTGCAAGCTGATTCCCTCAATGGCATACATTCTCTATCTTCTCATAATTTCTTGCAGTTATGTATTTATTTTATTGAATGATTTTGAGGTGCTCCTCTGAAAGCAGATTTTAAGAAGGTACAATAGAAAACTGTATCCTAAGAATCCATTTGTATGAGAAGATGGTATCATAGGAGCATTAAGTAAAGGGACGAGCCACATAGCAGTAGGAGATTATACAGTCAAAATAAACTTGAATGACTTTCATTTTTACTAAACATTGACAAAGAAATAGAAACTCCTACAATTGGAGTTTTCTTATTTTGAAAATTCCAATGATGTTTATTGAAAAACACTCTCCAAGGAACTTTGTAGAATTTTTGTATCAGGATTCTGAGTTTTTTGTCTTTCTAAAGGCAACAATATTAATTCCAGTGATATTCACTGAAAGAGACTCTAAGGAATTTTGTAGAATTTTTGTAAGAAAGGATGCTGAATTTATTGTGTTTTAGATGCAACAAAAAGCTGAGGCTGCTGAGAAAAGTAATAAACAAAGATAATTTTCTTTTTTAAATATAAATATTCTATTTGTTTTCCAATTATATATATAGAAGTTTCTACCAACATTTTAAGGTTTCAAATTTTTACTCATTTTCCCCCACCCTCCCTTCCCTTCCCTTTCCCCCTCCCACAAAAGGCAGCTGATAATCTTTACATTGTTTCCATGCTATACTTGGATCAAAATTGATTGTCTTGAGAGAAAAAATCATATCTTTGAAGAAAAAATATAATATTAGAGATAGCAAGATTATGTAATACATAAGAAGTGAAAAGTGTGAAAGAACCAGCATCACAATTCACTTTCTTCATTCTCCTGGATCTTCCAGCAGGCCATTTTGAATTCAGTGATCAGGCAAGTTTCTAAAAATGCAGGTTGGGAAAATAATATTTTAAATTTTGGCTGTGTTTTCTTAGTTTAGTTATTATCAAGTGAATGAGAGTTTGTAGGCTGAACAGAGAACTCTAAGGTTTGTTGCAGTCTGTGCTCTTGGGATAAGGATGGGGGGAGCCTATTGATTTCTGGTTCTGTTGATTTCTCATTCTATTCTGCATCATCCCAAAAATGTGGTCACAGGAAAGAATAGCCACTGCAGCAAAAATAGGATATGTTTTTATACTGTTTTGTAATTTAAAATGCTTGTAATACCAAGAACATTGAAATGACTTTTAAACAAAACTTTGTTTACTGACTCTACATTTTTATCTCTCATGATCTTCACAGTAAATGTGGAATAGTTGCTATTATTCCCTTTTATTGATGAAATCACAGAAACTCAAAGAGTTTAGGTGCATAAGATGGAGTCACATTATTGGTGAGTGCCAAGAGCTTGACTTCAACCTACATCTTCATGATTGTCACTCCAATATACAATGTTGCTTCCCACAATCCTCAATTTAAGAGGTCAGATGGTTCACCTCCATCCACTACAGGCGGAGGACAAGTTTAGTTTCACTTTAAATATTTCTCCAAGGAAACTCACTAATGCCAGTCAATCTTTTCAATTATTCCACAGCACCCCTTCTTTGGCATTTCTTCTTCTTTTTAACTAAAATTCTTTTGCTAAAATAGTTATGCAACACTCTAGAAAGTTCCGCATGGATATCTCTAATCGCCAGAAATGAAGGAGTTCAAATGAGCTTCAAAGAGTCCCTGAGAAAAATGTTTTACATAATTTATTGGTTTCTACAGAGTCTAGCTTCTAGAAGGATCAGAGATAAGTGTGCAAAAGTACAGGTAGAGATAAGAATGGGTGAATGAGTTGTCATTTAAGTAATACCTCTTAATAGTGTCTGGACCAGCAAACAAAATACACAGTCCTTTAGTGAGACATTAATTATGCCTCCGCACCAATTAGATATTTTTTTCTTTTTCCTTTCAATGAATTGACTGAATTTGGGAGAGAAGGAGGATTGCTTTCTCTAAACAAGAGCATAGATCCACTTTTGTTTGGGAAAAATGTAAGGTTTAGTAGTAATTGATATCCTTCATTTTAGACCTGGAACCATTACTAAGTCAAATGATGATGAATGACTAATTCTGTTAACTGATTCTGATAACTCTAGTTCTTCACTGTGGACTAATATCTTCAAGGAATAGAATGTTCTGGATAAGGAGAAATGGTGAAATAAGTTGTTTTTAGGCAAGTGGAAATTTATTCTTCTCTGGTAGTGATCAACCCAGATTGCATTGTGCCTACTTAAAGCATGGCAAATAGAGCATTTTCATGGGAAAATAAATTTCCACCTACATATAGTAAGTGGATGTTCTGGGTGAGGGCTAGGTGCTCACAGTTGAGATTTTCTTCATATTCTCAATGCTTACCACATACAGTATGTATAATTATTGATTGACTATTAAGCTTAATTTTTTTTAAAAAGCTGTGAGATTTAAAAGAAGCCTACAATTGAATATAGTCAACATAATAAACAGACAATTTAATAGAATGTGATAAGAACCATTTAGGTCAGATGCTTTTAGAAAGCCATAAGAAGGGGGTGGTTAGGTGGTACAGTACGTAGAGCACCTGCCCTGGAGTCAGGAGTATCTGAGTTCCAATCCGGCCTCAGACACTTAATAATTATGTAGCTATATGACTTTGGGCAAGGTACTTAACCCCATTGCCTTGGAAAAACCTAAAAATTAAAGCCATAAGAAAATATGAAAAAGAGAAGTTTATTCATCTGTAGAGACAAAAGAACCCATGGCAGGGCTAACAGTTGATTTGAGACTAGAAGAAGGAAGAGAAAAATTTCCACCTGCAAGGAAGAGAATCTCCCTCCCTGACAATGCATAGTCCATGAATTCATAGACACAGGAAGCAGAAAGAGGAAGTCCCTGATCTGTCCAGGTGGGCTGGGTCAGAGTCAGTTCTTCCTTTGCCTGTGTGTCCCTCTTTCAAAGTTCAGTCCATTGCATATTCTAGGCCTTTTGGAAATACTTAATGATTTGAACTGCATGACAATGTAGAAGGCATTGAAGGGATTAGAGTGAAATGGGACTGTCTGGAGAGACATGAACCACATGGGTTAGGGACCTTGAAGGCCAGGTTAAGAAGTCTTTGTTTTATCTTGTTAGCAGTTGGGAATCCCAGGATTTAAATATGCTGAAACAATAACTCTAAAAAGAAGTTATTCTTTCATTTAAATCAATGGATCAAGTTCACTGATTATTTTAGAATTTTCTAGATATAATCTAAGATTAGGTCAATAATCAGAAATGGACTTGAGAGGTTAAATAAGGAAGAAGACATTATAATGCCAATTATCCAAGTGGAAGGAGCAAGTCCATAGATATTTTGATTAGATGTGGTCTGGCTAAACCTAAGGGCAGAATGTTTAGCTCATCTTCATAGGAATATTTGGAACCTAGGCATATTTTGGAGCAATTCTTGGTAGTAGGGTGGTGTGATTCATATAAGACTGGTTGAATTGAAATGCCATTTCCTCAGAAGACTTAAAACATAGTACCTAAAAAACCAACTATTTCAGTCAATTAAGTCAAACAACTGTTATTTTATTAAGTTCAAATACACAGTTGCATTTATTGGAATGGATTCTCTTAATAAAGTCAGGAAAGGATCATAAGCTTAAAATTAGGAGCATTTTAGAAACAACTGAGAAACAACTGAGCCAGTGAACTTTAAAATTATTAGAACAAGAATAAAGGGTTAAGGGGTAGTTAGTTGAAGAAGTGGGCAGAGCACCAGCCCTGGAGTCAGGAGTACCTGAGTTCAAATCCGACTTGAGACACTTAATAATTACTTAGTTGTGAGGCATTGGGCAAGCCACTTAACCCCATTTGCCTTGCAAAAAAAAGAATAAAGGGTTAAAAATAACATAACAGAAAAAATATAGATTAGACATGAAGCTTTACTCTCCGGGATTTACCCATAAATGTATATGTGGAGATGATCCATGAAGGCCACTAGAAATGGAAAAGAAATTGATCTTTTTTTGACAAGGCAGTGGGGTTAAGTGACTTGCCCACGGTCACACAGCTAGGCAATTTTAATGTGCCTGAGATTGGATTTGGACTCAGGTTTTCCTGACTCCAGGGCCAGTACTCTATCCAGTACATCACCTAGCTTCCCCATAAGTTGGTCTTTTAAGCAAAAACAGAGAACAGAGGAAAAAAATTTATATCCTTAGTAACCTACCTATAGTAATTTACAGGAAACTGTTCTACAAAGAATAACATTATAAAACATTGTTATCTAAACTCTGAATGTCTCTTTCCAGGAGGATTATATCCTTACATTCTGCTCATTGGCCTCTTAAGGTTTTGATTAACATGGGGAAAAGACTTTTGGAGTCTTAATTTTTTTTAAATTAGGAGCAAGATGACCCATATCAAGTCTAGTATTCTTTTTTTTAGGTTTTTTTTTTTTTAAGGCAATTGGGGTTAAGTGGCTTGCCCAAGGCAGCACAGCTAGGTAATTATTAAGTGTCTGAGACCAGATTTGAACCCAGATACTCCTGGCTCCAGGACCGGTGCTCTATCCACTGCACCACCTAGCTGCCCCAAGCCTAGTATTCTCTAAAGGGAATTAATCTTATATCAAATATTGTTATAAGAAGTTATTATTTCACAAGTATCAATTTTACTTATTTTACTAAAATTTATAACTAAGAATATAAACTTAAATTTGCAATTTAGTTGTAACAATGACTTTGTATCTATTTTTTTGTTTCCTCAGAGTCACATAGCTAATATGGGTTTGATAATAGATTTGAACCCAATTTTTCCCAACTCCCAATCTAATGCCCTCTCAACTCTTCCACAGTCATGTTCCAATGATATTTTATTAATTTTTTAAAATGCAATTCATTTCAATATCTCTGAGAACAATATGCTCTAGAAAATCCAACCTGCAAGCTGATTCCCTCAATGGCATACATTCTCTATCTTCTCATAATTTCTTGCAGTTATGTATTTATTTTATTGAATGATTTTGAGGTGCTCCTCTGAAAGCAGATTTTAAGAAGGTACAATAGAAAACTGTATCCTAAGAATCCATTTGTATGAGAAGATGGTATCATAGGAGCATTAAGTAAAGGGACGAGCCACATAGCAGTAGGAGATTATACAGTCAAAATAAACTTGAATGACTTTCATTTTTACTAAACATTGACAAAGAAATAGAAACTCCTACAATTGGAGTTTTCTTATTTTGAAAATTCCAATGATGTTTATTGAAAAACACTCTCCAAGGAACTTTGTGGAATTTTTGTATCAGGATTCTGAGTTTTTTGTCTTTCTAAAGGCAACAATATTAATTCCAGTGATATTCATTGAAAGAGACTCTAAGGAATTTTGTAGAATTTTTGTAAGAAAGGATGCTGAATTTATTGTGTTTTAGATGCAACAAAAAGCTGAGGCTGCTGAGAAAAGTAATAAACAAAGATAATTTTCTTTTTTAAATATAAATATTCTATTTGTTTTCCAATTATATATATAGAAGTTTCTACCAACATTTTAAGGTTTCAATTTTTTACTCATTTTCCCCCACCCTCCCTTCCCTTCCCTTTCCCCCTCCCACAAAAGGCAGCTGATAATCTTTACATTGTTTCCATGCTATACTTGGATCAAAATTGATTGTCTTGAGAGAAAAAATCATATCTTTGAAGAAAAAATATAATATTAGAGATAGCAAGATTATGTAATACATAAGACTTTTTTTTTTAAATTGAAGGTAATAGTCTTTGATCTTAGTTTAAACTCCACAGCTCTTTCACTGGATGAACATTTTCTTTTAGCTTATACTGGATGGAAGAACAAGGTCAAAGAAAGGGAAAGACCACTGTTCAACATGGTTGTTATGATAATCATTAATAATGGAGAAAAATGAGATTTATTCAGTTTATATTTGGCTTTCTTTTTTGCCAGTCAAAGATAATGATGTTAATGCTGGAGGGAACATAAAAGAAATGAATACTAGACATTTTTTAGTCAGAATTAATGAGCAGATAGTATAGTAAGAGATAACCTTCATGAATTCAATTAAGCCAACTTAAAAAAAGTTAAGATTGATTTCATTTTAATATTCACCATGGATTTGTTTAGTTTTTTTTTTTTTTTCTTGGCAAAGATACTAATTGATTTGCTGGTTTTTTCTACGGTAGGTAAAGGTCTGTACGATCAAAGCTATATATTTTGTTTCTTTTTTTTTCCTAGCAGCACTGCATGGCAAGAGAGATTTGAATTGTAAGGCTAATTGAGTGTTATACAACTGATGCTTTGGAATTGTGGTGCTAGAGAAGAATACTTAGAGACTCTAGGACAGCAAGGAGATGAAATCATTCAATACTCAAATACAGACAAATCTCTAGAAGGTCAAACACTGAAGCTGAAGCTTATAAAAAATATGGGACTCATTGCAAAGTCTCTGATGTTGGGAAAGATTAAAGGTAAAAGGAAAAGGGAATTATAGAGTGTCAGATGGATATAAAGTTTCACGGAAGCTATGCACATGAGTTGGACAAACTTTAAGAAATAATTTGTGATAGAAGGATCTGACTTGTTTTCCATAGATGAGAAAAAGAGTCAAACTTGACTAAATAATAGAACAACTACCACAATAAAATACTGGTATAGTTCCTTAAGGATTTCAAAGTGCTTTCCTTTAGCTACTTTCCATGTTCCTCATATCTCTGTAAGCTACAATTTCCCCAAATTTATCCTAGAGAAAATACCTTCAGAAAGGTTTAGAGGATTTTATCAGTGTCACATACCTAGAAAACCACAAAGATCACATATGAGACATTATTTCTACTATGCTTTGGCTCCTATCCAATGACTTATATGCTCAGCTACAGAAAGAACCGCCAAATGTTATTGCTGAGTAAAAGTCAGTGACGTTTGGAATATTGTGGTGAATTGAATAAATACCAGAGAATTTGAGAAGGCAAATATTGGACAAATTTTCAAAAATATGGAAGAAAATAAAATCTATAACCTACAGGAGTATAAACTTGACTTTATTTCCAGGAGAAATTTTAGAATACAGACATACATCTGTGCATGCATGTGTGTGAATATATATATATATATATGTATATATATATATATACATATATATATATATATATATATATATATACATATATATATATATATATATATATATATGGGATCCTAAATGAATATCTAGAAAAGGAAGCAGTAATCACAAAGGATGAGAATGGCTCCATCAAGAATAAATTAGGGGGGCGGCTAGGTGGCGCAGTGGATAAAGCACCGGCCCTGGAGTCAGGAGTACTTGGTTTCAAATCAGGTCTCAGACACTTAATAATCACCTAGCTGTGTGGCCTTGGCCAAGCCACTTAACCCCATTTACCTTGCCAAAAATCTAAAAAAAAAAAGAATGTTAGGTCAGTATTTTGATATCATTACCTTATTGTCTTTGTTGATAGGTTTGCACAGTTGATTATATGAATGTTATGATTCTAATTTGCCAATGAAATTGAGCATTTTGTCAACTGTGGACACCCCCCCCCATTTTACTCATTTTATTATTCATTTTCCTTCCTAGTTCTAATGCAACTAATGAATTTAAAATATTTTCTTAAATATTACTTAGTTGTAAATATGCCCCAGTGATATATAAACATGAGTTCCAAACTCAGTTTATAAAAGTTATAAAATAAACAAGAGAAATCTCCTTTCTCATATTATCTGGTTCTCCCCTCTTTCTACTCTTTATGTATGAATGCACTTGTCTTTGAATGTTGCTAAACATGAGATCTCTTATAGCCATTCCAAGAAGATTGTGTAGGGAGATCATGTTTCCAGAATGGAGAAGCCACCTATTTCAACACTTATTTGTTGAAAATAATAATTGATATCTACTTAATTATTTTTACTATTTATCAGTAATCCTATCAACAACCTTGGTGCGTCTTTAAGCAAGCTAAATGGGCCTGGAATATCTATCAATCTATCATTCCATCTATCTATCTATCTATCTATCTACCTACCTATCTCAGACCTGTTACACACATGTATGTGTATATATACATATAGTTATATAGGAACAATATAACAATATTATATATATATATATATGAACAATATAACAATATTATTTCATCAAAAAATTGAACAGGATGGATTCAGAGAAATGTTGGTAGACTTGCATCCATCAAGAAGAGAAAAATGAGTCTAACCAGGAGAACACTTTATACAATAATTGCAACATTGTACAGAATAACAACTTTGAAAAACAAGAATTATAAGCAATGAAATTATAAGCAATTATAAATTATAATCAATAAACATTTATTAAGCACTTATTATGTAACAGGGACTTTGCTAAGTGCTTGCAATATGCAGTAGGGTGAAAGACAGTGTTGACCCTCCTGGAGTTTACAAACTAAATAACAAATGATGGTGCCTAAACAATCTATTAACAGAATATACAAGGAACTGTTGCTGTTTGTCCTACATTCTCAAAGAAGACCATGGCATGAGGAAGATGATGCCATGACAAACATGTGAATTAGATTTGAGTGAAGGAGTGCAGTGAAAAGTCAACAGAAATGCTTTATCCTCTGGAACCATTTGGGTGCAGTGATCAGATATGGATCAGGACTAGTGGAGATGTTCTTGAGGCAATGAGGGTTGAGCGAATCCCCCAGGGTCAAATAGCAAGTTACTGTCAAGTTTCTGATGTCACATTCCAGCTCCTATCCTCTAGTCCCCAAGGTCAGTGTTCTATCCCCTGCACCACCTGAGTTTATTGATGGAATTGGCCAAGCTTTTGAAAAATCACTTTACAACAGAGTAGTAAGTGGCATAGGATTTAGAAAGAAATTTTGAAGCAGGGAGGTTGGGAAATCAAAATTGTAATAGTTCAAGCAATAGGTGATGATGGCTTTCTCCAAGATAGAGTTAAGAGGGGGCATATCAGGAGATGCTAATGGAGGTAAAAATGAGAGGTTTTGGTAATAGATTCGGAGGGAAGAATGATAGAGTGAGAATGAAACCTAATTTGCATGATCAAGTGTCAGCAATCTAAAACAAACTAATACATATTTTATGCTCTTCCCATTCAGTACAAAAATAAACTAATGCACATATATGAGCAAAATGTGGTTTATGAGTTAAGAATTAAAAGGTCAAAGGCTTAATGTCTTTGTCAAAATGCTATATATATATATATATATGTATATATGTATATTTCAATATGCCTTGTATACTTAAATTGAGAAGAGAATTGGTAGATGTAAGTTATAGTAGATACCAAATAGAATCACCAAAACAAAATGAAAATAACTACAATTTGATTGATGTAAACTGCTTAAAAATGTAGGATTCATTTCCAGGTAGAATATCTATAAATAGTCAGTCCTTGCTAGAAGAAAAAAAATTCAATTTAGAGAAATGACCATTATAAATGAAAATCAAAAAAAAGTGAATTTGGGAAGAGTTTCCAGACAAGACATGTTGGGAACACAGCTGTTTTGAAAATATTAAGTCAATGCTACTGAGATTTCCAATATTATTTCCTTTTGGACCAAATTATAATTCCTTGACTAGGATAGTTTAGTGGTAGATTGAATGGTGCAGATTTGAGTTAAAGTCTGATTTCAGATATGTTCTAGCTGTATCATTCTGGAATATTTATTTCAGCTATTTTTGGCCTTATCCCCTACAAATGGGGATAATAGTACCTCCCTCTAAGGGTTGTGAAGTTCAACAGTTAACATAACTATATATCAGTTAGCACAGAGTCTAGAAAATAGTAAGCACTGTATAAATATTGACAATTATTACTACCAGGAGGACAGAGTTCTGTATACAATGCTTTTGATTTGACCAAGGTCTTATGGCAAATTACATCCAAAATTGATTGTTCAGATAAGTTCATCAGACTTGTACACCAATTTCAAGACAGCATGCCTATCCACATTCTGGGGAGTGGATAGTGCTCTCAAGATTTCTGACCATCAATGGTGTGGAACAAGGATGTGTTCTTATTTCCATGCTTTCTCACATGATGATTTCAGCTATGTTTTCAAACTCCCTCACTAAGGATGAACATGGCTTTCAAATCAGCTGTCATACTGATGGCAAATTCTTTAAAAGGCTACAAGCCAAGACCAAAGTGGAAAGAGTATTGTGCATAATCTTCTATTTACAGCTGATTGTGAATTCAATGCAGCCTCTGAAGCTGAAATGCAACAAAGTATGGATTGATTTTCTGTTGTTTCTGCTCATTTTGACCTAATAATTTATAACAAGAAAACATGGGAATTCTATCAGATAGCATCCTACCATCCATATATAGATTTATAGAATATGGAGTTTTTGATACTGTGGATAAATTCACTTGCTTTGGCAGTATATTTTCCAGAGAAGTATACATTGATAATGAGGTTGACATATGCATTGCCAGAGCTAGCTCAGTATTTGGGAGATGCAGAAAATGTATGGGAGAGAAGAGGCGTTAGACTGAATACCAAACTGAATGTCTACAGAGCCATTGTGTTGACTTTATTGTTTTATGACTATGAAACCTAAACAGTCCATCATCATCATCATCATACCAAGAAGAATTAATTTCATTTAAATTGTCTTAGGAAGATTCTGTGGATTACCTGGCAGGAGAAGATATTAGGCCCTGAGGTTCTTTCTGGAGATTAACTACCAAGCTCCAAGTTACCAAATGTTGTTATGGAGAATACAGATGGATTGAATATATTTTTCAAATTCCAAATATATGCTTGACAACAAGATTATTTTTTGGAGAGTATATATAGGGTCAGTAATCAGGGAGACAGAATTTTGAATTGAAGCGAAACAGTGGCAGAGGACCATTCACCATGGCATGTCCTTATCAGAGATGATGTTGTAAATAGAAGGCAATATGGAAGGAAACATGAGATTATGAGATGCATAATCTTAGAGAACCCATCCAAGGTATTCATATGAACTATTTGTGTCTGACTTACGGTAAAACATCCTTAGCTCATACTGGTCTGAGCAGGCACAGTCAGACACAATGGCAGTAACTTGTTTCTAAAATAGTTGACACTATTTGGGGTCTCTTCAGTAACAAAAGATAAAAATCAATCATTATTACTAAACGATTGACAACACAAACATTATCAAAAAGGCATTGTAGCTTCAAGAATGTACAAGTCCCTTTAAGTACCTGTGGAAATATCAAATTTTTAACATATATGAAGTAAAAAATAGTTAAGCCAAGAAGATATTACCAAGATAGTAAGGTCACATTAACAGCCCAACGTGTTTTATGCTAAATTCAATCATTTTATCTTGTGAATAAAAAAGGGAATTAAATTTTAAGATAGTTTGAAAATGGAGTTGTCTCTTTCTTGAAGAAAACTCCACACCTTGTTTTCATGAAAAGAAGCTTTACTTATGGTTTGGGAGAATATATTATAGATAAAAATCTGAGGGTTTACTTACTTCCTGGACAATTCTGATTCCTTCAATTTATTTTTCTTCTCTTATTGATAAAATACAATATTGAGTAATAGCAGTGATAACATGATTGTTTCACTTCTGATTTTATTGAGAATGTTTATAACTTCTTTCCATCATATAGAATACTTGGTAATGATTTTATATAGATACTGGTTATAATTTTAAGGAACATTCCACTTATTCTTATGCTCTTTAGTGTTTTTAATAAGAATGAGTACTGTTGGGGCTACTAGGTGGTGCAGTGGATAGAGTACTGGCCCTAGAGTCAGGAGTACCTGAGTTCAAATCCAGCCTCAGACACTTAATAATTACCTAGCTGCATGGCTTTGGATAAGCCACTTAACCCCATTGCCTTGCAAAAACCTAAAAAAAAAAAAAAAAAAAAAAAAAAAAAAAAAAAAAAAAAAAGAATGAGTGCTGTTTTTGCTCAAGATTTTTCAGCATCTATTGAAATAATCAAATGATTTCTCTTAGGTTTGTTATTGATATTGCCAATTATTCTGATAGTTTGCCTAATATTGAACCATCTCTGTAATTCTGTTCTAAGTCCTGCTTCATCATAGTGTATTATCCCAGTGAAAATTTCCTGTAATCACTGTTTACTATTTTATTTAAAACTTTTTCATCCATATTCATTAAGGAAATTGATTTTTTCCTGGTTTAGGTATCAGCACCTTCTTGTGCTCAAAGGAATTTGGCAGGCCTCCTTTATTATTTTTTAAAATTATTCCTATAGAATTGGAACTAATTATGTCTTGAAGGTTTGGTAGAATTTGCTTTTGAATCCATCCAGCCCAGAAAATTTTTTTCATAGGGATTTCATTAATGGTTTGCTGAATTATTTTTATTTCTGATATAGGGTTATTTAAGAATTGAATTTGATCTTCTTTTAATGTGGAAAATTTATATTTTTGTCCATTTCACTTAGATTACCAAATTTCTTGACAGTTAGTTGGGTAAAATTGTTCTAAATTACTGTTTTAATTTTCTCCTCATTAGTAGTGAATTCATCTTTTCCATTCTTTTTTTTATTAAAGATTTTATTTATTTTGCATTTTACAATTTTTCCCCAATCTTACTTCCCTCCCCCCCCACCTCCCACTGAAGGCAATTTCTCAGTCTTTACATTGTTTCCATGGTACACATTGTTCCAAATTGAATATGATGATAGAGAAATTATATCCTTAAGGAAGAAACATAAAATATAAAAGATAACAGGATCAGACAATAAGATATCAGTTTTTTTTCTAAATTTAATGTCATAGTCTTTGGTCTTTGTTCAAACTCCACAGTTATTTCTCTGGTTACTGATGGTATTCTCCATTGCAGACAGCCCCCAATTGTCCCTGATTGTTGCACTGATGGAATGAGCAAGGCAATCAAGTTTGATCACTGCCCCATGTTGCTGTTAGAGTGTACAGTGTTTTTCTGGTTCTGCTCATCTTACTCAGCATCAGTTTATGCAAATCCCTCCAGGCTTCCCTGAATTCCCATCCCTCCTGGTATCTAATAGAACAATCGTGTTCCGTGACATACATATACCACAGTTTGCTAAGCCATTCCACAATTGAAGGACATTTACTTAATTTCCAGTTCTTTGCCACCATAAAGAGGGCTGCTATGAATATTTTTGTACAAGTGATGTTTTTTACCCTTTTTTCATCATCTCTTCTGGGTATAGACCCAATAGTGGTATTGTTGGATCAAAGGGTATGTATATTTTTGTTGCCCTTTGGGTGTAGTTCCAAATGTCTCTCCAGAAAAGTTGGATGAGTTCACGACTATTTTTCCATTCTTGACACTAGAAATTTGATTTTCTTATTTCTTTTTTTTTAGGTTTTTGTAAGGCAAAAGGGGTTAAGTGGCTTGCCCAAGGCCACACAGCTAGGTAATTATTAAGTGTCTGAGACCGGATTTGAACCCAGGTACTCCTGACTCTAGGGCCGGTGCTTTATCCACTACGCCACCTAGCTGCCCCCTATTTTCTTACTTCTTTTTGTAAATCAAATCAACCAAATAGTCACCTATTTTACTGTTCTTTTTTTCACAAAATCAACTCTAGGCTGTACTTTTTAATTTAATAGTTTTCTCACTTTCAATTTTATTAATTTCGCCCTTGATTTTCATAATTTCTAATTTCATTATTTAAATGGAGATATTTAATCTGTTTGTTCCATAACTCTTTTGGTTGCATACTCAGTTCATTGATCTCCTCTGACTCTATTTTATTCATGTAACCATTAAGAGACATAATATTTCCCCTAATAACTCCTTTGACTATATCCTATTTGTTTTTCCATGCTTTCTCATTATTGACTTGGATGAAATCATCAATTCTCTCCATGATTTGTCATTTGGTTCACTCATTTTTAAAAATTAAATTGTTTAGTTTCCAATTGTCTGTCTCTACATGGACCTTTATTACATATAGTTTTTATTGGATCTTGGTCTGAAAAGGATGTATTCAATATTTCTGCTTTCTGCATTTGTATATGAAGTTTCTATGTCATAATATATGGTCAATTTTTGTGTAGGCACAATGTACCATAGAAAAGAAGGATATATACCTTTCTATCCCCATAAAATTTTCTACATTCTTTTCAACTCCTTAAGATTCTTCTTGTTTATTTTATTATTATTTATCTAATTCTGAGGGAGGGATGTTAAGTTCCCCCACCAGTAGAGTTTTGTTGACTTTGTTTTCCTTCAATCCCTCTAAGAATTTGGATCCCAAACATCTTGGTGTATACAGGTTTAGTACTGACATGACTTCATTGTCTGTGGTATGTTTCAGGAGGGTATAGTTTCCTTCCTTATCTCTTTTTTTTTTTAATTTAAGGAAATGGGGTTAAGTGATTTGGCCAAGGTGACACAATTAGGCAATTATTATGTTTTTGATGCCAGATTTGAACTCAGGTACTCCTGACTGCAGGGCCATTGCTCTATCTACTGAGCAACCTAGTTGCCCCTTCCTTATCTCTTTTAATATTTTTGGCACTGCTTTATCTGAGATAAGGATTGTTACCCTTGCTTTTTTCTTTTCATTTCAGCTGAAGCCTAATATAATCTGCTCCAATCTTTTACCTTAAGTCTGTGTTTATCTGTCTGCTTCAAATATGGTTCTTTTAAGCAGCATATTATTGAATTTTGGTCTGTAATTCACTCTGTTATGCTCTTCAATTTTATGGAAGTGTTAATTTCATTCATCTTCAGTTATAATTTCCCTTTTTTGCCTTCCATGATAGCTCCACTTTATGTAATTTGCCCTTTCTTTCACCTTGTCCCTATTCCCCATTATTTGTATTCTAAATATCCTCGCTCAATATAGTTACCTCCATCTATATAGCACCCTTCCATTTCTTTCCCCTTTCCCTTTTCCCCTTTTACTTCCCTCCCTTCTATCAGTCCCCTCTTCCCTCCCCCCTTTCCTACCTAATACTTGAAAAGAAAGATAAATTTCTAAACTCCTTTGATTGTGTGTGTTAATTGCTCTTTGAGGTGAATCCCGCAAGAATAAGATTCCATTCTTCTGCTTATTGCAATAGGACTTTCCTACCTTTTCATGGGATATAATTTGTTACATTTAACCTCCCTCTTCCCCATCTTTTTACAGTTCCTTCCTGTTTACTTTCCCTATGGTTTTATGTTGGGGTTGGTGCTGGTTCTTAGACCTTGAGTATTGATAATACTATAAGCTTTGGTTACTAGCATTAGGAACTTCAGGGGTTAATTAGTGGAATAACCAGAAAAGATCAGAATCTTTATCTGCATTGTCTGTGTTGGAGGTGTCAGTAGCCCCCTCTGTATTGTCCTCAGGTAACCCAGTCACTATATCAAGGTTAGAATTAGCAGAGGGTCTCTCTGAAGAGTGTGAGTTGGGGAAGTTCTCCCACCTGCACCAGGTCTTGGGGAAAGGTGGGAACACCTCAGGCTGTTTCTGTGTTTGTATTGGAGAAAGGTAGGTAATTCCATAGGAATGCTCACTCCTTCCAGACCAGCAAATTTGGCAGAAGGCTTCTGTTTCCATCTGCGAGGTTCTCAGGTAAGTCCCTGGCCTCACTCTACCCCTAGTGCTCTGGATTTCTGACCTCTGCTCTGGGCAGGCTTAAACTCTCCTGTGACAGATCTTGATGAAAGATGTTCCTCTTCATTCTTATGTGCATTCTGTCAATCAAAAATCTGTTAAGAGATGCGATTCAAGTAAGTTCTGAGGGAAAATGAGGAGAGCTTAAAACAGTGACTGACTTCTTTCCACCATCTTGGTTGGAAATAGATAAAAATTTGAAAAGACAACAATTCGTGGGTGTAAATGTAAGACATGGG
This sequence comes from Macrotis lagotis, assembly GCF_037893015.1. Lineage (NCBI taxonomy): Eukaryota > Metazoa > Chordata > Mammalia > Peramelemorphia > Peramelidae > Macrotis > Macrotis lagotis. Next base: position 923,476,285 of record NC_133658.1, on the reverse strand, counting down.
CAATTCCCCAAACTTTCACATAAGTATTTATGAGGAGGGGCAATGTTCCTTCCTGATCACCAAAAGTTTAAATTTCTCAATAAGTTAATCAGAGGTAAAGTAGTTATTAACAAAACATAGTTATCTCTATTGAACTGAAACCACAAGACTTTAGATTAGGTTCAAAAAAGTTTTGGTCAATTTGAAAGATTTTGAAAACCTAACAAGAGTTTAAGCAAAATTTGTGTTTCTTGTGGAACTGTGGTAATATTCATCTCTTCATGACCCATGTGGGGTTGTCTTCACAATAATACTGGAAACAATTTGACATTTTCTTCTTCGATTCATTTTACAGATGAAGAAACTGAGACAAAAAATGAATATTAAGTGACTTACCCAGGTTCACACATCTGGTGAGTGTCTGAGACCTGGTCTCAGCTCTTCCTGACTCCAGACCTGTTGTTCTACCCACTGGATCCCATAGTTTCCCCGCCCCCCCCCGCACCAGAACCATTACTCCCAAAGTAGCTGCTCCAATGTTCTGTAGAATTTGTATAAAAGCAAAAGTCTAGTTTTGGAGTCAAATTTTCTTCCTTCCTATGGCACCACATCCTGGCTTGCTTCTCAAGGGCAGCTACCTCCAGAGATCACATTTATTCAGAACCTCTAGAACTGGTTTCTGGAAGCAGGGAGGGATCCTTCTGTCTTCCCTCACTCAGCGTTTCGTTGATCTTTAGATGAAAATTTGTGAGGTAAAAGTTTGGGAGGTGGAAGTTCTTGGGGTTATGAATGATGAGAAACTTGAATAAAAATTTCGTGAACTGATGCCCTTATAGCCTATGATTTGTTCATTCAGTAGAACTGGAAGGTGATTTACACTCCATTCAGACTAAACCTCAGTCCTTTGATTCTTTTCTGAGGTTCTTTCCAAATGTTATAGAAGGAAAGCTACATTGCAAATTATTTTTCCTTCTCAGAATTCATTTTGTGGTGATTTTTTTATCTGTTTGTGGAGTAAATCTGTAAAGCCTAGAGATTTCTGACTTTCTTCATAATCTTCCCTAAATGTATCTGTTTTTAGCTTTGAAAAGGCCAGCACATGCTAGCAATCTGTCTCATTTGTTATTTTCATCATTATTTGGGAGGTGGAATATAATAAAGCAGAGTTAAGCCATTACCTGGAGTCATGGGTTATTCAATACAAAAATTGTGGTCCAAACTCTGCTAAAATGCAATTGAGAAATCTTTGCCAAATTAAAGAAAATTAAAAGAAAAAAAATGACAATATTGCATTTTGAGACAAATTCCATATGTCACCTATAAGAATCCTTATATAGGAATTAATACTTTTCACTTCCCTTTGAAATTGACACCCAGGTAGAAATAATGAAATGCAGAATTGACTTCAGGAAGATCAGCCTTGAGATTCTTCCTTTGATATTGATTAGCCATCTGATCTTGTATAAGCTACTTAACCTTAATTTTTCCTGATATCTCAGTTGAAAAATGTGATAATTATACTCAGATTACTTGTCTCATATTATTTCTTTAAGATTCTGACATCAGATATATAAAATATTTCAAAAAATTTAAGACATGATATGAATGATAGTGTTGATAAAATGTTAACGATCATAATAATGGGTGATGAAATATGTTTGTCCTTAGTTATAGAAGAAGACTATGAAATCAAAGAGATGATGCCAAGCTATGTAGATGAATTGCATTTGAGAGAGAGGATTACTGTTCCAGTTTATATGTCTTTCTTTCTCCTCTTGAACCATCTGGGTCAAGACAACTGGAGATGACCCTGGATGTGAGGCAATCAGGGTCTTGCCCAAACAATTATTATCAGAGACCAAATTTGAACTGAAGTGCTATTGATATGATGGATGGTGTTCTACCCTCTGCACCATGATGATAATGATGATGATGGTGATGCTGCTGTTGCTGCTGCGGATAATGGTAGTGAAAGTGAGAACTGTGGGAAAATAGTGAAATATATCAAAAATTTCTTGACTCCATAGATTTTCTCAACAAACAGAAAATAACTAAGAAATGAATTTGAGGGGCGGCTAAGTGGCGTAGTGGATAAAGCACCGGCCTTGGAGTCAGGAGTACCTGGGTTCAAATCCGGTCTCAGACACTTAATAATTACCTAGCTGTGTGGCCTTGGGCAAGCCACTTAACCCCATTTGCCTTGCAAAAACCTAAAAAAAAAGAAATGAATTTGAATCAGCAAAAATATAGAGATACAGCAATGATTTCCCTAAGATAACTTGAGAGGGCCTGACAAAAGAAAGGACTTCTAGAGGCTGAGATTTGACCTGAGTGAAGGGCAAACCTCACCAGGCTCATTAACAAACAATAGGTTCTAAGGATATCTCAACTGAAAACAGCCCAGGTCTCAAAGAAATTTCATTTCAAAACTAGCCAGAAGTGATCCCAGAATGAGAATTTGGATGAAGAAGACAGAATGAATATCTGGTAAGTGCATTAACTTAAGAAACTGTAATATTCTGAGGGAAGTGTGATTCCCTGTCGTCCCTGTAGGGAAGGAAAAAATGGGGTTAAAATCCTTGTTATAATAATAAAAGGGTAAAAAATGAATAAGCAAAGGAAAATTAATTTGACCATCAATAACCACATTGGTGCCAAAGAGGGTCTAGGTTCATACTCAGAGGAAGACAGTGAGATAAAAACAAAATCCCCCTAAAAACACTCATAAAAAATGCTGAATGCAATGATCTTAGAAAGGTGTGCAAAGACTCCTACAACATAATGTAGGATTAAGTGAATGGAACCAAGAAATCCTTGTACATGGTAGCAGCATTAATGTTTTAAGAATAACTTTGAGTGACTAAAATATTTTGAGCAATATAAGTATGTAAATTAAAAATAAATTATTTATAAAGACACTGTGTACATAAAAAGAAATAGTTAACAAATGAAAAAATATATAAAACAGTTACACACACACATGCACACACATATACACATGCATATGTGTACACCTATTTGTCTATTAGAAGTCATCTCTAAAGTAAATTGGAAGGAAGACCAAAAAGGAAAAAGGAAATTTACCTAATAAATTAGTATATATTTAAAAGGAATAGCATGCAGAAATTGATTTGTAGTCACATGTACAATCATGCTTTTTTCTATAAATAATTTGGTGCAAATGTTTGTTTTATTCAATAGATTAAAAATAAAATTAGTTTTAAAAATAATTATGATAGTGATCATGATGGTCATGATGATGATGATATGAACAAAGCAAACCTTGGTTGGCTCAGGGAATTATAATTATAGAAGTTATAAGAATTTGATGTATTTTCATATTTTACAAATAGTTTTCACCCAAATTCTATTTTTATCTCTTCATTAAAAATGTTCCTTACTATTCATTTGAGATAAAAGACCAGTCTTTGAGAAGCTGAATTAGCTTCCTTATTGTCTACCAAACTAAGAAATCAAATAGGAAACACATGAATATAGAGCTACCCAGATGAGCACTTTGATTTTTTTTTCAGCACTTCTGTCACTGAATTGATCATCCCTATTACTCAGTTGATACAGGTAATTGATTTCTTCAATTGCAATTTTTGACCTTATTCATTGAAATAACTTTTATAGAAATTTGTTTTACAACCACAAACTCAATTCTGGATTTTGATTTTTCTCTAACCTTCCCTTTTGGAAACTTGTCTTTTAGACTATAGGTGAAAAAAGGAATAATACTGATGAGGGAAGAAAAGAATCAGACTTTTGCAAGAGATTTCATCTTATTGGGATTATTGGCTCCAAATCGGTATGGGTTGCTTTTCTTATCACTTATTCTCATTATGTTTATGGTAGCAATTATGGGAAATACAATCTTGATTCTTCTTATCCATCTTGACCTCCGGCTCCACACTCCAATGTACGTCCTTCTCAAACATCTCTCCTTCACGGATATCTTGAACATCTCCAACATTGTTCCCAATCTGGCCAGTAACTACCTATCTGGCAGGAAATCTATCACATCTGAAGGTTGTGGGATCCAGATCTTTCTCTATTCCAGCTTCGTGGGTACTGAATGCCTTATTCTGACAGCCATGTCCTATGATCGCTATGTAGCCATCTGCCATCCACTACGTTATCCCATTCTCATGAATCATAGAATCAGTGTCCTTATGGCTGCTGGCTGCTGGCTTGGCGGAATCATCAACTCTTCCATTCATACAATTTATGTAATGCTCCTCCCATTTTGTGGCACAAGGGTCATTGAACACTTTTTCTGTGAAATTCCAGCCGTGCTGAGACTTTCCTGTGTTGATACATCACAATATGAAGGAGGAGTCTTTGTAAGTGCTGTATTCTTCCTCCTAATTCCCTTTATCATAATTCTTTTCTCTTATGGCAAGATTCTCCATATCGTGTTTCATATGAAATCTGTAGAGGCCCAGAAAAAAGCCTTCTCCACTTGTTCCTCCCACCTGACTGTGGTTATAATATACTATGGTTCAGCTTTATTTACATACCTGAGACCTAAATCTTATCACACTCCAGGTCAGGACAAAGTCTTAGCCATTTTATATACTATTCTCACTCCCATGCTCAACCCTATCATCTACAGTCTAAGAAATAAAGATGTCTTATGTGCCCTGAAGAAGATTTTAGTTAAAATAAGTAGTCATAGAAATGAATATTTTTTAAAAATTAGATTGAATTGCCTTGGATAACCTATTAGAAATGGGTGAAAAATATTATAAGTAGATTCATGCTTTTTTCGTGGGCTGATACCAAAAATGATGCTTCTTTCTATCTTTAAATATATGGCAAAATCACACAACCAACTCACCTATATGACACACCAAGGAAAATCTATTTATTTGTTGAATTTATTTCATGATGACTGGTAAAATTTACATGAAGAATTATGCTATGATTCATGTTTCATTTCCTCCATTTTAGACAACAAAATCACTCATTTGTTGAAAGTAGCAACCAGATGCTAAAGTAAAATTTTAAAGTTATGTGAGTTATGACATAATATTCTATCATCATTACTGAATCAAAGATGTTTTCAATCTGCTTTGTTATTAGCAGCATCATTTAGGAGTTTGAATTATTGATTGATATCTGAATTCACTCTGCTTATATAAAGTGTAATACTTCCATAATTTCTCATCATTGATTTGTTATTTATTCTTTATTACAAATTTTTCATAATCCATCCACGTGTTAAAATACTTTATATATAACATATATAGAGACATAAATATATTTAGATATGCCTTTGAACATGCATGTATGTATCTTAATGTTATCAATTTATCTTTCAACATTTCCAACTACTACTTCTCATTTTTCCTAAATTACTAATACCCCTTTTTTCTGATAGGTATCTAATAGAACATGAAGTCCTAGGGAGCCTAGTAAGTCTACCATTTCAATATTTATTCTTTGTGATTACAGTTTTTTTTTTTCAGTCAATAGTCACTGTACCCTTCTCTTGAGTACTGCTCACCCTGATAATCATTAAACTTTGTATTCAGTCTTGAATTATCACCATCTCCTTTCCAGATTTTCCCCCCTGCTATTCTTATCCTGTAACTAATTTTAAATATCTCCCTATTTAGTTATTCCTTTCCTACTGTTTTTACAATATGCCCATCCTGGATTCAGGAGGACTGGAGTTCAAATCTGGCCTCAGACTCTTAATAAATACCTAGCTAAGTGACTTTGGACAAGTCACTTAACCCCATCAACTTGCTTAAGAAAAGTATGCCAATGTCTCCCCTATTGAAAAGTAAAAAGAAAAAGAAAAACTTCACTTCAGCTTCCATAATGATCTTGCTCTATCTCCTCAGTCTTTAAAGGTTACATTTCTCGAAAAATCCAGTTAGAAAACATTACTCTACTTCTCCCCTCTCACTCTCTTCTTAATATCTGATAGATATGCTCCTAATAATAATACTTAGTCTTCAGTGACTGAAGGGCTCTTTTAATTAAACATTCTTGCAGGAAAGGACAATACCCCAGTGAGGAAAATCCCAAATTTCAACAATTTTTGAACTTTTAAAGGTTTGGAATGTTATTCCACTTCCCTTCTGAGTCCATATAAGTCCTTTTCATTAGAGGTAAAAGTTAAACCCACTCCATGATAACCATTAACCTGTAATCCCTTTCCTGGTCATAGGATGCAATTTATGTTAATGAAACCTCAATCATCAAAGGGGGCGTATGCAGTAACATCCATGAGACTTATTGAGCAAGTGCACTTCTGAATGATCAGAGATTCTAGTGTGATTTGTTTTTGGTCTACCCCTGGTCAAGGCACCTTTATGTGAGGTAGGGAATCCCTTTCAGTTCAGTGATTGGTCAGAATCACCTTCTTTATCACTTTTCCCTTTGTTTTGTTTTCACATTCATGTGTGTAGCTTGTGTCCTTTCAGCCTAATAAACCACCAGAGACTCCTGCCTTTTTTATGTACTTTTCTGCCAGATCCTCTCATACCCTGTGCAAACCACACTCTCAGGAATTTCTCATATATCTTACAACCCAGTTTCCAACCTCATCATTCAAAGTTCTTAATGATAATTTTTTTTTGTCACAACCAATGGGTTTTTCTCAATTCTAATACTCCTTGACCCCTCTTCAGACTTTTACAGTGATGATTACTTCTCCCTAAAATCCTCTTCTTTCTAAGTTTTCAGGATACCATTTCCTGCTTTTTATCTTCCTACTCATCTAGCCATTCATTCTCTCTCTCCTTTGCTGGTCCTCCTTCTAGATCATGCAATCAATCAATAGGTATAACATAGGAATCCAGCCTGGATCTTCTTTTTTCCCTTTATGCTACTTCACTTGATGATCTCATCAGCTCCTATAGATTTAATACCTGAAAAAAAGAAAAATAATATTTAATACCTGACACTATGTTAATAATTTACAAAGTTACTTATTCTACCCAAGTTGTCAGCTGATCTCCAATTTTTCTTCTCTTTCTGGAACTTTCATTCATCTCTAACTGGATATCTGGTAGATGTCTTAAATTCAAAATGTTTAATGGCAAATCTTTTCCCTTAGGTCCTCACCCTTTTAACTTTCTTATTACTGTCAAGGGCAATATTAGTCTCTCATTCACTTTGATTCAAAACCTATGAATCATCCTGGAAATCTCATTACCTTTCATTCCCCTTATTTAATCTATTGCTAATATGTGTTGATTTTTTTTTCTTTACAGCATCTCTCAAATATTTTCCCATTTCACAAAGAATTGAAAAAGGCATAGAAGAAATATTGGATATTTTTTAAATAAACTAAATTTTATATATTTTCTTTGCAAAAACAAAGTCAATGTAATTAAAATTTAAAGAAATAATATATGTAGCAGGTTTCTCTTGTAAATAAATATGCCATTCCCATTACATGTTCAAAATTAATAAATTAATAAGAATGAAAGACACTACTGAATTGACAAATGGGCAAAAATAAGACCAGGTATCTTTCAGAGAAAACAATTCAAGTTATCAATTGTCATTTTGAAATGCTTCAGATTAGAGCAATGCAAATTATAGAATCATTGAGGATTCAACTCATATCCATAAGACTCCCAAAGTTCAAAGAATTGGACATTGATGAATTCTAGATGTGTTTTGGAAAGTCTCGTATTTCATTCTAATTAGTGGGGGAGTTTGAACATTTCCAGTCAATCTGAAAAAAAATTAAAGCCATTTGATCCTGCAAATAAGTCTGCATCTTATGGAAATCAACTAGAGCCAAGATTTCTATGCTGAATAGAAGAGGAAGTTATCTTCCAGTTCTAAGATTCTTGTTTTCTTTGTAATGAAAAGGCTACAAAACTGTTCTACACAGTTTGTATTTCTGACCCTACCATGAACCTTCTATTTCAAGTTAAAGGAAATGATAAGTATAGATACCAGATTAAGCCATATTTGACTTTTGTTTGGGTTCTGAGTGAAAATAAATAGCAATTGTTTCTGTTTTGGTGAGTCTATATACTTTTTAAATGAAAGGTATTGAATGAGGTAGCTTCTAAATGTTATAGCAAGATCAAAATGTCTATCCTCACTCTCTTCAGACTCAACAAGGCAATAATGATCTTCAGGAAGAAGATACGTATGGGTAATGATGTTTTAGTGCTTCATGATAAAAAAAATAACCATATAACCTGGGTCAAGTGCAGTTTTGGAGACAGTATTGGGTGATGTCTGAGGTGATCCCAGAGAATTTAAGCAGCAGAGGACACAGAAAAAAGGTGGTAGAAGCAAACTTGACATATATAACATCTACTTATGAAATGCAAATAAAAACCATTCTAAGATACTACCTCTCACTGATTAGATTGACTAATAAAACAGACAAGGGAAATGACCAGTATTGGAGATGTCAGAAAACTGGGACACTAATGCATTGTTGGTGGAGTAGTGAATTGGTATGATCATTCTGTAGAGTAATATGGAATTATATCCAAAGAGGTTTGAAACTGTACATACTCTTTGATTCAACAATGCCATCATTAGTTCTATATCTCAAAGAGCTCCTAAAATGGGGGAAAGACTCATATTTACAAAAATGTTGTAACAACTTTTTATAGTGAAAAAGAATTGGAAATTTAGAAAATACCTATTAATTGGTGAATGACTTATCAACAGATTTCAGAAAGACCTAGGAATATTTCCACTAGCTATTGCTGATTGAAGTGAGCAGAACCAGGAGACCATTGTAAATATTAACAGCAGCATTGAGTATGACCAATTATGACAAATTTATCTCTTTTCAGCAATGCAGAGATAAAAGACAATTCTAAAAGACCTGCAAAAGAAAAATATCATCCACAGCCAGAGAAACAACTATGGTCTCTAAATGCAGATACTATCATTTTTTTCATACTATCTCAACTTTTTAACATTTGTTTTCTTTCCCATTCCTTATGTATTTTCACACTTTTTTCTGATTCTTTCACAGCATGACTGCTATGGAAATAGGTGTAGCAAGACTGAACAAATATAACAACCTATATCAGCTTATTTGTTATCATTGGTGGGGGAGGGAAAGTGGAAGTGAGAAAAATAAAAATTAAATGTTGAAAACTATATATGAAATTGGGAAATAAATAATTTTTGGAAAAGTATATTAACACAATTTCTATTTAAACTTGATTATTAACATTTTATCACTTTAAGTCTCGATAATCACCCAAATAGTATACCATGCCCTGATTTATAGGGATTTCCAAATTTCCAAGGTTGAACTGCTCACATTGAAAATTTAAAAATCAGCTCTTGTGATTCGGTTTAAACTGGCTCCAGCACATGCCAGTTTTTAATCCTACAATTCTAAAACTGCTCACATTTTCAAACATGTAGATGGATTTCCAATGCCAAATTAAGTAAATCTTTTCTCATATGTTCAATATCAGTCTTAAAAGTTTAGAATACAGTGGGAGGGTGGGGAGAAAAGAAAAGGTAACAGTCTTAGTATAGAGAGAGAAGGAAAAGTATGTAAAATAAAATGGAGGGAATTTCAAAAATAGTAATTATAACTTTGAAAGTGAATGGGATCATTTTTTCATGTGACTATAAATAGGTTTTATTTATTTATTTGAAAATGCCTGTTTCTTATTATTGTTTGACCATTTATCAATTGGAGAATAACTTCCATTCTTGTAAATTTGACTTAGAAGGAATGCAGAAAGCTGAGAAGACATTATCACAGCCATTGTTTCTGAAAGAGCACTTATTCTTAAAATATATAGAGAATTCATCAACTTTATAAAAATTACAATGCTTTCTCCAATTTATATATGACCATAGGATATGAATGGCCAGTTTTCAGATGAAGAAATTAAAGCTCTCTATAGTCATGTGAAGAAATGCTCCAAAATGTATTTACTTCGAGAAATGTAAATGAAAACAACTTTGAGATACCATCTCACACCTATCATACTGGTTAATACAATAAAAGAAAATGATCAGTGTCAGAGAGGATGTGGAAAAACTGATATTAATTCATTGTTAGTGGAATTGTGAACTGATCCAAAAATTCCATAGAAAAATTTGGAATTTTGTCCACTGTTTAATTTAAAAAAATCCACTACTTAATATCTCTCCCAAAGAGATTACAAAAAAGGATGAAAGATCCACCTGTACAAAAATATTTATAGTAGCACTTTTTGTAATGGCTAAGTATTGGAAATTGAGGGGATGCTTGTCAGCTGTGAAATGTCTGAGCAACTTATGGAGTACTGTTGTTCTGAAAGAAATCATGAGTGGGAGGCTTTCAGAAAAGCCTGAAATGAAATTCATGAACTGATACTGAGTGAAGTGAGCAGAACCAGGAGACCACTGTATACATTAAAAGAAACAGTGATCCAGTGTGATGGACACATGCCTCTCAACAGTTCAGTAACTCAAAGACAATCCTAAAAGTCATGTTATAGAAAATGTTATCCACATACATAGGAAAATTATGAAATATGAATGCAGAGCAAATGATACTATGTTCACCTTTTAAAACTACTTTTATTTTTTCCTTTCTTTCTTATGTTTCCCAAGCCCTTCCCTCCACATTTTTAATTCTTCATTTACAGGATGTTAAATATATTTGTATGTGTGCAACCTATATCAGATTGTTTATTGTCAGGGGAAGGGGAGAAGGAAGGGAGGGTGGTAGAAACATGTGTAAGTTAAAGGCTTGCAAAAGGCTATATTGAAAGCTGTCTTAACATATAGTTAGGAAAAAAAAGATTTAAAAAATCAAAAAAAAGTTCCAAGTAAAATAAGTACTTTTTAGTTCTTGTGCCCACTCTCTATTAATTATTTTCTACTTACCCTATATACAAATTGTTTGTGCAATTATTTATTTTATATTATTTCAACAATTTTACTGTGTCTGCAAAAACAAACCCCTCCCCAGAAAAAAAAAAAGATAGAGAAACCTCAAGAGAAATGAAGTGGGGGGGGAGGCACACTTAAATCTGTGTCCAGATTCCACTGGCTTTTTCTCTGGCATGAATGCCTTCTTTATCATAAGTCCACCAGAGAAGTTGTTTCAATATCCCATTCCATAGTCACTATTACTAGATATATTTCTCTCCATTCTATTCCTCCCCATTTCCATTTCTTTTATTCTGTCTCTCCTTTCACCTGTTCCTGTTCAGAAGTATTTTGTGTCTGAGTACCCTCTCCCATGATCTTCCCTCTTTTCTATCACCAATCCCCTTTTCACTGCCCCATTCCCCTTTATCCAATCCCTTCCTTTCATTTTTCTCTAGAGTAAGATAGATTTCTTTACCTTATTAAATGTGTATGTTATTTCTTCACTGAGTCATTTCTGATGAGAATGATGAATTCACTTCATTGAAAAATATTTTCTTGACTCTTTTATGTGAAATATCTTAGCCCCTTCTTCCTATCCTTTCCCTTCTCCCAGTATTTTCCTTTATCACCCAATTACTCCATATTTATGCCACATTATATCATTATATTCATTTCCCTCCTATGCTTTTTCTATGTATGTTCCTTCTAACTGTTCTTGTAAATAAGAAGGTTCATATCTTCCCATACAGGAATTCACACAGTATATTAAGTTCCCCATAATTAGTCCTTCTCATCTACCCACTGTATGTCTCACCTGAGTCCTATACTTGAAGGTCAAACTTTCTGTTCAGCTCTGCTTGTTTCAATAAGAAAGTCTGAAAGTCCCCTGTTTCACTGAAAGTCCTTCTTTTCCCTTGAAAGAAGATGTTTATTTTTGCTGGGGAGTTGATTCTCTCTTTTGCCTTGCAGAATATCATATTCCAAGTCCTACAAGTCAGATGCTGCCAGATCCTTCATAATCCTGATTCTAGAGCCACAGTAGGTGAATTGTTTTTATTTCTGGCACCTTTCAGTATTTTCTCTTTGTCTTGGGAGTATTCCTTGGAGCCTGTCTTTTGGGACCTCTTTCAGGATGTCATCAATGGATTCCCTCAATTTCTATTTTACCAACTGCCAGGATCTCAGGGAAATTTTGTTGCTTTATTTCTGGCAAAGTTGAGTCTAGACTCCTTTCCTAATCATGACTTTCAGGGGTTCTGTTTTCTAGGTTAGCTGTTTTCCAATGAAATATTTGTTATTTGCTTCTACTTTTTCATTTTTTTAGTATTCCTCTATTGTTTCTTTATTTCTTGCAAAGTCAATTATTTCCTTTAGATCCATTCTGCATTGAAAGTGTTATTTTCTTCAGAGAATTTTTTTAACCTCCTTTTCCAGCTGGCCAATTCTGCTTTTTAAGGCATTCTTCTCCTCATTTGCCTTCTGGGTTGCTTTTTCCATTTGGCCTAAACTGTTTTTTTTTTAAATTTTTGCAAGGCAAATGGGGTTAAATGGTTTGCCCATGGCCACACAGTTAGGTAATTATTAAGTGTCTGAGACCAGATTTGAACCCAGGTACTCCTGACTCCAAGGTGGGTGCTTTGTCCACTATACCACCTAGCCAGCCCTAAACTGGTTTTTAACATGCTATTTTCTTCAGTACTTTGTCATTCTTTTACCAAGCTGCCAATTTCTTTTTCATGATTTACCTGCATTGCTCTCATTTCTCTTCCCAATTTTACCTCTACCTCTCTTATTTGCTTTTCAAGTCTTTTCTGAGCTTGTCCATAACCTGAGCTCATTTCCTATTTGTTTTGGAAGCTTGGCATACAGATGCTTCAACTTTGTTATCTTCTGAATCTTCCGTGGGAACAAAGTAATTTTCTATGGTCAGGTTCTTCTTTTTCTGTTGTTTCATCATTTCCTCAGGTTATGATTGATTTATTGCAATTCCAAGGCTTTGCGGTTTTTGGGAGGCACCCAACAATGACCTTAATTCCTTCAGAATCTTATGAGAGACTCTGAATTCTCTCCTGGCCTGTGGATGACCACAGACCACCCCCCCCATCCTGGAGCTGTGAGGAGGACCTGTGCTCCTCTATGGTACTTTGGGGACCCAGACTGTGACCTGGATTTGATTGTGGGCAAAGAAATGTCCTGACCCAGTGAGAGCAGAGAGAACTCTGCAGTCTCTTCCCACCTCCTTAGACTCTGTGGCCTGAGCACTCTTGAAGTGCTGCATGCCTTCTCAGGTTCCCACCACAGAACTGCTTTGAGACCAGTGCAGGCCAGTCTCCACTCTCACTCTGGTTCAACAGAGTTCTCTCACTGCCCCCTTTAACCCATCCTGGCAATCCCTTGGCCAAGAGGTCCGGAAACTGCTCCCTCTGCCACTGACCCAATCATCCCCAGGGACCCAGGTTCCCCAAGGACTGTTCCTGGAAGCTTAGACTGGTTTGCTGCCATGCTGCAACCTGACTGAACTGTGGCTCTTTCCAACCCCCAGTCCTGGTGAAACAAGCCTTTCCCACCAATCTTCCAAGTTGTCTTGGACTGGGAAATTGTATTACTCAGTCTTTTGTGGATTCTGTATTTCTAGATTTTGGCTAGAGTCATAAGTTGATGGCTTTTGGTGTTTCTTGGCCCTCATGAGGCCATCTTGGCTCTGCCCCTCCTTAATAACTTTTAAAGTAAAGTGGTTACTTATTGGGGAAAATTAAATAAAAGATCAGTGGTTTCTCAGGTTCTTCAGTTCTTCCTTGGTTTCAAATCATTGCTCCTTATCAGTGGTGACAAAAAATGTACTCTCTAATTGATCATCTTTCTTGAAGTTCTGGAATGATTCTTGACTTATCTAATGGATTTATCTCAGGACTTTATTTTCCATTTCAAAGTGAAATGAAATAAATCATTCCTGATCCCTGCAACCCAACTTCTCATCAAATTTAATACCTTTTCTCATTGCTGATGATATTTCAGAAATATGTACTCATAATTCCCTGGAACTTTGCTCCTTTCACTTCATTATAATAACTGGCTCCTTCTTTTTACTTGCCATTAGCAACACAAACAGCTGTTCTTGGTACTTTTCCTCTGTAAATTCTAAAGCAGATTGATATTCTCCAATTGAGTTTCATTCTTTATTTTCTTGTTGCAGTTCTCTGCTTAGCCTGGTTTTCTCACTGAATTCCTATAAATAACATAGGCCATGATTGATGTCTTGAAACTTTATTACATTCAGGAAAGTCTTTTTGCTACTGTTTCTATGCACTCACTTTGTTGAGAACTGTATTTAGTGTAATGTAAAATTCTGTTGCATTTTCATTGTGATAACCCAAGTGCTTAACATTTTTTCCCAACTTTGCAGTTCACAGTAACTGCCATTGCCCCTCGATCCATCTGGTGCTGGATAGATCCTGCTTGCAGGGTCCCTTCTACATCAGTAGGGATGGCTTTACTCCTCCCTAAGGAGCATCTTTACCAGGATTAGGTTTCCTCAGCATGTAGAGACAGAAATTGGCAGAGGTAACAGCAAGAGGAGATATCAGAATGTTAGGATATCACTCAACCACAAAAATGTTTTATTTATTATTAAGAAAAAGAAAGATTAAAAAGGAGGAAAAAGTTCAAAAAAGCAAACCCAAGGTATCTAAAAAGTCTGACCTCAAATTTTCCATCTAAACCAAGTTGTTATGTATAATGAGTTTAACATTAAATATTAGAGGGTTCTGTTCAGCTCTGAATTACTGTATCTGGCATTATGCATTACTTATGGAATGTTCTGGGCAAAAATGCTAGAGTAGATGGGCATTTCATTTTTCAGTGTGTCTCCATTTTACAGATGAGGAAGTATTGCAAAAAAGAGATTAAATGACTTGCCCAAAGTCATACAGCTAGTAAGTGACAGAAGCTCTGTTCTGTGTGTAAGGTCAGGGATGGAAGAGTTCCTCTCGTGTTCAACTGCAATTGTTTTTCTCTGGGAATGACATTTCTTGGATATCTTCATGCCCATCACTATAGCTTCAAGTCCATTTTTCCTGAGAGGCTTCCACTCCAATGACAAAACTAGCCATAGTCATCATCACACCAGTGGCTTGGCATCCATTCAGTGTTGACAATAAGAATAATCTCTGGTAAAGCTCAGTGTGCTGATATATTTACCTGAGGTCTTCGAAGCTGAGACACATTTGTCAAGGTTTCAGCATAAGGTGTCCAGACAACTTTCTTGAATTCCTTTTCTCATTTATCTGCCATCACATGCTATCAATGGAGGACACAGACTGATGATATTTGTCCTTTCTTAAAGAAGACTGATATTGGATAGGTGATTCCATTACAAGCATGAATTTAATTTGTATGAGGGTATGATGTGAAAAATCATTAGCCTCACTTCTCCTCCAGGACCATCTGGATAAAGTGGTGAGATATAAATCAGGATGACTGGAGATGACACTGGATGTGAGGCAAAGCTGTGTGACTTGCCCAAGATCACATAGCTAGTAAGTGTCATTTGATAGTTAAAATGATCCATTATAAATATCATTACAAATCTTTCTCACTTTTCCATCTGTCAGACGCCTTTCTTCTGTTTCAGTCATAAAAACATTTGGGAAAAGTTTCCTTTGGTGAATTTCATGTTAAATTATTTTTCTTAAAATCTTACAAATCATGAATATAACCAAAATTTCAATAAGATTATGAAGAACTTGTGAACTTGCATACAGTTTATTAATAAATTACATATATCATACAACTATATTATAAATTATGTAGCCATCCATGTATGTATACATCTATATATAAAACATACAAGTTATATATTAGACTTCTGTTTGAATTATATGTTGTACCACTTATGTGAGTGATGAGCAATCTCTTTTAGGGACTGCTTATCTACCTTTGCTATTCTCCTGATTTTTACTCCAAAAAATCTGCAGCATGTTCAGTAACCATAGTCTACTAAACTTTCTTGAAATATGGATTAAATTAGGTTGAGAGTAGCTTCTAGTTCTCAAAACCGAAGATAAGTTGGGGAATTTCTTTTTCAAATATGTGAAGATACCTCCTAATAGAATGGATGGTGAGATTAGATGTTGGTTATTATCATGTTCTCAAAGATCAAAATGATATCACTATGCTGGAGTCACAATTCAGTGTATTACATTGTCTTTAATCAGACCAGTACAGGCACAGAAACCTCTAACACAAGGCTTTGATTTTTTTTTTTACTTTGGTTTTTTTTTGGCAAGGCAAATACTTGCCCAAAATCACACAGCTAGGTAGTTATCATCTGTCAGAGTCTGGATTTGAACTCAGGGCCTCCTGACTCCAGGGCCAGTGCTCTATCAACTGCATCACCCTGATGCACCTATCACAAGGTTTTAATATAAATAGTTCATATAAGTGGGATGTGCCATGTAAATAAATACACATTCCATGGACCAGTGATGATTGCAATTATCTTTACAAAAGTTTTTGCATATATTTTTTGAGTTTTTACTACTGGGATTGGTTCTCTGTTCTCCAGTAAACAGACTACTTGGTTGAAGTAGTTTTAGGACATTTTTTTTTCTAACTCATTTCTCTCATCATCAGATGAGCAGAATCTTCCTTTAAAAAACCTGCTCAGATACCCAGGGATCTGCCTTCAGTCCTGTCTCTATAACCACAGTCACCTATTGTCTCTGATATTTTTATGTGGAGAAAAGGAGGAGTGATACAAAACTGACAATAGTCAAATATCACAATGTGGTTATAATAATTTTACTTTGTATTTAAGAGTTCTATCCCATAGGAATACTATTCTTCCTTTAATATATCCTTTATCCCAATCTAGTCAACCAGTATATGTACTTACCAAAAGAGTAAATGACAGGCTCAAGGTGATGTATATGCCACTTGCAGGAAAATGCCTTGGTACCATCACTAATTCCTATATTCCTATCCTGAAGAACACTGATGAGATCAGAGGGAAAAAAAGCAGAAGAAATATAGCTTGATCATTGTTGAAAGATGATGTGAAGTATTTGTTCTTGTTTTTGCTTTTCAATGGGGGAGACATGGGCATGTTTATAAACAGTAAGAGAGATGAGCAAATAGAAAGGGACATGTTTCAAATTAGTGATAGTCTCTGGATAACAGAGGGAAATAAGCAAAAGGAGAACACTTGAAAAAAAATTTCTTTGAACAGGTGAAGTGTGTTCTCCTTTTGCTTATTTCCCTCTGTTATCCAGAGACTATCACTAATTTGAAACATGTCCCTTTCTATTTGCTCATCTCTCTTACTGTTTATAAACATGCCCATGTCTCCCCCATTGAAAAGCAAAAACAAGAACAAATACTTCACATCATCTTTCAACAATGATCAAGCTATATTTCTTCTGCTTTTTGAGTTTAGAATCCATGAGAACTTCAGTTTTAATGCAAAACTCTACTTAAAGTGTTCAAACTAGAGTATTCTAAGATCAAAAGGAAAATATTTAAGAAAAGATCTCTGAATTAATTTCCAAATGATATGATTAATTATTATTCTAGGAATAGTTCAGCATGACATGAAATAGACACTAGACTATGAAATATTGAAAAAGGGGGCACCAATGATTCCTTTTTGTTAGAAACTTAATGAGTAAGAGAAGGGAAATATAACTATTTTAAATGAATTCAGAAATTTATGATCATATAGTTTCCTAAGTCAGGAATATATTTCATAGAGATATATTATATTGGCATACTAGAGTCATTCAGCAAGAAAACTGAAAGATAAACTTTGCTTATGTGATCAGTTCTTGTGCTTCATCGTTGAAAAAGACCAAAATGTCATCACAATATTTTTTGTCTTACAGCATGTCTAACTGGCAGAGCAGACCAATATGAACTTGGAAAGCTCAACCACAGACTGGGCACAATTAAGCCATATGAACACTAGGAGATTCTCTAAACTTGTGCATTTTATGTTTCCTTTGAATTACTTCAATTATTCTTATCTCCTAGAGGATAGCACCCTCGCTGATGAGAGTACATCAAGCTGAACAGTCCTGGGGCACTGTCTCCCATTTTGCACAGTCAATACCTAGAAACTGTCCCTGTATCACTCTTTCTAGCCATCTCCATTCCCCATGTGAGTTCTCCATGCACTAATCTTTCTGGTAAGGGTACATTTAATACTTGAGCTATATGGTCAGTCCTTTATAGTTGTCCTCTCCATGGAAAAGTTTGAATGTTTGGCAGTTAAGTTTGAGAAAGGACATCAGTGTCTGGTATCTTATCCTGCCAGGTGATCTGTAGAATCTTCCTATGACAAGTAATAGAGAAGCAATGAAGTTTCCTGGTATGGAAGTGTTGCGAATATTATAGAAGTATTTGTTTCTCTAGGATCATAACCCTATCATTACTCAATGTGGCTCCATAATTTCTGAATGTTTGAGTTGTGCCATTTCTATTTTACCCATAAATAAGTAACAGGGAATCATAAAAGCACTTTGGATTTTGTATTCCCTTAAAAGTGAATGTCATCTTACTTAGTCAAGAATCATGCCTTTCTCTCTTCATTTGAACTTTTTCTTTGTTGAAATGAAATGTGACCTTCTGAGAAATAGATGAGCTATCCTGATGGTAAACCCAGTGGAGTTCTCATTTTTCATTTAGGAGCTACTATGTTTCCCCATCATTTTCAAGAAACCAGTGGTGATGTTTTCAAGTGGTCTGACCCAGATGAGCAAATGCAGTAATGTGCACCAAATCTCTGAAAGCTTTTCTGCTAAACTGTTGCCAGCTGTGTATTAGTTCAACTTTCCCTCCAATTTTACAGCAAACTGCTAAGAAAAGTAATCTAAATACTTGACATTAATTCTTCTATTTGTCTTGGGACTGCAGTTTCCCAGGTTGTGTCTGGGATCATTCCAGCATTCTGAACCATATATTTTCCTTGCCATTCTCACATTCTATCTCTTCTCCTTGAATTGAACAATCTTTTAGAATCCAGTATTTGCTATGAGCTCAGGACGTTTAATTGAATTTAAGTAAATGGAAGATGGTGTTCACATATCTTTAGAAGTAAGTTATCTTTGCTGATGTTTCCAGCTCCTTTCCTTCCAAAGCGGGACTCTTAGCTGGTAATCTTAGCCTCCACTAGCATCCAGAATTATAAGTTTGTCCCCTTTTGGTATCATGATGACAAGGGTGCCCAGGTCTTCATAATTTTTTTACTTTAATGCCACTTCATCATGTAATGTGGAGTGAAAGAAGAGGTAATTAGAAAGACATAGGAGTGATATGAGATGTGGAAAATAGAGAAAAAGAACTTCTCGTATGGTTTTTTTCTGTCAAACATGAGACAAATATCTCAGCTGAGAGGCTGGGTTGGGGGACAGAGGAAAGTAAACACCAGGATGAATGAAAAAATTTAAAGGAGCAACTGTGGGGGAAATGGTAGTGAGTTGATAAGTCAGATGTAGGAGGATATCCCAGTAGAGTAAGTGCCCAGTTGAGATGGTGAACCATCAATGTGTGGTTGTTCATTTCAGAATGATTGCATGAATTTCATCCTTTTTGTTCAGCACAATGCATACAGTAATACAACAGTGTAATGATAAGTGGCAAGAGGACTCAAAGAAGATTACAGTAGCTACTGTGAACATAGCACATTCTAATCACAAAGAATGAATATTGAAAAGGTAGACAGTCCAGGCTCCTTAGGATCACATGTTCTTGTAGATAAATGACAGTTATAGAAGTTAATAGAGGAATGTGATTAGACTACAGGAAAACTGAGAAGCAGAAGTTGGATAATTTGAATGATTAAATGACAACATCCAGAAAAACACATACATGTTCACATGCATTTATATATGCAAGCATATATTATATACATATTATTTTAGCATTTAACATAGTTATATTACATATTTATTCAAAAATTTTAGAATGAAAAGTTATAAGAGGGTTATATTCCATAAAAGTAGAAAGATAAATTCACATATCAATCAATAATCCAAAATCCTAGCTAGTTGTATTCAGCGGTTGAAAAGAAAATCTCAAGTTCATATGATATCAACCATCACAAGTTATTTATCTGTATATTGCATATAACCTGTATATAATAGGAGACAGCTATTTTATTTTTTAATGGAAAACAGGAATGTGTGTGTGTGTGTGTGTGTGTGTGTGTGTGTGTGTGTATCTGTGAGGGAACAGTCTGAAATTTGAGAATAAGCCTGTTGAGCACAGAGTAGTTGGATGCTAGATAGTTGGCCAGTGTGGAATTCACTGATACTGCTATACTGTTCAATGATGCTACCAATAACAATGCCATTTGTTAGCACCTTTGATGCAATCCTGAAGATGAAATATTATGCCAAGGATCACAGACATTGTAATATTACTGTAACATCCTTTTGTTATCTTCTACAAATGTTGTCAGGGAGCAAATGAAACATGAATCATAACATCAATCTTGATATGAATTATACCACAATTCATGAATTATATTCAACAAACAAATTGATTTTCTTTGGAGATATCTATAGGTGAGTTAATTTAGTTCATTTTTCAGACATTTAAAGTTAATTTAATTCAGCACCCAAAATGCATGAATGTTACTTTGAATATTTTCCACACATTTCTAATAGGTCATCCATGGGCATTCAGTCTAATGTTTAAAAGTTTTCATTTCTGTGGCTAAGAGCTTTACTAAAAACCTTTTTCAGGGCACATAACACATCTTTATTTCTGAGACTGTAGATGACAGGGTTAAGCATGGGAGAAAGAATGGTATATAAAATGGCTAATACCTTGTCCTGACTAGGAGTGTGATAGGACTTTGGTCTCATGTATGTAAAGATACATGAACCATAGTACATGGCAACCACAGCCAGGTGGGAGGAACAAGTGGAGAAGGCTTTTTTCTGGGCCTCCAAAGATTTCATATGAAACACAATACGGAGAATCTGACCATATGAGATAAGAATGATGGAAAAGGGAATTAAGAAGAAGAATACAGAACTCACATAGACTTTTTCTTCATATTGTGATGTATCAATACAAGAGATTCTCAACATCCCTGGGATTTCACAAAAAAAGTGGTCCATGGTCCTTGTGCCACAAAATGGGAGGAGCATTACATAAATTGTATGAATGGAAGAGTTTATGATTCCCCCAAGCCAGCAGACAGCAGCCAGAATGACACTGATTCGATGGTTCATAAGAATGGGATAACGCAGTGGGTGACAGATAGCTACATAGCGATCATAGGACATGGCTGTAAGAATAAGGCATTCAGCACCAACAGACATGACAAAAAGGAAGATCTGGAATCCACAACCTACAAATGTAATGGATTTCCTGCCAGATATGTAATTAATGGCCATCATTGGGACAACATTGGATGTATTCAAGATATCCGTGAAGGAGAGATGCTTGAGAAGGAGATACATTGGAGTGTGGAGCCGGATGTCAATGTGGATGAGAAGAATCAAGACTGTGTTTCCCATTATTGCCACCATATACATGATAAGAATAAGTGATAAGAAAAGCAATCCATACTGGTTTGAATCCAATAATCCTAATAGGATGAAGTCTCTTGCAAAAGTCTGATTCTTTTCCTCCCTCATCTGTATTATTCCCTTTTTCTCCTGTAGTCTAAAAGACAATTTTTCAAAATGGAAGAATAAATAAATCGAAATTCATGACTAAGTCTATGGCTATAAAATAATGATTTTACAGTACTTTTTTCATTGACTTAGGCTAATAAATTGTGTTTCAATGAAAAATCAATTAAATAGTTACTTGAATTAATTGAATACTTAGGATGGTCAATTTGTTGAAGGAATTGCTGAAGAAAATCAAAGTGGCGCATCTGGGTAGTTCTACATGCCTGTTTCTTTTCTATTTGATTAGTAAGCTTTATGGACAATCAGAAAGCTGATTGAGCCTCTGTGTGCCTAGTCTTTCCTCTCATGAAAAAGTATGGACCATTTTTTCAATGCAATGAAGAGGTCAAATAGTAATGGAACTTTGTGGGAGAAATATTTGTTTGTTAAATATGCAAGCACACCAGTAGTAAAAATTTCCCTGAACCAACCAAGGATTATTTTGTTCATATCATCATCACAACTCTCATGATCATCATCATAATTATCTTTTAAAATATATTTTAAGGGAAGCTAGGTGGCACAGTAGATAAAGCACTGGCCCTGAAGTCAGGAGTAACTGGGTTCAATTCTGGTCTGAGATATTTAATAATTACCTAGCTGTGTGGCCTTGAGCAAGCCACTTAACCCCATTTGCCTTGCCAAAATTAAAATAAAATAAAATATATTTTAGTTCTAATTTATAGATTAAAACAAGCATGTCTATTAAAGAATATGATAAAAATACTCAGTCATTCTAAAAACACTATTTCTACTTCTAGATATTATGCTTTTTTCCTTTTCACTTTAACCTTCATCAGTTTTTTCAAGACTTTAAAAACCTATGAAGATCATTGATCTCAGTATTTTTTTAGAGTTCACTAGTATTCCTTCATAGCCAAATACCACAACTTGTTCAGTCATTCCCCAGTTGATGTGGTTCCCTGCAATTGTCATTTTTTTTGCTAACACAAAGAGAACTCCAAAAAATCCTATTCATATTTAAACTTATAGTTATTATTGTATTCCCCTATACTTTACTCACTATTTTCTCTCAACCCCTTAACTCATATTTCCTCCTCACCTTCTCACTTCCCTTCCCATCTACTCCTCCAAGATTATGAATGCCACTCTGTAGCTGTATCTTCCAGGGTCCTAATCCATATGGGTCTCTAAACATCCTTCCCTATACCCCATCTCTTAGTTTTCTTACCTCTTTACATGTTCAGAAGATTCTTCTACATTTTCAGTTGTATACATTAGTTATTATTCAACCTAGAAGAGAGTAAGTTTCCATTATTCCCAACCTCCATCTCCACCAACATCATCTTCAATAGGTCTTTTCATTTCTCATTCAATAATATAATTGTTTCCTTTAATCTTTCTACTCAACTTTTTTTAGAATCACCCCATCATGCACAACTTAGGCCCAGTCTATCTTTCACACTCTCTTAAAGTTTTAGTTTTCCAACATTTTGCAACATGAATTTTATATGTGCTTGTATGCATGCCCATATACACCTATATGATGGCATGATGCTGTGATATTTGTCATTTGTTCTTGAAGAAGCCTGTGATATCAGGGAGCTGATAACAAGGCAATCAAGTGAATTGGATTCAATTGAAGGGGTGCTATTCTAGGGCATCAGCCTTGGCACCATCTCACACACTGATATCTGTACCTACATTTACTCATCCATAGATAGATGCAAACATATACACACATATATAAATACATACATGTATTTGTATGAGTGTTTGACATTAAGAAATGTCTTATAATTACTAATTAATATTTTCTTTATATTGCTTATCTGTATTTTTATATCAAATTTCCCATGGAGTACTATTTTTTGTTTGTTTTTGTTTTGTACAAATTCCTAAAAGTGTAGATGGGAAGGGAAGTGAGAGGGTGACGAGGAAATATGAGTTAAGGGGTTGAGAGAAAATAGTGAGTAAAGTATAGGGGAATACAATAATAACTATAAGTTTAAATATGAATAGGATTTGGGGGAGTTCTCTTTGTGTTAGCAAAAATACCTGGCAATTGCAGGGAACCACATCAACTGGGGAATGACTGAGCAAGTTGTGATAAAAGATAAAAGGAAGGAAACCATATCCTCCTAAAAGTTACCATAGACAATAAAGTAATTTCAATATTAAATATGTATGAACCCAATGGTATAGCATCCAAGTTCTTAGAGGAGAAGTTGAAGGAGTTACAGGAAGACACAAACAGCAAGACCTTACTGTTAGGAGACTTCAACCTCTCACTCTCAGATTTAGATAAACCTAACCATGAAATAAACAAGAAGGCAGGTAAGGAGGTAAATAGATTATTAGAAAACAGAAGAAACTGAATGGGGATAGAAAGGAATATAATATTTTTCTACAGTACATGACATTTACACAAAAAATTGACCATGAACTACAGCATAAATACCTAATAATCAATTGCAGAAAGACAGAAATAATGAATACATCTTTCTGAGATCATAATGCAAGAAAAGTCACATGCAATATTGGACCAGGGAGATAGAGACCCACAATTAATTGGAAACTAAATAATCTCATTTTAAAGCATGAATGGATCAATCAACAAATTATAGAAATAATTAATTATTTCATTGGCTATAATAACAAACACACAAAAAAAAATCTAATGGGATGTGTCAGGCAATACATTATACCATTAAATGCTTACGTGAATTAATTAGAAAAAGAGGAAATCAAAGAACTAAACATGCAATTAAACAAATTAGAGATAGAACAAATTAAAAATCCCCAATTAAATACCAAATTAGGAACAGTAAAAAATAGAGGAGAAATGAATAAAATTGAAAGCAAAAAACTATCGAATTAATAAATAAAACCAAGAGTTGGTTTTATGAAAAAAACAATAAAATTGATAAATCTCTGGTTATATTTTTATGTCTTTGTACAGTTTATTTTATGTGGAATGATTCCAAGTATCTGAATTGTGTACGCCAACTTGCAGAATATAATTAAGAAATGTAGTTTAAGTTTGCGAAACTGCTTTGTAATAATACAGAGCAATTATAATATAACTAATTAAAAATTAAAACCCTTTAAATATTTAATTCTTCAACTTTAATGCACACTCATGGCATTATGGGAAGAAAAACAAGTTAAAGTGCAAAGAGAGCAGAGCTGCAACAGTGTTACATATAAATTACATTAATTATATTTAACAATCTATGAAGTCAAAGAAGATGGAAAGATACAGAATGTAAAGTAAGCACATTCATTCCAGAATGAGTAATGCTGGCAGGAGACACAGCTTTTTAACTTTTAAAACTTTATAAAGTATTTAGCAAAAGTTACAGAAAACAGACCAAACCAGCAAGTTTATTTTGTTAGAAAATTCCACTTTGATAGTGGAAGGCAGTATACTCATATCTCCGGATTGACTACCTCCCATACATCATTGATCCTGGGGGGAATGAAGTTATAGAATCACTGAGAAAAAAAAGAAAGAGTTGCACCCTGGGCACACTGCCTCCTGACAGCAATTATAAATACTCTATTTCCTAATTCTCTTTCTCCCTTATCAGTTCCTTGTTTCTCTGACTGCAGCAGAATTTCCCCTCAGGATCTAAAAGACTTGGAGTGATGATGATAGTGGTCATTAGTTATAGGGAAAGAGAACTCCTTGGAGCTCTATGGAGGGACCCCATTCAATCTTAATTCATTTAATAGACAAAACTACTACTGTCAGATGGATTCTTGGCATCAATACATACCAGATACAGTGATGGTGACTGTTTGTAAAAAACTAAATTAAACCATGTAAAGGTTTGAGGAGACTCACAGACAAGTAAATTCTCTCCAAATACTCCAGTAAACTGGAATAGGTGAAATTACTTGCCCCAAGATAATATAATAAACTATCAGCAAAGAAGGACCCCATACTTCCAGGGTAGATCACCTTCCACTAAGATATACTTAGATGTTTCACTCCTCAGTTGCCAAGCAATTTATAAGCACTCATATTTACCTGAATTCCTCATTTCACAATCTTGTAATGATAGAATGATTTCTTGAACCAAAAGTGTTCTGGGAAACAATTTAACATCCCTCATTAAATTACAGGCTAAGGAAGAGAGAGATAATAGGTCATCAAAATTATTCCCCAACAAATAGCTCCTTATAGAAATTCTGAAAAGATAGACCATTTCCAAGTCCCAAAATCATAGGATGATTGCTTTGGTTCCATTAGTTGAATTATTTGCACTCCAAAAACATGTTGTGATTTGAATGAGGTGTTTCACATTATACATGTATAAGTAGAGGAAGGATAAACTGACCTAGCAGAGGGCTTAATCCCTTGGAGGTAATGAGAGGGCTTAATTTGTGGAAGGGTCCCCACAATCCAATCCAGAATCTACTTGATTCCCTTCCCTAGAGTACTGTTCTTGCTGATTCTGAGTATACCAAATATGTCCTTTGGACATATTTCGGGTTGCCTTCCAAAAACCACTTTTCAGTAAGGACTGAAAGTTCAGTACAGATAGAGGGCAGAATAATTGGAAAAACAATGTTATGCCAATGAAAAGGCAAGGATAGCCGCTGACAAATCTTGAAGCCTAGAGAAATATCTACATGAATCATAGGTGTAGAAATGTGTGGCTGAGTGCAAATGGTTGTGAGTGACCTGGTTTCTTCACCTCTTCAGAGATTTAGTTCTGGAGATCATATGTAGGAGACATAGGTAGTAAAGATCGAAAGTAGATCCTTGGGTCCTATTGAGGGGATCCACTCTGAGAGAACTATGAGCTCATGATTCTGCTTCAACTTGAATCCTAAGATTACCATATTTAAACTTTTCAAATGTTTAAGATAAAATGGATTTCCTTTCTTAAAGAGATAGCTGGAAACATTGTGATGACTGTGTCAGGTACCTAAAAAGGTTTCTATAAGGAGATAGTCTGGTTAGGTTCAACTCTTTAGGACTTAAAGAGATGCATCAATGCAAAGTCAATAAGTTTTTACAAAAAAGTAGTTAGCCAGAATCCAGGTCGTTTGAGTTCATTCCAATGCTTTTCCAACTAACCATGCTAATTTTGGTAAATCTAAATATTTAGTAAATTTAAATATTCTTCAAGTGATAGTTATAGGATGTGATGATAGGTCAGGCATTAAAGCATAGATAGAAAGATATGTGATACTGGGAAATCACATTCAAAAACAACTGGTTTGGGATAAACCATCATTACAGGAATTTTTTATTTCCTTTTATTATTTGGGATTCGAATCATTCTTCCTGCAAATTTTCATTAATTGAACATCTATATAATATTAACCTTACCTGATAGAAATCTTTCCTATAGAATGTGCCAATTTACTTAGAGTTTTAAGTATTTCTTAGATAAGAAGTCAAAGGCAGAATCTCAACTGTCCCATACTGCTTTGGAACATATAAATCCTCCTCCTCTTCAATTAGCCTATATGTAAATCCTCTAAATATAGTTTAATCTGTGACCTGTTTTAATATACCTATTATTTGATGAGATTTCTTTCTTATAGGGATGTATGAGATCATGACTCTATTTAACTGTTCAATTTTTATGACAAATTATAGAAAGAATTAATTATTTCATCCTAGATAATGACAATAACAAGACAATATAACAAAACTTATGGGATACAGCCAAGGTAGTTATCAAGGATATATTGTATCTTTAAATGCTTACATGAATAAATTAGAGAAAGAGGAAATCAATGAACTAAATATGCAACTAAAAAATTAGTGAAATAAATTAAAAACCCAATTGCAGATCAAATTAAAAATTCTAAAAATTAAAGGAGAAATTAATAAAATTGAAATTAAGAAAACTATTGAATTAATAAATAAAACCTAGTTGTTTTATGAAAAAAACAATAAATTGATAAATCTCTGGTTAATTTGTTTAAAAAAAGAAAGAAGAAAAACAAATTGTTAATATCATAAATGATAAAGGTGAACTCACCACTTATGAGGAAATTAAAAAGTAATAATTCAGAATTATTTTGTCCAACTCTATGCCAATAAATTTGATAATCTAAGTGAAATATACAAATATTTTACAAAAAATATATATATATGTTGTCCAGGTTAAATGAAGAGGAAATAAAAAAACCTAAATTACCCTATCTCAGAAAAAAATCAACAATCCATTACTGAACTCCATAAGAAAAAATCTCCAAGCCCAGATCGATTCTCAAGTGAATTCTATCAGACATTTAAGGAACAATTGCTTCCAATTCTATATAAACTCTTTGGCAAAATAGGTAAGGAAGGAACTCTGCCTAACTCTTTCTATGACGCGAATATGGTGCTGTTACTTTAACCACAACCAGTTAAAATAGAGAAAGAAAATTATAGACCTATCTCACTGATGAATATAGATTCAAAAATCTCAAATAAAATCTTAGCAAAATGACTAGCACAAGTTATCACTAGAATAATACATTATGACCAAGCAACATTTATCTCAGGAATGCAGGGTTGGTTCAATATTAAGAAAACTGATACAATAATTATTTATATCAATTACAAACCTATCAGAAAACATAGAATTATCTCAATAGAAGCTGAAAAAGCTTTTGGCAAAATAAAGCACCCATTCCTACTAGAAGCACTTTGTAACATAGAAATAAATTGGATTGTTCCTTAGAATAATGAGCAGTATCTATCTGAAACTATCAACAAGTATTATCTGCTATGGAGAATAGACTAGCGGCATTCCCAAAAAGATCAGGGGTGAAACAAGGATGCCCATTATCACCACTACTCTTCAATATTGAATTAGAATTGTTAGCTTCAGAAATAAGAGAAGAAAAAGAAATTGAAGAAATTAGAATTGGGAAGGAAGAGACAAAACTCTTTACAGATGACATGATGATATACCTAGAGAATCCAAAAAAATCCATCTAAAAACTAGTAGAAATAATTGGCAACTTTAACAAAGTTGCAGGATATAAAATAAACCTTCATAAATCTTCAATATTTTTATATGTAACTAGCAAGATGCAACAGAAAGAGCTAGAAAGATAAGTCCCATTCAAAATAACTTCAGACAATATAAAATACTTGAGAATCTGCCAGGGCAGATTCAGAAACATTTGGAAAACAATTACGAAGCACTTCTCACTCAGATAAAATCAGATTTAAATAACTGTGCAAATATCAACTGCTCAAGTATCAGCTATAGTATAATAATATAATATAATATAATATAATATAATATAATATAATATAATATAATATAATATAATATAATATAATAAAAATTACATTTCTACCTAAATTAAACTACTTATTTAGTGTCCTACCAATCAAAATTGCAAAAAAATTTCTTTAATGAGTTAGAAAAAATTGTAAGTAAATTTATATTGAGAAATAAAAAGTTGAAAATTTCCAGGGATTTGGTGAAAAAAACTTATAAAAGAAGGTGGCTTAGCCCTACCTGATCTAAAATTATATTATAAAGCATCAGTCATCAAAACTGTCTGGTATTGGCTAAGAAATAGAGCAGTGGACCAGTGGAATAGACTAGGTACAATAGCAGGAAATGTAATCTGCTATTTGATAACCCAAAGAGACTAGCTATTGAGATCAAAACTCTCTTTATTGAAAACTGTTGGGAAAATTGGAAGCTAATATGGAAGGAACTTGCATTAGATCATCACCTCACACCCTACACCAGGATAAGATCAAAATGGATACAACATTTAGACAGAAAAAGCAATATTATAAGCAAACTTGGAGATCAAGGAATTATTTATGTATCAGACTATGCAAAGGGAAGAAGTTTATGATAAAGGAAGAACAGAGAATATCATTAAAAACAAATTAGACTAACAAACTGCCTTTTGTGCAGTGGGGGGGTAGGGAAGCAAGAATAGGGGAAAATTGTTAAATTCAAAATAAATAAATATTTTTTTTAAAAAATCAAAAAAGGGGGTGGCTAGGTGGCATAGTGGATAAAGCACCAGCCTTGGAGTCAGGAGTACCTGGGTTCAAATCCGGTCTCAGACACTTAATAATTACCTAGCTGTGTGGCCTTGGGCAAGCCACTTAACCCCATTTGCCTTGCAAAAAAAAAGCAAAACAAAAAAAATTTAAAAAAAGAAAGTTTCTGATCATGGATGGAAATATCATGTGAAAAAACATGTGAACAAGGGGAAAAGCCTTGTTTCCCTTCATTGATGACTAGGATATGTTGAGAGTATCATTCACTATCCAGAAGCTGAGTATGCATGGTCCCATGGAACTTACATACAATGCTGATGCAACCAAAATTTGGATATTAGTTTCCATAATCCTTTATGACTGCCAGTATCAAAGAACTTTATAAGATCTATAAATATTCTGTGTTCTGCTCCTAGTACTAATAATAACTACCATTTATACAATGCTTACTATTTTCCAGACCCTTTGCTAACTGGTTAATAATTATGATCACTTTTGATCCTCACAACCTCTTGAGGGGGATATCATTATAATCCTCATTTTACAGAAGAGGAAACTAAGGCAAATTTAGTTTAAATGAGTACTTTAGAATCACACAGCTAGGACATATCTAAAGTCATATTTTAACTCAAATATTCCTGACTAAATTTTGCACAATCTTACTACTAAACTGCCCTAACCAAGGAACATTCTGTGGGTCTAAAATTATATTGGAAATATCCTCAGTGACTTTAACTTAGTGCTTTCAAAACAAGGATATTCCCACTGTGTCTCATCTGGCCATTCTTCCTATATTCACCTTTTTGGAATTTCATTTATAACGAACATTTCTTCTCCTTTGAATTGTTTCTTCAAACAAGACATAGGACTGACTATTGTTGGACAATCGACTTAGAAATGAATCCTGCATTTGGTAACCAGTCACATTACATCAAATAAATTGTAGCTATTTTAAAAATTCACATCCATAAATTCTCTTCTCAATTTAAGTATTCAGGGCATATTGACAGAAGTTTTGGCAAAGGCAATAAGTCTTTTCTCCTTTTATTCATAACCCATATTGTACTAATATATGTGCATTAACCTATTTTTTGTACTGAATGTATTGAGTATAAAATATATATGAGTTTATTTTAGATTGCTGACATCTGGACTAACAAACTCCACTCTTTTTGTCAACTCCACCATTCTATTGCAAAACCATCTTATTTTACCTCCAAAGCTTCTCTTTGATATGCCCCCCTCCTTAACTCTGCCACTGCCACTCCCTTGGGGAAGGCCATCAACTCCTAATGCCTGGAATATTACAATTTTTATCTTCCAACCTTCTTGCTAGTAGTTTCTAAACCCCAGGGCACCTTCTACTGAAATTTTGAAGGACAAAAATTACCAATACCACCAATAAATTCAAGTAGTACAGTGGCTAGAGCATGGGCCTTAGAGTCAGGAAGACAGGAGTTGGAATTCAGCCTCAGACACTTAACACTAACAAGCAGTGTGAACCTGGGCAAAACGCATATAGGACTATATCCAGTTATCCTGACCCATATCTGACCAGATGTCTCTGAAAGAGAAAGCATTTCTCTTGTTTTTGCATTGTATCTTCCTCACTCAAATGAAATTCACATGCATGTCATGGTATCACCTCCCTCATATCTTCTTTGAGAAGGAACAAACAATATCAACAATCAGTCTATATATTTCTTGGAGATAGTCATTTGCTTGTTAGTTTATAAGCTCCTCAAGGATCAGCAATATCTTTCACACTATTCATATTCCAGTTACTTAGTAAAGTCCCTTTTACATAGTAGGTACTTAATAAATTGGTTTATGTTGAATTGATTATGCTTCTTAAGGTTTTCATTTTTGTTGTATACAATATTGTAATTATATAAATTGTTCTGGCTAGATTCCTTACTCTTTATTTTGATGCATGCAAATCTTCCAACATTTTCTATGAATGTACTACTTTCGTCATTTTTATGATGAAATAATACTGTTATATTATGGTTGTATCTACATAGATGTGTGTACATATGTGTAAAAATATAAAAGGTCTGAGATAGGTGGGTATATAGATAACTGGATATATTGTTAAATATTCCAGGTACATTAAAGTATTTAACATAAAGATTTGAGATAAGTAGTTAGGTAGGTAGGTGGAGAGATAGATGATAGATAGATAGATAGATAGATAGATAGATAGATAGATAGATATTCCATGTTCACTATACCACTTGGCTAAAAGAAGCATCAGGTTTGCTGATACTACAACTGATTAATAGCATACAACAATAAAATAGATATGGATTATTATTTTCAAAAAATAAGTGTTGAAATAGGTTACATCCAGATTTATCCATATCTATCATCTATATATACTCATAACTAAAAACTTCTCAATTCTGGAAACATGATCTCACTAAATATCTTCTTTCAATAGCCACCATAGATCTCATATTTACAAATACACACAGACAATTAGATACATACACACATAAAGAATAAAAAGAGGGGTGTGTTAGATAAGATGAGAAGAGATTTGATTAGCTTATCTTTTAATTTTTAAAAATTGGGTTGGAAGTTCATATTAATCGATTGATTGGGTGAGATATTGCCAAATTGATGATGTGATATTTGTCATTTGTTCTTGAAGAAGGCTGTGATATTGCAGAGATAATGACAAGATAAGCAAGTGAATTGGATTTGATTGAGGGGACATGTGTGCATGCATGTTCTCTAAATTTTTTCCTCAAACTGAAGTCAAGTTCATACTCCTATAAGATATAGATTCTATCCTTTTCCACTATTTTTGAAAATTTGTCCATTATATGCCTTCCTCCAATCCTTCATCCAATCCTCACCACATTAAGTCAAATATCACTGTCTTTCACTAAACAATCACTTCTGTCAATTCTTTCTGTAGCTGAGCAGAAAAGTCATTAGATATGCTAAAAAGCAGAGTGGAAATACAGTCTCAAATAATGGCTCTATGATGTTCTAGATATGTTACATTGATGAAATCATTTCACCTCTAAGAACTTATTTTCACCAGTAAAATTGGGAAAAATTGTACATCACAGTGTTGTGATGAGCCATGAAATCAGCTTAAGGAAAGTACTTTGTAATCCTTTAAGACCTCTCTCTATAAATATTGCTGTGGTGGTTGTTTAACTATTCAGTCAAGTAAGCCTCTTAGTGACTCTGGATTACATCAGACTTTTACCTATTATCTCCTAAAGTTTTCCCAAGCTCATGTTTATTTTTTCCATGACAATTTATATCCACTCGACTCTCTATTATCCCCCTTTCCTTTTGCCTTTAATCTTCCTCAACAGCAGGAATTCTTTCATTGAGTCCCATCTTCTCACTATATAGTCAATGTATTTAAACTTCAGCTTCAGTATTTGACATTCTAATGAGTTACTCAAATTTAACATTTTTAAGTAGTGACTGATTCAATCTGCTTGTTATTCTAGAGTCCCTTAAAAGTCTCTAGCCTGACAATTCCAAAGTGTCAGTTGGGCAACATTCAGTTTTGCCTATAGAACAACTCTCCTAGCCATGCACTGCTCCTGTAAAAACTATAGCTTTGATCATACTGACCTTTTACTGCTCTAAAGGAAACAGCAAATCATTTCTTGCTAATAAAAATGGATATTAATATCATATCAATCTTAATATGATTATTTTTCAGTTTAATTGAATTCCTGAAAAGTTATCTCTTACTATACTGTCTCCACTTTAATCCTGACAAATAAGACTCTAGTATTCATTTTTTCTTATATTCTTTCCAGCAGTAAAGTCAATACCCTTGGCAGAAAAAGGAAAGGTGAATATCAGATCTCATTTCTCTCCATTGTTAGTGATGATGAACTCTCCCATGTCTTTCCCATTCTTTTCTTCTTGCTTTTCCACCTAGTAGAAACTAAAGAAAGCTCTCCTAATTGCTTTTCTCACATATATTTCACATGTCAGCTTATTGCTGCATTTAGAAACAAATAAATTCAGTATTCTGTCTTATATAAATTCCACAAAGTTCCTTGAAAAGTGTCTTTCAATGAATACTATTGCAATTGTGGAACTTTTTATTCTTTGAAAATGTTGAGCAAAAACTGAGAAATTTTGCTTACAGGGTAAATGGCCTCCTAATGTGATGCCATTTTCCCCACCTATGATGCTCCTATGACATCAACTTCTCATGCAAATGGATTCTCAGGATACTTTCTTCTATTATTTCTTATAAAATCTGCTTTCAGGAGAGCACCTCTAAGTCATTCATGAAAAGGAACTGAATTGAAAGAAATTATGAGATGGTAGAGAAATCAACTTGCATGTTGTATTTTCTAGATCATACCGTTCTGAGAGATATTGAAAGGAATTTTATTTTTTCTAAAATTGACAATGTATCCTAGGAGAAAAATGTAGAAAAATGTAGAAGAGAAGAATATGGATTTTGATCCAGGAAGAAGTGGATTTAAATTCATTATCAATTCCATAATAGCTATGTGACTATGGGGAATCAAAAGCAAAAAATGGAAAAAACAATGACACTGCTACAACTCAATTATACATTTCTGTTGTCAATTTAAGTAAAATCAATAAAATTGAGGCCCATTAATGAATAAGTTCTCATAACTATATTGTGATAGAATATTAAATGCCTTTAGAGAATACTCCCTAGTTAAAAATTGAGATTTTCACCTTATGTTAATCACAAACAAAGGAGGAAATGAGCAGGACTTAAGGGCACTATCTTCCCTGTAAAAGATAAGTCTTTATTCAGAAAATCATTGATTATAGATAATAACATTTGTAGAATCAGTTTTGGGCATGGTGATCTGTAATTTCTATGGTTAGACCCCTAAGGAGATTAACTTTTTTCTCTATTTTTTGTTTTTTGTTTAAAACACAAATTTCTTCCCCATTTCTGCGTGAGATTTTGGATGATTACCCCATACAGATATATTGCTAAATCCCAGATAATAAAATTTCATATCTATTCTTTATATTTGTTATGCTATTCTAACCCTATATTCTTTCTTATAATTTTAGGGTTCCTAGGTATTAGAATCACTTGTTCCTAAGTTTCTTCCAGTTCTATGTCTATGATCCTATCTTGATGAAATTAATCTGATAATCCACCCCAATAAATATAACTATAGATTTGAACTTAGTAAACAGTCCAGGAGAACTATAATTTTCTTGCCTTTAACATAAATTAGTCAGGTATCATCAGTTGTCTCAGTAATGGCTCGCACACTAAAAGGAAGAATATCCACTGTTTCCAAACCTTATTTTTTCCCTAGATGAAACTGAATATATCATCCATTCACTTTTTTTTTGCATGGCAAGTGGGGTTAAGTGGCTTTCCCAAGGTCACACAGCTAGGTAATTATTAAGTGTCTGAGACCGGATTTGAGCCCCGGTACTCCTGACTCCAGGGCCATTGCTTTATCCACTGTGCCACATAGCTGCCCCTGAATATATCATCTTGAGTAGAGAAAGAAATCCTCCACCTTCTCCCCAATTCAGTCAATTCCTTGAAATGAAATAGAAAAAACAATCAAACTGGTGTAGAGGTAATTTCTTTTTTTTTTTTTTTTGACATAACTAATTTCTGACTAAAAGACAAAGAATTTTGCTGTTTCCTGACCTAGATTCTACTAGAAGGTATTACCTAAATGCTAGACAATTTCTTCATTTTTATTTCATCTACTGATGCATCTGTCCTTGTGTGCACTTACCTATGATTCTTCTAGAAGTGAGATTATCTGGTGTAAACATATAAGCATGTAAAATAGTGCTTTCCCAGGCTCTATGAAGCTATTCCCAATTCATAAATTTCTGGGGATTAGAGAAATTCAAGGTAGAATTTGCTAGGGTTGCATAACTATTTTAGGTAAAATATTTTAGGGTAAAAGGAGGAAGAAATGTCAAAAAAAGGAGTACTGTAGAATAGTGGCAAGAGTTGACTTGAATTAATGAGTTTCCTGGAAGATAACTACTTATCCTCCTCCTATATTGGAGTTGAACAAACTGACCTCAAAGGTCACAGTGCAATTAGAAGAGAATTATTGAAACATATATTATTGTGCTACTATGGTTATTCTTTCCCTGTGATCAAATTATTTTGAAGAAACTGAGCAGAATCAGAAACCAAGTGAAGCAGTATCCTATCCAGAGATCTACCCTTGTCCTTACCTGGAGCTCCATATTTAATCTAGGAAATTCTTAATGACTTGCTATGAATGAAACTAAGAAAACACTGACACAATTTTAAACATTTATGTTCCCAACCTGTTTTGTTTTAGTAACTTGCCTGATCACGTTGGCAAATTGGTTTGGTGGAAGAAAATTCTGATAATGAAGAAAGTTAATTATGGTATTGGCTCTTTCTCACTTTCCACTAAAATTAAAAAGCCCAAGGATGCAGGAGAAATATATCACTACTGTTGGAACTGAAGCATATTTATTGCTCTAAAGCAGAGCTAAAGTCTCTGTTGAGATTTGTTATGGTCTTCAGAGAATCCATTTGCACAGGTAAAACCTTCTGGCTTCACAGTGTAATTGAATGTTTTATGTAAGCCTGCAAATGTTTCACCAAATAGTGAGACCCAATAGTCCATTCCAATTAACAATAACAATTATAAAAGACTTTCACTTTTACAACTATGATTTCATTTTTTTTTCTCCCAACCATTCTGGGTTGTTTTTGTTCTTTAGTTGTTTAGGTTGAGTTTGAATCCTTTGTGACTCAATTTGGGGATTTTTTGGCAAGATCACTGGAAGGATTTGCCATTTCTTTTTCCAGCTCATTTTATTGATATGGAACTTAAGGCCATTATACATTATTTGCCAAGTCACATAGCTAGTAAGTGTCTGAGGCCAGGACATATTTGATTTCATGAAGATGAGTCTTCCTGATTTCTAAACTGGCGTTCTCTCCACTACACCATTTAGAGAACAAATATTTTAAGTGATAAGTATTACCCAAAAGCACTGTGCTTGCAATGTAGATTTTGAGCCCCACATCAATCCTACAAGTAAACATTGCAAAAACCACATTTTTATTGGGATAAATGAGGAATACGGAGTGCAATGGCAAGTGTATGGTTGACTGCTGATGTGACTAAAAGACTGCATACATGAATCAATTATTTTTTTTGTAAATAAATTTGTTCCCCTATAAAGTCAAGGTTCCAATTAAAAATAAAAATAAAGGTCAGAGATGGAGAAGAAACTCAATATTTATCATAATAATGTTTAATGGTGGGTTTTTAAAAAAATTTACAGAAGTGTTTTCACTGACAAGATTCAATATGGATTAAAGTTCAAGGTTTCTCCCCATCCAAAGGAGACACACTATGTCCAAGACTACCCTGTCCCTTGGACCAAAATTTTGGGAAGGTTCTCCACAGCATTTGGTTAATAATGACCTTTACAAGACAGAAGCATTTCTCAGGAATAATTGAAATTATGGACTTCAAATTGATATACATTCAAGAAGTGTTTGCTATCTGCCAAATATTGAGTTAGACTGTGAGCATACAAACAAAACCTGAAAAAGAAGCTTCCCTGAAGGAATTTACATTGTAGGGGAGGGAGTACACAGCCTGTGCCTGTGTAACAAAATGCAAAGAATATGCCACATGATACAAAGGTGTTTTTGGAAGAGGAGCATGTGCCCAATTGATGACCTCAGATAAAAGTCCTATTTGGTTATAGCCCCAGAGCTATGGTTTGAAGACAAAGTTATCTCCCAGGTAGAATTGAGGAGAACAGGCATCCAAATAAGCTTAAGATATGAAAAAGTTCTTCCCAAGATTATTATCATAATACCCCATACTAATATTTGCTTTGGTATAAACTTTGTTCAGTCAGTTTAATTTGTGTTTGAATGTTTTGTAGGGTTTGGGGGGTTTTCCTGGCAAAGATCATGGTAAGGCTTGTCATTTTCAACTGCAGCTTATTTTACTGATGAAGAAATTGAAGCAAACAGAATACAGGGATTTGAAGAGAGTTACAAATATAGTATGTGTGTATGGCCAGATGTGAACTCTGGAAAATCAGTCTTTCTCACTTCAGTTTCAGGACTCTATCCATTGTGCAAT
Organism: Macrotis lagotis; assembly: GCF_037893015.1. Lineage (NCBI taxonomy): Eukaryota > Metazoa > Chordata > Mammalia > Peramelemorphia > Peramelidae > Macrotis > Macrotis lagotis. Next base: position 923,438,726 of record NC_133658.1, on the reverse strand, counting down.
CCAGCTACCCAATTGAAGCTTTCAATCAATATAATTACTCTTAATCTCTTTAGATATAGGAATTTCATTTTCAATAAAACTCATGAGCAAAATCAATTAAGAAATCCAGAAAGTTTTTGGCCAAGGAATAATTTTTCATTTATGTAAACACAGATTTTTAAATGTCTGTGCATTTACATCTATAGTCTCACAAAGACATGTAGTTTATTTGATGAGTATGGAAATTTGGTTCTGTTACTAGAACCAACTGGCAACACGTGCTTTCCTTTACAGTGTCACCCTTCTTGGAAACAGCTACCAGAGTCAGGAACAGATTTGCTTCACCAGTTTGCCAGAAAAGAGGGACCTCACCATAACTGTCTTGAGGCTGCAGAGCAAAAGAAACCACTTCTCATAACTGCTTTAGATATGGATGTTCTGAACTCTCAAACCCTTAAGAGACTTTAACAAGAATTGTTTTATGTCAGTTCCTTATTCAAGTGTTTTGTTAATATTTGCTTCTGAGTCTTTCAAGTGAAGCATATCTTGTATCAGTTATAATTTTTAGTTAAAGGTTTATTTTTTCTCTCCACCAAGGAAAAAATGAAACAAATTTCTTTTTTTATTCTCTCCAGTGTAGGTTTCATATTTCCCTATTTGAAAGCAATAATAATTTCTTATAACTACATTGCAAACAAAGATTAATTCCCTTTAGAAAATACTAGATTTCATATAAGGTCACTTTGTGTCATTAGATAGGAATTAAATTCTTTATGCTAAACTGAAAATTTAGGAGAACAATGCTTAGGCTGGAGGAAGACTGTCCTCCTGGAAGAGACAAGAGAAGGCTTCAGGAAGAGATACAGAGATGAAGAACTTTGCAGATCGGTTTCAGTTTAGAGATATTGTGCAAATTGCTATGTACGAGACACTAAGGAAGCTAATTGTTTTATCCATTTCCCAAATGGAATAAAGTTGGAGTTTTTGCTCAGTTTCTTTGCGATCTTCATGGGATGGCTTCTATAATCCATAGGTTTTATTTGGGAAATCCCATGGAATAAATCTTCATATATAATCTATATTTTTTCTGCTGTGTTTCTTTTAAACATGTTTTTCAGATTCTAATAATTCTATGGTTCACAGTTTTTTGTGCTATATTTGGATTTAGACACATGTTTTGAAAGAAAAAAAAACAGCCTTTTCTTCCTGCCAATACCACAAGAAGGGATCCCTAAAAAACCAAGACAGATTTTGAGCCTGACAGAGTGGTCTTGTCTGAAGGTGATGTTTCTTTACTTTTCAAACTTAACTTTGTTGTTTTTTGTTGTTTTGCCTTTTTCTTTGAGGTTGAAGTTGGTCTGGAAGATTACCATTTAATTTTGGGAATTCTCACAAGTTAGTGAGAATTGTTTTCATTTTAAATGGTCAGTTGAGAGTTAAGGACTTATTCCTAGGTCTAAGTGAGGCATTTCTTTGGTGAAAAGGCCTGGTGCTTGGATCTCAGGCACATTTTTGTTATGGTATAAGAAATTTGGCATCCCTGTCATATTTCTAGTGCTTTGATGTATGTTTTGGGTTTAGTGTCTTATTCTGTCTGTTGTGTGCATAGTTATAGCTGTTTAATTGTTTGTTGTATCTGATCATGGGACAAGCTAAACTTAGAACTAGAGATCAATGAGAAAGGACACCTGATTTATATATGACTAAGCATTGTGACTCTAATGACCATGAATTTTGTCAGAATTTGTGTAAACTAAAAAATGATGATCCCAAATTCTGTTGGACCAAATGGCGATCTTTTGAAAGAACTAAATTGAGTTATCTGAAAACAAAATTAATTTTAAAAACTAATAAGTCATCTATTAAGGAATATGAATGGTTTCCATCACTGATTTAATGAGATATTACAAGAAGAGAACAAAGCAGAAGTTTTTTCACTTAGAACTCAGAAAAAGGTTTTTTATCTCCATCTGTGTCTTATTCCACAACCAACCTAACCCTTATTGAACTCTGGAGATGTTTCCCTCCTCCAAAAATCCAGCTTGTTTTACTTTTTCAGCTTTCTTTTCTCCTTATTCATTCATTGCCTTCTTTACCTCTTAAACACTTTTGTTTTGGGGAATTTAACTCATCTGTAAACTTGAGTCACAAGCTAAATCTCACTAAAACACCATTGTTATCTGTTCTCCTGTATCCTATCCTCCTTATCTCTAAGGAAAAATTCTGCCTTTCTTTTCTTTCTCCTGCCAAAAGCCATCTTCTCTCATCTAACACTGTTCTTTATACTTTTTACTCCTTCTCCACTCTCCCTTCTCCTAATGTTACTCAATCTCATTATTTTCCTCTCTTCCTTGTTCTAATCCCACTTTTTCTCTGCTTTCTATTTCCCCTCATCCTTATCTCAGTAGTATTTATTTTTCCTTTTTGTTCTTCAGTTTCTTTCCTTCCTCTTCTGCTTCATATCTTCTTATTCCCTCAGTATTAATCCCTCCATTACCTATTATTTATCATGATATTCCTCTTGTTGTGTTCCTTTCTCATCTCCTCATAATTCTGCTTAATCTTCTATTCATCCTCAGTCCATTTACTCATCTTACTCCTATTTCAACTCCTCCTTACTCCACCTTTACTCCCTTCCTACTATTCAATATAACCTTCTTGTTATTTCATTTCTTCTTCCTATTCTATGTTTATCCCAGTCTCCTTTCCACTTCTTCAACTATTTCATCTTCTTCCATGTCTTTGCTATGTCTCCTCCTTCATTTGCCCCAAGAGATTCTGTTTCTAATAATGCTGCCCCAGCTCAAGAAAATCGTGACACTCTCAGAATTTACTAGTTTAATGTGAAATTATACTTTAATAACAATTTTACTCTCTGGTTCCATGATAACAGAGCAGTTTTCTATCGGGTGGGGGGCAGGGAAGCAAGGTTAGGGGAAAAATCGTAAAACTCAAAATAAATAAAATCTTTCTTTAAAAGTTATACTTTAATCCTTTAGTAGATAAAAAAATTCCTTTAATAGTTAAAGTGATCATGACCTCAGACCATTCCAACTACTGATGGAACAAGATGGTTTACATCAGATATTAATCTTTACACTATTTTACAGTATAAATTTAATCCATGAGGCAGAGGTTAATTACAGGCTTTTGAAAGATTTTTCTGACCCCCAACAAGATCCAATAGACTAATGATCAATTTAAATTTTCCCTGCAATCCTGTCATTCCAGGATTCCAGACATTTGTCAGGTAACCATAATTTTATTTGGAAAGAGAGAGGCAAAGAACTGATTCAGAAATGCCAATGTGGAGGCTACATTTGGGGAATTTCATTAGGCAGATTGAGTAGTTTATACAGCTCAACAAAAACATTGTATCGATACAAAAGTTTTGGGAGATAATACAGTCTATAGCACTTGTTTTACCACAATCAGTGAATTTTTCAAAAAGTAAAACCATTATTCGAAGACAAGATGAAACAGTATTCTACTTTTTTGATTATTTATCAGAGGATTTTGATGTAACTTCTGTTTTAAAGCATGATCAGGAAGGAGGAGGACATATTCAATTTCTTTCTTACTTGTTTACAACTTCCAACTTATCTCTCTCAGAAAATTATCCAATTATTCCCCTCACCTTCCCCCCCCTTTAATACCATTTCTATATTTTTACATGAAGTATCATACCCTATTCTACTTCTCATTTCTTTTTTCCCATTGATTCCATTTTCATATATATATATATATATATATATATATATATATATATTCAATTTCCAATTCAACTCCTTTTTGTGCCTTGTCTACATATGCTTCTTGTAACTGCTTTAATAAATGAGAAGATTCATATATATGAGCTTTAACTGTATCACCTTTCCATTCAGGAATACATGCAGTTTATTGTCATTATATCCCTGATAATTTACCCTTCTTACCACTCTTTCCCTACCTCACCTGAGCCTTATACATGAAGATTAAACTTTCTGTTCAGCTCTGGTCATTTCAAAAGGAACATCTGAAATCTCCATTTTTCATGGAAAGTCCATCTTTTCCCTGGAAGAGGATGTTTAATTTTTCTGGTTGGTTGATTCTTGATTAAATTCCAAGCTCATTTGCCTTCTGGAACATTATATTCCAAGACCTACAAGTCCTTAATGTGGATGCTGCTAAGTCCTAAGTAATCCCAACTGTAGCTCCACAATATTTAAGTTGTTTCCTTCTGTCTGCTTATAAAATTTTCTCCTTGACTTGGGAGTTCTGGAACTTGGCTATTATAATCCTGCGGGCAATGTTTTTGCATCTCTTTCAGGAGGAGATTGATGGATTCTCTCAATTTCTATTTTGCCCTCTGATTCTAGGATATCAGGGCAATTTTCCTGTAGAAATTCTTTAAAAATGAAGCCAAGGCTCTTTTCCTGATCATGATTTTCAGTTAGACCAATAAATTCTAAATTGTCTCTTTTGGATCTGTTTTCCAGATTAGTTGTTTTTTCACTGATATATTTCACATTTTCTTCTAGGTTTTCATCTTTTTTGCATTGAATGATTGTGTCTTGATTCATTCCAAGTCATCAGCTTCCTTTAGTTACATTCTACATTTGAAGAATTTGTTTTCCTCAGAGAGTTTTCTTATCTCCTTTTCCATCTGGCCAATTCTACTTTTTTAAGTCATCCTTCTCCTCATTAACTTTGTGGATTGTTTTATCCATTTCACTTAAATTGGTTTTTAAAATATTTCTTTCTTTTTAAAAAATTTCTGGATGTCCTTACTAAGCTGCTGACTTGGTTTTCATGTTTTACCTGCATCTCTGTCATTTGTCTTCCAAATTTTCCTCTACCTCCCTTACTTGATTTTCAAATTCCTTTTTGAGCTCTGTCAAAGCCTGAGATCAACTCCTATATTTATTGGAGGCTTTTGATACAGAAACTTGGATTTTTTTTCATCTTCTGAGTGTGTATCCTCCATGGTGCCCAAGTTATTGTCTATGGTTAGGTTCCTTTTTATATGTTTACTCATTTCCACAGCCTGTGTGCTGGTTTTGTGGTGCTTCCTGAGCATTTTTAAAAGAGGACTTTTTTAAATTGAATTGTATTTTAGAGGCAAAAATGTCAAGGCATTTTATACATAATTATATCCAAGTAAGCCTGTGCTTGCTATAGAAACACAAATTTAAAACATAAAATCAATTCTTAATTTAATAGTTATACTGTTTTTTGTTATCAACACACCTGTTTTTTCTCCCCTTTGTAATCACAAAATGTAAGGTGTAAAATAAATTTATATTAATTGATGTATAACTCAAAATAAAAAAACTTAGTTATTAAACCTTTGCAAATTTTTTTTCCTCAAAAAGAAAAATAATTCAGTTCTATTCAACAGTAAACATGTCATACAAAATGAAATGAAATCATTTGAGAAATATACATGAGACTCAAGAATATTATATGTTTGGCCAACTAAATAATTATTAAGTCAAAGATATCAGAGAATCTCAAGTAACTTAATAATGCTGAAGAAGAGAAAGAATCAAATCACAACAAGAATATTTCTATAAAATGGACAGTTGTGCAATATTAACACTTATATTTGTTCTTTTCAATACAATGGTGACATACACTTCATCTCACATCTGACTCATGCCTTTCTTCACACTATTGTTTCTACTGAGCAAACAAAAGAAATGTCTATTTAAATGTGCAGAACAAAGAATGATCTATTGAGAAAAGGAAGTTTACTATACCCCTTAAATAATCATTTCCTAATAGAGGCAATATCTCAATGCATCTAACCTTTTAAAAACTTATAAAACAATTATTATAATAATTGTAGTACTTTCCAATAAGCTCACATTCTGTGATTTCATTATTTTGAGAAATTCTTCCAGAAGTCACTGAAATTTTAACATCTTAAAGACTTGTTTGAAGCTTGGAAAAGTGTTCATGAGCTTCAGACAGCTACCACAATACCAAAGACAGCATCTGAATTCAGGTCTTCCTGGGGCCAAATCCAAGGTTTTATCCACAGCACTATATTTCTCATTTTTAAACATGAAGAAAGTCATAAGGGAAAAAAAAAAAATTGAACTGCCAGAAAAGGCAGGTGTTCCTATTGTTACAATTGTTCCAGTAGGATCCACCTTTTCAAAAGGGCAAGTATAACTATTTTTCCTGCATATGGTTTGTGAATACCAGTCCTCTGTTTTGACTCACAAACATAGGGTTCATAATCTGACATCATATAGATAGATATAGGTATAGATATAGATATAGATATAGATATAGATATAGATATAGATATAGATATAGATATAGATATAGATATAGATATAGATATAGATATAGATATAGATATAGATATAGATATGGATATAGATACAGATATAGATATAGATAGATATAGATATAGACATAGACATAGACATAGACATAGACATAGACATAGACATAGACATAGACATAGACATAGACATAGACATAGACATAGACATATAGATAGATAGATATTAGTTTTTCTTAATAAATCATTAAGGATGTCTCATTCATAAAGATATCTGAACTTTTTAAAATATATATTTTTGTGCTTATCCCATATTTTTGGAGGGATAATTGATTCCCTATGTTTATAATCCAAGATATAAAATAATGCTTCCTTTCATTTATTCTAAAGTAAATTCTTCTTCTTTTGGATTAACATTTTAATTTCTTTTTCAAAGATTTTATTTTAAGTTTTATAATTTTTCCCTCTAATCTTGCTTCCCTCCCCCACAACCCCCCCCCAGAAGGCAATTTGCCAGTCTATAGTTTGTTTCCATGGTATGCACTGATCCAAATTGAATGTGATGAGAGAGAAATCATATTCTTAAGGAAGAAAAATGAAGTATAAGAGATAGCAAAATTACATAATAAGTTAGCATTTTTTTTTCTAAATTGAAGGTAATAGTCATTGGTCTTTATTCAAACTCTACAATTCATACTCTGGTTTCCTCCATAAGTCTATCATATTTAGGTTTTCAAACAATCTAATTACATCCTTAACTTCTTTCTTGTTTATGTTATGATAAGATTTATCTAAATCTGAGATTGGGAGGTTGAGGTTTCCCAATAGTAGAGTTTTGCTGTCTATGTCTTCCTGTAGTTCTTTCAGCTTCTTCTCTAAGAATTTGGATGCTATGCTGTGGGGGTCCAGCTTCCGTGGGGCCCTTGGAACCTGACAGGAGGGATAGAGTCAGCAAAATGAGTTGAGTCAACACAGGGGTTAAAAGCAGGAGGCAGGAGCAGATTGACTGAATGTCAGACTATTTTTATAGTCTCAGAATCACGTATATTTCAAGCAAGCAAGCTAAGATCATTTCCCGAGTTACAAAAGTGTACAATTTTCATCATCAATCATATAATTCATGTGGTTACAAGTTTAATCATGTGATTACAAGTTTAATTAACAATCATATAGTTAATTGATTTTTTTATTCCTTCTCAGACCATGATGACCTCAATATATCTGTTACCTAGTTTATTACTACATTGTATAATTGTTAATTCATTTAAAGTTATTAATTAAGCAATTCTTTTAATGGAAATTTTTTTTATATTTGCTGTGTAATATTTTTTCAATACACTCCCTTAACAATCTATAGTGGGTCTTTATGCTTGTCCACCTATCCGTTAACTCTTACAATAACCAATTTTGCTTTCATGCCTTGTTGGTAGAAACCACAGTTTCTGCGACTTTTTTATTCTTTCCCATGAAACTAAGTCTGTTAGAGTTCACATATCGATTACCTATACTATTTTCTCACATCTTTGTCATATATTCCTGTGTATGGTAAGGGGAGCAAAACTAATAATTTCCCTGGAATTCTATCTGACCCATCTTGTATCTGTTTTCCCTGTATATATTCTGACATCTCCTTGGAATTACCAGTGTTGGGTTTTCCAGAGATTTCATAATTTTGAAATTATGAAACCTTTTGTATGCCTCAGGGAGAGGCAGTCCTGTTAAATTTGGACAGAGTTTACAATCTGTTTTATTCAAGGAATTTCTCTGAAATCCTTTGTTTATAGTGATTCTACGATTAGGGTGAGTATCAATAATAAACCTATAAATATTGGTATGCATGGAATATATATATATATATATATATATATATTTATTGTTCTCTCAGGTTGTGTGACTGCCTTGAATCTTCTTGCTGCGACTGTCTGAGCCAAACAGCTTAGAAACCCTGGTTCCCAACATTATCCCATTGGTTGCATACATATTCAGTATTGAAATCACTTTATTGTCTATAATACCTTTTAGGAGGATATAGTTTTCTTCCTTATCTCTTCTAAAGCTACCTTTTTTTTGCAGCTGCTTTGCCTGAGATAAGGATTGCTACTCCTGTTTTTTTTTTCACCTTAACTGAAGCAAAATATATTTTGTTACAACCTTTTACCTTTACTCTATGTGTATCTCTCTGCTTCAAATGAGTTTCTTGTAAGCAGTATATTGTAGGATTCTGGTTTTTAATCCACTCTGCTATTTCCTTACATTTTAAGGGAGAGTTAATCCCATTCACATTCAAAGTTATAATTACTAACTCTTTATTTCTCTCCATGCTATCTTCCCTCTGATTGTATTTTTCCCCTTTTGCACATTATCCATATTCCCCAGTATTTTGTTTCTGAATACTGCCACCTTCAGTGTGTTTGCCCTCCTATATTCACCCCTCCCTTTTCTTCCCCCTTCCCTTTTTCCCTTTTTCCTTCCCTACCTTCTGTTAGTTCCCATTTTTCACCTCTTCTGTGTCTCTGCCCCCCCCCCATTTTCCCCTTTTAATACTTGAAAGGTAAAAAGTTTCTTAAGGTAAAATGTTTCTTAAGTTAACTGAGTGTAAGTTAATTTTAAGACAAATATGATGAGAGGAAGATTAAGGTGTTTCTCATCTCCTCCTTTCTTCCCCTCTATTGCAATAGGTCTTTTGTACCTCTTTATGTAATGAGATTTACCCCATTCAATTCCCTCCATCCTCCTGTTTCCTTCCTGTCCCCATTTTTAAGGAGGTAGTGTTTTTAAATCATTCTATCTGAGTCACAGAAAATCACGAGTATCCATCACTTCTGGCAAAGTATATTCTCTCTGATAGAGTTACAATTCTCAAGAGTTATGAGAATTTTTTCCCCATGCTGGGATATAGTCAGTTTCATCTTATTGGATAGCCGTTTTTATTTTCTCTTTACTCCCTTTTTTTTTAACCTTTTAATGTCTCATGAACTTACTGTTTGATGTCCAAATTTTCTATTTAGCTCTGGCCTTTTCATCAGGATTTGTTGGAAGTCTCCTTTTTGTTAATTGACCTTCTTTTCCCCTGGAAGAGAAGGCTCAGTTTTGCCATATAGTGGATTCTTGGATTCATTCCAAGCTCCATTGCTCTTCAGAAAATCTCATTCCAGGCCTTTTGATTCCTTAATGTTGATGTGGCCAGGTCCTGAGTAATCCTCATTGTGACTCTTTGGTATTTAAATCATTTCTTTCAGGCTGCTTGCAGGATTTTCTCTTTTATCTGATAGTTCTGGAATTTGGTCACAAAATTCCTTGGTACTTTCATTTTAGGGTCTCTTTCTGGAGGGAGTCCATGTATTTTGTCATTATTTTGCCCTCTGGTTCCAGGCTTTTATTCTTTTCAGTGTTTTTCAGAAAGGCCTATAATAATTCTCAGGTTGTCCCTCCTTGATCTATTTTCAAGGTTAGTGGTTTTGCTGATGAGGTATTATACATTTTCTTCTATTTTTTAATTTTTTTTGGTTTTGATTAACAAGCTCTTGTTGTCAAATGAAGTCATTAATTTCTACAGATTCCATTCTTTTTTAAGAGAAGAATTTTCTTTATTTACCTTTTGCAACTCCTTTTCCAATTGCTCGATTCCATTTTTGAAGAGTTTTGCATTTGACCAATTGAGGTTTTGAGAGAATTGCTTTCTTTTTGCAAGGAGTTAATTTTCTCTTCCAAATTTTCCAATTGATTTGTACACTTTGTTATTTCTTCAAGCAACTCTTTCTGTGCTGGAGAGCAAGTCATATTCTCCTGAGAGGTTCTATGTCTCTCTGAGTTAATGTCTTTTCCTTAGAAGAATTTTTCTATGGGCCCTCCTTTGTGCTGGCTTTTCTTCATTATCCTAAGATCTTGTGCTGGAGAGGGACTGTTTCTCAGATGTTTGGTGTGGGATCCCTAGAGGCTTTACTCACTGTGTTTAATATCTACTGCTGGCCAATAGGTGGTGTTAGAGGTTTTGCTCACTGAGTGTAATATCTCCACCTGGCCAGTAGGGGTGCTGGTTGTTTTCTCTGGATTGTCTGTGACCTTGGTTGAGGCCCTCTCCCTTGGCCTGGAGGGATTGGTTGAATTTGTTAAATACTCTCATCTTTGATCAATAGTGTGTTATACCCTGGTGTGAAGTCACCACTCTCCCTATTCACAGCTGAGCTGATTCTGCTGCTGGGACTTAACCTGGGGCAGAGGTGGATTGTGATTGTGTTTTGACTAGTTCAGCTGAAATAGAGGTGTGGACTCTGAGTTCCTCCTGACCAGAGGAGCCCAGGGATCTTGTCTGCAGCTCTCCTGCACCGGAACTCCCCTCCAGCCCTTCCAGCAAGGTCCAGACAGCACCACAACCTATGCCTCTGTTCCCTAGTTGACCCAGTCCCCTGTAGCTAACCAGGCTCTAGCCCCACCGCTGATCAAGCCAGTCTGGTTCTCAGGCCCTCAGACTCAAGGGCTCCTGCTCTTCCACTAATCAGGCTAATCCAATGCTGATCCAGGCTCTGAGTCCTCTGCTCCTGGCAGAGTCTGCCCTCTGTGCCTGGACTCACTCAAAATCACAGAAGATATATCCTGAGGTGAATGTTCTTCTCCTGTCTTTTCTCTCTGGGTTTTGTAGATTGGATTTCTTTTAAGAAGTTTGTTTCATATCATATATGAGGGAAGATCAGGAGACCTTTAGCACTGTGCCTGTCTTCTTTCTTCCATCTTGACTGGTAGTCCACTTCTCAAGCTTTCCAGTATTATTGGGACATCTGCAAGGACCTCAGTTCCTTCAAGGTCTTATGGGAGACTCTGACTTTTCTCCCACCTGGTGCTCTGGTGTGTGGATGACCACAAGTAGACCCTGAATCTGTGACGAGGGACCCTGCTCTATGAAAGTATTGAGGTCCAGATTGTGACCAGAGTTTGAAAGTGGATAAAGTGCCAGAGTCCTGTACCAGGGATAGAAGAGAGACCTTGATAGTCTTCCCCCACTCCCTTACCTTCCATGGACTCAACAGTCTGGAAGCAGCTTCCAGGCAGCTCCCTTCTGGTTGATTCTGTGGATCTGCTTCCATTTCCTGGGATCTGGACTCAGCTGAGACCATGACTGTGCTGAAGCTTCATGCTTGCTCTGGCAGAGGGTTCCCTGCTAATCTTCCAAGTTGTGTTTGATGCTCCTTGAGTTGACAGGTCAGGAAACTGCATCTGCTACCAGGAGCCAGTACTGCCAGAGACCCAGGTGTACTATGGGCTATTCCAAGAAGGCTGGAGTTCAGCCTCTGCTGTCCCATCGAACCATATGGAATAGAGACTTCCCATGATTTTTCAGGTGACCTTGGGCTAGAGAATTGTGTCACTGTATCTTTCTGTGGGTTCTGTGTCTTGAAAATTTAATTAGGAACATAATTTGAAGGTTTTTGAAACATTTTGGAGAGAACTCCTAGGAAAGGCTGTTCTCCTGCAACCATCTTGGCTATACCCCTAGTCCTTTCAATTCTTAAACTCTATTATAATAATCTGGCTGTGCAAGTCTCCAGTTCTTTAGATCCCCTCTTCTTATCTCTGTCTCCTTATCTCATATCACATTGGAGACCTTCTCTTCAATATCCTTCAACTCTGCCTCATCTTAAATTTTAAGACATAGTACAGAGTAGCTACTATCCCTAACCAAAATTTTGTTATTCTTTCTTAAATAAAGATATTTAGCTTTAATTGGGTACTTTAAAGGTTATACAATAAGGATTATTTTACATAAAATATTCTGTTGATCTGAAAGATATATTGTGGACATAGAATCTGAATACAAATTATATGAAGCAAATATATTTTAAGTCTATTTTTTAAATTATAAGATAAAGGTCTTATTCTTTAAATATTGATAAAGTAACTTAAAATATTTTCTTACTGCATTTTGAATAATTTAAAGGGTTAAAAGGGGATATTTTGTTTATGACAAAGGAAAATTTATTGTGATAGATGTTCACATATTTAATTACTGCTTCAAATGCCTTTGTGTCCATTGCAATGAACTGTTCTCCTCTGTGCATTTCATCATGGAAGACTTTAGAAGCTTGGGGTGCACATCCCCCACAGTAGCACAGCAGTGAGTCTTATATTCCCTTGGTTATCCACAACCTGGTTTAGCCTACATGCCAAAATGATTTACCAGGGCTTGGTCACTGTGTACACTACAACTTCTTGGTTAGGGGACTCAGGAGGACTTCAAAGGTGGAAAGCAGCCATGAAAAAGGCTTGGCAGTCCTCACAGCAGAGGTACTAGTCTTCCTTGAACACACTCTATATCCTTAGTCTTTAGAACATTCATCCTGGAGTGACAAAAACTCATGAACTGAGTTTAAATCTGGTCAAAAATCAGATTATGACATTGGACAAGTTCATCCTCTTTGCCTGTTTATATGTAAAATTAACTGGAGAAGAAAATGTATCACTCAAGTATCTTTGTCAAAAACAAACCCACAAAAAGGGTCACAAAGTGTCAGAAATGACTGAAGTGATTAAACACTAACAGCTCGGACCCTGCTTATCTAGGAATAGGAAGCCTGCCAAACTGATTGAATATCCCCATTGAAGGAAGAGAAGAGCCTCATCTGGCCAGTCTTCTTCATGGAGCCAGCATTTGAATTAGCCTACTTAATCTTGTTTTTTACCCTGAACATGAAATGATATATGAGCTCAGGATAGATGTATATTAAGAATATTAGTCAATCTAATGCAATCCAAAAGCAGCTCAGGAAAATCTGTGCAACATAATCCCTGTCCTCTCACCAAAAACATACAGAAGGCCCACTACAATCTCCTTACTAGCTTGCAGGGAAAATATCCCTTTGGAACACTTGCCTTGCTCCTCATCTCAGCTCCCCTTTGTCTCATGTAGATCAGAATCACTGCAAGGAATTAGACAACTTAAATTTCATGTTTTCTTTAACTTGGGGTAACTATTCCATGGCCTCAAGACACTCAGCAGCTATTCTACTAAGCTCAAGGAGCAACATTTTTTTTTTCATTCTAGAGTTGGAAAAGATTTCAAAGTTAATGCTTCAGAGAAGGGTTTGATGGTCTGATGAGATGAAGAGAATTGCTAAAATCAATGCTAAATATAGGAGACTTCAGAAGTCAATGAAGATTACCCTGGCTTCACTTCAACCTGCCTTTCCTGTTTCCTGTAGTGGCAAGGAATTGGAAATTAATTGAATATCCTTCAATTGGGAAATGGCTTAGCAAACTGTGATATATGTGTAATGGAACACTATTGTTCTATTAGAAACCATGAGGGAGGGGAATTCAGGGAAACCTGGAAGGAGTTGTATGAATTGATTCTGAGCGAGATGAGCAGAACCAGAAGAATATTTTACACCCTAACAGCAACATAGGCATGATAATCAAACTTGTTGGACTTGCTTATTCCATCAGTTCAACAATTAGGTACAATTTTGGGTTATCTGTGATGGAGAATACCATCTGTCTCCAAAGGAAGAATTTCAGAATTTGAATAAAGATCGAAGTCTATTACCTTTAAATTAAGGGGGGAAAACCACACTATCTTATTATATAATTTTGCTATCTGTTATACTTTATTTTTCATCCTTAAGGAGATGATTTCTTTCTCGTCACATTCAACTTAGATCAATGTATACCCTAGGAACAATATAAAGACTAGCAAACTGCCTTCTGTGGGGGGTGGGACAGGGAAGCAAGATTAGGGAGGAAATTATAAAATTCAAATTAATAAAATCTTTCTTTTTTGTTGCTAACATTTAAATTTTTCCCAATTATACACAATAATAGTATCTACCTATCATTTTTGAAACGTTTTGAATTTTACAATTTCTACCCCCCCATTCCCTCCCCTCCACAGGCTGTCTGATAATCTTTACATTGTCTCCATGCTATTCATTGAAATAAATTGAATATGTTATAAGAGTAATCTTAAAACCCCTTCCCCTTCCAAGAAGATGAGAAACCTCAAGAATAGAGAGAAAAAACAATTATTTCAGACTGTGTTCAGATTCCAATGGCTCTGTCTCTAGGGTGAGTTGCTTTCTTTATCATAAGTCCACCAGAGAAGTTTCTTCAATATTTTTCCCATAGTTGCTATTACTAACTATGCCTCCAATCTGTTCTTCCCCACTCTCATTTATTCTGTTCTTTCTCTCCTTTCATACTGGCTCTGTCCAATAATTTGTTGAATCTGAGTACCCTCTCCCTCTATCTTCCCTCTCTTCTATCACCTATTCCACCCTTCCCTCTCCCCATTCGCCCTTATCCCATCCCTTTCTTCTCATTTTTCTCTAGGATAAAATAGATTTACTCACCCTATTAAGTGTGTATGTTACTTCCTCTCTGAGTCATCTCTGATGTGAATGAAGGCTCACTCCTTCCCCCTTGCCTAACCCCATTCCACTATATTGAAAAAGCTTTTTCTTGACTCTTATGGGAAATAGCTTAGTCCCTTCTTCCTCTCCTTTCTCTTCCTCCCACTACATTGCTTTATCACCCATTGAGTCCATCTTTTTACTATACCATTGTATTCTACTCCTTCCTGTACCTGTCTATGTAGGTTCCTTCTAACAGCTCTTGTCAATGAGAAAGTTCATATGAGTTATCAGTATCTTCTTCCCATGCAGGAATGCAAACAGTTCAATATCATCAAGTTCCTCATAGTTAGTCCTTCTCTTCCCCGCCCCCACCCCGCCCCTGTGGTTTACCTCAGTCCTGTACTTGGAGAATAAAATCTTTCTTAAAAAATTAAAGATGTCATGCCTTGATAATCAGCGACTGTTCAATCTTTCCTCTCATCTATATACACTTCTTCACCTACTATATTTCAATAAGGGAATATAGGAACAAATTTTCCCAGTGATTTCTTTATTTAATATATGCCAATCCTCCAAATATTCATGGGAGAGAAAATTCAGGCAAGGAAATCTACACACTTGACCTTGGCTCCATTATTTAATTAACTTGCACCCCAAACTTGCTCAATGGTTTAAAATTCTGATGCTGCACATGGAGCTGCCTACAGCATCATCCTCTTATATTGTCCTACATATGAAATTATACATGACCTCTAATTGTCTATCCCAAGAAATTCTGGTTTTCTGGGATGGTAAGTGGCTTTCAGAGAAAGTGCTTCCTATATGCATTGAATGAGAGGCATGAAAACCCTATCCCTGGGAAAGCATACGGTGCTTTTCCTGAGAGAGAGAGAGATAGAGAGAGAGACTCCAAGACAAAGAGACTTGGATAGAGAAGCAGAGACAGAGAGACAATCACAACAAAGAAAGAGGTATACATAGACACAGAGGCAGAGCTAAAGACAAAGAAAGGAAGGAAAGCTTGGAAAGACAAGCCATTACTTCTTGATTAATTTCTAGGTCAAAATACCTACACTTTGGGCAGGAGAAATGACCTTCTTGGATGCCCAATATTCTCCTGGGTCATTAGGCTTCTTTCTTTCTACATCCGTTTCCTGAAGAAGCCCAGTTCAGAGTATAGTTACAGGAATCTTGCTTCTTTCTCAATAGCTAGACCAGAGGAAAGAGGAAGAGTGCACTCCTAGCTTCCACTCATTTGTAAGGGTGAGGAAAAGCAAATTCAAGTCAAAGGTACAATGGTCAGGCATTTCCACCCTTCTGAGGGACCCAACAAAAGTATGGAAGGAAAAGTAGTATATCAGGTAAATGGAGGGAAGGTAAACAGCTCTCATTCCTGCAATCCATTTACTTCTGACCAAGTTAGGTAACATGTTTTTCTGTTTGTCTCCTCTGAGCTCTACCATCAAAGGGATTCAGGGTCTGTCCTTTTGGGAACTCCATGCATATAAATCAGCCTTGACAGGTCTCTTATCACTAGTAAGGGAGTAGGGATCCAAATCCTTCCTCAAGATGGATATAACATTGAATCAAGGTAGTGCTGAACTATGCCTATGGAAGGAAGGCATCACCATTATCTATGATCTCAGGGAAATAGTCCTGTATTGTCAACAGCTAGGTGGAAAGGGGGTTAGAAAAACAGATTCATTCTTATTTCACCTGCCAGTAAGTACCAGTTTTCATATAACATTGCAAAGGTAAGTAGAGCTAGGGACTAATAGATTATTAGTCATTAAATATTATTACTGAAAAAAGCATTATTAATGAAATGAGGAGCTGGTAACACTTCATTCCACTATCATCAAAGTTTGTGGAAATAAAAACACACATAGTAGAATTGACTGGAACAGATAATAAAAGCTAAAATTTTATCCATGTTCATAAATTTATGAATGATACAAATGAGAGACCAAGAATGGAATTGACAGGACGAAGGTCAAACATTTAATTGCTAATAAGTATGGATTGGAGACACCTTTCCTGATTTCCAAATCCAAATGTCCATTAATTAAAGGAATAATTTGTATTAATATCTAAAGAAAGTCCAACATCTATCTCGTTTGATCATGATTTTGATTTCATGACTGTGGATTAGATAGAAAATGCTAGATTCCTGGAAATAAATGACAGCCATTTAACCAGTGTTGGCACGGATGTATTTATTCTTCTGTATTCTTGCTGGGGGAATTAAAGGGGTGTTAAACTTCAAGAAAATGAAAGAGAGTTCTTTCTTTGTATATCCACAATGCTGGACACTACAGGGAATCCATATAACACTAGAAAAATGTAGCTATAGTCATATTTCTAAGTTTATTGGGAAGCAGCAGCTAATTGCAGCTGGAGTGACATATTCTTCCCTCCCATTGTCTATTAAAATAATTTCACCATGAAGATATTAATTATTCTTTATTGATTCAGGAAACTGAAGTTTAGACTGCTACTGTGTGCTAGCCTGAGTACAAAGCATGTCTCAGATCTTCAGGTACTCTGATGATTTCTTGGTGGATCATGATGGGTCCTTTAGCCCAGGGAAATTTCTTCAGTTAAATAACCTTAAAGTTACCTCATCTTGGTGAATACCTGCCTCGTTTTGTAGCTAAATAAATATTTTTGGTTTGAATGAATATTTTATTTGTTTTCTTTTTACCAATTTCCAGTTTCTGATGGTAGTTTTTACCAATGATTTTTTGGCAAGGTTTTGAAATTTACAATTTTTCTCCTCCATCCTTTCCTCCTTCCTTCCCCTGACAGAAAGCAATCTAATACAGGCTTTATATTTGCAAACATGGGAAACATATATTGTTATCGAACATGTTGTGAGAGAAGAACCAGATCCAAAAAATAAAAAAAAAAACTGAGAAAAAAAGACAAAATACCATGAGGCAAGTTTTAAAATTGAAGACAATAAGCATTCGTTTTCATTTAAGCTCCAAAGTTCCTTTACTGGATACAAATAATATTTTCCATCACAAATTCCTTAAAATTGTTTGTGATTATGGTACTACTAAAATGACCAAATCCATCATGGTTAAGCATGACCCTATGTTATTGCTACTGTGCATGATATTCTACTGGTTTTATTTACTTACCTCATCATCAATTCATGCAAGTCTTTCCAAGTTTTTCTGGCATCCATTCCCTTGTGATTCCTTATAGGACAATAGTGTTTCATCACATAATAAACCAAAGTTTGTTCAGCCATTCTCCAGTTGATGGATAAAAGATTAATTCATATTCTCCTCTTTGGCTTTACATACAATAACCCTTCCATCCTCCTTTTCTGAGATAGTACCCTTAGCTCCAAGGTAACATTCAATAGACCCTTCTTTGAACTTTCCATAGGTTTTTATTTTGGTGGAGGTACTGGTTTACAGACCTAGAGTACTTGTGAACTGGGATTTGTAACTCCAAGGGATTTCTGAGTGGATCAACAAGTAAGGAAAGCCAGACAATTTCTCTAGACTACCTGAGTAGGGGGTGTCAGTAATCCACTACCTAGACCTAAGGCTAGGCTGTTTTTTGGCAACACAGTCACTGGGTTAGACAGTCAAGGCTAAAAATGACAGAGGTCTCTCCCTGGATAGTAAGTTGGGGAAGTCCTTCTGCTCATACCCAAGCCTTAGAACAAGGTAGGAGCATTTAGAGCTGTTTATCTTTCTGAACTGGAGAAAACCAGAGCCTCCCACAGGAATGCAGGGATTCCTCTGGGACCAAGGCCCAGGAGATCTCATAATTCAGGCTATAGCAGTCATAATAGAAAAAAAATTTGACCTCATAAATATTACTGATATTAGGGGTGTGTGTGTGTGTGTGTGTGTGTGTGTGTGTGTGTGTGTGTGTGTGTGCTGCAATGGAATGAAGGGATAACATGAAATATGAGGGAGCATATCTTTTTTTTTCTTAACAGCAGTTCTCAAAGTGCAGTCTTGAAATTTCCAGTATCATCAGATTCCTTCAGATAGTTCAGGAGGCTAAAACTATTTTTGCAATGATATCAAGCTGTTTTAATTATTGATAGTACAAATAGCAATAGTTAATACCCACATAGACAAATGAGCTTTGGCAAGGCAAGATCCAAGTGTAAAGGGATCATGAGATCAAAATATTTGAGGACCTCTGTTTCAAAGGAACATTATAAGTAAAGGATGGTGTAGCACAGTGGATAGAGCACAGAACTTGGATTCAGGAATACAGGAGTTTGAATCCATCCCCAAACACTTGCCACTTAGTATCTGTTTGATCTTGGGGAAGTCACTTCACCCTAGTTGTCTGGCTTCCAAGGCCATTTCTAGTCAGACCGATTCAAATCTGGCCAGGGGATCCAGATGACTGTTGAGGAGAAAGTATGGGTGGTGACTTAGTATAGCCTTCTCTCACTCAAATCCAATTTACATGCTTGCCATGGCATAACCTCTCTGATCTTGAAGTCTTCTTTGAAAATCAAAGACAAAAATTATATTCACATGAGGAAATGTATTCCTCAAAATGGGGAAACATAGTAGAGAGCATTTGGGAGAGGATAATAGGAGGGAAAATGGAAGATGTTTTTCTCATTGAAACATGTCATTTCTACTGTCTTTCTAGAAGATTTAGGGAAAGACTTTGGTAAACAGATTACAAATCTTTCAAGAATGTATCATATATCGAGGAAGAATTTAAGACATTTAGGTATATGTTAGACTGCTTTCAACAAAAAGCAAGGCCTCTAATAATCTTTAATCTTTGTGTTAATGTAAAAAGATGGAGGCAACAAAGAAAACTTCTCTGGAAACTATGATCATAAGAAGATATGACAATATTAGAAAGAGTATTTTAGTGTAACCCAGTGGAGGAAGAAAAATAAAGATGAAGTTATAGGCATATAATATTTATCATTTTGACAATAATAAGGTATTGATGGGGGGTTCAGAAAACATTTCATTTAAAATAACTTTTAATTGAGATCTTTTAAATTTTATTTATTTTTTCCCAATTCCACAATTACAAGAAAAGAAAATAAATCCAATTTATATACATGGTCATACAAAATAAATGATGACATATTCAATGCCCCCAAACAGATGTCATTTTGCATCTTGAACCTATCACCTTTCTGGCAATTAGTGGTAGCTTATGCCAATGTCATCACTCTGGAGTCATAATCCCATTATTGATTGGAGTTTTAAGTGTTACAAAGCTGTTGGTCTTTATAATATTGCTATTGTAAAAATAGTTTTCTTGGATCTGCTTGCTTTTCTGTATAAGCTGATATGTCTTTTTGGGTTTTCCACAATCCACTCCTTCCCTTCATCATTTTTTGTAATAGAAAAATATTGTGCAGCCTAGTATTCCATTGCATCCATGCACCATGATTTATTTAGCCATTCCCTAATTGATATGTAGTGCTTTTCAGTTTCCAATGCTTTTAAATAGGTTTATATTTTTGCACACATGGATTTTTAAAAAAAAAAATTTTGTCAATTGATTTTTAATTTTGTTTTTCATGTTGCCCGAATTTCCCCTTAATAATATGCTCTTACCAGAGAGCCACACTTTTTAAACTATGATTTTTAATAAATCATCTTTAATGATAAATTTGCTATATAATGAACATTCCAAAACTGCATTTTACTATTCTGGATTACAAAATTAATATATATATATATATATATATATATATATATATATATGATAAAAATACTACATAAAATCAAATTTTATTAAAAACTTTAAAATAAATGTCAGAAATACAATATATATATATATATATATATATATATATATATATATATGTATATGAGTGCCACGCATTTAATGTAATCCTCTTCCCTGAGCAAACACAGTGAACCCCCCTCTGACCCACCCCTCAGGTATGGGAAGCAGGGTTCCCTTAGCTGAATAGGGAGAGCAACATTCTCACCCCAGGGCCCAGGCCACATCGTTCAACGATGATTCAGACCTTGCTGCTGTCCTACCCCCTCCAGGCCTAGGGAGAGGGCCTCAAATCAAAACCACATATATTCCAGAGAAAGTAACCAGTGCCCCCTACAGGCTGGACCACTTTGATTTACAAAAGGCAGTAAATAGAGCCTCTAGGTTTTCTAAAACCAATGATCTGTGAGCCAGCCCCCCCCCAATAAGATCCTAGGAAAATGAATAAAGGCCAGCAAAAAGGGGGGCTCATTGAAAACTACTTTGAAAACACACATCCTAACCCAGAGAGACCTAGAACTCCTGAGTAGGATATGAATTGCTCTCCAGCCCAGAAAGACTTATTTGAAGAAATCAAGAAGGAATTTAAAAATCATTTGAAAAACTTGCGAAAAGAAACTCAAGAGAAAATGAACACCTTGCAAGAGAAAAATTAACATCTTGCAACAAGAAAAAAAATCCTTGGAAAATATAATTGAATAAATACAGAAAGAAAATAATTCTCTCAAATCCACAATTGGGCAAATGCAAAAAAAAAATTCTCTTAATATTATACTTCTGCAAATGGAAAACTCTTTCAAAATTAGAAATGACCAATTGGAAAAGGAGTTGAAAAGGTAAATGAAGAAAATTCCTTTCTCAAAAAAAAAAAAAAAAGAATGGAATCTGTGGACACTAATGACTTCATGAGACAACAAGAACCTGTTAAACAGAACCCAAAAATCCACAAATCAGAAGAAAATATAAAAATGAAATAATTCCTTAAAAATTAGAATTAACCAAATGGAAGTTAATGATTTTATGAGGAATCAAGAAACAGTAAATCAAAACTGGTACAATAAAAAAAAAATTGAAGAAACTGCTAAATATCTCATTGGCAATACCACTGACTTGATAAATAGATCTAGTAAACATAAACTAAAACTTATTGGACTACCTGAAAGTCATGATAGAAAAAAAAAAATCCTGGATTTCATCTTTCATGAAATTATCAAAGAAAACTCCCCTAATATTCAAGACCAAGAGGGTAATACAGAAATTGAAAAAATCTTAAAGCTATTCCAAATAAAATCTGTCAGTGATATTATAGTTAAATTCTAGTGTTCCAGTGTCTAGCATAGAGTACTACAAGCAGCAAAAAAGAAACAATGTAAGTACAATGGAGTCATACTAGGGTGTACAAATGAAAGGGCAAAGAACTTGGATTACAAACCATAATCAAATCGCTAGCAAAACTGAGCATATTCTTTTAGGGAAAAACAAACCCAAGATATCTAAAAAGTCTGACCTCAGATTTTCCATCTGAACCAAATTGTGGTACATAGTGAGTTCAACATTAAAGTATAATGGATATTGTTCAGCTCTGACTTACTCTATCTAACCTTGGTCATCACATATGGAATTTTCTTGGCAAAAATACTAGAGTGGCTAGACATTTCACTTTTCAGTGTGACCCCAATTCACAGATGAGGCACTATGACAAATCAGGATTTCACTTGTCCAGAGTGATATAGCTAGTATGTATCTGAAGTTGGTTTTGAGTATGCTGTCCGCAAAGTCAGGGACAGAATAAGTTTTCCCTTGTTCAACTGTAATGATTTTTTTCTCTGGGAATGACATTTCTTCAGTATCTTTATGTCCATTACTATAACTTCAAGTACATTTTTCCTGATAGACTTGCACTCCAATGACAAAACTAGTCATAGTCTTTACCATACCAGGGACTTGGCATCCATTCAGTGTTGAAAGTTGGAATAATCTCTGGTAAACCTCCGTGTACTGATATGTTTACTTGAGATCTTCCAAGCTGTGCCACATTTGTCTAGACTTTAGCATAAGCTGTCCAGCCAACTTTCTGGGATTCTTCTTCTCATTTACTTGACATTACAAGCTACCAGTGGAGGACAGCCCTTCATTCTTAAAGAAGACTGTGATATCAGATAGGTGATTCCATGACAAGCATGAATCTAATTTTTGTGAAGGTATGCTATCCTAAGTCACCAGTCTCACATCCTCCTCAAGAGCCATCTGGATAATATGGTAAGATATGAATCATGGTGACTGGAGGTATCCCTGGATAAGAGGCAAAGTTGAGTTTCTTGTCCAAGATCACATAGCTAGTAAGTGTCAATTGATAGAGAAAATAAGCCATTGTAAATGTCTTGGCAGATCTTTCTCACTTTTTCTATCTGTCAGTTCCCTTTCTACTGTTTCCCCTTATAAATTCTCTTTGGTGAATTTCTTGTCAAAATTATTTTTTCTTAAAATTTTAATAATCACAAATATACACCAAAATTTCAATAAGAATATTATAAAGAAATTGTGTGGGAGTAAATAGGTATTAGACTGACTACCAAACTAAAAGTCTACAGAGTCATTGTACAGATCTCAGTGTTGCATTCCTGGCTAGTCTACCAGTGCCATACCAGGAAAATAAAATCACTTCAATTTTAATTGTCTTAGGAAGATTCTAAAGATCACCTGTCAGGATAAGCTACCTGACACTGATGTCCTTTCTCAAACTAAACTGACAAACATTCAAACTTTGCCACAGAGAACACAACTACAATGAACTGGCCATATCACTGAAATATGAAATGTACACTTACCAGAATGATTATTTCATGGGGAACTCACATGAGGCTTGAGGATGGTTAGACAAAATTGATACAAGGACAGTCTCTAGGTTTATCTTAAAAAGTCTGGTATTGATTCTGCAAGGAAGATAGTGCCGTAGTACTGCTCAGCTTACTGCACCCTCAGAGAGGGTGTATCCTCTATGAGCTAAGAAGAACTGAAGTTATTCAAAGGAAACAGAAGTTACACAAGTTTAGATAATCTCCCCCAGGTGTTCATGGGACTTAATCAGTCTTTGACAGAGCATTCCAAGTTCATATTTGTCTTATCTGTCATCCAGATATGCCATAAGACCACAATATTGTGATGTCATTTTGGTCTTCTTCAATGATAAAGGACGTGAACTGATAGGTCAACAAAATTATTCTGTCCATTTTCTTGTTTATTGACTTTAATACATCTATATAATATAAATATATCTCAATGAAACATATTCCATTTGCCAAGGAAACTATATGATCATATCTGAAATTCATTTAACACAATTATAATATTTTGCTTATCTTATTCATGGAGTTTCCAATAAAAAGCAATCATTGGTCCCCCTTTTCTTAAGGTTTTGTGGTCTCTGCTGAACTATTCTTTGTGTAAAAATTAATCACACTATCAATGATCTTTTTTCAGTTATTTTGGTTTTGATCTTTGAAGACTCTAGTTTGATCACTACAAATAGAGTTATGCACTATAGTTGAACTTTTCTTAGAATCTAAACACAAAAGGCAGAGAAGATAAAACATGATCATTGTGGAAAGAGTGTGTGAGGTTTTTTGTTTTTGTTTTTCAATGGAGGAGACATGTGCATGTTTATAAGCAGTAGGAAATGAGTAAATAGAAAGGGAAATATTTAACATTAGAAAAAAGTTAAGAATAACAGAAGGGAAACAAGTTATTGGAGAACAATGGAAAAATGGTTTCTTTGAGTAGGTGAAGGGGTTAGCCTTAGTAAGGATTAAAGCTACTTCCTCATGTGAGATGATGTGAAAGAGGAGGTAATTGGAAAGACATAGGAGTGATGTGAGATGTAGAAAAAAGAGGGGGGAAAAAGCTTGTCTTTTCGATTTCTGTAAAACATGAGATAAATATCTTAGCTGAGAGGGCTGAGGGAGGAGGGTAAACTGCAGTATAAGTGAAAAAGTTTATAAGAGCAATTGTGGAGAATAGGATATTGAGTTGATAGGTCAGATATAATCGGATATCCCAGTAGAGTAAGTGCCCAGTTGAGATGGTGAATCATCAATGTGCTCTCTTCAGAATGATTACAGACTTTTCTTCCTTTTTGTTCAACTCATTGTATGCCTAAGTGAAAATAGTCTGTGAGAGCAATTATACAAGGCTGAATATAAACGGTGAAATAAAAGTGGCAGGGGGACTCAAGAGAAGAGTACAGTGGTTACTTGGAACAAAATACATTCTAATCACAAAGAATAAATATTGAAAAGGTAGACAGTACAGGAACCCTAAGACTTCATATCCTTTTAAATAAATAATTGTATCAAAGGTAGCAGAGGAATATAATTGGTAATACAGGAAAAAATGAGAAACTGAAGTTGGATAGCTTGAAATATACATTAATAACATCAAGATACATATATACATGTACATATGAATTTGTATATCTGCATGTATGTAGTATATAAAATTATTTTAAGCTTTGAAATATTTATATTATACCATAAATTTAAAAATCTTAGGATGAAAAGTTATAGAATGGTTACATTGTATATAAGTGGAGAGATGAATTCATATATAAATCAATCATCCAAAATCCTAGCTAATTATATTCAGTATTTCAAAAGGAAAACCCAAGTTCATCTACAACCAACCATCACAGGTTACTTATCTATATATCATATATAAATTATATATAATATATATATATATAAAATAGAAGAAATCTATTTTCTTTTTTCAATGGAAAACAATGATGTATGTGTGTGTATATGTGTATGTGTATGTATATGTGTGTGTCTGTTAGTATGCATGAACAATTTGCTATTTTAGAATAAGCCCTGCTGAGCATGCAGTTGCTTGATTCTAGATAGTTGGCCAGTGTGGAATTGACTGATATTGTTGTACTGTTAATAGATATTACCAATAAAAATGCCATTTGATAGCATCTTTGATGCAATCATATGATAAAATATTATGCTAGGAATCACAGGTGGTTTTATTTTTTTAATTTTTTTCTTTAGTTTTTGCAAGGCAATGGGGTTAAAGTGGCTTGCCCAAGGCCACACAGCTAGGTAATTATCTGAGGCAGGATCACAGGTGGTTTTAAGTATTCTTTTGTTACCTTGTACAAATCAGATTGTTGCCCACTGAAGGAAATGAAACATGAACTATAACATCATTTTTTGGCCTAAATTGTACCAGAGTACATGAAATAAATAAAGCAAATGATTAGACTTTCCATGGAGATGTTAGATGAGTTAGTTTAGTTGATTTTGTCATATATTTAAAGGTAATTGAATTCAACACGCAAAATGAATGAATGTTATTTTGAATGTTTTCTACACAGTTCTAATATGTCATCCATGGGCATTCAGTCAAATTTTTTAAAAATTTTCATTTCTGTGACTAAGAACTTTACTAAAAACCTTTTTCAGGGCACATAAGACATCTTTATTTCTGAGACTATAGATGACAGGATTGATCATGGGAGCAAGAATGGTATAGGAGATGGCTATGACCTTATCCTGACCTGGGGTATGATAGGACTTTGGTCTCATGTATGTAAAGATACATGAACCATAGTACATGACAACCACAGCCAGGTGGGAGGAACAAGTAGAGAAGGCTTTTCTCTGGGCCTCCAAAGATTTCATATGATGCACGATATGGAGAATCTGACCATATGAGAAAAGGATGATGGAAAAGGGAATGAGGTAGAAGAATACAGCACTGACATAGACTATTTCTTGATACTGTGATGTATCAACACAAGAGAGTCTCAACATTGCTGGAATTTCACAGAAAAAGTGGTCAATGGTCCTTGTGCCACAAAATGGAAGAAGCAATACATAGGTTGTGTGAATTATAGAGTTGATGATGCCCCCAAGCCAGCAGCCAGTAGCCAGAAAGACACTGATTCGATGGTTCATGAGGATGGGGTAATGCAGTGGGTGGCAGATGGCTACATAGCGATCATAGGACATGGCTGAGAGAATAAGGCACTCAGCACCCACAAAGATGACGTAGAGGAAGATCTGGTAGCCACAACCTGCAAATGTGATGGATTTCCTGCCAGATATGTAATTAATGGCCATCATGGGAACAATATTGGAGATGTTCAAGATATCCATGAAGGAGAGATGTTTGAGAAGGACGTACATTGGAGTGTGGAGTCGGGTGTCAAGGTGGATAAGAAGAATCAAGACTGTGTTTCCCATTATTGCCGCCATAAACATGATGAGAATAAGTGATAAGAAGAACAATCCATACTGGTTTGGATCCAATAATCCTAATAGGATAAACTCACTTGCAAAAGTCTGATTCTTTCCCCCCCTCATCAGAATTAATCCGTTTTTCTCCTGTAGTCCAAAAGACAAATTTTCAAAAGGGAAAATCAGAATAATCAAAATCCAGGACTGAGTCTATGGCTATAAAATAATGACTATCCTCAGAAGTTATTTCATTGCTTTATGTTAATAAATTGAAATTCAATGAAATCAATAAAATTAGTTATTTGAAGTAACTGAGTACTTGGGATGATCAATTCATTGAAGGAATAGTAGAAAAAGATGAAAGTGGCTTATCTGGGTTAGTTCTACCTGCCTGTTCCTTTTCCTATTTGACTAGTTCACTTTACAGTTAATCAGGAAGCTGATTCATCCTCTCAGTGCCTAGTCTTTCCTCTCATTTAGCAGTATAGAACATTTTTGAAAGCAATGAAGATATCATATACTCATGTAATGTTGGGGACAAATATTTGTTTGGAAAACATGCAAACACCCCAGCAGTAAAAATTTCCTTAACTAAGAAAAGTTTTTTTGTTCATATCATCATCAAGATTCTCATGATAACCATGACAATTATCTTTTAAAATTAACTTTCTAATTCTAGATTAAAACAAATATATTCATAAAAGAGTATAAAAATATTCAATGTCAATCTTAAAACACTATTTCTACTTCTATATATGATAGTTTCTTGTTTCTTTTCACTTCACCCTTCATCATTTTTTCTAGACTTTATATGCCTTTGTAAGATCATTGATCTCAGTAATTTTCACAATTCAGTAGTATTCCATCACACCCAAACACCACGACTTGGTCAGTCATTCCTCAGTTGATGGTGATCCCTGCAATTGCCAGTTCTTTCCTAACACAAAGAGAAATGTAAAAAAAAAATATTCTATTCTTATTTAAACTTACAGTTATTATTGAATTTCCACATAGTTTAATCACTATTTTCTTTCTCATCCTTTCCCTGTTACCTTTTATTTCCTCCTCACCCCCCTTCCCTCCCCACCCTCAACTTCCTTTCCCATCTACTCCAAGTTTATGAATGCCACCCTGTCTCCCAACATCCCATTTGAATCCATACACCACTCCTGCAGCTGTACCCTCCAGGATCCTAATCTATACAGGTCTCTAAAATCCTTCCCTATACCCTGTCTCTTAGCTTTCTTACCTCTCTAGATGTTCAGAAGATTCATTCAAATTTTCAGTTGTACACATTGTTCATGATTCAGCCAAGATGAGAGTAAGTTTCCATCATTCCAATCCTACAACCCCACTAGCATCCTCTGCAGTAGTTCTTTTCATTTCTCATTTAAAAATATGACTACTCCCTTTAATTTTTTCTTATTCAACTTTTTTTAGAATCACCCCATCACACAATACTTAGGCCCAGTCTATCTTTCAAACTGTCTTAAAGTTTTAATTTTCCAACATTTTCCAACATGAATTCATATATGTGTGTATACATACATACACACACACACACACACACATATATATATATATATATATATATATATATATATATATATATATGAATATGATGGTATGATGATGTGATATTTGTCATTTGTTCCTGAAGAAGACTGTGATTTCAGGGAGATGATAACAAGACATGTAAATGAGTTGCATTTGCTTCAGGGGGTACGTATACTTGCATGTATTCTAAAATTGCTCCTCAAGTTAAAGTCAAGTTCATTGTCTTGTAAGACACAGATTCTATTCTCTTCCATTGTTTTCAAAATTTTTTCCAATATATGACTTCCTCTAATACTCTAGTACTTGTCCAATTCACCACAAGGTATCAAAGGTCACTGTCATTCACTCAACAATCACATCTATCAATTCTTTCTATAGCTGAGCAATGTCATTAGATAAGTTAAAAAGCAGAGTGGAAATACAGTCTTAAATACAGTCTCATTCTGTGATTTTCTAGAAATGTGACATTTATAAAATTACTTACGTTCTCTGAAGTTATTTTCTCCACTATAAACTGGGAAAAATGTATCTCACAGAGTTGTGATGAGTTATCAAATTAGTTTAAGGAAAACACTTTGCAATCCTTACAAAACTCTATGCAAATTTATCTATGGTGATTGTTTGATTATTCAGTCAAGTTAAACTTTTAGTGACTCTATGGATTATAAGTCAGACTCTTCTATTACACATTATCTCCTAAACTTTGTCCAAGCTCAAGTGGATTTTTTTCATGACACTTTCTATTCATTTCACTCTCTATTACCCTGTTTTCCTTTTGCCTTTATTCTTTCTCAACATAAGGGAATTTTTCATTGAGTCTGACCTTCTCATTATATAGTCAAAGTATTTCAGCTTCAACTTCAGTATTTGACAGTCTACTGAGTTACTTAAACTTAATTTCTTTAAGTACTGAGTGATTCAATCTGTTTGCTATTCTACAATCTCTAGCACCACAATTCCAATGTATCAGTTGGACAACACTCAGTATTGCCTATAGAATAACTCTCAGAGCCATTCATTGCTGCTGGAAAAACTATGGCTTTGGTTATACAGACATTTTTCTGCTCTAGAAGGAAACAGCAAAACATTATCTTTGTCAGTAAAAATGGATATTAAAATGATATCAATCTTAACTTGTGATTATTTAAGTCAGCTTAATTAAATTCATGGAAAGGTATCTCTTACTATACTTTCTCCTCTTTAACTCTAACAAACAAAAATCTATTATTCATTTTTTCATACATTCTTTCCAGCAATAAAGTCTTTATCCTTGGTAGGCAAAAAGAAAGCCAAATATAAACTGATCAGATCTCATTTCTCTCCATTGTTAGTGATGTTCAGCTCAACCCTGTCTTTTCCTATTGTTTCCTCTTCCTCTTTCACCCAGTAGAAACTAAAAACTCTCTTAATAATTTTTCTCATTTACATCAGTTTATTGTTGCATTTAGAAACACAATAAATTCAATATACTATCATACAAATTCCATAAAATTCCCTTCAAAATGTCTTTCAATAAATGCCACTGGAATTAAGAAAAAAGAAGAAAACTGATTGGAAATGTTTCTACTTCTTCATCAATGTTGATCAAAACTGAAATGCCAACCAAATTTGCTTTCAGGGAAATTAGCCTCCTAATGCAATTCTGGTTTCTCCCAGACATGATGCTTCTATGATACTATTTCCTCATGCAAAGGGATTCTTGGGATACATTTTTGGGATACATTCTTCTATCTTATAAAAATCTGCTTTTGGGGAGCACCTCTAAGTCATTTATGAAAAGGAATTGATTGGAAAAAATTATGAGATGGTAGAGAATGTATTTTACTGGAGGAATCAAAGTTCATATTAGAATTTCTAGACCATATTGTTCTGAGAGATATAGAAATGTAATTAATTTTTCTAAAATTGATAACATAGCCTAGTAGAATGTGACAAATTATAGAAAAAAAGAAAGTAGATTTTTGAGACAGTAAGAGGTGGATGTAAATCCATTATCAACTTCATAATATCTATTTGACCCTGGGAAATAAAAAGCAAAACATTAAAATAAAGCATCTAACACTGTTACAAATCAGTTGTAAATTTAAGTTGTAAATTTAAGTAAAATTAGTAAAACAAAGGCACTTGAAAGAATAATTTCTCATGACTATAATTGGATAGAATATTAATTGCCTTTACAGAATACTAGGCTTGATATGAATGACCTTGCTCCCAGGTTAAAAATTAGGATTTTCCCCTTATATTAATTACAAATATAAGTGGACAATGAGCAGGGCAAAAGAAAACAGTATTCCCAGGAAGATAGAGCCACTGTTCAAATAATCATTGTACATAGATAATAATCTTCATAAATCAGTTTTAAATAAGATAATTCTATGGTTAGTCCCCCAGATGGTTAATTATTTTTCTCTATTATTTGATTTTCTTAAAACACTAGTTTCTTTCCCATTTCTGTGTGGCCATCTTGGATGATCTCTGCATATATGTTTATGGGTAAATCCCAGAGAAAACTTTGTATCTAGCCTATGTATTTGTTATATAATTGTAACCCTATATTCCTAACATTCTTATAATTTCACAGATCATAACATTAGAATCACTAGTATCTATATTTCTTCCAATTCCAAGTCTATGATCCTATCTTGATAAAATTAATCAGATAATCCATCCCAATACATAAAACTGTATATTTTGAATTAAGCAAACAGTGCATGAGAAGTATTATCTTTTTGCCTTTAACAGAAATTAGTCAGGCATCATCAATTGTCTCAGTAATGGCTCATAGGTTGAAAGGAATAATATCAATTACATTTTCCTCAGATTAAATAGAATATATCATGTAACATAGAGAAAGCAATGTCACCCTCTCCCCTATTCCATCAATTCATTGACATAAAAAAAGAAAAAAACTGAATCATATTGGTGCAGAGACATAACTAATTTCTAACTAAAGGATATAGCATTTTGCTGTTTCCTGACCCAAATATTACTGGAAGCTATTATCTAAATGATAACCAATTAACATTCTTATCTCATCTCCTGTTCTATTTGTCCTTATGTGCATTTACCTCTGATTCTTCTAGAAGCAAGAATCTAACAGCTGCAAACATAGAAATCATGTAAAAACAATTCTTTTCCAGGATCTATGAAGTTTCTCCTAACTCCTAAACCTCTGAGGATTAGAGAAATTCAAGGTTGAATTTGCTATTGTTGCATATTTCAGGGAAAGCATTTTAGTGCAAAAAAAAGAAGAAATATCAAAGAAAAGGAGAACTGTGAAATAATGGAAAGAGCTGACTTGAATTAGTGTGTTTCCTGGTAGGAGAGTCATTCAAAAAGAGGCTGAATAACTACATATCCTCTTATATTGGATAGAGTTTAACAAACTGACCTCAAAGGTCTCTCAGCTTTTGTATTTAGGATGATAGAATAACTAAAGAGAACCATTCAATCATCAAGGAAACTGATTTGATTGCTAGATTGTTTCTCCAATCATGTTTTTTCATTCCAAACAGTTTGGCACACTAGCTTCATTTTAATACTGCTCATGTAAACTGTCCTCTTATTAGAAGATAAGAGTGTAATGAGAAGAGGATTGGATTTGGAATTTGAGATTCTCAGTTCTAATGATGCTGTTAATTTCTATTTTCATGACCATCAACAACTCAATTTACTTTGTAGGGCTTCAATTTTCTTGTTTATAAATATAAAGAATAAAAGGAAGGAGGAAAATTGTGAATTCTAAAATCCATTACAACTCTTAAGCCATGATCCTTGGATTCTATAAGGGGAAATTTTGCCTATGCGAATGGGAATCTTGAATGAGTCTGATGAATGAATTGAATCTAGAATAATCATGTGACTTCAGACTATTGTCTCAGTCTCAACCTCTTTGAAACCATTGATAACAACGGGATAATAAAAACTACCCCACATTTGCTGTGATGATCATGAGAAAGGAGGATGTAAAAAGTCAGGAATCAAACTATGGTTCAGTACTAGTACTGCATGAATTAAAAATTACAAGGCACTATTGAAATAGATTTTACTGTCTCTGCTATGGTTATTCTTGCCTTGTGATCAGATTATTTTGAAGAAAATAAACAGAGACAGAATCCAACTGACCCAGTATTCTATCTACAGGTCTACCCTCATCCTTACCTGTAGTTACATATTCAATCAAGAAAATACTCAATCATTTGATATTAACTAAACTAAGAAAACACTGACACAATTTTAAACACTCATGTTCCCAACCTGTTTTGTTAGTAACTTGCCTGATCATTTTGGCAAAATGGTTTGGTGGAAGAATAGTCTGACAATGAAGAAAGTAAATGCTTGTTCTGGTTCTTTCCCACTTGCCAGTAAAACTAAAAAGTCCAAGGATGCATGAAAAATAAGTCACTGCTGTTGGAACTGAAGCATATCTGTTGCTCTGAAGCAGAGCTAAAGGATCCTTTGAGATTTATTGTGGTCTTCAGAGAATCCATTTGCACAGGAAAAACCTTGTGGCTTTACAGATAATTGAATGTTTTATGTAAACCTGTAAACGCTTTACCAGAAAGTTTTGTAATTAAAGGAACTAGGGATGCAAGGAGACCCAACAGTTCATCTCAATTAATAATAACAATTATAAAAGACTTTACAATTTCCAACTATGATCTCATTTAGTTCTCCCAACCACTGCCAACCATTGTTATTTTTGTTTAGTTGTTTAAGTTGAGTTTGACTCCTTTGTGAACCAATTTGGGGCTTTCTTGGCAAGGTCATTGGAAGGCTTTTTTATTTCTTTCTCCAGTAATCAGTTTTACACAAATCACTGTACTTGCAGTACAGATTTTGAGATCCACAACAATCCTAGCAGTAAACATTGCAAAAATCTCTTTCTTATTGGGACAAATTAGTAATTTCTTATTTCTAAATTTATTAACAATAAAGTCAAAATTATAATCAAAGTGGAAAATAAAGTTCAGGAACAGGGAAGAAACTCAATGTTTATAATCATTCTGTTTAATAGTGCCTTTTTAAAAAACCTTTTACAAAGGTATTTTTACTGACAAGATTTAATAAGTACAGAGGTTCAAGGTTTTTCCCCATCCAGTTGGGACACACTATGTCCAATACTACCCTGTTCCTTGGACTTAAATTTTGGGCAGTTTCTCCATAATATTTGGATAATAGTGGCCTTTACAGGACAGAAGCATTTCTCAGGACTAATTGAAATTATGGACTTCAAACTGATATAGCTTTAAGAAGTGTTTGCTATCTGCCAAATATTGAGTTAGACTGTGAGCATACAAATAGAATCTAAAAAAGAATGTTCCCTGAAGGAATTCACATTGTAGGGGAGGGAGTACACAGCCTGTACCTATGTACCAAAATGGAAAGAATATGCCAAGTGATGTAAAGGGTTTTTATTTTGGAAGGGGAGCATGTAAACCAATGATGGCCTCAGGGAAAAAAAAAAGTCTCTATTGGATATAGCCCCAGAGCTATGGCTTGAAGAAGATGGACCTTTGCTATAATATTCCTGGGGGTTAAATTTTTGGATCTATTCAGGAAGAGATTGGTAGATTCTCTCAATTTCTATTTTGTCCTCTGATTCTAGGATATCCTGTAGAAATTCTTTAAAAATGAAGCCAAGACTTTCTTTTCCTGATCATGATTTTCAGTTAACTCAATTAATTCTTAATTGTCTCCCTTGACCTGTTTTCCAGATTAGTTCCTTTTTCATTGAGATATTCCACATTTTCTTTTAGTTTTTCATCTATGAACAATTTTTATTCCTTTATTCCTTTCAAAGTCATTGACTTCCTTTAGCTCTATTCTACATTTGAAGGCTTTGTTTTCCTCAGAAAGTTTTCTTATTTCCTTTTCCATATGGGCAATTCTGTTTTTAAGGCATTTGTCTCCTCATTAAAGTTGTGGATTGTTTTATCCATTGTTTTTAAAATGTTGCTTTCTTCAGCATTTTTTTGGATCTCCTTGACTAAGCGGCTGACTTAGTTTTTATGTTTTACCTACATCTCTCTCATTTCTCTTTCTAATTTTCCGTCTACCTCCCTTACTCGATTTTCAAAATATTTTTGAACTCTGTCAAAAACTGAGACCAACTTCTATATTTCTTGGAGACTTTGGATACAGAAACGTGGATTTTTTTATCTTCTGAGTGGGCATTTCAATTCCTCATGGTGCCAAAGTATTTGTCTATGGTCAAGTTCCTTTATTTTCTGTTTACTCATTTACCCAGCCTGTGCCCTAATTTTGGGGTGCTTCCTGAGCTTTTTAGTATTACTGGGACAGCCCCACGGGGACTTCAGTTTCTTAAGATTCTTATGGGATACTCTGACTGCTCTCTTGCCTGTGCTCAGGTCTGTGGATGACCATGGGCACACCATGAAACTGTGAGTAGGGACCTTGCTCTATGGCATTATGGAGGCCCAGACTGTGACCAGACTGAATGTGGATAAAGTCCCAGAGTCCTGTATCAGTAACAGAGGAGAGACATCGACAGCCTCCCCCCACCCCCCACTCCATTCATTCCATGGACTGAGCATTCCAAAAGCAGCTGCCAGGCAGTTCTCTGCTGAGAGACTCTGTGGAACTAGGATCTGGACTGAGCTGAGA
This sequence comes from Macrotis lagotis, assembly GCF_037893015.1. Taxonomy (NCBI): domain Eukaryota; kingdom Metazoa; phylum Chordata; class Mammalia; order Peramelemorphia; family Peramelidae; genus Macrotis; species Macrotis lagotis. The sequence continues at coordinate 923,403,957 of NC_133658.1, read as the reverse complement.
CCATGGCTGTGCTGAGGAGGACCAAGCTGGCCTGGGCTTCATGCTTGTTTTGGCAGAGGCTTCTTTGCTGTTATTCCAAGTTGTGCTTGATGTTCCCTTGGGTGGCAGGGCAGGAAACTGCTTCTGCTAGGAGGAGCCAGGACTCCCAGTGACCCAGAAACCCTGTGGGCTATTCCAAAAAGGCTGAAGTTCAGCCTCTGCTGTCCCCTCCAAACACATGGAACAAAACCTTCCCATGATTTTCCAAGTTAACTTGACCTGGAGTATTTTCTCACTGTATCATCCTATGGGTTCTATCTCTCTAAAATTTTGTTAGAAACATAATTTGAAGGTTTTTGAAATATTTTGGAGAGAACTCCTAGGAAAGGCTGTTCTCCTGCCATCACCTTGGCTCCACCCCCAGTCCTTTAAATTCTTAAATTTTATTCTAATAATCTGGATGTCCAAGTCTCCAATTCTTTAGGTCTCCTCTTCTTATCTGTCTTCTTATCTCGTATCACATTGGAGACCTTCTCTCCCATATCCTTCAACTCTGTCTCATGTTGAATTTTAAAAGATAATACAGACTAGCTGCAATTCCTAACCAATATTATGTTTTTTTTTCTTTTTTTAAATAGAGATATTTAAGTTTAATTGAGTATTTTATTTTATTTAGTTTTTTAAGTGGGTTGCCCAAGGCCACACAGCTAAGTAATTATTAAGTGTCTGAGGCTGGATTAATTGGGTATTTTAAAGGTTATACAATAAGGGTTATTTTTACACAAAATATTCTGTTATTCTGAAATATATATTGTGGACATAGAATATGAATACAAATTATGTGAAGCAAAATTAATTTGAAGCCTATTTTTTAAATTATAGGATAAAGGTCTCATTCTTCAAATATTGATAACGTAACTTAAAAATATTTTCTAGATGCATTGTGAATAGTTTAAAGGGATAAAAACGGATATTTGAGTTATGAAAAAGAAAAAATTAGTGTGATAGATAAGTTTACATATTTAATTGCTGCTTCAGCTGATGTCATGGCCATTGCAATAAAGTGTTGACCTCTGCACATTCCATCAGGGGAAGACTTTATATGCTTTGGGTAGACATCCCCCACTGCACTACAATGAGTGTTACATTCCCTTAGCTACCTGCAACCTGATTTAGCCTTATTTGCCAAAAGCATTTACCAGTGTGTGGACACTGTGTATACTACAGCTCCTTGGTTAGGGGGCTCAGGTGGACCTTTAAGGTGAAAAGCAGCCCTGAAAAAAGCTTGGCAGTCCTCACAGAAGAGGTACTAGTCTTCCTTGAACACACTCTATACCCATAGTCTTTGGAATATTCATCCTGGAGTCAGGAAGACTCATTAACTGAGTTTAAATCCGGTGTCAAAAACTAGATTATGACATTGGACAAGTTGCTTCATCCTGTTTGCCTCAGTTTCTTTATATACACAATTAAATGGAGAAGAAAATGTATCAATCAAGTATCTTTGGCAAGAAAACCACAAAGAGGGTCACAAAGTGTCAGAAATGACTGAAGTGATTAAACACTAACAACTCAGACCCTGCTTATCTAGGAACAGGAAACTTGCCAAACTGATTGAATATCCCCATTGAAGGAATGAGCCTAATCTGGCCAATCTTTTTCATGGAGCCAGCATTTGAATTGACCCACCTAATCCTGTTTTTTTTTTTTTTTTCAATGAAGAGGAAGAGATATATGAGCTCAGAATAAATGTTTGTTTAGAATATTAAACAATCCAGGTATTTCATTAACTCCCAAAAGCAGCTCAGGAAAATCTCCTATGCAACATAGTCCCTGCCCTCTCACCACGAGCATACAGAAGACCCACTACATTCTACTTACTAGCTCCCAGGGAAAATATCCCTTTGTGACACTTGCCTTACTTCTCATCTCACCTCCCCTTTTATCTCCTATAGATCAGAATCACTGTAAGGGATTAAGCAATGTGTATCTCAGGTTTTCCTTAACTTGGAGAAAACACAACTATTCCCTGTCCTCAAGACACTCAGAAAGTGTTCTACTAAACTGAAGAGCAACTTTTTTTTTCATTCTTGAGTTGGGAAAGACTTCAATGATAATGCTTCAGGGAAGGGTTTGGCGGTCTGATGAAATGAAGAGAATTCCCAAGATCAATACTAAAGAAAGGAGATGTCAGAAGATGATGAAGTTTGACCTGGCTACACTTCAAGAGCCCTTTAAGTTGTCATGCCTTCCCTGCTTGTAGTGGCAAAGAATTGGAAACTAAGTGAATGTCCTTCAAATAGGAAATGCCTTAGCAAACTGTGGTATATGTATGTCATGGAACACTATTGTTCTATTAGAAAACAGGACAGATGGGAATTCAGGGAAGCCTGGAAGGATTTGCATGAACTTATGCTGAGTGAGATGAGCAGAACCAGAAGAATATTGTACACGCTAACAGCAATATGGGAATGATGATCAACCTTGTTGGACTTGTTTATCAGTGCAACAATCAGGCAGCTTTGGGCTTTCTGTGATGGAGAATACCATTTGTTTATAGAGAAAGTTTTGTGGAGTTTGAACAAAGGCCAAGGACTATTAAGTCTAATTTAGATAAAAAACCCTTTTATCTTTTTATGTAATTTTGCTCTCTCTTAGACTTTATTTTTCTTCCTTAAGGATATGATTTCTCTCTCATCACATTCAATTTAGATCAATATATACCATGGAAACAATGTAAAGACTAAGAGACTGCCTTCTGTGGGGGATAGGGAGAAGGAAGCAATATTAGGGGAAAAATTGTAAAACACAAAAAAATTAAATATTTTTTAAAAAATGATGTCATGCATTGATAATCAGTGACTGTCCAATCTTTCCTCTCTTCTGAATACACTTCTTCAACTACTATATTTCAATAAGGGGAATATAGGAAAAAATTTGCCCAGTCTTTCCTTATTTAATATATTCCAATCCTCCAAATATTCCTGGGAGAGGAGATTCAGGCAACAAAATCTATACACTTGAACATGACCCCATCATTTAATTTGGGGCTTAACGTGTGACCCAAACTTGCTTGATGGTTTGAAATTCTGATGCTGCACATGGAGCTGCCTACAACATCATCCTCTTACATTGTCCTACATGTAAAATTATAAATGACCTCTAATTGTCTATCCCAAGCAATTCTGGTCTCTTCTGGGACTATAAATATCGCTTTCAGAGAAAGGGCTTCCTCCCTGCATTGAAGGACAATCATTCATACCCCATTCCTTTGTAAATCATATGGCACTCTGAGAGAGAGAGAGAGAGAGAGAGAGAGACAGAGAGAGAGAGAGAGACTCCAAGACAAAGAAACACAGATAGAGAAACAGAGAGAGACAATCACAACAAAGAAAGACTTATACATAGACACAGAGGCAGAGCCAGATAAAGACAAAGAAAGCAAGTAAAGGTTGGAAAGACAAGCCCTTACTTCTTGATTAATTTCTAGGTCAAAATACCTACATTTTGGGCAGGAGAAATGACTTTCTTAGATGCCCAATATTCTCCTGGGTCATTAGGTTTTTTTTTTTTTTATTTCTACACCCTTTGCCTGAAGAAGCCCAGTTCAGAGGACAGTTACAGGAATTTTCTCAATAGTTAGAAAAGAGGAAAGAGGAAGAGTGCACTCCTAGCTTCATTTTATTTATAAGGGTAAAGAAATGAAGATTCACAAAGCCTAGGCTTTTCAATCTTTCTGAGGGACCCAACAAAATTATAAAAGGAAAAGCAGTATGTCAGGCAAGAGGAGGAAAGGTAAAGGGCTCACATCCTTACAATCCATTTATTTCTGACCAAGTCAGGTACCAAGTTTATCTGTTTGTCTTTCTCTGAGCTCTACCTCCGAAGGGATTCAGGGCTGTCCTTTTGGGATCTCCATTCATTTGTCAGTCTTGAAAGGTCTCTTATCACAAGTAAATGAGTAGAGATCCAAATCCATCCTCAAGATGGATATCCTTGAATCAAGGTAATGCTGTACTATGCCTATGGAAGGAAGGCATCACCATTATTTATGATCTCAGGGAAATAGTCCTGTACTGTCAACAGCTAGGTGGAAATGGGGTTAGAAGACCAGATTCATTCTTATTCCAACAGTCAGTTAGTGCTAGTTTGCATATAACAATTCAAAGGTAAGTTGAACTAAGAACAGATAAATTATTGGTCATTAAATATGCTTACTGAAAAGACATTATTAATGAAATGAAGAGCTGGCAACACTTTGTCTCACTATCATCAAAGTTTGTGGAAATAAAAACACACATAGTAGTCTTGACTACAACAGATAATTAAAGCTATAATTTTATCTATTTTCATAAATTTATGGATGATAAATATGAGAGCCAGAGAATGGAATTTACAGGACCACTGTCAAATATTTAATTGCTAATAGGTATAGATTGGAGACACCTTTCCTGATTTCCAAGTCCCAATTTCCATTAACTAAAGGAATAATTTGTGTTTATATCTAAAGAAAGTTATGATTTTGATTTCTAGATTGTGGATTAGATATGAAATGATAAGATTCCTGGAAATAATTGTCAATCATTTAACCAGTGCTGACAAGGTTGTATTTATTCATCTGAACTCTTGCTGAGGAATGAAAAGGATTTTAAACTTTAAGGAAATGGAGAGATTTTTCTTTGTATATCCACAATGCTGGAAACTCCAGGGAATCCAAATGATATTAGAAAAAGGTTAGCTATAGTGATATTTCAAAGCTTATTGGAGTGATATATATTCTTCCCTCCCCTCTACAGATTAAGATAATTTCACCATAAAAGATATCAAATACTCTCATCTTAACTGATTCATGAGCCTAAAATTTAGACTGCTTTTGTGTGCCAGGTTGCCTGAGTACAAAGTGTGTCTCAGATCTTCAGGTACTCTGATGATTACTTGGTGGATCATGATGCCCAGGGAAATTGCTTCAGTTAAATAACCTCAAAGTGATCTCATCCTTGATGAATATCTGCCATGTATTGTAGCTAAATAAATACTTTTTGTTTAAATGAATGTTTTATTTCTTTTTCCAATTTCCAGTTTCTGATGGTAATTTTACCAATCCTTTTGCGGCAAGGTTTTGAAATTTATAATTTTTACACCTCCCACACTTCACCCCCTATTCCTCCTCCTGAAAGAAATCAATCTAATACAGGCTTTATATTTGCAAACATACAAACCATATATCTATCACAATAAAAATTGAAAAAAAACCATTAAGGAGAAAAAATGATATTGTATATGAGACAAGTTTTAAAATTGAAGACAATAAGCATTGGTCTTCAATTAAGCTCCAAAGTTTCTCCACTGGATCCACATGGTATTTTCCACCACAAGTCCCTCAAAATTATTTTTGACTATGGGGCTGCTGAAATGACCAAATTCATCACAGTTAATCATCACCCTATGTTATTGTTAGTGTGTATAATATTCTGCTTCTGCTTATTTACCTCAGCATCAATTCATGCAAGTCTTTCCAGGTTTTTCATATATTCCTTCCCTTATGATTCCTTATAGGACAATAGTGTTCCACAACATAAATGAAAGTTTGTTCAGCCATTCCACAATTGATGGACAGATCACTTCATATTCTTCTCTGAGGCTTCATATTCAATGCCCTTCTGTCCTCCTTTTCTGAGCTAGTATCCTTAGCTCCAAGGTAACATTCAATAGACCCTGCTTTGAGCTTTCCTTAGATTCTTATATTGCTGGAGGTACTAATTTACAGACCACCTAATGTCCTTATGTACTGGGGTTTGGAATGCCAAGGGATTTCTCAGTAGACCAACCAGTAAGGAAAGCCAGAGGATTTCTCTGGACTGCCTGTGTGATGGGTGTCAGTAGTCTACTACCTAGACCTAGGGCCTGGACTGTCTTTTGGCAACCCAGTCACTGGGCTAGAGAGTCAGGGCTAGAAATGCTGGAGTCGCTCCCTGGATAATCAGAGTTGGGAAAGTCCTGTTGCTCACCCAGGCCTTAGGACAAGATAGGAACATTTGGAACTGTTTCTTTCTCTGTACTGGACAAAGCCAGGAATTCCCACAGGAATTCAGGGATTAGTATGGGAACTAGACTTGGGAGGTCTCATAATTCAGACTATAGAAATTGTAACAGAAATCAAATTTGACCTCATAAATATTGTTGACATCAGGTCTGTGTGTGTGTGTATGTGTGTGTGTGTCTGTGTGTGTCTGTGTGTGTGTGTGTGTGTGTGTGTGTTGCAATGGAATGAATGTGATGACATGAAATATGAGGGAGCATACCTTTTCTTTTTTAACAGCAGTTCTCAAAGTGCAGTCTGGAGATTTCCAGTATCACCAGATTCCTTCAGTTAGTTCTGGAAGCTAAAACTACTTTTGCAATGTTATCAACATATTTTAATTACTGATATTACAAATATCAATAGTTAAAACCCACATAGACTAATGAACTTTGGAAAGGTAAGGTTCAAGTGTAAAGGGATCATTAGATGAAAATATTTGAGATCCTCTGCTTTAAAGGAACATTATAAGTAAAGGATAGTGTAGCCCAGTGGATAGGGCACAGACCTTGCATTCAGGAGGACAGGAGTTTGAATGCAGCCTCAAATGCTTGCCACTTAGTATCTGTGTGATCTTAGGGAAGTCACTTCAAACTTGTCTGACATCCAGGGCCATCTCTAGTCAGCCTGATTCATATCTGGTCACTGCACCCAGATAAATGTGTAGCATAGCCCCCTCTCACTGATATCTGATTTACATGCTTGTCATGGCATGAACTCTCTGATCTTGAGGTCTTCTTTGAAAATGTAGGACAAACATTAGATTCACATGAACAAATGTAGTCCTCAATATGGGGAAAAATGGTAGAGAGCCTTTGGGAGAGGATAATAGGAGGGGAAATGGAAGAAGTTTTCTCACTGAAGCATGTCACAGTCTACCTTCTTTCTGGAAAGTTTAGGGAAAGATTTTGGCAAACAGATTACTATCTTTCAAGGATACATCATATAATATTAAGGAAGAATTTAAGCCATTCAGGTAAATGTCGGACTGCTTTCAACAAAAAATAGATCCTCTAATAATCTTTCATCTTTGTGTTAATGTAAAAAGATGAAGGAACCAAAGAAGAAAACTTCCCTGAAAACTATGGTCATAACAAGATATGACAACATTAGAAAGAGTATTTGAGTGAAACTCAATGGAGGAAGAAAAATAAAGATGAAATTATAGGCATATGATATTTATCATTTGGACAATAATAAGGTATTGCCAAGGGGTTTCAGATCAATTTTATTTAAAATAAATTTTAATTGAGATCTTTTAAATTTTCTTTATTTATCTTTCTCCCAATGCCACAATTATAAGAAAAGAAAATAAATCTGATTAATGTACATGGTCATACAAAAATAAATGATCACATGTTTAATGCCCCCCAAAAGAATGTTATTTTCCATCTTGAACTGATCACCTTTCAGGCAGGTAGTGGTAACTTATGCCAATGTCATCTCTCTCTGGAGTAATAAGTAATCACATGATTGATCAGAGATTTAAATGTTACAAAGCTATTCATCTTTCCAATATTGCTATTGTAAAAATAGTTTTCTTGGATCTGCTTGCTTTCAGTATCAGTTGATATGTCTTCTTAGGTTTTTCAGAAACCACTCCTTCCCTTCATCATTTTTTTTTGTAATAGCATAATATTGTGCTGAAGAGTATTCCATTACATCCTTGCACCATGAGTTATTTAGCCATTCCCTAATTGACATGTATTGCTTCTCATTTTCAAATGCTTGCAAATAGGTTTTATATTCTTGTACACATGAATTTTTTTAAAAAAAATTTTGTCAATCCATTTTTAATTTTTTGTGCTTCATGTGACCTGAATTTCCTCTTAATAATAAGCTCCTACCAGAAAGCCACATTTTTAACAATGATTTTTAATCAATCATCTTGACTGAAAAAATTGGTATTTAAAAAAATTATTTTAATAGTACACTTGGGCAAATTGAAAACTCTTTCAAAAATAGAAATTACCAATTGGAAAAGGAGTTACAAAAGTATATGAATAAAATTCTTCTCTAAAAAACGGAATGGTAACTCTGGACACCAATTACTTCATGAGACAACAAGAATTTGTTAAACAAAAGCAAAAAATCCACAAAACAGAAGAAAATATAAAATGAACATACTTGCTTAAAAATTAGAATTAACCAAAGCTAAAGATTTTTGAGAAATCAAGAAACTGTAAAACTTAAACCAATATAATGAAAAAATAGAGGAAAATGCAAAATATCTCAATGGAAAAACCACATAAACTAAAACTTATTGGACTACCTGAAAGCCATAATGGAAAAAAAAATCCTGGATTTCATCTTTCATGAAATTATCAAGGAAAACTACCCTAATATTCAAGACCCAGAGGGTAATATAGAAATTGTAAAAATCTGTAAGTCATCCCAAATGAAAACTGTCAGTGAAATTATAGCCAAATTTCAGTATTCCAGGGTCTAGCATAGAATATTGCAAGTAGCAAGAAACAAACAATATAAGTACAATGGAGTCATACTAGGGTGTACAAAATTTAGCAGTTTCTTCATTAAAGGATAATAGGACTTGGAATCTGATACTGTGGTAGGGAAACAAGATTGGATTACAAACCAAAGTCAATTCCCTAGCAAAATTGAGCATACACATTTAGGGCAAAGCAAATCCAAGATACCTAAAATGTCTGACCTCAAATTTCCAATATGAATGAAGTTGTTATGCATAGTGAGTAAAACATTACAGTATAATGGTTGTTGTTCAGCTCTGATTTACTCTATCTAGACTTGGTCATCGCTCATGAAATTTTCTTGGCAAAGATTCAGGAGTGGCTAGTCATCTTATTTTTCAGTGTGTTTCCAATTTACAGATGAGGAACTAAATCAAATAGGGATTAAATCACTTTCTCAGAGTGATATAGCTTGTGTGTCTGAAACTATTTTTGAATACAAGTTGTTTTCTGTCTGTAAGGAAAGGGATGGAAGAATTACTCCCTTGTTCAATTGTAATGGCTTTCTCTGGGAATGACATTTCTTAGATATGTTCATGCCGATGACTATAGCTTCATGAACATTTTTCCTAAGAGGCTTCAGCTCCAATCACAAAACTATCCATAGTCATCACCATTATCAGTGGATTGGCATCCATTCAGTTTTGACAATTGTAATAACCTCTGGTAAACCTCAGTATACTAATATGTTTACCTGAGGTCTTCCAAGCTGTGTCACATTTGTCTAGTCTTCAGCATAAGTTGTCCAGTCAACTTTCTGGGATTCTTCTTCTGATTTACCTGACATCACAAGCTATCAATGGAGGCCATTGATGATATTTGTCCTTCATTCTTAGACTGTGATATCAGATAGAAGATTTCATGGCAAACAGGAATTTAATTTCTTTGGGTGTATAATGTGTAAAATCACCAGCCTCAATTTCTTCTTCAGAGCTATTGGGATAAAGTAGTCAGATATGAATCAAGATGACTGGAGATGACCCTGGATATGAGAAAAAGCTGCATTTCTTGTCCAAGATCACACAACTAGTGTCAATTGATAGAGAAAATAAGCCATTATAAATGCCATTGCAGATCTTTCTCACTTTTCTATCTGTCAGGTACCTTTCTACTGTTCCCTCATAAATTCTCTTAGGAAAAGTTTTCTTTGAATAATTTCATATCAAATTATTATTTATTAAAATTTAATAATCATAAATATATACCAACATTTCTATAAGAAGATTATAAAGAAATTATGGACTTATATACAGTTTATTAATAAGTTACAAATATTATACGGATAGATTATAAATTGCATAGGCATATATGTAAAATGCATATATACATAGGCATATGAATTATATGTTACTTTCATATATGAATTACATGTTGTACCAGTGGTATGAGAGATGATCAAGCTCTTTTCAGGGCTGTTTATCTCCCTTTGCTATTCTCCTGTCACTCAATTCTTATCTTTGACTCCAAAAATCTCTAGTATGTTCAGTGATCACAGTCTAGTAAAACTTTATTGAAATATGGATTAAATTTTGTTGATAGTAACTTACAGTTCTCAAGAATGAAGGTAAGTTAGAGGATTTCTATTTCAAATATGTAAAAATTTCTTTTGAAAAAAATGGGTGAATGAGATTAGTTGTTCATTATTGTTCTATGTACTCAAAGAAGATCAAAATGTCTTCACTTTGTTGGAGTCAAGATTCTGTTTATTGTATTGTCATTAATCAGACCCATAGGCACAGAAACTTCTACCACAACTTTAGGATAAACAGTTCATATAGGCATGTGTGACATATCATGTCTCACAATCAATTCCAAAAATTTTGGAGATTTTGAGAGTGTAAGTAAACACACATTCCTTGCATTGGTGATGATTCCAATCATCTTGGCAAAAGTTTTTGCAAATAATTTCTGAGTTTTTACTGCTGAGTGGGTTCTCTCTTGCTCCAGTAAACAGACAAGACTTGTTTGAAGCTCTTTTATTTACTAGCTCCTTTCTCTCATGAGATGAGCAGGGTGTTCTTTTCAAAAGCCTGCTCAGATACCCAGGGATCTGCATTCAGTCCAGGCTCCATGATCTGGGCCACTATTGTCTCTGATATATTTATCGATATGGAGAATAGGAGGAGAGATGCAGAAATGATGATAGGCAAATGTCACAATTTGGTTATAATGATTTTTCTTTGCCTTTATGAGTTTTATCCTATATGAATACTAGTCTTCCTTGAATATATCCTACATTCCAATCAAATCAACAAGCTTCTATGTTTACCAAAAGATTGAAAGATAAGTTCAAGGTGATATATAGGCCACCTGGAGGAAAATACCATGCCACCATCACCAGTCCCTATGCTCCTGCCATGATGAACCCTGATGGTATCAAAGAAACATTTTATGAAGGTCTGGAGACCCTTATCATCACTATACCAAAAGAGGACAAACTTAAATTTCCAGTTAATAGTGGAGGCTAAGATTACCAGACATGATAGGGTGTCTTTGGCATGAATGAGTTGGAAATAGCAAGAGCAAAGATAACTTAAATTTGAATATATGTGGTCTAATAACCTTCTTCTCATCATGAACACTATCCTCCATTTACCTAAATGCAATAAAATGTCCTGAACTCATAGCAAATATTGGGATTTAAAAGACTGTTCAATTGCAAGAAGAGACAGAATGTGAGAATTACAATCAAAATATGTGGTGCAGAGTGCTGGAATGATCCCAGATACAACCTCTTCAAGAAAAATATTCATATTCAAAGGAATGGAAATCCCAGGACAAAATGACAAATAGAAGAATTAATGTAAGTGTTTTGAGTACTTTTCTGAGCAGTTTACTGTTAAATTAGTGGGAAAGTTGAGCTAATATATTAGCTGGCAACAGTGGAGCAGCAAAGCTTTCAGAAATTTGGTGTACATTACTGTTATTTATGGGTCAAAGAGAAATGGTGCAACTCAACCATTCAGTACTGATGGAGCCACATTTATTAGTGATAGGGACATTAAACTAGAGAAATGAACACTTCAATATTATATATAATAGACCATGATCCATCTATACCTCTAATTGAAGTCAATCCAACCCTAGCTGATGTTACAACTGAAAATACATGTTGAATGTCATTAGACTCCTTTTATGTATCAAAGCATCTGCTGTTGATTGTATCCCAGTAGAGATTTACAAAATGGAAAGTCCATTGCTTATCCAAAAGCCCCAGGAGTTTATAAATGCCTTCCTTGTCCATTTCTCTAAAGGTAAAGGGAATCCATTGTCCTGTAAAAATCACAAGGGTACTTCTCTTGTACTCATTACTAGTAAGATTCTTGCCAGAGTCCTTTATAACAGACTAATTTTTCATCTGGAAGAAGGTCACCTAGCTGAGAGCCAGTGTGGCTTCAGAAAGGGTCGAGGAACAGTTGATATGGTGTTTACTGACATACAACTCCAGGAAAAATGCAACGAAAAGAAAAAGGGCAAATATGACTTAAGCCTTTGATATGGAAATTTATGAGGGATTCATGGAAATTTAAGTCAAAATTTATTTTCCCAGAGAAGTATGTTAGCAAGGTATGTCAGTTCTATGATGACATACTTTGCTGCATTCTGAAAAATGAATGATACTCTTGTGATATACTAGTTACCAATGGAGCAAGCCAAGGTTGTAGGCTTGCTTTTTAGACTGAACGTTTCAGGATTACAGTCAAAGAATTTCAATGAAGACAAATGTGGCAGAAATGATGGTGACTTTACTGATAGCTTAAAAAGGCTACAAAATAGAGGGATTATTGGTGCATTATTTTCTTTTTTCAGATGATTGTGCAATAAATGCAGACTGAAGAAGATATGCCACAAAGTATGATTCAATTCTCTGTTGCTAGTGCTAATTTTGGCCTAACAGTTACCAACATGAAAATATAGTTCTCTGGCAGTCAACACCACACCATCCATATGTGGAACCATTGGTTACAAGAAATAGAGAGGCTTTGAACACTTTGGAAAAGTTCATTTGTCTTGGTGGTATACTTTACAAGGATTTACACACTAATAATGAAACTGACACACACACACACACATTTCCAGAGCTAATTCAGTATTTAGGAAACTGAGTGATAGTGTGGGACCAAGAGGTATTAGATAGACTAACAGAATGAAAGTCAATGAAGTTGCTGCTCTGATCCCAGAGTGGTATAACTGTGAAACCTGGACAGTCTACCAGTGCCATACCAGGGGATTGAATCACTTCTATTTTAATTGTTTTAGGGAGATTCTAAAGATCACTTAGCAGGATAAGATACTAGACACTGATGTCCCTTCTCAAACTAAACTGTCGAAACATTCAAACTTTTCCACAGAGATCACAACTAAAATGGACTGACTATATCACTCAAATATGAAATGTACATTCATCAGAAAGATTGTTTCATGGGGAACTCAGAGGGGCGTGAGGATAATTAGAATAAAAGTGATACAAGGAAAGTCTTTAGGTATCTCTTAAAAACCTTTGGTATTGATCCTGTAACATGGGAGTACCCCAAGATTGTTCAGGTTGTTGTACCCTCAGCAGAGGCAGGGGCTATCCTCCTTGAAAAAAGAATAATTGAAGTTATTCAAAGGAAACATAAGATGCACTAGTTTAGAGAACCTCCCACAGCTGTTCACGTGCCTTGATTGTGCCCAGTCTTTGGTTGAGCATTCCAAGCTCATATTGGTCTGATCTGTCAGTCAGACATGCTAAAGACAAAAACATTGTGATGTCATTTTGGTCTTCTTCAATGCTGAAGGACAAGAACTGATAGGTCAACAACATGTGTCTGTTCATTCTCTAGTTGACTGACTCTAGTAAGTCAATACAATATATCTATATCTCAATGTAATATATTCCATTGGCCAAGGAAACTATATGATCATAAATTTCTGAATTCATTTTGTACAATTGTAATATTTTGTTTCTCTTTCTCATGAATTTCTAATAAAAAGGGATCATCCATCCTCCTTTTCTCAATGTTTTGTAGTCTGGCTTTCAATTCCATGTCTCTGCTGAACTATTCCTTATAAAAAACTTAATCAAACTATTTGGAAATTATTTCAATGGTCTTTTCTCAATTATTTTCATTCTGATCTTTGAATACTCTACTCTGATCACTTTATGTAGAGTTATGCGTTATAGCTGAACTTTTGTTGGAATCTAAACTCAAAAGGCAGAGTAGATAAAGCAGGATCATTGTGGAAAGTTCATGTGAGGTTTTTGCTTTTGTTTCTGGTTTTCAATGGGGGAGACATGGTAGGAAATGACTAAATAGGAAAATATTCAAAAAGAGTGATAGTTTAAGGATAACCGAAGGGGACCAAGCTGTCAGAGAACAATTGAAAGAATGGTTTCATTGAGTAGGTGAAGGGGTTAATGAAGATTAAAACTATTTCATCATGTGAGATGGAGTAAAAGAATAGGTAATTGGAAAATATAGGAGTGATGTGAGATGTGGAAAAAGAGACAAAAAGAGCTTCTAGTCTGATTGTTTTCTGGAAAACATGAAATAAATATCTCAGGTGAGAGGGCTCATGCTGGGTAGAGAAAAGCTAAAGGAAAGAATGAAAAAGTTTAAAAAAGCAATTTTGAGGAATATGAAAGTGTGTTGATAAGTCAGTTATATTAGGATATCCAAGTAAAGTAAGTGCCCAGTTGACATGACGAATCGTCAACATGTAGTTGCTTTCTTCAGAATGATTACATGATTTTCTTCATTTTTTTCAACTTGTATATATTAATGGAAGTAGTTTTTGATAGCAATTATTCAAAGTTGAATATAAATAGTGAAATGATAAGTGGCAGAAGGACTCAAGAGACAAATACAGTGGATACATTAAAAAAAAGAATGTTCTAATCATAAAGGATGGATACTGAAAAGGTATACCATCCAGGCACCCTAGAACATCATATACTTTTAAATAAATAATAATATATAAGATAGCAGAAGAATATAATTAGTAATTCAGGAAAAAAATGAGAATCGGATGTTGGATTGCTTGAAAGATAAATTGATAAGAGCAAGAAACACGCATGTACATATACATTTATATATCTGCATGTACATAGTCTATACAAATTGTTTTAGCATTTGAAATATTTATATTAAAGGATAAATTTATAAATCTTAGGATGAAATGTTATAAATGGGGTACATTCTATTTAACTAGAGAGATGAATTCACATATCATCCAAAATGCAAAATGCTAGCTAAATGTATTCAGTGGTTAAAAAAGAAAGCCAAAGTTCATCTGCAACCAACCATCACAAGTTACTATCTATATATTGTATATGAAGTTTATATATAATAGAAGAAAACTATTTTCTTTTTTCAATGTAGAACAACAATGCATTCATGTGTGTGTGTGTGTGTGTGTGTGTGTGTGTGTGTGTGTGTGTGTAAGTGAACACTTTGCTGTTTAAGAAAAAGCCCTGCTAAGCATGGAGTAGCTGGATTCTAGACAGTTGGTCAGTGTGGAATTCACTGATACTGATATACTCTTCAAAGATGCTACCAATAACCATGTAGTTTGATAGCATCTTTGAGGCCGCCATGATGATGAAATAATATGCCATAAATCACAGATGTTTTAAATATTATCTTAACATCCAGCTATTATTTCTGCAGGCGAAATTGTTATCTACTGGAGGAAATGAAACATGAGTCATAACATCATTCTTGATATGAATTGCACCAGAATTCATGCAATAAATTCAACAAATAATTAGATTTTCCTTGGAGATATCTATAGGTGTGTTAGTTTATTTGATTTTATCTTACATTTAAAGGTAATTTAATTCAACACCAAAAATTCATGAATGTTACTTTGAATATTTTCCCCACATTACTAAAAGGTCATCCATGGGAATTCAGTCTAATTTTCAAAAGTTTTAATTTCTGTGACTAAGAACTTTACTAAAAACCTTCTTCAGGGCACATAAGACATCTTTATTTCTGAGACTGTAGATGACAGGGTTGAGCATGGGAGCAAGAATGGTATATGTGATGGCTATGACCTTGTCCTGACCGGGTGTATGATAGGATTTTGGTCTCATGTATGTAAAGATACATGAACCATAGTACATGGCAACCACAGTCAGGTGGGAGGAACAAGTGGAGAAGGCTTTTTTCTGGGCTTCCATAGATTTCATATGTAGCACAATATGGAGAATCTGACCATATGAGAAAAGGATGATGGAAAAAGGAATTAGGAAGAAGAATACAGAACTCACATAGACTTTTTCTTGATATTGTGATGTATCAACACAAGAGAGTCTCAACATGGCTGGAATTTCACAGAAAAAGTGGTCAATGGTCCTTGTGCCACAATATGGGAGAAGCATTACATAAGTTGTATGAATTATAGAGTTGATGATTCCTCCAAGCCAGCAGCCAGCAGCCAGAACGATACTGATTCGATTGTTCATGAGCATGGGGTAACGCAGTGGGTGGCAGATGGCTACATAGCGATCATAGGACATGGCTGAGAGAATAAGGCACTCAGCACCCACAAAAATGACATAGAGGAAGAGCTGGAACCCACAACCTACAAATGTGATGGATTTCCTGCCAGATATGTAGTTAATGGCCATCATGGGAACAATATTGAAGATATTCAAGATATCCGTGAAGGAGAGATGCTTGAGAAGGACGTACATTGGAGTGTGGAGCCGTGTGTCAAGGTGGATAAGAAGAATCAAGACTGTGTTTCCCATGATTGCCGCCATAAACATCATGAGAATAAGTGATAAGAAGAGCAGTCCATACTGGTTTGGATCCAATAATCCTAAAAGGATAAAATCGGTTGCAAAAGTCTGATTCTTTTCCCCCCACATCAGAATTATTCCCCTTTCCGCCTGTATTCCAAAAGACAAATTTTCAAAATGAACATTAGCTAAAATCAAAATATAGGACTGAGTCTATGGCTTTGAAATAATGATTGCCTGCAGAACTTTTTTCATTGTTTTACATTAATAACTTGCAATCCAATGAAATCAATGAAATTATTTACTTGAATTAATTGAGTATTTGGGTTGATCAATTCATTGAAGGAATTGCACCCCCAAAATCACAGTGGCTCATCTTGGTAGTTTTACATTCCTGTTCCTTTCCTGATTGATTAGTTAGCTTTATAGGCAATCAGGGAGCAGATTCATCCTCTTATTGCCTAGTCTTTCCTCTCATTTAAAAGTATGTAACACTTCTTTATTTCAATGACAAGATCATATTCTAATACAGTTTTACGGGAGAAATATTTCTTTGCAAATTATGGAAGCTCCCCAATGTTAATAATTCCCTTAATCATTTAAGGATTGTTTTGTTCATATCATCATCACAACTCCCATGATCACCATCATAATTATATTTTAAAATTAACTTTATTTTTAAAACAAAATATCTATAGAATATAATAAATATATTCAAAATTATTCTTAAAAGATCGTGTTTATCTCTCTCTCTCTCTCTCTCTCTCTCTCTCTATATATATATATATATATATATATAAAATTGTTCCCTTTAATCTTTTTCTACTCAACTTTATTTTGTTTCCAACTTGTACACATGTATACACACACACATACACACACATACATATATATATATATATATACATATATATATATATATATATACATATATATATATATATGTATGATGATGTGATATTTGTCCTTTGTTCACAAAGAAGACTATGATATCAGGTACATGATAACAAGACAAGCCAGTGAGTTGGATTTTATTGAAGGGGTATGTATCCTTGCATGAATTCTAAAATTTTTGCTCAAACTAAAGTCGAGTTCAGATTCCTGTATGCAATAAATTCTATTCTCTTCTACTGTTTTTGAAAATTCTTCCAATATATGCCTTTTTCCAGTACTCTGGTACTCATGAAATTCACCACAAAACATCAAATGTCACTGTCATTCACTCAATAATGACATCTGCCAATTCTTTCTTTAGCTGAACATATAAATCATTAGATAGGTTAAAAAACAGTGTGGAAATAGAATCTCAAATACTGACTATGATGTTACAGATATAGGACACTAATGAAATCAATTAAGTTTCTTGAAATCATTTTCTCCACTATAAATTGGGGGAAAATGTACCTCACAGTGTTGTGAGTCATAAAATTAGTTCAAAGAAAGTACTTTGTAATTCTTAAAGAACTCCCTCTATATATATTGATCAGTGGTTGTTCAGTTATTCAGCCAAGTTAGCCTCTTAGTGACTTGATGGACTACAACAAATCAAATTCTTCCATTTCCTATTATCTCCCAAAGTTTGCCCAAGCTCATGTTGACTTTTTTTCATGACACTATCTTTCACTCTCAATTATCCTGTTTTCCTTTTCTCTTAATCTTTCTCAACATTAGGGATTTTTTCATTGAATCCTGTATTCTCATTATAGAGTGAAGGTATTTAAGCTTCAGTTTCAATATTTGACATTCTAGTGTGTTACTCAAATTTAATTTCTTTAAGTATTGACTGATTCTGCTTACTTTCTATTCTAGTGTCTCTTAAAGGTCTCTAGCACCACAATTCCAAAGTGTCAGTTGAGCAACATTCAGTTTTGACTATAGACCAACTCTCCTAGCCATTTAGTGCTTCTGGAAGAACTAGACCTTTGATCATTATAGACCTTTGCCTGCTGTAGTAGGAAACAGCAAATCACTATTATCTTTGTCAATAAAAATGGACATTAAAATCAAATCAAACATAAGATTATTTAAGTTGGCCTAATTGAATTCATGAAAAATTACATCTTATGATACTGTCTCCTCTTTAACTCTGACAAATAAAACTCTATTTTTCATACATTCTTTCCAGCAATAAAGTCAGTATCCTTGGCATGAAAAAAAGAAAGCCCAATATAAACTGATCAGATCTCATGTCTCTCCATGGTTAGTTATGATCAGCTCAATGAAGTCTTTCCCTTGTGTTTCTTCTTCCTTTTTCAACTGGTAGAAGCTAAAAGAAATTTCTCTTAATTACTTTTCTCATTTGCATCATTTTTGATGGATTTAGAAACACAATAAGTTCAATATACTCTCATATACAAATTCCACAAATTTCCTTGCAAAGTGTCTTTCAATAAATTACCATTGGGATTAAAAATAAAAGGATAGGGGTGGCTAGGTGGTACAGTGGATTAAGCACTGGCCCTGGAGTCAGGAGTACCAGGGTTCAAATCCAGTCTCAGACACTTAATAATTACCTAGCTGTGTGGCCATGGGCAAGCCACTTAACCCCGTTTGCCTTGCCAAAAAAAAAAAAAAAAAAAACTAAAAAAAAATAAATAAAAGGAAGCAAAATTGAAAAGACAACCAAATTTGCCTTCAGGGTAATTAGCCTCCTAATATGTTGCTGGTTTTCCCATAAATAAAACACCTATGATACCATTTTCTCATGTAAATGGCTTCTTAGGATATATTCTTCTATTTTATCTTAAGAAAAATTGCTTTCAGGGAGCACCTCTAAGTCATTAAAGGAAAGGCATCAAATTGGAAGAAATTATGAGATGGTAGAGAATGTATTTTACTGGAGGAAGCAGCTTGGATTTTGGATTTTCTAGAGAATATTGTTTGGAGAGATAAAGATATCAATTTAATTTTTCTAAAATTGACAAAGTATCCTAGGAGAAGAATGTGGGAAAATGTGGAGGAAAAGAAAGTAGATTTTTCAGACAGTAATTTTGACCCTATATTCTTAACATTCTTATGATTTTACAATTCACAGTCATTCAAATCACTTGTTTCTATGTTTCTTGCAGTTCTAAGTCTATGATCCTTTCTTGATAAAATTATTCAGATAATCCATCCCAGGAAATACATACATTTGAACTAAGCAAATGGGACAGGAGAAGTGTTATCTTTCTGCCTTTAAGAGAAAGTCAGGCATCATCGATTGTCTCAGTAATGGATCCTAGGCTGATAGGAAGAATATCAACTGCTGCTAAGCATTACATTTTTCCCAGATTAAATAGAATATATCCTCTCTCATGGAGAAAACAATCCTCCACCTCTCCCCAATTATGTCAATTCATTGACCGAAAAACTACTGAATCAAATTGGTGCAGAGACATAAATAATTTCTGGCTAAAGCATATAGCATATATAGCATTTTGATGTTTCCTGAGCCAAATGTTACTGGAAGCTATTATCTAAATGATACCCCATTTCCCCATTCTTATCTCATCTCCTCCTCTATCTGTCCTTTTTTGCATTTACCTCTGGTTCTTCTAAAAATGAGAATCTAACTATTGCAAAAAAATAAATCATGTAAAACAGTAATTTCTCAGGCTTATGAACCTTCTCCAGACTCATAAACATCTGGCTATTAGAGAAATTCAAGGTTGAATTTGCTAGTTTTGCAAATTTTAGGGAAAGAACGTTAGAGTAAAATAAAGGCAGAAATGTCAAAGAAAAGGAGAACTGTGGACTAATAGAAAGAGATGACTTGAATTAATGAGATTCCTGGTAGGAGAGTCATTCAAAAAGACACTGGATAACTGCTTGTCCTCCTCCTGCATTAGATAGAATTGAACAAACTGATCCCAAAGGTCTCTCACAGCTCTTGTATTGAGGATTACAGAATTATAATTGAAGATTATAAAGAGATTCAACCAAGGCAACTGATTTGGTTGCCAGATGGAAGCCCCAATCTTGTTTTTTTTTCATTCCAAACAGTTTAACAGACTAGCTTCATGTAGATAGTTTTCATGTAAACTGTCTTCACATTAAAAGGTAACAGAGCAAGGAAAAGAGTACTGAATTTGGAGCTGGAGATACTCAATTTTAATTCTCCTGTTAATTATTCCTTTCATGACATCAAAAACTCAATTCAGTTTGCAGTTCCTCAATTTTCTTGTTAATGAATATAAAGAATAAAAGGAGGGAGGAAGTAGGTAACTTCTACGACCCATTACAACTCTAAAGCCTTGATCCTAGGATTCTGTAAGAGGAAATTTTGTCTATTCAAATGAGAATCATGAATGAGTTCACTGAATGAACTTGACTCTAGAATAATCATGTGACTCCAGATTATTCTCAACCTCTTTGAAACCATTGATAAAAGTGGGATACTACCAAATACCCCACATTTGCTGTGATGATCATGAGAAAGGAGGATGTAAAGAGTCAGGAAACAAAGTATGGTTTAGTACTGGTGCTGCCTGAATTAAAAATTTCAAGACATTATTGAAATATGTTTTATTTTTACTGCTATAGTTATTCTTGCCCTGTGATCAAGTTATTTTGAAGAAACCAAAGAGAGACAGAATTCAACTGAACCAGTATCCTATCTACAGGTCTTCCCTCATCCTTACCTGTGGTTCCATATTCAATCAAGAAAATACTCAATCATTTGATATTAACTAAACTAAGAAAACATTGACACAATTTTAAACACTCATGTTCCCAACCTGTTTTCTTAGTAACTTGCCTGATCAATTTTGGCAAAATGGTTTGGTGGAAGAATAGTCTGACAATGAAGAAAGTAAATGCTGGTTCTGGTTCTTTCCCACTTGCCACCAAAACTATAAAGTCCAAGGATGCATGTGAAATAAGTCACTGCTGTTGGAACTGAAGCATATCTGTTGTTCTGCAGCAGAACTAAGGTCTCCTTTGAGATTTATTATGGTCTTCAGAGAATCCCTTTGCACAGGTAAAGCCTTGTGGCTTTACAGATAATTGAATGTTATATGTAAGCTTGTAAATGTTTCACTAAAAAGTTTTGTAATTAAAAGAACTAGGGATGCAAGGAGACCCAAAAGCTCATCTCAATTAATAAACAATTATAAAAGACTTTAAGATTTATAACTATTGGGGTGGCTAGGTGGCTCAGTAGATAAAGCACTGGCCCTGGAGTCAGGAGTACCTGGGTTCAAATCGGGTCTCAGACACTTAATAATTACCTAGCTGTGTGGCCTTGGGCAAGTCACTTAACCCCATTTGCCTTGTAAAAACCTAAAAAAAAATTTACAACTATGATCTCATTTGGCTCACCCTA
The DNA here is from genome assembly GCF_037893015.1 of Macrotis lagotis. Taxonomy (NCBI): domain Eukaryota; kingdom Metazoa; phylum Chordata; class Mammalia; order Peramelemorphia; family Peramelidae; genus Macrotis; species Macrotis lagotis. Next base: position 923,382,373 of record NC_133658.1, on the reverse strand, counting down.
CCAATGCCAACCATTGTTATTCTTGTTTAATTGTTTAAGTTGAGGTTGACTCCTTTGTGACCCAATTTGGTGTTTTCTTATCAAGATCAATGGAAGGATTTGCTATTTCTTTCTCCAGCTCATTTTATTGCTATGGAACTCAAGGAAAACAGGTATATATTATATGTCAAGGGTCACATAGCTAGTGAGTATCTTGAGGCCAGATTTGACTACACAAAGATGAATCTTACTAATTTTTAGACTGTTCTCTCCACTCTGACATTTAGATTATAAACACTTATAGTAATCAGTGTTACACAAATCACTGTGCTTGCAGTACAGATTTCGAGATCCACAACAATTCTACCAATAAACATTGCAAAAATCTCTTTCATATTGGGACAAATAAGGAATTTCAAGTACAGTGTCTATTGTGTGATTGAAAGCTGGTGTAATTAAAGGATTGAATAAATGAATGCATTATTTTTCTTCTGTGTAAATAAATTTATTAACAATAGTTTCAAAGTTATAATCAAAGAGGAAAATAAAAGTCAGGAATGGGGAATAAACTCAATGTTTATCATCATTCTGTTTAATTGTGTCTTTTTTTCAAAACTCTTTAACAAAGGTATTTTTACTGATAAGATTCAATAAATACAGAAGTTCAAGGTTTTTCCTGAACTAGTTGGCAACACACTATGTCTAAGACTACCCTGTTCCTTGTACCAGAATTTTGGGCAGGTTTTGCACAGCATTTGGTTAATAGTGATCTTTACAAGACAAAAGCATTTCTCAAGACTAATTGAAATTGTGGACTTCAAATTGCTATACATTTAGGAAGTTTTTGCTGTCTGCCACATATTGAGTTCGGCTGTCAGCATACAAACAGAAGATGAAAATATAATGTTCCCTAAAGGAATTTACATTGTAGGGGAGAGAGTACACAGCCTGTGCCTGTGTAACAAAATGCAAAGAATATTCCAAGTGATGTGGGGTTTTTTGGAAGGGGAGAGTGTGAGCAATTGATGGCCTTGAGGGAAAAAATAATCTCATTTGGATCTAGCCCCATAGCTATTGTTTGAAGAAGATGAGGTTAACTCCCAGGGAGAATTCAGAAAAATATGCATCCCAGAACAAGATTAAGATATGAAAAATATCTTCCCAGAATTATTATCATAATAACTCTTACTAATATTTGCTTTGGTATAACCTTTGTTCAATCATATTTTATTTGTGTTTGAATTTTAGTAGTACCATTAGGGGGTTTTCCTGACAAAGATCTTGCTAAGGTTTGCCTTTTCTTCTGTGTCTTATTTTTTTAGGTATTTTTTTTCAAGGCAAATGGGGTTAAGTGGCTTGCCCAAGGCCACACAGCTAGGTAATTATTAAGTGTCTTGAGACCCGATTTGAACCCAGGTACTCCTGACTCCAGGGCCGGTGCTTTGTCCACTGCGCCACTTAGCTGTCCCTTCTGTGGCTTATTTTGCTGATGAAGAAATTGAAGCAAACAGGAAAATTGTCTTGAGACTGCAGAACAAAAGAAACCACTTCTTCCAACTGCTTTAGATATGAATGTTCTGAACTTTCACTCTTAAGATCCGGAACCAGAATTGTTTTATGTTAGTTCCTTGTGCAAGTGTTTTCTTAACATTTGCATCTGAGTCTTTCATATCAAGCACATCTTATACCAATTATTATTTCTAGTTAAAGATTTATTTTTTCTCTTCATCAAGGAATAAAATGAAGCTAATTTCTTTTTTTTTTATTATGTCCAGTTTAGGTTTCTCATTTCTTTATGTGAAAGCAATGATAATTTCTTATAACTAAATTGTGTATGAAAATTGATTCCTTTTAGAGAATACTACTTTTCATAAGAGATCACTTTGTCTCATTAGTTAGGAATTAAATTCTTATTTTCATTGAAAATTTCAGAGAAGAATTCTCAATATGGAAGGAGACTGTCCTGGAAGACATAATAGATGAATTCAGGAAGAGAAACAGAGATGATCATCTTCGCAGAACTTTCAGTTATAGATATGGTAAAAATTGCTATGTACAGGACACCAAAGAGGTTAATTATTCTTTTTCCATTTCTCAAAAGGTATAAAGTTTAACATTTTGCTCAGTTTCTTTGTGATCATCATGGGACGGCCTCCATTACCAATACGTTTTGTCTGATAAATTCCAGAGAATAAAACTTCACATAAAATCTAGATTTTTCTACTGTATTTGTTTTAATCATACGTTTTTGAGGTTCTTACATTTTATGGTTCACACTTTTGTATTTGTTTTTTTCCACTATCATTTACATCTAGACACATGTTTTGAAGGAAAAACAGTCCTTTCCCTTTTGTCAATACCAGAAGAAGGGATTCATAGAAAAGCAAGATAGATTTTGAGACTGATACAATGGTTTTGATTCAAGTCAAGGTTTCTTTACTTTTCAAACTTAACTCCTCTGTTGGATTTTTATTTTTTTTCTTTGAAATTGAAGTTTGTCTGAGATGTTTCTATTTAGTTTTGGGAATTCTCACAGGTTGGTGAGAATTGTTTTGGTTTTAAGTGGTCAGATGAGTGTTAAAGACTTATTCCTTGGGCTAAGTGAGGCATTTCTTTGGTGAAGACATCTACAGCTAAGATCTCCAGTACTTTTTTTTTTGGTATGGTATAAGATATTTGTTTGGCATCTCTGTCTTATGTCTAGGGACTTTGATTTATGTTTTGATTTTAGTGTCTTTTTCTGGCTGTTGGTGTTTGGTTTTGTGTATAGTTATTGCTGTTTAACTGTTTGTTGTATCTGGTTGTGAGACAAGTTAAACTTAGAATTAGAGATTCAGTAGGAAGGACACCTGATATCTAATTGACTGAGCAATATAGTTTAATGGCCATGAATTTTATCAGAGTTGGTGTAAATTAAAAAAAAATGATGATCCTAAATTATGTTGAACTGGTTGAATAGCTTTTGAAAGAACTAAATTGCTTTACCTCAAAACAAAATTAATTTTCAAAAATAATATCTTTTAAGAAAAGTGAATGTTCTATCACTTGTTTAATGAGAAGCCAAAAGAAGAGTACAAAGCTGAAACTGTTTTGACGTAGAAAAAGGTTTTAGCTGCACCTGTTTCTTCTTCAACAACCACACGTGACCTTATTGAACTATGCAGCCTTCCCAATGTACTGTTTTCCCTTCTCCAAAAACTCCAGTTTGTGTCCCTCTTTCTTTTTTTTCTCCCCCTAATTCATTGCCTTTTTTACCTCCTAAAGACTCTTGTTTTGGAGAATCTAATTCACCTGCAACCTGAGGAACAATGTAAATCCTACTTAATGCCCATTTTGATTTGCTCCTCTATGTCCTACCCTCCCTACCTCTAAGGAAAACTCTGCCTTCCTTGCACTTTCTCCCACTGAAAATTATCTTCACTCATCATTCATTATTCTTTCCCCTTTTTTCTTCTTCTCTTCTGTCTCATTCTTCTTCCCTCTCTTAACCTAATGTTCCTCAGTCTCATTCTTTTTCATCTCTTTCTTGTTCTAATCCTGCTTTTTCCTCTGCTTTCTATTTCTCCTTATCCTTATATCAGTAGTATTTCTTTTGCTTTTTGTTCATCAATTTCTTTCCTTTCCTCTTCTGCTTCACAGTATTCTTATTCCCTCAACATTAATCCATCCTATAACTATTCTTTGTCCTAATATTGCCTCTTGTTTTCCTATTTCATCTCCTTCTCATAGTTCTGCTTATTCTATTCAAACACATTCCATTTACTCATTTTACTCTTATTTCAGCTCCTCCTTATTCCACATTCCTCTTTTCCTACACTTTAAAAGCACCTTCTTATTCCATCTCTTTTACCTATTCTTAGTTTATCCCAATCTCCTTTCCTCTTCTTCAACTATTCCATCTTCTTCCATGTCTTTGCTATGTCTCCTCCTTCACTTGCCCCAAGAGTCTTTTTCTAGTGATGTTTCTCCAGCTCCAGATAAGAGACCAGTTCCTGATCTCTCAGAATTTATTACTTTAATGTTACATTAACCTTTAAGCCTTTAGTAAATAAAAAATCATTTAAACTACTTTATCATGTTTGATAGAGTGAAAGAAGACGTAATTGGAAAAGCTTAGGAGTGATATGAGATGTGGAAAAAGAGAGAATAAGAGCTTCTTGTCTGATTTTTTTCCTGGAAAACATGAGATAAATATCTCCACTGAGTGGACTGGTAAGGGGGTAGAGATAAGCTAAAGCAATGAATGAAAACGTGTAAAAAGGCAATTGTGAGGAAGATGAAAGTGTGTTGATAAGTCAGTTATATTAGGATATCTTAGTAAAGTAAGCACCCAGTTGAGATGATCAATCGTCAACGTGTAGTTCTTTTCTTCAGAATGGTTACATGATTTTCTTCATTTTTTTCAATTTGTTTAATACATTAGTGGAAGTAGTTAGTGATAGTAATCATCCAAAGTTGAATCTAAGTAGTGAAAATGTAAGTGGCAGAAGGACTCAAGAGGCAAGCACTGGGGTTAAATTAAACAAAGCATGTTCTAATCATAAAGAATATATACTGAAAAGATACTGGCCAGGCTCCCCAGGACTTCATATAATTTTAAATAAATAATATTATATAAGGTAACAGAGGAATATAATTAATAATACAGGAAAAATTGAGAATCGGATGTTGGATAGCTTGAAAGATAAATTGATAAAAACAAGAAACATACATGTACATATGCATTTATACATCTGCATGTACATAGTTTATAAAAATTACTTTAGCATTTGAAATATTTATATTATAGCATAAATTTATAAATCTTAGGATGAAATTTTATGAAAGGGGTACATTCTATTTAACTAGAGATGAATTCACATATCATCAATAAAGCAAAATTCTAGCTAACTGTATTCAATGGTTAAAAAAGAAAGCCAAAGTTTATCTGCAAACACTCATCACAAGTTACGTATCTATATATTGTATATGAACTGTATATATAATAGGAGAAAGCTATTTTCTTTTTCCAATGCATAACAAAAGTCAGTGTGTGTTTGTGTGTGCGTGTGTGTGTGTGTTTGTATAAATGAAAAGCTGCCTGCTTGAGAAAAAGCCCTGCTGAGCATGGAGTAGCTGGAATCTGGACAGTTGGCCAGTGTGGAATTCACTGATATTGTTATACTATTCAATGTTGCTACCAATAACAAGGCAGTTTGATAAGATATCTGATGCAGTCATCATGATGAAATAATATGCCATGCATCACAGATGTTTTAAATATTATCTTAAGATCCAGCTGTTGCTTCTACAGGTGTGATTGTTATCTACTGGAAGAAATGAAACATGAATCATAACATCATTCTTGATATAAACTGTACCAGAATTCATAAAACAAATTAAACAAATAATTAGATTTTCCTTGGAGATATCTATAGGTATGTTAGTTTAGTTGATTTTATCTTACATTTAAAGGTAATTTAATTCAATACCCAAAATTCATTAATGCTACTTTGAATATTTCCCCCACATTAGGTCACCCATGGGCATTCAGTACAATTTTTAACCATTTTCATTTCTGTGACTAAGAGCATTACTTAAAACCTTCTTCAGGGCACATAAGACATCTTTATTTCTGAGACTGTAGATGACAGGGTTGAGCATGGGAGCAAGAATGGTATATGAGATGGCTATGACCTTGTCCTGACCGGGTGTATGATAGGACTTTGGTCTCATGTATGTAAAGATACATGAACCATAATACATGGCAACCACAGTCAGGTGGGAGGAACAAGTGGAGAAGGCTTTTTTCTGGGCTTCCTTAGATTTCATATGTAGCACAATATGGAGAATCTGACCATATGAGAAAAGGATGATGGAAAAAGGAATTAGGAAGAAGAATACAGAACTCACATAGACTTTTTCTTGATATTGTGATGTATCAACACAAGAGAGTCTCAACATGGCTGGGACTTCACAGAAAAAGTGGTCAATGATCCTTGTGCCACAATATGGGAGAAGCATTACATAAGTTGTATGAATTATAGAGTTGATGATTCCTCCAAGCCAGCAGCCAGCAGCCAGAATGATACTGATTCGATTGTTCATGAGCATGGGGTAACGCAGTGGGTGGCAGATGGCTACATAGCGATCATAGGACATGGCTGAGAGAATAAGGCACTCAGCACCCACAAAAATGACATAGAGGAAGAGCTGGAACCCACAACCTACAAATGTGATGGATTTCCTGCCAGATATGTAGTTAATGGCCATCATGGGAACAATATTGAAGATATTCAAGATATCCGTGAAGGAGAGGTGCTTCAGAAGGAAGTACATTGGAGTGTGGAGCCGTGTGTCAAAGTGGATAAGAAGAATCAAGACTGTGTTTCCCATGATTGCCACCATAAACATCATGAGAATTAGTGATAAGAAGAGCATTCCATAATGATTTGGGTCCAATAATCCTAAAAGGATAAAATCACTTGTAAAAGTCAGATTCTTTTTCCCCCACATCAGTTTAGACCTGTATTACAAAAGGAAAAATTTTACAAAACAAAGATTAGCTAAAATCAATATCCAGGACTGCATCTATGGCTTTAAAATAATGATTGTCTGCAGAAGTTATTTCATTGCCTTAGGTTAATAACTAGAAATTCAATGAAATAGATTAAATTATTTACTTGAATTAATTAAGTACTTCGGTTGATCAATTCATTGAAGGAATTGCCCCCCCAAAATCAAAGTCGCTCATCTTGGTAGTTCTACGTTCCGGTTCCTTTCCTGATTGATTAGTTAGCTTTATAGGCAATCAGGGAGCAGATTTATCCTCTTATTGCCTAGTCTTTCCTCTCATTTAAAAGTATGGAACACTTTTTATTGCAATGAAGAGATCATATACTAATGCAGCTTTATGAGAGAGATATTTCTTTTCAAAATATGGAAGCTCCCCAGCTGTAAAAATTCCCTTAAACATTCAAGGATTGTTTTGTTTATATCATCATCACAATTATATTTTAAAATTAATTTTATTTTTAAATTCTAGATTAAAACAAACATCTATAGAGTATAATAAAAATATTCAAAATAATTCTTAACACACTGTGTTTATCTCTCTTTATATATATATAATATATATATATATATTATTGCTCCTTTTAATCTTTTCCTACTCAACTTTTTTTTGAATTTCCAACATGTATTCACATATACACATATATAATGGCATGATGATGTGATATTTGTACTTTGATCATGAAGAAGACTATGATACCAGGTACATGATAACAACACAAGCCAGTGAACAGTGAGTTGGATTTTATTGAAGGGGTATGTATACTTGAATGCATTCTAAAATTTTTCCTCAAACTAAAGTCAAGTTCAGTTTCCTTTATGTCCTGTATGTTATAAATTGTATTCTCTTCTACTGCTTTTGAAAATTCTTCCAATTTATGTCTTTAGTATTCTGGTAATCATCAAATTCACCACAAAACATCAAATGTCACTTTCAATCACTCAACAATCACATCTGCCAATTCTTCCTTTAGCTGAACATATAAATCATTAGATCAGTTAAAAACGTTCATGAAAATACAGTCTCAAATACTGACGTGGTGATGTTTATATATGTGTGTGTGTATATATATATATACACACACATATATATATGACACTAATGAAATCAATTAAGTTCCTTGAAATCATTTTATTCACTATAAATTGGGGGAAAATGTACCTCACAGTGTTGTGAGTCATAAAATTAGTTCAAAGAAAGTACTTTGTAATTCTTAAAGAACTCCCTTTATATATATATACTGATCTATGATGGTTGTTCAGTTATTTAGCCAAGATAGTCTCTTAGTGACTCAATGGACTACAACAAAACAGATTCCTCTGTTACATAGTATCTCCCAAAGGTTGCCCAAGCTCATGTTGGTTGTTTTTAATGACACTATCTATCTTTCACTCTCAATTATCCTGTTTTGCTTTTGCCTTTAATCTTTCTCAACATTAGGGATTTTTTCATTGAATCCTGTCTTCTCATTATAGAGTGAAGGTATTTAAGCTTCAGTTTCAATATCTGACATTCTACTGTGTTACTCAAATTTAATTTCTTTAATTATTGACTGATTCAACCTACTTGCTATTCTAGAGTCTCTTAAAGGTCTCTAGCACCAAAATTCCAAAGTGTCAGGTGAGCAACGTTCAGTTTTGACTATAGACCAACTCTCCTAGCCATTCAGTGCTTCTAGAAGAACTAGGCCTTTGATCATTACAGACCTTTTCCTGCTGTAGTAGGAAACAGCAAATCATTATCTTTGTCAATAAAAATGGACATTAATATAAAACCAATCTTAAGATTATTTAAGTCAGATTAATTGAATTCATGAAAAATTATCTCTTATGATACTGTCTCCTCTTTAACTCTCAAAGAAAACTCTATTTTTCATACATTCTTTCCAGCAGTAAAGTCAGTATCCTTGGCATGAAAAAAAGAAAGCCCAGTATAAACTGATCAGATCTCATGTCTCTCCATTGTTAGTTATGATCAGCTCAATGAAGTCTTTCCCTTGTGTTTCTTCTTCCTTTTTCAACTGGTGGAAGCTAAAAGAAATTTCTCTTAATTACTTTTCTCATTTACATCATTTTTGATGGATTTAGCAACAAAATAAGTTCAATATATACTCTCATATACAAATTCCACAAAATTCCTTGCAAAGTATCTTTCAATAAATACCACTGGGATTTTAAAAAAGGAAGAAAACTGATGGCAAATGTTTCTATTTCTTCATCAGTGTTGAGCAAAATTGAAAAGGCAACCAAATTTGCCTTCAGGGTAATTAGCCTTCTAATATGATGCTGGTTGTTCCCATAAATAAAGCACCTATGATACCATTTTCTCATGCAAATGGATTTTTAGGATATATTCTTCTATTGTATTTTAAGAAAAAACTGCTTTCAGGGAGCACCTCTAAGTCACTAAAGGAAAGGCATCTAATTGGAAGAAATTATGAGATGGTAGAGAATGTATTTTACTGGAGGAATCAGCTGGGATGTTGGATTTTCTAGAGCATAATGTTCTGAGAGATATAGAGGTGAATTTAATTTTTCTAAAATTGACAAATTATCCAAGGAGAAGAATGTGGGAAAATGTGGGGGAAAAGAAAGTAGATTTTTGAGACAGTAATTTTAAGCCTATATTCTTAACATTCTTATGATTTTACAGTTCATAGTCATTCAAATCACTTGTATCTATGTTTATTGCAGTTCTAACCCTATGATCCTCTCTTGATAAAATTATTCAGATAATCCATCCTAGCAAATATATACATTTGAACTAAGCAAATGGGACAGGAGAAGTGTTATCTTTTTGCCTTTAAGAGAAAGTCAGGCATCATTGATTGTCTCAGTAATGGATCGTAGGCTGATAGGAAGAATATCAACTGCTACTAACCCTTATATTTTTCCCAGATTAAATAGAATATATCATCTCTCATGGAGAAAGCAATCCTCCGCCCTCTCCCCAATTCTTTCAATACATTGAATGAAAACACAACTGAATCAAATTGGTGCAGAGACATAACTAATTTCTGGCTAAAGCATATAGCACTTTGCTGTTTTCTGACTCAAATGTTACCAGAAGCTATTATCTAAATGATACCCCATTTCCCCATTCTTATCTCATCTCTTCCTCCATCTGTCCTTCTGTGCATTTACCTCTGACTCTTCTAAAAGTGAGAATCTAACTCTTGCAAAAATTAAATCATGTCAAACAGTAATTTCTCAGGCTCTATGAAGCTTCTCCCAACTCATAAACTTCTGGCTATTAGAAAAATTCAAGGTTGAAGTTGCTAGTGTTGCAAATTTTAGGGAAAGATTGTTAGTGTAAAAAAAAGGCAGAAATGTCAAAGAAAAGGAGTACTGTGGACTAATGGAAAGAGATGACTTGAATTAATGAGATTCCTGATAGGAGAGTCATTCAAAAAGAGACTGGATAATTGCTTGTCCTCCTCCTGCATTAGATAGAATTGAACAAACTGATCCCAAAGGTCTCTCTCAGCTCTTGTATCGAGGATTATGGAATTATAATTAAGGATTATAAAGAGATTCAACCAAAGAAATCTATTTGGTTGCTAGAAGGATGCCCCAATCCTGTTTTGTTCATTCCAAACTGTTTAACAGACTAGCTTCATGTAGATAGTGTTCATGTAAACTGTCTTCACATTAAAAGGTAACAGAGCAAGGAGAAGAGTACTGGATTTGGAGTTTGAGATTCTCAATTTTAATTCTCCTGTTAATTATTCCTTTCATGACATCAACAACTCAAATCAGTTAGCAGTTCCTCAATTTTCTTATTAATTAATATAAAGAATAAAAGGAGGGAGGAAGTAGGTAACTTCTAAAATGCATTACAACTCTAAAGCCTTGATCCTAGGATTCTGTAAGAGGAAATTTTGTCTATTTGAATGAGAATCATGAATGAGTTCACTGAGTGAACTTGACTCTAGGATAATCATGTGACTCCAGATTATTCTCCCAACCTCTTTGAAACCATTGATAAAAGTGGGATACTACCAAATACCCCACATTTGCTGTGATGATCATGAGAAAGGAGGATGTAAAGAGTCAGGAAACAAAGTATGGTTTAGTACTGGTGCTGCCTGAATTAAAAATTTCAAGACATTATTGAAATATGTTTTATTTTTACTGCTATAGTTATTCTTGCCCTGTGATCAAGTTATTTTGAAGAAACTAAAGAGAGACAGAATTCAACTGAACCAGTATCCTATCTACAGGTCTTCCCTCATCCTTACCTGGGGTTCCATATTCAATCAAGAAAATACTCAATCATTTGATATTAACTAATCTAAGAAAACACTGACACAATTTTAAACACTCATGTTCCCAAACTGTTTTCTTAGTAACTTGCCTGATCAATTTTGGCAAAATGGTTTGGTGGAAGAATAGTCTGACAACGAAGAAAGTAAATGCTGGTTCTGGTTCTTTCCCACTTGCCACTAAAACTATAAAGTCCAAGGATGCAAGAGAAATAAGTCACTGCTGTTGGAACTGAAGCATATCTGTTGCTCTGCAGCAGAACTAAGATCTCCTTTGAGATTTATTATGGTCTTCAGAGAATCCATTTGCACAAGGTAAAACCTTGTGGCTTTACAGATAATTGAATATTGTACGTAAGCCTGTAAATTTTTCACCAAAAAGTTTCATAATTAAAGGAACTAGGGATGCAAGGAGACCCAACAGTTCATCTCAATTAGTAAACAATTCTAAAAGACTTGCAACTATAAAAGATTTACAACTACGATCTCATTTGGTTCTCCCAACCAATGCCAACCATTGTTATTGTTTAAGTTGAGTTTGACTCCTTTGTGACCCATTTTGGTGTTTTCTTGGTAAGATCACTGGAAGGATTTGCTATTTCTTTCTGCAGCTCATTTTATTGCTATGGAACTCATGGAAAACAGGTATACATCATATGTCAAGGATCACATAGCTAGTAAGTGTCTTGAGGCCAGATTTGACTTCATGAAGATGAATCATACTGATTTTTAGACTGTTCTCTCCACTCTGTCATTTAGATAACAAACACTTCTAGTAATCAATGTTACACGAATCACTGTGCTTGCAGTACAAATTTTAAGATCCACAACAATTCTATCAGTAAACATTGTAAAAATCATCTTTCATATTGGGACAAATGAGAAATTTCAAGTACAGTGTCTATTGTGTGATTGACAGCTGGCATCATTAAAGGATTGAATAGATGAATGAATTATTTTTCTACTTTGTAAATAAATTTATTAACAATAGTGTCAAAGATATAATCAAAGAGGAAAATAAAGGTCAGGAACATGGAATAAACTCAATGTTTATCATCATTCTGTTTAATTGTGTCGTTTTCAAAAATCTTTGACAAAGGTATTTTTACTGACAAGATTCAATAAGTAAAGAAGTTCAAGGTTTCTCCCCATCCAATTGGAGACAAACTATGTCTAAGACTACCCTGTTCCTTGGACCAAAATTTTGTGCAGGTTCTCCACAGCATTTGGTTAATAATGACCTTTACAAGACAGAAGCATTTCTTAGGACTAATTGAAATTATGGACTTCAAATTGATATACGTTTAAGAAGAGTTCACTATCTGACAAATATTGAGTTAGGCTGTCAGCATACAAACAGACCTTGAAAAAGTATGTTCCCTGAAGTAATTTACATTGTAGGATGGGAAGTACACAGCCTGTGCCAATGTAACAAAATGCAAACAATATGCCAAGTGATTGAAAGGGGGTTTTGGAAGGGGAGAGTGTGAGCAATTGATGGCCTTGGGGGAAAATGTCTCATTTGGATATAGCCCCATCGCTATAGTTGAAGAAGAGGAGGTTGACTTCCAGGGAGAACTGAGGACAATATGCATCCCAGAACAAGATTAAGATATGAAAAATATCTTCCCAGGATTATTATCATAATAACTTATACTAATATTTCCTTTGGTATAACCTTTGTTCAATCCTTTTTTATTTGTGTTTGAAGTTTAGTGGTACCATTGGGGATTTTCCTGACAAAGATCTTGGTAAGGTTTGCCATTTTCTTCTGTGGCTTATTTTGCTGATGAACAAACTGAAGCAAACAGGAAAATTGTCTTGAGACTGCAGAACAAAAGAAACCCCTTCTTCGAACTGATTTAGATATGAATGTTCTGAACTCTCACTCTTAAGATCCTTAACCAGAATTGTTTTATGTTATTTCCTTATGCATGTGTTTTCTTAACATTTGCTTCTGAGTCTTTCATTTCAAGCACATCTTATGCCAATTATTATTTCTAGTTAAAGATTTATTTTTTCTTTCTATCAATGAAAAAAATGAAGCTAATTTCTTTTTTTATTATGTCCAGTTTAGTTTTCTCATTTCCTTATGTGAAAGCAATGATAATTTCTTATAACTAAATTGTGTATGAAAATTGATTCCTTTTAGAGAATACTAGGTTTCATATCAGATCACTTTGTCTCATTAGTTAGGAAGTAAATTCTTTATTTTAATTCAAAATTTCAGAGAAGAATTCTCAGTATGGAAGGAGACCGTCCTGGAAGACATAATAGATGAATTCAGGAAGAGAAACAGAAATGATCATCTTTGCAGAACTTTCAGTTATAGATATTGTGAAAATTGCTATGTACAGGACACCAAAGAGGTTAATTATTTTTTTCCATTTCTCAAAAGGTATAAAGTTTAACATTTTGCTCAGTTTCTTTGTGATCATCATGGGATGGCCTCCATTACCAATAGGTTTTGTTTGATAAATTCCAGAGAATAAAACTTCATATATAATATAGATTTTTCTACTGTACTTATTTTTAAACATATGTTTTTGAGGTTCTTAAATTTTATAATTCATAGTTTTGTGTTTGTTTTTTTCTGCTATCATTTGCATCTAGACACTTTTTTTTTGTTTTTTTTTTTGTTTTGTTTAGGTTTTTTCAAGGCAAAGGGCTTAAGTGGCTTGCCCAAGGCCACACAGCTAGGTAATTATTAAGTGTCTGAGACCGGATTTGAACCTAAGTATTCCTGACTCCAGGGCTGGTACTTTATCCACTATGCCAGCTAGCTGCCCCTAGATACATGTTTTGAATGAAAAACAGTCTTTTCCTTTTGCCAATACCACAAGAAAGGATTCATAGAAAAGCAAGATAGATTATTGAGACTGATACAGTGGTCTTGTCTCAAGTCAAGGTTTCTTTACTTTTGAAACTTAACTCCTCTGTTGGATTTTTATTTTTTTTCTTTGAAATTGAAGTTTGTCTGAGAGATTACCATTTAGTTTTGGGAATTCTCACAGGTTGGTGAGAATTGTTTTGGTTTTAAGTGGTTAGATGAATGTTAAGGACTTATTCCTTGGTCTAATTGAGGTAAAATGCCTCAATTTAGGTTTTTGCAAGGCAAATGGGGTTAAGTGGCTTGCCCTAGGCCACACAGCTAAGTAATTATTAAGTGTCTGAGACCAGATTTGAACCCAGGTACTCCTGACTCCAGGGCTGGTTCTTTATCCACTGCACCATCTAGCCACCCCCTAATTGAGGCATTTCTTTGGTAAAGACATCTACAGCTAAGATCTCCAGTACTTTTTTTTTTTTGGTATGGTATAAGATATTTTTTTGGCATCTCTGTCTTATGTCTAGGGACTTTGATTTATGTTTTGACTTTAGTGTCTTATTCTGGCTGTTGGTGTTTGGTTTTGTGTATAGTTATTGCTGTTTAATTGTTTGTTGTATCTGGTCGTGACACAAGTTAAACTTAGAATTAGAGATTCAGTAGGAAGGACACCTGATTTCTAAATGACTGAGCAATATGAGTTTCATGGCCATGAATTTTATCAGAGTTGGTGTAAATTAAAAAATGATGATCCTAAATTATGTTGGACGGGTTGAGAATCTTTTGAAAGAACTAAACTGAATTACCTCAAAACAAAATTAATTTTTAAAAACTAATGGCATTTATTAAGGAAAGTGAATGTTTCCATCACTTTTTTAATGATATGCCAAAAGAAGAGTACAAAGCTGAAAATATTTTGACTTAGAACTCAGGAAAATGTTTTAGCTCGACTTATTTCTTCTTCAACAACCACACCTGACCTTATTGAACTGTGGAGCCTTTCAAATGTACTCTTTTCCCTTCTCCAAAAACTCCAGTTTGTGTTCCTTTTTCTTATTTTTATCCTCCCCCTAATTAATTGCCTTTTTTTTTAACTCCTAAAGACACTTGTTTTGGGGAATCTAATTCACCTGTAATCTGAGTCACACTCTAAATCCTACTTAAGCCCCATTTTTATTTGCTCCTCTATGTCCTACCCTCCCGACCTCTAAGGAAAACTCTGCCTTTCTTTCTCTTTCTCCCACTGAAAATCATCTTCACTCATCATTGATTATTCTTTCTCCTTTTTTCTTCTCCTCTTCTGTCTCATTCTTCTTCCCTCTATTAAATAATCTTCCTCATTCTCATTCTTTTTCCTTTCTTGTTCTAATCCTAATTTTTCCTCTTCTTTCTATTTTTCCTTATCCTTGTATCAGTAGTATTTCTTTTTCATTTTGTTCATCAATTTCTTTCCTTTCCTCTTCTGCTTCACAGTATTCTTATTCCCTCAACATTAATCCCACCTATACCTATTCTTTGTCCTAACATTTCCTCTTCTTGTTTTCCTATTTCATCTCCTTCTTTCTCATAGTTCTGCTTATTCTATTCAAACACTTGCCATTTACTCATTTTACTCTTATTTCATCTCCTCCTTATTCCACATTCCTCTTTGTCCTACTCTTTAAAAAGCGTCTTCTCCTTATTCCATCTCTTTTACCTATTCTTAGTTTATCCCAATCTCCTTTCCTATTCTTCAACTATTCCAACTTCTTCCATGACTTTGCTATGTCTCCTCCTTCACTTGCCCCAAGAGTCTTTTTCTGATGATGTTTCCCCAGATCCAGATGAGAACCCAATTCCTGACCTCTCAAAATTCATTACTTTAATGTTATGTTATCCTTTATTCCTTTAGTAAATAAAAAAATCCTTTAAACTTCTTCATCATGTTTGTGGGGGGGAGGGTAGGTGGCATAGTGGATAAAGCACTGGCCTTGGAGTCAGGAGTACCTGGGTTCAAATCCGGTCTCAGACACTTAATAATTACCCAGCTGTGTGGCCTTGGGCAAGCCACTTAACTCTGTTTGCCTTGCAAAAACCTAAAAAAAAACTTCATCGTGTTTAATGGAGTGAAAGAAGATGTAATTGGAAAAGCTTAGGAGTGATATGAGATGTCTAAAAAAGAGGAAAAGAGCTTCTTGTCTGATTTTTTTTCTGGAAAACATGATATAAATATCTCCACTGAGTGGACTGGTAGGGGGTAGAGATAAGAGCTATACATGTTTTCTGCCACATAGGTAGTTAAATGCCATCATGGGAACAACATTGGAGCCATTCATGATATCTGTGAAGGAGATAGATGCTGGAGAAGCATGTACATTGGAGTGTGGAGCCAGGTGTTAAGGTGGATAAGAAGAATCAAGACTGTGTTTCCCATTACTGTCACCATCAACAAGATGAGAATAAGTGATAAGAAGAGCAATCCATACTGATTGGGATCCAACAATCCCAAAAGGATAAAATTGCTTGCAAATGTCTGATTCTTATCCCCCACATCAGAATTAATCCCCTTTTCACCTGTAGTCCAAAAGACAAATTTTCTAAATGAAGATTAGCTAAAATCAAAATTCAGGACTGAGTCTATGGCTGTAAAATAATGACTGTCTGCAAACTTTTTTCATTGCTTTAGCTTAATAACTTGTGATTCAATGAAATCAATTAAATTATTTACTTGAATTAATTGAGGACTTGGGATAATCAATTCATTGAAGGAATTGCCGAAAAAAATCCAAGTGGCTCATCTGGGTAGTTCTATGTTCCTGTTCCTTTCCTGATTGTTTACTTAGCTTTATAGGCAATCAGGGAGCAGATTCTTCCTCACAGTGTCTAGTCTTTCCTCTCACTTAACAGTATGGAACAGTTTTTATTGTAATGAAGAGATCATATACTAATTCAATTTGGGGGGAGAAATATTTGTAAAATATGGAAGCACCCAGAAGTAAAAATTCCCTTAACCAATCAAAGATTGTTTTGTTCATATCATCATCGCAACTCTCATGATCACCTCACAATTATCTTTTAAAATTATTTTTATTTTTAAATTCTAGATTAAAACAAACATATCCATAAAAGAGTATAACAAAAACAAAAATATTCTAAAGTATTCTTAAACCTGAAAGAGAGAGAGAGAGAGAGAGAGAGAGAGAGAGAGAGAGAGAGAGAGAGAGAGAGAGAGAGAGATTGGTGGTTTCTTATTTCTGTTCACTTCACCCTTCATCATTTTTTCAAGGTTTTAGGGTTAGGGTTAGGGTTAGGGTTCATTGCTCTTAGTAATTTTTATAATTCAATAGGATTCCATCACAGCCAAACAGCACAATTTAGTCAGTCCTTCACCAGTTGATGGGGATCTTTGAAATTGCCAGTTCTTTCCCAGAACATTGTGAACTTCAAAAAAAAAATCCTATTCATATTTAAGCTCATAGTTATTACTGAATTTCCCTATGCTTTACTCACTATTTTCTTTCTCACCTTCTCCCTGTTACCTTAAGTTTCCTCCTCACCCTCCCTTCCCTCCCCACCCTCAGCTTCCCTTCCCATCTACTCCTCCAAGATTATGGATGCCCCCTTGCCTCCCAGCATCCTGTGTGAATCCACACCACTCCTGTAGCTTTACCCTCCAAGATCCTAATCTATATAGGTCTCTAATTGTCCTTTCCTATGCCTTTTCTCTTTGTTTTCATACCTCTAAAGATGTTTAGAAGATTCTTACACATTTTCAGTTGAAAACATGATTTGTTATTCAACATAGATGAGATTAAGTTTCCATCATTCCCATCCTCCATCCCCAACAACATCCTCTGTAGTAGTTTTTTTTTCATTTTCCATTTAATAATATAATTGCTCCCTTTAATCTTTTCCTACTCAACTTCTCTTAGAATTTCCAACATGTACACACTTATACACATATATAATGGCATGATGATGTGATATTTGTCATTTCTTCTTGAAGAAGACTATGATATCAGTTACAAGATAAGCCAGTGAATTAGATTTGATTGAAGGGGTATGTAGCCATGCATGAATTCTAAATTTTTTTTCCTCAAACTAAAATAAAGTTCAGATTACTGTACATTATAATTTCTATTCTCTTCTACTGTTTTTGAAAATTCTTCCAGTATATGCCTTCCTCCAGTCCTCTGGTACTCATCAAATTCACCACAATATATCAAATGTCACTGTCATTCACTCCATAATCACATCTGCCATTTTTTTCTTTAGCTGATCATATAAGTCATTAGATAGGCTAAAAGACAGAGTGGAAATATAGTCTCAAATACTAACTCTGTGATTTTATAGATATATGACACTAATGAAATCACTTAAATGCATTGAAATTATTTTCTCCACTATAAATGTGAGTCATTAAATTACTTCAAAGAAAGCATTTTATAATCCTCAAAGAACTCTGTCTATATATATTGAACTGTGGTGTTTGTTCAGTTATTCAGCCAAGTTAGCCTCTTAGTGACTCGATGGACTCCAAGTCACACTGTTCTATTACCTATTTTCTCCTAAGGTTTTTCCAAGCTCATGTTGATTATTTTTCATGACACTTTCTATCCATTTCACTCTCTATTATTTCAACATCAGGGACTTTTTCATTGAGTCCTGTCTTCTCATTATAGAACCAAGGTATTTAAGCTTCAGCTACAGTATTTGAAATTCCAATGTGTTACTCAAATTTAATTTCTTTAAGTATTTATTAGCTGACTAAATCTGCTTACTATTTTAGAGTCTCTTAAAAGTCTCTAGCACCAAAATTCCAAAGTGTCAGCTGGGCAATGTTCAGTTTTGCCTATAGAACAACTCTCCTAGCCATTTAGTGCTTCTGGAAGAACTATTGCTTCATTCATATAAACCTTTTCCTGCTCTAGTAGGAAACAGAAAATCGTTATTATCTTTGTCAATAAAAAATGGACATTTAAATCAAGTGAATCTCGTGATGATTTATGTCAGCTTAATAGAATTCATGAAAAATTATTTCTTACTATACTGTCTCCTCTTTAACTCTGACAAAGCAAACTCTATTATTCAGGAGTAAAGTGTTTATCCTTGGCAGGAAAAAAGAAAGCTAAACATAAACTGATCAGATCTAATGTCTATCATTCACGATCAGCCCAACCATGTCTTTTCCTTTTGTTTCATTTTCCTCTTTCACCCAGTAGAAGCTAAAAGAAATTTCTCTTAATTACCTTTCTCATTTACATCATTTTATTGATGGATTTAGAAACACAGTAAGTTCTATATACTATCTTATGCAAATTCCATAAAATTCCTTGCAAAGTGTCCTTCAGTAAATAACACTGGGATTAAAAAAAAGGAAGAAAACTTAATGTAAATGTTTCTACTTTTTCATCAATGTAGAGCATAATTGAAAAGATAACCAAATTTGCTTTCAGGGTAATTAGCCTCCTAATATGATGCTGGTGCTCCCCCATACAAGATGATCCTATGATAGCATTTTCTCATGCAAATGGATTCTTAGGATTTATTCTTCTATTGTAGTTTTAACAAAATCTGCTTTCAATAGAACACCTCTGCATCCATAAAAGAAAGGCATTAAATTGGAAGAAAGTATGAGATGGTAAAGAATGTATTTTACTGGAGGAATCAGCTTGGATTTGGGATTTTCGAGAGCATATTGTTTGGAGAGATATAGATATGAATTAAATTTTTCTAAAATTGACAAAGTACCCTAGGAGAAGAATGTGGGGAAAATGTGGAGGAAAAGAAAGTAGATTTTTGAGACAGTAATTTTAACCATATATTCTTAACATTCTTATGATTTTACAATTCACAGGCATTCAAATCACTTGTATCTATGTTTCTTGCAGTTCTAAGTCTATGATCCTCTCTTGATAAAATTAATCATTTAATCCTTCCCAGCAAATACAACTGTACATTTGAACTGAGCAAATAGGACAGGAGAAGTGTATCTTTTTGCCTTTAACAGAAAGTCAGGCATCATCGATTGTCTCAGTAATGGTTCCTCGGCTGAAAGGAAGTATATCAACTGCTACTAAGCCTTACATTTTTCCCAGATGAAATAGAATATATCCTCTTTCATGGAGAAAGCAATCCTCCACCCTCTCCCCAATTCAGTCAATTCATTGACATAAAAAGAAAAAAAACTGAATCAAAATGGTGCAAAGACATAACTAATTACTGGATAAAGGATATAGCATTTCACCATTTCTGGAACCAAATGTTACTGGAAGCTATTATCTAAATGATACCCATTTCCCCATTCTTATCTCTTTGCCTCATCTATCTGTTTTGTTCATTTACCTCTGATTCTTGTAGATGCAAGAATCTAACTGTTGCAAACAAATAAAACATATAAAACAGTAATTTCTCAGGGTCTTTGAAGCTTCTCCCAACTCATAAACTTTGGGCTATTAGAGAACTTCAGGGTTGAATTTGCTAGTGTTGCAAATTTTAGGGAAAACCTGTTATAGTATAAAAAAGGCAGAAATGTCAAGGAAAATGAATACTGTGGTCTAATGGAAAGAGCTGACTTGAATTAATAAGATTCCTGGTAGGACAGTCATTCAAAAAGAAACTGGATAACTGCTTGTCCTCCTCCTGTATGAGATAGAATTGAATAAACTGACCTCAATGGTCTCTCTCAGCTCTTGTATTGAGGAATCAAATTATAATTGACTATTATAAAAAGATTCAACCAAGGAAAATGATTTGGTTACTAGATGGATGCCCCAATCTTGTTTTTTCATTACAAACAGTTTGACATACTAGCTTTATGTAGATAGTGCTCATGTAAACTGTCTTCTCCTTAAAAGGTAACAGAGCAAGGGGAAGAGTACTGGATTTGGAGTTTGAGATTCTTAATTCTAATTCTCCTGTTAATTATTCCTTTCATGACATCAACAACTCAATTCACTTTGCAGTTTTCAATTTTCTTATTTATAAATGTAAAGAGAAAAAGGAGGGAGGAAAATTGCAACTTCTAAAATCCATTCCAACTCAAAAGTCTTGATCCTAGGATTCCATAGGAGGAAATTTTGTTGGACTAATATTCTGGGCAGTTTCTCCATAGCATTTGGTTAATATTGACCTTGACAAGACAGAAGCATTTCTCAGGACTAATTGAAATTATGGATTTCAATTATAATTGACATACATTAGTAAGTGTTTGCTGTCTGCCAAATGATGAGCTAGGCTCTAAATGTTCAAATAGAACCTGAAACCCCTGAAGAAATTTTCTTAGTAGGAAAGGGAGGTAGAATCCTGTGCCCTATAATAAGCTTCAAAGAATATTCTAAATGATACAAAGGAATTTCTGGAGGGGGAGCACATGAACAATTGATGGCCTCAGAAAATGTTTCATTTAGGATAGAACCCCCAAGCTATGGCTTAAAGAAAGAGGGGTTATCTCCTAGGTAAAATTGAGAATGTTTATCCCAGATCACACTTAAGATATGAAAAAGAGCTTCCATATGTTATTCTCATAATACCTCATACTAATATTTGGTCAATATTAGCTGTTAAGTCATTTTTCACTTGTGTCTATTTTATTAAATTCTCATTTGAGGTTTTCCTAGCAGAGAAGATGTCATAGTTTGCCATTTTTTCTCAACAGCTTATTTTACTGATAAGGAAACATCAAACCTGGTTTGATGAAAATAATAGGGAGATACAGAAGCTCCTAAATGGAAAATGGGTTTAAAAGCAGGATAGTTTCTCTATTTCTAAGAAGACCATACATATGTAATTCTATCAAAGAACATGCAAGTGAAGCTTAGAGAGAGGTAGGATTCTTGACTAAGTAAGATGAAATTAGTTCTGTATGAATAAGTGACAATCCAGTGTGCTTTTATGAAGCCATTAAGACTATTTATGAGTCAGAGAGATAGTGCATCTCTACTGTTCCATGCTGATGGAGTCACAATGGTCAGAGATATTGATATGATCCTAGAGAGATGGGCTGAACATTTCTGTAGTATTCTTAGCAGATCATCACTAATCAATGCATTAGTTACTGACTCATTACCTCCAATTGAAGCTTATCTATCCCTAGGCTAAAGTTCCAATTGAAAAAGGGGTTTTGAATGCCAGTATACACTTTTGATGTTTCAAAGCACATGTTACTGGTTCTTTCTCCACTGAGATTTACAAGATGTGGGCAGGGGGCCCCTTACACATCCAAAAGTTAATTGAAAATGTTCAGGTTAAATAACATGAGAAGGTTATACTCCAGGAGTTTACAGATTCTGCCATTGTCCATCTCTATGAATGGAATGGAATAGATAGTTCTGTGATAAGCACAGGGGTGTTTCCCTCTTAATTATTGTAGGCCAGATTCTTGTCAGAGTCTTCCTTAGCTGATCCTTCACCTGGAAGGTGGCTGCCTATCTGAGAGCCAGTGTGGTTTCAGAAATGGTAGAGGAATAGTTGGTATGGTGTTTGCTGCCCAGCAACTCCAGAAGAAAGACAAGGAGCAGAAAAGAGCAAATCTGACTGAGACCTTAAATATTGTCATTCATACAGAATTCATGGAAAATTATGTCAAAATTTGGTTGCTCTGAGAAATTCATTAGTATTATACATCCATTATAGGACAGCTTGCATTCCCATCTTCTGGATAATGAATGATACTCTTGTGATTTACCAGTCACCAATGGACTGAGATAACACTTTGTCCTTGATTCCATGTTTTTTATTATAAGCTTTCAGTGATGTGGACAAGCACCTTCAGTGAGAATGAATGTGACCTAATGGTCAATGTTGATTAATTCTTCAACTTAAAAAGACTGCAAGTCAAGACCAAAATGGAGGAAGTATTGATGCATTATTTTCTATTTTCAGATCATTTTGTATTCAATGAAGCTTCTGAAGCAGAGAGATATTAAAGCATAGATAAATTCTGTTGCCAATTTTGACCTAACAGTTAACACCAAGAAAATACTGGTGCTCTGTCTGTTAGCACCCTACCATCCATAGATGGAACCATAGGTTATAATAAATGTAGAGGTTTTAAATACTGTAGATAAGTTCATTTGCCTTTGCAGTAGAGTTTCTCATGATTTACATGTTAATAAGAAGTCTGACACACACCTTTCCAGAGCTAGCTCAGTGTTTAGGTGGCTCTGAGTGAATGTGTGAAAGAGAAAATGTATTACTTCCAAACTGAAAGTCAACAGAGTCATGGTGCTGATCTTATCATTGCATACCTGTGAATCCTGGAAAGTCTGACAGTGCCATGCCAGAAAACTGAATCAGTTCCATTTTAATTGTCTTAGGAAAACTCTGAAGATCACTTGGCAGGAAAAGATAACAGATGTCAAGGGCCTTTCTCAAAAAAAACTGCCAAACTTTGCTATAGAGAGCACAATCACAATGGACTGGCCAAAGTCTTAAAATGTCCAATGGATACTTTCCAAAAAGACTATTTTATGGTGAACTCAAATGGAGGGGTGAGGTGGTTAGAAGAAAGTGATAAAAGGACAGTCTCTAGGTATACCTTAAAAAACTTTGGAATTGCTATTCAGTGCAGCAGCAGCCTTTTTTCTCCACCAGTGCGGTCAGCAATGACCTCCGACTCCCTACTAACCATGTCGAAGGGACCTGCAGTTGGCATTGATCTCGGCACCACTTACTCCTGTGTGGGAGTTTTCCAACATGAGAAAGTGGAGATCATTGCCAATGACGAAGGAAACAGGACCACCCCAAGCTATGTTGCCTTCACTGACACAGAACGTTTAATTGGTGATGCCGCAAAGAATCAAGTTGCAATGAACCCCACCAACACGGTGTTTGATGCCAAACATCTAATTGGTCAAAGATTCGATGATGCAGTTGTGCAGTCAGACATGAAGCATTGGCCTTTCATGGTGGTAAATGATGCAGGCAGACCTAAGGTTGAAGTGGAGTATAAAGGGGAGACCAAAAGTTTCTACCCAGAAGAAGTATCTTCAATGGTCTTGACTAAGATGAAAGAAATTGCTGAAGCTTACCTTGGGAAGACTGTCACGAATGCTGTGGTCACAGTACCTGCCTATTTCAATGATTCCCAACGTCAGACCACCAAAGATGCTGGAACCATCGCTGGTCATATTGTGCTCCGTAACATCAATGAGCCAACTGCTGCTGCTATTGCGTATGGCTTGGACAAAAAAGTTGGTGCCGAGAGAAATGTGTTGATCTTTGACCTTGGAGGTGGTACTTTTGATGTCTCCATTCTTACCATTAAAGATGGCATCTTTGAGGTCAAGTCCACAGCTGGGGACATTCAGGTGGAGAGGACTTTGACAACCGCATGGTCAACTATTTCATTGCTGAGTTCAAGGGAAAGCACAAGAAAGACATCAGTTAGAACAAGAGGGCTGTTTGCCGTCTCCGCACTGCTTGTGAACGTACAAAACGTAACCCTCTCTTCCAGTACCCAGGCCAGTATTGAGATTGACTCCCTCTATGAAGGTATCGACTTCTACACATCAATCACCCGAGCCCGTTTTGAGGAGCTGAATGCGGATCTTTTCCGTGGCACCCTGGACCCTGTGGAAAAGGCATTAAGAGATGCTAAGCTAGATAAATCACAGGTTCATGACATCATCCTGGTGGGTGGTTCCACTCGCATTCCCAAAATCCAGAAGCTTCTGCAAGACTTCTTCAATGGCAAGGAGCTCAACAAGAGTATCAATCCTGATGAGGCTGTTGCTTATGGTGCAGCTTCACAGGCTGCCATTCTGTCAGGAGATAAGTCTGAGAATGTGCAGGACTTGTTGCTTTTGGATGTTACTCCTCTTTCCCTTGGAATTGAAACTGCTGGTGGTGTGATGACAGTTCTGATCAAACGTAATACCACCATTCCCACCAAGCAGACACAGACCTTTACCACCTATTTGGACAACCAGCCTGGTGTGCTTATTCAGGTTTATGAAGGTGAAAGGGCCATGACAAAGGATAACAACCTGCTTGGTAAGTTTGAGCTCACAGGAATTCCTCCAGCACCCAGGGGTGTTCCTCAGATTGAAGTGACATTTGGCATTGATGCAAATGGCATTATCAATGTTTCTGCTGTGGGTAAGAGCACAGGAAAGGAGAACAAGATCACCATCACCAATGACAAAGGACGACTGAGCAAAGAAGACATTGAGCGTACGGTTCAGTAAGCTGAGAAATACAAGGCTGAGGATGAGAAGCAGAGAGACAAGGTGTCCTCCAAAAATTCCCTTGAATCTTACGCTTTCAATGTGAAGGCTACCCTAGAGGATGAAAAAATGCAAGGGAAAATTGGTGATGAAGACAAACAGAAGATTCTTGACAAATGCAATGAAATAATCAACTGGCTAGATAAGAACCAGACGGCTGAGAAGGAAGAATTTGAGCATCAGCAAAAAGAATTGGAGAAGGTCTGCAACCCCATTATTACTAAGCTGTACCAGAGTGCAGGGGAAATGCCAGGAGGCATGCCAGGAGAGATGCCTGGTGGGTTCCCAGGGGGTGGAGCAGCCCCATCCGGAGGTGCTTCTTCTGGACCCACCATTGAAGAAGTTGATTAAACAAAGCAGAAGAAAGAGCATTCCACACAACTTTCCAAAAATTGAAGGACTCAATTTTAGCTAAGGCAGTAGCCAGTTTAAAAGTAACATTAAGCTACTGTATAAATCTGGGCATTCTGAATACTTGAATGTGTGCAGAGGGAGAAGTGAACAACATTGCACTTTATCAGTACTGTAAAAAAAGTGGAAATGCAATTCTTTGTCCCGGAAAATAAAGTATTTAAAATTGGCACCTAAAAAAAAAACTTTGGAATTGACTATTCAGTTTTAGGATGTTTGTCACAGGAATGCCCAGATTGATGTGCCCTCATCAGAGCGGGTAGATCCTCTATGTGCTAAGAAGAATTGAAGTAATTCAAGGGAAACACAAGATGTACAAGTTTAGATAATCTACCCAAGGTATTCACATGGTCTATTTGTTTCAATTTGTCATTGAAGTTCATATTTGTCTGATCTGTCACAGTCAAACATGTCATAAGACTCTTATGTTGTGATGAGGTCAGCTTGGTGGTACAGTGGATAGAGCACTGGCCTTGGAATCAGGAGGATGGGAGTTCAAATTCAGACTCAGACACTTGATGGTTGCTAGCTCTGTGATCTTGGGCAAGTTATTTAACCCTGATTGCCTCACATTGAGGTCCATCTCACATCCAGTCTCTAGACCCAGATGGCTTTGGAAAACAATGTGAGTCTGGTGACTTAGCACAGTCCCCTCACACCCAAATCCAGTTCACATACTTGTCATGGCATAAACTCCCTAATGTCACCATTTTCTTTGAAAATGAAGGACAAGCATTTATTGTGATGTCATTTTGGTCTTTGATAATGGACAAGAACCAACCATGTCAGCAAAATAAATCTGTCACTTTCTTTGCTGAGTATCTCTAGTATGTCATATAAGGTAACTAGATTTAAATTAAATATATTCTATTGGTAGAGGAAGCAATATGATCATAAATTTCTGAATTCATTTAGCAAAACTACTACAATTTTCTTTTCTTCCTCATGAAGTTTCTGATACAAAAGAATGAAACTTCATCTCCATTTCTTTATTGGTCTCCATTTCTCATTGTTTTGTAGACTGGCTTCCATCTCCATGCCTCTTCTGAACTATTCCTGGTATAATAATCATATCATTTGAAAATTAATCTAATGACTTTTCTCAGGAATTTTCCTATTGATCTTTAAAGATTCTGTTTTTTGATCACTTTCTCTCTGACATTTTTCTTCTTTTTCTTTTAGAAAGAGTACTCTCATGGCCTCCTATATCATTTGTACATTTTTTAAACTGGGTCATTTATTTCCAAAGTAAAAGACATTTAATGTGATTACATAGCAAAAATAGAGTAATAAGAAAGATTTTGCTCAAACATGCAGGGCAACTTGGTTTTTTTTCTTATACCTTTAGTGAGCTACTCTTTGTCTAATAATCTGTTTTTGTGATATTTCTTCCCACTAATTCAATGATCATTATAATAGTGTTAAATGTCAAATTTATATTTCTCACTTTTTCTGGAAAATAGACTTCACTAAGGGCTAATTGACTTCAATAAAATGCATACTACTAAGTCATTCAAGTGTAAAACAAAGGTAATTTATTTAAGGCATGGTGGGGGGGGAATATAAAAAAGTTATTTGATTCAGCTGAGTGATACTCTCTTTACTCTGAGTTTCCCATTGTGTGATACCTCAGTTATCTACCTTTTCAGTCTTCTTATACTTTATTCATCAACACAGCATTGCTCCACTTAAATCCAATTTACTTGCAGGTCATGACATTACTCTCTTAATATCATGGATCCTCTTTGAGAAGGAAGGAAAACAACAGCTCTACCATCTCCCGCCATCGCCCAGAATCCATTGATCAGTTCCAGTTGA
The DNA here is from genome assembly GCF_037893015.1 of Macrotis lagotis. Lineage (NCBI taxonomy): Eukaryota > Metazoa > Chordata > Mammalia > Peramelemorphia > Peramelidae > Macrotis > Macrotis lagotis. The sequence goes on along the minus strand of NC_133658.1, from coordinate 923,355,314 downwards.
GCAATGCTGCTATTTCTTTTCTCTGTTTCTCTCATCCTTTTTTTAAAAAAATGTTTTGCTTCTTTCTACATGGCGAGTCATATTTGCAAGCCATCTTGCATTTGGAGACTAGATTTACCCCGTACTTATTTATTTTATCATTGCTTTCTAAAGAAAAATGAAACAGTTAATACTTTCATATAATCTCACTTTCGTTTATGATTTCTTAAAGTATAGTTCTGGAAAACTAGACTTTGATAAAATCCACTGGGATTCAAATGGAACTACTGCGTATGACTTGATTTTTATTTCAAGGCAGTGGGGTTAAGTGACTTGCCTAAGGTCACACAGATAAGTAATTATTAAGTTTCTGGCATCACATTTGAACTCAGGTCCCATTGCCTCAGGGCCTGTGCACTATCTACTGCACCACCTAGTAGTCCCTGATTATGACTTTAAAGAAAATCACTGTACCTCTCACCGATTGACTAATAATAGATTCTAGGGCAAGTCCTGCATGAATTTTAGGGTTTTCACATTTGAGACGAAATGTAAATAGCAGTTTTTCTCTTCTGTTCAGAAACTCATGGTCTACTGCTCCCAGACTGATTCTCCTGGGAAAGCAACCTAGACCATCCTTTTCCTCAGTTGTTGCCTAGCCTTCAATTTGTATTGAGATGTCATCTCAGACAAATCGAGACCTGCAAAAGAACTTAGCTAAAAAAGGCCAAGGTCTCCCATTTCTTTAGGGTCATTATTAGTCATCCTGATCTATACTGGTCCTTGAACTCTGATGAATCATTTTTTAAATTTTTTTTCATTCATATGCACATGTATATTTTTAAGTTACAAAATTTCCTTCCACCCTCCCTTCCCACTCCCCACCCCCACAGCAGCAATTAGTCAGGTTAACATTCTACACATATATTTTTGATTATACATGTTTTCAAATTAGTCATTTTGGGTATGAGGAATTAGGATTAAGGGGGAAAGATACATAAGAGATAATTTTAATGAAATGTTCATGAGATTCTGGATTGCTTTTTTGTTGTTGTTGAGCTTTTTGCTTCCTCTGGATGAGGTGAACATAGTCCCTAGGCAGTCTCATGGGGTTTCCCGAGCTTTCTGAACTGCTGCTTCTTATCAGGAAAGCATCTTCTACTGATTATCTGACCTTGTTGTTGTTGTTGTGTTCACTGTTCTCTTGGTTCTTCTCCCTTCACTACGCATCAGATCTGATGTCATTCCATGCTTCTCTAGAGTCCAGCCATTTAGGATTTCTATGATTCCACAGTATTCATGTATCACAACTTGTTCAGGCATTCCCCAATTGATGGGTATCTCTTTCCAATTCTTTGCCATTAGAAAAAGAATTGCTATGAATATTTTGAAGCATGTGGGACTTTTCCCATTTTTTATGGTTTTTTTCTGGATAAAGGCCTAGAATTGGAATTGTTGGATCAAAGGATATGATCAATTTTTATTGCTCTTTGGTCATAGTTCCACATTTCTCTCTAGAAAGTTTGGATCCCTTCACAACTCCACCAACAATGCATCAAAATCCCAATTATCCTACTGCCTCTCCAATACTGATCATTTCCCCTTTTTTTCATCTTTGCCAATGTGATATTTGTAAGGTGATACCTTATAGTTGTTTTAATTTATATTCTCTAATCTGAATGATTTGGAGTATGATTATACATATATATGTATATATACATATATGTATATATATATGTATAGCTTTAATTTTCCTCATTTGAAAATTATCTATTCATATCCTTTAACCATAAATGAATTGGGAAATGTTTTATAACCTTATAAATTTGATGCAGTTGTGGAGATTGTTTCCCAGCTTTCTGCTTCCCTTCTAATTTTGGAAGCATTTATTTTATTAGTGCAAAATATTTTCAATTAAATATAGTCAAAATCATTCATTTTGCAGTTTATAATATACTCTAATTCTTGTTTGGTCATAAATTTGTACACTTTCCATAGGTCTGATCAATAAAATATTTTGTGGTCTATTAATTTATCTATAGTGTCACTCTTTATATCAAAATCATGTATCCATTTTGTCCTTATTTTGGTATAGGGTGTGGGATGTGGGTCTATGCCTAATTTTTGCCATACTATTTTCCAATTTTCCCAATGATTTTTGACAAAAAGTTTTTATCCCAGAGGCTGATGTCTTTTGGTTTGGTAAAGAGTAGTTTGCTGTAGTCATTTGCTGCAGTTTCTTTTGCACCTGTCCTCATCCATTGATCTTTGACTCTATTTCTTAACCAGTAACAGGAAGTTTTGATGACTGTTGCTTTATAGTATAGTTTTAGATCTGGTAGAACTAAACCACCTCCTTTTACATTGAGGTTAAGTGGCTTGCCCAAGACCACACAGCTAGGTAATTATTAAGTATGAGGCCAGATTTGAACTCAGATACTCCTGACCCCAGGGCCGTTGCTCTATCCACTGTGCCACCTAGCTACCCCTAAATTATTATTTTCATCAGTTTCCTTGCTACTCTTGACTCTGATGACTCTTTTTTAAAAGTTTTATTTAAGGAAATGGGGTTAAGTGACTTGCCAAAGGTCATATAAACACCTATCTGAGGTCAAATTTGAACTCAGGTCCCCCTGACTCCAGGGCCATTACTCTATCCATTGCACCACTTAGCTGCCACAACTCTGATCATTCTTATGGAGAGTATGAGGCTGGTAACTTTGTACAGCCCTACCTCCCTTAAATTCAATTGCTTCCAAGTCAAAATACCACTCTTTTGTTATTATTAATCCTCTTTAGAGTAAAAAACAAACAACAAAACAAAAATCCCATTCTTGTCCACCAGTCAAAAATCAAATTAAAGCTCAAACCTTCATGTCTATTTTCACAAAGGAGTGATTTTGTTTTATCTGATTATATTCATAGCAGAGAATCTGAAACATCTCATCAGAAAAACTTGTTCTGGAGAAAGATTAAGAAATAAGAGTTGTCAATTTACCTAAAAATTGTGATAAAAAAATCTGTATGTAATATTACAAGAAATTATTAAAGAAAAAGTTCTCTGGAAGTTTTAAAACAATGAGGCAAAGTAGCAATAGAAAGAATTTACCAGATACCAGCTGAAAGAGATCTTAGGATGAAAGCTTACAGGAATATCAAAGAGAAGTTAAAAATTCTGAGGTTAAAGAAAAGTTATTGCAAACAAGAAAAAATAATTTTAATACTGTGCATAAACAATCACAATTTCACAAGTCCTAAGAACTTCTGCATTAAAAGTATGTAAATCCTGAGCATATTTTGAAAAGCAAAGGACCTAGAAATGTATCCAATGAAAAAACTTATCTAGCAAAGTTGAGTATAACCTTAAATGAAAAAATGTATATTAGATTAAATGAAAGAGGCAATTGAGGTTCAGAGAGTTGAAATGTTTTGGTCATGACTAAGAATATAGAATCAGAACTACACTTCTGAATCCAAGTCTAGAACTGTTATCACTGAACCACAATGCTGTCTTAAGTTTGGCCAGAGTCCTAGATCAATATCCTGAAAGGTCTTCTTATTTGTGGGCTCAGTTATTTACAAAAGAAAATGCAACAGCCTTTTGGAAAACTAAAAAATAAAATTCGGGGTCCCTCTAGATATAATCCATTTTTTTGTTAGGATGTATTTGAATCAATTTGTGACTTTGGCAACAGGAAAGATAATATGACCACGAGAAACTGCATCAAGTAAGATCAGTGCTGTTAATTTTCATTGTATTTGTTCAAAAAGTTCAGTGATGTGAGCCTCTGACCGAGAACTCAAGGCAGAACTTTGAACCAGAGAGAATTGTTCATCATAAGAACAAGAGCTCTCTGAGACTGATCTACCCTCCAAGTGCTGAAAAGAAAACTATAACTACCATTCAGTCACCCAAGAGACTCATTAATGTTTGTTATTTGATCAATTGGCAGAATATTTAGAAAAATTCCCCATGGTTGCAACTTTATCAAAGCTCATTAAAAGTTGGCTGGTTCCCCTACAGAGTTCTTATTTAAGTAGCCCTGAAGGATTAGGACATGAAAGAATTCCTTATGTAATTATTTATATGAATTTTCCTTCCTTTAGTGGCAGAATGTTATCATCCTGTGACTTTTGCTGCAAAGATAATCAGACAGGAGAAGGTTTTCTCAGGAGGAGGAAATTGACATTCAGCAGTGACATCTTAATCTTCAGACTGATAATCCTTATCATAAGGGAGAAGCAGACTTTGACAAGAAATATGATGTTTTTATATTTTATTTTCTCCAATTGCATGATATGAAAGTTTTCAACATTAATCCACTTGCATATACAAAAACTAAATGCTCTTCTACCACTCTTGTTTCCCTCAAAGGCAAAGCCTGGTAAAACTTGGGTATGTGCACTTGTTTTTAGCATGTTTACAAATGAGTCATTTTTGTGAATGAGGAATTAGGACTAAGAGAAAAGAAAGAAAACCTTGAGATTGGAAAGAAGAAACATTAGAGCAGAATTAAATGGATGAGTATAGTATCCATTCAGATTCTGTGTTCTTTTATTAATTGTTATTGTTTTCTCTCTCCAGATGTGGATGGAGTTATCCATAATAGGTCTGTCAGGGTTTTCCTAGGTCTATGAACTGCTGAGAGAAGCTGCATCCATCACAGTGTGTGAGCTGTGTGTACAATGTTCTCTTAGTTCTACTGCTTTCTATCAGTTTGTGTAATTCTTTCCATGCTTTTCTAAAGTCTGACCATTTCTAATAGATTAATAGTACTCCATAACATTCCTATATCATAAAGTATTAAACCATTCCACAGTTGATGGTCATGCTCTCAATTTCTAATTCTTTGCCACCCCAAAAAAAGCCACTATAAATATTTTTGAACATATGGGACTTCCCAATTTTCTTGTGATTACTTTTGGATATAGGCCCAGTATTGGTATAGCTGGGTCAAAGAATATATCACTTTTATGGCCCTTTGGGCATAGTTCCATAATGCTCTCCAGAATGGTTGGATTAGCTCACAACTCCAACAATAGTTCATTAATGTTCTAATCTTCCCATAACTTCTCCAACATTGATCAAGTGTGATAGGTGTGATAGGTATCTCATAGATGTAAAGGTACCTCATAATTGTTTTGATTTGAATTTCTCTAATTAATAATGATTTGGATCTTATTTCATATAATTATATATAGCTTTAATTTCTTTGTTTGAAAATGCTCTGTTCATATTTTTTGCCTATTTATCTATTGAGGAATGACTTGTAAATTGTATTTGTTTGAATTCTTTTTTTGTAGAAATGAGACCTTTATCATAAACTTTATCTGTGAGAATTATTTTCATGTTTCCTTTTCTTCTTCTAATTTTGGCAATATTGGTTTTATTAGTGCAACAACTTTTTACTGGGCTACCACCCTCATAATCAACATTGTTTCATGTCTCTTGTATATCCAATCCCTTGAACTCTTTAACTATCCTAAGAGAACCACAGTTCTCAAGAGTTAAACATATTATATTCCCTTGGAGTGATACATAGAGTTTATGTTCTTGCTTTGCTTCCCCCACCCCTTTCCATTTACCTTTTTATGCATCTATTGAGTCTTATATTTAAAGATCATATTTTCTGATAAGTTTTGCTCCTTTTTGTTAAGTATATATTTTATAAGTTTCCCAATTATATACAATAGTAGTTTCTAATTATTATGTTTTGGAAACTTTTGATTTTTACAATTTCCCCCCACCTTCACTTCCCTCCCCCTTGCCCCCCACAGAAGGCATTCTGATAATCTTTCCATTGTTGCCATGATATGCATTGACCAAAATTGAATGTGTTCAGAGGAAAAAAAATCCTTGAGGAAGAAATAAAATATTAGTGCTAGCAAAATTATATAATTAATAAGACAACATTTTTATTGAAGGTAATAATCTTTGGTCTTTGTTTAAACTCCAAAGTTCTTTCTTTGAATACAGAAGGTATTTTCCATCACAGATACCATAAAATTGTCCGTGATTTTCCATTAAAGTTGATCATCATCCCACATGTCTGTTAGGGTGAAAAATTGTTTTCTCATTCCACTCATCTTGCTCAACATCACGCCATGAAATTCTTTCCAGGCTTCTCCAAATTCCCATCCCTTTTGGTTTGCAATAAAATAATAGTGTTCCATAATGTACATATGCCATAATTTGTTCAGTCATTCCCCAATTGATGGACATCCCCTCAATTTTCAATACTTTACTATCACAAATTTTTAGCCTTTTTCATGATCTTTTCAGAATACAGAACCAGTAGTGGGTACGTATATTTTTATTGCCCTTTGGGTGTAATTTCAGATTGCTCTTCAGAAAGGCTGGATCAATTCACAACTCCACCAACAATATATTAGTGTCCCATATTTCCCCACATCCCTTCCAAAATTGATTATTGCCCATTCTTGTTATATTGGCCAGTCTGAGGAGTGTTACATGGTATCTCAGAGATGCTTTAATTTGCATTATTCTAATCAGTAATGATTTAGAGCAATTTTTCATATATCTGTAGATAGCATTGATTCCTTCATTCCCAGATTGTCTTTGCATATCTTTTGTCTATTTGTAAATTAGGTAAAGGCTTTTTTTACATTTAAGCTGTTAATTTTTTTAATTTTATTTTTTATTGAACTTTACAATTTTTCCTCTAATCTAGCTTCCTTCCCCCCAGCCCCCACAGAAGGCAGTCTGATAGTCTTTACATTGTTTCCATACTATGTATTGATCAAAACTGAATGTACTGAGAGAAAAAAATATATCCTAAAGGAAAAAAATATAAGAAATAGCAAAATTACATAAGATAATTTTATAAAAAAATTAAAGGTAATAGTCTTTAGTCTTTGTTTAAACTCCACAATTCTTTCTCTGGATACAGATGGTATTCTCAATCGCAGATACCCTAAAATTTCTCCTGATTGTTGCACTGATGAAATGAGCAAGTCCATCAAGGTTAATCATCACCCCCCCATGTTGCTGTTAGGGTGTACAGTGTTCTTCTAGTTCTGCTCATCTCTCTCAGTATCAGTTCATGCAAATCCCTCCAGCCTTCTCTGAATTACAATCCCTCCTGGTTTCTAATAGAACAATAGTGTTACATAAAGTACATATACTTCAATTTGTTTAGTCATTTCCCAATTGAACCACATTCACTCAATTTCCAGTTCTTGGTCACCACAAACATAACTGCTATGAATATTTTTGTACAAGTGATGTTTTTACCCTTTTTAATAATCTCTTCAGGGTGTAGACCCAGTAGTGTTATTGCTGGATCAAAGGGTATGCACATTTTTATTGCCCCTTGGGCATAATTCCAAATTGCTCTCCAAAAAGGCTGGATGAGTTCACAGCTTCATCAATAATGTATTGGTGTCCCAGATTTCCCACATCCATTCCAACAATGATCATTGTCCTTTCTGGTCTTATTGGCCAGTCTGAGAAGTATGAGGTGGTACCTCAGAGCTGCTTTAATTTATATTTCTCTAATTAGTAATGATTTAGAGTAATTTTTCATATGACCATGCATCATGTTGATTTCATCATCTGTAAATTTCCTCTGCATATCCTCTGACCATTTGTCATTTGTGGAATGGCTTGTTTTTTTTCCCTAAATTTTACTCAGTTCTCTATATATTTTAGAGATGAGTCCTTTGTCATAAATATTACCTGTAAATATTGTTTCCCAATTTACTACATTTCTTCTGATCTTGGTTACAGTGGTTTTGTCTGTGCAAAAGCTTCTTAATTTTAAAGTAATCAAAATTATCTCGTTTGTTTTTAATGATGTCCTCCATTTCCTTCATCATCAACTGCTTCTCTTTCCATAGACCAGAGAGGTAAACTATTCCTTGATCTCCCAGTTTACTTATAATATTGTCTTTTATGTCTAAATCCTGTATCCATTTCGATCTTATCTTGGTATGGGGTATGAGATATTGGTTTCATCTAAGTTTCTGCCATACTGACTTCCAATTTTCCTAACAGATTTCATTGAAAAGTGAGTTTGTAATCCCAGAAGCTGGACTCTTTAGGTTTGTCAAACAGCACATTACTATAATCATTTCCTGCTATTGCACCTAGTCTATTCCACTGATCCAGCACTCTTCTTAGTCAAAACCAGACATTTTTGATGACTGATGCTTTATAATATAATTTTAGATCTGACCTTCTTTTGCACTTTTTTCATTAAATCCCTGGAAATTCTCAACTTTTTATTTCTCCATATGAATTTACTTACTATTTTTTCTAGCTCATTAAAGAAATTTTTTTTGGAATTTTGATTGGTAGGGCACGAAATAAGTAGTTTAAGTTGGGTAGAATCCTCATTTTTATTATATTAGCTCAGTTTTGCCCAGTTATTTAAATCTGATTTTATTTGTGTGAGAAGTGATTTGTCATTGTATTCTTAGAATTTCTGAGCTTCCTTGGCAGATAGATTCCCAAGTATTTTAAATTGTCTGAGGTTACTTTGAATGGGATTTATCTTCCCAGCTGTTGGTGTGCTATGTCTTGCTAGTAATATATAGAAACACTGAGGACTCATGAGGGTTTATTTCATATCCCAAAACTTTGTAGAAGTTTCAAATCACTTCTAGTAGTTTTTAAGAATATTTTTAGGATTCTCTAGGTATACCATCATGTCTTCTGCAAAAAGTGAGAGTTTTGTTTCTTCTTTTTCAATTCTAATTCCTTTAATTTCTTTTTCTTCTCTTATTGTTGAAGATAACAATTTTTACACATTATTCAGTAGTACTAGTGATAATGGGCATTCTTGTTTCACCTCTGATCTTATTGGGAATGCCTTTAGCTTATCCCCACTGCATATCAGGCTTGTTGATGGTTTCACATTAGATACTGCTAATCATTAGAAGGAATAACCTATTTATTCCTTTGCTCTCTGTTGTTTTTGGTAGAAATGGGTGCTGCATTTTTCAAATGCTTTTTCAACATCTTTTGAGATAATCCTATGATTCTGATAGGTTTGTTATTGATAAAATTAATTACACTAACAGCTTTCCTAATATTGAACCAACCCTGCATTCCTGGGACAAATGGTGCTTGGTTATAGCATATTACCTTAAATGATAACTTGTAATCATTTTGCTAAGATTTTATTTAACATTTTTGCATCTTTATTCATTTGAGAGATAGGTATATAATTTCTTTCTTTATTTTGACTCTTCCTGGTTTAGGTATAAGCACCATATTGTTGTCATAGAAAGAGATAGTCAGAGCTACATCTTCAAAAAGATAGGGAACACTTCATGAATTTGCATGTCATCCTTGCACAGGGGCCATTCTAATCTTCTCCATATCACTGCAATTTTAGTATATGTGCTGCTGAATCAAACAGCTTGAGTTTTTATAAATTTGACTAAGTTTTCTATATATTTACAAATGAGTCCTTTGTCAGATATGCTCGTTGTAATAATTGCTTCTGAATTTATATTTCTTTTCATCTTGGTTGCAGTGATTTTGTGGAAAAGTTTTTTTTTTTAATTTAATAATAATAATCAAAATTACCCATTCTGTTTTCTATGATGTTCTCCATCTCTTTGATTATAAATTGCTCCCCTTGCCATGGATCTGGCATCTTATGCTTTCAATTACTTTTTCTTCTCTTATTGCTGAGGTTAAATTTCTTATACTATATTGAATAGTAGTGGTGATAATTAGAATCTTTGTTTCATCCCTGATCTTATTGGGAAGGCTTATAGCCTTTCCCCTTTGCTTATAATGCTTTTTGATGGTTTCATATAGATATTGCTTATCATTCTAAGGGACAATATATTTATTCCTTTTCTTAGTGTTTTTATTAGGAATTGGTGTTGTATTTTGTCAAATGTCTTTTAAAGATCTATTGAGATAGTCATATGATTCTGATAAGTTTTTACTTATATAGCCAATTATACTGACAGTTTTCCTAATATGGAAACAACCCTGCATTCCTGAAATAAATCCTGCTTGGTCCTAGTAATAGTGATAACTTAATGTAATTGCTTTGCTAAGATTTTATTTAAGATTTTTGCATCCATATTCATTAGGAAAATTGGTCCATAATTTTCTTTCTCTGTTTTGACTCTTCCTGGTTTAGGTATCAACAATATAGTAATATTATAAAAAGAATTACGCAGTTCAATATTCACATATTTTTCCAAAGAGTTTATATAAACTTGGAACCAATTGTTCCTTAAATGTTTGAGAGAATCCACTCGTGAATCCATTTGACCCTGGAGATTTTTTTCTTGGGGAGTTCATTGATGGCTTGTTGAATTTTTTTCTGAGATAGGGTTATTTAGGTATTCAATTTTCCCTTCATTTAACCTGGGCAACTTATATTTTTCTAAATATTCATCCATTTCACTTAGATTATCAAATTGATTGACTTACAGTTGGGAAAATAGTTCCAAATTATTATTTTAATTTTCTCCTCATGGGTGTTAAGTTCAACTTTTTCATTTTTGATGACATTATTTTGGTTTTCTTCTTCCTTTTTTTAAAATCAAATTAACCACAGGTCTATCTATTTTATTGCTTTTTTCATAAAACCAGCTCTTGATTTTATTTATTAGGTCAATAGATTTTTTGCTTTCAATTTTATTAATTTCTCCTTTAATTTTTAGAATTTCTAATTTGCTAATTAATTGGGGGGGTTAATTTGAACTTTATGTTTTTAATTCCATGCTTAGTACAGTGTTTTCTTCTTTCTCTATTTTATTCATGTAAACATTTAAAGATATAAATTGGGGTTCCCCAGCCCCAACTCCTACCCTTTGCCCAGGTAGCAGGTCCATAAGTCTAGATAGCAACTCCCTGACCAACCCTTTGGACAAATGGGTGTAGGCAGTAGTCCCACAAATCCAATAAAGTCCCTTTAGTGCTGGTTGGTCTTCCAGAAATAGAGTTTCCTGGTTTCCAAGAAATGATTATCCATACTGTCCATCCTTATTTCCAAGGGGTGTCCTAAATAAACCATATAATCATCATGATAATAGGTTCATTTCCAAAGTTGCTGTACCTCCTTCCATTGTCAAGGTTATAACCAATGTCTTTAGATAGCTCTTTCTGGCTACAAAATTGATCAAAATAAATCCCTGATTTTTTGCCATTGGATCAACCCCAAGAATAGTTAGTATATCTAGTGATGTTCCTTAAATTACTTTTCTTGCAAGTACATTCTAACTCATAATCATAGTTTCCCTTAACAAGTCCCTCAGGTTGTGCATCCTTACAAGGGATCCAGGTACCATCATGACACCTCACATGAGTCTCAGTTCTTCTATCTCTTTAAATTTTACATCCCAGAATATATGTATCCTGCTTCTGGACATATCCAGACATTTGTTACTCCCCAGGAAAATATCCCGGCCAGACTGGTATAAACAATAATCACCCTGAAATGACTGTCATATGCCACTGGTGTTTCTATCCTCTGGATCAGAATCCTGTGCCACAGGGCACCTCTGACCAGGAACTAAGAATCTAGGCTGGCCAAGGGGACTCGCACCCAAGGCCAATTCTCAAACTAATGTGGACTACCACATGTCCAACAGTTAGCCACACCAAAAGACTGGGCATTGATTTCTGTCAGCTATGTTCTCCTCCCACCAGTACTAATATCTAGTTCTCTAAATCAGAGATAGGACTCTGGATATACAGACTTATGCAGGATATAATCATTCTTCCCAATAATCTCCTTCCTTTTCTCTTAATGGAGAACATCTTCACCCTGCCTCTCTTCCTCCTTTCCATAAGGAATGGAGTATAAGTAGGGGTGCCACACTTACAGAATCAAGGGGAAGTTACAGATACACACTCCCCCTGACTATACCATGTACACATAGACAAGAGATGGTGGAGATGAACTGGTCCAGTGTGTCTCTCCTCTCTCCTCTGCTCCCTGGAGACATTGGATATCCTTCTGCATCTTCTGAATCTGTTCCAAAAAGTCCTCTCCAGTGCAGGTGACTTGTTGAGATCTTGTCTTTTGGTAAATAAGCAGCTTAATAATTTACTCAGATCAAAACACATGTTTTCATCATAAGACAATGAGATTTTGGAGCTTATTGCAATTTATATTTTTTCCTTCCTCACTATCCTATTGACATACATACTTCATTTTAACACAATAAAATTCCATTAGTGCTTTACTACATGAGCAAATTCCACTGAGAATTATCACATTAACGTAAACTTGTAACAGTCTTAAGCTTTTGTTCTCATTACAATAATGACTCAAACATCCTTATCCAAAATGAATTTTTTTCCAAAATATTCCCAAATATACCACAGATTTTCCTTTTCCTGATTTACTTATCTGACTCATATTCCTTTCCATAAATCAGACCTTGAGACTGTAATTATTCTAAGAATTTCCCATTCTTCTTCTTTCCTAGATATCCCCTCTAACATAAAAATTAAGGAAACTTAATTTCTATGTTAACATGTAGCTGAGAGTAGTTGTCAGAGCCACATGCCTAAGCTACATGGCTATTTAATTCAATTTACCTAAAACTTCTTTTTTTTCCTAGTTTGCTTAGTTACTATAAAGATCCAGGACATTAAAGGATGTCCCTTTATGGATAATTATTGAATGTCAGTGTCTAGGCAGAGGCTATGTGGGTAGTCAAATGTCTTAGGCTAGATTTATTCTTTCAGGTGAAACATTACCCATATGCAACTTGGAGAAATTAAGTCAAAAGTGTCCAGCCTCAAGTCACACTGAGACACTATGCCTTTTCCTGCTCATCCCTGTCACCTGGCATCTTCAGCCCATTGGCTTCCTTGACTCCAAGAACAACACTTTAACCCAGTAACATTTCATTTTTGTTGACCATTCTAGTATCTGAAATACAGAGAAAATTGATTAAAAGTTCCTTGATCTAAAATAGTTGTTTTATCTAATTATAATTTCCAGTGAGTCCATTGTACTAAATTCCAATTATAGTCTTAATGGGGTCCCAATTAGTGAACCACCCATCTAAAGCTCTGAGTGCCCTTCCTAGGTCCTTGCTAAAACAGGTATTCTAACTATGATTGGCCTTACATGCCTCATTTCCTATTTCTTACTGGAGCCTCTGATTTCCAGACCCACATCCCTTTGTCTGAAATTATATCTACTGTACCTCTATATAACAATGGTGTATCAGATTCTCCTTAGCTAGAGAACCCTCCTTTTAACCTGTTGTATTTTACAACTAATAAACCTCTCCTTTGTCCAGGAGATTGCACAGAAAAAAATCTCAAATTATCTTTCTTGTGTTTATCTTTCTCATATTACAGAGGTGCCTTTGCTTCAAAACAAACAACCAGTTTTGGAATTTATATACATATATATATATATATATATATGTATATATATATATATATATATATATATATATATGAAATATTCCCAATTCACATATATAGCTAGAAACCTATATACATAAACTTCTTTAGGTACTAGTCATTCAAATTATTACTTTTTGGCAAGTCAAGTGGGTTAAGTGACATGCCCAAGGTCACACAGCTAGGTGATCATTAAATATCTGAGGCAGGATTTGAACTCAGGCCCTGCTGACTCCAGGAACAGGGCTCTAAGCACTACACCACCTAGCTGCCCCCTAACATACAAATGATTACTTTCAGAGTAATTAAAACCATTAGAACATATTAGGTGAATTTAAATTTCCAACATGTGTTATTAATTGCAATATAAGCAAGCAGCAATCAGAATAACACACAAATTACTAGATTGTACAAGGAAATCCTTCCATTATTACAGTATTCATGAACCCACAGATCTATTCCAAAAGGGGTCATAATTTTTGATATTTCCTTTATATCTCCTCAAAGGAATCACATGTTAATTCCAGGCATTAACAATACAGTATTTAAATAACATATATTTACAAGAGATAATGAAAACTCTTGTAAACTCTTTGCAGTTACAGAAGGATCACACAATTGATAAATATATCTTGTTCATCAATAAGTTATGTTACAATGGAACCACACAATTGCTATTTGTTCAGTCATTAGTCAGACCCCCTCACATCAGTTGTACCTAGATTCTCCAAGAATCTAATCTCATATATATTACATTTAAAACCCTGACTCAATTCTTACTTAGTCTGTGGTTAATCTGATGGAAAAGGATAACAACTAAAGGACAACTAAAACTTCCCAACAGTTTAGTTTGATAAAAACTTCAGAGAATCTTGAACAGAGAACCCAACACTCACATTCCAAGAACTCCATCCAAAATGAAAATACAATCATTATCATTAGACTTAATATTGAAAAGAATTAGTGCTTTTTTTCCCCAAAAGAAATCAGTAAATATTCCAGATCACCTAGGTATCTTTCTTCTTAGTTTACGCAATACCATTTTCCTTTCATACAAAGGTGTTACAATAGAGTTTAAAATCCTAAACCAATTTAACAATCTAGGTTATTTAATTCTCCCACTCTGTATAATATTTTTCAGAATGTAACAATACTAACAACCCTCTTTTAAGGCCCTCAGAGTGATTCCCTAAATTCCAGTTCAGAAAACTTAAAAAACAGTTAAGATTCAGGAATCTAGCACATTTAGGTCTTGTGACCAGATCAGAGACATTCATTAAACATGATTTCCTTTCAATAACTGTGTCTCCATGGGCATCTAGGTGACAATGTGGATAGAGCACCAACCCTGGAGTCAGCAGTAGCTGAGTCCAAATCTGGCCTCAAACACTTAATAATTACCTAGCTTTGTGGCCTTGGGTAAACCACTTAATCCCACTGCCTCACAAAAATAAAAAATAGAAAAATGCATCTCCAATCCCTGGTTTTTATATTTTCTTCCTTTCACAATCAAATATCCCACCTGTTGTGAGGGGCTCTTTCTCTTTAAGACTTAAGCACTTGAAGTTTCCTGCCTACCACCACTGTCCTCCATGGGCTGGTGGGGCACTCCTCAGCTGAACTCAGTCTAGGGTTCAAGTCTTAACAAGATGGTGGATGGGATCAAGGCCAGAACCTGTCCAACCCTTCATACCCTTTCCCCCAACCCAGGGAGCAAATATGGGTTCTTTCCCAGACAATCATAAAGATAAGAAATCTTCCTACCCATAACAACTCAATCTTTTCCTTAAAAGTTCTGTCTCACTTAAACTCCAAATCACAGTTTTTTCTCTTTAACAATCCTGTCCCCCTTTTCTCTTTAACTCTGTACACCAACACAGCTACCACCAGCTCAGTGAGAAAGGGGTTGATCTCCAGGAGGAGGTTACAGACTTACTTTTCCTCCCTCACCTTCTAAAACTATTTGACCCAATTTCCAGCTCCCCCAGTTTAAAACTTAAGCTGAGTCCACAGACCCAGAAATATCTTACTTGTATAAGATAGTACATAGGATACACACACACACACACACACACACACACACACACATACACACACAAACGGGAACATTTGAACTCACTCACACAGAGCTGGATTCAATCACTTCCTTCCTTGGCTTCCAGCTACTGACTACATGTCTCTCTTGATGCTGTGTCTGGAGGCAAACTTCCTCCTTTAAGATTTTGGGGAAATTTCAGGAGATGGAACCTAAATCCCCCATCCATTGGGGCATGCTATAAACATCTGGCCTCTCCTTCAGGACTCTCCCACCTGGAGGACTTCTCAGCCAGGATAATTCTGGCATTTGATGCCACCCTGGAAATCACCCCTTTACTGCAGTTTTGCTCCCAGACATTTTAATTAATCTCACCTCCAAACCCATGGACATTTTTCCCAGGAATCTCTGAGATATTTCCCCAGCAAAGAACACCAAGAAAGTGGGCTTGAAATCAAGCCATTTGTATGCATCATTTTCTTGTGTTCTGGGAAAATACTGGGGAAAGAGATATACATTAATATCCTGAATGATCCCCAAATTGTTATGAAGGGCTCAGGAAAACTTAAGTCCAGAGTGATTAAAATGGTTTTTATTAAGATATCTTAATAAAATGACACCCCTCTCTCATGGTGGGAGAGAGGGGTGGGAAAATCCCAACATACAAGCTATTTTACACACTTTGAGAGGCATTATTCCTGGCCCCATGCCAATTATAGGCTGGGATCACAATCTATACATTTTCCCCTTCCTGCTCATTATACTAATGAGCAAGAACAGCCAGATCTCCTTGAGCATGGGCAAAGCAGAAGAAGAAGACCCACCTTAGAAATATGGGGCACAACCACCTAATTGTAGTTTTTGATCAAGTTGAGGCTACCTGTCCATAGGCAATTATATAGGTAGACCCAGTCATTGTAATAATGTCAACTAAAAATCCTCCCTTCACATTCTTGTGGAACCCAAACCTCCACATATTCCTCCCAGAACCTTTACACATGTCTCCCTCAAGTAATCACAGACTCCTTGTATGGAAAGCTTGAACCCAATTGTTATTTTTCTTTGGAGGCTTTGTATACACAGATAGTTGGACTTAATCATGTTCTGAGATTCTATTTTGATCCTCCATAAGGACCAAAATGATTGTCTGTGATTGGATTTTTTTCTCTTTTGTTGCATGCTCATTTTCCAACCTATGACTTGTTTTTAACTCTTTGTTAAGGTGGGACTCAGCTTCCAGGGTGTAGGGCATGCTATTCCAAACTTTTGAGAGTTTTTCAGCTGTTTTCGGGGATACCTCTTAAGGACCTGCAATTTCTTGATTCCTCCAAGGTTTTATGAGGGCCGAGTCTGCTTTCCTGACCTGTAGTGTGGTCTGTGGATGACTTACTAACCTAGAAACATGAGAAGGGTCCCTGCTATACTGCATCCCATGAGCTCTGTTGTGCTTCTGCTGCTTTTCGTAAGACTATGACCCTAAACTGGCATCTGGATCTTGAATATGGGCAAAGCCTCAGAGATCTGCTTCAGGGATAGTGGAAAGATTTCTGTAGTTTCTCCCAACACCCCTTTGCATCAGTGGGCTAAGTACTCTGGAAGAAGCTGCTGAGTGGCTCCTCAGGCCTGCTCCCGGTCCCCTTGGGTCCAGGTTCACTGAGTCCTGTGCTGAACTGGGCTACTCTATCACTCTGGTACAGCAGAGATTTCTTGCTGACCTTCCAAGCTGTCCTTGGAAATCCCTGGGCTGAGTGGTCTGGAAACTATCACTGCTAGACAGGGAACCAGGCTCCCCTTAGTCTTTTCTTGGGTGACCAGTTTCCTCTGGCCCCAGAAGGGACTTTGCCAAACTGTGGGCCCTTTCTAACCCCTGTGTAACAGACCTTCTGATGGATCTTCCAAGTTGCCTTAGACTGAAATATTGTTTCAACCAGTCTTTTTGTGGGTTCTATCATTCTAGAATTTGGTTAGAGCCATTATTTAAAAGTATTTAGAATGATGTGAAGCACAGTTTGGGGGAAACCCTGCGTTTACAACTGCAAAATTCGTTTTTGTAAAGTTTTCTCCCTTCCACTTTTCTTTCATCCTGACTAAAGAGAGTAAGTTTTCTGATACTGATTATATATCTACAATCATGTTTCACATATGTCCATAATTCGTCATACTGTGAAAGAAGAATCAAAACAAAAGTGGAAAGTCATGAGGAAGGGGACAAAAAGCTAATTTTTCAAACTGAAAAGAGTATGCTTTAATTTGCATCCAGACTCCCTAATTCCATCACAAATATTAGAGAATTATCTTTTATCACTGCATTGCTGAGTGTGTCATTGTTGATCATTCTCAATGTTGCTGTTAATTTGTAGATTATTCTCCTGCTTCTGTTCACTTCACTCAAGTTATATTCATAGGTATATTGATATTATGCCTGTACTCTTTATGGTTAGAGTAGTGCGAGAGGAGAAACTGGGAATATTCCTACTTTCACTAATCATTGAATTTACTGTTCCTTCAGATAAATTAGTGTGCCAAATATGTACAACAAAATCCAATTTCCTATGTCACTCTTTGAAGGTCCATTGAATTCATGGAAATGACCATCATGAATATCAGAAACAGGGCAGCCCAGTACACAGAATACATCACCCTGGGTTCCATTTCAAGTATTACTGAGGATCCTTTCCTCAGTCACATAATGACACTTGCTGCACTCCCCTCCCATTTTCCCACATACCACATTGTCTCTCACACAAATAGACACATACTCACAAATATACATATACAGACATTCTTGAAGCCTTGCAGTTGTTTTGTCACATGTAGAGCTGCCTACAATCACATCCATCTCCTTCTTGTTCCTCAGATCCAAAACATATACATGATACAGAATCAATAGCTATCTCTCTCTCTCTGCAGCAATCATGGACTCCTGACCTAGGCATGGGTTTTAAAACAAAATCTTCTCCTTGCACCAAAGAATTCACATGTTTTTCCTTTCCTTGGAAAAGAGGACTCTGCTCTCCTTATGAGAAGAGTATAGACTCCCATGGATCTATTTTTGTATGGATATATTTAGGTACAAGAATCAGTGTTTTTTTTTAATTAAAATTTCAAGGAGGGTAGGATATGATTATGAAAAGAAGAAACTTGAAATAATAGTAAAACTTTGACTCATTCCTCTCTGCTACTTACTGGATTCTTGCTTACTTGACTCAACAGCAAAATGTCTATATTCAATGTTGCATCCCACTCTGGGCAGCTGGGTCTCAGCCTGAATTTCTATAGTTCTTCAGGGCACCCTGGATGTGCCAGCACATTCAATAATGAAAGTCAGCCAGTGAGAGATAAGCAAGGAGTTTATTGCAGGTAGATGCTACATCTCTAACTCACATAGTTGAGTAAGGGTATATATATAAGCCTAGTCCCCCCGTTATCAGCATTCCTCATCTCCAGGCACTGTGAAAGAGTAAAGGGCATGCCACAAAAGGTGTGTATACTGGCTTAAACAGGATGAGGATGAAAGGCAGAGAGATAAGGACCAAAGCTCCTTCCTGAGACACTTAAACAAGATAAGGATGCAAATCTCCTTCCTGAGAATCTTCAATAAGATAAGGATGAAAGGCAGAGAACAGAGAGAAGGGCCAGAGCTCCTTCCAGAGTTCAAAGCACTCTGGTATGGACATTCCTGTTATCCCTGGTCTCAATGACTCTCAGGATAAACTCCTCATGGCCACATACTCTGTCTATTAACCCATTACAATCCAACATATGAGAGTTGAGGGAAAAATACTCTGCTAACTAATGCAGTTGGTAGGATTTTGGAATAAGTTGGAATCAAAAAGTCTGGAATTGGAATCCTGAATGTGATACTTCCTAGCTATATGATCCTAATTGTGTGATCCTAAGCACTTAACCTCTCTTAACCTGTCTACTCATTCTATTTCATTGGGTTTTGTGAGGGATAAATGGAATCATCTAAGCAAAGGTTTTAGAAAATCTTGGAGTACTTCATACATTGTAGGTTTTCAAATCAATGTAAGTTGTATCATCTATCATGTATCATCTGCTGCAGTATCATCTATGGTTGACTGGATCCTCAATGTAAATAAAGAATGACTTTAACCAAAAATGACTAATCTGTAAACATATTTATCAAAAATATGTATGTCCAATGTCAGCCTAACTGTTCACCACTGATGGGAAGGGTGTGGGAAGGGAGGGATGGAAGGAAATTTTGTAACTTAAAAATATATACAAATATCTGAATGAATGTTAAAAAAACTTCTATAACATGTAAATAGTAATGAATGTTACACAGTTTCTTCTATGGGATCTCTTCCAGATAGCACATGTGGAACTAGGAAGACCTGACTTTGAATCCAGACTATGGCACTTACTACTTATGTGGTATTGCATAAGTCACTTAATTACCTAATTCCTCAATTAACTAAATTCTTCATCTTTAAAATGAGGAGCTTGGAAATATTTATTTCAAATGTTTCCTTTAATTCTAAAGATATGATACTTTGAATCCAGTTTTGATGACTTTCTCACCTTTAAACAAGATGCCATTGCCTAGTCAAAGCAATTTCCAAAGCTAGTTTCAACAGGGAAAGGCAGAATTGAAATTCTATATATGTTCTTTCACATTATCAAGCTGGCTTATACCTCCTGCTTCTGTGAACCTTGTGCTGTCCCAAATGTCAGGGATCACCTCTGATAAATCCCAATCCTGCCTCCAAAACTGCATCTGAGTTTATTTATTTGGGCTTTTTTTTTACTCTGAACCTGCAGAAGTACTATCACCCATACATCATCTCCTTTCTGAAGATCACTGTTGACTTTTTTTTGAGACAGAGGAGAGTGAATAGAGAATTTCTGAGCTTGCTATTATATTACATTTAAAAATTATCACATTTACTCCCATTCATTTAAAAATTTTATTGATTCACCAGAACAGAAATGGTTGTTATTTATATTCACTCAGGACCCAAGCAAAGACCAAATGTGACTTACTCTGGGGCCTATTGAGAGACAGAGTGATTTGAAATGTGTAAACACAAAGATATCTTCTCATATCTACATATAAGTGGGTGATATACAGAGATGAGATGAGAGGAAATTGGATAGAGGAGAGAATTTTTTATTTTTTCTGGGTTATACAAGTCATTCCCTGCCTTATTTCTTTCTTACTTATATTTAATCACTGAGTAGGTATTGCCTTAGACAAACTGAGATCTGGTAAATATCTCATTTAAAAATAGATAAAGTGGGGCAACTAGGTGGTACAGTGGATAGAGGACCAGCCCTGGATTCAGGAGTACCTGAGTTCAAATCCAGCCTCAGACACTTAATAATTAATTAGCTGTGTGCCCTTTGGCAAGCCACTTAACCCCACTTCCTTGCCAAAAAAAATAGTTCAAGATCTTCCACTACATCCATGGCCATCCTCAGTCATCATGATCTATATCTGACCACTGGACTCAGATGACTCTAAAAGAGAAAGTGAGACTGATCACACTGCAAAGCCCGCTCTCAAGTAAATCCAATATACTACAATATTGTGACATTAAATCCCTGATACCATAGTCCTCTTTGAGAACAAAGGATAAAATAACAATAAAAATTGATTTCCAGTTATGAGGGCTCTTAACTTGAAATAGAGGGCTCATGGTAGAGTCAAGAGTACAACCTCTTTGCCTTACAGAACAATATTTTAATCCTTCTACTACAGGAAGAAATAAGAATTTTAGAACTTGAAGATACTTTCCTGTTCCATTCAGTATAGAAATCTTGCCTTGAATTGATTTCTTTAGGATGCAACTCTAGTAGCTGGGTCAAATGATATGTGATTTTTAATAAATTTGTTAATAAAACTACAATTTTTTTCTAGATTGACTGGAAAAGTTAGAAACCACCACTAATTAATTACATTTATATACCTGTCTTCCCCAAAACCTCTAGAATTCAACAATTTTCAATTCTTCCAATTTTGCCAATCTTATAGATATGAACTGAGACCTCATACTTTTTTAATTTGTATGCATTTAATTTGAAATATTTTAAAATGACAACTGATAACTTGAATTTTTTCTGAAACTTGGCTATTCATATTTTTGTGCATTCATCAATTGAGGAATGTTTCTCATTCTTATTAATTTCTTTTTAAGAAGAGTAATGTTGGGAATGGCACATTTATTTATCAGAGAAATTTATTACAAATACTTTCTCCATTTAACCACTTCCATTCTAATTTTAGCTGTATTGATTTTGTTTCTGCAATAAAACACTTAAAATTTGATTTAATTAAAATTATATATTTTTAGCTTCTTTGAATTTCTCTGAAAATTTGACTGTACACTTTCTGTATTCATTAATCTGAATTTTTTTCTTTCTTGCTCCTTTAATTTGTGATGTCATTCTTTATATCTATTTAATGAAATCACTTTGAACTTGTCTTTGTATGTGAGGTGAAATGTTTGTCTGCACTAGTTTCAGTTTTACTGCTTTCCTGTTTACCCATAAGTTTTTTTGAAGTAATAATTATTGGCTAATAGCTGGAATCACTGGATTTATCAAAACTAGGCTACTGTGCTCATTATTGTTGAGTCCAAGCCTAAATTTCATTCTTGACTAGTAGAGACCAGATATTATCCTTTCCTAAGGACTCAAATCCTGACCTCCATAGAAACTTCAAACAGTGTCCAATCTTACCTTGGTCATTCCCCAAACAAAAAACATCCTTCACGAAGACCTTAAATGCTCCCAGTCCTTGTAGAAACTATAGTACCCTGTCTCCTATATCTAATATACTATAAAAAGACTTGCTCTCTCCACAATGTATACCAGAGTTTGCTTGTTCTCTACCTACCTTTCATTTCTTCAGTAAACAGCTTTGTATTCACTTCCAATTATAGTGCCATCTTCTTTTTTACTGAGGGTTCACCTTTTGACCTTTCATTTCATGCTAAAACCTGTGGGAGAGGAGTATCAGGGGACCAGGAAGGTAAGCTATTAGGGAAGCAATAAGCTGCTGAGACACACTAGGGCTAACTCCCTGACTTTGCCTTAAGGAACCCTAGCAACTCTTGCCTTGACCCTAGATATTCAAGGACAACTACCAGTCCTCCCACTCACCACAGTCACTTCAGAAGATGAGGTGAATTTAAGAGGTAAGAATCCTTGCCAGCACACCCAGGGTATTCCTTTCTGAAATCCTAGCTATATGGGGAACTGCCTCGAAATAGAGAAATGGAACTGGGGCACCACTTTCTTTCTGTGTTTAAACTAAAACCAAAAAGATTCTGAAGGTGGGCACATTCCCTGAGTTATAGCTATAGTAACCCATTTACTCTGTGGATATTCACTTCTCCTAGCACTTGTCTTCATGGGGATGTTACATTCCAAAATTACTCCAGACCCTCCATTGGGATGTGCCTCCAAAAATCTGAACCAAATAGGACCCCACCTCAAGGACTAGAAAAATAACTTAATTATTTCAGTTATGGGAATTGAGGGACTCATCTTTGATCCTTTAATTACTTCTTCTTTACTCTGTTCTGTTGGGGCTTCTACTTTTACTCATCCCTTTGGGGTAGTTCCAAACTGTCCCTCACCTATATTGGACAGCAATATTTTCTCCCTTCTAAAATCTCCAATCTTAATTCCTTCCCTTCAGGAGACTTATGATGATCCTACCTATATTCTCCTTATTTCCCTTTGTGACTCTCCTACTCATGATACTTCCACTCTCCCATATCTCGTTATTAAACTTGTCATTTCAGACACCTCTGTCCCTCTAAGAGCTTCCCATTATGAGTACATTCACATTAAGGGAAGGATCCCACCTCCTTCCCCAGCAGACCTCAATCTCCTGTTCCTATTTTAAGTCTTAGAGGTCTCAAGTTCAAGATTGTTAGACTTTTGAAGGTGGAGCTCCTACAACCCATATCCTCTCCTGATACTTATACTTCTGGTAAGGAAGTCTATTGGCCCTTTCTGCCTTTTATAAGATCTGTGGCATTAATCAGACTGTATTTCTCTACATCCTGTAGTACCTAACCCATATACACTCCTTTGCCTTCCTCTTCTGCCACACCACACTCAGGCTTAGACCTCAAAGATGCCTTCTTCACTATACACTCTATCTGCATTCCCAAAATCTTTTTGCCTTTCCCTGGATTGACTCTGAATCCCAGAGATATCAACAACTAACTTGGACAGTCTTCCCTCAAGATTTTAGAGACAACCCTCATCTTTTTGGTCAATCATTGGCCCGAGACCTTCTGGGAGTTAAACTTTTCCCCTCTACTCCTCTCTGATATGTGGATGATTTATTCTTAGATAGTCCAGATTTTGAATCCTCCTAAAACAATACTGCTGATATCCTTAATTTTCTGGCTGATCATGGATGGGAGTCCCTCAGTGGTAAATGGAAAGTGGATAGTGGGGCATGCCATTGTATCTTCCATCTCTCTATTAAGTCTAGCACAGACTTCCTCAAGAAAAACTCATTGACCATAATTCAAGCCCTCACTGTAGCTAAAAACAAGTGTAGTGACATCTCTACAGATACCCAATATGCTTTTCATATTTAACATTCTCATGTCTATCTGTGTTGAAAGGGGTTACCATAAATCTAAAGAATCTCCTCTAAGTAAGCTGAACTACTCCTTAATGTCATCCTCTACTCCTTTTGGCAGTGGTCTCTGTAAGGACCATTAGGGCATGCCTTCCTCTGAGGCAACTGGGAATCATAAGGCAGACCAGGAAGCCAAATAGGCTGCATGCCAACCCTATACACACCCTCAATTAGTTATCTGTCTTCCTTGAATCCAGAATATACACTGGATGAAAAACAAATACATCTTTCTAAAAGGACTGAATGGCAGGGGCCCTGGCTAACTCAGAATGGCTGCCTTCTCTTTCCTCAAAAGCAAGTAGGCACATTTCTTTCTCATTTCGATGATCCCACCATGTAGGACACAGAGCTCTCCCACAGTTTCTATTCCCATTGATTACTATTCCCTGATACCCTCCTGAAATTTACCTAAGACTGTTGTAGCTATAATCATACTCATCTCAAAGGGACCTTTGTATCCCACCCCCCTTCTTTTCTAACCTACTAAGCTTGTGGCTATGTCTCCAACCAAGACCTATTGTGAGTTCTTGCTCACTTTGGAACAGGGAGAAGAATGATTTTGCACACCTCTTCTCTCTCCACCTTGGTGTATGTTTGAGAGCATATGGGCTCTTCATTCTCTATGAGGATGCAGCATATCTATCTTCCCTGTCACTAATGGAGTGAAAAAAGGATGCATCATCACTCCCACACTTTCTAGCATAATGTTTTTGGTCATGCTATCAAATGCCTTCAATGAAAATGAACATGGCCTCAAGGTCAGCTATTGCATTGATGACATTCTTTAAATTGAAAAGGCTACAAGCAAGACCAAAGTGGAGGATGTGTTGGTGCAGGATCTTCTGTTTGCAGATGATTGTGCTCTCAAGTATACCCTCTGAAGTTGAGATGCAGCAGAGTATGGATCAGTTCTCTAATGCTCATGCTAGTTTCGATCTAACAATTAAAATCAACATTACCATACCATCCATATGTGGAAAAAGTAACTCAACAAATGGAGAAGTTTCGAGTACCATACACAAATTCACTTACCTTGGCAATGTCTTTTCGACGAAGGTACATATTGATCATGAGGTTGTCTTAAGAAGATTCTGAAGATACTAGACACTGAGGTCCTTTCTAGAATTAAACTACCTAGCATTCCAACATTACTACAGAGAGGGCAACTACAATGGGTTGGACATGTTGTTAGAATGCCAGATGAATGCTTGCCAAAAAAAGCTATTTTTTTTGGAGAGCTCACACAGGGCAAATTTTCACAAGGGGATCAGAAGGAGTGACATTGAGACACCCTGAAGGGCTCATTGAAGAACTTTAGATTTGATTGTGCAGCAATGAAAACACTGGACTATCCACCATGGCATGCCCTCATCAGTGACTGTGCTGCAGTCTACGAGGAAGACAGAATTGAAGCAGCTCAAAGTCACATCTGTAAATTTACAGTACCCACCCCAGGTGTTCACATGGACTATTTGTGCCCAACCTGTGGTAGAGCATTCCAAGCTCACGTTGGTCTGATCAGCCACTGTAAGACACACTGTAATTTGACTCATACTTAATGATTTAAATTTGGTCTTCTTTGATAAGAAAGGACAAGAATCAACCAACCTTCAAGAGCATCTTGATGATATAGCCAAAAAGCTACTACAAATTCAAGATCAATTGGATTCCCTAGCCAACTGTAACCTTGCAAAATAGATGGTGTCTAGACCTACTGACTGCAGAGAAGGGAGGTCTCTGTTTCTGGATGGAGAATGCTGTTTCTATATTAATCATATCTTAGGGAAATATCAACTGACACTTGGTCCAGGTAATTTCAGTATGTCAACATACTTTCTTCACACTTTTTCTTTTTAACCCTCCTAATCATGGTCTTTTTTGCACTTTTCTTAGGTCTTTCTTTTGTTCTGGAAGCTTCCATACTTCCTCCAAAAGGCAATGAACATTGCAACATATCAGATGACCAGTTATATGTTGTTACTTTGGGCCTAAGGATACCAACAGTTCCATCCTTTACCCTTTACTTTACCTGATGGCATCATCACTTCCACTCAGTTAGAAGCAGCTCCAAAAGAAAGGTCTTTGACCCCCTATCTCTATTAGTAAATTAAAACCAAAAAGCTAGAATGTTGGATCCATACTTGAGTTGTTTTTCTTGCCCAGAGGATATGGAGTTCCATTGACTATCCCTTCCTGAGGACATGAATCCAAACCTTCATAGAAACTCCAAATAATGTCCAAGCTCACATTGGTGACACCCACCCAAAACTCATCCTCCATGGAGACCCCATCAACTAAAAAACTACCCTATCCTGTATCCTATATCCCATACCCTTTAAAAAGACTTGCTCCCCAATTTAAATAATGATTGAGACTACTTGAAATCAGTCTGCCATTTCTTACTTCAATGAAATGCGTTGCATTTACTTCCATTTACAATGACATTTTTCTTTCTATTGAAGGTTCACCTTTTGACTTTTAACTTCTTTCATATTTTTAAGAAATATATTCCAGTGGTTCGTTGCTCTATATTTGAGCTAACATCAAATTGCTTTGGTAATTACTTGATTCAAATAAGTTTCAGTATGCTTTATTCTTTATTTTTTAGGTATTTGGGGGGTTTTATGTAAGGCAAATGGGGTTTGCCCAAGGCCACACAGCTAGGTAATTATTAAGTGTCTGAGATTGGATTTGAACCCAGGTACTCCTGACTCCAGGACCGGTGCTTTTATCCACTATGCCACCTAGCCGCCCCCAGTATGTTTTATTCTTGCCCACGTTTTGCTTATCATTATTGTCCTTTTTCATTTCAGATGAATTTTATTATCTAGTTCTCTAAAGTAGTCTTTTTCTAGGATAAATTACCATTTATATAGGGATATTAGATAAGATAATAATGTTATTTTATTATTTTGGGGGGCTTTTTTGCAATTCATTGGGTTAAGTGACTTGCCCAAAGTCACACAACTAAATAATTATTAAATGTCTGAAGTTGGATTTGAATTCTGGTGCTCCTGACTCTAGGACTTATAGCTACCCCCGAATAGAATACTATTAACCCTTAATGATGAACAGTCACAATTTCTCCAATTATTTATTTCTGTTTACTTGATTAATAAGTTTTTGCTATAGGAATCCCAGGAAGCAGTGGGTAACTTAGGCCTTTCTAACTTAAGTTCTTTAACAAGGTTTGCTTCTCTGAGGCAGTGCCCATTCTGTGACTAAGGACAAGGTGAGAATTGAAATAAAAGTTGACCTAAGTTACCAAGCTCTGTGCCTCAATGTGTAGGTTTTTGTGAATTTGAACAAGTGTAAATATCATTTAGTTTCTGTGCTTCAGGAAAATATCTTTAGTGACTGAGTGTATAATACACTGAAGTGGAGAGAGATTTGAGGAAGGCATGCCTACCAGTAAGTGACTTAAATATTCCAGATGTGAGATGGGAATATATTTGAGAGATGCTGTTAAAGGAAAACCTGCAGATATTGGCAGCAGATTAAATGTGGGGAATGAGAGATAATGAGGATTCCATGATGACTCATAAGTTTGGACCCTAAGGGAATGGGAGACAGATGTTGTCCTTGACAATATGAGGAAAGTTAATAGGGGAAGGGTCTAAAGGGAAGGTAATGCTTTTGGCATTAGGTATTTTGAGTCTAAGATGTCTATTAGATATCAGTTTGAGATGTTGGAAAGTTACAGTTAGAGATACAAAATTGGATATAAGCAGGATGCTTCCTCCTAATTTCCCTTTCCATCATTCTTGTCTCTTATGGTCAGATTCTCCATTTGGTGTTTCATATGAAATCTATGGCCCAGAAAAAAGCCTTTTCCACTTGTTCCTCCCATCTGGTTGTGGTTATAATATAGTATGATTCAACTATCTTTACATACATGAGACCTAAGCCCTATCAAACTCTACGTCAAACTCTTAGCCATCTCATGTACTATTATTTCTCCCATGCTCAACCCTATCATCTACAGTCTCAGAAATAAAGATGTCTTACATGCCCTAAGGAAGTTTCAGGTAAAATACCTACTCACAGAAATGATGTTTTTTTTATTAGACTGAATGCTCATGGATGACCTATAGAAATGTGTGGAAAATATTCCAACTACTATTAATACATTTTTGGAGTTGACATTAAAAATGATGCTTCTTACAATCTTTAAATGTCTGATAAAATCAACTCAATCAATTTACCTATAAGACTGCCCAAGAGAAATCTATTTATTTGTTAAATTTATTTCCTGAATTCTGGAAAAATTTATATAAATAATGTTATTATGATTCATGTTTCATTTCTTCCATTAGGCAACAATCTCATATGGAGAAGGTAACTATCAGATGTTAAGACATTTTTAAAGGTCTCTTATTCATGGCATATTCCATCATCATGACTGCACTAAAGATGCTATCAAACTATATTTTTATACATAGAATCATTTAACCTTTCAGTGAATTCCTCACTGGTCAACTAACCAGAATTCAATTTCTCCATGCTCAGCAGAGCTTACTCTCAAACAGAAAATTATACACACACACACACACACACACACACACACACACACACACACACATAAACACAAAGAAACTCACAGAAACACAAAGACTATAGAGAGGTCTGGGAGAATAAGGATTCAGAAAAATCCATTGATTTTGACAAAATAGGTTTCACTAGACATTTTGGAGAGAGAAAGTTTGGTGGAATTATAAAGTTGGAAACTTAGTTTTAAGGTATTAAAAAGAGTGAGAGGAGAGATGTAGAGCCTTGTATCATAGCTGACCTTTTCAAGGAATTTAACTACAAAAAAGCAGAGGAGATATAGCATGATGATTATGGAAGAATCTAATGAAATTTTTTTTGCTTTTGCTTTACAATGGGGGAGACATGGGCATGTTTATAAACAGGAGAAAATGGTCAAATAGACAAGGAGGTATTTTAAATAAGTGATTGGTTGAGGACAACAGAGGTGGAACAATCTGTTGAAAGCACCAGAAGAAATGGATTCTTTGAGCATTTGGAGGGTTTAGCCTTAGTAAAGGTTAAAGCTACTTGATTATTTAAGATGAAATAAAAGAGCAAATAGTTGAAAAGAATTAAGAGTGATGTGAGATGCAGAAGAGAGAAAAAGAATTTCTTGCCTAATTGTTTTCTGTAAAAGTTGAGATAAATATCTCAGCTGAGAGGAATCAGATGTGAGGTAAGTCATGTGAGACTTCAGGATGTATGAAAAATTTAAAAGATCAACTGTGAGGAGTATGATAGTGAGTTGATAAATTAGATGTAGTAGGATATTCTAGTAACATATCCAATTGAGGATATGAATCATCAATATGTGCATTCAGAATGATTAAATGATTTTCTTCATTTTTGTTCAACAGTTGATATATAGTAGTAAAGGTGGTGAATAATGGTAATTATTCCAGGCTTAATACAGTATAATGATAAGGGTGAGGAGGACTCAAGAGAAAAGTGCAATGGCTACTGTTACCAAAGCACATTGTGATCACAAAGAATAGGTATTGAAAAGGTACACAGTCCAGACTCTTTAGAAATGTTACATTCTCAAAATAAAGAAATGTTCCATTATCTAGATAAGAGAAAAAGGAGATATAGGAATAAAATTGGTAATATTGGAAAAATGAGTAGCTGTAGTTGAATAGATTGAAAGATAAATTGATAACATCAAGATACACACATACATGTATATCTATATACATGTCTATGTCTATGTATTATATGAAAATGATTTTAGCACATTGTAAAGGTTAGAAAATATGTATGGTGTAACATAAATAAAAAATAAAACTTAAGATGAAGAGTTAGAGGAAGGTTACATTCTATATAGAATGTATAGTGAGATGAATTCAAATATCAACCAATAATCCAAAATCCTAGTTGTAGTCAGTGGTTCAAAGGGAAAATCCAAGGTCATCTTTAACCAGATCATCACAAATGGTGTTTGTCAAGATAAAGTTGTTTTCCTCTTTCAGTGGAGAAGAGAAAATTGTTTCATTGTGTATATGCGTGTTAAGTATGTGTCTTTCTGTGTGTGTGTGTGTGTGTGTGTGTGTGTGTGTGTGTGAATAATTTGCTATTTGAGAGTTAGCTCTGGTGAGCATAGAGAGGTTGGATGGTTGGATTTTAGTTAGTTGGCTTTTTAGTCAGTTGGATTTTTAGTGAGGAATTCACTGAAAGTCTAAATGACTCTACTAATAACAATACAGTTTGATAATATCTTTAATGCAGTCATGATGATAAATATGCCATGAATAACAGACATTTAAAAAAAGTCTTAACATCTGATTGTTATTTTCTATATATGAGATTGTTGCCTAATGGAGGAAATGAAACATGAATCATAATAACGTTATTTATATAAATTTTTCCAGAATTCAGGAAATAAATTCAACAAATAAATAGATTTTTCTTGGAGAGTCATATAGGTTTATTGGTTGAGTTGATTTTGTCATACAGTTGAAGGCTGTAAGAAGCATCATTTTTGATGTCAACTCCAAAAATGTATGAATATTAGTTGAAATATTTTCCACACACTTCTATAGGTCATACATGAGCAATCAGTCTAATTTTTAAAAAAATATTCATTTCTGTGAGTAAGTATTTTACCAGAAAATTTCCTTAGGGCACATAAGACATCTTTATTTCTGAGGCTATAGATGATAGGGTTGAGCATGGGAGTGAGAATGGTATACGTGAGGGCTAAGACCTTGTCCTGACCTGGAGTATGATAGGACTTAGGTCTCATGTATGTAAAGATGGCTGAACCATAGTATATTACAACCACAACCAGGTGGGAGGAACAAGTAGAAAAAGCTTTTTTCTGGGTTTCCATAGATTTCATATGAAACACCGAACGGAGAATCTGACTATAAGAGGCAAGAATGATGGAAAGGGGTATTAGGAGGAAGATTACAGAACTTACAAAGACTCCTCCTTCATATTGTGATGTATCAATACAAGAGAGTTTCAACATGGCTGGAACTTCACAGAAAAAGTGGTCAATGACCCTTGTTCCACAAAACGGTAGGAATAGTACATAAGTTGTATGAATTGTGGAGTTGATGATTCCCCCAAGCCAGCAACCAGCAGTCATAAGGACACTAATTTGATGGTTCATGAGGACAGGATAACGGAGTGGGTGGCAGATGGCTACATAGCGATCATAGGACATGGTTGCAAGAATAAGGCACTCAGCACACTCAAAGATGAGATAGAGGAATATCTGGAGTCCACAACCTGCAAATGTTATGGATTTCCTGCCAGAGATGAAGTTACTGGCCAGATTTGGAACAATAATGGAGATGTTCAAGATATCCATGAGGGAGAGATGTCTGAGAAGGAAGTACATTGGAGTGTGGAGCTGGATGTCGAAGTGGATAAGAAGAATCAAGACTGTATTTCCCATAATTGTCAACATAAAACTGATGAGAATCAGTGTTAAGAATAAGAATCCATAGAGGTTTGGATCCAATAATCCTAATAGGATGAAATCTCTGACAAATGTCTGATTCTGATTCTTTTCTTCCCTCATCACCTTTTCCACCAAATTCCAAAAGACAAGTTTTCCAAAAAGGAAGAATATTGGATAAAAACAAAATCCAGGACTGAGTCTGTGACTACAAAATAATAACAGTTTACAAAATTCATTTCATTGATATAGGTCAATTAAATTGCAGTTCAAAGAAAGCAATCAAATTGAATTAACTAAATACTTATGATGATCAATTCATTGTCCAAAGTTCTGGAAAAAAATCAGTGACTCATTTGGGTAGTTCTACATTCATATCCCTTTCCTATTTGTTTTCTTAGCTTTATAGGTAATCAGGAAGCTGATTCAGTCTCTCAATGCCTACCCTTTTGTCTCTGTTGAATATCAAGAAACACTTTGCAAAGCAATGAGGAGGTCCTAAACTAATGGAACTTTGGGGGAGAAGTGTTAGTAAAATAAGCAAACTCACCAGATTCAGAAGAAAAAATTCCCTGAGGTAATCAAGTATTGTTTTTCCTAATACCATTATGATCATCAATATAATAATTTTTAAAAATTAATTTTATTTTTAGGTTATAGAATATAGTAAACACTGCCATAAAGGTGTATAATAAACAAAAAGCAGAATTCTAC
Source organism: Macrotis lagotis (assembly GCF_037893015.1). Taxonomy (NCBI): domain Eukaryota; kingdom Metazoa; phylum Chordata; class Mammalia; order Peramelemorphia; family Peramelidae; genus Macrotis; species Macrotis lagotis. The sequence goes on along the minus strand of NC_133658.1, from coordinate 923,323,153 downwards.
ATGAACCTACAAATCAATTTCAAATGGTTATTCATTTTTAAACATAATAAAGTTATCAGGTAAATTTCCTTTTTTGGTTGTTGTTGTCTTTCTTCCTTCCAGTTTGCTTTACACATTGTTAATAATAGACAAAGTATTATATGCAAGCATAAGCATATATGTGTGGGGAAATTATTTTATATTTACATTTATTAATGCTTTCTTTAGATGCAGATAGCACCTTTCTACAAAAATTCATTATTTTCTATTTATGTATTTGTAATAGTTAAAACGTTTTAATCACTTCAGGTCATTCTTAAAACAACATCACTATTACTATATATACAATGATATATTGGTTCTGCTGACTTTACCCTTCATCATATTGTGAATTTTTTTTCAGCCTTTCTAATATCATTGAGCTCAGCATCTTTCAAACACCACAACTTGCTCAGCCATTCACATTGATGGGGATCCCTGCAATGGCCAGTTCTTTGCTAACAAAAAGAGAACTGCTATAAATGTCCTATTCATAATAAAACTGCTCTTATTGAATTTCCCTCCATCTTATTTTTACTCACTATTTTCTTCCTCACCCTTACCCTATTACCTTATCTTTCCTCTCCACTCTCACACTACCCTTACTATCTACCCCTCCAAGAATATGAATTCCTCCCTCTCTCCCATGCTTTTGTTTGAATCCAGACACCCTTCATGGAATCCTACCCTCTCAATCCCTAATCCATGTAAAACTAAACTATATAAAAGTCTTGCCCTACACCATCTCTCAGTTTTCATTCTGCTCTATATGTTTAAAATATTTTACACCATTCCAGATATACACATTGTTTATTCTCCAACTCAATTCCAACATTCCAACCTTTCATCTCCACCAATTTCCTCCGTATTCATTGTTTTCATTTCCCATTTAATAATATAATTGTACAATTTTAAATTTTTCTACTGAATTTTTTAAAATCCCCCCATCATACACAATTTGGCACCAATCTATCTTTCAAACTATCTTAGTAATGACTAGAGTTTTAAGAATACTGATAAATATATCAAAGATATGTATGGATACACATACACACACATATGATGATGCAATGCTGTGATGTTTGACTTTGTATCTTGGATAAAACTTGTATCAGGGAAATAATACCAAGATAAACAAGAAATTGGATTTGACTGAGTGAGTGCTATGTTAAGTCATGAGGCTTAGCAACACCTCAAACACAAATAAGTGTAAATGTAAACATAGATAAAAACAAATGCCCACACACAAATATAAATCCATATATGTTCAATAGTTTGACATTAATGAATGCCTTGTTAGTTTGTAATGTTTCCTTTTTCTTTCTTCTGCATGTTTTATATTGAATTTTTCATTGAGCTTTAATTTTTTGTTTGTATTTTTCTTACAAATATCTGAAAATATTTCAATTCATCAAATGTCCATTTGTCAATTTTTTTCAGGATTAAACTCAACTTTTCTGGGTTTTTGGGTGTAATCCCTACATTTCTACTTTTCAGAATACTATATTCCAAGATCTACTGTCTTTTTAAAGAAGAACATACTAGGTCTTATGAAATTCTAATTGTATTTCCTCAGTATTTAAATCGAAATTTTTCTTGTTGCTTGCAATGTTTTCTCTTTAACCTGATAGCTTTGCATCTTAGACATGTCAAACTCCATTAAGTTTCAGATTGTGAACTATAGCTTTTTATTTTTCTATGTCTACATTATCCTCCTGTTAGATCCTCAGGGCAATGTTCCTTAATAATTTCTTATAATATCATCAGGTAGTTTGACAATTTTTATATCACCTCTACATGATATGTTCTCCTGATCAATTGTTTTTTCTTAATAACATGTTTCATATTTTATTTTATTTTTCTAATTTTAATAATTTATAGGCATCTTAGAATGTCAATAAATTCCTCTAGACCATTTCTAGTTTTTGAAGTTATTTTCTTCATTCATATTTTGTATCTCTATCTTTCATAGATATAAAATTGCTTTTATGTTTTTTGCAAGTTTTCATCAATTTCTCTCATTTTAATTTCTTTTTAAATTCTTCCAAGATTTCTTTTAGGATTTGTAACCACTTAACATCATTCTTTAGGGTAAGAGAGCTTGTTTATTATTGTATTTTGCTTTCTTTTTTTTAACTTTACTATATTCATCTGAATATGAGCCCAAATCCTCTTTTGTACCTAAGTAGTTATCAATGGTCAGATTAATTTTCCTTTGCTTATTCATTTTTATTTGTTTTATTTTTCTTTCTATCATTTCATTATTATAATAAGATTTTCCACCCCAGGTTGAGGATACTGTTGTCCTGGACTTTGAGTCCTCCTAACTGTTACGTTCTGAAAGCTGCCCAAGGATCAAGGTCAGATACATTTGTCCTTCCCTACACCACAATTAGGTACTTCAACCACACTGTGCCAAGAATGTTTCTGCTTCCTATAGTAATGAACTCACCACTGTTTGGCCTTGAACAAGTCTGTGAACTCTGATTATCTCATATCCAGAGTAATTTCCAGTTATCCTGATTCTTACCTGGCCACTGGACCCAGATGACTCAAGAGGAGAAAGTGAGTCAGGTAAATTAGCACAGTAGCCCCTCATTCAAATCCAGCCCATATGCATGACATGGCATCACCTCTTTGATGTGAGGACTTCCAGGATGAAGGACAAGCATGTTTCATAATCATCATCATCATCATCATCATCATCACCATCATTATTACTATCCTTATCATATCATCATCTTGTCATCACTGTCATTAATAGTATACCTTAAAGTCTTCAAAATATTTGATAAATCTGATCTCAGAACTTTGCAGAAATAATATATATGTAGTATACATATTATAATTATTACAGCTGAGAAAAAGGAGAGAATTAATGTTAATATCTTGTTCCTGGTCACATGGTTAATAAATATCAAAGGAAGAATGTCAGTGTTGATCTTCCTAAAGACAATTCTGCATTTCATCATTTATATTTGTGCTACCAAACTCAAGGAGAGGTGAAACCACCAATTCATATGGAAGGTTTCCTATAGGTGGAATACTGAATTTGTCAAAATATAATATTGCCTATGTTCTACTGTATTTTCTTTCTTTTGCTTAGGACTTCCCAATTACATTATAATAACATTTAGACAACTATTTTAATGTTGAGTAGCCTTTGACTCCAGACCTCAGCTTAATCCTCTACACTGAAGACTTCTGGGGTGGAGCCAAAATGACAGCACGAAGCTAACATGCTCCAGGAGTCTTTCCCTACCAAAGATACATGAATGTTTACTCTGACATTCACACTATAGATCCAGCCAAGAAAATGATTCAAAGAAGTTTTCAACTGCAGACATCTTTGAGGATCTTCTGTAAAGATCTGTCTCTTTGGGGGGAAAGGCAAAGTAAAGTCCACGAGGTAGGAGAGTAAGGAAAGCCAGCAGGGGTCCTTTAGTCACAGTGCAATCCTAGTGTAGACAGATCAATAATAATTGAGGTCCTGGCAGCTAGATAGCAAGCCAGCAGGGAGGATCCCAACCCCAAACAAAAGTCTGAATCCTAAGAGCCCCAGAGTAAAAGAGAGGACTGGGTTGAGAACATTCCTCTCTTAAGTCAGAAACAGAACATAAAGGAGGAAATGAACCTTTTCAAAGGAAAGGCCTGGACTGCATAGACAACATCTTGGCCAACAACAAGCCAGGGATCAGACCCCAGCCCCAGCAAAATAAAAGCTTGGATCTGTACTCCATACACCCAGGAGCAGAACTACCACAACAAAAATGAATGCAAAAGCTAAAAGAGTGCTCACTATAGAAAACTACTTCACAGAAAAAGATGACAGCAATGCCATGTCTGAAGAAGAAAGCAGTGAAACATCATTCACAGGAAAGTATCAAAACAGACTAGCTTAAAATCAAATTAAATAATCAAAAAAGAGAAGAAGAAAAATGGGAAAAATGATATGGAAGTCATGCAGGAAAACTGTGACACATTGAACAAAGAAAGAAATCAACTCCATTAAAATTAAATATAACCAACTGGCAAATGAAACAAAGATAATTGAAGAAAATAAAATCCTAAAAATTTGAATTGAACAGTTAGAAAATGATGAATCTATAGGACTACAAGATTCCATCAAACAAAATAAAAAGGCTGCAAAAAATTGAAGAAAATGTAAAGTAACTTGTAGAGAAAACAAAGGACCAGGAAAACAGATCCAGGAGAGATATTCTACCAATCAGTGGACTGGACCAACAAAAGAACCTAGAAAATATCCTGCAGGAAATTATAAAGAAAAACTGCCCCAATCTACTGGAACAAGATAACAATATAACAATTGAGAGAATCCACAGAACCCCACCAGAAAGAGACCCCCAGGATAAAAATTCCAAGGGCATTGAAGTCAAATTCCAGAACCCTCAAATAAAAGAGAGGATATTATAAGCAGCAAAAAGAAAACAATTCTAATACAAACAGAACACAGACTATCACAGGATCTATCAAACTCCACTTTGAAGGATCAGAAAAACTGGAATAACATATTTCAGAGAGCTAAGTACCTGGGAATACAACCCAGAATGTACTACCCTGCAAAAATTCAGAATATACTTTCAGGGAAAATATTGAATGATCAATGAAATACATCCTGTTCAGAAATTCCTGACACAAAGACCAGACCAGAACTGAACAGAGAATTCAATTGCCAAAAACATGTCTGAAGAGTTACATAAAAAAAATAATAAACGAAATTGTTTTAAACAAGTGTTAGTCCCTAAAAGGGGTGTGTTTAAGGACTTTATTCCTCCAAGGAAAATTATAGGGTAGAATATAATTGAAGAGAATGAACCTAAAGGGTAAAACCCAAGAAGATAAAGAAAAAGTAAGCTTCAAACAAGGGTGTTAACTTTAATTTAAGGGTCTCATTACATACTTTATCTCACTTTAATCACACTTTGCTTAGCATCTTCCCTAATGAAGGCATCATAAAATGCAAGGACCTGAGACAGTGTCTCTGTTGCCTACCATCATTTGTAAAGTTCTGAAATGAGACCTCCAGAGTCTCCCAGTACTCATATATCTTCAAGATTCTTTCAGTTAATTAGATCAGGGTTTGATATAAGAAGTGATTCACTTAAAAAAGGTGTTAAATATCTTGAGTGAGGAGTGGGAGAGAGGCAATAACCATTGGTTCACTAAACAAGGTGTTAAGTACCTTTGTTTGGGCAGGGGGAGGCACAAATAGTTCAATAAATGACACTGCTTTGGATGATACCTTGGCTTGTAAGGATTGTGTATGCTTTAAAAATGCTTGAAAAGGGGGTAAGGTTAAAAATGATTATAATTATAATTTGATACAATTTGAGTCAATGCTGCTTATTAAGCAATCAAATAACCAAACGCTGGTTGATGATACCTGATTAATAATATTAGAGCAACAAGGGAAGAGACACAAAGATTTATAATTTTAGAGGAAAGAAGAGAGAATGTGAATACTAAGTAAATTATATTCAATAGATTTAGCCCATTGAGGAAATAAGATACATTCCCACTTGGGTATAAACATCTAAAAGGAATGCGGGGAGGACTGGGAATGGGAAAGACAAGGAAAGAAGGTACTGACAAAAGGGAAGGAAAGGTATAAGCCAAATAAACTGAAAGTTAATTTTTAAAAGAAAAGTCAAAGAGGAAATGTAGTAAAATTTTGTTGAGGATGAATAAGAGAAAAGGGTGGAGATAAATATAAATGAAGAGCATAGAAGGAAATACAGAATTAGTTATCTTAACTATAAATGTGAATGGGATGAACTGTCCCATAAAACAGAAGTGGACAGCAGAATGGATTGAAAACCGGAATCCTATAATATGTTGTTTAAAAGAAACACATTTAAAGCAGAGATATAAACACAGGGTAAAGATAAAAAGTTAGAGCAAAATTTATTATGCCTCAGCAGAAGTAAAAAAACAATCTGAGGTAGAAATCCTAATCTCAGACAAAATAAAAGCATAAATCAATCTCATTAAAAGGCATAAGGAAGAAATCTACAACTCCTTGAAAGGCACTATGAATGAAGCTATGTCATTGCTAAACAATGATGCACCTAGTGGTATAGCATCCAGATACCTAGAGGAAAAGCTGAGTGAATTACAAGGAGAAATAGCAAAGATTTAATAATGGGAAACCTCAGATCTAGATAAATCTAAAAACAAAATAACCAAGAAGGCAGTTAAAAAGGGGAATGAAATCTTAGAAAACTTAGATATGCTAGACCTCTGGAGAACACTTAGTAGGGATAGAAAAGAATATACCTTTTTCTCAGGAGTACACTGCACCTTTACCAAAACTGACAATGTATTAGGACACAAGAACTTTAAAATCAAAGGCAGAAAGGCATAAATAATAAATACACACTTTTCAGACCATGAAGCAATAAAAATTATATGTAAAAAGTGTCAGGGATTGAAAAACCAAGAACTAATTGGAAATTAAATAACTTTATCTTACAAATGTGTAGATCAAACAGAAAGTCATAGAAATAATCAATAATTATATCCAAGAAAAGATAATAATGAGAGATCATACCAAAATTTGAAGGATACAGCAAAAGCAGTTTTGAGGGGAAACTTTCTACCTCTAAATGCCCAATAGGAATAAAATAGGGAAAGAGGAGATCAGTGAATTGGGTATGCAATTTAAAAAGCTAGGGGAAATAACAAATTAAATAACCTCAATTTAATACCAAATTAGAAATTCTGAAAATCAATGGAGAGATTAATAAAATGGAAAGCAAGAAAACCATTGATCTCAAAAATAAAACTAAGACTTGGTTTTATGAAAAAGGCAATAAAAAAGTTAAGTCTCTAGTTAATCTGATTTTTAAAAAGACAGAAGGAAACCATCTTACCAGTTTCAAATGTAAAAAGTGTGAACTAAAACCCACTGAGGAAGTTAAAGAGTTAACTCAGAGCTACTTTGCCAAACTATATGCCAATGAATTGGATGATTTGAGTGAAATGGGGGAATATTTACAAAAAAAAATACAAAGAGTGACAGAAGAGGAAATAAATTACTTAAATACCCACATTTCAGAAAAATAAACTGAAGAAAGCATTAATAAACTCCCTAAGAAAATGTCTAGAGGTCCAGTTGGATTTACAAGTGAATTCTACCAAACATTTAAGGAATAAATCCTATTCTACACAAACTATATTTAAAAAATAGAAGAGGGAAGAGTTCTGCAAAACTTCTTTTATGAGACCAATATGGTGCTGATATCTAAAACAGGAAAATCCAAAACAGACAAAGAAAATTATAATCCAATATCCCTAATGAATATTGATACAAAAATCTTAAATAAAATTTTAGCAATGAGACCAACAATTTATTACCGGGATACTACATCATGATCAGGTTGGATTTATGTAGGCATGAAGGGATTGTTCAACTTTAGGAAAACACTCAACATAACTAAATGCATCAATAGTAAAACAAACAGAAATCATATGATCATCTAAATAGAGTGGAAAAAGCATTTGATTAAATACAACATCCATTCCTATTAAAAAGCACTGGAAATTTAGGAATAAATGGAGTTTTCCTTAAAATAATAAATAATTTCTATCTAAAACCATCAGCAAATATTATATTTAATGGGAATAAATTCAGAACATCTCCAATAAATTCATGGTTGAAAGAAGAATGCCCAATATCACTATTACTATTTAATATAGTAATGGAAATGCTAGCAGTAGCAATAACAGAAGAAAAAGAAATTGAAGGAATCAGAATTAGAAATGAGGAAGTAAAACTTTCACTCCTTTCAGATGATATGATGATATACTTAAAGACCTGGAGAAAATCAACAAACAAACTCTTTGAAACAATTAACAAATTCTGCAAAATAGCATGTTATAAAATGAACCCACATAAATCATCAGCATTTCTATGTATGAACAAAGCACCATAACAGAAATAGAAAGAAGAAAGTCCAGTTAAAAATAACTGTAGACAACATTAAATAATTGGAAATCGACCTTCCAAAGCAAATCACAAGCTGTATGAATACAATTTCAAAGTTATCCGCACCCAAATAAAGTCATTGGGCAAATGTCAAATGCTCATGGTTAGATCAAGCTAATATAATAAAAATGACAATTTACCCAAATTAATTTACATATTCAGTGTCATGCCAATTAAATTACCAAATAATTGCATTACTGAGCTAGAAAAACTAGTAACAAAATTCATCTGCAGCAACAAAAGGGCAAGAAAAGCAAGGGAACTGATATTGAAAAAAAAAGAAAGGAAGGTGACCTAGTTCTACCAGATCTAAAACTATACTATAAAGCAGCAGCCATCAAAACTGCCTGGTACTAGTTAAGAAATAGAGTAATGGAAATACAGTGGCTAAAGATAGGTTCAAAAGAAGCTGTAGTAAATGACTACTGTAATCTATTTGATGAATTCAAAGACATCAGCCAATGGGATAAGAACTCACTATTTGACAAAAATTACTGGGAAAACAGGAAAAACACATGGAAAAAACTAGGTATAGATCCATATCTCACACTCTATACCAAAATAAGATCAAAATGGGTCTAGGATTTGGAAATACAGAGCAATACCATAGATAAATTAATAGACCAAGAAATACTCTGTCTTTCAGATCTTTGAAAAGGAGATGATTTAAGACCAAATAAGAATTAGAATACAATATAAACTGCAAAATGAATAATTTTGGCCATATTAAATTTAAAAATTTGTGCACTAATAAAAATCAATGCTACGAATATTAGAAGAAAAGCAGAACGTTGGGAAAGAATCTTCATAGCCAGTAGTTCTGACAAAGGTCCCATTTCTAAAATATATAGACAATTACATCATATTTATAAGGTCACAAGTCATTCCCCAATTGATAAATGGTCAAAGGATATGAACAGAAAATTTTCAAATAAGAAATTTAAGCTACATATAATCCTATGAAAAATGCTCCAAATCTCTATTGATTAGAGAAATGAAATTTAAACAGTAATGAACTATCACCTCACACCTATTAGATTAACTCAGATGATAATAGGGGAATGTTGGAGAGGTTGTGGGAGGATTGGGACATTGATGTATTGCTGCTGGTGTTGCTTTTGGGAGAGCAGTATGGAAATATGCCCAAAGAGCAATGAAACTGTTCATACCCTTTGACCCAGTAATTACAATTCTGGGAAGAAACTTTACAAAATTGGAAAAGTCTTACATGTTCCAAAATATTTATAGCAACTCTTTTTGTAATGGAAAAGAATTAGAAAGTGAGGGGATGCCCTCAATTGGGGAGTGGCTAAACAAGTTATGACACATGAAAACTATGAATATTATTATTCCATAAGAAACCATAAATGGTTGGACTCTAGAGAAGAATGGAATGACTTGTGGGATCTGATGCTGAGCAAAGGGAGTAGAACCAAGAGATCAGTGCACACATCCACAGCATTATGAGATAAGCAGCCTTGCTGGAAGCAACTCCCCTCAGGAGGCCAGAAAGCTAGGACAATTATATCACACTGGTAATGTCCACACTATCCCCAACCAGAAGAATCAAAACAACACAAAACAAGACACACACAAGAAAAAAAAAAACACCCCCATGAAATCTGATAAACACTTTATAAAAATTATCTCTTTCCCTTAAGCCTTATTCCTTATACCAACAATTAAAAATTTGTAAATGTGTTTAACAAAATATGTATATAAAATGCCAACCTTACTGATCCCTACTGAGGGGAGGGGAGTAGGAAGGAAGGGTGAAGGGAAATTTTTCAATTTGGAAATATGATTGTACAAATGGATGACAATAAATTAAAACAAAAAATCAATTAAACAATTAATTAAATAAATAAAAATCCTCTGTTCTGTGATATGCCACCTATCACATAATTATTAAAATAATAAATGAGATGGATTTAGTATCATGTGTTCACCATTTTAAAAACTAAAACAGATAGAAAATGAATGCGGGGATTCAAAAATAAAGGGGCAAAATAGCTGTCCTCTTAAAACATCTGGAAAAGGGCTCAGAGAAGACTACAAGGATTGAGGTTTGATCTGAATGAAGTGTACATACCACTGGGCTTCACTGAATTCCCAAACAATGAGCCCTGAGGTAACTAGTTGAGACTAAGAAATCATACCTCAACTTCACATCATTCCCTACTTCAAGAAATTTCACCTTCCAACCTTTAACCTCACAAATTTTCATTTAAAGAACAGCAGATCATTCAGTGAGGGAAGATAGAAGACTCTTCAATGTTTCCAGGAGCCAGACCTAGTGGTTCTGGCCAGATGTGATTCCAAGCAGTGGCTGTTCTTGAGTAGGAGATATCATAGGTCAAGTGAGTGTGGTATCACAGGAAGAAAGAAAATTTAATTCCAAACTAGATTGCTGTTTCTATACAAATCCTACAGGACATCTGAATAGCTAAGTGGTGGTGGTGGGGAAGCTAAGAGGGTTGAGCTAGGTGCCAAAAGTCAGTAGAAGAACAGGTCTGGGATCAGGAACACCTGAGGCCAGACCCCAGACATTCACCAACTGTGTGATCCTGGGTAAGTTACTGCTGTTTGTCTCAATTTCTACCTCCCCATATGAGTGTTTGCTTTGTGTGAGTTCTCCATAAAATAATCTTTTTGCCAAGCATACATTTGTAATTTGAACATGACTAGCCCATTATAACTGTGTTCTCTTAATAAAATTGGTTACCTGAGACTACGTATTTTGCCTCCAGAAAGGACTTCAGTGTCTGGTATCTTCTCCTGCCTGATGATCTTCAGAATCTTCCTAAAACAATTTAGATGTAAGTTATTCACTTTACTAACATGGCACTGTTAAACTGCTTAGGTCTCATAGGCATATGGCAATGAGATCAGCACAAGGAATCTGTAGACTTTCAGTTTGGTAGTCAGACTAATACCTCTTCTTTCTCACACTTTCTTTTGGAGCCTCCCAAGCACTGAATTACCTCTGGCAATGCATGTGTCAACCACATTATCAATGCGGACCTCTATGGAAATGACCTAGAGTAGGAAATGATAAACTGGTCCAGCATTTTTACCAGGGGATCCACAAATGGGCTCATGAGGAGATGATTTAGAAATGACTGAACAAGAGAACAAGAGAATATACTACAGTTCCTCAAGACATACAAATATGTTTGTTATACAGTACTGTTCTATAGATAGGGTTTCCAAAAACTTCTAAATTGGTCATGTAATTTTTTTAACCTAATCCAATTTTTTAAGATTAGTTCAATATAAATAATTAGACTTTGAACATTTAGTTTATCTCTGATTAACTTAATTGAGAAATTTAGACTTTTGGTAATCACTAAGGAACACTGTCCCACTGCATATACTTTTGTAAGAAAGGGTTTGGAAACACTGCCCCTGGCCCATACTTCTATCAAGGATTGCTGATTCTCTTCTCAAATTTTTATCTATAGAATTCTCTATATATACTCTCACAAAATTTATATAAAGCGAGGTAATAGGGAAGGTGGGAGGTCGAAAAATGCTGAACTCAAAACCTTGCAAAAAATTATTGTAAAAACTTCCATTGCATATAGTTTGAAAAATGAAGCTATAAAATATTTAAATAAAAAAAGAATTTGAAAAGGTAAGACAAAGATAGTATACATTTAACTTTGTCCTTTTCATAAAAACAAAGTCTGAGATTTTCTTCAAGATACTAATATCTCCTTTTTTCAAAATATACTAAAATTTAGTTTCCTTTTTTTACCAAAATAAAATGATTGAATTTGACATAAAATACTCAATTATATCTATGTAACCATAGGATCTGAATAGTGTCTCCCTAGTTTATTTTTTTTTACTTTTAATATGTTAAGAATTTATGTCCACAGATCCTTAAAATAATTTTTTATATCCTTGAGGTTTCAATGGATTTTTTGATAAAGTTTTTGTTGTCAATCTGTTTGACAATAATGTTTGGTTTACCTTTGTTAGTGAAAAGAATCAAAATGGTATCACTATGTTAGAGATAAGTAAGAGACAGTTTGTCTGACTCTGACTGCTCAGACCAGTATGAGTTCGGGATGGCCTACCACAGCTCAGTCACAAATAGTCCACATGAACACTTTGAGTGAGTTCTCTACACTTGTGTATCTCACATTTCTTTTTAGTTGCTCCAATTATGCCTCGCTCATAGAGCTCAACATCTTCTTTGATGAGAGTATGTCATGCTAGTGTCTCCTAAGGTCCTATGCTAGTGTGTCTTAGGTTGTGCAATCAATTCCAAGGTTCTTCAGAGAGACATTGAGAATGGCTTCGAATCACTTTTTTTCTACCTCCTCATGTAAGTGTTTGCCCTGTGTGAGTTCTCCATAAAATAATCTTTTTTGCCAAGCATACATTTGAAACAACATGACCAGCCCAGCAGAATTGTGTTCTCCATAATAACATTGGTTACCTGGGACTTGGTATTTTGCCTCTGGAAAGGACCTCAGTGTCTGGTATCTTTTCCTGCCAGGTGATCTTCAGAATCTTCCTAAGACAATTTAAATTAAAGTGATTCAATTTACTCATATGGCACTGGTAAACTCAGGTGTCATAGGCAGATGGCTATGACATCAGCACCAGGACTCTGTAGATCTTCAGTCTGATGGTCAGTCTAATACCTCTTCTCTCCCAAACTTTCTTTAAGAGCCTCCCAAATACTGATTTAGCTCTCGCAATGCATGTGTCAACCATATTATCGATGAGGACCTCTCTGGAAATTAAGGGGACTTATACACAGTATTCAAACCTTCTCCATTTGCTGTAATTCTACATATGCATGGTAGGGTGCTGACTGATGGAACTTAGCACATCACCTGGATGACTCTTGTGCTCTGACCACATTCTACTCAAGTGGCTTCTTATTGCATTACCCATACTAAATTACAAGCTCCTTATAAGCATTTCACAACTTTAAAAAGCTTGTAAACCCAATAGTCAATCAATAAATATTCCTTTCTATGTATGGTAAGCATCCAGTATATGAAGAAAAGCAAAAGAGAGTCTGCCCTCAACTCTGGGCACCCAGACTCACCCAGATCAGGCAATTTCTACATGGACATATATGTATGTATATATGTGGACTTTCATTGCCAATTCTGACTTCTTGAATTTTCTGTTTTCTCTTATTGCTTAAACTAGCATTTCTAATTCTATATTGAATGATAATGGAGATAATGGGCATCCTTGTTTCACCCCTGATCTTATTGAAAATGCTCTGAGTTTTTCTAAATTACATATTTCATGGAAATGTTCTTTGAGCCAGGTTCTGTAGGTAGGCACAGCACAATCTGAGTCCATGAGATCACTAAGAGAAGAATAATTTTTTGCTTTCCTTAAAAAGTTGATTCCCCATTCCCCCAGATCTAGAACATTATGTTCCATGAAGATATTAGTACACAGTCAAGCAGAAGTGTTATCTTTTTGCCTTTAAGAGAAATTAGTCAATCATCAGCATTTGTCTCAGGATTGGTTCCTGGGCTAAAAATAATGTATAAGCCATACATTTTTCCCAGATGAAGTTGCATCTCTGCATAAAGAAATTGTTCTTACTCTCCCCAGTTCAGTCAACTTATTGAAAGGGGAAAAAAATTTAGCATATTGAGACAGATACATAAATAATGTCTGACTAAAGGACCATGGATTTTGCTGTTTCCTGGCTTAGATGCTATTAGAATGTATTAGATAAATGATACCACATTTCCCCAATCTTATCTAATCTCCTCACCTAATTGTCCTTCTGAAACTTACCTATCATTCTTCCAGAGCCTAGAAGCTAATTAGTTCAAATATATAAATTTTGTAAATTATTACTTTCATGGACTCTATGAAACTCCTCCCAACTCCTGCACTTTGGGAGATTAGAGAAATTCAAGATAGAACTTGCTAGAGTGCTATTTTAAGGAAAGCATGTTAATTTAAAAGAAGGAAGAAAGTTCAAAATTGAGGACTGTGGAATAATGGAAAGGGTTGACTTGAATTAGTGAGTTTCCTGGTAGGACAGTCATTCAAGAAGAGACCAGAGAACCACTTGTCATCTTTCTGTATTGGATAGAGTTGACAACTACAGCACATTTTCTGTGAAGATCAAGAGAGACAAGGATATAAGTCAGGAAACAAATTATATCTTAAAAAACATCACAATGTACCTGGTACTAAAGTATTATAAAAAAACAAATCACTATTAAAACATCTTATCGTTGTTGTCATGGTTATTCTTGTCTGTGATCAGTTTTGTGAAAATGCTTACCAGAATCAAAAATCAACTGAACCAGTATTCTAATTACAGGGTTAACCCCATCCTTACCTGTATCTTTATAGCACACACTGAAGCACACCTTGGAGTTCTCTATTCGATCTAGAAAATTCTCAATCACTTAACATTAACTAAACTAAGTAAATAGTGCCACAATTGTAACCATTTATGTTCTCAAACTAAACTTTTAGTAACTTGCCTGATCTCTGTAGTCAAAATGGTCTGGGGAAAAAAAAAAAAAAACAGACAGTTTGAATAAAGTGAATGGTGGTGCTGGCTTTTTCCCCACTTTCCAATAAAACTATAAAGCCTAAGAATCCAGGCCATACAAGGCACAGCCAGTGGAATTGAGGCATATTTGTTGCACGGATGGAAAACTAAATTCCCCTTTGAGATTTCTAATGGGTCTTCAGAGAATCCATTTACACAGGCAAAGCCTTTTGGTTTTACAGAGTAATTGAATGTTTGACCAAATAACTTTGTAGATAGTGATTAGAAGAGGGGGAAACAAGATAGACAAAGACCTTTTGTTCATGGCAAGTGAGCACTGGCTAAAGGAACAAGGCAGAGTAGAAAGTTAATTCCAATTAATAATAATAATAATAATTATAAAAGACTTGCATATTAACAATGACATCATTTGGCTCTCTCAACCATACTTGGTTGTTTTTGTTGTTTATTTGTTCAAATTGAGTTTGACACCTTTGTGATCCAATTTGGGGTTTTCTTGGCAAGGTTACAGGAAGGATTTGCCATTTATTTACCGACCTCATTTATAGCTACAGATCTTAAATCAAACAGATATACATTATTTATCAAGGGTCACAGAGCTAGTAAGTGTCTGAGGCCAGATTTGAATTCATGAAGATGAATTTTCCTGATTTCAAGACTGGTATTCTCTCCATTAAGCCAATTAAATAACACAGTGACCATTGGTTCACAGAGCACTGTGCTTACAGTTTCCATGCTGAGTTTCACAATAGCCCTGGAAAATGAATCTTCCTAATTCAGTCCCAGCACTTTATTCACTATGCCCTCCAGTTGCCCTATTGAGTCTTAGAGGTAATGTAATGACTCAATCTGCAGTGTGGTGTTCTCTTTAGATGTAGGCAGTTTATTTTAGATGAAAAATCATGAGTCAAATAAATTAAGAAAACTAGTAAGATTTAGGTCAAGGTTTAAATCTCTGGTATAATTTGCATAAATTCAATTATTAACTTTGAAATATTTGCATGTATTCTCACAACTACATGTGTGTATATGCAACATGCCTTTTTGAGCTATTTGTTTAGTCTGGAGATCCTTTGTTCCCTTAGCTTTAACCAACTGCCAACAAGTGCTTTCCTTTTCAATGAAAACCTGCTTGGAAAAAGTTGCCAGAGTCAGAAAGGTAATCCCCTCACCATTTTGCCAGAAAATAGGGACCTCAAGAAAATTGTTTTGCTTGGTGAGTGCTAATGAAACCAGTTCTTTCAATGACTTTAGGTTCTGATGTTCTGAGTGCTCAAGTCCTTAAGAGATTCTTACTAGTACTGTTCTATGTTAGCAGCTTATATAAGTGTTTCATTGATATTTAATTGTGCATCTTTCATGTGAAGTATATCTTAAATCACTTATTACTTTTAGTTAAAAATTTATTTTTCTCTCCACAGTGAAAAAAACAAAAAAGGACATTTATGTAGTCTTTCCAAAATGGACTTCACATTTCTTCCTGTGAAAGCAACAATAATTTCTCATAACTATATTTTTATAGAAGATTAATTCCCTTTAGAGTATATACTATGGTTCGTATCACTTGCTTTCACAGTTACAAATTAAGCTTCCTATGCAAATCTATGAGAGCAATGCTCATGATGTAGGGAGACCATTATCCCAGGAAGAGGCAAGAATTCAAAAAGAAATATAAAGATGTTCATCTTTGTAGACCAGGTTCTGTTGGTGATAATGTGAAAATTTCCATGTTCTGGTCACTAGAGAAGTTAATGATTTTTTCCCATTTCCCACTGATTATTTTGCTCAGGCTTTTGTGATCATCATGGAATGGTCTCTTCTACCTATAGGTGTTGCTTGGTAAATTCTAGAGAATAAAAATTCTTATCTAATCTATATTTTTCCAGAAATATATGTTTTTGAGCCTTTTATAATTTGTGGATTCACAGTTTTTGGTGCCAATGAACATATCTAGACTCAAATTGAGAAAGGAAAATAGACTTTTCCTCCTGTCAATACCACAAGAGGGGATCCCTAAAAAACCAGGACATAATTTGAACCTGACAATGGTCTTGTTTGAAGGTGAAGTTTCTTTACTTTTCAAATATAACTGATCTAGTCTGAACTATTGCTTTTGAGGTTAAAGTTTCTCTGGGACATTACCTTTTGGTTTTGAGAATGTTCACTGATTGGTGAGAAATGATTTAGTTTTTTGTAGCTGAGTGGGTGGCAAAGACTTATTCCTAGATCTAAATGAGGAATTTCTTTGATGAGGTTGCCAAGTGATTAGATCTCTGGCATGTTTTCTGTCATATGTTCAGTGGCTATAATATATGCTTTTGGTTTAGTGTCTTACAGTGCCTGTTAATGTTTGGTGTTGTTTGTAGTTTAGTAGCTGTTTAATTGTTTATTGGATCTGATCCTGAGACAATTCAAATCTAGGGTTAGAGGACCAGTAAAAAGGACACCTGCTTTCTGTAGCACTAAACATTATGACTCTAAAGATCATGCGTTTTGTTACTAATGATGTAGACTAGCGAGTAATAATCTTAAATTATATCATTCTCAAATTAGACTATCTTAATATAAAATTAGATATAGTGTTGATTAAGTCATTTACTAAGGAATGGAGATGTTGCCACCACTGTTTCACTGAGATGTTATGAAGGGAACATAAAACTGAAACTCCTTCACTTGGGTCTCGTAAAAAGGTCTCAGCTTTTCCTGTTTCTTCTTCCTCAACAATCCCTCCCCTTAGGGAGTCACTGGAGATTTCCAAAAGAACTTTTCCCCACCCCCAAAACAATTCTAGTTATCTTCCTTTTTCATCTTTGGTCCTACTCCTTCTTCATTCTCTAGTTTGGGATTATCCATTCCATCTGCAAAACTGGGTCACAATCTAAATCCTAGTAATTTCATTCCATCCTACCCTCACTAGTCCTAAAGAAATCTCTGGCTCTCTTTCTCCTTTTTCCACTGAAAGTCATCTTCACTCATCACCCACTCTTCCTTCTCCTTCTCTCTCATTCTTCTTTGCCTTGTTCTCATTTTCCTCACACCCATTCTTTTTAACTCTCCTCCTTGCTCTAATTTCTCTTTTACTCCTCCTTCTATTTCCCTTCATTCTTATCCCTGTAGCATTCTGTCTTCTCTTTGTTTTCCAATTTCTTTCCTTCCCTCCTCTACTTTCTTTCCTTCCTCTTCACTTAATAATAATTCCTCATTACCTTGTCTCTTTTCCTGTAATTTCCTCTTCTTGTGTCCCTATGTCATCTCTGTAGTAAAGTTCTGTTCATTCTTCTAGTCATCCTCAGTCCATTTACTCATCTTACTACCCTACTTCATATCTTCCTTATTCTACAATTTGCCTCCCTTCCAATGCTCTAATTTTTTCATCTCTTTATTCCACCTCTTCTTCCTGTTCTATAGTTCATGCCATTATCTCTTACTCTTATTCTTCTATTCCATCTCATTCTTTTGTCTCTGACACCTCACCATCTTCTCTTGGCCCAAGAGATCCTCTTTCTAATGGGGTTGGCCCAGTTCCAGATAGGAGCCCAAATCCTGACTCTATTGGGATCAATACTTTTAAGGTTGTGAGAAATGTAGGGTGTTGGTCTTCACAGGGTGTGGAGGGGAGCCTTAGGGAATCCCAGCCAATCACAAGGAAATGGCCCAGCCAATCACAAGACTGGAAGAGTCTTGAATATTAACCCACACACCCCCTATGAAGTTTGGGGTTCTTTAGCATATCGTGCATTGGATGATGTGGGGGGATCATATTAGGGGCATATCATGGAATGGGTGGAACTTTTAGATGGTAACTCAAACTCTGAGAGCCTAAGAACATCCAAGAGGGAGGGGGAAGAGTTTCTGAGGACAATAAATTACCTGACTCCTGAGACTAAGATGTGCTTCATGCCTAGGAGTGAGGTACCCATATCTTGTAAGGTGTATCTTGCAAGGTTCATGAATAAAATGTACAATTTTCTCTCACTGTAGCAGGTTTTTCTTTTCATTCATTTATAACAAGGTGATGAATAGGCCATGCCCAAAGACCATTCCCACTACAAAAGAAGGAGAACAGGTTGCATCTAATATCAAGCACTATACTTCCCTACACTATAAATTTAAGCCATGGGACAGAGGTATTTCAGTCTTTTAAAAAATAAGATTACTCTGATCCCCATGAAGATCCAATAGGCTTTAGTGATCGATTTAACATTACTCTGCAATCTTATTGCCCTGAGATTCCAGATATTTGGCAGTTAATACTAACATTAGTTCTAAATGAATAGGCAAAGAACTGGTTCAAAAAGGCCAAAGAGAAAATTAAATCTGAGGAGTTTCAGAAGTCAGATTGGGTAGCTTATACAGATCAGTAAAGACAGTAGATGAAATAAAAAGCTTTGGGAAATTCTTTAATACAGCCTATACCATTAGCTATTCCCCAACCAGTGAATTTTTCAGAAATCCAAACTGTTAATCAAAGACAAGATGAAAGGGTATTTCAAATATATGATCATTTAACCGAGTATTTTGATGCAAATTCTGGTTTAAAGTCTTCTCAGAAAGAGGAGGATAGACTCAGTTTCTCTCTTACTTTCTTAATTATCGTCAACATTCTCTGTCATGGAATATTAAAATTACCCAGCCAAAAATGGAAAACTAAGCATCACCAGTTCATAGCTGAACTGCTTATTTAACACAGGACTTAGCAGATGAATTAGAGAAGGAAGGACCTCCACAAGAAAAGGGAGCTGAGATCAAAGGAAGACATGGAGTATTCTATGTAACTTAAGTAGTTAACAACTCCTATCCAAAATTCAGAAGCAGTCTGAGAATCAAGCAATGGGAATTTGTCATTATGACAAAGAACCAGGCCATTGGAAAAAAACAGTGGAAAATTTTGGAGAGTAACAAAAGATGGAATTTAAAAAGTCCTTCCACACAACCTTTTAAAAGTTTTCTTCTTTCTGTTACTCTTGGACAGAATCATTTTAACCGATCTTTCTGCCTCAATCTCCTGTGTTATCCAATCCTCAAACCATGTTTTTATTCATTCCTCCATCTGCTATGGTGTCCACTGTGGTTGACCTATAAAATGTCTATTTTTCCATTCGTGTTCATCCCAAGAGTCAAGAGGTTTTTACCACAGTCATGATTTTAAAAACAACCATTTAGTTCTTAAAATGTATTTCAATAATCTGACTGTGCAACTCACCAGCTCTCCAGTTCTCCAGTTCTCCTCCTTATCTCTCCTTTTCTCATTTCACACTGGAAATTCTCTCTTCTGTATCCTTTAACTTTAACTCCCTTTAAATCTAAAAGATAGCACAAACCAGATGCTATTCTAAAAAGAATGTTTTTAAACAAATAGAGATATTTAGATTTAACTGGGTATTTTAAACATTACAAATTAAGATTATTTTATGTAAAATTTTTCATTGGTCTGAAAGGTATATTCTGGACATTTAGCATTTCAGTGAAAATTTTATGAAACAAATACATTTTAAAGACAATTTTAAAATTTAAAATAAAGATTTTTTTTTCCTTTTTCATAAATTGATAAAATTTCTTGAAACTTGTTTCTGGGTTGTAAATAGTTTAAAAGGGTATTTGAATTGGAACTAAGAGAAGCTTAGTGTGACAGATAAATTTAAATATTTAATTACTCATTAGCTATTTAAAACCTTCATATACAATAAAAGGTTCCTAAAAAAATTAAAATAGACCCTAAAAACATTGTCTGACTGGATAAAAATAACAAAGATAATGATAACATTTGCTTCCCCAGAAGCACTTCTCTTCTCTCCACTGGTGAGAGAACTGAACAGATTTTACTTGGGGTTTGGGGGGCTACACCAGAGTACCCAAAAGCTTACAAGACAATGTTCATTCTAGTAAGAATTTTCTCTATATATATTCAAAGGAGATAAAAATAAAGTGTGGAAACCAGATTTGAAATGATTTAGGATGTGCACATATTTGAGATATATTAAATCATGAAACAGTGTTGGTTAGATGAGTTCTTATGGTTTCAGAATAAATAATGGAAGCTGGTAATCCTTTTCTGATATCAAATGCTTTGTCACAAACTGCAGAAACAAAAGTTGTGTTTTTATTTATTTCTATTTCTTTTGTTATGGAGGGGAAAAAAGAAAGGAATATGTGTATCAGATATTTAGGAGTTATAAGTTCCAATTTGGTTTGATTTAATCCAAAATTTAAGTCTGAAAGCAAAAGGAAAAGGGATATATAAGTTTAAAATGTATTGAATTATGTAATTACCTGTAATTGTGTTACCAATTAAGGGTTGATTTTCTGTACATTAATAAAATGTGTGTATATATATATATATATATATATATATATATATATATATATTACTAACTCAACGTTTTTAAGTTTCAAAGTACATAATTGTGAACATGGTATATTGTGATACTTCTAAATGTTATAATATTAAGAAATATTGATTAATTTAGAGATTTAAAGTAGGATTATTCCCAGTGATAAAGTTAAGATAAAGAGGAATGTAATAAATGAACTTCATCATTGCATGTCTTCCCTCTATCTTAAGCAAGGACCTTTTCATTTGTAAAGACCTTGTGGCTCAAGGAAAGTGAAACTTAGAAGACATTTTGGAGGTTTATTTATTTATTCATTTATTTATTTATTTTTAAAGATTGCATAAGAGATTTCTATTACTTTAAAAGTTCACAATTAATGTATTATCCTTTTAACATCAGGAATATTTATTTTGCCCTTCAAAAAACTCCAAAAAGCCTTTATTTGTAAAAGTTTCTGTTATGTGATTTATATGTGGCCTATGAAATTTTGAAATCTGTTTGCTAATTTATGGCATAAATGTGATAATACTGCTTATAGTTGCCATAGAAAAATGTCTATTATTCAAGGTGATTGTGAAACAATTACCTATTGGATGAATATTAAAAGCATTTCCTATAATAATTGCAAGTAGAAAAGTTTTTTTTTTATTTCATGGCATAAATGAGAATCATTATTGGTATTTTGAAATTATGTCATATAAGATTAAGTTACTGAAGAATTTCATTTAATTTTTAATTAGGTCAAATGAGGAATATTTTAAAGAATTTCTTTTCTGCCCTCTGAGGAAGTATAAAGTTTTAATAGACCCTTTGTCTTTTGATCTGCTGATAGTGTCATGCACCCCATTTAACTAAAAAAGGAGGGATTGGTTGGCATAATATAAAGAATAAGATTTTGTAAGATTTGGGGTATGATTTTATGCTAGAAGTTTTGTATTTTAAAATATGGTAGTAGTAATTCTGTGATAATCAAACACATTCTTATAGATAGAATTTTCAACCTGTTTATATGGAGTTTGGGGTGACTATATTTTAAAAAGATCAACTTTCTTTCTCCCTTTCTCCAGTGTTGTCTAAATATTGCCCTTGCAGTATTTGTTACATTTGAAATTCAATACCTATTTAGAAAAAATGAAAATTGTTTAAAAATAAATTAGTTTTCTTTTATATACTTTTTATTTATATTTTATAGTTATTCATTTATTTATTTTCAATCATATATACATTTATATTTTTTTAATTGTAAAATGTTGAAGATGGTAGAGAAGACAGGCAGAGTTCTAAAATCTCCTGATCTCTTCCCCATCTATCACATGAAAAAACATCTTAAAAGAAATCCAAACCAGGAAACCCAGAAAGAAAAGCCAGGAGAGGAACATTTACCTCATGATTTCTCTCCCACAGCAGCCTTGGCTGAGTACTGTTGGGTGAGTCTGGGCTCCGAGGGAGGAACAGCCCAGGATCAGCCAGATTAACAGCTGAATTGGAACTGGGAGTCTGAGGGCCCAAGAGCTGGACCTGCTGGATCAGTGGTGGGGCTGGACGAAAGGGGCTTGGGTCCGTGGGGAAGCAGAGGCTCTGGTGTTGGTATTATCCCCCTGGAGCTTGGGGAAGGGGCTGCGGGGAGAGGTCTGGTGTAGGAGAGCTGTGGACGCCATCTCTGGGCTCCTTAGGTCTGAGTCCACACCTCCATTGCACTGAAGCCTCCTCCAAAACAAACAATTGCAAACTACTTCTGCCTCAGGCCCAGGTGTGTGAGCAAAAGAACCAGCCCAGCTGAGGAATGACCTCAGGCCAGGGTAAAGCCCAGGACTGATTGAAGGCAAAAGAATTCAATAGCTCTAATTCCTTCCCTCAAGCAAAGGGAGAAGGCCTCTCAACCAAGGTCACAGACACTCCAGAGAGGGCAACCGTCTCCTCCTACTGGCCAGCCAGAGAAACTGCACTCAGTAAAGCCTTTGGCGATCCCAAGCCCAGGTGAACCAGCCCCCCCCCCCCCAACTCAAGGTCTTAGCATAATGAAGAAGGGTCAGCAGAAAGGTGAATCCATAGAAAAATTCCTTAAAGGGAAAGACCCCAAGTCAGAGAGACCTGGAACCTCTGAGGAGAATACAATCTGGTCTCCAGAACAGAAAAACTTCCTTGAAGAAATAAGGAAGGAGTTAAAAAATCAACTGGAAAATTTGGGGGAGACAATTAATACCTTGCAAAATAAGAATAATTCTCTCAGATCCTCAAATGAGCAAATGTAAAAAGAAATTAATTCTCTCAAAGCCTCAATTGGTCAAATGGAAAGCTCTTGCAAAAGCAGAATTGACCAATTGGAAAAGGAGTTGCAAAAGGTTAATGAAGAACACTCCTCCCCCCAAAAAAGAAAGGAGTCTACAGAAACTAATGACTCCATGAGACAGCCAATTAAACAAAATCAAAAAATAGAAAAAATAGAAGCAAATGTAAAATACCTCATCAACAAAACCACTGACCTCGAGAATAGATCGAAGAGGGGCAAACTGAAAATTATAGGACTTCCTGAAAACATTGAAGAGAAAAAAAAGCCTGGACTTAATATTATAGGATCTAGTTATGGAAAACTGCCCTGATATCATGGAATCGGAGGGCAAAGTAGTTATTGAAAGAGTACATCGATCCCCACCAGTAAAAGATCCTAAAATGAAAACACCAAGGAATGTTGTGGCCAAACTCCAGAACTATCAGATAAAAGAGAAAATCCTGCAAGCAGCCAGAAAGAAACAATTTAAATATCAAGGAGCCACAGTAAGGATCACACAGGAACTGGCTGCATCAACATTAAAGGATCGAAAGGCTTGGAATGAGATATTTCAAAGAGCAAGGGAGCTTGGAATGCAGTCAAGAGTTTACTTTCCCACAAAGCTGAGCCTTCTCTTCCAGGGAAAAAGATGGACATTTAACAAAATGGAAGAATTCCAAAAATTTCTGATAAAAAGACCAGAGCTAAACAGAAAATTTGGACATCAAATAGGAGGTTCAAGAGACACATGAAAAGGTAAAAAAAAAGGGGGAGGTGGTAAAAGAAAAAGTGCAACCCAATAAGTTGAAACTGGCTATAAGCCAGCATGGTGGGGCAGAGAGACTCTCATAAATCCTGAGAAATATAACTCTAACAGAGAGAATATACCTAGCCAGAAATGATGGACATCCACGACCTATCCATGAGACTGCTATCTAATGGGATGTAACTGGATTTAACCCCACTTGGGAGAAAGACTCTAATAACTCTTGGGAATTCTGACGCTATTCATTATAATATACTGAACTAGAAGGGACAGACACTCAGAATTTTCTATGACCTAGATAGAATGATCTAAAAAAATACACTACCTCCCTAAAAAGGGGGACAGGAAAGAGACGGGAGGAGGGAGGGGATTGAATGGGACAAATCTCATTACACTAAGAGGTACAATAAACCTATGGTAATAGGGGGGAAGAGGGGAGAAGAGGAGAAACATCTGAATCTTCTTCTCATCAGACTTGGCTTAAAGTCAACCTACATGTACTCAGTTAACTTATAAAACATCGAACTTTTCAAGTATTAAAAAGGGAAAAGGGGAGGGGGGATGGAGAAAGGGAAGGGGAGTGGGGGAAATAAGGGGAAATAACAAAAGGAAGGGAAGGGAAAAGGGAAAAAGGGAAAGGGGAAAGAAAGGAGAGGGTGTGATATAGGAGGGCGAACACACTGAAGGGGGTGGTATCCAAAAACAAAATACTGGGGAATATGGATAAAAGGGGAGGAAAGGGGGAAAATACAAACAGAGGGAAGATAGCACAGAGGCCAATAAAGAATTAGTAATCATAACCTTGAATATGAATGAGATGAACTCTCCCTTAAAATATAAGCAAATAGCACAGTGGATTAAAAACCAGAATTGTACAATATACTGCTTACAAGAAACTCATTTGAAGCAGAGAGCTACATATAGAGTAAAGGTAAAAGGTTGGAGCAAAATATATTTTCCTTCAGCTGAAGTAAAAAAAGCAGGGGTAGCAATCCTTATCTCAGACAAAGCAGCAGCAAAAATAGATAGCATTAAAAGAGATAAGGAAGGAAACTTTATCCTCCTAAAAGGTACCATAGACAATAAAGTCATTTCAATATTGAATATATATGCACCCAGTGGGAGAGCACCCAAATTCTTAGAGGAGAAGCTGAAAGAATTACAGGAAGACATAGACAGCAAAACTCTACTAGTGGGAGACCTCAACCTCCCACTATCAGATCTAGATAAATCAAATCATAAAACAAACAAGAAAGAAATTAGGGAGGTAAATAGATTGTTAGAAAAATTAGATATGGTAGACTTATGGAGGAAACTGAATGGGGATAGAAAGGAATATACCTTTTTCTCTGCAGTACATGGAACTTATACAAAAATTGACCATGTACTAGGACATAAAAACCTAATGATAAACTGCAGAAAGGCAGAAATAGTGAATACATCTTTCTCAGATCATAATGCAATAAAAGTCATATGCAATACTGGGGCAAGGAGATATAGACCCAAAGCAAATTAGAAACTGAATAACCTCATTTTAAAAAATGAGTGGACCAAAAAACAAATCATAGAAAGAATTAACCATTTTATCCTAAATAATGATAATGAAACAACATACCAAAATCTATGGGATTCATTCAAAGAAACTCTCAGGGGATACATTATAGCTCTAAATGCTTACATGAATAAATTGGAGAAAGAGGAAATCAATGAACTAAACATGCAACTAAAAAAATTAGAAAAAGAACAAATGAAATATCCCCAATCAAATACCAAATTAGAAATTCTAAAAATTAAAGGAGAAATTAATAAAATTGAAAGCAAAAAAACTATTGAATTAATAAATAAAACCAAAAGTTGGTATTATGAAAAAAACTAATAAAATTGATAAATGTCTGGTCAATTTGATTAAAAAAAAAGAAGAAAACCAAGTTGCTGGTATTATAAATGAAAAAGGGAACTCACCACCAATGAGGATGAAATTAAAGTAACAATTCTAAATTATTTTGCCCAACTCTATGCCAATAAATTTGATAATCTAAGTGAAATGGATGAATATTTACAAAAATATAAGTTGCCCAGGTTAAGTGAAGAAGTGATTAAATACCTAAACAACGCTATCTCAGAAAAAGAAATTCAGCAAGCTATCATTGAACTCCCTAAAAAAAATCTCCAGAGCCTGAAGGATTCACAAGTGAATTCTACCAAACATTTAAGGAACAACTGGTTCCAATACTATATAAACTCTTTGGAAAAATAGGGAAAGATGGAACTCTGCCTAATTCTTTCTATGAAACCAATATGGTACTGTTACCTAAACCAGGAAGACTTAAAACAGAGAAAGAAAATTATAAACCTATTTCCCTGATGAATATAGATGCAAAAATCCTAAATAAAATCTTAGCAGAATGACTACAAGTCATCACTAGGATAATACATTATGATCAAGTAGGAGTTATTCCAGGAATGCAGGGTTGGTTCAATATTAGGAAAACTGTTAGTATACTCAATTATATCAACAACAAACCCATCAGAAATCATATGATCATATCAATGGATGCTGAAAAAGCATTTGACAAAATACAGCATCCATTCCTATTAAAAACACTAGAGAGTGTAGGAATAAATGGACTGTTCCTTAAAATAATTAGCACTACCTATCTGAAATATATTCAGTGGGGAGAGGCTAGAGGCATTCCCAAAAAGATCAGGGGTCAAACAAGGGTGCCCATTATCACCACTACTATTCAATACTGTATTAGAAATGTTAGCATCAGCAATTAGAGAAGAAAAAGAAATTGAAGGAATTAAAATTGGGAAGGAAGAGACAAAACTCTCACTCTTCTCAGATGACATGATGGTCTACCTAGAGAATCCCAAGAAATCATCTTAAAAAACTACTGGGGGGCAGAGCCAAGATGGTGACATGAAGGGATCAAGTCTTGGGAGCTCTCTGATAAAAACTCATAAACTAAGGACTCTAACTAAACTTTTGAGAGACAGAACCTACAAAGGGACCCAGTGAGGCAGTTCTCCTACTCAAGGTAACCTGGAAAAGAGCATAAAGGCTCTGCTCCCCGAGGTCAGAGTGGTGGACGCTAGAGGGGTGGCCCACCAGAGCCAAAGAACTTCAGCCTCCCGGAGGCAGCCCCAGGGCACTGGGAGTCGCAGCTCATAGCAGTGGGGGAGTCTCCTGAGCTGCACCCCGGGGAGCACCGGGCACAAAGTGGGGGAACAGCGGGGGGACCTCTGCCAGAGTGAGCACATGGAGCCCAGCCCTCAGGGAACACAGCCAGCAGCTTGGTCTTTAGGCAGCCCAGACCTGGAAACAGAAGCAGGCAGAGCCCATGAGCAGGAGCCCCCAGGGCATGAACCCATTGATCTAAGGGAGGGGAGTGCAAAGAGAGAGACTGCTGAGCTCTGTCCTCTGCCCCTGGAACAGGACTCTGGGGCTCTGACCACATTCAGATCCTAATCACAGTCTAGCCCCCCCAATAGAACAACAGGACCCCCCCACCTCGACCCCATGGCAGAGGGCGGCGCTTATGGTCATTTACAGACAAGGAGGGAGGACAGAACCTCACACACTGAGACCCTTGTAGGAGTGTCCCAAAAGCTCAGGAAGCACCCTAAAAAACAGGCTTAGGCTGGGAAAATGAACAAGCAAAGAAACAAGAGGAAGACCACTGAGAAATATTTTGCAAATGAGCCCAAGAAGGATCAAAATACTCAGTCTGAAGATGAGGAAGCACAAGCTCCTGCATCTAAAGACTCCAAGAAAAACAGAAATTAGGCTCAGGCTATGACAGAGCTCAAAAAAGTATTTGAAAATCAAATGAGGGAGTTGGAAGAAAAACTGGGAAAAGAAAGGAGAGAGATGCAAGAAAAACATGAAAATGAAGTCAGCAGCTTAGTCAAGGAAATCCAAAAAAATGCTGAAGAAAATAGCATGCTAAAAACCAGCTTAGGTCAAATGGATAAAACAGTTCAAAAATTTATTGAGAAGAAGAATGCTTTAAAAAGCAAAATTGGCCAGATGGAACAAAGAGATAAGAAAACTCTCTGAGGAGAATAAATCCTTCAGACAAAGAAGAGAATTCAGGGAGATTGATGAATTTACCAGAAATCAGGAATCAATACTTCAAAACCAAAAAAATGAAAAACTAGAAGAAAATGTGAAATATCTCATTAAAAAAAACAACTGATATGGAAAACAGACTTAGGAAAGATAATTTGAAAGTTATTTCAATACCTGAAAGTCATGATCAGGAAAAGAGCCTTGACATCATTTTCAAAGAATTACTACAGGAAAATTGTCCTGATATTCTAGAAGCAGAGGGCAAAATAGAAATGGAGAGAATCCACTGATCCCCCCAAGAAAGAGATCCCAAAAAACCAACCCCCAGGAATATTATAGCCAAGTTCCAGAACTCCCAAGTCAAAGAGAAAATATTACAAGCAGTCAGAAGGACAGAGTTCAAATATCGTGGAGCTGCAGTCAGGATCACACAGGACTTAGCAGCAACTACATTGGAAGCTCATAGGGCTTGGAATACAATATACTGGAAGGCAAAAGAGCTTAGAATGCAGCCAAGAATGAACTACCCAGCAAGGCTGAATGTCCTCTTCCAGGGAAAAAGATAGACTGTCAATGAACCAGGGGAATTTCAAAGGTTCCTTTTGGAATGGCCAGAGCTGAACAGAAGGTTTGATCTTCAGATACAGGACTCAGGTGAAGCATGGAGATTGGAGGTGAGGGGGGAAATATGAGGGACTTAATGAGGATGAACTCTATGTATAGAAAAATGATACTGATAATATTCATATGAACCATCTCAGTTAATAGAGCAGGTAGAGGGAGCTTTTATAGTTGAAGCACAGGAGAAAGCTGAATTTGAAGATAAAATATGGTGTAAAAATGGAGTCAATAGGAAAAAAGGGGAAATGGAATGGGAGAAAGAAAAAGGAGAGGGGGAATAGTCCAAGATATTTCACATAATAAGATTTTTTTATTACAATGATCTATTGCAATGATATGGAAGGGGGGAGGCAAAGGGGAATGAGGGAACCTTTGCTCTCATCAGAGATGGCTAGGAGAGGAAACAGCAAATATACTCAATGGGGTATAGACAACTGGAGTAAGAAGGAGGGGGGAGCAGGGGGAAGGGAAGGGGATGTGAATAAAGGAGGAGAGGATGGACCATGGAGGGACAGTGGTCAGATATAACCCATTTTCTTTTTTACTTCTTGCAAGGGGCTGGGATTGGATGGCCTGCCCAGCACCATAGGGCCAGGTGGATTCTGGGCCTAAGAGGTGGTATGGGGGCTCAGGGCTTCTTGGCCCCAGGACCAGGGATATCTGTCTGCTGCGCCACTCAGCGACCCTACAGCAGAGTCAGAGTGAAAGGAGAGAGAAAATATAGTACATGGTAGTGGAGAAATAAGAAAGGAGGGAGTTGCGATCAGCAATGGCAACGTTGGAAAAATATGGAAGTAATTTTTGTGATGGAATTATCATAAAGAATGTGATCCACCTGTGACAGAGTTGTTGGTGTTGGAACAAAGACTGAAGCATATTTTTTGTTATTATTATTTGGGGGAGGGTGCAGGGCACGTGGGGCTGGGTGGCCTGCCTGGGGCCACATAGCAGGGTGATCTCTGGGTGTCTGGGGCTGGATTCGAACCCAGGTGTTCCTGGCTCAAGGGACAATGCTCTGTCTGCCACCCAGCCACCCCTACTATTATTACTATTTTATTTTATTTTGGGTTTTTTTTTGTTTTTTTTTTCTTCTTTTTGGTTTTTGCAGGGCAGTGGGGATTGGGTGGCTTGCATGTCACATGGCTGGGTGATTATTGGGTTTACGAGGCTGCATATGGACTCGGGTGCTCATGGCTCCAGGGCTGGTGCTTCGTCCATTGCGCCACCTGGCAATACCTACAATTATTACTATTATTTTTTATTTTAATTTTTTTCTCTCCTCTTTACTTTTTTGCCCAAGCAAGTCTATCTATGTTCATGGGGGGAGGGGTAATTGTTTACTTGTGAACAAGAATATTTTATTAATGTAAAAAAAAATTTGTACAAAATGAGAATAAAAAAATTAATTTAAAAGATCAAAAAAAAAGAAAAACTACTGGAAACAATTAGCAAATTTAGCAAAGTTGCAGGTTATAAAATAAACCCTCATAAATCCTCAACTTTTATATATATATATATATATATATATATATATATATATATATGTGTGTGTGTGTGTGTGTGTGTGTGTGTGTGTGTGTCTATCAAGAAACAGCAGGAAGAGCTAGAAAGAGAAATCCCATTCAAAATGACCTCAGACAGTGTAAAATATTTGGGAGTCTATTTGCCAAGACAGACTCAGAATCTTTTTGAAAACAATTATAAAACACTTCTCACACAAATTAAATCAGATTTAAATAACTGGGCAAATATCAACTGCTCATGGATAGGTAGAGCTAATATAATAAAAATGACAATTCTACCAAAACTAAACTACCTGTTTAGTGCCCTACCAATCAAAATTCCAAAAAATTACTTTAAAGAGTTAGAAAAAATTGTAAGTAAATTCATATGGAGAAATAAAAAGTCAAGAATTGAAAAGAGCTTAATGAAAAAAAGTGCAAAAGAAGGTGGCTTAGCCCTACCTTATCTAAAATTATATTATAAAGCATCAGTCATCAAAAGTATTTGGTATTGGCTAAGGAACATAGTGGTGGACCAGTGGATAGACTAGGTGTAAAAGCAGGAGATGATTATAGTAAGCTGCTGTTTGATAAAACCAAAGAGTCTGGCCATTGGGATAAAAACTCCCTCTCTGATAAAAATTGCTGGGAAAATTGGAAGTTAGTATGGAAGAAACTTAGATAAGACCAACACCTCACATCCTTTACCAAGATAAGATCCAAATGGTTACAGAACATAGATATAAAAAACAACATTATAAGCAAATTAGAAGATCAAGGACTAGTCCACCTGTCATCTATGGAAAGGGGAACAGTTTATGACTAAGGAAGAGAACATCACTAAAAACCAATTAGATGATTTCACTTACATTAAATTAAAAAGCTTTTGCACAGATAAAACCAATGTAATCAAGATCAAAAGAAATGTAGTAAATTGGGAAACAATCTTTACAACTAATGATTCTGACAAAGGACTCATTTCTAAAATATACAGGGAACTGAGTCATATTTTTAAAACCAAAAGCCATTCCCCAATTGACAAATGGTCAAAGAATATGCAAAGGCAATTTACAGATGAGGAGATCAAAGCAATCCATAGCCATATGAAAAAATGCTCTAAATCATTAATTATTAGAGAAATGCAAATTAAAGCTTCTCTGAGGTACCACCTCACACCACTCAGATTGGCCAGTATGACCAGGAAGGATAATGATCATTGTTGGAAGGGTTGTGGGAAATCTGGGACACTATTACACTGTTGGTGGAGCTGTGAACTCATCCAACCCTTCTGGAGAGCTATTTGGAACTATGTCCAAAGGGCAAAAAAATGTACATACCCTTTGACCCAGCAATATCACTACTTGGTCTATACCCTGAAGAGATGAGGAAAAGGGTAAAAACATTACTTGTACAAAAATATTTATAGCAGTCCTGTTTGTGGTGGCAAAGAATTGGAAATCCAGTAAATGTCCTTCAGTTGGGGAATGGCTTAGCAAATTGTGGCATATGTATGTCATGGAACACTATTGTTCTATTAGAAACCAGGAGGGACAGGATTTCAGGGAAACCTGGAGGGATTTGTATGAACTGATGCTGAGTGAGATGAGCAGAACCAGAAGAACACTGTACACCCTAACAGCAACATGGGAGTGATGTTCAACCTGGAAGGATTTGCTCATTCCATCAGTGCAACAATTGGGAACAATTTTGGGCTGTCTGCAAAGGAGAGTGCCATCTGTATCCAGATAAGTAGCTGTGGAGTTTGAACAAAGTACAAGGACTATTCCCTTTAATTTGGAAAAAAAAACAGATACTTAATGTCTGATCTTGTTACCTCTGAGAATTCTGTTCTCTTTAAGGATATGATTTCTCTCTCATCACACCCAATTTGGATCAAGGTACAACATGGACACAAAGTAAAGACTGACGGAGTGCTATCTGTGGGGTGGGGGTGGGGGGAGGGAAGCAAGACTGGGGGAAAATTGTAAAACTCAAATAATATTGTTAATAAAAACAAAAAAATTAAATAAAAAATTGTAAAATGTCCTTCCATCCTCCTTTCCCACCCCCTCCCCTCAGTAGCAAACAGTCAGGTTGGCATTGTACATTCACATTTTTGAAAAATATGTTTACAGATTATTTATTTTTGGTATGTAGAATTAGGATTTAGGGGAAAAGATGCATGAGACAATTATTATAAAGTGATCAGATTATGAAGTGTTTTTTTATGTTTGTGTGTGTGTGTGTGTGTTTTGTTTTGTTTTTCTTCATTTGGATAAGGAACACATTTTCTATAGCCCTGAAGATATTTTCAAAATGATTTAGTAAGCAATGGTTTACTGCTTATTTTTATTTGAATATAGATAAAAAGTGAACATATTAACAGGAAAAAATATTTTTATAAAATATGCAGTTTGAAATTATTGTATTTTTATATTTCAAATCTTTTGTTGTATAATCACCTTTGCAATATGAATAAACTTTTGTGATTTTTTTTGTAGTTTTTTTTTCTTACCACTAACAAACACTATGTGACATTTTCAGAACGTTTAGAACGTAAAGTTTAGAGCTAAATCTTAGCCTGATTATAGAAAATTACTATGAAAGACTCCAGGAGACTGAAAACTGGTCTTGTATCTAGAGTTTGAAATCTAAGTATCAAAAAATGTAGGTGGGTCATGGTCAAACGAAGCCGTAAAATCAATGGGAGTTGAGCACTGTAGGTGACAGACCTTTGGGATAAGATTTGAAAGGAAGCATAATCTGAGGTTGGATTCTTTCTGACTTTGTTTCTTTGGTCACCCACAGGACCACTTTCTAGAAATGGACATCTATATAAAAAAGAAATTTTCCTTTTCAGAAAGGTCTTTATGGCAAATTGCTAAAATCAAGTCACATGATAGATATACAAATTTATTTAAGTCATTGGCCTATATTTAGGTCATGTTCAAATAACCAATGAGGTTATTATAGAGTTTTGACATTTGTTGTCATCCACATGTTGCTGTAGTCTATTTTAAAATATTTTATTATATTTTTATTTTTCTTCATTTAAGGCAATGGGGTTACGTGATGCCTAAGGTCACACAGCTAGTTAATTAAGTGTCTGATTTCAGATTTGAACTCAGGTCCTCCTGACTCCAGAGTCACTGCTCTATCCACTGTGCCACCTAGCTGCCCCTTATTTTAAAATATCTTAAAGAGAAAATTTAAGTAGAAATGGTAACCTCCAAATAGGTGTATGAATGATTAAAAGGAAAAAGATAATGTCAAAACCAAAACTAGGTTGATTTCTTTTTATAAGTGAATGTAAATAGTCACAACCTAAGAAATTCTATAGTTTCATTTCATAGTACTAAGGAACATCTCTGTGTTTACCTGCACAGAAATGGACTCTGGACTAATATCTGAGGCCAAAGAATTGAAATAGATGTCTCCAGAAGAAATGGATCTAAAATTTATTTTAATGTTTAAATTTGTCTCAACACTTTCACATAATTTTTATGAGTTACATAAACCAAGGGGATTGCCCCCCTTTTCTTTTGATCTCTATAACCTTCCTGTACATTCTGCCATTATAGCATTCATCCATTGTTCCCCTTCTTGGATTTACTCCATGGTAGCTGACTGCCCAATCTTCTAGTTACCTTAGTTCTACACATCTTTAGTTGACAAATATCTGACATAATGGTCAGCTGTGATCAAAATAAGGGATATTGTGAAAGCAGTAATAATTTTTTAAAAAATCTCTATTGTGATAGAAGTTTAATTCCCTTTAGGGAATACTAGGTATATAGCAGATCAACTTGTCTTACTAGTTAGAAATTAAGTTCCTTATATTAATTTCAAGTATAGGAGAGCAAAGCTGAGGATGTAAAGAGACCATCAACCCAGGAAGAAAAAAGTGAAGACTTTAGGAATAGACAAGAGAAGAATTCAGGAAGGGATGTTGAGGTGATTATCTCTTTAGATTTGCTTTTATTAGAGAAATTGTGCCAATTCCTATGTACAGGTCACAAAGGAAGTCAATGATTTTCCCATATACCAAATGATAAAATCTTTCACTCACTTTCCCAATTTGTGACCATCATGGGGCAATCACCATTACCTATAGATTTTTCTTTGTAAATCCCAGAGAATATAATTATAATGTAATATTATAATTATTATTTTTATAATTATTATTAAAGCATTAATAAGTATTACTATTATATTTATTTATATATCTTTATATTATATATTTATTGCATATTATATAACTATAATTATTATAACATTTAATTATAATAGGGGGGAAAAATTACATTTTTTTCTGTTAAGCTTGTTTTAACCCTATGTTTTTAATGCTTATAATTTTAGGGTTCAGATTCAGGAGTGGCAATTCTCCTGAACTTTACTTTGTCATTGTAGCAATCTGGGTACATTAGTCTTTCAAAGTTGATTTTTCTCCTTATGATGCTGTTACTGTATAATTTTTTCTCCTGGTTCTTCTCATTTTGCTCTGTCATTTTTCTTTTTTCAAGAGGACATAGATGGTCTATATATACTTTATATTGCATTTTTCTATCCTCTTAATTTTCACACTGATGTTTCCCAATAAATATTTGTCAAAGCTTTCTCTTCTCTGCTCTGACTACAGACCTCTTTGGATCAGATGAGGTAACTGAAGTTCAGAGAGTTGAAATGCTTTGATCACTGTTACTACATATATAGAACCAGAGCTCCAAGGCTAGGACTGTTGAACTACATTGCTTTCTTAAGTATGACCAGAGACCTAGATCAGTTTCCTGACAGGTATTCTTATATATTGGGCTCTATTATATACATAAGAAAATGCTAAACCTATTGTTAAGCTAAAAAAAAATTCTGGGCCTCTCTAAATATTATTCTATTTGAATCAATTTGTGAGGCAAGAGGAAGATTTCCTGACCACAAGAGATTGCATCTTGTAAAGGAAGGAGATCAGTGCTGTTCATTTTAATTAATTTAATTAATTTAATTTAATTTATTTAATTAATTCAGTGCTCTGAGACTTTGGTCCCTGACCCAGAACCAAAGGAAGAACTTTGAACCAGACAGTATTGTTCTTCACAGGACCAAGAACTCTCTGAGAATGGTCCAACTTCAAGTGCTGAAATGAAAAATATAAATACCTTTCCATCACCCAAGAGACATATTAATGTTTGTTACTTGGTCAATTGGCAGAATATTTAGGAAAAAATCCCCAGGGCCTCAATTTTACCAAAGCTCATTAAAAATTAGTTGATCCCTCTATAGTGTTCTTATTTAAGTAGACTTTAGGCAGTAGGACACAAAATAAATCCTTATAAAACCATCTATTTGAATTTTCCTTACTCTTTTGTCAAGATGTCATCATCCTGTAACTGTTGACGAGAGTATTTTGGGGGATCTTTCAGAGATAATCAGACAAGCATCTTTTTTTCTCACAGGGAGGAAACCTTGGAATAGGAACAAATAAGAAAGAGAAATTTGTTCTTGTTGCTTTTCCTCTGTATGTGGATGGTGTTGCTCATAATTGGCCTCACAGGGTTGGACTAGATTTCTGAACTTCTGAGAGAAGTTGCATCCATCGCAGTTGATCAATTCCCAATGTTGTTATGTACAATGTTCTCTTCATTCTTCTCCCTTCAGTCAGCATCAGATTGTCTAATTCTTTCCATGCTTCTCTAAAGTCCAACCATTCATGCTTTCTTATAGAACATTCATATACTGTAAGTTGTTCAGTCAATTCAGAATTGATACATCCCCTCCATTTCCAATTTTTTGCCACTACAAAAAAGAGTTGCTATAAGTTTGCTTTTTAAAATGTTTTAAATTTTTAATTTAATTAATTGATTTGTTTATTTTTATCTGTGTGACTTGCCCAATTATTTAGCATCTGGGGTCCATATTTGAACTCAGATCCTCCTGACTCCAGGGTGGGATCTCTGTGAAATATACCACCTAGCCACCCCTCATTATAAGTTTTTTTGAACATTTGGTCTATTTTGTGATTTCTTTTGGATAACAAACTATTTGTATTGGTGAGTCAAAGGGTACAAGAGGTTTATTGCTTTTTGGTCACAGTTCCATTTTCCTCTCCAAAATGGTTCCCAATTCCACCAATAGTGCATTAAAGTTCCAATTTTCCCACAACCTTTCCAATATTGATCAATTTCCCTTTTTGTCAACTTACCCATCTGACAGGTGTGAGGTGGTCTCTCATATTTTCCTTTATTTGCATTTCTCTGATCAATAATGATTTGGAGTAATTCTTCATATGGTTATCTATAGTTGTAATTGCTTTGTTTTAAAAGTGCGCATTCATATCTTTTGACCATGTATCAATTGAGAAATGAATTATAACCTTAAAATTTTGATTCAATTCTCCATAAATTTAAGATATGAGACCTTTATCAGAACCTGAACCTCCAATTGTGAAAATTATTTCCTGGCTTTCTGTTGGTGGCATTGGTTTTATTAGTGTAAATTTTTTTTTAATATAATGAGACAAAATCATCCATTTTGCCACTTATAATATGCTCGATTTCTTGTTGGGTTGTCATTTTTTTCCCCTCCATGGTTCTGACACAAAAAAGCATTTCTTGATTAGTAAATTGGCCTTCAGTATCTATCTCCTTTTCTGCCTAAATCTTGTAAACATTTTGATCTTGTTTTGATATAGATTAATAGATATGTGTCTATGCCTAGTTTTACCCATACTATTTTGTAGTTTTTTCCCAATTTTTTTTTGTTGAAAAATGAGTTTTTATGCTAGAAGCTAATGTATTTGGGCTTGTCAAACATGAGATTACTATATTCATATTCAGTAGAATTTTTCATCCATTTCCACTGCACTGGATCATTCAATATTTCTTACCTCATACCAGGCGGTTTTGATGACTACTACAATATAGTATAGATTTTTATCTGTTACAGATAAACCACCTTCTTTTGCATTTTTTTCATCAATCCTTTTGATATTATTGACCTTTTGTTGCACCAGATGAAATTTTTAATAATTTTTCTAGTTCTCAAAAATAGTAAAAATAGTTTTTTAGTAGTTTGATTGGCATGGTACAGAAAAAGTAGTTTAATTTGAATAGAATTGTCATTTATATTATATTAGCTCAGCCTAACCATGAGCAATTGAAGTTTTTCCAATTCTTTGGATCTGACTTAATTTGTGTGAAAAGTACTTTGTAATTGTTTTGATCCAATTAAGGTCTGTGTCTTTGGAGATGAATACCCCAATATTTTATATTGTCTACAATTATTTTAAATGGAATTTCTCTGTGTCTTGTCCTTGTCATCTGTTGTTCATATTCTAAAATGGTGATTATTTATGTACATTAAGTTGTATCCTGCTATTTAACTGAAGTTGTTTAATTTTTCAAGGAGCTTTTAGTTGCTTTTCTAGTGTTTTTTTTAAGTATACTATCATATCATCTGCAAGGATTGAAAGTTTTGCTATCTTGTTGACAATTTGAAGAACTTCAATGTTTTTTCTTCTCTTCCTGCAAAAGCTACTATTTCTAAAAATAAATTGAATAGTAGTGGTGATAATGGGCATCCTTGTTTTACCCTGATCTTTTTGAAAACGCACCTAGTTTATTGCCATTACATGTAATGTTTGTTGATGCTTTTAGATAGATTTACTACTGGTAGGAGACTTCAACCTCCCATTCTCAGAATTAGATAAATATAATCATAAAATAAAAAGGAAGGCAATTAAGGATGTAAATAGAATGTTAGAAAACTAGACATGATAGACCTCTGGAGAAAGTTGAATAGGAATAGAAAGGAATATAATTTTTTTCTGCAATTCATGGCACCTAAACAAAAATTGACCATGTAGTAGGGCATATCTCATAATCAAATACCAAAAGGCAGAAATACTGAATACTTCCTTCTCAGACCATAAGGCAATAAAAATCAGGTGCAACAATGGGCTATGGAGAGATAGACCCAAAATTAATTGGAAACTAAATCAACTCATTTTAACGAATGAGAGGACCAAACAGCAAATTATAGCTAGAATCAATGCTTTCATCCTAGACAATAACAATAAGAAACAACATACCAAAACTTATGAGTTACAGTCAAAGCAGTCATTAGGGGAAATATTAAATCTTTAAATGCTGTACATGAATGAAATAGAGAAAGAAAAATCAACAAATGAAGCATGAAGCTGAAAAAAAAACAAAGGAAAGAACAATTTAAAAACCTTCAATTAAATACCAAATTGGAAATTATAAAAATTAAAGGAGAAATTAATAAAATCAAAAGCAAGAAAACTAGTGGAATAATAAATAAAACCAAGAGTTGCTTTCATGAAAAAAACCCAATAAAGTTCATAAACCTTTGGTTAATTTGATTAAAAAAAAGAAAGAAGAAAGTCAAATTGCTAGTATCATAAATGAAAAAGGTGAACTCACCACCAATGAGGAAGAAAATAGGGTAATAATACAGAACAATTTTACCCAATTGTATGCTAATAAATTTGATAATCTAATAGAATATTAAGATGAATATTAACAAAAATATAAGTTGCCCAGGTTAAATGAAGAGTGATTTAAATACCTAATAACCCTATCTCAGAAAAAGAGTTTCAGCAAGCCATAATTGAATTCCCTAAGAAAAAATCTCCAGGATCAGATGGATTCACAAGTAAATTATATCAGACATTTAAGGAACAATTGATTCCGATTATATATAAACTTTTTAGAAAAATAGGTCATGCTAGAACTCTACCTAACTCCTTCTATGACACCAATATGGTGTTAATACCTAAACCAAGAAGAGTCAAAACAGAGAAAGAAAATTATACACCTATCTCCCTAATGAATATAGATGAAAAAACCTTCAATAAAATCTTAGCAAAGTGATTACAAGTTATCACTATGATAATACAGTATGACCAAGCAGGATTTATCCAAGGAATGCAGAGTTGGTTCAATATTAGGAAAACTATAAATATAATTGACTATATTAATAACAAATCTAATAGAAATCATAAGATTATTTCAATAGATGATTAAAAAACCTTTGTCAAAATATACCACCTATTATTACTAAAAACACTAGAGCATAGGAATAATGGGAATAAATGGATTGTTCTTTAGAAAGATAAGCAGTATCTATCTGCAACCATCAACAAACATTATATGCAATGGAGATAAGCTAGAGGCATTCCCAAATAAGATCAGGGTAAAACAAGGATGTCCGTTGTCACCACTACTATTCAATATTATATTAGAGATGTTAGTTTCAGCAATAACCAAAAAAAAAGAATTGAAGGAATCAGAATTAAGAAGGAAAAAACAAAATTCTCACTCTGTGCAGATGACATGATGGTAAGGTCTTTCATTTGTTTAGTGGGATCAAATGTTCCTTACAAAAGATATATAGCATAATTCAAAAGGACAATGTACAGAGACTCCTTTCTACTTGCAACCCAGAAGTTTGGAGGAGAATTTTCTCCACGTATATTCTCATAGATCATTGGTTTAAAGACCCCACAGATAATATGAAATGCACTTGTAGTTATGATCCACATTAAAGTTGTAGCCTCTCTTATATTATGCAACTTTCATGTAGTGCCTTTTATATTGCATTCACATTTTGCTTTTCCTCATGTTAATGGAAAGTATATAGATTCTATAAATTGTTCACATACTCTGGAGGATTGGATAAATTGTGATAAAGGATTAGTATGTGGGATGAATATGCTAAATCAGTCCTCCAGGCTTTACACCTTAACCCTATATCTAATTTCTCTATTCAGTGTCAATTATCTACTCAGAATCTATGCCTTGTATCTAGTAATCAGACTGATCCTGATTCTGTGAACAGAAAGGCATCTTTTTCAGGGATGTTTCATGAAATTAGTTTTCTGCACTGGCTGGGCAATGATTTTTACTTTTCCCCTATGAGAATGATATAGGTTTCAACTGGGTACCCAAACATTTACCTCTATCTATTAAATTAATATTTTTACAACATAATGAATATTATTAACTCTATTAAACTTCAACAACTACTTCTAAAGAATCAGAGTGCTCAATGAACATCAAATACAAACTCATGTTGTTACTGCAAACACATTTAGTTACCTCAGATATTAATTATCATTTCTTTTTAAGTCACCTTCAGATTAAAGGTGGTTTTCAACACTAAGAAATCCTATATTGGTATTTATTTTAATCCTAGTAATATTATGTTTGTGCCACTGTTGCATATTTTATAAGATGATTATTCAAAGCTCAAATTATTCAAGCTCACAATGTTAAGATCTTAAGACTGAATGAAGAATTAAGAAGGAAAATTTTTCTATTTTCTCTGTATAACCCCCTGGCATGAAGATCATTCCCTGAATGATCTCCTTGCACAACAAAAAACAATCAGTATTACTGGGGTGATGGCTAGTTGCCAGTTAGACGAGTGTTCAAAGAACTTGGTCAGTTCCAAGGATGCTTGTTTGTGTTATAAGCAAAAAGATGTTTTGTTATAGCTATAAATTATCATCAAAATAAGCTTCACTTATCATGTTTGTGCATATGATCTACCTAAGTTTCAGATTGGGAAAGAGAACCTTGGAATCCAGTTTCTAAGGAGGATGTTCTGTGAGGAACTTTTCTATTTTGGACCATCAAACCTGCTCTCCAGGATTCCCCACCTAGATCTTCAGGTTTTGATGCTTCCATGGGCAAGTGAAGAATCTTATTTCTATTTCTTTTCTATTCCTACTTTTATTTCTATTTCTATTCTATTTATTCTATTTTGTTCTGTTCTGTTCCATTCTATTTTATTCTATTCCACATTATTATTCTATTCTTTTCTACATTATTATTCTAATCTAATTATTCTATTCATTCTATTCTATTCTAAACTTACTGTCTCTTAAAACTATCAATGAATTTATAGTGCTTTCTTGAATTGATATTGACTCATATTTCCATTTATATTACTTTAGTTTGTTGCCT
This sequence comes from Macrotis lagotis, assembly GCF_037893015.1. Taxonomy (NCBI): domain Eukaryota; kingdom Metazoa; phylum Chordata; class Mammalia; order Peramelemorphia; family Peramelidae; genus Macrotis; species Macrotis lagotis. The sequence goes on along the minus strand of NC_133658.1, from coordinate 923,282,054 downwards.
AATTCTACTGTTAATTATTATGGTGGCAGGGGAGGCTTCTCCCTTCCCTTTTAGTAATAAATTTTCTCTTTTCTCTTTTCAATTTAAGTGTGGTTCATTTTCAGGAGCAAAGCCAAACCCCTAAATCAATAATTCATACAGCAAGCCATCAATGAACTCCAAAAAAAAAATCTCCAGGTGATATGATTTCACAAGTGAATTCTACCAAACATTCAAGGAACAATGAGTTCCAATTCAATATAAACTATTTGAAAAAATTCATGAAGAGTTCTGTTAAATTCCTTTAAGATACCAATATGGTGCTGATACTTAAACCAGGAAGAATCAAAACTTAGAAAGAAAATTATAAACCAATTTTGCTAATGAATATGGATGCAAAAAAATTAAATAAAATATTAGCAAAGTGATTATAGCAAGTTTTCATTAGGATAAGACACTGTTTTCAAGCAGTATTTATACCGGGAAGGCAGAATTGATTCAGTAGCGTAAATATCAGCATAATTGACCCATATGAATAACAAACTAGCAGAAATCATATGATTATCTCAATAAATGCTAAAAATCTTTTTTGACAAAATAGTACTAATTCCTACTAAAAACAGTACAGACCATAGGAAATGGAATATTCCTTAAAATGATAAGCAGAATCTATCTAAAAACTTCAGTAATTATTATATGTTATGAGGATAAGCCAAAAGCATTCCCAATAATATCAAGAGTGAAACAAATATACCATTTACCACACTATTATTCAATATTTTGATAGAAATGTTAGCTTTAGCAATAAGAAAAGAAAAGGAAATGGAAATAATCAAAATTTATAATGAAGAAACAAAATTTTCAATCTATGTAGATATGATAGTATAACTAAAGAACCCTAGAAAATCATCTAAATACTACTGGGAACAATTAACAACTTCAGCGAAGTTGCAGCATATAAAATAAATCCACATAAATCATCAGTGTTTCTATATAATTATATATATATATATATACATATATATATAACAATATATAGCAGCAATAAATAGAAAGAGAAATTAAATTTACAATAACTTCAGACACTGTAATATACTTGGGTGTCTTCTTTCCAAGACAGACCCAGAAACTTTTTTGAAAGCAACTATAAAATACTTTTTACACAAATAAAATCAGATCTAAATAACTGGGCAAATGTCACTTGCTCAGGAGTAGACAGATATAGTATTATAAAAATGGCAATTCTACCTAAATTAAAGAACTTATTCAGTGCCATACTACTCAAACTTCTAAAAAATTACTTTAGTGCACTTGGAAAAATAATAAAAAAAATTCATATGGAGCAACAAAGTTCAAGAAAATCAAGGGAATTAATTGAAAAAAAAAAATTGCAAAGGAAGGCAGCCTCAGCACACCAGTGTTGAAACTGCATTTTAAAGCATCAGCCATCAAAACTGTTTGGTACTGATTATGAAATAGGGTGATTGGTGGTTCAGTGGAATAGACTGGGTTCAAAGAGACAGCAGTAAATGATTTCAGTAATCTACTGTTTGTTAAACACATACCTTCCAATTCCTGTGACAAAAACTTACTTTTCAATAAAAACTGCTGGGGAAAGTGAAGATAGTATGGAAGAAACTAAGCATTGTTCAATATCTCACCCTCTACACCCAGGTAAGGTTGAAGTGTGTACAGGATTTATAGGTAAGCCAATTAGGAGTAAGGAATATTTAGGAAAAAGGTACCAGTTTATGACCAAAGAAGAGACAGAAATCATAATAAAAAGCATACTAGAAAACTTTGATTAACATTGCTGTTAAGATTAAAAGGAATGCAGCAAGTTGTGAAACATTTTTACAACTAGCTTTTCTGACAAAGGACTCATTTCTGAATTATATAGAGAATTGATTCAAATGTATAAAAATGTCAGTCCCTAATTGATAAATGGTCAAAGGATATGGAAAGGATTCTCAAACAAAGTAATCAAAACTATCTATAATTGAATGAAAAAATTCTCTAAATTAATATTGCCTAATGAAATGTCAATTAATACATATCTGTGGTATCACTTCACATCTCTCAGATTGGTCAATATGACTTGAAAAGAAAATGATCAATGGTGAAGGCAATGTGGGAAAAATGGGACACAGAACTGTGACAGTGGGATACATAACAGGGATACGTTTTATACCATTTGCAAGATAGTAAAAATGTATATAAGACCTAGAAACAAAGAGATGTTACAAGAAGAAAAAAGAAGTTGAAGAACATGGAACACTTTACTAATCAGATTTATAGATAGGTTAAGAATTGGCATTATAAATAAGAGATATAGAGCACCCTAGAGTGTCAAATCAAAAATATTGATTGCATTAAATTTAAAAAAAGTTTTGGGAACAGCTAGGTTATGCAGTGGATAGAGCACCAGCCTTGAAGTCAGGAGTACCTGCATTTAAAACTGACCTCAGACACTTAATAATTACCTAGCTGTATGACCCTGAAGCAAGTCACTTAACCCCATTGCCTTGCAAAAACAAAAAAAAATTTAAAAGTTTTTATACAGGTAATACAACTGTAGGCAAGATAAGAAGGAATGCAAAAAACTGGGGGAAATTGTATAGCCAGTTTCTCAAATAAAGATATCATATCTGAAATATATATATATATATATATATATATATATATACATATATATATACATATATATATATATATGTTTTTCCCCAGTTGATAAAAAGGTCAAAAATGTGTAAACTCTGTTTTTAAAAGAAATAAAAATAATTCATAGCCACATGTGAAATATTCTATATCAGGGTAGCTAGGTGGCACAGTGGATAGAGCACAGGCTCTGGAGTCAGGAGTACCTGAGTTCAAATCTGGTCTCAGACAATTAATAATTGCCTATCTGTGTGACCTTGGGCAAGCCACTTAACCCCATTGCCTTGCAAAAAAAGGAATATTCTATATCATTATTGGTTAGATAAATGAAAATTAAAATCACCTTGAGATTTCAGTTTTTAATCAACCAAATTGGCTAAAATGATTGAAAGGGAAAGTGACAAAATTTTGAAGGGACTGTGGATAAATTCACTAATTCAACCATTGTGGAAAACAATGGAACATTGTTCCCAAAGGATTATTAAGTTGCCTATACCCCTTGAATCAGCAATACCACTACTAGGTCTATTTCTAAAGACTTTTAGGGAAAAAAAAGAAAGAAAACTAACTTTGTGAAAATATAAAATTGTGAGGGTATCTGTTAATTAAAGGATAGCTGAAGAAATTGTATAATATGATATTGAAGGAAAGTGATTATAAAATAAAAAAGAAAGATAAGTATTCTAGGAAGATGACAGTAGGTCAGAATATTCCAGGCTCTCCAGAGTTTCTCCACAAATAAGCTAGAAAAGCAACTCAGGGTAAAAGTAGAGCAACAAAAATAAACAAGAATAGGGGCAGCTAGGTTGCACAGTGAATAGAGCACTGGCCTTGGAGTCAGGAGTACCTGGGTTCAAATCCATCCTCAGACACTTAATAATTACCTAGCTGTGTGGCCTTGGGCAAGCCGCTTAACCCCATTGCCTTGAAAAATCTAAAAGAAAATAAAAAATAAACAAGAATAGGGACAGAACAATGGGAGAATGGAAGAAGATTTGGAGAATGATCCTACAATCCAGATTTGGTTGGAGTGAAGTGTAAACACCTCCAATCTCGATCCCTGAAAAAAGCAAAAGGAAACCTCCCAGGGCAGCTGGAAGCTGGGTTGATTAGATAGATAGATAGATAGATAGATAGATAGATAGATAGATAGATAGATAGATAGATAGATATCTTCTCCAACTACAAATATAGTAACGTTTTTCAACAGGCATGGTATAGAACTTGGAAATCATATACAGAACATCTATTTTTTGAAATGTGTAGCTGGTGGCTCCAGGGCAGGTATGAGGCATGGCACATCTGGCATCTGTATCAGAGATAGGACTACTCACAAGACAGCAAACTACCTGACTCCAAGGTCACCCTTGGAAGCTGTCAACCTCTACCATCACTCACTCTTTTTTTTCCACGTCAGATTCTTCCCCCATACTTATACACACAAACTTCAGTAATGTCTATAGCCTCCTTCTTCACTTGCTTTTCAGAGCCCTTGTACATATATCCCTCTAGAAATCATAGACTACTTAGGTGGAAAGTCTGAGATCAATTCATATTTTTCTTGGAGGTTTTGGGAACAGAACTTTTGACTTAATTATGTTCTGGGAGTGTATTTTTATCCTCCATAGGATCAAAGTACTTCTTTGTGGTTGTATTTTTTCCTTCTCTTGTTTGCTCATTTCCCCAACCTATGACTTGTTTTAAACTCTTTTTTAAGGTGGGGCTCTGCTTCCTTGATGAAGGACACATTGTCCCAAGCTTATGAGGGTTTTGCAGTTGTGTTCAGGAATACCCTTCAAGGAACGACAAGTTTTCAATTCCTCTAAAGTCTGATGAGAGTCTATGATACCTCTCCTGACCTGTGTTCTGGTCTGTGGATGTCCACAGGCACCCCTTACTGCCTTAGGGCCCTGAGGAGGGTCCATGTTTTATTGAAGACCATGAGGACTATTGTAATTCTGCTCTATTTCCTGTAACTGGGATCATAAACTAGGACTTGGATTTAAAAGCCACAGAGTCTGCCTCAGGGAAGGGAGATCTCTGCAGTCTCCATGAACCTCCTTACAGTTTGTGGGATGAGCACTCTGGAATCATCTGCTGGGTGGCTCTCTAGCCCTGCTCCTGGTTCCCTGGGGTCAGGTCTTCACTGAGATGTCTCACTCTGATGCAGCAGAGTTTTCTTCCTGATCTTCCAAGTTGTTCTTGGGCTGAGAGGTCTGGAAACCATCACTGCTACCATGGATCTAGGTGCCCCCAGGGAACCAGGTTCAGCTTGGTCTCCTTCTAGGTAACTGGCTTTCTCCAGTCCCAGCAAAGGCTGTACACTGTAAGAGACCCTATTCATAAATATTCCAAGTGTTGTGAGACTGGAAAATTGTTTTGCCAAGTCTTTTTGTGGATTTTGCCACTCTAGAATTTGGTTAGAGTCATTATTAAAAGGTATTTAGAGTGACTGGGGGACAGCTGAATGTTTGCCTTTACTCCAACCACCTTAACATTCATTTTTGTAAAGTTTTCTCCCTTCCATATTTCCTTCATCCTGACCCAAGGCAGCAAGTTATCTGATATCGATTATACATGCACAATCATGTTTCATATATTTCTGTGTCATATTATGAAAGATGAATCAAAACAAAAGTAAAAAGCCATGAGGAAGGGGAAAAAGCAAATTTTTAAAACTGAAAAACATATGCTTTGGATCTGCATTCAGACTCCTTAATTCTTTCTCTGATTGTAGATTACATTTTCCATCACAAGTCTTTTAGTATTGTCTTTTTTTTTCACTACATTGTTGAGAAAATTTAAGTGTGTCATAGTTGATCATTCTCAATGTTTTGGTAATTATGTACGGTGTTCTCTTGGTTCTACTCACTTCACTCAATTAGTTCATATAACTGCTTGAGGTTTTTCTCAAATCTGCTGTTCAGCCATTCTACAATTGATAAGCATTCCTTAAATTTCTAATTCTTTGCCACCACAAAAAGAACTGCTATGTTATCCTTGTACATGTGTGTCTTTCTGCCTTTGTTATGATCTCTTTGAGATACACATCTAGTAGTTTATTGCCTGATCAAAGAATATGCACAGTTTGAAACTCCTTTGGGCATAATTCCTTATTGCTTTCCAGAATGATTGTATGACTTCACACCGCCATCAATAATGCATTAGTGACTAAGTTTTCTGACATCCCCTGCAACACTGATCATTTTCCTTTTCAGTCATATTGGTTAGTCAGATAGGTATTAGGTAGTACCTCAGAGCTGTTTTAAGTTACATTTCTTTAATCAATAGTTATTTAGAATATATTATATGATTATACATAGCTTTAATTTCTTTATCTCAAATCAAAACACCTTTTTTATTTCTAAAGAGTCAGTTGTTAAACATTTCCTAACAAACCCCTGATTGGAATAGCAGAAGCTCCTGGACTAGAGAAAAAGAGTCTTGAATTCTTACTCTGACAGAAGTTCCCCAACCAAAAAAAAAAATTCCCTTCACTTCCCATGGTATTTAATGGTCCAATGAGCATATTGATATTTGTTTGTATTCTTTAAAGTAAATATAACTGAAGAAAATTGGGAATTCTCCTATTTTTACTAATCATTGTGTTTGCTGTTTCTTCAAATATTTTATCATACCATATCTAGACAGCAAAATACAATTTTTGCTGTTTGAAGGTCCAATGAAATCAAGGAAGAGATGAATGCCAGAATCAGAGCAGCTCAGAAGATAGAATATACTACCCTGGGCTTCACTCCAAGAAATTCTGAGGATCCTTTCCTTAGCCATATAATGATTCTTGCCACATGATCCCTCCCATTTTCCTTTATCCCACATTGATTCTCACAAATAACACACAGGTATACTCGCAAACATATACTTATACTTTGAAGCTCAGAGATACTTGAAGACTTGCAGTTCTTTTGTTATATGTAGAACTGCCTACAGTCACATCCATCTTCTTATTCCTCAGATCTCTAACATGTATATGATATAGAATCAATAATTATCTCTCTGTCTCTGCAGATATCATGGATTCTTGACACAGGCATGGGTTTTAAAACATAACCTTCTCTTTGCACCAAAAATATCTCATGCCTTCCCTATCCTTGGCAAAGAAGAATCTGCTCTCCTATGACAATACAAGAAAATACAGACTCCGGTGAATGTATTATCCCTCCTATTTATATATGAGAACCATTCTTTTTTTTAATTAAAATTTCAATAAGGACAGGATGTGATCATGAAAAGAAGCTTCTTGTAATAATAATTCAAGTAAGACTATAAGCTGCTACTTATTGAAGTCTTGTTTACTTGAGTCAATAGTAAAATATGTAAAAATACTTGGTCTGTATGCATCAAAAGACAATTGCAAAGTCTTCCGCATATTTGAAAGTGTTAACTGGTAGAGTGGAGCGAATGTTGGAATCAGTTGGAATCATAAAGATAGAATTAGAATCCTACTTGGGCTACTTCATTACTGTGTGATCCTAATAGGTATTTAACCTCTCTCAACCTGTTTACTCATTGTTAAATGATATTTATAGCACTTGTTTCATATGGCTTTTTTAATTTTTTTTTATTTACTTAAGGGAATGGGGTTTAAGTGACTTGCCCATGGTCACAGAGCTAGGCAATTATTAAATGTCTAAGGCTGGATTGCTCCATCTACTGTGCCACCTAGCTGCCCCTTCATAGAATTTTGTAAGGATCAAATGTAATCATGTTGAGTTGGGAAGACCTGACTTTGAATCCAGACTCTGGCACCTACTACTTATGTGGTATTTTGTAAGTAACTTACCTACCTAACTTTCCTCATCTTTAAAATGAGAAGATTGGAATTGTTTATTTTAAATGCTTCTCCCAACTCATTCTTTGACCCCAGTTTTGATGGCATTCTTAACTTAAAACATGATTTTGATATACAGTCATGTAACATCATTGCCTAGCTGAGAAAATTTCCAAAGCTAGTTTCAACAGGGAAAGGCAGAACTGAAATTCTACATATGTTCTTTCATATTATCATATTTGTTTTCCTGTGCTGCCCAAAATCTCAGGGATCACCTCTGACAGCTCCCAATTCTGCCAACACAACTGCATCTAAGTTTGTGTATTTCAGTATTATTTTTGATTCTGAATTTGCAGAAGTCCCATTACCCATACATTATCTTCATTCTGAAAATCTTTGTTGCCTCGTTGAGACTGAAGAGAGTGACTAGAGAGTTTCCAAACTTGCTATAATATTTAGAAATTATATCAATTGATGTCATTCATTTAAAAAATTATTAAGTCACCAAAACAGAAAAAATTGCTATTTAGATTAACTTAGGACTCAAACAAAGATCAAATGTAGGTTGGTCTGATATCTATTACTGGGGAGTCATTGAGAGACAGAGTGATATTAGGCATGTAAAACCCAAGACATCTTCTCAAATTTTGTGATGAAAATATATATATTTTTGATGATAGAGCATCTACATGTAAGTGTGTGATATCCAGAGATGAGAGGAGAGGGAATTTTACAGAAGGAGAAGAGGAGGAGAGGTGAGACTTTTTTTTGACTGTGTTAAAGAAGTCATTCTCTACCTCATTCTCTACCTCTATTCTTAGTCACTGTGTCAGTATTGCCTCAAACAAAATGAGAGCTATTTAAGATGTATTAAAAATGTGCCAAGGTCTCCAAGTCAACTACAAATTTAGAATCATCTGGGATCCCTAGTCCCTGTAATCTTACAAAACAGATGGGGTCTGAATGTACAGACTGTTGAAAAGGGAGGCCTCTGCTTGTTCCTGGATGAAGAATGATTTTTCTATGTTAATCAGTCTGGATTGGTTTGGGACACTGCTAAAAACTGACTGATAGAGCCTAATGTAAGTTGATGGCCAGTTCAGTTGATTTCAGTCTTCCCACACACTCCCTAGACTCCTTCCAAAATTAATCATGGTCTTTTTTAGAACTTAGGACAGTGGCTATTGCAACATCTCAAATGACCAAGTCCATGATGCTGATTTAGACCCATGGATACCAACAATTCCACCCTTTAAACTTTGCTGTTTACTCAATGACACCATTGCTCCTACATATTTAGAAGCAGCTCCAGAAGAAATGACTTCCAACCCCAATTCTCCTTAGTAAATTAAAACAAAAAGACTAGGGGCAGTTAGGTGACACAGTGGAAAGGGCACCAGCACAAGATTCAGGAGGATAAAGTTCAAATCTAGCCTCAGTCACTTAATACTTACCTAGCTGTGTGACCTTGTGCAATTCACTTAACCCCAATCTCTTGCCAAAAACAAAGACTGGGATATGGATCCAGGCCTGAGTATCATTCTTGTGCAGAACAGTACCATTGAATATCCCTTTCTAAGTACATGAATCCTATCCTTCATAGAAACTGCAAACAGTGTCTAATCTCACCTTGGTGACCTCAAACAAAACTCATCCTCCATGAAGACTGCAATGGCTCCCAGTCCCTATGGAAACTGTACCACTCTGCTTCCTGTGCCTCATATTCTGTAAAAAGAATTGTTCTTCCCATTACCCAATATTGGAGTCTACTTGAACTCAATTTGCCATTCCTTTGATCAATAAATAGTTTTGCATTCACATCCATTTATATTGACATCTTGGTTTGTTCTGAACATTCATGTTTGGAACTTTCAGTTACTTCCATATATAGTTTAAGAAATATATGTTATGGGCAGCTAGGTTGCACAGTGGATAGAGCACCAGCCCTGGAGTCAGGAGTACCTGAGTTCATTTCTGGCCTCAGACACTTAATAATTATCTAGCTGTGTGGCCTTGGGCAAGTCACTTAACTCCATCACCTTGGAAAAAAAACAAACAAAAAAATCCCAACAAAAATGAGAAATATGTATCAGTGATCCTTTTCTCTATTTTTTAGAAATATTTATTTTAAGTTTTGCAATTTCACCCCCATTCTTCCTTCCTCCCCCCACCCCCCCAGAAGGTATTCTTTTAGTCTTCACATTGTTTCTATGATACACATTGATCTGAGTTACATGTGATGAGAAAGAAGTCAAATATTTAAAGAAGAAAAATAAAGTACAAGATAGTAAAATTGCATAATAAGATAAGGTGTTCTTTTTATCTAAATTGAAGGTAATTGTCTTTGGTGTTTGTTCAAATTCCGCAGTTATTTCTCTGGATACAGATGGTATTCTCCATTGCAAACAGCTCCAAATTGTCCCTGGTTGTCGCACTGTTAGAATTAACAAGTCCATCAAGGTTGGTCATCACCCCCATGTTGCTGTTAGGGTGTACAGTGTTTTTCTGGTTTTACTCATCTCACTAAACATCATTTCATGCAAATCCTTCCAGGCTTCCCTAAATTCCCATCCCTCCTGGTTTCTAATAGAACAATAGTGTTCCATGACATACATTTAAAATAGTTTGTTAACCCATTCCGTAATTGAAGGACACTCATTTACTTTCCAATTCTTTGCCACTACAAACAGGGCTGCTGTGAATATTTTTGCACCCATGATGTTTTTGCCTTTTTCATAATCTCTTTAGATTATAGACCCAGTAATGGTATTTCTGGAACAAAGGGTATGTATATTTTTGTTGCACATTGGGCATAATTCCAAATTGCTCTCCAAGGGTTGGATGAGTTCACAGCTCCACCAACAATGTATTAATATCCCAGATTTCCCACATCTCTTCCAAAATGGATCATTGTCCTTTCCGATCATATTGGGCAGTCTGACAGGTGTGAAGTAGTATCTCAGAGATGATTTAATTTGCATTTCTCTAATATATAATGATTTAGAGCAATTTTTCATATAACTATAGATTGCTTTGATTTTCTCAGCTGTAAATTGCCTTTTCATATCCTTTGATCATTTGTCAATTGAGGAATGGCTTGTTTTTTTTTGAAAATCTGACTCAGTTCTCTGTATATTTTAGAAATGAGTCCTTTGTCAGAAATACCAGTTGTAAAAACTGTTTCTCAGTTTACTACATTTCTTTTGATCTTGGTTACAGTGGTTTTGTCTGTGCAAAATCTTTTTAATTTAATGTCATCAAAGTTATCTAGTTTGTTGTTAATGAGTTCTCCATCCCTTCCTTGGTCATAAACTTCTTCCCTTTCCATAGATCTTACAGATAAACTACTCCTTGATCTTCTAATTGGCATATAACATTATGTCTAAATCTGGTACCCTTTTTTATCTTATCTTGGTATAGGGTATGAGGTGTTGGTCTAATCTAAGTTTCTTCCATGCTAATTTCCAAGTTTTCCAACAGTTTTTTATCGAAGAGAGAGTTTTTATCCCAATAACTGGACTCTTTGGGTTTATGAAACAGAAGATTACTATAATCATTTCCTGATATTGCACCTAGTCTATTCCACTGATCCAGCACTCATTTCTTAGTCAATACCAGGCAGTTTTGATGACTGATGCTTGATAATATAATTTTAGATCTAGTAAGGCTAAGCCAACTTCTTTTGCATTTTTTTCATTGAATCCCTGGAAATTCTTAACTTTTTATTTGTCCATATAAATTTACTTACAACTTTTTCTAACTCATTAAAGTAATTTTTTTGGAATTTTGATTGTTAGAGCAATAAACAAATAGCTTAGTTTTGGTACAATTGTCATTTTTATTATGTTAGTTCTACCTATCCAATAGCAGTTGATTTTTGCCCAGTTATTTAAATCTGATTTTATTTTTTTTTTCAAAAAGATTTTGTGACTGCCTTGGCATGTAGATTCCCAGGTATTTTATATTGTCTGAGGTTACTTTGAATGGAATTTCTCTTTCCTAGCTCTTCCTCCTGTATGTTGCTAGTCATATATAGAAATGTTGAGGATTTATGAGGGTTTATTTTATTTCCTGCTACTTGGATAAAGTTGCTAACTATTTTTAGTAGTTTTTTAGATGACTTTTTTAAGGATACTCTAGTTATACCATCATGTCATCTGCAGAGTTTTGTCTCTTCCTTCCAGATTCTAATTCCTTCAATTTCTTTTTCTTCTCTAATTACTGAAGCTAACATTTCTAGTATGATATTGAATAGTAGTGGTGAAAAATGGACATCTTTGTTTTACCCCTGATCTTATTGGGAATGTCTCTAGGCTATCCCCATTGCATGTAATGCTTGTTGATGGTTTCAGATAGATATTGCTTATCTTTCTAAGGAGCAATCAATTTATTCCTACACTCTCTAGTATTTTTCATAGGAATGGCTGCTGTATTTTGTCAAAAACTTTTTCAGCATCTATTGGTATGATCATATGATTTTTGACAGTTTTGTTTTGATATAATTAATTATAATAACAGTTTTCCTAATACTGAACCAACCCTGCATTCCAGGGATAAATCCTACTTGGTCATAATGTATTATCCTAGTAATAACTTGTTGCAATTGTTTTGTTAAGCTTTTATTTAAGAAGTTTGCATATATTTTCATCAAGGAGAGAGGTCTATATTTCTCTTTCTCTGTTTTAATATTTTCTGGTTTATGTATCAGAATCATATTGGTGTCATAGAAAGAGGCAGATTTTTGTCTTCACATATTTTTCCAAAGTGTTTATATAGAAACAGAACCAATTGTTCCTTAAATGTATGATAAAATTCACTTGTGAATTCATCTGTCTCTGGAGATTTATTTTTAGGGAATTCAAAAAAGGATCTTTGAATTTCTTTTTTCTGAGATAGGGTTATTTAGATTTTTAATTTCCTCTTCATTTAATCTGGGCAACTTATATTTTTGTAAGTATTTTTCCATTTCACTTAGATTGTCAAATTTATTGGCTTTGAGTTGAGTACAATGATTGCAAATTATTACTTTAACTTCCTTCTCACTGGTGGTGAGTTCACATTTTCATTTATGATACATGCAACTTGGTTTTCTTCTTTTATTTTTTAATCAAATTTACCTGTGGTTTATCAATTTCATTGGTTTCTTTTCATAAAACCAGGACTTGGTTTTTTCCTTGCTTTTGATTTTATTACTCTTTTATTTATTAGAATTTAAAATTTGCTATTTAATTGGGGGGGTTAATTTGCTCTTTATCTAATTCTTTTAGTTGCATATTAAGTCCATTGATTTCTTCTTTCTCTAATTTATTCATTTAAGCATTTCATGATATAATATAACCCCTAACAATCCCCTTGAGTGCATCTCATAGGTATTTTATGTTGTTTCATTATTGTCATTATATAAGATGAAATAATTAATTCTTTATATAATTTGTTGCTTAATCCACTCATTCTTTAAAAATGAGTTTATTTTGTTCCCAATTAGCTCTGTGTCTATATCTTACTGGCCCAATACTGCATCTTGCTTTTATTACATTATGATCTGAGAAAGATGTCTTCACTATTTCTGCCTTTCTTAGGCTTTTATGCCATAGTACAAGATCAATTTTTCTGTAAATGTCATGTACTGCAGAAAAAAAAAGTGTATTACTTTCTATACCCATTAAATTTCCTCCATAGGTCTATCATATCTAGGTTTTCTAACAATCAATTTGTCTCCTCCACTTCCTTATTGTTTATTTTATGATTAGATTTATCTAAATATGAGAGTGGAATGTTGAGGTCTCCCACTAGGAGAGTTTTCCTGTCTTTGTATTTTAGTAGCTCTTTCAACTTCTCCTCTAAGAATTTGGATGCTATACCATTGGGTGCTTAAATATTTAGTATTGAAATTACTTTATTATCTATGGTACCTTTTAGGAGGATACAGTTTCCTTCCTTATCTCTTCTAACACTATCTGTTTCTGCAACTGCTTTTGTCTGATTTTTTTCACTTCAGCTGAAGCAAAATATATTTTGCTCCAGTCTTTTACCTTCACTCTGTATGTATCTCGGCTTCAAATGAGTTTCTTGTAAGCAGCATATTGGAGGATTCTAAATTTTAATCCACCCTGCTGTTCACTTATGTTTTAAGGGAGAGTTCATCCCATTCACATTCAAAGTTATAATTATTATCTCTTTATTGCCTTCCATGTTATATTCCTTCTGTTTTTATTTTCCCCCTTTATCCATGTACCCCAGTGTTTTTTCTGAATACCTCCACCTTCTTTTGTTTGCTCTCTTATATCAGCCCCCCTCCCCTTTCTTTCCCCTTTCCCCTTTCCCTTTTCCCCTTCTTTCCTTCTTTCAATTAATTCCCTTTTTTTCTCCCAACCCCACACCCCTTTTCCTCTTTCAATGCTTGAAAGGTAAGATTAGTATCTTAACTAGGTGTGTCTAAGTTAAATTTAAGCCAAGTCTGATAAGATGAAGATTCAGGTGGTTCTCACCTCCTCTCTTCCTCTCCTCTATTATAATAGGTCTTTTTTAACCTCTTGATGTAATGAGATTAATACCATTCAGTCTCCTACATCCTCCCATCTCTTTACAGTCCCCCTTTTTAAAAAAGTATTGTTTTTAAATCATTCTATCTGAGTCTCAGAGAAGTTATGAGTGTCCATCACCTCTGACTTACTGTATTCTTTCTAATAGAGTTATAATTCACCAGAGTTATTAGACTCTTTCTCTCAAGTGGGTATATAGCCAGTTTCATCTTATTGGATAGCAGTTTTTTTTTCTTTAACTTTATTTTTTAACTTTTCACGTGTTTCTTGAGCCTCCTGTTTAATGTCCAGATTTTATATTTAGCTCCGGTATTTTCATCAGTAACTGCTGGAAGTCTCTCATTTCATTAAATGTCCATCTTTTCCCCTGGCAGAGAAGGCTCAACTTTGCTGCATACTGGATCCTTGGTTGGGTTCAAAGGTCTCTTGTTCTTTGGAATATCTTGTTCCAGGCCCCATGATCCCTTAATTTTGATGCAGCCACGTCCTGTATAATCCTTACGTGGCTCCTTGGTATTTATTTTTTTTTCTTTCTGGCTGCTTGCAGAATTTTTTCTTTTATGTGATAGTTCTGGAATTTGTCCACAGCATTCCTTGGTGTTTTCATTTTAGGATCTCTTTCCAGAGGGAATTGATGTATTCTTTCAATAACTATTTTGCCCTCTGGTTCCATGATATCAGGGCAATTTTCTATCACTAATGATCCCCTGAGACAAACCGTCTTGGTAAGTGCTCTAACTTCTCTTTCTGGGCTTTGCTGATTGAAATTCTGTGTGAAGAGGTTTCTTTTATGTTGTTTTTGAGGGGCAAGAGGAACATTTATCACAGTGTCTGTCTTCTCTACACCATCTTGGCCCAGAAGTCCTGTTCTTCCATCCATTTCTCTATTTTTCTAGCTAATTTTAAATGGCTTTAATAATTATGCGGTTCAAATGAAATTCAGTATGTTTGATTCTTTTCCTAGTTTTGCTTCTTATCTGAGGTATTATTGTCCTTTTGTATTTCCAGAAGGATTTTGTTAAATACTTCTGTAAAGTATTCCTTTGATATTATAAAATGCCATTTATATAAGGATATTTGATAGAATAGCAGTGCCTTTTTTTCTATTAATTCTTTTTTCTTTTGCTTTTTGCATGGCAATGGGGTTAAGAGACTTGTCCAAGGTCACACAGATAGGTAATTATTGACTGTCTGTGGCCTGATTTGAACTCATGTCCTTCTGATTCCAAAACCAGTGCTCTATCCACTGCACCACCTAGCTGCCCCCCCTTTTCTATTAACTCTTAACCAAATGATGTGCAATCAAAATTTCTTCAATTATTTAATTCTGTATACTTGGTTAATGCGTTCTTGTACTTGCAGAAATTACAGGAAGCAGTGGACGATTTTGGCATTTCTAAGTGTGCTTCTCTGAAGCAATGCCCCTTCTATGACTAAGGACTAGGTATGAAATGAGACAAAAGTTGACCTAAGTTATCAAGCCTCTGTGGCTCATTATTTAAGTTTTGATGACTTAGAATAAGTGTAAATATCAATTGATTTTGAGGTTTTTAGGAAAGTCTCCTCAGTGACTGAATGGTTGATATGTTAAAGTAGAGAGAGATTTGAAGAAGCCAGATCTACAATAGACTATTACAATATTCCAGATGTGTAATATTACAATATTCCAGATGTGTAATATATTTGAGAGATAATGAAAAGGGAAAATCAGTAGATGTTAGGAATGAGAGGTAATGAGGTGTGTGAGATGACCCATTTGTTTTTCATCTAAAAGAATGGGACATAGATGTTGCCCTTGATAGTGATAGGACAGTTAACAGGGAAAGGGGCTAAAAGGAAATCAGTAATGTGTTTGGTATTAGACGTTTTGAATTTATTATATCTACTAGAAGTTCAGTTTGAGATGTATGAGAGTTAAAATCAGAGAAACAAAATTGGAGTTGTCAGAATCTCTGACAGCATAGATAGATTTGTGTTATTAGCCTAGAGATAGTTATTAAATACATGGGACCTGATGGGTTCAAGTGAAATAGCAGAAAGGGAGTGAGAAGAGGACCCCATGATTAGAGGGCATGATCTGGATGAAGTTCCAGCAAGGGACACAGATAATTAATGATCAGATTGGTAGAAGGAGAAAAGTCAAAAAACAGTATCCTAAAAATGTAGAAAGATGAGGCCCTCAAGGAATGGCAATCAGCACCATCAAGGACTGCAGAGAGGTCAAGAAGAATAAGGAATGAAAAAACCCATTGATTTTTACAAACAAAGGTATGACTAGGAACTTTGGAGAAAGCACTTGTGGAATGGTAAGGTTGGAAACTGGGTTTAAAGATATTAAGAAGAAAGTGAAGGCAATGAGGGGTTGCAGTAGATAGACCATCATACCTGAAATCATGAGGACCTGAGTTCAAATCCAACCTCAGTAGAAACAGTAGAAAATGAGCAAAGAGACAGAAACATTTTAAATTAGTGATAGGCTAAGAAAAACAGAGGGTGAATAATCATTTTTGAGGACAGTGGAAAGAATGGATTCTTTGAGAAAATGGAAGGATTAACCATGGTAAACATTAAAGCTACTTCATCATGTGAGATGGAATGAAAGAGTAGATGGTTGGAAAGGTATATGGATGGTGTGAAATACAGAAGAGAGAATGGATCTTCTTACCATATTATTTATTTTTCTTTTGTTTTTTTCTCAAAGCAATGGAGTCAAGTGACTTGTCCAACGTCAGAGAGCTAGGTACTTATTAAATGCCTGAGAATGACTTTGAACTCAGATCCTCCTGATTTCAAGGCCAGTGCTGTATCCACTGTATTACCTAACTTCCCCACCTAGGTGTTTTCTGTAAAATTTGAGATAAATATCTCAGTGAGTAGACTAGGAGGAGAGGGAGTCATAACAATGTTCAGGCTGTATGAAAAGTTTCAAAGAACAATTGTGAGGAGTATAATAGTGAGTTGATAAGTCAGATGTAATAAGATATTCGCTCAGAATAAGAACCCAACTGAGGTTGTGAATCATCAATGTGTACTTTCCTCCATTCAGAATGAATCACTAATATTATATAGTAGTGAAGTTAGCAAATAATGGCAATTGTTCAAAGCTGAATACAAACAGTGCAATGATATGAGAGAAGGACTTAAGAGAATATTAGACTAATCAATATTAACAAAGCACATTGTAATCTCAAATAATAAATATTGAAAAGATAGTCCAGGTTCCCTAGAATTTTCTATGAGATAGATTATAGAAAAGGAGATATAGAAATACAATTGGTAATATTGGAAAAATGAGAAGCAGTAGCTGAATAGGTTAAAAGATAAATTTGTAATATCAAGATATACATTTACATGCTTATATAAGTGGCTATAAATGATATAGGATAAATTAAAAAATCCTAGAATGAAAAGTTAAGAAAGGATAGCATTCTATGTAAGTAAAGAGATGAATTTACATATCAACCCATAACCCAATATCCTAGTTAATAGTATTCAATGGTTCAAAAGGAAAATTCAAGATCATGTGTAAACCAGATCATCACAAATGATCTTGTCACATATTAAGATCAAAACTGTTTTCTTTTGTCAGTGAAGTGGAGAAGTGCAGTGTGCTTGTGTGGGCATGTGTGTGTTTATTTGAGGGTTTTTGCGCACATGTGTGAATAGCTTGCATCTTTAAGAAAAAGCCTTGCTGCACTTTGAGAAGTTGAATTATGTGTTCAGTGAGGAATTTATGGGAAATTTTAAATGATGTTAGTAATAACAATCCAATTTGACAACATCTTTAATGCAGCTGTGATGATGAAATGTTATGCCTTGAATCACAGACCTATTAAAATATTACCTTAATATATATTTGCTACTTCTACATATGAGATAGTTGTATAGTAGAGGAAATAAAACAGGAATCATAACATTCTTGATATAAATTTAACCAGAATACATGAAAAAACTCAACAAGTAAATAGATTTTCCTCGGAGAGGCATTTAGAAAAATTGGTTGAGATAATTTTGCCACACATTTAGAAGTAGTAAGAATCATCACTTTTTGGGTCAACTCCAAAAAAATGTATGAATATCATTAGGAATATTATCCACATGTATTGAATGTTTTAAAAAACATTCATTTCAATGACGAAGTGCTTTACCAGAAACCTTCTTCAGGGCACCTAAGACATCTTTATTTCTGAGGCTGTAGATGATAGGGTTAAGCAAGGGAGCAAGAATCATATATGAGATAGCTAAGATCTTATCCTGACCTGGAGTATGGTAGGACTTGGGTCTCATATATGTAAAGATAATTGAACCATAGTACATGGTAACCACAGCCAGGTGGGAGGAACAAGTGGAGAAGGCTTTTTTCTGGGCTTCCACAGATTTCATATGAAGCACAGAACGGAGAATCTGACTGTAAGAGGCAAGAATGATGGAAAGGGGAATTGGAAGGAAGATTACAGCACTCACAAAGATTCCTTCTTCATATTGTGATGTATCAAAACAGGAGAGTTTCAACATGGCAGGGATTTCACAGAAAAAGTGATCAATGACCCTTGTGCCACAAAAAGGGAGGAGCAGTACATAAGTTGTATGAATTATAGAATTGATCATTCCCCCAATCCAGCATCCAACAACCAAAAGGAGACTGATTCGATGGTTCATGAGGACAGAATAACGGAGTGGGTGGCAGATGGCTACGTAGCGATCATAGGACATGGCTACAAGAATAAGACACTCAGAATCCACAAAGATGGCATAGAAGAAAATCTGGAGTCCACATTCTGCAAATGTGATGGATTTCCTGCCAGAAATGTAGTTATGGGCCATCTTGGGAATAATATTGGAGACGTTCAAGATATCCATGAAGGAGAGATGCTTGAGAAAGACGTACATTGGAGTGTGGAGCCGAGTGTCAAGGTGGATAAGAAGAATCAATACTGTGTTTGCCATTATTGTCACCATAAAAATGATAAGAATTAGTGTTAAGTATAGCAATCCAAAATGATTTGGATCCAATAATCCTAATAGGATGAAATCTCTACCAAACGTCTGATTATTTTCTTCCCTCATCTGCATTATTTCCCTTTTTCACCTATAGTCCAAAAGACAAATTTTCGAAAAGAAAAAGACTGGATGAAAATAATGTTCAGGCCTGAGTCTGTGACTACAAAATTATAACTGTCTGTTAACATTCTTTCATTGACTTAGATCAATAAATTGCGATTCAAAGAAGCAATCAAATTAATTACTTGAATTAACTGAGTACTCGGGATGATTGATGGAAGTGCTGAGAAAAAAAAATCAAAGTCTCTCATCTGGTTATTTCTACATTTATATTTCTTTGCTATTTATTTCCTTGACCAGTGGTCAGGACGTTGATTCAACATCTCAATGACTGGCATTTCTTGTCACTTGAATAGTAAAAGACATTTTTTCAATACACTGAAGATATCATAAACTAATGTAATTCGAGGGGTGAACTGTTTGTAAAATATGCAAACACACCAGATTCAATAGTGTAATTTCCATGAGCCAACAAAGGATTTTGTTTATATCACCATCATCATGACCATCATGATCACTGGCATAATTATATTTTTGTCTTTTTTTTTGGTAAGGCAATGGTTTCAAGTGACTTCCCCAAGGTCACACAGCAAGGTAATTATTAAGTGGCTGAGGCTGATTGCAAATCAAGTCCTCCTGACTTCAGGGCCAGTGCTCTATGCACTATACGATCTAGGTGCCCCACATAATTATATTTTTAAAATAATTTTATTTTTATTTTAAAGAAAAAGCAAACATTTCTGGAGTATAAATTAAAACTTAAACAGAAATGTACATGAAATTACAAATCAACTTCATCTTGTAATTCATTTTAAAAATATAATAAAGTTATTAGATAAATTTCCTTTTTCATCTTCCCCCTCTCTAATTACAGATGGTTATGAATAGACAGAAATTGTAATACACATGCATATGTATATGTTTGTCTGAAATTATTTTATACATACTTTTATTATTAGTTCTTTAGATGCATATAGTATCATTTTTTATAAATTCTTTATTTTTAATTTCTATATTTATAGTTGTCAAAATGTTTTGGCCACTTGGTCAATTCTTTTTTTTTTTTTTTGCAAGGCAATGGGATTAAGTGGCTTGCCCAAGACTACACAGCTAGGTAATTATTAAGTGTCTGAGGCCGGATTTGAACTCAGGTACTCCTGACTCCAGGGCCAGTGCTCTATCCACTGTGCCACCTAGCTGCTCCCGCACCTAGTCAACTATTTTAAAAAAATATATTGGTTACTATATTCATTGATTTATTTGTTCTATTCCCTTCACCCTTCATCCTTTTTGGCAAGTCTTTCTATGCCTTTATAAGATCACTGAGTTTAGCATTTTTAATACTTCTCTAGTATTCTATCTATACCAAACACCACAATTCATTTTTCCATTCCCCTGTTGATGGGGATCCCTTGTAATTGTCAGTTCTTTGCTAACCCTGAGCTGCTAAAGAACGTCCTAATCATATTTAAAGCTATTAAATACTATTAAAGCATTCTCCTCCATCTTACTGTTGCGCACTCTTTACTTTCTCACCCTCTCTGTGAGTTGCCTTATCTTTACTCTTCACTCTCCCCCTGTCCTTCCCATCTACCCCTCCAAGAATATGAATCCCACTCTCTCTCCAACTCTCTACATGTTCAAAATATTTTATTCCATTTTTATTCCATTCCATTTAAATACATCTCAACAAAGATGAGAACATGCTTCCAACATTCCAACCCTCCATCCACACCAACTTCCTCTGCATTAGTTTTCCTTTTCATATTCCATTTAATAATATAATTGCTCCTTTTTTCGTCTTCCTAGTTTTTTAGAATATTCCCATCACATACAATTCAGAACCAACCTATCTTTCAAACTATCTTTGTATGTTTACAGTTTTAAGAATGCTGATAGGTATTATTAAGAATGTTTATATATATATATATATATATATATATATATATATATATACACACACACATATGATGATGGGATGATGTAATGTTTGTCCTTTGTTCTTGAATAAGACTCTGCTATCAGGGGAATGATACCAAGATAAGCTAATAAATTGGATTTGAGTGAAGGGGTGCTGTGCTAAGTCATCAGTCTTAACCGCACCTCAGACTCAAAAATATGTGTGTGTGTGTGTGTGTGTGTATATATATATATATATATATATATATATATATATATATATATATGTATGTATATATGTATATATGTATATATGTACATTAATACATAGATACATGCAAACACACACATGCACATAAAAAATACATATGTATGCATGTATGGAACAGTTTGACATTAATAGATGCCTTTTGTCATATTATTTTCTTTTTTGTTTCTTCTAAAAATTTTTATATTAAATTATCCATTGAACTCTAGTATTTTTTGTTTTTTATTTATTTATTTACTAATACCTGAAAATCTTTCCATTTATCAAATTTCCTTTTTTATTTTTCATTCAGGATTAAAAACAACGTTTCTGGGTATATTAATCTTGGATGAAACCCTTGCTCTCCTGTTTTTCAAAATATTAGGTTCCAAGACTGACCTACTCTCTTTTAAAGTAGAACTTGCTAAGTTTTATATTATTTTGAAATCCATGGGATTTCAAGTGATTTTTTTCCCTTGTTGGTTGCAATCTTTTCTTTTCAACCTGATAGCTGTGAAACTTGACTATGTCATTTCCATTAGTTTTCCTCCAGGAATTCTTTTGGGCTGTGAACAATATCCTTATTTTTTTTCTCCTTCTACTTTATCCTCCTGTTCTGAGTAATTTTCTTAAATAATTCTTATTATATCATCAGGTAGTGTGACAATTTTTGAATCACTTCTATTTGATTTGTTCTCCTGATCAATTGCCTAATAAGATGATTATATTTTCATCCATTTTTCTAATTTTATTATTTCATAGTATTTTATACTGTTAAACAATTCCTCTTGTCCTCCAGTCTTTGGAGTTATTTTCTTCCTTTGGATTTTGAATTTCTTGTTTCCTGTTTGTTTTTCCATCTTTTTAAAATTACTTTAATTTTTTCACAATTTTTCATTAATCTCTCATATTTGATTCTTGAATTCCTTTTAAAGTTTTTCCCAAGATTTCCTCTGGTTCTTGTGATCACAAAATTATTCTGTTTCTTATTTGTTTTTTTTGTTTTTTATCTCACTATTTACCTCTGGATATGAACCCAGGTCCTCTTTACTTAATCGTTTTTATTTTTTTTAATTTTTATTCTTAGTCTTTCATTATTATAATAAGATTTTCATCCCTGGGTAGTGGATGTTGTTGCCCTAGCCCTTAATGTTGTTTTCTGAATTTTGTCCAGGGGTCAACCTCAGGCCTTTTTCCCCTTCCCTCCACCATAATTAGGAACTTCAGCCATACTATGCCCAGAATATTTTTACTTCATAAAGTAATATACTCACCAGGCATATGCACTTTCCTCCTCATCCATCCCACATTCTAGAATCATTTCTGGCTAGCTGAGATTAAATTTCTTTAAGTTGTTCTGCTTACCAATTAAAATAGCCTTAGGATTGGGGCAGCTAGGAGGCACAGTGAATAGAGCACTGCTCCTGGAGTCAGGAGGACCTGAGACAAATCTAGCCTCAGACTCTTACTAATTATAATTGCCTAGCTCTGTAACCTTGGGTGAGTCACATAACCCCATTGCCTTACAAAAACCAAAAACAAAGAAAAGGAAAAAAATACCGTTAGAATCTATTTCTTTTTAATCTAGTGAGTTGGCATGGAGATGTCTGTCCTTTACTCAGGTCAAACTTCAGCCTCTGAAAATCCTGTCTTTTGTGAGGTCCTCTCAAATTATCTTAGTAGAACAATAGTTTTACCCTTTATTTTTGATGATCTATCTTCATTTATTAGTAATTTTCTGTGTTTATGAAGGAAATCCAGAGAGTTTAGAAACATTTGATCTATTTCACCATGTTTCCACAATGCTTCTTCCCTACCACCACCACCACCACTACTATTACCAACAGTCCCATCACCATCATTACAATTACCATCATTAGGAAAACCTCAGTTCAAATCTGGCCTCAGAAGCTAACTGCCTGTTCTTGGGCAAGTCACTTCAATTTGATGTTTTCATTTCCAGGGACATTTAAAGTTGTCCTAAAAATCTCATCAGTGGACCCAGATGACTCAAGAGGAGAAAGTGAGGCAGGTAAATTAGCACAGCACCCCCTCACTCAAATCCAGCCCATATGCATGACATGGCATCACCTCTTTGTTGGCAGGATTTCCAGGACTAAGGACAAACATGTTTCATCATCATCATCATCATTATTTCTAACCTTAACATTATCATCATCATCATCATCTTACCATCACTGTCATTCAAAATATTTGATATATCTGATCTCAGAATCTTTTAGAAATAATATGACTTAAGTAATCTGAGTATAATTCTTATCTGTTACTACTGAGAAATGAGAGAGAATTAATGTTAATATCTTGTTCCTGGTCACATGGCTAATAAATATCAAAGGAAGACACTCAGTGCTGATCTTCCTAAAGGCAATTCTGCATTACATCATTTATATCAGTGGTATCAAACTCAAAGATAAGTGAAAACCACCAATTCAAATGTAAAGTTTCCTGTGGATGGAATGACAAATTTGTCAATGTAAAATATTGCCTGTTCTACTGTATTTTCTGGTTTCACCTAGGATTTCCCAATTACTTTATAATAGCATTTGGACAACAATTTTAATGTTGAGTAGCCTTTGACTCCAGACCTCAGCTTAATCCTCTACTCTGAAGACTTCCAGGGTGGAACGAAAATGGAAACATGAAGCTAACATGTTCCAGGAGTCTTTCCCTACCAAAGGGAATCTTTACTCTGACATTCAT
This sequence comes from Macrotis lagotis, assembly GCF_037893015.1. NCBI lineage: Eukaryota > Metazoa > Chordata > Mammalia > Peramelemorphia > Peramelidae > Macrotis > Macrotis lagotis. The sequence goes on along the minus strand of NC_133658.1, from coordinate 923,258,158 downwards.
ACTATAGATCCAGCCAAGAAAATGAGAAGATTCAAAGAAATTTTCAACTGCAGACATCTTTGAGGATTTCAGTGAAGATCTGTCTCTTTGGGGGAAAAGGGAAAGTAAAATACAAGAGGCAGGAGAGTGGGAAAAGCCAGCAGGGGTGCTTTAGCCACAGTGCAATTCAAGTGCAGACAGATTAATAATAATTGAGGTCCCAGCAGCTAGATAGTAAGCCAGCAGGGAGGATCCCAACCCCAAACAAAGTTTGAATCCTGAGAGCCCCAGAGTAAAAGAGAGGACTGGGTTGGGAACAGTCCTTTCTTAAGTCAGAACCTGGACATAAGGGAGGAAACAAACCTCTGCAAAGGAAAGACCTGGATGGCATAGGCAAGATCTTGGCCAACATCAAGCCAGGCATCAGAACCCAGGCCCAGCAAAATAAAAGCTTGGATCTGTACTCCATAAACCCCAAGAGCAGAACTACAACAACAAAAAATGAACAAAAAAGCTAAAAGACTGCTCACTATAGAAAACTACCTCACAGAAAAAGATGACAGCAATGCCATGTCTGAAGAAGAAAGCAGTGAAACATCATTCTCAGGGGAAGTATCAAAACCCTCTAGTTTAAAATAGAATTTAATAACCAAAGAAGAGAGGAAGAAGAAAAAATGGAAAAAAAAGAAATGAAAGTCATGCAGGAAAACTGTGACATGTTGACCAAAGAAATCAACTACATTAAACATAAATATAACCAACTGGAAAAGGAAACAAAGAAGATAATTGTAGAAAATATAATCCTAAAAATTAGAATTGAACAGTTAGAAAATAATGAATCTATAAGACTACAATCAAACAAAATTAAAAGACTGAAAAAAATGAAGAAAATGTAAAGTAACTTCTAGGGAAAACAAATGACCTGGAGAACAGATCCAGGAGAAATATTCTACGAATCAGTGGACTACCAGAAAACCTGGACCAACAAAAGAACCTAAAAAATATTCTGCAAAAAATTCAAATGGAAAACTGCACCAATATACTAGAATAAGATAGCACTATAACAATTGAAAGAATTCACAGACCCCCTCCAGAAAGAGATCCCTAGGATAGAAATTCCAAAGGCTCTGAAGCCAATTCCCAGAACCCTCAAGTAAAAGAGAGGATATTGCAAGAAGCAAAAAGGAAACAATTCTAATACAAAAGGAACACAATCAGACTAACACAGGACCTATCAGCCTCAGCATTAGAGCATCAGAATAACTGGAATAACATATTTCAGAGAGCTAAGTACCTGGGAATAAAACCCAGAATGTACTAGCCTGCAAAATTCAGAATATACTTTCAGGGAAAAAGATGGAACAATGAAATACAGCCCTTCTAGAAATTCCTGACACAAATACTAGAACTAAACAGAGAATTCAATTGCCAAATACATGTCTGAAGAGTGATATTTAAAAAAAAAGAAAGTAAATGAAGCAGGCCTGCAAAAACAAATTGTTTTAAACAAATTTTGGTCCCTAAAAGGGGAGATATAACAAATATAATTCTTAAGAACTTTACTCCTCTAAGGAAAATTAGAGGCTATAATATAACTGAAGAGAATGAACCTAAAAGGTAAAACCCAAGAAGATAAAGAAAAAGTAAGCTTCAAACAAAGGTGTTAACTTTAACTTAAGGGTCTCATTATACTTTGTCTCACTTTAATCACATTGTGCTTAGCATCTTCCCTAATGAAGGCATCATACAATCTAAGAACCTGAGACAGTGTGTCTGTTATTTACAATCATTTATTAAGTTCTCAGGTGAGATCTCCAGAGCCTCAGTACTCAGAGATCTTTAAGATTCTTTCAGTTAATTAGATCATGGTTTGATTTAATAAGTGATTCACTTAACAAGTTGTTAGGTACCTTGGGTGAGGAGGGGGGATAAAGCAGGAAAAAGGATAGGCTTTGGTTCACTTAATATGCTGTTAAGTACCTTGGTTTAGGAAGGGGGGTTAGGTAAAGTAAAGAAAATAGGCCTGGGGGAAGGAGCACAAATAGTTCAAGAAATGATACTACTTTGGATGATACCTTGGCTTGTGAGGAAGATTGTGTATACTTTAAAGAAACTTGAAAAGGGAGAAAGGAAAAATAATGATTATAATTATAATTTGATACAATTTGAGTCAATGCTGCTTTTTAAAGCAATCAAATAATCAAATTCTGAATGATGATACATGATTAATAATATTAGAGCAACAATGGAAGAGGCACAAAGATTTATAATTTTAGAGGAACAGAAGGGAGAATGTGAGTAAATTCAATTCAATAGATTAAGCCAAGTGAGGAAATAAGATACATTTCCACTAGGGTTTAAAAATTTCACTTAATCTACAGGGAAGGGAGGGGCAGGGGGACTGGGAACGGCAAAGACAAGGGAAGAAGGTACTGACAAAAAGGGAAGGAAAGGTCTAAGTGGAATAAACCAAAAGCTAAATGTTTAAAAGAAAAGTCAAAGAGGAAATGTAGTAAAATTTTTGTGAGGAGGAATAAGAGAAAAGTACAGAAATAAATGTAAATGGAGAGAGATAGCATACAGGAAAATACAGAATTAGTAACCTTAACTGTAAATGTGAATGGGCTAACCTGTCCCATAAAACAGAAGTGAACAGCAGAATGGATTAAAAACCAGAATCCTGCAATATGTTGTTTACAAGAAACATATTTGAAGCAGAGTGATACATTCAAAGTGAAGGTAAAAGGTTGGATCAAAATATATTATGCCTCAGCAGAAGAAAAAGAAATCTGGGTTAGCAATCCTAATCTCAGACTAGATAAAAGCAAAAAATCAATCTCATTAAAAGGCATAAGAAAGAAATCTACACTTTATTTTTATGGTTTTGCAAGGCAAATGGGTTTAAGTGGCTTGCCTAAGGCCACACAGCTAAGTAATTATTAAGTGTTTGAGGGCAGATTTGAACTCAGGTACTCCTAACTCTAGGGTCAGTGTGCCACCTAAACTGCCCCAAAATCTACATCTCTTAAAAGGCACTGTTGGTAATGAAACTATGTCATTACTAAACCGTAATGTACCTAGTGGTATAGCATCTAGATTCCTAGAGGAAAAAATGAGTGAATAGCAAGGAAAAATAGACAGCAAAACTTTAATAATGGGAGACCTCAATCTCCATCTCTCAGAACTAGAGAAATCTAAAAACAAAATAACCAAGAAGGCAGTCAAAAAGGTGAATGAAATCTTAGAAAACTTAGATATGCTAGAACTCTGGAGAACACTTAGTAGGGATAGAAAAGAATATGCCTTTTTCTTAGTAGTACATGGCACCTTTGCTAAAATTGACCATGTATTAGGGTGCAAAAACCTTAAAAGCAAATGCAGAAAAGCAAAAATAACAAATACACACTTTTCAGACCAGGACACAAAAAAATTATATGCAATAAAGGGTCAGGGCTGGAAAAACCAAGAACTAATTGGAAATTAAAGAACTATATTTTAAATAATGGGTAGATCAGACAGCAAATAAAAGAAATAATCAATACTTCTATAGAAGAAAATGATAATAATGAGAGATCATACCAAAATTTATGGGATATAGCAAAGGCAGTTTTGAGGGGAAAATTTATATCTCTAAATGCCTATATAACTAAAATAGAAAAAGGGGAGATCAATGAATTGGGTATGCGATTTAAAAAGCTAGGGAGGGGCAGCTAGGTGGCTCAGTGGAGAGAGCACCATCCCTGGAATCAGGAGTCCCTGAGTTCAAATCCAGCTGCAGACACTTAATAATTACCTAGCTGTGAGGCCTTGGGCAACCCCATTGCCTTGCAAAAAAAAAGCTAGGGAAAATAACAAATTAAACAACCTCAATTAAATGCCAAATTTGAAATACTGAAAATCAAGGGAGAGATTAATAAAATGGAAAGCAAGAAAACCATTGATCTCAAAAATAAAAACTAAGTGTGGATTTTATGAAAAAGGCAATAAAATAGACAAATCTCTTGTTAACTTGATTTTTAAAAAGACAGAGGATAACCATCTTACCAGTATCAAAAATAAAAGTAGGAACTAACCATCATTGAGGAGAAAATTAAAGAGATAATTAAGAGCTACTTTGCCAAACTATATGCCAATGAATTGGATGATTTGAGTGAAATGGAGGAATATTTACAACACTAGAAACAATATTAACAGAAGAGGAAATAAATTACTTAAATAACCACAGGTCAGGAAAAAAGAAATTGAAGAAAGTATTAATATATTCCTTAAGAAAAAGTATCCAGGTCCAGATGGATTTACAAGTGAATTCTACCAAACATTTAAGGAACAATTAATTCCTATTCTACATAAAGTTTTTAAAAAAATAGGAGAGGGAGGAGTTCTGTCAAATTTCATTTATCACACCAATATGGTGCTGATACCTAAACCAGGAAGAACCAAAACAGACAAAGAAAATTATGAACCAATCTCCCTAATGAATAATGGTGCAAAAATATTAAATAAAATTTGAGCAATGAGATTTTAGCAAGTTATTAACAGGAAAATACACCATAATCAGTTTGGATTTATGTAGGCAGGTAGGGATTGTATAACATTAGGAAAACACTCAACATAATTAAATGTATCAGTAGCAAAACAAACAGAAATCATATGATTATCTCAATAGATGTGTAAAAAGCATTTGATAAAATTCAACATTCATTCATATTAAATGCACTGGAAAGTTTAGGAATAAATAGAATATTCCTTAAAATAATAAATAGTATCTAAAACAATCAACAAATATTATATTTAATGGGAATAAATTTAGAACATTTCCAGTAGATTCAGGGGTGAAAAAAGGATACCCATGATCACCATTACTATTCAATATAGTATTGGAAATGCCAGCCATAGCAATAAGAGAAGAAAAAGAAATTTAAGGAATCAGAATTAGCAATGAGGAAGCAAAATTTTCACTCTTTACAGATGATATGATGGTATACCTAGAGAACCTGAGAAAATCAACTAAAAATCTCATTGAAGCAATTAATAAATTCACCAAAGTAGCAGGGTATAAAATGAACCCACTTAAATCATCAACATTTCTAATATGAACAAAGCCTAAAAAATAGAGATAGAAAGAAGAAATCTGAATTAAAATAACTGTATACAGCATTAAATACTTAGGAATCTATCTCCCAAACCAAACACAGAAACTGAATGAACACAATTATAAAGCTCTCCTCACTCAAATAAAACCATTGGGAAAATGTCAAATGCTGATGGTAAAGTTAAGCTAATGTAATAAAAATGACAATTCTACCCAAATTAAATTACTTATTCAATGCCATGCCAATTAAACTACCAAATAACTGCTTTACTGAGCTAGAAAAGGTAGCAACAAAATTCATATGGAGCTATAAAAGGGCAAGAATAGCAAGGGAACTGATGAAAACAAATGCAAAGGAAGATGGCCTAGCTCTGCTGGATCTAAAACTATACTATAAAGCAGCAACCATCAAAACTGCCTGGTATTGGTTAACAAATAGAGGAATGGAAATACAGTGGATAAAGACAGGTTCAAAAGAAGCTGTAGTAAATGACTACAGCCATCTACTATTTGACAAACCCAAAGACATCAGCCATTGGGATCAGAACTCACTATTTGACAGAAATTACTGGGAAAACTGGAAAATAGTATGGCAAAAGCTAGATATAGATCCGTATCTCACACCCTATACCAAAATATGATCAAAATGGATTTATAAATAAGGAGCAACACCACAGATAAATTAATAGAGCAAGAAATACCTTATCTTTCAGATCTTTGAACAGGATATAGATTTAAGACCAAACAAGAATTAGATCACAATATAAACTTCTAAATGAATGATTTTGACCATATTAAGTTTAAAAAACTGCGCACTAACAAAATCAATGCTGCCAAAATTAGAAGAAAAGCCTAAAGTTAGGAAACAATGTTCACAGCCAGTAGTTCTGACAAAGAACTAAAATTTCTAAAATATATAGAGAATTATTTCAAATGTATAAGGTCACAAGTTATTCCCTAATTGATAAATAGCCAAAGGATATGAACAGACAGTTTTCAAATGAAGAAATTAAAGCTACATATAATCATATGAAAAATGCTCAAAATCTCTGTTGATTAGAGAAATGCAAATTTAAACAGCAATGAAGTATCCTCTCACATCTATTAGATTAGCTCAGATGATAATAGGGGAAGATGATTAATGTTGGAGAGGTTGTAGGAGGATTAGGACATTGATGCTTTGCTGATGGTGTTGTGAATGTATCCAACCTTTCTGGAGAGCAGTATGGAACTATGCCCCCCCAAAAAAATCAAACTGTTAATACCCTTTGACCCAGCAATTACAATTCTAGGACTCTTTGCAGAAGAAATTATAAAAAATAGGAAAAGTCCTACATGTTCCAAAATATTCATAGTGGCTCTTTTTTTGTAGTATTAAAGAATTAGAAAGTGAGGGGATGCCCTCAATCGGGGAATGGCTAAACAAGTTACAGTACATGAGCACTATGAATATTATTGTTCCATTAGAAACCATAAATGATCGGACTCTAAAGAAGCATGCAATGAATTATGGAATCTGATGCTGAGCCAAGGGAGTAGAACCAAGAGTTCAGTGAGTACATTAACAATATTCTGAGATGAACAGCCTTGCTGGAAGTAACTCCTCTCAACAACATAGAGAGCTAGGACAACTGCATCAGACTGGTAATGGTCCATATTATCACCAACCAGAGGAAGAAAAGCAAAAACAAAACAAGACACACAGAAAAAAACCCATCCCTACAGAATCTGATGAACACTTTATAAAAATTATCTCTTTCTCTTTATCCTTCCCTTTATCCTTTTATTCCTTATACAAAGAATTACTAATTTGTAAATATGTCGAACAAAATATGTATGTAAAATGCTAACCTGGCTGTTCCCTGCTGAGGGGAGGTGGGTAGGAAGGAAGGGTGGAGGGAAATTTTTTAACTTGGAAATAAGTATGTAGAAATGGATGAAAATAAAGAAAAACAAACAAACAAATAAATAAAAATGCTCTGTGATATGCCACCTCTCACATAATGATCAAATTAAGAAGTGAGATGGACTTAGTATCATGTGTTTGCCTTTGTCAAAACTAAAACAGATAGAAAATGAATGCAGAGATTCAAAAATAAAGCAACAAGGTAGGTGTCCTCTTAAAACATCTGGGAAAAGAACTCAGAGAAGACTCCAAGGATTGAGATTTGGTCTGAATGAAGTGTAAATACCTCTGTGCTTCACTGAATCAAAAAGTAATGGGCCCTGAGGTAAACATTTGATGCTAAGAAATTATACCACAATTTCACATCATTCCCTACTTTAAGAACTTTCATCTTCCAAAATTTAACTTCACAAAATATCCTTTAAAGAACAACAGATCTCTGAGTGAGAGAAGTTAAACAACCCTTCAGTGTTTTTAGGAACCAGCCCTAGTGGTTCTGGCCAGATGTGATTCCTAGCAGTGGCTGTTCTTGAGCAAGAGATATCATAGATCAGGTGAGAGTGGTCTCACAGGAGGAAAGAAACATTGTACAAGTCCTACAGGGCATCTGAATAGCTAAGTGATGGTGGTGGTGGGAAGCTGAGACAGTTGAATTAGGTGCCAAAAATCAATAGAAGAAGAGATCTGGGGTCAGGAAGACCTGAGACCAGACCTCCGACACACACCAACTGTGTGACCTTGGGTAAATTATTGTTGTTTGTTTCAATTTCTGTCTCCCCATGTGAGTGTTTGCCCCAAGTGAGTTATTGATAAAATAATATTTTTGCCTAGTATACATTTGAAATTTTATCAACATGCCCAGCCCATCAGAATTGCGTTCACTGTAATAATTTTGGTTACCTGGGACTAGGTATTTTGCCTCCAGAAAAGACCTCAGTGTCTGGTATCTTCTCCTGCCAGGTGATCTTCAGAATCTTCCTAAGACAATTTAAATGGAAATGATTCACTTTACTCACATGGCACTGGTAGACTGTTCAGGTGTCAAAGACATATGGCAATGAGGTCAGTACAAGGACTCTGTAGACTTTCAGTTTAATAAACAGTCTAATACCTCTTCTCTCCCACACTTTCTTTCAGTCTCCCAAATACTGAGTTAGCTCTGGCATTGCATGTGTCAACCACATTATCAATGCATTCTCTCTGGAAAGTAAGTGAACTTAAGCACAGTATTCAAACCTTCTCCATTTGCTATAATTCTACATATGGAAAGTAGGGTGCTGACTGATGGAACTCAGCACCTCACCTAGATGACCCTTGCACTCTGATCACATTCTATTCAAATAGATTCTTATTGTGCTACCCATACTTAATTACAAGCTCCTTGTAAGCCCCTTACAAATTTTAAAAAGCTTGTAAACCCAATGGGCAAACAATAAGTATTTCTTTTCATGTATGGGTAAGTCTCTAGTATATGAAGAAAAGCAAATGAGAGTCTGCCCTCAACTCTGGGCACCCAGACTCACCCAGATCAGGCAATTTCTACATAGACATATATTTATGTTTATATGCAGACTTTCATCACCAATTCTGACTTCTTGAATTTCTTTATTTTTCTCTTATTGTTTAAACTAGAATTTCTAATTCTATATTGAATGATACTGGTGATAATGGGCACCCTAGTTTCACCCCTGATCTTATTGTAAATGCTCTGACTTTTTCAAAATTACATATTCCATGGATATGTTCTTTGAGCCAGTTTCTATAGGTTGGCACAGCACAATCTGAGTCCAGGAGATCACTAAGAGAACAATATTTTTCCATTTTCCTAAAAAAGCTTATTTCCCCATTCCCCCAAATCTAAAATATTATATTCCATGAAAATATTAGTACCCATTCAAGCAGAAGTGTTATCATTTTGCCCTTAAGAGAAATGAGTCAGATGTCATCATTTGTCTCAATGATGGTTCCTGAGCTAAAAGGAGGTATAAGCCTTACATTTCTCTCAGATAAAATTGGATACATTCAAGAAAAGAAATCCTCTTCACTCTCCTCAATTCAGTCAACTCATTGAAAGGGAAAAAATAAACTTTATCAAATTGAGAAAGATGCATACTTAATGTCTGACTAAAGGACCATGGATTTTTCTGTTTCCTGGCTCAGATGCTATTAGAATGTATTGCTTCAATGATACCACATTTCCCCAATCTTATCTCATCTTCTCACCAATCTGTTCTATACACTTTACCTATGATCCTTGCAGAAGCTAGAGGTTAATCAGTTTAAACATGTAAACCATGTAAAATAATACTTTCAAGGACTTTACTGAAACTTGTCCCAACTCCTGCACTTTTGGGGATTTGAGATATTCAAGATAGAACTTGGTAGAGTGTTAGTTTAAGGAAAGCAATTTAGGAAGAAATCTCAAAATTGAGGAAAGGACTGGCTTGAATTAGTGACTTTCATGGTAGGACTAGATAACGACTTGTCTTCCTCCAGTACTGGATAGACTTAACAACTACCCCACATTTGCTGTGAAGATCATGATAGATAAAGATTTAAGTCAGTGAACAAACTATGTCTTAAAAATCATTACAATGTACCTGGTGCTACAACCAATATAAATAACAAATCACTATTAAAACATCTTATTGTTGGTGGGGGTTGGAAGGAAGGGTGGAGGGAAATCTTTTGACTTGGAAATATGCATATACAAATGGATGAAAATAAACTAAAACAAATAAACAAATAAAGAAATAAATAAAAGTCCTCTGCTCTGTGATATGCCACCTCTCCCATAATGATTAAAACAATAAGTGAGATATACATGGTATCATGTGTTCACAATTTTCAAAACTAAAACAGATAGAAAATGAATGCAGAATTCAAATATAAATGGGCAAAGTAGCTATCCTCTTAAAACATCTGGGAAAAAACTCAGAGAAGACTCTAAGGACTGAGGTTTAGTCTGAATGAAGTGCAAATACCTCCAAATTTCACTGAATCAACAAAAAAAGGAACCCTCAGGTCAATAGTTGAGACTAAGAAATTATACCTCAACTTTACATCATTTCCTACTTCAAGAATTTTCACCTTTCAAAATTTAGCCTCACAAATTTTCATTTAAACAATAACAGATCTCTGAGTGAGGGAAGATAGAAGACCCTTCAATGTTTCCAGGAGCCAGATCTAGTGGTTCTGGCCAGATGTGATTCCTAGCACTGGCTGTTCTTGATCAGGAGAAAACATATGTCAGGTGAGTGTGTTATCAGAGGAAGAAAGAAAATTCGATTCCAAACTAGACTGCTATTTTTATACAAGTCCTACAGGATATCCAAATAGCTAAGTGGTGGTACGGGGGGGGGGGGGAAGCTGAGACAATTGACCAATGTGCCAAAAGTCAAGACAATAACAGATCTGGAGTCAGAAGACCTAAGACCAGACCTCAGACACTCACCAGCTGTGTGACCCTGAATAAGTTTGGCACAATTTCTACTACCCCATGTGAGTGTTTGTTCTGTGTGAGTTCTCTATAAAATAATATTTTTGCCAAGCATACATTTGGAATTTGAACAATATGACAAGCTCATCAGAATTGTGTTCTCTGTAAAAACATTGGTTACCTGGGACTATGTATTTTGCTTCCAGAGAGGACCTCAGTGTCCGATATCTTCTCTTTCCAGGTGATCTTCAGAGTCTTCCTAGAACAATTTAAATGTAAGTGATTCACTTTACTGACATGGCACTGGTAGACTGCTCAGGTGTCATAGACATATGGCAACGAGATCAGCACAAGGACCGTATACCTTCAGTTTGGTAGTCAATCTAATACCTCTTCTTTCTAACACTTTCTTTTGGAGCCTCCCAAACACTGAATTAACTCTGACAATGTATGTGTCAATCACATTTTCAGTGAATACCTCTCAGGAAATGGCCTAGAGAAGGAAATGGCAAACTTCTCTAACATTTTTACCAAGGGAACCCCAAATGGGGTCATGAACAGATGATATAGAAAAGACTGAACAAAAGAGAATATACCATAATTCCATAAGAAATGCAAATATGTGTATTATACAGTATTTTTCTATAGATAGGGCTTTCAGAAACTTCCAAATTGATCATGCAATTTTTTAATTTAATCTAATTTTTTAGGATTAGTTCAATATAGATAATTAGACTTTATTAGGACCTAGTTTACCTCTCATTGACTTAATAAAGAAATTTAGACTTTTGGTAATCACTAAGAAACACTGTCCCAATGTATACACTTTTATAGGTTTGGAAACACTGCCCCTGCCCCACACTTCTATCAAGGGTTGCTGATTCTCTTCTTAAAATTTTAGAGAATTCTTTGTGTAGATTCTCACAAAGATTATGTAAAGGGAGGTAATAGGGAAGGTGGGAGGAAGAAAAATTGCAAAACTCAAAACTTTGCAAAAAAAAGGATTGGTAAAAACTTCCATTGCATATAGTGTGAAAAATGAAGCAATAAAATATTTAAATAAGAAAGATTTTGAAGAGGTACAATAAAGATAGCCTAAGTTTAAAATTGCCCTTCATTTCATAAAAAATAAAGTCTGAGATTTTCTTCAAGATACTAACATCTCCTTTTTTCAAAACATCTGAAAATTCTGTTTCCTTTTATTCCCAAAATAAAATGATTGAATTTAACAAAAAACACTTAATTATCTGCATGTAACCATAGTATCTTGATAGTGTCTTCCCAATATAATTTTTTTTTACCATTTATATGTTAAGAATTTTTTATTTCCACAGATCCTTAAAAGAATTTTTATATTCTTGAAGTTGTTATGGATTTTTCGATAAAATTTTGTTATTTGTCTGGTAATAATGCTTGGTTTTGTCCTTTGTTATTGAAGAGGACCACAATTGTATCACTATGTTAGAGCTGTTAGATAGTTTGTCTGACTATGACTGCTCAGACCAGTATGACTTCTGGATGCCCTTCCACAGCTCAGGCACAAATTGTCCATGTGAACACTCTGGGTAAGTTCTCTACACTTGCATATCTCACATTTCTTTTTTAGCTGCTTCAATTATGCCTTGCTTATAGAGCTCAATATCCTCTTTGATGAGAGTTTGCCATGCCAAGTGGTCCTCTGATAGTATCTCCTAGGTTGTGCAATCAATTCCAGGGTTCTTCAGAGAGACAATGAGAATGGATTTGTATCACTTTTATTTTCTACCTCCCCATGTGAGTGTTTGCCCTGTGTGAGTTCTCCATAAAATAATATTTTTGACAAGCATACATTTGGAATTTTAAAAACATGACCAGTCCATCAGAATTGTGTTCTCTGTAATAATACTGGCAACCTAAGCCTAGGTATCTTACCTTCAGAAAAGACCTCAGTGTCTGGTACCTTCTCCTGCCAGGTGAACTTCAGAATCTTCCTAAGACAATTTAAAAGTAAGTGATTCATTTTCCTGACATGGTGCTGGTAGACTGCTCAGGTGTCATAGGCATATGGCAATGAGGTCAGCAGAAGGACTCTGTAGACCTTCAATTTGCTGGTCGGTATAATATCTTTTCTTTCTCACACTTTCTTTTTGGGCCTCCAAAACACTGAACTACCTCTGGCAATGCACATGTCAACCACAATATCAATGAGGACCTCTCTGGAAAGAAAGTGTACTGAAACACAGTATTCAAACCTTCTCCATTTGTGGTAATTCTACATATGGATGGTGGGATGCTGACTGATGGAACTCAGCACCTAACCTGGATGACTCTTGTGCTCTGACCACATTCAACTCAAGTGACTTACTGTGTTACCCATACTTAATTACAAGCTCCTTGTAAGCATCTGAAAACTTTTAAAAAGCTTGTAAACCCAATAGTCAATCAATAAATATTCCTTTCTATGTATGTGAAGTACCTACTAAATGAAGAAAAGCAAATGAGTGTCTGCCCTCAACTCTGAGCAGCTAGACTCACCCAGATCAGGCAATTTCTACATAGTTATATATGTAGGTATATTTGTGGAATTTCATTGCCAAGTCTGACTTCTTGAATTTCTGTATTTTTCTGTATTTTTCTCAAATTTCTCAAATGTTATCAAATTGCTTAAAATAGCATTTCTAATTCTATATTGAATGATACTGGTGATAATGAGCATCCTTGTTTCACCCCTGATCTTATTGGAAATGCTCCGAGTTTTTTGAAAATTACATATAACATGGAAATAATCTTTGAGCCTGTTTCTGTAGTTAGACACAGCAAAATCTGAGTACAGGAGATCACTAGGAGAATAATAATTTTTCACTTTCCTAGAAATGCTTATTTCCCCATTCCCCCGATCTAGAACATTATGTTCCATGAAGATATTAGTACCCAGTCAAGCAGAAGTGTTTGTCTCAGTAATGGTTCCTGGTCTAAAAGACTGTATAAGTCATACATTTTTTTCCAGATGAAATTGGATCTCTGCATACAGGAAGAAATTTTTCTCACAACTCATTGAAAGGGAATAAAACACTTTATCAAATTGAGGCAGATGCATACATAATGTCTGACTAAAGGACCATAGAATTTGCTGTTTCCTGGCTCAGATGCTATTAGCATGTGTTACATAAATGATACCACATTTCCCTAATCTTATCTCATCTCCTCACCTATCTGTCCTGTATACTTACCTATGATCCTTCAGGAAGCTAAAGATTAATTAGTTCAAACATATTAGCCATGTAAAGTAGTACAACGTCTGCACTTTGGGAGATTAGAGATAGTCAAGATAGAACTTGCTAGAGTGCTATTTTAAGGAAAGCATTTTAGTTTAAAAGAAGGAAGAAAGGGTGGCTAGGTAGCACAGTGGATAAAGCACTGGCCCTGGAGTCAGCAGTACCTGGGTTCAAATCCAGTCTCAGACACTTAATAATTACCTAGCCATTTAACCCCATTTAACCCCATTGCCTTGCTACAAAAACCTTAAAAAAAAAACAAAAAATTAAGGAAGAAATCTCAAAATTCAATTCTGTGGAATAATGGAAAGGGTTGACTTGAATTAGCGAGTTTCCTGATAGGACAATCATTCAACAAGAGACTAGATAACTACTTGTCCTCCTTCTGTATTGGATAACGTTAACAGCTAAATCACATTTGCTATGAAGATTGAGAGACAAGGATATAAGTCAGTAAACAAATTATGTCTTAAAAATCATTACAATGTACCTGGTGCTACAAGCATTTTAAAAAACAAATCACTATTAAAACATCTTAACGTTGGTGTCATGGTTAGACTTGTCTGTGATCAGTTTTGTGAAACTGCTTACCTGAACCAGAAATCAACTGAACCAGTATTCTAATTACACAGCTAACCCTATCCTTAACTGTGTTGTTATAGCACACACACTGCAACACACCTTGGAGTTCTCTATTCAATCTAGAAAATTCCCAATTACTTAACATTAATTAAACTAATTAACTAATTAAACTAATTAAACTGCCACAATTCTAAACATTTATGTTCCTAACCTAAATTTTTAGTAACTTGCCTGATCTCTGTAGTCAAAATGGTCTGAGGGGAAAAAACAAACAAAATTTGAATAAAGTGAATGGTGGTGCTGGCTTTTTCCCACTATCCACTAAAACTATAAAGTCCAAGGATGCAGGAAACATAAGGCACAGCCACTGGAATTGGAACATATTTGTTGCTCTGATGCAGAACTAAATTCCCCTTTGAGATTTCTAATGGGTCTTCAGAGAATCCATTTACACAAGTAAAACCTTTTGGTTTTACTGAGTAATTGAATGTTTGACCCAAAAACTTTGTAGAGAGTGATTAGAAGAAGGGAAACAGGATACACAAGACCTGTTCTTGGCAAGTGAGGACTAGCTGAAGGAACAAATGAGAGTAGAAAGTTAATTCCAATTAATAATAATTGTAAAAGACTTTTATATTAACAATTATGATCTCATTTGGATCTCCTAGCCACACTTGGTTGTTTTTGTTGTTTATTTGCTCAAATTGAGATTGACACTTTGTGATCCAATTTGGGGTTTTCTTGGCAATGTTACTGAAAGTATTTAACATTTATGTATCCATCTCATTTATAGCTACAGATTTTTTTTAGGGTTTTTTTGCACGGAAATGGGGTAAAATGACTTGCCCAAGGCCACACAGCTAGGTAAATATTAAGTGTCTGAGGCCGGATTTGAACTCAGGTACTCCTGACTCCAGGGCTGGTGCTCTTTCCACTGCGCCACCTATAGCTACAGATCTTGACCAAACAGTTATACATTACTTACCAAGCGTCACAAAGCTGGTAAGTATCTGAGGCCAGATTTGAATTCATGAAGATGAGTTTTCCTAATTTAAGACTGCTATTCTCTCCATTTAAGCCAATTATAAAACACGTACTTACAGTGATCATTGGTTCACAAAGCACTGTGCTTGCAATTTACAAGGTGAGTATCACACCAGCCCTGGAAAATGAGTCTTCCTAATTCAGTCCCAGCACTCTATTCACTATGTGCTCCAGCTTCCCTATTGAGTCTTAGAACTGATAATATGACTCAATCTGCACAGTGTTGTCTTCTCTTTAGATATAGGCAGTTTATATTAGATGAAAAAGCTTGAATTAAATAAATTAAGAAAACAAGAAAGATTTAGGCCAAGCTTTAAATCTCTGGTATAATTTGCACAAATGCAAATATAAACTTTGAAATATTTGCATATACATTTACATCTGTATTCCCATAAATACATGAGTATATGCAACATGTCTTTCGAGCTATTTGTTTAGTCTGGAGATCCTTGTTCCCTTAGCTAGAACTGACTGGCAACAAGTGCTTTCCTTTTCAATGAAACCCTTCTTGGAAAAAGTTACCAGAGTCAGGAAGAGAATCTCCTCACCAATTTGCCAGAAGATAGGAACCTGAAGATAATTGTTTCCATTGGTCAGTGCTAAAGAAACCAGTTCTTTCAATGTTTTTAGTTACTGATGTTCTGAATGCTCAAGTCCTTAAGAAATTCTAACAAGAACTGTTCTATGTTAAGCAGCTTATGCAAGTGTTTCATTAACATTTTAATTGTAAATCTTTCATGCGAAGCATATCTTAAATCAATTATTACTTTTAGTTAAATATTTATTTTTTCTCTCCATACTGAAAAAAACATAAAACAAGTCCATTTATAGTCTCTCCAACATGGTTTTCACATTTCCTTGTGTGAAAGCAACAATAATTTCTCATAACTATATTGTGATAGATTAATTCCCTTTAGAGTATATGAGGGTTCATATCAGATCCACTTGCTTTAATAGTTAGAAATTAAGCTTCCATCACTACTACTACTCAATATTATATTAGAATTATTGACTTCAGCAATAAGAGAATCAAAACAAATTGAAGGAATTAGAATTGGGAAGGAGGGAGCAGCTAGGTTCCACAGTGGATAGAGCACCAGCCCTGGAGTCAGGAGTACCTGAGTTCAAATCCGGCCTCAGACACTTAATAATTGCCTAGCTGTGTGGCCTTGGGCAAGTCACTTAACCTCATCGCCTTGCAAAAAAAAAATTCACTAATCATTGAATTTTCTGTTCCTTCAAATATTTGGGGGTACCAAATCGAGACAGCAAATTCCAATTCCCTATGTCCCTGTTTGAAGGTCCAATGTAAACAAGGAAGAGATGAATGCCAGAATCAGAACAGCTCAGAAGATAAAATATACTACCCTGGGATCCACTTCAAGAATTTCTGAGGATCCCTTCCTCAGCCATATAATGACTTTTGCTACACACTCCCTCCTATTTTCCTATATCCCACATCCACTCTCACAAATAACACACATGTATACTCACAAACATACACATACATGCTGAAGCTCAGATATACTTGAAAACTTGCAATAATTTTGTTACATGTAGAGCTGCCTACAATCACAACCATTTCCTTATTATTCCTCAGATCCTTACATGTACATGATATAGAATCAATAACCATCTCTGTGTCTCTGCAGTCATCATGGACACTTGACCCAGGCATGGGTCTACCTGCACCAAAAAAGTGCCATGCCTTCCCTATCCTTGGCACAGAAGAATCTGCTCTCCTATAAGAATACAGGAGAATACAGATTCCTTTGGCTGTCACATTTATAGATGAGAAGCATTCTTTTTTTATTAAAATTTCAATGAGGACAGGATGTGATCATGAAAAGAAGTTACTTGTAATAACAATACAAGTAAGACTTTAGTTCATGTCTGCTACTTATTGGAATCTTGTTTACTTGAGTCAGCAATACCAAAGCTTGGTCTGTATCCTTCAAGAGACAATTGAGAGCAAAGTCTTCCACATATTGGAAAGTCCTCACTAGTAGAGTTGGTAGAATGTTGGAATCAGTTGCAATCAGAAAGATGGAATTAGAATCCTACTTGTGCTACTTCATAACTGTGTGATCCTAATAGGTGCTTAACCTCTCTCAACCTGTTTACTCATTCTTAAAATGACATTCACAGCACCTGTTTCATAGGGTTTTGTAAGGATCAAATGTAATCATGTGGAGTTGGGAAGACCTGACCTTGAATCCAGACTCTGGCGCCTACTACGTATGTTGTATTTTGTAAGCCACTTACCTACCCATGTTTCCTCATCTTTAAAATTAGAAGATTCGAATTCTTTATTTCAAATGCTTCTTCCAACTCTAAAAATGTCATCCTTTTGACCCTAGTTTTGATGATGTTCTTAACATTTAAAAAAGGATTTTGATGAAGAGAATCACGGGATATTAATGCCTAGCTAGTTTCAACAGGGAAAGGCATAATTGAAATTCTGCATATGTTCTGTCACATTATCATATTTGCTTTCCTGTGCTGCCCCAAATCTCAGGGATCAAGTCTGACAGCTCCCAATTGTGCCACTACACTGGCATCTAAGCTTGTTTATTTCAGTATTTTTTTTATTCTGAAGCTGCAGAAAACCCATTACCTAAATATTACTTTTTTTCTGAAAATTATTGTTGCCTTGCTGAGACTGAGGAGAGCAAGTGAAGAATTTTCAAACTGGCTATAATATTTAGAAATCATACCAATTAATCTCATTCATTTAAAAAAATTAATTCATCAAAATACAAACAATTGGTATTTATATTCACTTAGGTTCCAAACAAAGACCATATGTACTTTGGTCTGATATCTATTACTGGTCAATCATTGAGAGACAGTGATTTTAGGCATGTAAACCCCAAGATATCTTCTCAGATTTTGTGGTGAAAATATATATTTTTGATGGCAGAGCATCTGCATATAAGTGTGTGGTATCCAGAGAGGAGAGGAGAGGGAGTTTTACAGAGAAGAAGAGGAGGAAAGATGAGACTTTTCTTTTTTATCGTGTTAAAGAAGTCATTCTCTGCCTTTTTTTATTATCTCTTCTTAATCACTGAGTGGGTATTGCCTCAAACAAAATGAGAGCTGTTTAAGATCTGTTAATGCACCAAGGTCTCCCATTGCATCCAAGGCTATCTCCGGTCATCCTAATACATATCTGGCCACTGAACCCAGATAACTCGAGGAGAAAGTGAGACTGAGGACTTCGACAGCCCTCCCTCAATTAAAGAAAATTCATTTGTATGTCATGACATATCCCTGATGTTATAGTGCACTTAATAGGGATCTTACATTCCAAAAAGACCCCTGACACTCCACTGAGATGTTCCTACAAAAATTGGAAACAAATTAAACCCCAACTCGAGTTTAATATACTTGTCTTTCTTTCCACCTTAAAGTCAATATAAATTGGATGAGGAAGAATGGCTGCCTGAGGGGACTTTTGATTATGCCACCCTCAGTGACCTAAACAACCTGTGTCAGAGGCAAGGCAAATAGAATGAAAAATCCATATGTCCAACTGTTTTTGAAACAAAGGCATCTCCCTTCCCTATGAAAATGCATTTCCACTACCCAAATTATTTTTCTCCATCCACCAAAACCTCTCAAAACTGGGATATCAGACCCCTCAGCCCCTTCCCCTGATCCTTCCCCTCTCAATTTCCTAAAGAATTTCATTATCTTGGGGCAACTAGGTGGCACAGTGGATAGTGCACTGGTCCTGGAGTCAAGAGGATCCAAGTACAAATCCAACATCAGACACATAATAATTACTTAGCAGTGTGACCTTGGGCAAGTCACTTAACTCCACTGCCTTGCTAAAAAATGAATTCATGGGGCCGCTAGGTGGCATAGTGGATAAAGCACCGGCCTTGGAGTCAGAAGTACCTGGGTTCAAATCCAGTCTCAGGCACTTAATAATTACCTAGCTGTGTGGCCTTGGGCAAGCCACTTAACCCTATTTGCCTTGCAAAAACTTAAAAAAATGAATTCATTATTTTACTGTTTCCTATGATAACCTATTCTATTTTTTCTCTTGTTTGACTGCTGATGAGAAAGAAAAGTCTGAAAAGAAGCACAGGATCATGTAATCATGTTAGACAGAATCCCATGGACAGTTCTGTAGAGACACTTCCTACCCCTCAGGAAGACCTGAAATGGGACTACAAGTGTTCCCAAAATTTAAAAGGCTAGGGATGGCATGACTTCTGCCTGATGTCTGGTCTGCAAATGACAACTTAGAAAGCTGTCGACTTTGATAAAGTTAAATAGGTTTTGCAGCACCCCAATGAAAACCCTACAACATTCTTAACAACCTTACAGAGACTACTACCAACTATATTAAAGTTAATCTTGAATCTCCTGAAGGGATTATGTTTCTAAATATCCATTTCATTTCACAGTCATCCCATAATATCTATAGAAAATTGAGGAAGATGGAGGCTGACCCCAAGTCCTATAGGAGATCTGTCCGGTGCAGCCTTCTTGGTCTTTCAAAATCAGAATGAAGAGAAAGTTACATCCCAGACCATATCTCTTCAGATGTTAGTCTCTGCCATTAATGGGCACCAAAATTCCCAAAGGGCACTTAATAATGGCAGTAATCCTAGAGGTGACTGTTTTTAATGTGACAGCTTGGTACATTGGACTGTGCAAATGCCCAAATCTCAAACAGCCTTTCAAGCCTTGGCCATGTTGTGGCAAAATAGGAAACTGGAAGTCAGAGTGTATCTCTCTTCCTCCAAAGGGAGGACCTCAGTCACTTTCTAATGACTATTCTGTTATCTTGGGTTTGGTGATGGATGGTTGACTGTTCCCAGGACCTGCCTCAAACCCATCACACAAACAAAACCTCAAGTAACTCTGCAAATGGAAGTTAAGGCAACATCTTTTCAGATATGGGGGCCATATTCTCTGTCCTGCCAGAATATAAAGGACCCATGAAAAATCCATTATTTCAATGGGGACTGAGGGATTCATCTCTAATCCCCCACTCTTCATTCATCTTGTTCTATTGGGGCTTCCACTTTTACTCATCCCTTTATGGGATGTTTACACCTATTTGGGGGAAAGATATCTAAAGGTTCAGATCTTAATTACTTCCCTTCAGCAATCTTACAAGGATCCTATGGGTATTTTCCTTCTTTCACTTTCTGACTCTCCCATTGAAGATAATTCCACTCTCCCACATCTTCCTAAAAGCCTTGTCATTTCGGATATCTCTGTCCCTATAATAGCTTCCCATTATGAACCAATTCACATGTGCATTTAAGTACCCCACCTCCTTCCCTGGAAGATCTCAATATCCTCTCTCTCTCTCCTATGATCCACATCCTCCCGTTATTATAGCGTGATATTAGAGTAAGATAGTCTATTGGTTCTTTCCAACTTTTATAAGACCTACCCACCGTGAATCAGGATGTTGAAACACTGCATTCTGTAGTACCTAACCCATATACAATCTTTTCCTTCATTCCCCCTTCTACCACACTGAACTAAGTTTTAGACCTTAAAGATGCCTTCTTTACTATGCTGCTCCATCCAGATTTCCTTTGCCTTTACCTGAACTCCATGAGATTTGAAAGATCTCAACAAGTAACATGGACAGTCCTCCCTCAAGGTTTTAGAGACAGCCTCTGTCTTTTTTGACCAAGCATTGGCCAGAGACTTTCTGGGAATTAACCTTTTCCCCTCTAGTCTTGTCCAATATGTGGATGATTTATTCTTATGTTGTCCAGATTTTTGAATCCTCCTGAAAGAATACTCCTGATTTCCTTAATTTCCTGGTTGATCATGGATGGGAGTTCCTTAGTGGTAAATGGGAAGTAGATAGCAGGAGATGTCATTGTATCTTCCATCTCTCTCATTGAGTCTAGCCCTCTCCCTCCACAGACTCTCTATTAACAAGAAGAATTCATTGCCTTGATTCAAGCCCTCACTCTAGTAAAAGGGAAGTACGTTAAAATCTACACAGATTTCCGACAAGCTTTTCACAAATTATATTCTCATGCCTATACCTGGACAGAAAAGGGCTTCCTTACTTCTTTAGGAGAACCTATAACTGATGCTCCTCTAACGATTAAACTCCTCTCTGCCAGCTTCTCCTCCTCTCATTTGACGATGATCTACTACCATAAGGACATGGTATGTCCACCTCTGGAGCAACTTGGAATGAGATGACTAATCAGGCCGTCAAACGGGCTGTATGAAAACCTTATACACAACTTTATTAGTTATCTTGCCTTCCCTGAATCCAGGATAGGCATTGGATGAAAAACAAGCTCACCTCTCTGAAGAGGTCAAATTGCAGGGCCCTGAATCATTCAGAATGACTGCTTCCTCCTTTCCCAAAATCAAGAAGGCACCCTTTCTTTTTCACTTGCTCACTCTAACAATTAGTAGCCCCACTGATTAGGACTCTACTCTCTCTAATATCCACCTGAGACTTACCAAAGACTGTCGTGACTGTACACATACCTTATCTCAAAGGGACCTTTGTATCCCTCCTTCTTTCACAATCCATCAAGCCTGTGGGCATATCCCTCATCAAGACCCATTACAAAACTACCTCATGTGGGTTCTCTCACACTTTTGAACAGGAAGATGAATGAGTTTTCCCACCTCTTCTCTCCATCTTGGTGTAGATGAGATGGGATCTTCTTCCTCTGTGACAATGCTGCATACCTATCTCATCAGCAACTGTAAAGATTTTTATTTCCTAGTCTACCTCTCTCCCCACATTGAAGTAGTGCCTAATAACCAGTACCTTCTTGTCATTCTCAAGACGCATGCAAGGTACTAAAGGACTACCGCTTTCATTCTTTTCTCAGTGGCTATAGGCATCCTTTCTGGAGTGGGCATAGTGTTAGGAGGCATCTGAACTTCTCTGAATTTCTTTCAACACCTATCACAAGATCTTCAGGAAAGTCTGGATGATATAATCAAAAGTCAACTACGAATTCAAGATCATCTGGATTCCCTAGTCCCTATAATCTTACAAAATGGATGGGATATGGATTACAGAATGTCGAGAAGTGAGGCCTCTGATTGTTCCTGGATGAAAAATGCTTTTTCTGTGTTATTCAGTCTGGATTAGTTTGGGACACTGCTAAAAACTAACACTAAAAACTGATAGAGCCTAATGTAAGTTAATGGCTGCTTGAATTGGTTTCAGTCTTCCCACATACTCCCTAGACTACTTCCCAAATAAATTCCATTAATCATGGGCTTTTTTGCAGTTTTTTTTTTAGGACAGTGAGTACTGCAACACCTCAGATGACCATGCCCATGATGCTGATTTAGACCAAAGTTCAAATGGAGCCTCAGCCACTTAATAATTGCCTAGCTATGTGACCTTGTGCAATACACTTAACCCCAATCTCTTGCCAACCCCCTCCCCAAAAAAAAACCCAAAATAGAAAATTGGATCCAGGCCTGAGTATCATTCTTGTTCAGAACAGTCCTATTGAATATCCCTTTCTAAGGACATAAATCCTAACCTCCATAGAAACTGCAAACAGTGCTCAATCTAACCTTGGTGTCCCCCCAAAACAAAACTCATCCTCCATGAAGATTCCCAATGGCTCCTAGTCCTTATGGAAACTATACCATTCTGTTTCCTAGATCCCATATTTTGTAAAATGACTTGTTCGTCCCATTACCCAATATTGGAGTGTACCTGAACTCAATTTGCCATTCCCTACTTCAATGAATAGCTTTGCATTCACATCCATTTATAGTGCCATCTTCCTTTGTTCTGAACATTCACCTTTTGAACTTTCAGTTATTTTCTTATATATTTTAAGAAATATATGTTAATGATCCATTTCTCTATTTTTAGCGAACTTGAAATGACTTTAATCATTATGCAGTTCAAATAAAATTCAGTATGTTTTATTCTTACCTAAGTTTTGCTTATCATCTGTGGTATTATTGTCCTTTGGTATTTTCAGAAGGATTCTGTTATCAAATTCTGTAAGGTGTTCCTTTAGTATTGTAAGTTGTCATTAAAGATATTTGATAGGATAATAGTGTCTTTTTTCCTATTAATTTTTTTTTGTTTTTTTATAGCAAATTTGTCTAAGTGACTTGTCCAAGGTCACACAGCTAGGTACTTATTGAGTGTGTGAGGTTTGATTTGAACTCAGTTCCTCCTGATTCCAAGACCAGTGCTCTATCCACCATGCCACCTAGCTGCACCCTTTTCTATTAACTCTTAACCAAATGATGTGCAATCAAAATTTCTTCAATGATTTAATTCCATCTACTTGATTAACGAGTTCTTGTACTTATAGAAATTGCAGGAAGCAGTGGATGACTTCAGCATTTCAAAATTAAAATCATTCCTAAATTTACTTCACTGAAGCAATGCCCATTCTATGACTAAGGACTAAGTAATGGGAACTGAGACAAAAGTTGGCCTAAATTACCAAGCATCTGTGGCTCATTATTTAGGTTTTGATGACTTTAGCAAGGCACACAGATAATTAATGATTATATGGGTAGAAGGAGAAAAGTCAGAAAGCAGTATCCTGAAACTTAGAAAGATGAGCCTATCAAGGAATTGTGATCAGTACCATCAAGGACTGCAGAGAGGTCAAGGAGAATAAGGAATGAGACAAACCCATTGACTGTGACAAGCAAATGTATGACTAAGAACTTTGGAGAGAGCACTTTAGGTGGAATGGCAAGGCTGGAAACTGGGTTGAAAGGTATTAAGAAGAGAGTGAAGGCAGCTAGGGGTTATAGTAGATAAAGCATCAGACCTGAAGTCAGGAGGACTTGAGCAAATCATAAATGTGTAGTGGTTCCCCAGAATGATTAAATGATTTTCTTCAGTTGTGTTCAGAAGACTGGATATAGTAGTGAAGGTAGCAAATAATGGCAATTGTTCAAGGCTGAATACAAACAGTGTAATGATAAGTGAGAGAAGGACTCATGAGAAAAGTAGAGTAGCTAATATGAAAAAAGCACATTGTAATCTCAAAGAATAAATATTGAAAAGGTAGTCCAGGTTCCCTAGTAATAGTCTGTGAGACAGATAACAGAAAAGGAGATATTGGAATACAATTGGTAATATTGGAAAAATAAGAAGTAATAGTTGAATAGGTTGAAAGGTAAATTTGTAATATCAAGATATACATTTACATGCATATATATAAATGGCTATAAATATATATATATGTGTGTGTGTTTGTGTAGGTATTATTTATGAATGACTTTAGCATATAGGGTAGATTGTAAAATATTTATGATATAGGATGAATAAAAATATCCTAAAAAGAAAAGCTATTAAAGGATCACATTTTGTATAAGTAAAGAAATGAATATACATATCCACTCATAATCCAAAATCCTATCTAAATGCATTCAATGGTTAAAAGGGAAAATCCAAGATTAACTGCAACCAGATCATCGCAAATGATCTTTCGATATAAGTTTAAAGCTGTTTTCTGTCAGTGAAGTGGAACAGGTAAGTGTGCTTGTGTGGGCATGTGTGTGTTTATTTGAGTGTTTTTGTGCACATGTGTGTATAGCTTGCTCTATAAGAATAAGCCTTTCTGCACTTTGTGAAGTTGAATTATAGTTTCCAGTGAGAATCTACTGGAAATTTTAATTGATGTTAGTAATAACAGTCCAGTTTGATAGCATCTTTGATGCAGTCATGATGATGGAATCTTATACCATGAATCAAAGACCTTTTAAAAATATTACCTTAATTTGTCCACTAGACGAAAAGAAACATGAATCATAACAACATTCTTGATATAAATTTAACCAGAATATATGAAATAAATTCAACAAGCAATTAGATTTTCCTTGGAGAGGCATTTAGATGAGTTGGTTGAGATGATTTTGTCACACATTTAGAAGTAGTAAGAATCATCACTTTTTGGGTCAACCCTAAAAAATGTATAAATGTCATTTGGAATATTTCCCACATATATTTAAATTTAAAAAATATTCATTTCAATAAGTAAATACTTTACCAGAAACCTTCTTCAGGGCACCTAAGACATCTTTATTTCTGAGGCTGTAGATGATAGGGTTGAGCAAGGGAGCGAGAATCATATATGGGATAGCTAAGACCTTGTCCTGACCTGGAGTATGATAGGACTTGGGTATCATGTATGTAAAGATAATTGAACCATAGTACATGGTAACCACAGCCAGGTGGGAGGAACAAGTGGAGAAGGCTTTTTTCTGGGCTTCCACAGATTTCATATGAAGCACAGAACGGAGAATCTGACCATAAGAGGCAAGAATGATGGAAAGGGGTATTGGAAGGAAGATTGCAGCACTCACAAAGATCCCTTCTTCATATTGTGATGTATCAACACAGGAGAGTTTCAGCATGGCAGGGATTTCACAGAAAAAGTGGTCAATGGCCCTTGTGCCACAAAAAGGGAGGAGCAGTACATAAGTTGTATGAATCATAGAGTTGATGATTCCCCCAAGCCAGCATCCAGCAGCCAAAATGAAACTGATTCGATTATTCATGAGCACAGAATAGCGGAGTGGGTGGCAGATGGCTATATAGCGATCATAGGACATGGCTGCAAGAATAAGACATTCAGAATCCACACAGACAGCATAGATGAATATCTGGAGCCCACATTCTGTAAATGTGATGGATTTCCTGCCAGATATGTAGTTACTGGCCATCTTGGGAATAATATTGGAGACGTTCAAGATATCCATGAAGGAGAGATGCTTGAGAAAGACGTACATTGGAGTGTGGAGCCGGGTATCAAGGTGGATAAGAAGAATCAATACTGTGTTTGCCATTATTGTCACCATATAAATGATAAGAATTAGTGTTAAGAATAACAATCCAAAATGCTTTGGATCCAATAATCCTAATAGGATGAAATCTCTACCAAATGTCTGATTATTTTCTTCCCTCATCTGTGTTATTTCCCTTTTTCACCTATAGTCCAAAAGACAAATTTTCAAAAAGAAAAAGACTGGATGAAAATAATGTTCAGGACTGAGCCTGAGACTACAAAATAATAACTGTCTATAAGGTTATTTCATTGATTTAGGTCAATAAATTGAAATTAAAAAAATCAATCAAATTAATTACTTGAATTAACTGAGTATTTGGGATGATTGATGGAAGTGCTGAGAAAAAAATCAAAATCTCTCATCTGGTTAGTTCTACATTTATATTCCTTTGCTATTTACTATCTTAGCTTGACAAGTGGTCAAGAAGTTTATTCAATATCTCAATGACTGTCATTTCTTCTCAGTTGAATAGTAAAAGACATTTTTCAATGCAATGAAGAGATCATAATCAAATGCAGGTTTGGGGGAGTACTGTTTGCATAATATACAAACACACCAGATTCAATAGTAAAAATTCCCTGAGCCAACAAAGGAGTTTGTTCATATCACCATCATCATGACCATCATGTTCACTTTCATAATTATATTTTTGTCTTGTTTATTTTTTAGTAATGCAATGGGGTCAAGTGACTTTCCCAAGGTCACAAAGCAAGGTAATTATTAAGTGACCGAGGCAGATTTGAACTCAAGTTCTCCTGACTCCAGGGCTGCTGCTCTAACCACTATGACACCTAGGTACCCCACATAATTAGTTTTTTTTTAAATAATTATATTTACATTTTAAAGAAATAGCAAACATTTCTAAAGAGTATAAATAAAAAAATTAAACAGAAATGTACATGAAATTGCAAATCAATTTCATCTTGTAATTCCTTTTAATTATATAATAAAATAATTAGATAAATTTCCTTTTTCGTCTTCCCCTTCTCCAATTACAAATGGTTACTAATAGACAGAAATGGCAATACACATGCATATGTATATGTTTGTCTGAAATTGTGTTATACATACTTTTATTAGTAGTCCTTCCTTTAGATGCATATAGTATCATTTTTCATAAATTATTTATTTTTTAATTTCTCTGTTTATAGTTGTCAAAATGTCTTGACCACTCAGCTTCCAACATTCCAACCCTCCAGCCCCACTAACATCCATTGCATTTGTTTTTCTTTTCATATCCATTTAATAATATCATTGCTACTTTTTAATTTTCCTACAGTTTATTTTAAGAATTTCCCCATCATATACAACTCAGAACCAATCTATCTTTCAAACTATCTTAGTAATGATTAGTTTCCAACTATCTTAGTAATGATTACAGTTTTAAGAATGCTAATGAATTTTCAAAAATGTTTATATTTCTATTTATATACTTACACATATGATGATGTAATGATGTAATGTTCACCCTTTGTTCTTGAAGAAGACTCTGCCAATAGAGAAATGATACCAATATAAGATAGTAAATTGGATTTAAGTGAAGAGGTGCTGTGCTAAGTCATCAGTCTTAACCTCATGGCAGACTCAAAAAAGTGTATATATGTACATTCATACACAGATATATACAAACACATGAACACACATAAAATATATATGTATGTGTACAATAGTTCAACATTAATGGATGCCTTACATTGATAATATTTTCTTTTTGTTTCTTCTGCATATTTTTATATTAAATTTTCCATTGAACTCTAATATTTTTTGTTTTCTTTTTATTTACCAATACCTGAAAATCTTTCCGTTTATCAAATTTCCATTTTTTTTCATTCAAGTTTAAAAACAACTTTTCTGGGTATATTAATCTTGGGTGAAATCCCCGCTCTCTGCTTTTCAAAATTTTATGTTCCAAGTCCTACTGTCTTTTAAAGTAGAACTTGCTAGGTTTTATGAAATTCTGAAATCCATGGGATTTCAAGTGATTTTTTTTTCTTGTTGCTTGCAATCTTTTCTTTTCAACCGCATAACTGTGAAACTTGACTATGTCATTTCTGTTAGTTTTCATCCAGGAATTCTTTTGAACTGTGAACAATAGATTTTTTTTCTCTTTCCACTTTATCCTCCTGTTCTGAGTCATTTTCTTTAATAATTCCTTATAATATCATCAGGTAGGGTGGCAATTTTTGTATCGCCTCTACTTGATTTGTTCTCCTAATCAACTGCCTTTTTTCCTAATAAGATTTTCATATTTTCATCTATTTTTCTAATTTTATTATTTCATAGCATTTCATACTGTTAACCAATTTCTCTTGTCTAGTTCTAGTTTTTGGAGTTATTTTCTGCCTTCACATTTTGACTCTCTTGTTTCCCGATTGATTGTCTTTTCATATTTTTTTAAATTACTTTAATTTTTTCCCAATTTTTCATCAGTCTCTCATCTATGAATTTTGAATTCCTTTTTAAGTTCTTCCAAGATTTCTTTTGGGGCTTGTGACCGCAACATTACTCTATTTGTTTCTTATTTGTTGTTATTTTTATTTTTTTATCTCACTGTCTTCCTCTGAATATGAAACCAGGGCCTCTTTGCTTAATCATTTTTTGATTATTTATCTTCTTAGTATAACATGATTGCAATAAGATTTTCATCCCCAGCTTGTGGATGTTGTTGTCCTAGTCTTTGAGTACATGTTGCTTTCTGAATTTTGTCCAGGGGTCAACCTCAGGACTTTTGTCCTTCCCTCCATCATAATTAGGGACTTCAGTCATCCTGTGACCAGAATGTTTTTACTTCCTAAAGCAATGTACTCCCCAGGCATATGCACTTTCCTCCTCATCCAATCAACATTCTAGGATCACTTCTGGCTAGTTGAGATAAAATTTCTGTAACCTGGTCTACTTACTAGTTCAAATAGCCTTATGATTGGGGCAGCTAGGTGATGCAGTGGATAGAGCACAGCCCCTGGAGTCAGGAGGATCTGAGCTCAAATCCAGCCTCAGACATTTACTAATTACCTACTGTGTGGCCTTGGGCAAGTCACTTCACCTCATTGCATTACAAACCCTGCCCCCCCCAAAAAAGAAAAAAAAAAAGGTGTTTTTTTTTTAATCTAGTAAATTGGCATGGAGATGTCTGTCCTTCATTCAGGTCAAACTTTAGCCTCTGAAAATCCTGTCTTTGGTGAGGTCCTCTCAAATTATCTTACTAGAATAATAGTTTTTTACTCTTTATTTTTGCTGATCTAAATTCATTTATTAGTGATTTTCTGTGTTTAAGCAAGAAATCTAGAGAGTTTAGAAACATTTGATCTATTTCATCATCTTTCCACAATGCTTCTTCCCTACAACCACTACTACCACAAGCAGCAGCCCCATCACCATCATTACCATTACCATCATCAAGAGAACCTCAGTTTAAATCTGGCCTCAGATGCTAACTGCCTGATCTTGGGCAAATCACTTCATTCAAATATCTCACATCCACAATCATTTAAAATTGTCCTCAATATCTCACCAATGGACCCAGATGAGTCAAGAAGAGGAAATGAGGCAGGGATATTTGCATAGCACTCCCTTTAATCAAATTCAACTCACATGCATCCACCTCTCTGATGTCATGGTCTACTTTGAGAACTAAGGACAAACATGTTTCATCATCATCATCGGTATCATTATTATTATCCTTTGTATTATCTTTATCCTCACCATTATCATCTTATAAACACTTTCATTCATCTCATAACTTAAAGTCTTCAAAATATTTGCTATATATTATCTAAGAAACTTAAAGAAATACTATGAGATGAGTAATGAGTCTAATTATTATCTTCTACAACTGAGAAACTTTGGAGAATTAAAGTTAAAAGTCTTGTTCCTGGCCTCCTAATTAATATCAAAGGAACAATCTCAATGGTGATCGCCTTGAAGGCAATTCTTCATTTCATGATTTATTTCAGTGGTGTCAAACTCAAAGAGAGCAGAAAACCATTAATTTATATGCAAAGATTCCTATGGGTGGCATATTAAATCTGTCTTCAATTATAATATTTTTATTGCATTTCCTTTATTTTTGCCAAGGATTTCCCAATTACCTTCTGAGTTCAGCAGTTTTAGTATTGAGTAGCCTTTGATGCCAGGCCATGGCTTAACTCCTCTGCTCTGTTCTATGGCATCTCTCACATAATAATCAAAATAACAAGTGATATGGACTTGGTATTGTGCTGGCCTTTTTACAGAGGTAAAGTAAAAGGCATTCAGGGAAGATGGTGGAGATCAGAAATCTCCAGGCTTTGAAGATTTCCTCCACAAACAGACATAAAATTACCAAAAAAATTAATATAGAACAACAACAAAAATAAGGAGCTATTCTCCTAAAACATCTGCAAAAGACCACAGAGAAGATTTCTAAGATTAAGGTTTGATGAGAATGAAGTGTAAACACCTTCTAACTTCACTGAACCAATAGTCCATGGGCCCTAAGGAAATCAGCTGAGATCTCATGAAATTTTACCTCCACTTTCACCTCATTCACAACTTCAAACAATTTCCTCTCCAAACTTTTCTTCCCAAATTTTCATCTAAGGAACAACAGATTACTGAGAGAGGGGAAAAAAGGACCCCTCACTGATTCAATAAACCAAGTCATCTGGTGCTCCCTAGCGGTGGCTACCCTTGAGCAGGAAACAGAATAAGACTGGTGAGTGTGGTGGCAGAGGAAGAGAATTTGACTCTAAAGTACTGCTTTTTTAAAAAACTAATCTTACAAGGACATTGGGACAGTTAAATGGGAAAGAGGGGTAAGCTAGATGACACAGTAAATAAAGCACCAGACCTGGAGTCAGGTGGACCTGAGACTAGAACTCACACTCACCAATTGGGTGACCCTGGGCAAACCACTTACTGTTGTTTACCTCTGTATCTTCATCTGTAAAATGAGCTGGAGAAGGAATTGGAAAATTGTTGCAATATTTTTGCCAAGATAAATTCAAATGGGGTCATGAAGAGCTGATTTAGAAGTGACTGAGCAACAGCAACCAAAATAGAATAGTACATAGTTCCCCAGAAATACAAATGTCTCAGACAAAATTTTTCCACTTAAATTGTTGCTAGGGTTTTCAAAAACTTCAAAATTGAACCTATTCTAAAATCTTATGAATTAGTTCATAGAGGAACTAGACTTGGTTAACATCTAGTTTGCCTCTGATTTAATTGAGAAATTTAGGCTTTTGGAAATCACTGAGAACACTGCCCCACCTCATATACATTTATATGAAAGAATTTATATGAAAAGGTTTTTGAATTTAAAAAGACAGCGATTATGCAAAGGTGAGAAAAAAGATAGTATAGTTTTATAATTGTCCTTTTCCATGAAAACAAGGTCTGAGTTTTTCTTCAAGATAGTAAAATCCCTTTTTTCAAAAATATCTTAAAATTGTTCCCCTTTTCCTAAATAAAATGATGGAATTTAATGTATATCACTTAACTATGTCTTTGTGACCATAATATCTTGCTAGTGTCTTTTTCGTTTAACTTTCTTTTACTTTTTTACATGCTAAAAATTGCTATTTCCATAGGTACCTAAAAATTTTCATTAATGAGGTTTCTATGGCTTTTTTGATAAAGTTTGTGTTGTCAACCTGTTTGTCAATAATCATTGGTTTTCCTATAGATCTTCAGTTTGGTAGTCAGACTGATACCTCTTTTTTCCCCACACTTTCTTTTGGGACCTCTCAAATACTGAGTTAACTCTGGAAATGTGTGTGTCAGGTTCATAATCAATATGTACTTCTCCGGAAAGTATGCTGCCTAGGAAGTGAACTTATCCACAGCATCCAAAACTTCTCCATTTGTTGTAATTTGACATATGCATGATGGAGATGCATTTTGTAGGTGTTAACTGTTAGGCAAAAATTTGTACAAGCAATAGAAAATTCTTGCATCCTCTGGTGCATGTCAGCTTCAGAAGCTGCATTGAGGGCACAATTATCTGGAAATAGAAGATCCTGCACCAACACTTCCACCACTTTGATCTTGGCTTGTAGCCTTTTTGTAGTTGAAAAATTTGCCATCATTATGGTAGCTGACTTCATCCTTATCAAAAGTGAATCATAATATTGCTAAAAACAACATTCTAAAAGCATGGGAGCAAGAGCACACTTTTGTTTTACTCCACTGGTGATGAGGAAAACTCAAAAGCATAGTACACTTTCCAGAACCCGACTAAGCATGCTGTCATGATGTTGATCAATGAACTTCTCCAGGCAACCAAACTTGGACATAATTTCCCATAAGCCTTCATGACTGACAGCATCGAAGACCTTGGTCAAATCTTCAAGTATTGAATCAAGAGCTGTGCTAACTGATTTATAGTTATGAACACTTTTGATCCGTGTAACTTATAGGGGGAGGTGTTATTATTATGCTCATTTTACAGAAGAAGAAACAAAGGAAAAAAATAGTTTAAGTGAACAGTCCAGAATCACATTGCTAGAATATTTCTAAAGTAAGATTTTAACTCAAATCTTCCTGACTCTAAATTTTGAACTACATACTGTATCACTAAATTGCCCTAGTCAAGGTACCATCATTTTATCTAAAAGGATATTATATTGGAGATCTCCTCAGTAATATCAACACTGCTTTCAAAATAGGGATACTCTTAATAAATCCCATCTGGCCAATCTTCCCAAATTCACCTTTGGAGTTTCATTTATAATGGACAAGTGTTCTTATTTGAATGTCTTTCTCTAACAAGTCATAGGACTGACTGTTTATAGACAACCCATT
Organism: Macrotis lagotis; assembly: GCF_037893015.1. Lineage (NCBI taxonomy): Eukaryota > Metazoa > Chordata > Mammalia > Peramelemorphia > Peramelidae > Macrotis > Macrotis lagotis. The sequence goes on along the minus strand of NC_133658.1, from coordinate 923,225,276 downwards.
TGTAAATGAATCCTGAATTGATAACTAGTCACTTTATATCCATTAAATTATAATTATTTTCATTTTCTTTTGGTGATTCTATTTCATATCCACCATAACTCACATCTATCAATTCTTTTCTCAATTCAAGTATTTAGGTTTTATCAACTAAGTGTTTTGATAAAGACAATAAGTCTTTGACCTTTTTATTCTTTATTCAAACCACATTTTACCAACAAATATGCATTGGTCTTCTTTTTGTACTGAATAAAGAGTGTAAAGTAAATATTAGTTTATTTTAAATTGCTGGTGTCTGATCTAATAAAGTAGGTGTCATTCTCACTCCCTCAGTCCACCTACCAATGTGTTTCCAAAATCTCTCATAATTATTTCCATAGCATCTCTTGGATGCTTTCTTAACTCTACTACTGCTGCTACCTTAGGGATGACCATCACCTAATGCCTAGACAAGAACAGTTTTGTTCTTCCAATTTCCCTGCTTTAAAGCTTCCTTGTAAACCCCAAACTATTCTCTACCCAGTGTAAAGTGACTGTTATGAAGCACAGAAGAAGAGCCACCAATATACTCTGGTGGTACAGTGGATAGAGCACTGGCCTTGGAGTCAGGAAGACAGTAGTTAGACTCGGAGCTAAGAAATTTGACTCTAACTTGCTGACTATCTCACATCTGGGGTCATCTCCAATCATCCTGATCTATATCTGACCACTGAGGGATGATGCTCTCGGAGAAAGCATTTCTAGAGACTTAGCAATGATCCCCTCACTCAAATTCAATTCACATGCATATTATGTAATCACCTCCCTTGTGTTATAGTCTTCTTGAGAAAGAACAACAAGCAACATCAAAAATCCCTTGAAAATTCTGCTAATAGATTGTTTGGCCATAGTCATCTGCTTATTAATTTGTAAGCTCAGCTAGGGTTGGCACTGTCTTTTGTCCTACTTCATATTCTGGGCACTCAGCAAGATCCCTGTTATACAGCTGGTGCTTAATAGATATTTGATGACTGATTGGTTCTTAATTGCACTGATCATGGTTCTTAAGTTTCTCAAAGTTGTCCTTGTATACAATTGTCAAATCAATGTTTAAATTGTTCACCTGGTTATATTCATTCCTCTCTATTTTGATGCATGCAAATCTTCCAAAATTTCTCCGAATCTATTCCTATTTTTCACAATAAAATAATATTATTATATTGTGCCTATATAATCATGAATATGAACATGCATATATAAACAGATATATACAAATCTGTATATGCTGTCATATATGTATATGTATATGTATATATATATATATACATATATATAAACAGGTATGAGATAGGTAGATAGGTAGGTAGGTAGATAGACTACTTGATATACTGGGTCTTCTAAAGTATTTTACTTAAAGAAGTATAAAAGTTATTGAAACTATAACTGATAAATACTATAAAAGCAATTAAATTAACATGAACTATTATTTTTGTAAATAAGTGCTGAAATAGATTGCATCCAGAATTACCCCCATCCATCATCAATTATCTATAATTGGTAACTTCTTAATTTTGGCAACCTGATCTTACTATACAATCTTCTGAGAGTGGCCGACAGAATTCTCATATTTACCAACATATACATACATACAGAGTAGAAAGAAAGTTAAGCAAGATACATTGATAAAAATGATTTCCTTAATCTATTTTATTTATTTTTCCCTAGTCTATTTTAGAGCTATTTTTTAAACTGGGTTGGTAACTCATCTTTACTGACTAGTTAATGAAGGATATTTTTAACCTAAATAATTTATAAGGAAATATTTTATATTCATTAATTACCTGTGAACTAGGGATAATAATGAATAATAAAATGAGTGTAAGGTAGGGCGTGTCAGAACGGGTACCAACAAAATGTTCAATTGTGCTGATAAATTAAATTAATAGTATTCTTATGATCAGCTTTGCAATCCTATTAACAAAGGCAATATGATAATAATATTGAAAAGTTGACAAATTAGGAGAACATTGTACACATTAACATTGCTAGATGATCGATCTTAAAGGAAGTAGCTCTTTCTGCAGTTCAGAGACCTAGGGAATCTGTTTAAATTGTCTATGGACAATGTTATCCCCATCCAGAGGAAGAAAAAGAAAACAAAAACAGAAAAATTCCCAACACATCAGAATCTGAATTACATATTATAAAAAAATTATCTTTTATGCATTTCTTTCCCTTAATCCTTATTCATCATACCAAAAATAACTAATCTGTAAACATGTTTATCCAAAATATGTATGTACAATGGTAAACCGACCATTTTCTGCTAAGGGGAGGGAGGTGGGAAGGGAAAGTAGCAAGAAATTTTTTAACTTAAAATATACATGTGAATATGGCTGTAAAAATAAATAAAAAAAGAAATTTTTTGATAAAGAAAAGTTGACCAAACTTATTCTTGATGGAGCCATTCCCATTTTTTCTGATCATTTTTCCCTTTTCTAGATATTCATTTAGAATCCTATGTATATACACATACATACGTGCATGGCCTGGTATATGTATGTCTATTCTAAAATTTCTTCTGGAAGTAAATTCAAGCTCATATAGCTGTCGTTTATCGATTCTATTCTCTTCCATTGTTTTTGAAAATTTTCCCAATATTTGCTTTCCTCCAATCTTTTGGTACTTACCCAATTCACCACAATATGTCAAATGTCACTTAATAATCAGATCTGCCAGTTCTTTCTGTAGTTGAGCATATAAGTCATTGGATAGGGACCAAAACAGAGAGGAAATGGTGTCTCAAATACTGTCTCTGTCATTTTTCTAGGTGTGTGTCACTGATGAAATCACTAAAACTCTCTGAAGTTATTTTCTCCACCATAAATTGGGAGAAATTGTACCTCAAACAGTTGGGATGAGCATTCAAAATCCTTTAAGGAAAACACTTCATAATTCTTAGAGAACCATGATAATATTTTGTTGTGATGGTTGCTCAGTTATTCAGTCAAGTTAGACCTTTAGTGCCTCTAGACCACAACAGGCCAAACCCTTCTATCACCTATTATCTCAGAAAGTTTGTTCAAGCCCATGTTGATTCCTTCCAGGACACTTTCTATCCATCTGTCTCTCTATCATCCCTTTTGCCTTTTGCCTTTAATCTTTCCCAACATCAGAGACTTTTGCAAAGCCCAGCTTCTTCTTAACACAAAGTATTTAAGCTTTAGATTCAGCATCTGATCTTCCAGTGAATTGCCTGAATGGAACTGTTATAAGTATTGACTGATTTGATCTCCTTGTTATCCTAGAGCCTTCACGCCACAACGCCAAAGCATCATGTGGGCAAGCTTCAGTTTTCCTTATGGTCCAACTCTCACGGCCAGATAATTATGTTGGAAAAAATAAAACTTCAATCATTCAGACCTTTGTCTATGACAAAGTTATGGCAACAACCAGACTTAACAGGTTGAATAAGATGAATACAATGTCATGTCAGTCTTCTAAGTAAATTGAGAAACCAGATATGTAATCAGAGGCAGTGTGCCTGAACCTAAGGGCAGAATATTAAATTCATCTTCTCAAAAGTATTTAAAACCCAGGAATATTTTTTTGGCAATTATTGGTGCTAGGGCAGTCTACTTCAAATGAGATTGCTGAACTGTATAGCCAGTCAGATCACCTAAAATGTATTACCTAAACAAGCTCCCAATTAAGTCTAACAACCATTATTTAGTTCAAATACACAAAGACTCACAGAACATTTTCACAGAATAATGAAATTCCATATACATGTATTAATTGTGTGTTCTGGTTGAGTTTCTTTGGGAAGGGAAAAAACCTCATGAACAATATTAAAATGATACCAATCTTAACATATTATTGTCAGTTTAATTGAATTCATGAAGGATTATCTTACTGTGCTATCTTCTTATTAACTCTGACTAGTAAATCTCTAATATTCATTATTCTTATGTTCTTTCCAACACTGAAGTCATTGGCCTTGGCAAGAAAAAGAAAGTCAAACATAAACTGAAGAGATCTCATTTTCTCTCCATTGTTAGTGATTATCTACTCAATTGTGAGCAGTAATTTTTCCCTTTCTATGACCTTGCTCTTCTACCAAATATAAACTAAAAGAAAACTCTCGTTTCTTTTTCTTACTGGCCTCAGCTTATTGTTGTATATAGAAACACAGTAAATTCAGTGTCCTGTCTTAAGCAAATTCTACAAAATTCCTTGGAGAGTGGATATCACTGGGTTTAAAAATGAAAAAACTCTGATTGTAGAAACTTTTATTTCTTTATCAAAGTTTAGCAAAGCTGAAAAGTTAAACCAAATTTACTTTCAGGGAGTATAGCCTCCCAACACTAGGCTGTTTTTTACATGCTTCTATGACACTATCTTGTCCTGCAAATGTGTTCCTAGAAGACAGTCTTTCACTATAACTTATTAAAATCTGCTATCAGGGAGCACCTCTTGTTCAATTGTGAATAAGAATATATAGCTCCAATAAAGTATGAGAAGATGGACAATGTATTCTACTTAAGGTATTAGATTGCATGTTTGATTGTACAGATCATATTGTTCCAAACGATATTGAAATAAATTGCATTTTGAGAAAAATTTACAAAATATCCTTGGAGAAGAACTGTAGAATAGTTGAGGCCTTGGATTTTGAATCAGAAACAAGTGGCTTCAAACCACTGTGAAACCCATTTTAGTTAAGTGACTTTGGGGTTATAAAAACCAAAAAGCACAAATAAGAAAAAAAAAATTTCCCACTGCCACAACTCAGTTGAAAATTTAAATTGTAAATCTTAGTTATAAATTGAAGTAAAATTATTAAAATTAAGGAATGTGAAAGAATTATATCTCATAACTATATTGTGATAGATTAATTCCATTTAGTAAATACTAGGTTTGATATGATTCACCTTTCTCCCTGATTAGAAATTTATACTCCAAATCTTTCTCCCCTCATGTTATTCACAAACTTGGGGGGAAATGAGCAGGATTTAAGAAGACCATTATCCCAGGAAGAGAAGTTCAGAGTTGAGCTAATAAGGATTCATAGATGATAGGCTTTGTAGATCAGTTTCAGGTAAAGATGATGTACAATTTTGGGGGGGTAGATTACTAAAGAGGTCAGTTATTTTCTCTATTCGTTATTTTTGCTCAAAAGACCAGTTTTTCCTATTTCTGGATGATCATCTTGGGTACTCTCCACAAAGAGAATTATTTGGCAATTTCCAGAGAATAAAACTTCATGTCTAATCTATATTTTTCTGATGTTTTTAAATTTTAACCCTATATTTATAAGTTTCTTAAAATTTTAGAGTTCACAGATATTAAACTCATTTGTTTCTAAGGTTCTTTCAGTTCTAAGTCTATGATCCTATCTTGAAGAAAATAATTAGAAACTCCATTCCAATAAATACCACTGTATATTTGAACTAAACAATGGTTGTTAGACTTAATTGGGAGCTTTTTTGGTAATGCATTTTAGGTGATCTGAGGAAATGGCTATACGGTTCAACAACTTCATTTGAAGTAGACCGCCCTAGTACCAATAATTGACAAAAAATATTCCTAAGTTTTAAATACTTTTGTGAAGATGAATTTAACATTCTCCCCTTAGGTTCAGTCACACTGCATCTGATTACATATCTGGTTGATCAAAATACTTGGGTGACTGACATAACATTGTCTTCATCTTATTTTAACCTGTTAAGTCTGTTGCCATAATTTAGATAAGAACTAGGGAGTTCCAAATAAATCTTGATTCATTGATTTTAATAAACAAAATAGCTTGTTTCAAAAGGTACAGTATCAACAAATTCAAATCTTGTGATTCCTTATACTGACAAGATAAAGCAAAGACTTATTCACCTGACCTTCAAGTTCCCCTAACCATGTGGTTCTAATCTCCACAGATAATTTCATTTCATATCATTCCCCTGAATGCCTTCTACAATGTCATGCAGATCAAATCATTAAGTATTTCTGAAGGGCCTGAAATGTGTAAATAAATGAACTTTGAACAGTGGGGGGGGGGTTTACACTGTCAAAGGAAGAACTGGCCCTGCCCCAGCCTACCTGGAGAGATCATGGAATTCTTCTTTGCCCTTCCAGTTTGAGTGAATACACAGATGCTGTCTTGTCAGGGATGGTGATTATCTTCCTGCAGGTAGAAATCCCTCTCCCCCATCAAGTCTCAAATGAACTATTTGCACTGCTATGGGATCTTCTCTATCTAAAGGATAAATGTGAGCTATTCTTCATGTCTTCCTGTGCTTTTCTAAGAGTACTTCTCCTGGATGATTCTTCTGCTCTGACCACGTGCTACTCAACTGGCTTCCTGTTGGGATGGGTTGTCCTTACTTAATTGTAAAGTACTTGTAACCACCTTGCAACTTTTAAAACATTTTCAAACCCCATAGTCAATCAATAATTGTATGGAAAGCACTTGATATATGAAGAAAAGCAAATGAGAATCTGCTCTCAACTGTGAGCATCTGACCTCAACCAGAGCATAGATGAATATGGAATTTCATCATTCTCTGAAAATGTTCTGTGAGTCAGTTTCTGGGGAAAGCCACAGCACAGTTTGTGTCCAGTTGATTACTAACTGAAAGATAACTTCCACTTTCCTAAAAAAAGCTTATTTCACAATCCTCCCTTACCTGGAACATCATATTCCATTAAGATATTACTACACAGTAAAGCAGAAGTGTTCTCTTGCCTTTACCAGAAATTAAGCAGTCATTATTTGTCTCAGCAATAGTTCCTAGGCTAAATGAAGGTATATCATTTTCTAATTATATTTTTTTCAGATGAAATTGGATATACCCTCTTGTGCAGAAGAAGTAATCCCTCTCCTTCTCCCCAATTCAGTCAATTCATTGAAAGGAAAAAAAACAATCAAATTAATACAAAATCATAACTTTTGTCTGGACCATGCCTTTTGCTGTTGGAAAGAAATACCTAAATGATACAGCATGTCCCCATTTGGCCTGACCTGTCTGTCCTTCTGCACATTTATTCTGATCCTTCTAGAAACTAGAATCTAGCTGGCACAAAACATATAAAACATGCAAAATATTAGTTTCAGGGACATTATGAAGCTCCTCCCAATTCCTGCTATACTAGGAATTAGAGAAACTCATGGTCGAAGTTGATATAGTGCTACATAACTATTTTATGGAAAGCATTTTAGTTTAAAAGAAGGATGAGATTTCAAAAAATGAGATCTGTGGAATTAATGGAAAGGCCTGGCTTGAATTAGTGAGTTTTCTGGTAGGAGAGACATACAGAAAAAGACTGGATAGCCATTTCTCCTCCTCCTGTATTGGATAGAGTTGCACCAGTTGACCTCAGAGGTCACTGTAAATTCTTGAATCGAAAAAAAAAAGAATTCTTGAATTGAGGATTCCAGATTAACTAAAAAGAACCATTCAACCAGCAAGGCAGATGATTTGGTTGCTAGATTGAATCTTCAGTCATTTATTTTCTTTGCAAATGGTTTTAACACTAGCTTCATATAGATATTGTTCATGCAAAGAGCCTCCAAATCAAAAGATAACAGTGCAATAGGAAGACTATAATGAAAAAATACTATTGGTCTTGAAGTTGAAAAACCTCAGTTCTCATTCTCTTATATACAACTTCCATGACCATCAGCAAGTCATTTCACTTTTAGGGCCTCAATTTTCTTCTGTATAAGTATAAAATATAAAGGGAACGAGGAAGTAGGTGACTTCTAAGGTCCATCCCAACTCTAAATTAATGATCCTTGAAGGAGAATCTGTTAAGAGAAACATTCAAGAAGAGACTAGATCACTATTTACCCCCCTCCTATCTTGGATAGAGTTGAACCAGCTGACCTCAAAAGTGCTTTTCAATTCTTGAACTGAGAATGTGGGGAGGTAACATCATATAGTGGAATGAGTATCAAAAAGTCCTAGCTTCAAGTCAGGCAATCACAAATCACGTAACTCCATATTATTCACTTAACCTCTTTTTTGAGTTTCTATGATTTCATCTATTAAAAGGGGATAATAACAACTACCCAACATTTGCTGTGAAGGTCGAGTCACGAAACAAAATTTTTTTGAAGTCATTACAGTGTGCCTGGTTCTACAATTATTATAAATTAGAATCACTATTAAAGCAAATCTTATTGCTGCTACTATGATTATTGACCCTGCTATGACCCTGTGGTCAGATTTTTGTGAAGATGTTGAAAAGAATCACAAATCATTTGAACCCGTATCCTAACTACAGGATTTCCCCATTCTTACCTGTATCCTTAGTGCACACACTGCACCACAACTTGGAGTTCCTTATTGCTTCTAGAAAATGCTAAATCATTTGACATTAACTTAACTAAGAAAAAAACACTGCCAAAATTTAGAACATTTATGTTCCCAGTCTGCTGTTTTAGTAACTTGCCTGATCACTGTAGTCAAAATGGTCTGATAGAAGAGTACCCTGAGATTGAATAAAGTGAGTGGTTGTGCTGACTCTTTCACACTTTCCACTAAAACCTTAAGACCTGAAGATGCATGAGACATAAGGCACAACTGTTGGAATTGAAGCATATTTGTTGCTCTGATGCAGAACTAAAATCCCCTTTGAGATTTATAATGGGTCTTAAGGGAATCCATTTGCATAGCAAAAACCTTCTGGTTTTACAGATTAATTGAATGTTTCAGTAACTATGCAAATATTTTACAAATAGCTTTGTAGAGAGTGATTAGAAGGGGTCAAAGAGGATGGACAAAAACCTTCCGTTCATGGCAAGTGAAGACTGGCTAAAGTAACTGGGGATTTTAGGAGACACAAAAGTTTATGGCCAGTTACTTTAGAAAGATTTGCTATTTCTTTTTCTAACCTTATTTTATAGTTACATTATCTGTCATTGAAATTATCTGTCAAAGTCACACAGCTACCTAAGTATCTGAGCCCAGATTTGAATTTAAGAAGATAAGTCTTTCTGATTTTAAGACCAGTGTTTGCTCCACTATGCCAATTGAATAACAAACATGTATAATGATCATTGATCGACAAAGCAGCCTGCTTGCAGTATAGATTTTTGAGCTTCAGTAATCATTGAAAAAATCACTTTCGTCAAGTGAAAAGTGAGGAATTCCAAGTCCAGTGACAAATGTGTGATTGGCTACTGATGTGTCTAAATGATAGCACAAATGAATGAATTTTTTTCTTTACGAATAAATTTGTTCCTACTTAGGTCAGAGCTATAATTAGTCTGGAAATAAGGGACAGGGGCAGGAAAGAAACTCAATGCCCATCATCCTTGTGTTAAATGGAGGCTTTTAAAAAATCTTTTACAAAGGCATTTTTACTAATATTTAATAAGGACAGAAATGAGGTATGGCTCAATCAATCACTAGGAGACAAGTTTTCCCCAAGACCCCCTTGCTCCTTGGACAAAAACTTTGGGCAGTTTCTCCATAGCATTTAGTTAATAACGGCCTTTACAAGGCAGAATCATTTCTCAGCTCTAATTGAAATTATGAATTTGATGTACATTTAGTAAATGTTTCTTAACTGCTATATATTGAGCTAAGCACTGGATGTACAAACAGACCCTGAAACAGAACCTTACTTGAAGAAATGTACATTGTGGCAGAAGCAACAAAATACAAAGAATATGCCAAGTGATACAAAAGAGTTTCTGGAGGTGGATTATGTGAAAAATAGATGGCCTCAGAAAATGTCTCATGTGGCATGGGGCACCAGAGCTATGACTTGAAAAAAAATGACCTTATCTCCCAGGCAGAACTGAGGAGGACATGCAGCCCAGGCCAAGTGTGAGACATGAAAAGTATTTTCTCAGATTTTTATCTTAATATTTCATACTAATATTTACTTTGCCATCAACTTTATTGTACAGTCATTTTTTACTTTTGTCTGATTTTTTTTGTAATCTCATTTAGGGTTGTCCTGGCAATGATCATGGCATGATTTGCCATTTTCTTCTACAGCTTATTTTACTAATGAAGAAATTGAAGCAAACAGGGTAAAGAGACTTGTATAGAGTTACAGAGATACTAAGTACATAAGGTCAGATAAGAATTCTGGAAAATGAACCTTCAGTCCCAGCACTCTATCCATTGTGCCCTGTAGCTGTTCAGTTATAGCTTAGAATTGATATCATGGCTCAATCTCCACAGTGTTGCCTTCTCTTTACACACACACACACGCAGTTTATTTTAGATGAAAAATCATGAGTAAAATCAATTAAGAAAACCAGTAAGATTTAGGCCAAAGTTGAATCTAATAGGTGTGAACTGATTCATCACTAGAAAATTTTTTCATATGCTTACTTATAGCTTCAACTTCTTCATTTAAAAACATCTTTTCATTAAGTTGGCTAAACAAACTGGTATATGTGTATCATAGAACACTATTGTTCTATTAGAAAACAGGAGGGATGGGAATTTAGGGAAGCCTGGAGAGATTTGCATTAATCAATGCTGAGCAAGATGAGCAGAACCAGAAAAACATTTTACACCCTAACAGCAACATGGGGGTGATGATCAACCCTGTTAGACTCACTCATCACTTCAATGCAACAACCAGGGACAATTTTGATGTATCTGCAATGGAGAATACCATCTGTATTTAGAGAAAGAATTATGGACTTTGAACAAAGATCAAAGACTATTACCGTCAAATAAGAAAAAAAGCATTATCTTATTATGTAATTTTACTATCTCATACTTTAATTTTCTTCCCTAAGGATATGATTTCTCTGTCATCACATTCAACTGAGATCAATGCATAACATGGAACTAACGTAAACACTAACAGAATGCCTTCTGTGGGGGGGGGGAGGAAGCAAGAATGGGGGAAAATTGTAAAACTCAAAATAAATAAAATCTTTCATTAAGAAAAATTAAAATTAAAATAAAAACATCTTTACATATCCTTTGATCATTTATCAATTGGGGAATGCCTTGAGACCTTATTAATTTTATTCAATTCTCTATATATCTTATAAATGAGACCTTTAACTGAACTTCTGGTTGTGAAGATTGATTCCCACTTTTCTGCTTTTCTTCTAATTCTAAAAGCATTACTTTTGTTAGTACAAATCCTTTTTAATTTAATATAGTCAAAATTATTCATTTTGCAGTTTATAATGTTCTAAAATTCTTGTTTGGTCATGAATTTATCACTTTTCCATAGATCAGATAGAGCATTTTTTGATCTTTTAATTTATCTATGGTATCAGTCTATGTCTAAATCTTTACCCATTTTGAGAAGTTTTTTGGTTTAGGGTATGAAATGTTGATCTATGTCTAAATTTTGCCATTCTATTTTCCAGTTTTCCCATGACTTTTTTGTCACATAGTGATTTCTTATCCTAGAGGTTGATGTCTTTGGGTTTTTCAAGAGATTGCTCTAGTGATTTACTGTAGTTTCTTTTGAACTTATTCTAATCCACTAATCAATGACTCTATTTCTTAACCAATATCAGACAGTTTTGATGACTGCCACTTTTTACATAGTTTTAGATCTGGTAGAACTAGGCCACATTCCTTTGCATTTTTTTTATCATTAACTCTATTGCTATTCTTGCCCTTTTGTTGCTCCAAATGAATTTGTTACTATATTTTTTATACCTCAGTAAAGTAATTACTTGGTAGTTTGATTGGTATGGCACTGAATAAGTAATATAATTTGGGTAGAATTGTCAATTTTATTACATTAACTTGATCTAACCATTAACATTCGATATTTTTCTAAATATTTAGATCTGACCTTATTTGGGTGATGACAGCTTTATAATTGTGTTCATATTGATTCTGAGTTTATCTTGGGAGGTAGATTCCCAAATAATTAATGTTATCTACAATTATTTTAAATGTAATTTCTCTTTCAATCCATTGTTGTTGGAGTTTATTGTTCATAAATGGAAATGCTGATGATTTATGTGGGTTCATTTTATATCCTGCTACTTTGCTGAATTTATTAATTGTTTCAAGGAGATTTTTAGTTGATTTTCTTGGGCACTTTATGTATACCATCCTATCATCAGCAAAGAGTGAAAGTTTTGCTTCCTCATTGCCAATTCTGATCCCTTCAAATTATTTTTCTTCTCTTATTGCTACTGCTAGCATTTCCAATACTATATTGAATAGTAATTGTGATCATTGGTATTCTTATTTTACCCCTGAATTTACAGGAATTGTTCTGAGTTTATATCCATCAAATGTAATATTTGTTGATGGTTTTATATAGATACTATTTACTTTTTAAGTTAAACTCCATTTATTCCTAAATTTTCTAGTGATTTTAATAGGAATGGATGTTGTATTTTATCAAAGGCTTTTTCAGCATCTATTAAAATAAACATTATTTCTGATGGTTTTTTATTGTTATGTTTAATTATCCTGAGTCTTTTCCTAATGTTGGACCATTCCTGCCTGTATGGTATAAATCCAACTTGATCATTATGTATTATCCTTGTAATAACTTGATATAGTGTTATTCCTAAATTTTTATTTAAGATTTTTGCAAGAAAAATTCATTAGTGAGATTGGTCTCTAATTTCCTTTGTCTGTTTTGGTTCTTCCTGGTTTAGGTATCAGCAGCATGCTGGAGTCATTAAAGGAGTTTGGCAGATCTCCTTCCTCTCCTATCTTTCAAATAGTTTGGGCAGTTTTTATGTTTGTAAATATTCATCCATTCCACTCCAGTTGTATAATTTATTGGCATGTAGCTTGGCAAAGTAGCTCTGAATTATCTCTTTAATTTCCTTTGCATTGATAGTTAGTTCACCCTTTTCATTTCTGAAACTGGTAATTTGGTTATATTCTTTCTTTTTAAAAATCAGATTAACCAGAGGTTTGTGTATTTTATTGACTTCTTTCATAAAGCCAACTCTTAGTTTTATTTATGAGATAAATGGTTTTCTTGCTTTCCATTTTATAAATCACTCCCTTGATTTTCAGAATTTCTAATTTGGTCTTTAATTGGGGTTTGTAATTTCTTCTTTTTCTAACTTTTTTAAATGCATGCCCAATTTATTGATCTCCCCTTTCTCTATTTTATTCTTATTGGCATTTAAAGATATAAAATTTCCCCTCAAAACTGCCTTAGCTTCATCCCATACATTTTGGTATGATGTCTCATTATTATCATTTTCTAGGATCTAATTAATGAATGTTTCTATTATTTGCTGTTTGATCCACCCATTATTAAGGTAAAGATATTTAATTTCCAATAAGTCTTGGTTTATCTTTCCCTGACCCTTTATTACGTGCAATTTTTATTGCAACATGGTCTGAGAAGTGTGTATTTATTATTTCTGCCTTTCTGCATTTGGTTTTAAGGTTTTGTGCACTAGTACATGGTCATTTTTGGTGAAGATGCCATGTACTACTAAGTAAAAGGTATATTCTTTTCTATCCCCATTAAGTTTTCTCCAGAGATCTTTCATATCTAAGTTTTCTAAGATTTCATTCACCTTCTTAACTTCCTCCTTGTTTATTTTCTTCTTATATTTATCTAGTTCTGAGAGAGGGAGATTGAGGTCTCCCATTATTAAAAATTTGCTTTCTATTTTTCCTTGTAATTCTTTAAGCTTTACCTCTAGGAATCTGGATGCTATACCACTAGGTGCATAGATGTTTAATAATGATACAGTTTCATCACCAATAGTACCTCTTAAAAAGATGTAGTTTCCTTCCTTTTAATGAAATTGATTTTTGCTTTTACTTTGTCTAAGATTAGGATCACCACCCCAGATTTTATTTTCTTCTGCTGAGGAATAATATATTTTGTTCCAAACTTTTTCCTCTACCCTATGAGCATCTCTCTGCTTCAAATGTGTTTCTTGTAAACAACATATTTTAGGATTCTGGTTTTTAATAAATTCTACTACCTACTTCCATTTTATGGGACAGTTCATCCCATTCCCATTTAAAATTAAAATTACAAATAATGTATTTCCCTCATGCTTTCTCCACTTATATTTTTCTCTTTCCTTTTCTCTTATTCCTCCTCACCAAAATTTTACATTTTCCCTTTCACTTTTCATTTAGAAATTTAACTTTCAGTTCATTTTCACTTACACTTTTCCTTCTCTTTTATCAGTCTCATTTGTTCCTTATCTTTCCATGTCCTAGTCCCACCCCCTTTCCTGTAGATTAAGTCAGATTTTTAAACCAAAGTGGGAATGTATCTTATTCCCACACTGGGCTAAAACTATTGAAGAGAATTTATTCAGCATTCACATTCTCCCTTCTTTCCCTCTAAATTATAAATCTTTGTGCCTCTTCCCTTGTTACTCTAATATTACTAACTAGGTATTATTAATCAGAATTCCATTATTTCATTTCTTCATAAATTCCTATTGTTAACAAGATATCATCACAAATTTAATTGCTTAATAAGTAACTCAATTTGCATCAATTTATTATTATAATCATTTCTTACCTTACCCCCTTTTGAAGTATCTTTCAAGCTTACACAATCCAACTCACAAGCCAAAGTATCATCCAAAGCCATATCACTTGTTGAACTATGTGTGCCCTTCTCCCCAGGGCTATTGTCTTCCATACTTTACACCCCCACCCCCACCCAGGGTACTTAATACCTTATTTAGTGAACCAAGTCCTATTTTCTCTCCAACTTTACCCCTCACACCCCACCTAGAGTACTTCACCCCTTGTTAAATGAAGCACTAGCTGCTGATCTAATTAACTGCAAGAATCTTGAAGATCTCTAAGGACTGGTAGGCTCTGGACATCGCAGTGAGAACTTTACCTATAATTGAAAGTAACAGAGTCACTGTCTCAGCTCCTTGTGATTAATCTGGGTCAAAGTATAATGAGAAAGAAGTTAAAGTTAACAACCCTGCTTTTTTTTTAGGGCTTCTTGTCTCAAACATAGTCATGTGATCTTGGACCTCTTCAACTGAGTGAGAAAATCCAATTATATCCATAATCCTTTAGGTTCATTCTCTTCAATTATGTTCTACCCTCTAATTTTCCTTAGAGAAGTAAAGTTCTAAAATAGTAGAGTTGTTAGAACTTCCCTTTTAGGGACTAATATTTGTTTAAAACAATTTTGTTTTTCAGTCCTCTTTTTTTCATTTTCCTATTTTATGTAGCTCTTCAGTCATGTATTTTGCAGTTGAATTCTCTCTTTAGTTCTGGTCTTTGTGTCAGGAAATTCTAGAAGTCCTGAATTTCATTGAATATCCATTTTTTATTCTGACAGTATATGCTAAATTTTGCAGAGTAGTACATTCTGGGTTGCAATCCCAGGTCCTTAGCACTTCAAAATAAGCTATTGCAGAGAATAACACTTTAGAATAGCAATCAACACTGGTTTGGATGAAATTATCCTAACTGGATGAAATCTCTATCAGTAGTCTGATTCTTTTCCTCTCACATTATGGTTATTTTATTTTTCAACTAAAGTCCAAAAGACAAGTTTTGGAAAAGGGAAAAAATACCAGATTAATATAAAGCACAGCACTGAATCAATGGCTAAAAGTGGTGATTGTCACAAAAAAAATTTCAATTCAAAGACATTATTTAAATGAATTAATTCAATTAACTGATTCTAGCTACGGTTAATTAATTGAATGAAATGCTGAAAAAAATCATAATGGTTCATCTGAATAGATCTCCATTCATGTTTCTTTCCTTGTGGTTTTCTAACCTTGATAGACAATCAGGAAGATGATTCAACCTCTTAATGTTAGTTCTTTCTTCCGAGTTGAATAGGTAGAAACATTTCCCAATGGAAGAAGAGATAAGAACCTAATGCAACTTTGAGAGAGAACTGTTTGTTTGTAAAGTTTGGAAGTATGTCAGATTCAGAAGCAAAATTTTCTTTACCGTACCAAGGACTGTTTTGTTCATTGTCATTATCACAGTCATCCCCATAATTATAATTTCAAAACATTTTCAATTCTTGGAATAAAACTATCATTTCCATAGCAAAATTGTAGTAAGAAATCATGGTCTCCTATGAAATTTCAAATCAATTATATACAACTTGCTATTCTTTTTAAAGATAAAATAAATTATTGTAAATATCTTTTTTTCATGTTTCTGACTTTCTTCCTAATCTGTCCTACATAGGCACAAATATATATGAATATAAGTAAAAATTAATTATATATACTTCAATTTATCATTTCTTTCCTTGAATGCATATAGTTTCTTTTTATATCTTTTATTCTTAAGATCTATATTTGTAATGTTCACAATGATTTAGTTGTTCAAGAAAGACATTCTTAAAATAATACTATTACTATATATAATGTTATCTTAGATCTGCTCCTTTTGCTTTTCACCATTTCATGCCAGTCTTTCCATGACTTTCTAAGACCTTTGAGCTCATCATGTCTTATAGTATAGTTGTATTCCATCACAACCATACACAACTATTCCCCCTCACCCCCACTGGATACCCATATAATTTCCTGTTCTTTGCTCAACCAAAGGGAACTGGTATAAATAATACAATTAATTTATTTTTTCTTTTTTCTTAGTCAATAAACATTTATTAATTGATAATCTTTCCAGTGGGATAATCAACAATGAAATAATTAACTATAAACAAACTGTATATAAGGAAATTAGAAAATATTTAATAGAAATTAGGCATTAGAATTAAAAAGTACTGAAAAAAACCTTTCTTATGTTAGTCAGATTTTTGCTGGAATTTGGAGTTTTTAAATTTTTTTCCCTAATTATATGCAAAAAGTGCTTTCAATATTCATTAGTTTGCAAAGTGTATCCCTTCATCATCCTTTTGACTTCCACATTTTTCTGCCACCCTCCTTGCTCTCCACGATTCCCATGACAGTAAACAATTTGATATAAGTTGAACAATTGTGATTAACATACTTCCTTATTGGTCATTTAGTAAAATAACAATTAGAACTAAGAAGGGTGGGTTGAGAAACACTAAAAAGAAAGAATAAAAACATAAAAGAAGTCTTAAAAAGTGAATATAGTATGATTTACTTTGCATTCGGACTCTATAGTTTTTCTAAGAATGTAGATGGCATTTTCCATAACAAAACTTTTAGGATTACTATGGAATCACTGAAGTGCTGAGAAGAGCTGTGTCCATCACAATTTATCATCCCACACTGTTCCTTTTAAATGTATACAATGTTCTATGGATTGTATTCACTTCCCTCAGTATCAGTTCAAGCATGTCTTTTCAGGTTTTTCTGAAGGCCTCCCAGTCATGATTTCATATCCAATATTTGTGTTCCATAACTTGTTTCAGACATTCCACAGTTGATGGGCATCCTCTCAGTTTCCAATATTTTACCACTAGTACTGCTTTAAATATTTTTGTGCAATTTGCTCTATGGAATGGTTGAATCACTTCACAGTTCCACCAACAATACATTAGTATCCCAGTTTCCCCAAATTCTCTCCAACACTGATCATTTTCCTTTATTGTCTCTTTAATTTATTCTTTAAAGCAATGGGGTTGTGACTTGCTCAAGTTCACACAGCTAGGCAATTATTAAGTTTTGGGGTCATATTTGAATTCAGTTTATCCTGACTCCAGGGCTTGTGCTCTATCCACTGCACCACCAAGTTGCTCCCTATTGTCTTAACCAATATGACAGGTGTGAGATGTACATAGGAGTTGTTTTAAATTGTGTCTCCTCATTATAATAGATAACTTTTATATCTTCATCTGAAAATTGCTCATTCATATCCTATGACCATTCATTAATTGGAAAAAGGAACAATATTCTTATAAATTTGATGCATTTTCTATATATTTAGAAATGAGTCCTCTATCAGAAACATTAGCTGTGAAAATATCTTCTCAGCTTTCAGTCTTCCTTTTAAGTCAAATTTTCAAAAATGCAAGCCATTCTCTAATTGATCAATAGCCAAATGATTTGCACATTCAGTTTTCAGATAATAAAATGATCCCATTCACTTTCAAAGTTATAATCACTATTTTTCTTGTTCCTTCCATTTTATTTTTGTATACTTTTCCTTCTCAGGTTTTCTTTTTATACTAACATTGTTACTTTGTCTTTCCTATCCACCATCCCACTACATTTTAAAATTAAAAGACTTATTTTCAAGACTTTTGAAGGACTTTTCTTAACTTGACATTGAAGATTTCTTTACATATCTGTCAATAAGGGAAGTTTTAGAATTATAGTGTTGGATGGAGACATATTCTGGAGCCAGGTTAAACTGTATCAAAAAAAACTGTTAAATCTTCAGTGTGAGCAATTAAACCTTGGAAATGAGCAAATGGCCATGATTCATTGCATGGTTTATGTCTGATTGATAATCTAGATTGAAGTGATAATATATTAATAATTCAGATTTAAATAGTAATTGAGTTAATATACTTTTTCAAAAAAAATTATGTTTTCCTTTTATATATAAAGAAAGCTTTAAATATTCATTTTTGTAAAGTTTTCTCCCTCTCACTTTTCCCTCCCCTGATATAGAAAAACAAGGAAACTGATATGGGTTACATATGTACAGTCTTGTTACACATATTTCCATATTAGTCATGCTGTGAAAGAAAAATAAAGCAAATGTAGAAAGTCACAAGATATGGGAAAGAAAGCAAATGTCAAACAATTGGAGATAGTATACTTTCATCAGCATTTAGATATCATTCTTTTGTTGTGAATGACATTTTTCTATCAAAAGTATTTTAAAATTGCCTTTTATCACTGCATTGATATGAAGGGAATATAATTGTTTTATAATTGATCATACTCAATGTTGCTAATAATGTGTATGCTGATTCTGCTCAATTCAATCAGCATTAGTTCATTCAAATGTTTCTAGGTCTTAACGAAACCTGCTGATAAATAATTAATTCACTAACTGATAGACATTTCTTAAATTTCCAATTCTTTGTCACCACAAAAAGAACAGCTATAATTTTCTTGTTTAAGTGAGTCTTTCCCATGTTTTATGAACCCTTTGAGAAACAAACCTAATGATATTGTTGCATCAAAGAATATGCACTGTTTTGAACCCCTTTGGGTATATTTCCATATTACTCTAATAGAATAATTTATCAGTTCACAACTCCACCAATAATGCATTAGTGTCCCTCTTTCCTCACATCCTCTCCAACATGGCACATTCCCCTTTTCTATCATATTACTGAATCTTATAGGTAAGAGTTCATATCTTGGAGTTATTTTAATTTGCGTTTCTCCAATAGTTATTTAGAGCATTTTTATATGACTACATTTAGCTTTCATTTCTTTATCTGAAATCAATATACTTTTTTGAAGAGTCATTTATTAAACATTTAGTAGTAAAGTTGGATTGGAAAGTCCTTTTCATTTCAGGAGAGATAGCTTGGTCCAATGGCAGAAGGAACAGAACTAGAGAAATGAGACTTGAATTCTGCTTCTGAAAGACGTTGCCTCTCCAGCTAACAATCCCTTTGCTTTTCATGACACTCCATGGTCCAATGGGCACATTGATATTGTGTTTGTATTCTATATGATTAGAGTTATGGGGGGGGGGGGGTTGGCAATTCTCCCACTTTCACTAAGTTTTGAGTTTATTGCTCCTCCAAGAAAAATTGGGGTATGAAATCTACACAACAAAATCTAATTTCTTATGTCAAGATTCGGAGATCCATTGAAATCACGAAAGTGACCATGATGAGTGACAGAACCAATGTAAACTGAAAAGATAGAATACACTACCCTGAGGTCCACTCCAAGAATTACTGAAGATTCTTTCCTCAGTCATCTAGTGAATCTTGCTAACTCCCCACCATTTTCCCATATCCACTCTCATAAATTAACACATTTAAACTTAAAAAGATTCATATGCAAACATATACTTTGAAACTCAGGCATGCTTGAAGGCTTGAAATACTTTTTTGTCACATGTAGAGTTATCAACAATCACATGCATCTCCTCCTTGTTTCTGAGATCCTCCTATATATACATGATATAAAATCAGAAAATATCTCTATTTCTGTAGCAATCAAGGACTCCTGTCTCAGGCACTGGTTTTAAAATATAACTTCCTCCCTGCACCAAAGAAGTGCTATGCCTCTGGAGCAAATAGGTTGCATAGTGGATAGAGCACTGGCTCTAGAAACAGGAGGAACTGAATTCAAGTCTGGTCTCAGATACTTAATAATTACCTAGTTGTGTGACCTTAGGCAAGGCACTTAACCCCATTGCCTTGAAAAAATGTTTTAAAAAAGGGCCAGGTGATTATAGATTCCTGTGTATATATTATCTCTCAGATTTATATATAAGAACCAGTCTTTTTTGGTTTGTTTTTTTAGCAAGGCAATGGGACCAAGATGAGAAAAACAGAATATGATCAATGTTGGAGAGGTCATGGGAGGATTTGGACATTGATGCTGGTGGAGTTGTGAATGGATTCAAACTTTCTGAAGAGCAATATGGAGCTATGCCCAAAAAGTAATAAAATTGATCTTACTCTCTGATTCAGCAATGCCAATTCCAGTCCTATATCCAGAAGAAATTATTTAAAAAGGAAACATCCTACAGGCTCCAAAATGTTCATAGTCTCTTTTTGTACTGGCAAAGAATTGGAAATTGAGGAAATGAAATTCATTTGGGCAATGGCTAAACAAGTTATGGTACATGCATACTATGGAATTCTATTGTTCTGTAAGAAAGCATGAATGGTCGGTCTCTGGAGAAGCATGGCATGCCTTAACGGATCTAATGCTGGAAGGGAATGGAAACAAGGGAACAATGTGCACATCAACAACATTGTGAGATTAACAACCTTGATGGAAACAGCTCCTCTCAGCAGTCCAGCGAGTGACAACTGACTGGCTAAAGACTATATTAACCTCATCCAGAGAAAGAAAAACAAGTCAAAACAAAGCAAAAAATAAACAAAAAACTTCAGAATCTGATGAACACTTTATAAAAATTATCTATGTATCTCTATCCCTTAATCTTAATTCCTCATACTAAAATTTATTAATCTGTAAATGCGTTTATCAAAATATGCATGTGAATCCTCAATTGTTCACTGCTGACAGGAGGATGTTAGGAAAGAAGGGTGTACACTGAAAAAGGAAGGAAATTTTATAACTTAAAAATATACATGAAAATAAAAACAAATTAAAAAAAACAGGAAACATCATTAACCATACATATCTTCTTTCTCAAGATCATCATTGACTTGTTTAGACTGCGGAGAGTGAGGATAAAATTTCTGTGTTTTCCGTAACATTTAGAAGTTATCTCATTTAATCATTTAAAAATAATATAGACTTACCAAAACATGAACAATTGCTATTTATTTACATGCAGGACCCAAACAAAGATCAAATGTGGCTTAGTCTGGGACCTGTACTTGACCAATCATTGAGAGACAGGGAGATTTAAGGCCTGTTAAATCCCAAGATATCTTCCCAGGTTTTGGTGATCAAATTTTACATTGTTTTAGTGATAGAGCATCTACAAGTTAGTGAGTGATAACCAGAAATTAGAGTAGAGGGAAATGAATAGAGACAGAGGGGAGCAGAGGAGAGACTTTTTATTTACTCTTTTAAGGGGCCATTCTCTACCTCATTTCTTTTTTTACCTAGAGTAGGTCTTGTCTTACCAAGTGGATATTTTCTTGGCCAAATTGGGAGCTGTTAAAGTCTCTAGTTTAAAAATAAGCCAAAGACTCCCACCTCCAGTCATTCTGATCCTTTTGTGGTCACTGGACCTAACGAAATGTTGTTTCATTCCACAATCTATAAAGGAAATGGATGATTCATAAAAAAAATATATCTAAAATTTAATTTACAAAAATCTTTCCTCCCCTTCCCCTCTCCATAAGATTATAAATTATTTCTTATACATGTATAACCATATAAAGACTATTTCCACAATAGTCATGTTGGAGACAAAGAAGTATAAGCATCTAAACCATAAATTTCCTGAGGCAATTATGTCCAGATAATAGTTTGAATTGTTTGATAAAAAAAAGAACATCTTGTTTATAATTCTTAGAGGCTGAAGATTAAAATGTTGTTCTAACCATATAACACCTCTTCATGATATTCAATGAATCTTTCAGTAATTGATTCAGCCAGCGGCTAGGTGATATAGTATATAGAGCATTGGCCCTGGAGTCAGGAAGACTTGAGTTCAAATTAAACCTCAGACACTTAATAATTACCTAGCTGTGTAGTCTTGGTAAAGCCACTTAGAAACCTAAAATAATAATAATAATAATAATAATAATAATAATAATAATAATAATAATAATAATAATAATAATGATAGATTCAACCAAATGAAGCCTCCCTGTTATGTTCTGTCAACTGAACTTCAAAGTCAAGATAAATCCCTGGCTGATGTCTTTTTTTTAGATTTTCTGAAAGTGATGTCATCTAAATTTCTCAGGATGGTTTCAGTGTCTATTAAGAAAAAAATCTCTGCCCATCTGCATGATGGATGTTGATTAGGATATGACACAGTAAAAAGAGGACCAGGTCTGGAGTTAGGAAGACTTATCTTTTCATGGGTAAATCTTGTCTCAGATGCTTGCTAGTTGTGTGACCATGGGTAAGTCACTTAACTCTATTTGCCTTGACTTCTTCAACTGTAAATTAAGCTGGAGAAGGAAATGGCCAACCACTTCAGTGTCTTTGCTAAGGAGATGATAATCATCAAGCATCATCAAAAGTCAGACATGGCTGAACAACAGAAAGTTAAAAGTTCACCATTCTATATCACCCTCTTTTCTGAGCCCCACTTCCCATTCCCAAGTCTCTCCTGGATATTTCCACCAAAATTCTTCACTATAACCTCAATCATGACCAAAATAAATTTTATAAACTCCTAGCCCAAATTTAAATGAATGGTTAAATGCATCCTTTTCTTTGAATATTTCATTGTTATCTCACTTTATTCTGACTCTCCTTTTCTTGATGGATTATATCAACAATGTCATACCAATTTGATGTTAATCATCTTATTCCTGCCCCTCCATCAAAAACCTTTAAAATCATCCTTTGCTCAGTAAGAAATTCACCTTCATATAAATGTTATTAATTTTTTTAACAATATTTTATATTGTGCTAAGATTAGCTAGACTAGGACCACATTGGACCTTCATTTATAAAATAAAAACAACCACTAAAATTTATATAAAACTTTAAGGTTGTAAGATGCCTTTCATATATTAATCCATTTGCTAATAGAACCCGTGTTTATAAAACATTCACATTTCTAAGTAATTTCTCCACTTCAGTTCTATAACATTAGTAGTAACAGTACTATTATTTCCATTGTTTAGATGAGGCAACTGGGGTTCAGATAGTTGAAATGTTTTGGTCCCTGTGACTAAGAACATAGAACCATAATCAAATATCTGAATCCATGTCTAGAACTGTTACCACTGAAGATTGCTCTCATTTGTGGGCTCAGTTATTTCCAAAGGAAATGTAACAACCTGTGGCAAAGTTAAAAACTAAAATTCTGGGTCTCTATGATTCATTTCCTGTCAGGGTTTATTTGAATCAATTTGTGATTTTGGCAGCAGGAAAGATAGTGGCCACAATAGACTGCATCTTGTCAAGGGAGGAAGTCAGTGTTGTTAATTCTAATTACATTTGTTCAGAAAGTTCAGTTCTCTGAGACTCTTGCCCAGAACTCAAGGCAGAACTTTGAACTGGACAGTATTGTTCATCACAGGACCAAGAGCTCTCTGAGCTTGATCTACCCTCGAAATGCTGAAAAGAAAAATTTAACCACCAAATAGTCACCCAAGAGACTCATTAATATTTGTTACTTGGTAATTTTGACAGAATATTTAGAAAAAGTCTCCCGGGACTCAACTTTATCAAAGCTCATTAAAATTTTGCTGGGTCTCCTACAGAGTCCTTATTTAAATAATCTCTGTAGATTAGGACAAGAAAAAAATTCCTTAAGCAATTATCTACAAGTATTTTCCTTCCTCTCTTGCCAGGTTGTCATCACCCTGTGACTATTGATATAAAGATAGGATTTTGGGGACTCTTACAGAGATAATCAGACAGACAGGAAGGAGGTTTACTCAGAAGTGATGGCCTTATATTCAGATTGATAATCCTTATCAGAAGGCAAAAAAACGGACTTTGAAAAGAAATATGATTTTTTATGTTTTATTTTTCCAATTCCATTTTATGAAAGGTTTTCACCATTAATCCACTTACATATATACAAGTTACATGTTTTTCTGCCATTCTCCCTTCCCATACTCCTCCCCTCAATGGCAAAAAGTCTGGCAAAAGTTGTATGTGTGTATTTGTATTTAACATATTTGCATATTAGTCACTTTTGTGTGTGAGGAATTAACATTAAGCGAAAATAATGTTGAGATAGGAAGGAAAATATAAGAGAAGTTTTAAATGAATGGAGTATCAATTCAGATTCTGTGTTCTTTTATTTTTTAATTTTTTTTCCCCTCTGGATGTGAAGGGAGTTTTTCATAATAGGTCTTTCAGTGTTGTTCTAGATTTCTGAATAGCTGAGAGAAGCTGTATTCATCAAAGCTGATCAACTCACAATGTTGTGTGAGTTATATGTACAGTGTTCTCTTGGTTCTCCTTCCTTCTATCAGTTTGTCTAATGCTTTCCATGCTTCTCTAAAGTCTGACCTTTCATGGTTCCTTATAGAGCAATAGTACTCCATCATATACATATATCATAAATTGTTCAACCATTCCACAATTGATGGGCATCCCCTCAATTTCCAGTTCTTTGCCACCACAAAAATATTATAAATATTTTTACTATAAATATTTTGCTATGAATATTTATATGCTATAAATATTTTTGAACATTTGGGACTTTCCAACTTTATTGTGATTTCTTTTGGATATGGACCTGGTATTGGTTTTGATAGATCAAATAATATGATCAATTTTATTGCTCTTCAGAATGGTGGGATTAGTTCACAAATTGCCCTAATCTTCACACAATTTCTCCAACATTTGATACTTTTTTTTTATTTTTGCCATCTTAACCAATCTGATTGGTGTGAGATATTACCTCATAATTGTTTAGATTTTTATTTCATTACTCAATAATGACTTGGAATATTTTTTCATATAATTATATATAGTTTCAATTTCTTTGTTTGAAAATGACCTGTCCATATTGTTTGACTATTTATCTATTGAGGAATGACTTGCGACCTTATTAATTTGATTCATTTCTCCATGTTTTTAGAAATGAGACCTTTATCAGAAGATCTGGCTGTGAAAATTATTTGCCAGCTTCCTATTTTCTTTCTAATCTTGACAGTCTTGGTTTTATAAGTACAAAAACTTTTTTAATTTGATGTAGTCAAAATCATTCATTTTGCACTTTATAATGTACTCTGTTTCTTGTTTGGTCATTAATTACTCCCCTTTCCATAGATTCAACAGATAGAGAATTTCTTGATCTGTTATTTTATCTAGGGTATCACTTTTTTGTGTAAATCCTATACCCATTTCGACCCTATTTTTGTACAGGATGTGAGATGTGGGTCTATGACTAATTTTTGCCATAATATTATTCAGTTTTCTCAACAATTCTTATCCCACAAACTAATGTCTTTGGATTTATCAAAAAAAAAATATTTACTATGATTACTTACTGCTAGATTTTTTTTAGCTATTCCACTGGACCATTACTCTATTTCTTAAACAATAACAGGCAGTTTTTTTTTTTTAGTTTTTGCACGGCAATGGGGTTAAGTGGCTTGCCCAAGGCCACACAGCTGGGTAATTATTAAGTGTCTGAGACCAGATTTGAACCCAGGTACTCCTGACTCCAAGACCGGTGCTTTATCCACTACGCCACCTAGCCGCCCCATTAAGTAACAGGCAATTTTGACGATTGTCACTGTATAGTATGATTTTAGATCTGGTACAGGTAGTTCACCTTCTTTTTTATTTTTTTTTTCATTAATTCCTTTGATGTTTTCGACCTTTTGCTACACCGAATGAATTTTATTACTGTTTTTCTAGCTCTGTAAAATAGTCATTTGGTAGTGTCATTGGGTAACGTTGTTGTTTTATTATATTAGCCTGGCCACACCTTGAGCAATTGGCATTCTAGTTATTTAAATCTGAATTAATTTCAGTGAAAAGTGTTTTGTAATTATGTTCATACACTGTTGTGGTTTGTTTTGAGAGTCAGAATTTCAAGTATTTATGTTGCTTATAGTAACTTTAAATAGAATTTCTCTTTCTTTTACCCTTGGAATTTACTAATCATATATAAAAATTATGATGATTTATGCAGGTATATTTTATATCCTACTTTGCTGAAGCTGTTAATTGTATCAACTAATTTTTAATTGATTTTCTAGGGTTTTCTAAGTATACCATCATATCACCTATAAAGAGTGAAAGTTTTCCTTCCTCATTGCCAATTCTAATTCCTTCAATTTCTTTTTCTTCTCTCATTTCTATAGCTAGTATTTGTAATAATATGTTGAGTAGTAGTTTTTTCCCTATTGGAAATTCTTCTAGTTTATCCATATTACTTATAAAGTTTGCTGAAAGTATTAGTTAAATATTCCTTATTATTTTAATAGTCATTATTTTAATAATTTAATTAACATTTTAATTAATTCCATTTATTCCAATACTCAACAATATTTTCAAAGGAATTGATATTGTACTCTATCCTATACATCTATTGAGATAGTTATTTATTTTCTGTTGCTTTTGTTATTGATATGTTCAATTATACTGAGTGTTTTCCAAATGATGAATTATCTCTTCTTACCTGGTATAAATCTTAAATGATCATTGTAAATTATCATAGAAATGACCTGTCATGATAACCTCTTTGCTAAATTTGTATTCATAATTATTGCATCAATGCTCACTAGGGAGATTGGTCTATAATTTTCTTCGTCAATTTTTGGCCCTTCCTTGTTTAAGTATCAGCACTATATAGCTTTCACAAAATGAATTTGGCAGACCTTCTCCTATTTTAAAAAATAATAATTTATGTAGTCTTGGAATTGTTTCTTAAATATTTGATAGAATTCACTTGTAAAGTTAAGGAGATCTGAAGACATTTGCCTAAGTTTATTGATATTTTCCTCAATTTCTTTTTTCCCAAAAAATGGGATTACTTCTTTTATTTATTTATATATTTATTATGTGTTTATAAAACTTAATTAGGGTAGATTATATTTTTGCAAATATTCATTCATTTTTCTCAGGTCATCAAATTTATTGGTATAACATTGGGCAAAACAGCTCTTAATTACCTCTTAATTGCTCTTTACATTTTTGATACTGTTAATTTGGTTATCTTATTTTATTTTAATTCAGAGTAACCGAAAGTTTATCTATTTTATTCATTTTTTTATAAAACCAACTCTTAGTTTTGCTTGTTAATTCAATGGTTTTCTTGTTTCAATTTTATTATTCTCTCCTTTGATTTTCAGAGTTTGTAATCTGGTATTTAATTTGAGATTTTTTAATTTATCCTTTTCCAAGCCTTCTTAGTTCCATGCCCAATTCAATGATCTCCTCTTTCTCAACTTTATTCATATAAACATTCGGAAATATAAAATTCCCCTTAAAATGCTTTGGCTACATCCCATAAATTTTGGTGTGATGTCTCAGTGTTATTTTCATGCATGAAATGGTTGATTATTCTATGAGTTGTTTGATACGATAATTCTTTAAGATTAGATTATTTAGTTTCCAATTAGTTTTTGGCTTATCTCTCCATGCTCTTTTAATACTTGTAATTTTTATTCCATCATGAGCTGAAAAAATATACGTTCATTGTTTCTATCTTTCTGCATTTGATTGCAAGGTTTTTATGTCCTAGTATATGATCTAACTTGTCATAGATGCAGAGAAAAAGACATATTCTTTCTATCCCCATTCAGTTTTCTCCAGACATCTACCAAACTGAGTTTTCTAAGATTGTGTTCACCTTCTTAACTTCCTTCTTGTTTAATTCGCATTTAGATTTATCGGATTCTAAAAGCAGGGATGTTGAGTTTACCCATTTTAAAGTCTTGCTGTCTATATATCCTTGTAATTCATTCATTTTCTTCTCTAAAAATCTGGATGTGATACCACTTAGTGCATATATTCTTAATAATGCTATAACTTCATTTTCTTATGGTGACTTTTAAAAAGATGTATTTTCTTTCCTCATCCCTTTAAATGAGATTTATTTTTGGTTTTGCTGTTTAAAAGAATAGGAATTCTATCCATGACTCTTATATTTCCACCAAAACATAATATAATTTGCTCAAGCCTTTGATCTTTACCCTGTGTGAATTTTTCTCCTCAAATGTATTTTTTTTTGTCTACAGCATATTGTGGAATTGTGGTTTTTAATTTACTCTGGTACCTGCTTCTGTTTAATGGGAAACTTCACATTTACAGTTTAGAATACTTATTCTGTGTTTTCCTCCATGTTATCTTTATCTGTTTATCCTCTTTCTTTCCTTTCCTCTTATCTCTCCTCTCTATGGTTTTGCTACCTTTCCCTTTCCCGTTTCTTTTAATTTAAATTTTACCTTTACTTTCACTTTTACCTTTCAGTTCTCTTTTATGAGGACTTTTTCCCTTTTTCTTTCTCTTTTCTTCCCTTCAATACTGTAGGATAGGATGGATTTCTAAACCCAATTGGAATATATATAATTCCCTCTCTGGTTTAAATCTATTGACATTTGGCTTTATTCAGTGTTCACATCCTCTCTTCTTTCCCTCTATCATCATAGATCTTTGTGTCTCTTCATCTGATTTTTTTAATCTACTACTGCCTAAACTTTGTCTAATACAGTTCTTTTTATGTCTTTATTGTTTAACCCTGTCTGGTGCCTACAATCTCTTTGTATACTCCCATTATCTATCCTAATAAAAGTACCATTCTCAAAGGTTGGGTGATTGATTGCTTTACTGATTGATAAGTAACATTGCCTCATAGTCACTAAATACACTCTTCTCTCCCACTAGAAATACATTTCTCAACAGTCATAAATCATATCAACATATTACTGATTTATAGCAGTCCCTCCCCTTTCCAAGAACCCACTATGGACAAATAATCTTCATTATCCAAAGCTTCAAACAAAGCACAATCATTTCATGATTTTTTTATCTCCTCTTACTCGAAGAACACTGTCTACCTCTTTCTCTATAGTACTCCAACCATAACCATACAAACCTCCCTGATCAAAGTATTGAGTACATTTTCTCCTGTTCCCTTTTCACAACACCCATAGCATTATAACCAAGTTTGCATATTAGCAAGATTGCTTCCTGATCTATTTATGTCCAGCATTTCTAAATGCACTCCTACCTTCTGTTCCTATTGAAGTACAATCCTCTTTAACTAGAGTATCTAGTAAAGTAAGGTCACTTCATGATTCAATTATCCAATTCTTTTTAAGTACTCTGGGCTACCAGCCTCATAATCAACATTGCTACATATCTCTTTTAAACCCAATTCATACAGCTAAATTGAACTCTTTAACTATCCTATGAGAAATATGGTTCTGAAATTTAGAAATGTTATATTCCCTTCAATGGATGCATAGAGTTTGATGTTCTTGACTAGCCCTTTTTCCTCCTTTTCAATTTATCTTTCTAAGCATCTTCTGAATCTTATATTTAAGGATCATATTTGCTCTTAAGTTTTGGTCTTTTTATCAGAAAATTTTGGAAGTCAGATATTTCATTAACAATCTATCTTTTCCCCTGAGAGAATATGCTGAATTTTACAGGGGAGTTAATTCTTGTTTATAATCCAAAGTCTTTTACCCGGGGAAATATCATGTTCCAGAACCTTTGATCATTTAATATTACACCTGATAATTCCTCTGTTATTCTGATTGTACTTCCTTCTTAGTTAATTTATTTCATTTTGACTGCTTGCAGTATTTTATCCTTTAGTTGAGAATTCTGGAATTTCAGGATGATAGCCCTTGGAGTTTTTATTCTGGGATTTCTTTTTTTGGAAGTATTCTGTGTTCAAGATTTACTTTGTCTTCTTCATCTAGTAGAGTAGGATGGCTTTCCATGATCATTTCCTGAAAGATATTTTCCAGGCTCTTAATCTAGGCTTTCACATAGACCATTAATTCATAAATTATCTCTCCTAGATCAGTTTTCCAGCTCTTTTGCTTTTACTTAAAATGTACTTTTTCTTCCATTTTTATGATTTTGTTTGATGGAATCTTGGTGTCTCATAGTGTCTTTAGTTTCTATTTGTCCAATTCTAATTTTTAGTGCTTTATTTTCTTCAGTAAGTTTTTATGTTTCCTTTTCCAGTTGGTTAATTTTACTTTTAAATGATCTGCATTCTTTATTCAGTTGGATGATTTTGTTTTTTTGGTTAGTAAAATTCTTTTTAACTTTTGATTTCTTCAGTTATTTTTTTCATAATTCTCCTGCAGGACCCTCATTTCGTTTTTATCCATTTTTCTTCTTCTTTTCTTCTTTGGTTTTAAAATGTTTTTTAATCTCCTTCATGAGGTTTTAGATTTGAGTCTTACTGACAAACTCATTGAGACATCCCATGTGAACAATTTGTCACTGCTTTCTTCTTTTGAGATGACATTATTATCATCTCTATCTGAACAGTAGCTTTCTATGGTTAGGACTCTTATTGTCCTTTTGTTCATTTTGATAGTTGAGCTTTGTGTCTAGAGTATATGGAATATAGTATCAAGATTTTTCTGCTGGAACTGGGATCTGATCCCTGACTTATTGCTTACCAAAGCCAGGTGTTTGCTATGCAGAGCCTTGTTACCTTCTTTGTGTCCAGGCTTGCCAAAGAAGTTGTTTGTTTCCTGTCCAGTCCTGTCTATTGCCCTAATCTTCCCAGAATTCAAATATTGTCTAGGGATGGGACATGGCCTTCCTGGTTTGAAATCTAGCTTAATTGGGACCTGGTCTGCTCTCTAGCTGCCAGAATGTGGGCTGCTGTGGCTGGAAGCCTCACACTACTTTCTCTACTATACTGACTAGCTGAGCTCTAGTTCCTCTCCCCTTCCCTCAAATAAATATAGACTTTCACTGAAAATTCTCCATGATGTCTGAAGTTAAGAACTAGTTTGGTTCTTTTTTGGTGGAATGTGTATCTTTAATGTCTGTGTAGAGGCTACATTTTACTTTGTGAAGGGAAAAGCTCCAGGAGCATGCCAGCTTCATTCAACTGTCTCCTTAACAACAACTGTCTTTTCCCTTTCTATATTGTCCCTGCCATTTGTCAGACACTGTGTTAGGTGTTTTACAATTATTATGTCATTTAATCTTCACAACAACCCTAGGAGGGAGATGCTATTATTATGACCATTGAAGAAACTGAGGCAAATTAGGTGAATTAACTTTCTAGAATAGCACAGTAAGCATCTTGAATTGAGTTTGAACTCAGGACTTCCTAATTCCACGCCTACTAATCTTTGTACTGCACCACTAGATGATAGAAGTGGAGAGTTGTTTTTTCAGGGAATGTGTGCCATGCTCTCTTCCTCCTAATCTTCTACTATTTTTCTCTTCCTTCTTCCAGTAAGTGGTAGGGTGGAGGAGGAATGATGTAGTGGAGGAATGATGTAGTTTCATTTATCTAAATTATATGCCCTTACATGAACACATGAATTTGTCTTTTGCTATTGTCATTTCAGTTGTGTCCAGTTTTTCTTGACCCAATTTAGGGTTTTCTTGGTAAAGACAGAGTGGTTTGTCATTCCCTTATCAGATTAATTGAGAAAATGAGACAAAAAGGATTAAGTGAGTTACCTAGGGTCACACAACTAATTAAGCATCTAAAGATGTGAACTCGGGTCTTCCTGACTGCAGACTTGGTGCTATATCCAATACACCACCTACATAGCCTATGTATGTATATTCTTACAGTATATTATATATTCACATGGGTAGCCTCACTCATTTAAAGGTCTTCATTATACAAATGCCACTTTGATTACTTTAGTGGAACGTATAGGGTTCTGATGCCCTAGGATCCTTCTTTAAGCCTCAGTCCTTCCAATTTTTACATATGACACCTTCAAATAATTCACTAACCTATGTTAGACCTGATCAGTCAGAATCAAAATTAAAGGCAAATTAACCAATAGCTTCTAAAGTCCATTCCAATCTCAGTCTATGATTCTGGAAACTGTTGAGTTCATTTTAATCTGACAAAATGACCTGGAGCACTGTGGGGTTAAATAAATCCTAAGACTAAGGTCCAAAGATGTGAAACCTAATCTGCTTCATTCAGATGCCCACTGATTCATATACTTATACACTTTTTCTGCATAGACACTCAACGGAATTAGCTTTTTTTTAAAAAAAAAAATATTTTTCCATTACATGTAAATCTTTTTAGATTCAATTTTAAAAAATTACTTCAAAATCCTTTCCCTCCTTCTTTCCCTTTACTCACCCCCTCTGATAGTAAACAATCTGATATAGTTTTGCAATTGTGCAAATAATAATTCCCAGCTTAGTTGTGTACTGGAAGAAAACACTAAAATTCATCCCACAAAATGAAGTAAAAGTAGTATGTTTTGATCTGCAGTTAGACTCTATCACTCCTTTCTCTGGAGGCAAATAGTATTTTTTAATATAAGTACTTTGAAATTGGTCTTAGATCATTATATTACTGAGAATAGTTAAAGAATTCACAAATGGTCATTACAAAATATTGTTGTTCCTAACATTATACTTACTTCACTCTGAATCAGTTTGTGTAATTTTTTCAGGTTTTTTAAATCACCTGTTCTTTTTTATAGAGCAATAGCATTCCATTATATTCATATGCCACTTAATCACCCATTTCCCATTCCTCAATTTTCAAATTTAGGTACCACAAAAAGAATTGTTCAAACTATTTTTTACCAATATGTTCCTCCCTTTTTTTTCATTTCTTTGATATACAGATCTAATAATTATATTTCTATATTAAGGATATGTACAATTTTATACCTTTGGGGAATCATTCCAAATGATTGGATCGATTCACAACTCCACTAACAATGTATTAGTGCTGTAATTTTTCCACATTCCATCCTAACATTGATCATTTTCCTATTCTGTCACATTAGACAAACTGATAGATGTCAGGTGGTGCTTCAAACTTATTTTAATTTGAATTATTCTACTCAATAGATATTTAGAGCATTTTTTCATATGACTATAAATAACTTTAATTTCTTTATCTGAAAACTGCCTGTTCATACTATATGCATTATTTCCCTAATCTACTTCAGGGATCCACACTCTATTTCTTGGTCATGATCAGTTTCTTTTGGTGATTACATACTTTTAAATACAATTTGAGATATATTTTCCCTAAATTACCTTATTTCAAATTTTTCATTAATTACCTTGGTATTTTTGTTCTTTTCTTGTTGCAATTGAAGTTTGTTAATATTTTTCAAGTTCTCCAAATTAATTTTTGATAGCTTAATTGGTATGACACTGAATAAGTAAATGAGTTTAGGTAGAATTGTCATTTTTATTATTTTGACTCAACCTGTCCAAGAGCAGTTAATATTTCTTTAATTGTTTAGATCTGATTTTGTGTGAGAAGTGTTTTGTAATTGTGCTTATATAGTTCCGGAGTTTGCCTTCACAGATAGACTCCCAAGTATTTCCTTTTGTCTATATATCTAAAATTAACTGTCTCTTTCTTGTCTTGCTGCTGTCATTACTTGATGATATACAGAAAATCTGATGACTTTGTGGGTTTATTTTATATTGGGCAACTATTTTATTGTTTGTTAATTATTTCAGTTAGTGTTAATTCAACATGATTTTCTAAGGGTAGCATCATAGCATCTGTAAAGGATCATGCCTTTGTTTTCTTCATTGTCTTTTCAAATTTCTTCCATTTATTTTTAATCTCTCATTGCTTTCACTAAGTTATCTAGCACAAAATTGAAAAAAAAATAGGGGCATTCCTCTTTCACCTCTGATCTTACTGAGAAACTCTATTTCTCAGATAATGCTTACTGATGGTTTTAGGTAAACACCAATTATAATTTTAAGGAAAGTTCCATTTATTTCTCTGTTCCCGGGTGTTAATAGGAATGAGTTTTGTATTTTTTTTAGGATTTTGCAAGGCAAATAGGGTTAAGTGGCTTGCCCAAGGCCACACAGCTAGGTAATTATTAAGTGTCTGAGGCTGGATTTGAACTCAGTTACTCCAGACTCCAGTGCCAGTGCTCTATCCACTACACCACCTAGCTGCCCGAGTTTTGTATTTTTGAGAGCTTTTTCTACGTCTATTGAGATAATGATGTGATTTTTGTTGTTTTTGTATTAATATGGTCAATTATACTGAACATACCAGCATCCCTCACATAAATCCCACCTCATCTTAGTCTATAATATTTTTGCTATATTGATGTAATCTCCTGGCTAGGATTTTATTTAAAAGATTTGCATTAATATTTAGGAAAATCTTTCTATAGTTTTCTGTTTGGTTTTTTCTCTTTCTAGTTTAGACATGAGTACCATGTTTGTGTCATAAAAGGAATGTGATAGGACTTCATCTAGTATTGGAATTAATTGTTCTTTAAAAGTTTGGGAGAATTCATTTCTGAATTCAACTGATGTTGAGTATTTTTCCTTGGGGAGTTCATTGATAGTGTATTCGAATAATTTTCCTAAGAAATTTAAGTTTTCCATTTCTTCTGCTAATCTGCATAATTTATATTTTTAAAAAATATTGATACATTTTCCTTAGATGTCAGTCTAATGGAAAAATAATTAGACAAAATAGGTTCTAATACATGCTTTTCTTTCCTTTTCATTGGTAGTGAATTATTCCTTCTCATTTTTGATGTTGGCTATTTGATTATTTCTCTTAAAAAATCAAATTAACCAATGACTTATCTTTTTTACTGGCTACTTTTTTCATAAAGTAAAATTCTAATTTTATTGAGTAGATCAATGTTTTTTCTTATATTCAATTTTACCAATCTTATGTATCAATTTTTTTTAATTTGGCAATTAATGGAATATTTCTAATTTGTTCCTTTTTTGAGGGTTTTTTTTTGATTCCTTATCTAATTCATTGATCTGGTCTTTCTTTTAATTGATATAAGTGTTTAGAGATATAAATTTTTCTTTCTGGATTGCTTTGACTACATCTCTTAAATTTTGAAATGTTGACTCATTGATGTTCTCTTTGTGGAAATTATTGATTGATTTTGTGATTCATTCTTTAGGATTAGCTAATTTCATTTCTGATAGTTTTTTGGTGTTTTTGTTTTTTGGCTAAGTAATGGGGTTAAATAACTTGTGCAGGGTCACACAGCTAGGCAATTATTAAGTGTCTGAGACCATATTTGAACTTAGGTCTTTCTGACTCCAGGGCAAGTGTTCTATGCACTGTTCTACCTAGTTTTTCCCTATGACTGTTTTATCTATATTTTTGCAACACTTGATTCAGTGTAATTTTTGTTATATTATGACTTGAAAAGAATATATTTGATAGTTCTATTTTTTCACTTTTGAGGTTTTTAATGCCTTAATGCATTGACATTTTGTTTGTATGTATACGTGTGTGTGTGTGTGTGTGTGTGTATAGGCATGATGAACCAGAAGAAAAACACATATTCCTTTCTATTTCTACTCAGTTTTTCAGAGATTTATCATGTCTAACTTTTCTAATATTTTGTTCACCTTCTTAACTTCTTTCTTTTTCATTTTTGGGATATGTTTATCAAGTTCTGGGAGGGGGCTAATTCAGTTGTCCTGAAGCTGAAATGCTGTGGTATTGCCTCTGCTGGGGTACATTACACTGTTGCCCCAGTAAGAAAGACCTTTCCTGGTAACCTTCAAAATTCTTTTGGATTTGAAAATTGTTGGGTCTGTTGGGAGAGGAACTCAGACAAACACCAATGTGATGAATAAACTGTTTCGTTTATTTGTTCACAGATACATTCTTTTATACTCTTCATTTATGTAATCACTTACATAAGCGTTTTAGCAAGCACTTTTTCACATGCATACCATATATTTCCTTGTGTTAGTCTTAAGTAAATATTTTGAGAACAGTGCAGAATGTACTTCCTTATCTATGCTCTGGAGTACATCTTGTTTGTTAAGGCATGTAGCTATTTTTGCGCTGATCCTCCATAACCCTTGGCCTGAAGCACATAAGACAACACAGAAAATTGTTTCATCCTGAACTTTAAATGATTCTGCTGCTTAATAATTCATCTTTATTTTGTATTTATTTTTTTGTTTTCATTCAAACATGTATATTTTTAAGTTACAAAATTTCCGTCCACCCTCCCTTCCTACACGCCTCCTCTCAGTGGCAGTCAGGTTAGCATTGTACATACATATTTTGATAAACGTTTACAAATTAATAATTTTGTTATGAGGAATTAGTATTAAGGAAAAGAGATACATAAGAGATAAAATTTTATAAAGTGTTCATCAGATTCTGCAGGGTTGCTTTGTGTGTGTGTGTGTGTGTGTGTGTGTGTGTGTGTGTGTGTATGTGTATGTGTTTTGATTATTTTCCTCTTCATGGGGATAATATAGTCAATACATTTGTATATGTGTGTATGTGTGTGTGTGTATATATATATATATATATATATATATATATATATATTACTGGGGATGATATATATTGATGGGGATAATAAATCAGTCAAATACAGTTGTCTTAGCTCTCTGGACTGCTGAGAAGAGCTGCTTTCACCAAGGTTGTTCATCTCACAATGTTGTTGTGGATGTGTACGTTGTTCTCTAAGTTCTACTCCCTTCCCTCAGCATCAGACAACGTAATTCCTTCCATGCTTCTCTAGAGTCCATCCATTTATGGTTTCTTATAGAATAATAGTATTCCATAGTATTCACATACCACAACTTGTTTAGCCTTTTCTCTATTGATGGGCATCACCTCAATTCCCAATTCTTTACCACAACAAGAAGAGCTGCTATGAATATTATGGAACATGTAGGACTTTTCCTTTTTTAAAAAAAATTTCTTCTGGATATAGATCTGGAATTGGAATTGCTGAGTCAAAGGGTATGAACAGTTTTATCGTTCCTTGGGAAGAGTTCCATATTGCTCAACAAAAAGGTTGGCTCCATTCACAACTCCATCATCAATATACCAGTTCTCCCACAACCTCTCCAAAATTTATCATTTTTCCCTCTTTTCTCATCTTGGCCAATCTAATAGGTATGTGATGATACCTAATTGCTGTTTTAATTTGTATTTCTCTAATCAATAATGGTTTGGAGCTGTTTTTCAAATGATTATATATAACTTTAATTTCATTTGAAAACTGTTTATTTTTATACTTTAGCTATTTATCAATTGGGGAATGACTCTTGATCTCATAAATTTGATTCTGTTCTCTATATATTTTAGTAATGAGACCTTTATCAGAACTCCTTTTGAAGATTGCTTCCCAGTTTCCTGCTTTCATTACAATTTTGGCAACATTGATTTTATTAGTGCAAAATGTTTTTCATTTAATATAGTCAAAATCAATCATTTTACAGTTTCTTATGTGCTATAATTCACATTTGGTCATAAAGTTGTCCCCTTTCTATATATCTTATAGTTAGAGTATTTTTGATATGTTAATTTATCTATGGTATCGCTCTTTATGTCTAAGTCCTGTACCCATTTTGACCTTATTTTGGTATAGGGTGTGAGATGTAGATCTATGCCTAATTTTTGCCATACTATTTTCCAGTTTTCCTAACAATTTTTGTCAAATAGTGAGTTCTTATTCCAGAAGCTGATGTCTTTGGGTTTCTCAAATAGTAGATTGCTATAGTAATTGACTGCAATTTCTTTTGAACCTCTCCTAATAAGCTGAGCCATTACTTTATTTCTTAACAAGTACCAGTGAGTTTTAATGACAGCTGCTTTATATCATGGTTTTAGTTCTGGTAGAGCTAGGTTACCTTCCTTGATATGTTTTTTCCATAAGTTTCCTTGCTATATTCTTGGCCTTTTGTTTATTTGTGTTTTGGTGTTACTTGATTTAGGTATCAGCTCCATGTTGGTGTCATAAAGAGTTTGACAGAACTCCTTTTCCTCCTATTTTTAAAAATAGTTTATGTAAAATAGGAATTAATTTTTCCTTAAATGTTTGGTAGCATTTACTTGTAAATCCATCTGGACCTGGAGACTTTTTCTTACAGAGTTTATTAATGGTTTCTTTGATTTCTTTTTTTTTCTGAAATGCGGTTATTTAAGTAATTTATTTCCTCTTATGACAATCTTGGAAGTTTGTAGTTTTGTAATTTTTGTAATTTCTCACAATTTATCCAATTTATTGGCATACAATTCAACAAAGTAGTTACAAATTACCTCTTTAATTTGCTCCCCATTGGTGGTTAGTTCACCCTTTTCATTTTTGATACTGGTAATTTGGTTATCTTTCTTTTTTTAATCAGACTAACCAAAGATTTGTCGATTTATTGACTTTTTCATAAAACCTATTTTTAGTTTTATTTGTGATATTGATGATTTTCTTGATTTCAGTTTTATTTTCAGAATTTCTAATTTGGTATTTAATTTGGGTTGTTTAATTATCTTCTTTTTCTAACTTTTTTAGTTGTATACCCAATTTATTGATCTCTTCTGTCTTTGTTTTATTCAAATAGGCATTTAGTGATATAAAGTTCCCCCTTAAAACTGCCTTGACTGCATCCCATAAATTTTGTTATGATGTCTTGTTATCATCATTTTCTTGCATATAATTATTGATTATTTCTTTTATGTGCTGTTTGATTAACTCATTACTTAAGATGAAGTTATTTGATTTCTATTTAGTTCTTAGTTTATCTTTCCATGACCCTTTATTACATGCAATTTTTATTGCATCATGATCTGAGAAGTATGTATTTATAATTTCTGTCTTTCTGCATTTGATTATTAGGTTTCTGTGCCCTAGTACATGGTCAGTTTTGGTGAAGGTGCCATGTACTGACAACAAAAAGATACATTCTTTTCTATCCCCATTAAGTTTTCCCCAGAGATCTATCATATTTATGTTTTTGAGGATTTCATTCACCTTCTTAACTTCCTTCTTTTTTATTTTGTTATTAGATTTATCTAGTTGAGAGAGAGAGAGAGAGAGAGAGAGAGAGAGAGAGAGAGAGAGAGATTGAGAGAGGTCTCCCATTATTAAAGTTTTAAAGTTTTACTGTCTTTGTCTCCTTGTTATTCATTCGGCTTTTCCTCTAGGAATTTGGATGCTATAACACTATGTCCATACATGTTTAGTAATGATATAGCTTCATTACCAATGGTGCCTTTTAAGAAGATGTGGTTTCCTTCCTTATCCCTTTAACTTTATCTGAGATTAGGATTACTACCCCCAGGCTTCTTAACTTCAGCTGAGGCATAAAATATTTTACTCCAAACTTTTACCTTCACCCTGTGTGTATCTCTGCTTCAAATGTGTTTCTTGTAAGCAACATATTGTAGGATTCTGGTTTTTAACATATTCTTCTACCTATTTCCATTTTATGGGACAGTTATCCCATTTCCATTTACAATTAAAATTACAAATTATCTATTTCCCTCATGCTTTCTCCATTATATTTTTCTCTTTCCTTTTCTCTTATTTCTCCTCACCAAAATTTTACTATCTTTCCCCTTTGACTTTTCTTTTTTTAGAAAGATTTTATTTATTTTGAATTTAACTTTCAGTTTATTATCACTTATACCTTCCCTTCCCTTTTATCAGTCCCTTCTTCCCTTATCTTTCCCCTTCCCGTTCCCATTCCCATTCCCATTCCCCACCCCACCCCCTTTGCTGTAGATTAAGTTAGATTTTTAAACTCAAATGTGAATGTACCTTATTCCCTCTCTGGGTTCATAGATCTTAAATCTGTTTTTTTTCCCTTGCCCTTATTCTCTGTGATGCCATTTTTTATATCTATTTAATGAAAACATTTGGAGTTTGTCATTGTATGTCATATGACATGTTTGTCTGTACTAGTTACTATTGGAATGCTTTCCAGTTTTCCCAGAATTCTTTTTTCAAGTAATAATTCTTTTTTTTTTTAGTTGTTGTGCAAGACAATGGAGACTTAAGTAATTTGCCTGAGGCCATACAGCTAGGCAATTATTAAGTGTCTAAGGTCGAATTTGAACTCATCTCCTCCTGACTCCAGAGCCAGTGCTCTATTCACTGCGCCACCTAGCTTCCCTCAAGTAATAATGCTTACCTAATAGCTAGGATTATTGGGTTTATCAAAACTAGGCTACTGTGCTCAATACTGATGAATCCGGGTCTGGGTTTCATTCTTGCCCAGCAGAGCCCAGAGATTATCCATTCCTATGGACTCTTATCCTCACTTTCAAAGAATTCTAAACAGAGCCCATTCTCATCTTGGTGACCCCTCGAACTAAAAAACATCATCCATGGAGATCCTGAAAGCTCCCAGTCCCTGTAGAAACCATACCATCCTGCCTCTTATAACCCATACCCTAATAAAAAGACTTACTCATCCCCTCTACCCA
This sequence comes from Macrotis lagotis, assembly GCF_037893015.1. Classification (NCBI taxonomy): domain Eukaryota; kingdom Metazoa; phylum Chordata; class Mammalia; order Peramelemorphia; family Peramelidae; genus Macrotis; species Macrotis lagotis. The sequence continues at coordinate 923,184,804 of NC_133658.1, read as the reverse complement.
CTGCTGGAGTCTGTTTACTCTCAGCCTATGATTCATTCCATCAATATCTCCTCTGCCTTTTTTGTTTTTTTTTTTTCAAAAGTCAAGTTACAATACATGACTAAACTTCTCTCCTCTCTCTTCTTTTTAAATTTTTATTTATTTATTTATTCGGCTATTTATTTATTTAAGGTTGGGTTTAAGTGATTTGTCCAAGGTCACACAGCCAGGTAGCTATTAAGTGCCTCAGACCAGATTTGAGCATAGGTTCCCCCTGACTCCAGGGCTGCTGCTCTATCCACTGCAACAACTAACTGCCCTCAATGTCTTAATACCTTACAATGCAGCTTCCAACCTTACCATTTCACCAAAATTGCTCTCTTCAAAGTTCCCAATGATATCTTTTTTTGCCAAAATCGATGGGTTTTTTCTCAAAAGAAAACAATTAGGCAAGAAACTCTGTTTCTCTATTCTTTTGCATCTCACACAACTTATATGTCTTTCCAACCATATGCTCTTTGTCTCCATCTCATATGATAAAGTAGCTTTTATATTTACTAAGGCTAATCCCTCCACCTGCTCAAAGAATCCATTCTCTCCAATAGATTATTTCCCCTCTGTTTACTTTAGACTATCATTAATTGTAAATATCTGCCTGTCTCTGGTAATTTTCTGTTGTTTATAAGCAAGCCCATGTCTCCCCCCTTTATAAAACATTAACAAAAGAAAATCTCTCTTGATCCTTCCAATTGGACAAAGTACTTATCTTTTTTTTCTTTTGGTTTTTAGTTTTTGCAAGGCAATAGGGTTAAGTGACTTTCCCAAAGTCCAATAGACAGGTAATTGTTGATTATTAATAATTACAGGTAGGTAATTATTAATTGTCTGAGACTGATTTTGAATTCAGGTCCTCCTGACTTCAGGACCAGTGGTTTATCCACTGCACCACCTAGCTGCCCTGTCTAATTGCTTTCTGTAAAAATGTAGATAATATCTCAGCTGAATAGGCTAGGAGGAGAGGGAGTCTTGAGAGGCTTCATGCTGAATGAAAAGATCAATTGTGAGGAGTATGATAGTGAATTGATTAAGTCAGATGTAATAAGATATTTCATAGAATAAGAACCTAATTGAGGTTATAAATCATAAATGTGTAGTTGTTCCCCGGAATGATTAAATGATTTTCTTCAGTTGTGTTCAGAAGACTGGATATAGTAACGAAGGTAGCAAATAATGGCAGTTGTTGAAGGCTGAATACAAACAGTGTAATGATAAGGGAGAGAGGGAATCAAGAGGAGTGTACAGTTGGGCCGCTAGGTGGCGTAGTTCATAAAGCACCGGCCCTGGAGTCAGGAGTACCTGGGTTCAAATCAGGTCTCAGACACTTAATCATTACCTAGCTGTGTGGCCTTGGGCAAGCCACTTAACCCTATTTGCCTTGCAAAAATGAAAAATAGCTAATATAAACAAAGAACATTATAATCTCAAAGAATAAATATGGAAAAGGTAAACAGTCTAGCTTCACTAGCTTCACTAGTAATGTCATATTAGATAACAGAAAAGAAAATGTAGGAATATAATTGTAATATTGGAAAAATGAGAAGCAGGAGTTGGAGATGATGCTTGCTACATCAAGATACACACACACATATATATATATATATATATATATATATATATATGGCTACATATATGATTTAGCACATTGGATAGATTGTAAAATATTTATGATATAGGATAAATAAATAAATCCTAGGATGAAAAATTATAAAATATTTGCATTCTATATAAGTACAGAGATGAATTCCCTTATCAACCCATAATCCAAAATCCTAGCTAATTGTATTCAGTGTTTCAAAGGGGAAACCCAAGATCATCTGCAACCATCATCACAGGTGATCTTTCTATATATTAAGTATAAAATTATTTTCTTTTGTCAGTGAAGTGGAGAAAAACATTGTACTTGTGTATGTCTCTGTGTGCTTTTGTGTGTTTTGTGCATATGTGTGAATAACTTGCTTTTTAAAAATAAGCCTTGCTGTGCATGGAGAAATTGAAATGTAGATTGTTGTCCAGTGAGGAATTCACTGAAAAAGTTAAATGATGTTAGTAATAACTGTGCAGTTTAACAATATCTTTGATGCAGTCATGATGGTGAAATATTATGCCATGGATAACATTTTTAATATTATCTTAATATTTTTAAATATTACCTTAATAAATATTTGTTATCTAATACATATGTGATTGTTTTCCAGCTGTGGAAATGAAACATGAATCACAGCATCATTCTTGATATAAATTTAGCCAGAATACAAGATATAAATTCAACAAATAAATAGATTTTTCTTGGAGTCATATAGGTGAGTTGGTTGTGTTGATTTTTGTCATACATTTAAAGGTAGCGAGAAGTATCACTTTGGGGGTCAGCCCTAAAAAAATGTATGAATGTTGTTTGGAATATTTTTCACACATTTCTAATAGATCAACCATGAGAATTAAATCTAATTTTAATAAATATTCATTTCAGTGACTAAGTGCTTTACCAGGAACCTTCTTCAGGGCACCTAAGACATCTTTATTTCTGAGACTGTAGATGATAGGGTTGAGCAAGGGAGCAAGAATGCTATATGAGATGGCTATGACCTTGTCCTGACCTGGACTATGATAAGACTTGGGTCTCATGTATGTAAAGATAGCTGAACCATAGTACATTACAACCACAAGTAGGTGGGAGGAACAAGTGGAAAAGGCTTTCTTCTGGGCTTCCCTAGATTTCATATGAAGCACCGAACGGAGAATCTGAGCATAAGAGGCAAGAATGATGGAAAAGGGAGTTAGGACAAAGATCACAGCAGTCACATAGAGTCCTCGTTCATATTGTGATGTATCAACACAAGAAAGTTTCAACATGGCTGGGATTTCACAGAAAAAATGGTCCATGATATTTGTCTCACAAAACGGTAGGAACATTACATATGTTGTATGAACTGTAGAGTTGATGATTCCCCCAAGCCAGCAGGCAGCAGCCAGAATGACACTAATTTGATTGTTCATGAAGACAGGATAACGCAGTGGGTGGCAGATGGCTACATAGCGATCATAGGACATGACTGCAAGAATAAGGCACTCAGCATTCTCAAAGATGACAAAGAGGAATATCTGGAGTCCACAACCTGCAAATGTGATGGTTTTCTTGCCAGATATGTAGTTACTGGCCATCTTGGGAACAACATTGGTGATGTTCAAGATATCTATGAAGGAGAGATGACTGAGAAGGAAGTACATTGGAGTGTGGAGTCGGGTGTCAAGGTGGATAAGAAGAATCAAAACTGTGTTTGCCGTAATTGTCACCATAAAAATGATGAGAATAAGTATTAAGAATAACAATCCAAAATGCTTTGGATCCAATAATCCTAATAGGATGAAATCTCTAGCAAATGTCTCATTCTTTTCCGCCCTCATCTGTATTATTTCCCTTTTTCACCTATAGTCCAAAAGATAAGTTTTCCAAAGGGAAGAAGATTGCATAAAAACAATATTCAAGATTGAGTCTGTGGCTACAAAATAACAACTCTCTATAAAAAATCATTTCATTGACTTAAGTCAGTAAATTGCAATTCAATGAAATCAATCAAATTAATTACTTGAATTAATTGAGTACCTGGGGTGCTCAATTCATTGACAGAATTGCTGATTAAAAAAAAATCAGTTTCACATTCATATTCATTTCCTATTTCGTTACTTAGCTTGCTAGGTGATCAGGAAGCTGATTCGGCCTCTCCATATCTATCCTTTCCTCTCAGTTAAATAATGAGGAACAATTTTCAATGAAACAAAGAGAAAATAAACTAATGAAATTTGGGGTTAGAACCATTTGTAAAATATTCAAGCACTCCAGATTCTATAGTAAAAACTCCCTGAGCCAATAAAGGATTATTTCATACATATCATCATCATCATGATGACCATCAGGATTAGTATAATAATTAAATTTTTAAAATAATTTTAATTTTAATTTATAGAAAAAATAATTTTTTAAAAAATCATGATTGTACATGAAACTGCACATCAATTTGAACCTGTAGTTCCTTTTAAATATATAATAAAGTTATTAAGTAAATTTCCTTTTTTTCTTTTTGGTCTTCCCCATTCTAATTACATATTGTTACTAATAGACAGAAATTGTTGTATACATCCATATATGTGTGTGTGTTTGTGTGAAATTATTTTATACATACTTTATTAATTCTTTCTTTAGATGCATATACTATCATTCTTCATAAGCTCTTTATTTTTAATTTATATATTCATACTAGTCAAAATGTCAGAGTCACTCAATGTCATTTTTTTAAACAATATTGCTGTTTTATATATATATATATGTATATATATATATATATATGTATGTATATGTATGTATTGATTTTGGTTCTGTTCAATTCACCCTTCATCATATTGTGTAAGTCTTTACATGTCTTTCTAATATCATTGAGATCAGAATTTTTTATACTTTAGCAGTATTCAGTCAAGACCAAACATCACAACTTGCTTAGCCATTCCCCAGTTAATGGGGATGGCTACAATTGCCAGTTCTTTGCATATACAAAGAGAGCTGCTATAAATATCCCATTCCTGTTTAAAGTTATAACTATTATTGAATTTCCTCCATCTTATTGCTCATTATTTTCTTTCTCAAAATCTCCCAATTAACTTATTTTTACTCCCCAACTTCCAACTTCCCTTCCCATCTATCCTTCCAAGAATATGAATCCTACTCTCTCCCCTACCCTCACTGTCTGAATCCAACCTCCCTTCCTGTAGCCTCCCAAATCCTAATCTATATAAACTCTAAAATTTCTTCTCTAAATTCTGTCTCTCAAGATTCTTAGCTTTCTGCATGTTCAAAAGATTTTATTCCATTTCAGATGAACACATTGTTTATTCTTCAAAGATGAGAGCAAGCTTCCAACAATCCAACCTTCCATTCTGACCCACTTACTCTACATTAGTTTTTTCACATCCCATTTAATAATGTAATTACTCTCATATTTTCCTACTCTATTTTGTTTTTTCTTTTTAGAATGACCCCATCATGCACAACTCAGACACAATCTATCTTTCAAACCATCTTAGTAATGATTTGTTTAAGAATATTGATAAATAATTTCAAAAATATTTACATATGTATGCATGTACACACATGATTTGATGATGTGATGTGTGTCCTATGTTTTTTAAATTTTATTTATTTACTTTCAACGATATGCACATGCACATTTTTAAGTTATAAAATTTCCTTCAACCCTCCCTTCTCACCTACCTCCCCTCAGCAGCAAAAAGTCAGGTTAGCATTGTACATACATATTTTGTACATGTATGTACATGTACATTGTACATACATTTATAGATTAGTAATTAGGATTAAGGGAAAGATAAATATGAGGTCATTTTGTAAAGACTTCATCAGATTCTGAAAAGTTAGTTTTGTGTGTGTGTTTTGTTTTATTTTTCTTCCTCCAGATGAGGATGTCCTTTGTTTTTGAAGGAGAATTTGAAATCATGTAAATGATACTAAGAAAAACTAGTGAATTAGATTTGAGTGAGAGGGTGCTGTGCAAAGTCACCAGTCAGCCCCTCACATGCAAAAAGGTGTGTGTGTGTGTGTATATATATATCTGTGTGTATGTACGTTGATGCAGATACATATAAACACATGCACACAAATATAAATACATATTTATGTCTGTAATATATTTATGTAATTATGTATTTATATAATACATTTATTTCTATAATAGTTCAATATTAATGAATGCCTTATAATGAGTCTGTACTGTTTTCTTATTGTATCTTCTGCACATTTTTATAGCAAATTTTCCATTAAACTACTATTTTTGAGATTTTCCAATACTTGAATATCTTTCAGTTCATCAAATGTCCATTTGTTTTTGCTTATTTTTTTCATTCAGGCTTAAACACAACTTTTTTGGATAAACTAATCTTAGGTGGAACCCCTGCTCTTCTGTTTATTGTGTTCAAAGACCTACTTTCTTTTCAAGTAGAACCTGCTAAGTCTTATGAAATCCTGACTATTTCTATAGGATTTAAATTGAATTTTTCTTGTTAATTGTAATATTTTCTCTTTAATCTGATAGTTTTGAAACTTGACTACATCATTTCTTTACATTTTCCTCCTGGATTTCTTTCCAGTAGTGAACAATTGATTTTTTTCCCCTATTTTTACTTTATTGTCCTGTTCTAGAACCTCAGAGTAATTTTCCTTAGTAATTTCTCATAATATCATGATTTTTGTGTCATCTATATTTGATTTGTTCTGCTGATAATTTTTTCCTTATATTTGGGGGGGGGGGTTGCAAGGCAAATGGGGTTAAGTGACTTACCCAAGGCCACACAACTAGGTAATCATTAAGTGTCTGAGGACAGATTTGAAGACCTTTGATAATCCCTAAGGAACACTGGCCCTCATCACTATGTGAAAGGGTTTGCGGACACTGCCCCTGCTCCAACCTCCTATGAAGGATTGCTGATTCTCTTCTCAAATCTTTATCTACAGTACTCTCTGTCTAGCTTCTCACAAAGTTTATGTAGAGGGATATAGATAAAAAGAGTTAATAAATTTAGAAAAATAAAAGAAATGGTAGGGAAGGGAGGGAGGAAGAAAAATTGCAGTACTTAAAACCTTACAAAAAAAAAATGAATGACTAGTAAAAACTTCCATTTCCTGTAGTTAGAAAAATAAATCAATTAAATATTCAAATTATAAAAAAGAAAGAATATTTAGGGGTAAGAAAAAGATAGCAATAGTTGATAACTTCCCTTCTTTTCATAAAGTCACATCTCATTTTCAAAATATCTTAAAATTCAGTTTCCTTCTTTTTGCAAAATAAAATAATTGAAATGATCATAAAACACTTTACTAAATCTCAGTCACCATAGTATTTTGATTGTGCCTGAGTTTTTTTTTTTATAGGTTAAGAATTGGAATTTCCACAGGTATTTAATTTTTTTTTTATTCTTGAGGTTGCTGTAGCTTTTTTGATTAAGTTTATGTTGTCAGGGGGCAGCTAGGTGGCACAGTGGCACAGTGGATAGAGCACTGGCCCTTGAGTCAGGAGTACCTGAGTTCAAATCCAGCCTCAGACACTTAATAATTACCTAGCTGTGTGGCCTTGGGCAAGCCACTTAACCCCATTGCCTTACAAAAAAAAAAAAACCCTAAAAAAGGTTTGTGCTGTCCACCTGTTTGGTAATCACGGTTCATTTTTGTCCTTTGTTATTGAAGAGGATCAAAATAACATCATTATGTTAGACCTAAGTTAGTGACAATGTGTCTGACTGTGACTGTTCAGACCGGTACGAACTCAGAATACTTCATCACAGGTCAGGCACAAATAGTCTATGTGAACCCATGAGGTGGATTCTCTAAATTTGCACATTTCATATTTTTTTCCAGCTGCTTCAATTCTGCCTTGCTCATAGAGCTCGGCTTCCTCATGATGAAGGCATACCAAGTTGGTTAGTCCTGGACCAGTATCTCTCAGGCTGTGCAATCAATTCCAAGATACTTGAGAGAGACATTGAGATTGTCCTTGGGGTTTTTTCTGTCCCCTTATGGGACCACTTTCCCATGTGAGTTCTCCATATAAAATAATATTTTTGGCAAGCATACCTTTGGAATTTAAACAATATATTCGGTCCTTCAGAAATGTACTCTTAGAAGATAGGACCTCAGTGTCTGGCATCTTCTCCTGATAGATGATATTCAGAATCTTCCTAAGACAATTTCAGTGGAAGTCATTCAGTTTCCTTGCAAGATGCTGGTTGACTGTCCAGTTCATAGGCTTACAACAATTAGATCAGCACTCTGGCTTTGTAGACTTTCAGTTTGTTAGTCAGTCTAATATCTCTTCTTTCCCACATTTTCTTTGGTAACTTTCCAAATACTGAGTCAGCTCTGGCAATGCATGTGTCAACTTCATAATCAATGGAAATAATCTCTGGAAAGGATACAGCCTGGCAAGTGAACTTATCCACATAATTCATCACTTCTCTATCTGTTGTAATTCACCAAATGTGTTGACTGATGGAACTCTTGTGTTTTCTTCTTGTTAATTGTTAGGCAAAAATTAGCAAAAGCAATAGAAAATAATGTTGTTTCATCTAAACTCCAGAGACTGCACTGAGAGCACAATCATCTGCAAAAAGAAGATACTGCCCTAACACACCCTCCACTCTGCACTCTGGTCTTGATTCACAGCCTTTGCTAGTTGAAGAATTTAACATCAATGAGGTTGCTAAACCTTGATGCTTTGCTCATCCCCATCAAAGGCATCTGATAACAAGGTTGAAAAAAATCATACTAAAAAAGCATGGGAGCAAAGACCCAGCCTTGTTTCCCTGCACTGCTGGATGGGAAATCTCAAAAGCACCATCCACTTTCCAGAACCCTGATAAGCATGCCATTATGAGACCAATCTACGATACTGATGAACTTCTCCAGCAGCCAAATTTGGACATAATTTCCCCAAAGCCCTCATGGCTGATAGTATCAAAGATCTTGGTCAAATCTGCAAGTATGCTATACAGACTTGTTCTGCTCCTGGTAGGAATAATTACTAACACATCTGCAATACTTACTATTTTTCAGACCCTGTGCTAACTGCTTTATAGTAATGATCACTTTTGATCCTCATGATTATTAGAGGGAGGTATTATATTATCATTATTACAGATGAGAAAGCAAAGGCAAAAATAGTTTAAATAAATAATCCAGATCACTTCACTAGGACATAAGTGAAGCCATATGTCCAGAATCTAAGTTTTGCACTACAGACGATACCACCAAACTGACCTAGTCAAGGAACTATCTTCATGCCTAAAAGGATATTATATTGGAAATCTCCTCAGTAACATTAACTTAGTGTTTTCCAAACAGGGATGTTCCTAACAAATTGCAACTAATCACTCTTCCTCTATTTACCTTTTGGAATTTCATTTATACTGGAAAACTCTTCTCATTTAAATTCTTTCCTCTAACAAGTCATAGGATTGGCTGTTTATAGAAAGCTCACTTGGATATAAATCTTGCATTGACAACTTTTCACTTTAAATCAATTAAATTATAAATATTTACATTTTGTTTTGTTGATTGTTTTTGATATCCACCACAACTCACATCTATTAATTCTCAACTCAACTCAGGACATATTGACCTAGTGTTTTTAAAAAGACAATAAGCTTTTGATCTTTTTACTCTTTACTTGAAAACCACATTTTACCAACATATGTGCATTTGCCTATTCTTTGTACTGAATGGGATCACTATATATTTTAGTTTATTTTAGATTGCTGAATCTGGTCTTATTAACTAGGTGTCATCCTCACTGTCTCAGGCCATTCCATCATTCTGTTACCAAAACATCACATTTTTACTTCCATAGCATCCCTTGGATATGCCTCTTCTTAACTCTGCCATTGCCACTACCTCCCAACTATCCTGCTTCAAAACTTCCTTCTAAACCCCAGGAAACTCTTCACTCAGTATAAAGTGATTTTTCTAAATCATGGAAGTGACTGATACCAGAAATAAAATAAGGTGGTACATTGGATAAAGCACTGGCCTTGGAGTCAGGAAGACCAGAGTTTGAAACCAGTCTCAGAAACTTGACACTAACTAGCTGTGTGACTGGATAAGTCACTTAACCCTGATTGTCTCACATCCACGTCCATTGCCAGTCATCCTGATCCATACCTGAGCACTGGACTCAGATGACTGGTGAAGAAAGCATTTCTGGTGACTTCACAATGCATTCCCTCACTCAGATTCAATTAACATGCATGTCATGTTATCATCTCCCCCATTATATGGCCTTCTTGAGAATGAAGGACAAGTAACATCAACAATTCTCTGTATATTCTGCTAATAGATTGTTTGAACATAATCATACACTTGTTAGTTTATGAGCTCCTCCAGGGTTGGCACTGTCTTTCTGAGTTGGCACTTCTTATTCTGAGCACTCAGCAAAGGCCCTCTTACATAGTTGGAGCTTAATAAATATTTAATGATTGATTGGTTTGTAATTGCATTGATTATGCTTCTTAAGTTTCTCAAAGTTGATGTTCTTTACAAATTTTTAATCATTCTTTAAAGTTTTCACCCAATTAGACTCATTCCTCTTTATTTTGATGGGTAGATTCAGAGAATTGTTAGCAAATTTGTATGCATCAATATATATATATGTATATATATATATATATATATATATATATATATACACACACATATCGAGAGAGAGAGAGAGAGAGAGAGAGAGAAAGAGAAAGGGGAAGGGAAGTAGGTGGGTAGATAGATAGGCAGATTGATAGATATCCCAGGCCCACTAAAGTACTTAGCTTAAAGAAACATCAAAGTTACTGACACTACTACTGAAATATTGTATAAAAAAATTAAATACATATAAATAATTATTGTCAATAAGTGCTGAAATAGGCTGCATCCAGAATTTCCTCCTTCCGTCATCAATAAATCCATAACTGGTAACTTCTCAATTCTGAAAGCATGATCTCACTACACAGTCTTCTTAGAATGGCCAACAGAGTTCCTATATTTGGCAACACACACAAACACATACATTCATACATGAACAAAGAGCAGAAAGAGAAGTAAGCAAGATATAATGAGAAAAGAGATTTGTCTACTTTATTTTATACCTATTTTATAAACTGGGTTGGAAGCTCATATTTATTTATTTTTTGCTTGTTTTTGGTTTTTCCAAAACAATTTAAGTGACTTGCCCAAGGTCACACAGCTAAGTAATTATTAAGTGTCTGAGTCCAGATTTGAACTCAGGTTCTCCTAACTCCAGGGTCAGTGTTCTATCAACTGTGCCACCTAGTTGCTCCTGAGCTCATGCTTATTGATTAATTAATGAGGGGATATTTTAATCTAAGTGATTTATAAGGAAATTTATATATTCATTAGGTACCTTGGAACTAGAGATAATAACGAATATTAAAATGAGTATGAGGAAAGGGGGTGTTCACATTGAGTGCTAATGAAATGCTTAATTGTGCTAGTCAATAAAGATGAATAAGCTGATGATATCAAAATGTTGACCTAATTTATTCTTGATGTAGTCATTCCCACTTTTTGAGGTCAATGTTTCCCTTCCTATCTAGAATCATATATATATATATATATATATATATATATATATATATATATATATATATGCATTTATGCATGCATGTATGTATTCTAGAATTTCTATTGGAACTAAAGTCAAGTTCATACACCTATAGTTTATCATAAACCTGTAGCTCATTTTTCATTGATTTTGAAAATTTTCCCAATATATTTGACTTCCTTGAATCCTCTATTATACAATTCGCCACAATATTTCAAAAGTCTCCAGAATACTTTCTCCATCAGAGTCATCTGCATCCAGTGCTCAGACCTGCCAGTTCTTTCCTTAGTTAAGCAAATAAAACATTGAATAGACTCCAAAGCAGAGTGGAAATACTGTCTCAAATACTGTCTCTGTGATTTTCTAGATGTATGACACTGATGATATCACTTAACCTCTCTGAGGTTATTTTCTCCACTATAAATTAGAAGAAATTATACCCCACAGAATTATGTTGAACAATCAAAATAGCATAAGGAAAGCACTTTGTAATCCTTAAGGAACCACATCAGTATTTTGTTGTGTTAGTTGCTCAGTTATTCAACCAAGTTAGATGCTCAGTGACTCTATGGACCACAACAGGCCAGACCTTCCATCACCTATTATCTCATAAATTTGTCCAAGCTCATGTTTATTACTTACATGACATACTCTATCAATCTGATTCTTTATTATCTCCTTTTATTTTTTTGTTAATCTTTTCCAACATCAGGGATTTTTCTAATCAGTCCCTTGTAGTCACAGTTTTTAGCTTCAGTTTCAGCATTTAACCTTCTAGTCGATTGCCTGAATTTATTTTTTTTTAAGTATGGACTGATTTGATTTTCTTTCTATCCTTGTCTCACTAAAGTCTTCTCTAGCACCACAATTTAAAAGCATCAATTGGTCAACTCTTTGTTTTCCTTATAGCAAAACTCTCATAACCTTGCAATGCTGCTGGAAAAAACTATAACACCGATCATAAAGACTTTTATCTATTATAGAAGGAAATAGGAATCCACTCCAGATTCTTTGCAAAGAAAAAAAAACATGGACAGTATTAAAATAATATCAACCATAACTTCTGATTATTTTAGTCAGATTATTTGAATTCATGAAAGATTTTCTCTTACTATTTCCTCATTAAGTCTGACTAATAAAACTCTAATATTTATTTTTTCTTATGTTCTTTCCAGCACTAAAGACATTATTCTTGGAAGGAAAAAAAGAAAGTCAAATATAAACTGAGCAGATCTATTTCTCTCCATTTTTAGTGATTATCAGCTTAACCAAGAGCAGTGTCTCTTCCTTTTGTTTGATTTTGCTCTTCCACCCAGGATAAGCTAAAAGTTTTTTAATTGATTTTCTCACTAGTCTCAGTTTATTGTAGCCTTTAGAAACACAACAAATTCTGTATTCTATCAGATGCGAATTTCACAAAGTTCCTTGGAGAGTGTTATGCAATAAATATCACTGGGATTAAAAAAAATAAGAAGACTCTGATAGTAGAAACTTCTATTTCTTTGTCAAAGTTTAGCAAAACTGAAAAGTAAGCCAAATTTGCTTTCAGGGTGAAAAGCTTCCTAAGACTATTTTATTTTTTTCCACACTTGGTGCTCTTATGACAGCATCTTCTCTTGCAAATATATTCTTATGACACATCCTTCTATTATACCTTATTAAACCCTACTGTCAGGGAAGTACTACTTAGTCATTCATGAAAAGGAATATATGACCCCTAGAAATAATGAGAAGATAATGTATTCTGCCTATGGTATCAACTTGCATGTTAGACTATCTCAAATGTATTGCACTGAGACATGTTGAAATAAATTGTATTTTTAAAAAATAGCAATGTATCCTTGAAGAAGAATTGTGTAAGATCTGAGAAGTCATTGGATTTTCAATCAGGAACAAGTGGGTTCAAGTCCATTATCAAACCCATATTAATTAAGAAACTTTAGGAAATTTAAAAACAAAAAACACAAACAAGAAAATAAGTCACTCTGCCACAATTCATTTAAAATTTCAATTGTAAAGCTTAGTGGTAAATTTAAGTTAAATTATTAAAATTGAGATATTTGAAAATAGAAGGTCTCATAACTATATTGTGATAGAAGATTAATTCCCTTTAGAAAATACTAAGTGTGATATGAATCACCTTCCTCCCTAATTAATACTTGAAAAGTCTCTCCCCCTATGATAATTATAAACCTAGGTGGAAAATGAGAAGAATATAAGAAGAACATCCTTCCATGAAAGACAATCAGAGTTGAGATAATAATGGTTCAAAGATGAAAACCTTTGTAGATCAGTGTCAGGTGAAGATGATGTGCTTCTCCTTTGGGTAGATCACTAAAGAGGTCAATTATTTTCTTGATTTATTTTTGCTTAAAAGACCAATTTCTTTCCTATTTCTGGGTGAGCATCCTGGGTAGGTTAATTAAGGGTAGGTTAATTAACAATTTCTAGGTGAATAAAACTTAATGACTAATCTATATTTTTCTGTTATGTTATTTTAACTCAGCATTCATAAGGTTCTTACAATTTGAGCATTCACAAGGTCTTAGATTCACTTGTTTCTAAGTTTTTCTAGTTCTAAGTTTATGATGCTATCTTAATCAAATTAATCAGAGACTCCATTCCAATAAATACAACTGTATATTTGAACTTAAATCACTGAATTAGGAAGTTGTTTAACTATCATTTTTTTAGGCAACGTGAAGAAATTGCTATACAGTTCAATAGATTCATTTGAAGCAGACCACCCTAGTACCAAGAATTTCCAAAAAAATATTCCTGGGTTTTAAACATTTCTGTGAAGATAAACTAAAAGCTCTACCCTTAGATTCAGTAAGACTACATCAGATTAAAATACTTACTTGATCAGTTCACTTGGCAGAATATTGTCTTCACCTTAAACCCTGTTAAATCCATTTCTTATTGTTGCCATAACCTTAGATCAGATCTACAGAGGTCAGAAACTGATCTTGATTTTAATAAAAAATAACTTCTTTCCAAAGTTACTGTTTCAGTAAATTCAAACCCTCTCATTCCCTACTGCTGACAACACAAAGACTGCTTAAATTGGCTTTCCATGCCCCTATCCAGGTGGTTCTAATCTCTACTCAGTTCGCTTTCTTGCTGCTCCCCTCAAAGCCTTTCACATTGTTTTTCAGATCAAATCAACAAGTATTTCTGAAGGGTCTAGTTCAATGCTTTGTCCTTCATTTTCAAAAACATACCATGATGTCAGGGAGGTGATGCCAGTGTCCAGTGTCCAGATATGAATCAGGTTGACTGGAAATAGCCCCTGGATGCTAGACAATGAGGGTTAAATAGCTTTCCCAAGATCACAGAGCTAGTAACTGTCAGAAGTTGGATTCAAATTCCAGTCCTCCTGATTCCAAGTCCAGTGCTCTATTCCACTGTACCATTGGGGAAATCACAAACAAAGGAGGAACTGGCCCTGCCCCAGTCCACTTCCTCTTTCCCCTGTTTGGGTGTGTGTGAAGTCACATCCTGCCTTATCAGGGAAGGAGATTCTCTTCTCTGAATGTGGATATTCTTCTCCTACTTCAGCTCTCAAAACATTTATTAGTACTACCCTTTCTACAGGGAAGACTGTGGGAATTGCTCTTCCTCATATCTTCTCATGCATTTCTAATAGCACCTCACCTAGATGGCTCTTCTACTCTGATCACATTCAACTCAACTAGCTTCTTGCTGTGTTATTCCTGCTTACTTTTGTAAGCTCCTTGAAAGCATTTACAGTTTTAAAAATTTGTACAACCAATAGTCAATCAATAAGTATATCTACCATGTATGAAAAGTTCTTGGCATATGAAGGAAAAACAATTGAGAGTCTGCCTTCAGCTGTGAACACCTGACTTCAACCGGAATATGCACTTAAAATATATGTGGAATTTCATTATTTCATGAAATTGCTCTGTGAGAAAATTTTTGTAATGTAGGCACAGAACAATCAGGGTCCAGTCGATAACTAACAGAAGAATAACTTTTTCCTAAAAAACCTTATTTCGCCCTTCCCTCTTAACTAGAACATTATATTTCATGAAGATTTGAGTACACAGTTAAACAGAAGTGTTATCTTCTTGCCTTTAGCAGAAATTTGTCATCATCATTTACTTACTAGTCATCATCATTTGTCAGTAATGTTTCCCAGGCTAAAATAATATATATCAATTACTACTAAGCCTTACATTTTTATCAGATGAAATTGGATCTACCTTTTTGCATAAAGTTATCCTCCTCCCTCTCCCCAATTTAGTCAATTCATTGAAAGAATAAAAACAATCAAATTGATTCAGACTCATAACTAATGTTGATTAAAGGACTGCTGTTTCCTGTTATTAAAAGGTATTACCTAAATGGCATGTCACCATTTGGCCTGACCTATTTGTCCTTCTGCATACTTACCTCTTATATTTCTAGAAGCTAGACTCTAATTAGTCCAGATGTATAAAGCATGTAAAATATTACTTTCAGGGACACTATGGAGTTCCTCCCAACTCCTGCTGTTCTGGGAATTGGAGATACTCAAGGTAGAACTTGCTAGAGTGTTGCATAACTATTTTAGGGAGAACATTTTACTTTAAAAGAAAGATGAAATATAAAAAAAAACCCATAAATTTTGTGAAAAAATAGACAGGACTACCTTGAATTAGTGAGCTTCTTGGTAGGAGAGATATTTAAGAAGAGACTAGAAAATCACTTTTCTTCCTCCTATATTGAATAGAATTGAACCAGTTGGCCTCAAAGGTGCCCCTAAATTCTTGAATCGAAAAAAAAATCTTGAAGTGAGGATTCCAGATTAACTAAAAAGTATTCAACAAGCAAGGCAGCTGATTTGCTTGCTAGATTGAATCCTCAAACATTTTTTTTCAGCTTCATGTAGATGCTGCTCATGTAAATACTGTCTTTCCATTAAAAAATAACAGTGCAATGAGAAGACTATAATGAAAAGAGTACTGAGTTTGGAGTCTGGGATTCTCAGTTCTGATTCTCCTCATATTTACAATTTGCATAATAATCAACAATTCATTCACTTGTTAAGCTTCAACTTTCATACATGTAAATGTAAAAGGTAAAGGAAGGGAGGAAGTAGGTGACTTCTGCGACCCATCCCAACTGCAAATCAATGATCCTACTAAGTGAACCTATTAGGAGAGTCATTCAAGAAGAGATTAGATAACCACTTTTCCTCTTCTTGTATTGGATAGAATTGAACTAGCTGGCCTCAAAGGTGTCTCTCAATTCTTGAATTGAGGATTGTGAGAGGTAACATTGTATTTTGGAATGAGAATCATGAAGACATAGGTTCGAGTTTGGCTATAGGCACTCACCAATAAAAGAACTCTATATTATTCACTAAAGCTTTTTGAGTTTCTGTGATTTCATCTATTAAAATGCAATAATATCAACTACATGACTCTTGCTGTGAAAATCAATAGAGATAAGGATATAAAGAGTCAGTAAACAAACTTTAAAAAAAATTACAATGTACCTGTTCCTGTGAGCATAATAAAAGACAAATCACTATTAAAACAAATCTTGTTGTTGCGGCCGATTATTCTTGCCCTGTGACTGGATTTTTTGTGAAGATGCTGAACAGAACCAGAAATCAATTGAATCAGTATCCTAACGAAAGGGCTCCCCCATCCTTACCTGTTTCCATAGGGCAAACACTGTAGTACACCTTGAAGTTCCCTAATCAATCTAGAAACTTCTCAATCAGGTGACATTGACTAATTCACATTGACATTGACTAAGAAAACACTTCCACAATATAAAATATTTACATTCTAAACCTATATTTTTAGTAACTTGCCTGTTCAATGTGTTCAGAATGATCTGATGGAAGAACAGTCTGAGAATGAAGAAAGAGAATGG
Source organism: Macrotis lagotis (assembly GCF_037893015.1). Taxonomy (NCBI): domain Eukaryota; kingdom Metazoa; phylum Chordata; class Mammalia; order Peramelemorphia; family Peramelidae; genus Macrotis; species Macrotis lagotis. The sequence goes on along the minus strand of NC_133658.1, from coordinate 923,167,726 downwards.
TGGTGCTGACTCTATGACACTCTCTGCTAAAACTATAAAGGCAAAGGATGCAGGAGACATAAGTCACTACTGTTGGAGTAGAAGCATATTTGTTATTCTGAAGTAGAGGTAAAATTCCCTTTGAGATTTTTAATGGGCCTTTAGAGAATCTACTTAAACATGTAAAACCTGGTTTTACAGAGTAATTCAATGATTTAGCAAGCTTGTAAATATTTCCCCAAATAGCTTTGTAGAGAGTGATTAGAAGAGAGCAAATAGGATGGGCAAAGATCTTCTGTTCTTGGCAAGTTAGAATTAGCTAAAGGAATGGGATGAAAGTTAATTCCAATTAATAATAATAATTTAAAAACACTTTAAGGTTTACAGCTTTATTTTCATTTGGTTCTCGCAACTACTCCAGGTTTAGTATGTCATTCTATTGTTGAGTTTGACTCCTTTGTTTCCCAATTTGGGATTTGCTTGGCAAGGTAACTGGAAGGATTTGCCATTTCTTTCTCCAGTTCATTTTATAGCTACAGAACTTAAAGCAAACAGTTAAACATTATTTACCCAATATCACAAAGTTACTAAGTGTCTAAGGCCAGATTTGAACTCCTTAAGATGAGTCTTGCTGATTTCAAGATCAGTGTTCTCTCCTCTATGACAATTAGATAACAAATCCTTATAGAATCAAGGGTTTTCAAAGAACTGAGCTTGCAGTATAAATTTTGAGATTTACACCAATTCTGGAAATAAAAATTGACAAAATGACTTTCTTCCTGAGACAAATGTGGAATGACTGGTAGCTGGTGTATATAAACAATTGCATGAATGAGTGATTTTTTTTCCTATGTAAATAAATTTATTCCCAACAAAGTCAGAGCTATAATTAGACAGAAAAATAAGGGTCAGGAAAGTGAAGGAACAAGATGCTTGTATTTCATGGAGGCTTTAAAAATTTTTTTAAATATTTAATAGGAACTGAAGTACGAGGTTTCTCCCAATCAGAGGCATGTTTTCCCCAAGACCACCTAGCTCATTCGAATAAAATTGTGAGCAGTTTCTCCATAACATTTAGTTATTAATGACCTTTACAAGGCAGAAGCATTTCTCAGGGATAATTGAAATTATGGATTTGATGTACATTTAGTAAGTATTTCCTAACTGTCAAATACTGACCTAGGCATGGATGTACAGATAGAAGCTGAAACAAAACCTTTTTGAAGGAATTTACATTGTAGGAAAGGGAGCTCACGCTGTGCCCATTCAACGAAAGAAAAAGAATATGTGAAGAGATACAAATGGGTTTTTAGAGGAGGAGTATGTGAAAAATTTGTATTATTTTTCCAAATACATTTATGAAATTTTTTAATATTCATCCATAGGGTTATGTATAGTTTTAAGCTATGCAAATTCTTCCACCCTCCCTTCTCATTCCCCATCCTCTCATCTACAAACAGTGAAGCTAATATTGTACATTTCCATTTGTGCTAAATATGTTTACAGTTTAGTCATTTAGGTATGAGGAATTAACATTAAGAGAAAGATATACATGAGATTTTAAGTGAATATAGTATTCATCAAATTCGGAAGGATTTTTGTTTTGTTTTGTCTTTTTAGTTTTTCTTCCCCTGGATGGGGATAGCATTGTTCATAGCTGGTCTAATACAGTTGTTCTAGCTCTCTGAACTGCTGAGAGCCAATGAATCCATCAGGGTTGATCATCTCACAATGTTCTTGTTAATGTGTACATTATTCTCTTGGTTCTTCTCCCGTCACTCAGCATTAGATCCTGTAGTTCAGTTCATGCTTCTCTATTTTTATTTTCTTATAGAACAAAGTATTCCATAATATTCATATACCATATCATGTTTAATCATTCCCTAAGAGATGGGCATGCCCCAATTCTCAATGTTTTGCCACTACAAAAAGAGTAGTTGTGAATATTTTGGAACATGTGGGACTTTTCTCAATTTTTATGATTTCTTCTGTATGTAGGCCTAGAATTAGAATTGCTGGTCAAGTGGTCTCATCAGTTTTATTTCTCTTTTGTTATAGTCCCATATTGCTTTCCACAACGGTTGATCAGTTCACAACTCCACCAGCAATGTAGTAATGTCCCAATCCTCCTACAATCTTTCCAACACTGATCATTTTCCCTTTTTTAAATAAAAAATTTTCTTTCATCCTTCCTTCCCATCCCCCACCCATCAGTGGCAAATAGGTTAATTTAATTCTTACATATTTTGTTAATCATGTTTGCAGGTTATTAATTTTCAGTATGAGGAATTAGGATTAAGGAAAAAGAAATCTATAAGAGATTTTTTTAAAAAAAAGTTAATGTAGCATTCCTCAGATTCTGAAGGATTTTTTGCTTTGTTTTGTGTGGTTTTGTTTTTCTTCCTCTGGATGGGGATAGCATTGTTCCTAGCCATAGTGGTTCTAGTTCTTTGAACTTCTGAGAGGAGCTGCATCCATCCAGGGGTGATCAGTGCAAAATGTTATTGTTAATGTGTACATTATTGTATTGGTTCTACTCCCTTCAATCAGGATCAGATGCAGCAATTCCTTCCATTCTTCTCTAGAGTTTGACTATTATGGTTTCTTATAGAAAAATAGTATTCTATACATTTGATGTACGATAACTTGTTTAAGCATCCCCAATTGATGGGCATCCCCTCCTTTTCTAATTCTTTGCCACTACAAAAAGACCTGCTATGAATATTTTTATGATTTCTTCTCTTTATAGACCTAGAATTAGAATTGCTGGGTCAAATGGTATAAACAATTTGATTTCTTTGGGCATTGTTCCATATTGCTCTCCAAAATGGTCAGATCAGTTCACAACACTATCAGCAATGCATTTATTTTGCAGTCCTCCCACAACTCTCCAACATTGATCATTTTCAATTTTTGTCATCTTAGCCAATCTAATAGTTATTGGATGATACCTAATAGCTGTTTTAATTATAATCAATAATGATTTTGAACATTTTTATATGATTATATATGCATTAATTTCTTCATTTGCAAAATTTCTATTCATATTCTTTGATCATTTATCAATTAGATAATGACTTGCATCCTTATAAATTTGATGCAGTTCTCTATATATTTTATAAATGAGATTTTAATCAGAACTCCTAGTAATGAAGATTGTTTCCCAGCTTTCTGCTTTCCTTCTAATTTTTTGCAGAAATGATTGCATTAGTGCAAAACCTTTCTAATTTAATGTAGTCAAAGTAATTCATATTACAATTTGTAATGTACTCTATTTCTTGTTTGGTCATACATTTTTCCCTATTTGAAAAATCAGATAAATAAAGAATTTCTTTGTCCATTAATTTATGTGTCATTATATTTGTTTATATTTAAATCCTTTATATTTAAACCCTGTACCCATCTTAACCTTATTTTGGTATAGGGTATGAGATAGGTCTCTGCCTATTTTTGCCATACTATTTTCCAATTTTCCCTACAATTTTTGTTAAGTAGTGAGCTCTCAACCCAGAAGATTATATCTTTGGGTTTATCAAATAGTAGATTGCTGTAGTCTTTTACTATTGTTTCTTTTGAACCTATCCTAATTCACTGCTCTGTTACATTATTTCTTACTGCTGCTTTAAAGTATAGTTTTAGATCTGATAGAGCTAGACCACTTTCCTTAACATTGTTTTTTTCATTGATTCCCTTTCTATTCTTGACCTTTTATTACTCCAAATGAATTTTGTTACCATTTTTTTTAGCTCAGTAAAATAATTATTTGGTAGTTTGACTGGTATGGCAGTGAATAAAAATTTTAATTTGGGAAGAATTGCCATTTATATTATATTAGCTCGACCTAACCATGAGCTGTTGATATTTTTCCAATTATTTACATATCATTAGTTGGGTGAGAAGTGCTTTATAATTGTGTTCATAAACTGTTTGGGTTTGTATTGGGAGGTAGATACACAAGTATAAAATATTGTTTACAGTTACTTTAAATAGAATTCCTCATTCTATCTCTTGTTTCCTGGGCTTTGTTGTTGAAATATAGAAATTCTGATGGTTTATGTGGGTTTGTTTTATATCCTACCACTTTGGTGAATTTACTAAATGTTTCAAGGAGTTTTTTAGATGATTTACTTGAGTTCTCTAAGTGTATTATCACATCATTTACAATTAGTGAAAGCTTTGCGTATTCATTGCCAATTTTGATTCCTTCAATTTATTTTTCTTTTGTTATTGCTAGAGCTAACATTTCTAAAACTATATTGAATGATAACAGTGATAATGGGTATCCTTGTTTCATCCCTAATTTTATTGGAAATGTTCTGACTTTATCCCCATTGCATATAATATTTGTTGATGGATTTTATAGATACTGCTTATTATTTTAAGGAAAAGCATTTATACCTAAATTTTCTAGTATTTTTATAGGAATGGAAGTTGCATTTTATCAAAGGATTTTTCAGCATCTATTGAGATGATCATATGATTTCTGTTCATTTTGTCATTGACATGATCAATTTTATTGTGTTTTCCTAATATTGAATCATCCCTACCTAATCATGGTGAATTATTCTAGTAATAATGTGCTGTGATCTCATTGCTAAAATTGTATTTAAGATTTTTGCATCCATGTACATTAGGGAGATTGGTCTATAATTTTCTTTGTCTCATTTGGGTCTTCCTGATTTCGGTATCAGCACCATGTTGGTGTCATAAAAGGAATTTGTTAGAACTCCTTCCTCTTGGGGCAGCTAGGTGGCATAGTGTATAAACCACTGGCCCTGGAGTCAGGAGTACCTGGGTTCAAATCCAGTCTCAGACACTTAATAATTACCTAGCTGTGTGGCCTTGGGCAAACCACTTAACCCCATTTGCCTTGCAAAAACCTAAAAAAAAAGAAAAAGAAGAAAAGAAAAGAAAAGAAAAGAAAAGAAAAGAAAAGAAAAGAAAAGAAATGAAAAGAAAAGAAAAGAAAAGAAAAGAAAAGAAAAGAAAAGAACTCCTTCCTCTTTATTTAATAAATGATATATGTAGAATAGGAATTGATTGCTCCTCAAATATTTGGTAGAATTCAATTGTAAATCTATCTGCACTTGTAAAATTTTTCATTGGGAATTTATTGATGGTTTCTTCAATTTCTTTTTTTTCTGAAATGGGGTTAAGTATGTTATTTCTTCTTCTGTCAATCTGGGGAGTTTGTATTGTTCTAAATAATCATCATTCTATTCAGGTTATCAAATTTATTGGCATACAATTGGACAGAGCAGTTTTGAATTATCCCATTAATATCCTCCTCATTTGTGTTTAGCTGCCCTTTTCATTTTTGATTCTGGCAATTTGATTGTCTTCTTTTTATTAAAATCAGATTAACCAAAGGTTTAACTATTTTATTGCTTTTTTTTCATAAAACCAACTCAGTTATTTATGAGATCGAAGATTTTCTTTCTTTCTATTATTAATTTTCTCCATTGCATTTCTAATTTGGTATTTAGTTGGGGATTGTTAGTTTGTTTTTTTCTAGCTTTTTTTAGTTACATATCAAATTCATTCCTCTTTCTCTATTTTATTCATATAGACATTTAGAGATAGAAAGTTTGCCCTCAAAACTTCCTTGACTGCATTCCATAAATTTTGGTATGATAGGTCAATATTATAATTTTCTTGAATATAATTATTGATTATTTCTATTATTGTTGTTTGATCCTCTCATTATTTAAAATTAATGCTTTTTGTTTGCAATTAGTTTTTTTAGTTTCTCTTTCTGTGACCCTTTATTAATTCATTTTTTGCATCACAGTCTGAGATATAAGCATTTATTATTTCTCCCTTTCTGCATTTGATTAAGAGGTTTTTACATCTCAGCACATGGTGAATTTTGGTAATGGTGCCATGTACTGCTGAGAAAAAAGATATATTATTTTCTATGCCCATTAAGTTTTTTCCAGAGTTCTGTTATATTTAAGTTTTCTAAGATTTCATTCACCTTCTTAACTTCCTTTGTCTTTATTTTGTGGTTTGATTTATCTAGTCCTGCAAGAGGGAGATTGAGGTCTCCTATTATTAGAGTTTTGCTCTCTATGTCTTCTTTTTTTTTTAGGGTTTTGCAAGGCAAATGGGGTTAAGTGGCTTGCCCAAGGCCACATAGCTAGGCAATTATTAAGTGTCTGAGGCCCGATTTAAACCCAGGTACTCCTGACTCCAGGGCCAGTGCTCTATCCACTGCACCACCTAGCAGCCCCTCTCTATGTCTTCCTGTAATTCCCTCATCTTTTCCTCTAGGAATTTGGATGCTATACCACTAGGTACATACTGGTTTAATAACAATATAGCTTCATTTCCAATTCTTCCTTTTAAGAAGATATATTTTCCTTCCTTATCCTTTTTAACTGCATTTATTTTTCCTTTTGCTTTATCTGAGATCAAGATCACTTCCTCTGATCTTTTTTTACTTTAGCTGAAGCATAATATATTTTGCTTCATTCTTTTACCTTTATCCTATAGCATATCTCTCTGCTCCAAATGTGTTTCTTATAAACAAGATATTGTAGTAGTCTTCTTTTTAATCCATTCTACTCTCCACTTTTATTTTATGTCTCAGTTCATTCCAGTCACATTAACAGTTAGGTTTACTAATTTTAGATTTCCCTCCATTCTAGTTTTCCTCATATATATTTTTCTCTTTCTTTTCCTCTTATTCCTCCTTAGCAAAAAGTTTGTTCCCTTTCACTTTTAACTTTTCTTTTAAAATGTCAGTTTCAGTTTACTTATATTTCACTTTCCATTTTCTCACTCTCTTCCTCCCTTTTCTTTCCCTCCCGCATCCACTCCCTTCCCTGGAGAGAAGGATAGATTTTTAAACCTGAGTGGGAATGTTTCTTATTAACTCTCAGGGCCATATCTATTGAATTTACCTTCTTTCCTCCCTTTTTCCTCCCCTTCTTCCCTTTCCCTTCTTTTCCACTAAAACTATAAATCTTTGTATCCCCTCACCTGGTCATATTAATCTTTCAAGTAATATTAATCAGGTGTCCTCAAGCCGAGTTTGATTAATTGATTGTTTGATAACTGAAAGTATTATCAAACTACCATCACATATTGATTGATTGATTGACTGATTTTTTGATAAGCAGCATTGTCTGGAAGTTATTAAAAACCCTGCTCTCTTCTGTCTCATTGGAGGTACACTTTTCAAGAATCTTGAATTACATCCAATTATAATTGTTTTTTTACCTTACCCCCATTTCAAGAACACTCCAAAGACACAGAATCTTCATGAGTCAAAGTTTCAGCCATAGTCAAATTATATTAAGAACTATTTGTACCCCTTCCCCAAGCATATTTTCTTGAACACTTGTACCCCTCCCTTTCCAGGGTACTCCACCCTTTGTTAAGTAAAATTTGGATTAAATCCAACTCTGATTTAATTAACTATAAGAATCTCAAAGGGCTGTAAGTGCTGGGACATTCTTGATGTCTGCCTGAAGAACTTTACAATTGATTGCAAGTTATGGAAGACATTGAATTAGGACTGCCCAGTGTATGATTCCCTGATTAGAGAAAATTCTAAGCTAAATGAGCATAGCAGAATTAGAGTTGGTCAAAGGAAGCAGAGACACTTAAGTTTAGAATAAACACCCTTGCTTTTCATCACAGCTTTTTGTCTCAGAATGATGTCATCATGGACATCTTCAATGGAGAGACAAGGTCCAATCATACCCATTATCCTCTAACTTCAATCTCTTCAATTATATTTAACCCTTTAATTATCCTAAGAGATGCACAATTCTGGAGTTATGAATTTTCTATCTTCCCTTTTAGGGTTGTATAAAGGTTGATGAACTCCACTAACATTTATTTTCTTTTGTTGTATTTTATCCTTCTCCTTTTCATTTACTTTTTATGCATCTATTGAATCATGTACTTGGTGGCTGAATTCTCTATTAGTTTCTGGTCTTTTTGTTAAGAAATTTTGGAAGTCTTCTATTTTGTTGGATATCCATCTTTTCCCCTGAAAGTATATGCTGAATTATGTAGGGTAGTAAATTCTTGATTGTAATCCCAGGTCCTTTACCCTCTGACATATGGCATTCCAGGTCATCCAGTCCGTCATTGTTGAAGCTAATAGATCCTGTGTAAGTATGACTGTGATTCCTTTGTATATATCAATAATTTCCTTTTTACTGCTTGCAGAAATTTCTCCTTTATTTGAGAGTTCTGGAATTTGAATGTAATAGCCCTTGGTGTTTTATCCTTGGGGTCTCTTCCTATAAGGGTTCTGTGTGCTCTTTCAATGTCCATATTGTCTTCTTGTTCTAGTAGATTTGGATAGTATTCCCAGAATAATTTTCTGCACGATGGTTTCCATGTTCTTTGGGGTTTTTTTGATCTAGGATTTCTAGTGGTCCAATGAACCATAAATTATCTCTCCTGAATCCATGTTCCAAGTCATTTGTTTTTCTAAAAGGTACTTTATTTTTCCTACAGCTTTTCAGCCTTTTTCTTTTGATTGATGGAATCCTGTAATCTCATAGATTCATTGGTTTGTATTTGTTCAATTCTAATTTTTAGAGTTTTATTTTTTCAATTAGCTTTTGTGTTTCCTTTTCCAGTTGGTTATTTTTGTTTTTAATGGAGCTGATTTCTTAGTCAGCTTTTCATAATTTTCCTGCATGACTCACATTTCTTTTTTCCAATTTTCTTCTCCCTCTCTTATTTGGTTTTTGAATTATATTTTAAGCTTGTTCTATGAGTTTTGGATGTGAGTACAATTCATAGACCCTTTTGACATTTACCCTGTGAGTAATTTTTCACCTATTTCTTCTTCTGATATGGTATTGTTATCATCTTTATCTAGAAAGTAGTTTTCTATAATGAGCACTCTTTTAACTTTTTTTTTTCTCATCTCAGTTATTGTAGCTCTGCTCCTGGGGTATAGAGAATGAAGATCCAAGATTTTTATGCTGGGACTGGGGTCTGATCCCCGGCATATTATTGGCCCAGATGTTGCTTATGCAGTCCAGACCTTGCCTTTGCAGTGGTTTATTTCCTCCTTTATGTCCAGCTTCTGCCTATGCAATGGTTTGTTTCCAACCCAGTCCTGTCTTTTGCCCCAGTGTCCCTTCTGACTTGCTATCTAACTTCTGGGACCTATGCATTGTCAAGTTGTCAGGACCTGGACTGCACTGTGGCTTAAAGCCGCCTGTTGGCTTTTCCTCTCTACAGTTTCACTAGGTTTTACTTCCCCTTTTCTCCCAAAGAGACATACCTTTGATCTCCTCCATGAAGGATCTCCTCCAGAAGATCCTCTAAGATGTCTACCATTGAAAACTTCTCTGGATCTTCTTGTTTTTTTTGATAGGATCTCTAACTTTAATGTCAGTGAAGAGGCGACATTTATCTTTGGTAGGGAAAAGCTCCAGGAGCATATGAGCTTCACATGGGTTTCCTGGGTTCTGCCATGGAAGTCTCCAGTATGTGAAAAATTGAAGACCTCAGAACATTTCATTTAAGATGGAGTCCCAGAGTTATGCTTGAAGAAAGTGATATTATCTCCTATGCAGAACTGAGGAGGACATGCAGCTTAGGTCAAGTTTGAGACATGAAAAAGATTATTAAGATAATAATACCTTGTACCAATGTTTGCTCTTTGATGTTCAGTCATTTTTTTAATGTGTCTGATTTTTTTATAATGCCATTTGGGACATTACTAGCAAAGATCATGGCATGATTTACCATTTTCTTCTACAGTTTATTTTACTGATGAGAAAACTGCAGCAAAAAGGGTAAAGTGATTTGCCCAGAACCACTAAGATAGTAACTGTATAAGGCCAGATGTGAATTCTGGAAAATGAATATACCTAACTTCAGTCCCAGCATTCTATTCCTGATGCCTTCCAACTGCCCAATGGAACTTTAGAATTGTTATAATGTCTCTTTATCTTCATGGGGTTGTCTTCTTTTTAGATATAGGTTACTTTATTTTAGATGAAAAATCATGAGTAAAATCAATTTTAAAAAACAGCAAGATTTAGGCCAAATTTTAAATCTCTGGCATAATTTTCATATGTGCAAATATAAACTTTTAAATATTTTCAAATGTAATTACATTCAAATACAAATACATGCAAATATATTTAAATATTTTCAAATACATTTACCTTCTCACAAATACATATGTAGATACAGGATGCCCTTTTGAGCTATTTGATTAGTCAGGAGATCCTAGGTCCCTAACTAGAATTAAGTGCCAACAAGTGCTTTTCTTTTCAGTGGCAGCCTTCTTGGAAAAACTTACCAGAATCAGGAAGAAAATCTCCTCATCAGTTTACCAGAAAATAGGTACCTCAGGAAAATTGTTTTGATAGTGCAATACTAAAGAAACCAATTCTTTCACCTGCATTAGGTATTGATTTCATCAACTCTCAAGTACTTAAGAGATTCTAATATGAATTGTTTTATGTTAGTTTCTTATGCAAGTATTTTCTTAATATTTGCTTGTCTTTCATGTGAAATATATCAATGTTTATTTATAGTAAAATATTAATTTTTTTCTCTCACAAAGTAAAAAATAAAAACAAATATCTTTTTGTAGTCCCTTCAGAATGGGTTTTACATTTCCTTATGTGAAAGCAATAATAATTTCTCATAACTTTATTGTGATAGAAGATTAATTCCCTTTATAAAATACTAGTCTTCATATCAGATCACTGTGCCTCACTAGTGAGGTATTAAGCTCCCTATGTTAATTGCAAATAGAGGATAATAATGGTCAGGATGTAAGGAGATCATTATTCCAAGAAGAGACAAGAATTCAGGAAGAGATACAGAGATGATCATCTTTGTAGACAATTTTGTTTAGAGATATTTTGCAAATTCCCATGTACATACCATTAACAAGGTTAATGATTTTTCTTATTTTCCACATGGTTTTTTGTCCAGTTTCTCTGTGATCATCATGTAATAGTTTCTATTACCTATAGGCCTTGTAACTCAGTCAGCTGTTCTTCTAAGAATTTGGATGCTATACTGCTAAAGTGCATAGGTTTAAAAATTATATAGTTCCATTACCAATGGTGCCTTTTAAGAAGATGTAGATTCCTTCCTTCACCCTTTTAATGAGATCAGTTTTTGCTTTTACTTTATCTTAGATCAGGATCTCTACCCCTGATTTTTTTGTTTCAGCAGAGGCAAACTGTATTTTGCTCCTTCCTTTTTTTTAACCTTTACTCTGTGTGTATCTCTCTTCTTCAATTGTGTTTCTAGTAAACAACATATTGTAGGATTCTGGCTTTTAATCAATTCTGCTATCTACCTCCATTTTATGTGGCAGTTCATCCCATTCACATTTACATTAAAATTACTAATTCTGTATTTCACTCCATTGTTTCTCCTTTTATAGTTTTTCTTTCCTTTCCTCTTATTCCTCCTCATCAAAGTTTTACTCTCTTTTCCCCTTAATTTTTATTTTAAAATTTAACTTTCAGTTTATTTACACTTATACCTTTACCTTCCCTTTTGTCAGTCCCTTCTTCTGTTATCTTTCCCTTTCCTTTCTCCCCCACCCCTCCCCACTTCCCTAAAGATTAGGATAAATTTTTAAACCAAAGTGGGAATGTATTTTATTCCCTCTCTGGGGCAAATCTGTTGAATATAATTTATTCAGTGATCACACTCTTCCTCCTTTCCTCTAAAATTATACATCTTTGTGCCTCTTCACCCGGTGTTATTTATCTCACAAGTACTATTAATCAGGTATCATCTATCACAGTTTGATTATTTGTTTGCTGGACAAATTCATATTGTCATCAATGTATCACCACAGATTGATTGCTTAATTGCCTGATAAACAGTGTTTTATCAAATTACATCAAACTATAATTATATTTATTTTTTTTACCTTACCCCCTTTTCAAGTATCTTTCATGTACACACAATCCTCCTGATGAGCCCAAGTATCATCCAAAACCAAATCATTTCTTAAACTATTTGTGTCTCTCCCCCAGGGTTATTTTCTCTCATACTTTACCCTCCCCTGCACACACAGCATACTTAGCCCCTTGTTAAGTGAAGGAAGGATTAACTCAAACCCTGATGTAATTAACTACAAGAAAGTTAAAGATTGCTAAATACTGTGAGCCTCTGAAGGTCTCACCTAAGAACTTTACAAATGATTATTAGTTATGGAGAAGTACAACATTTGTATAACCCCTATATAAACATAGAAGAAAGGGGTCCCTGACACTTCTGGGGTGACAAGAAACTTCTCAGCTATAATAGATACATATAGCTTCCTGATGCCCCTGAGTCTGGGAACAGTCTGATAGGACTCAAACAGTTCATACTGGGATAATGACATATACCATAAATTTTATCTGATGCTCACTGGACATTATTGTAAACCTAATCCTTTTGCTATATCTGCAAATTCCTGCTTATGTACTGTTACCTTTGGTCCCTGACTATGACACATGTGAGCAATGATCTCATAAGGAAATATATCTAAACACTATCTTGGCTTCTGCAATCTGTAAAAGTGCACAACACTTACTCAAGCATACCTTGAGAATATAGAAACCCTGCTCATTCTGTTTTCGGGGCTGCATGATTTGGATACACCCCATGCAGTCCTTGGGCTAATAAACTCAACCTTAAATTTCGAAGTTTGATCTCCAAACTTGAACTTACTTACTGGTTACAACAATGGGAGACACTGACTCAAGGACCACCCAGTTAATGATACCCTCATCAAAGTACTAAGCCTTGTCAGCATAATGAGTTAAAGTGGGTCAAAGGATAATGAGACACAAGTTTAAAGTCAACATCCCTGCTTTTTATCAGGGTTTTTTTTCCTCAAACTAGTGAAATTATCTTGAACCTCTTCAATGAAGAGGCAAGACGCAAATATACCTGTCTACTTTAAGTTCAATCTCTTCAATTATATTTTACCCTTTAATTAGCCTAAGAAAACTAAAGTTCTCAAGAATTAGAAAGGATATATCTTCTCTTTTAGGGTTGTAAACAATTTAATGGTCTTGACCAACATTTATTTTGTTTTGTTTTTTCCTTCCCCTTTTTATTTACCACTTTATTCAACTCTGGAGTCATATATTTAGCAATTGAATTCTCTGTTCAGTTCTGATCTTTGTGTCAGGAAATTCTGAAAGTCCTCTATCTTTTGAACATCCATCTTTTTCCCTGGCAAATATATGGTAAATTTTTCTAGGTAGTAAATTCTGGGTTATAATACCTGGTCCTTTGCCCTTTGATATACGGTATTCCAGATCTTCCAGTCCTTCAGTGTGTGAGTCTGATTGTGTTTCCTTTGTATTTGAATTGTTTTCTTTTTGCTGCTTGCAATATTCTCTCCTTTATTTGAGAGTTTTGGAATTTGGTTATAGTTTTTAACCTGGGGTCTCCTTCATAAGAGGTTCTGTGCATTCTTTCAAAGGATATATTGTTTTCTTGTTCTAGAAGATTTGGACAGTTTTCTCTAATAATTTCCTGCATGATGTTTTCCAGCTTCTTTTTTTGATCTAGGGTTTCTAATAGTCCTATTATTTATTGGTTCTCTCCTTGTTCTATTTTCCAGGTCATTTGTTTTCCCTAAAAGGTATTTTATGTTTTCTTCAATTTTTTCAGCCTTTTTATTTTGTTTGATGGAATCTTGTTGCCTCATAGATTCATTGGTTTTTATTTGTTCAATTATAATTTTTAGAGTTTTATTTTCTTCAATTAGCTTCTATCTTTCCTTTTAAAACATGTTGAATTCTCCAGTTATTTTTTCATAATTTTCTTGTATGACTCTCATTTCTTTTTTCCAGTTTTCTTCTTCCTCTCTTATTTGGTTTGTAAATTCTTTTCTAAGCTCTTTGATGAGCTTTTGGACTTTAGTCCAATTCATAGGCTGTTTAGAGACTTTCCCTGTGAGTGATTTTTCACTGATATCTTCTTCAGATATGCCATTGTTATCATTTTTGTCTGTAAAGTAGTTTTCTGTAGTGAGTGTTGCTGTTTTAACTCTGCTCCTGAGGTATATGGAGTATAGATGTGACTGGTGTCTGAACCCTGGCTTGTCATTGACTAACATGTTATCTATGCAGCCCAGGCCTTGCCTTTGCAGAGATATGTTTCCTCCTTCATGTCCAGGTTCTGACTTAGCAGTGATTTGTTCCCAACCCAATCCTGCCTTTTGCGCTGGTGGTCCCAGGGTATAGACTTTGTTTAGGGTTGGGATTCTCCCTGCTGGCTTGCTATCTAGCTTCCAGGAACTCTGCTGTTGTCAAGCTGTTGAGATCTGGATTGCACTGTGACTGAAAGTCTCGAGTTGGCTTCGCCAGCTCTTCTACCTCCTAGACTTTACTTCTCGCTTTCCCGGAAATATACAGACCTTCAATGAAGATCCTCCATGATGTCTTCCATTGAAAACTTATTTGAATATGCTCTTTTTCTTGGTGGGATCTATAGTTTGAAAGTTAGAATAGAGGTTTCATTTATCTTTGGTAGGGGAAAGTACCAGAAGCAAGTTAGCCTCAAGCACCATCTTGACTCTGCTTCAGAAGTCCTGCCAGTAAGATTCTTGCCAGAGTACTCAATAGGCTTATCCTTCACCTAGAAAATGGTCACCTCCCTGAAAACCAGTGTGGCTTCAGAAAGGGTCCAGGGATAGTCAATATGGTGTTTGCTACTCAACAATTCCAGTAAAATTGTGAGAAACAGAATATAGGTCTGCATACAACATTTGTAAATATGACCAAGGCCTTTGATTTCATTAGTCATGAGGGTTTATGTTAGATTATTTTAAAATTTGGTTGCCCGGAACAGTTCATCAGTATTGCATGTCAATTTCATGATGGTGTAGATGCCCAGGTTGGACAATGCTCTTGAGATTTCTCAGTCACCAATGGAGTAAAACAAAGATGTACCCTTGTTCCCATCTTTTTAGCATGTTGTTTTCAGCCATGTTGTTAAATGTCTTCACTGACTTCAAGGTCAAGAATGACACTGATGGCAAATTTTTCAACTTAAAAAGGCTACAAGCCAAGACCAAAGACTGGTGCATAATCTGTTTACAAATGAATGTGAAAACAATGCAGCCTCTGAAGCTTAGGTGTAACAAAGTTTGGATCGTTTGCACTGTTTATGCTCATTTGGTTTAATAATTAACACCATGAAAACACAGGTGCTCCATCAGCTAGCACCACACCATCCATATGTGATTACAGCAAATGGAGAGGTTTTGAGTACCATGGGACAAGTTCAAGGCAGTGTCTTTTCCAGGGAGGTTGACACTTGCATTGCCAGAGCTAACTCAGTACTTGATAGGCTCCAAAAGAAAACATAAAAGCGAAGAGGTATCAGATTGATTCTCAAATTGAAAGTCTGCAGAGTTGTTGTTCTGACCTCTCCACTATATGTCTATGAAATCTGGTCAGTCTACCAGGGCCATGTCATGAAACTGATTTGTTTCCATTTAAATTGTCTTAGGAAGATTCTGAAGATCATCTGGCAGGAGAAGATAATGAACACTGAGCCCCTTT
The DNA here is from genome assembly GCF_037893015.1 of Macrotis lagotis. Lineage (NCBI taxonomy): Eukaryota > Metazoa > Chordata > Mammalia > Peramelemorphia > Peramelidae > Macrotis > Macrotis lagotis. The sequence continues at coordinate 923,152,217 of NC_133658.1, read as the reverse complement.
CTCGAGCTAAACTGTGTAAAATTCCAACATTACTACAGAGAGTCCAACTACAATGGACTGTGTCGGGGGTCGGCCCTGACCGCCTGGGTGGATAGGACCTCCCCGGGAGTGAGGTCAGACCAACCCAGAGAAGACACAGCTCCTTAAGGGGAGCAGTGGCTTCGCCTGGTTGGCCTGTGTCGCTTGCTCCAATCGGGTGGTAGGTTCTGCCCTTGGGGCGGATTGGGGTGGCAGCCCAGAAATAACTCCCTATATTATCCAGCGCCCTGAGCTATTCGGGGAATCCCTCTGCACCTAATAAAACATATGCCTCCTGAAGACGTGTCTGCCTGAGTCCCTCCTCGCTGATCCCCGGGGGAGGGAAATACCAGGGACGCCTGAAGCAGTGCCCACTGAGGAGCTCACTCGGGAGTCCGGGGAAGAAGACCCCGGACAGAACTGGATGCGTTAAAATGCCAGATGTATGCTGGCTAAACAAGACTATTTTTTGGAGAACTCACACAGGCTAAGCACTCAAAAGGGACATCAGAGGAAGTGATACCAAGACACCCTGAACATTTCATTGAAGTACTTTAGAACTGAAATGTACAATATGGGAAACACTGGAACAGAACCATCCAGTGTGGCTTGCCCTTATCAGTGTGGATGCTACACTCCATGAGGAAGGCAGAACTGAAGCATCTCAAAGGAAACATGACTTCTATAAGTTTAGAGTACCCACTCCAGGGCTTCACTTGGACTATTTGTAGAAAATCTGTGTTCGAGCATTCCTAGCTCATAATGCTCTGATTAGCCACAGTCAGACACACTGTAATTTGCCTCAAACATAGTGAAGTCATTTTGGTCTTCTTAGATAATGAAGGACAAGAACCAACAAACCAAGTATATGATGGCCATAGTTCAGGGCTGAATATGAACAGTGTAATGATAAAAGAACAAAGGATTCAATAGAAGTGTACAGTAGCTACTGTGAGCAAAGCATATTGTAATATCAGTGAATAAAAATTGAAAAGATAGACAGGCCAGGATGCCTAATAATGTTCTATTAGATAGATAACAGAAATGGAGATATGAGAAAATAATTGCTAATGTTGAAAAAATGAGATTCAGTAGTTGGATAGGATGAAAAATGAATTGATAACATCAAGATAAACACATACATGTCTATATACTTGTCTATATTTTTGTTTGTATGAATTATATTTAATTTTAGCACATGGGATAGATTATAAAATATTTCTGATATAGGGTAAAAAAAAAATCCTAGGATGAAAAGTTGCAAAAGGGTCACATTCCATATAAGTAGAGAGATGAATGCACATATCAACCCAAAATCCAAAATCTTAGTTATAATCAGTGGTTCAAAGGGAAAACCCAAGATCATCTGCAACCAGATCATCATAAGAGATCTTTCCACATATGCAAGAGTAAGTTATTTTCTTTAGTTTGTGAAGTAGAGAAGAGCAGTGTGTGTGTGTGTGTGTGTGTGTGTGTGTGTGTGTGTGTGTGTGTTTCTATGCATATGAGTGAATAGCTTGATTTTTCAGAATAAGCCCTTGTGAGCATGGAGGAGAAGCTAAATTGAAGATAGTTGCCCAATGAGAAAATCACAGAAAATGCCAGTGATACTAGTAATAACAATACTGTTTGATATCATCTTTGATACAATTATGATGATGAAATATTTTGTCATGAATCACAAATCTATTAAATATTACATTAAATTCTATTTGTTAAATTCTGCAAATAAGATTGTTATCCAGAGGAGGATATAAAACATGAATCATAACATCATTCTTGATATAAATTTAACCAGAATACATGAAATAAATTCAGCAAATACATGTATTTTCCTTGAAGAGACATAGAGGTGAGTTGGTTGCATTGATTTTGTCATATATTTAAAGGTAGTATGAAGCATCATATTTTGGGTCAACCCTAAAAAAAATGTATGAATGCTCTTTGGACATTTTTCACACATTTATAATAGATCATCTGTGGGCATTTGTTCTAATTTTTAAAAAATATTCATTTCTGTGACTGAGTGCTTTACCAGAAACCTTCTTCAGGGCACCTAAGACATCTTTATTTCTGAGGCTGTAGATTATAGGATTGAGCATGGGAGCAAGAATGATATATGAGATGGCTATGACCTTGTCTTGACCTGGTGTATGATAGGATTTAGGTCTCATATATGTAAAGATAGCTGAACCATAGTACATTGCCACCACAGCCAGGTGGGAAGAACAAGTGGAAAAGGCTTTCTTCTGGGCCTCCATAGATTTCATATGAAGCACTGAACGGAGAATCAGACCATAAGAGGCAAGGATGATGGAAAGGGGAATTAGGAGGAAGAAGACAGCACTCACAAAGACTCCTTCTTCATAATGTGATGTATCAATACAAGAGAGTTTCAACATGGCTGGAATTTCACAGAAAAAGTGGTCAATGACCCTTGTTCCACAAAACGGGAGGAGCAGTACATAAGTGGTATGCATTGTAGAGTTGATGATTCCCCCAAGCCAGCAACCAGTAGCCATAAGGACACTGATTCGTTGGTTCATGAAGACAGAATAACGCAGTGGGTGACAGATGGCTATATAGCGATCATAGGACATGACTGCAAGAATAAGGCACTCAGCATCTGCAAAGATGACATAGAGGAATATCTGGAGTCCACAACCTGCAAATGTGATGGATTTCCTCCCAGAAATGAAGTTACTGGTCATCTTGGGAACAATATTGGAGATGTTCAATATGTCTATGAAGGAGAGATGCCTGAGAAAGAAGTACATTGGAGTGTGGAGTCGGTTGTCACAGTGGATAAGAAAAATCAAGACTGTGTTTGCCATAATTGTGACCATAAAAATGATAAGAATAAGTGTTAAGAATAACAGTCCAAACCAGTCTGGATCCAATAATCCTAATAGGATGAAATCTCTAGCAAATGTCTGATTCTTTTCCTCCCTCATCTCTATTATTTTCTTTTTTCACCTATAGTGCAAAAGAGAAGTTTTCCATAGGAAAGAAGATTGGATAAAACAATGTTCAGGACTGAGTCACTGGCTACAAAATAACTGTCAACAAAAGTTATTTCACTGACTTAGGCCAATAAATTTCAATTAAAAGAAATGAATCAAATTAATTATTTGAATTAACTGACAACTTGGTTTAATTGACAGAAGTGCTGAGAAAAAAATCAAAGTTTCTCATCTGGGTAGTTCTACATTCATATTCCTTTTCCTGTTTCATTTCTTAACTTGATAGGTGATCAGGAAGCTGATTCAGCCTCTCAATGTCTGCCCTATCTTCTCATTTGAATAATAAGGATAAAATCAATGAAGAGACAGTAAACTAAAGGAATGTTGGGGGAGAGCTGTTCATAAATTATACTTTTATCATTGGTTCTTTCTTTAGATGCATTTAATATCATTCTTCATAAATTCTTTTTTTGATTTATGTATTTAGAGTAGTGAAAATGTCTTAGTCAATGTCATTCTTAAAATAATATTGCTGTTATTATATACATTGATTTATTGGTTCTGTTCACTTCACCCTTCAACATATTATGCAAGTCTTTCCATACTTTTCTAAGATCATTGAGCTCAGCATATTTTTATACTTCAGTAGTATTTCTTCAAAGCCAAACACCACAGCTTATCAGCCATTCCCTATTTGATGGGGGATCTCTGCAATTACCGATTCTTTGCTAACACAGAGAGCTGCTATAAACTTGGTATTTAGATTTAAAGTTACAATTACTATTATCATTTCCCTCCATCTTATTGTTGCTCACTATTTTCTTTCTCAACCTCTCCCTGGTACTTAAACTTTACTCCCCACCCTCCCACTGCCCTTCCTCTCCAAGAAGAGGAATCCCACCCTCTCCCTCACCCTCACTTGCCTGAATCCACACACCCTTCCTGTAGACATATCTTGTAAAATCCTAATCTTTATAGAAATCTAAAAGTTTCTCTGCATGTTCAAAAGGTTTTACACTCTTCTAGATGAAAACATTGTTTATTCTTTAACAAAGAGGACAGTAAGCTTCTAACATTCTTAGTTTTTCTTTTCATGTCCCATTTAATAATATAATTGCTCCCTTTTACAATTTTCCTATTCAGTTTTCTTTTTACAATCACCCCAACATATGCAATTCAGGTTCAATCTATCTTTCAATCTTAGTAATGATTATAGTTTTAAGAATACTGATATTTTCAAAATTTATATTTATATATACATACACATTTATAATGATATTTTGATGTAATGTTTGTCCTTTGTTATTGAAGAAGACTGTGATATTGGGAAGATGATACCAAGATAAGCTAATGAATTGGATTTGAGAGAGAGTGCTGTGTTAAGTCATCAGCCTTAACCCCACCTCACAAACAAAAATGTGTGTATACATTTACATAATATACAAATATATATTATATATTCATACATAGATATACACAAATCCATGCACATTCACACATAAATAAATATATATATTATAGTTACACATTAATCCCTTATAATAAGTCTATAATGTTTTCTTTTTGTTCTGCATATTTTTATATCAAATTTTCTATTAATCTGAAATTTTTTTTTTACAAATACCTGAAATTCTTTCCATTCATCAAATGTCCATTTGTTTTTTTTTTCTTCAATCAGGATTAAACACAACTTTTCAGGGTAAGTTAATCTTGGGTGCAACCCCTGCTCTTCTGCCTTTCAAAATATTATGCTCCAAGAGCTTCTTCTGCCTTTTCAAGTAGAACCTGCTAGGTCTTGTAAAATCACAACTGTTTCTGGAGGATTTAAACTAATTTTTTCTTGCTGCTTGCAATGGTTTGATAGTTTTGAAACTTGACTATGTCAATTCTATAAACTTTCCTCTTGGATTTCTTTCAGGTTGTGAATAGATTATCCCCCCCACACACACTTCTGCTTTATCCTCCTGTTCTAGGAACTCAGAGTAATTTTCCTTAATGATTTCTTTTAATATCACCAGATAGTCTGACAATTTTTGTGCTGCATCTACTTGATTTGTTCTGCTGATCAATTGCTTTTTTTCTAATAAGATGTTCGTATTTTCTTCTATTTTTTCCTAATTTTATTATTTCTTGGTATCTTATAATGTTATTCAGTTCCTCTTGTCTAGTCCTGGTTTTTGGAGTTATTTTCTTCCTTCAGATTTTGAATCTCTGTGTTCCAAATGATTACCTTCATTTTCATATTTTTAAAATTGCTTTTTTGTCACATTTTTCTTCAATCTCTCTTTTTTGATTATTGAATTCTTTCAAAATTCTTCCAAGTTCCTTTGGGGGCTTGTGACTACATAAAAATGTTCATTAAGGTAAGAGTATTTGTTTCTTTATTTGTTTTGTTTTGCTTTTTTGTCTCACTGTCTTCCTCTGACTATGAACCCAGATCCTCTTTGCTCATTCATTTTTACCTTGCTATATTTTTCATCTTAGCATTTCATTATTATAATAAGGTTTTCATCCCTAGGTTGTGGATAGTTGTCATATTCCTTCAGTACTCCTTACTTTTATTTTCTGAATTTTGTTCAGTGATCAACCTCAGGGAAATTGTTCCTTCCTTCCACCACAACTGGGGTGTAGGATACACAAGGAATCCTAGAACCTTGATGTGAGAGCTGTCCTACCCTCTTCAGGGCTGTTTTCCATCTTTCATGTCTAACTGAGTCACCTAACTCTCACCTGTGACTCCAAGATGCTGTAACATGCACAGCAGCCAGACACTGGTAAACCATTTCAGTCGGCAGGCTTAACCAAGGGAGTCTCAAACTCATCAATGAATAGTGGAGGGTGCCTACCCCAAGCATCCAAAGTCTTCCACTGATGGAATGGGCATAAAAAAACAATTGGTTCCAAAGGTCACGAAGGCAGTTGAAACAGGTGCTGTGGAGTCCTTTGAATTTGGTTAGATATTGCAGATGCCAAGGTCAACCACTGCATCTAAAGCCATCACCATTTACCTTGACTCCATCTTGCTATGGTGGATCATGACTTTGGAAGAGACAGTAAGGAAGCTGATTTCTGCACCTCTACCTCACTTAAATCCAATGTATACATGCATCAAAAGACATTATTCATTCCTATTCATCAAAGTCCTGTGAAAACTGGGAAATGATGAAGCAGCAGGTGAGCTGTAGTCGCAACCCTGCATATAGGTGGCCCAGGGCCATAGAGTCATTTTTCTTCTGAAAGCAGCAGTGGATTCAGCAAACCTCTGGGAGACTGAGAAGCCCTTTTAAGGATCATATTGCTTATCCCCTGATGCATGAAAGAGGCTAGATAAAGTGCCCTAGAAATTGTCCATTTATCCAACCTTGACCTGATTACCATAGTAGGTAGGTAATCCCACAGTGCAGTTGAAACAGAAAAAAATCTAACAAAACATCTTCAAAAATTCTACTCAGCATCAGAGTATGGAAAAAGGCACAATCAGAAATAACACAAAATCCAATAGACTTAAAAGTTTTTGTTGTGAGATAACTCAGCTGATATGATATCCAAATAACAGCCCTGAATGAAACAAGGCTGGCAAATGAAGGCCGGCTTACTGAAGTCAGAGCTGGATATATGTTTTTCTGGAGTGGTCACATTGAAGGGGAATGCTATGAAGCTGGGGTAGGTGTTGCAATCAAAACTAATCTAGTCAACATTCTTGAATGCCTTGTAAAAGGAGTGAATGACAGGCTCATGACAATGAGATTGTCACTTCCAGGAAAACATCATGCCACCATCATCAATGCCTAAGCTCCTACCATGATGAACACTGATGAAGTTAATGAAAAATTTTATGAAGACCCAGTGACCCTTATCATTAATGTACCAAAAATGAATAAACTTATAGTTCTGGCTAGGTTATTGCTACAGTAGACTCAGATTACCAGACATAGCAGGAAGTCCTTTAGAGGAATGGAATTGGAATCAGCAACAATAATGGTCACCTACTACTGAAGACTTGTGTATCTCATCACCTTCTCATCACAAACATTATCTTCCATTTAACTAAACACAATAAAACATCCTAAACTTACCCTCATAGCTGATTCTATTCCAGCTGAGATCTACAATGTGGAGGATCTATTGTTAATCCAAAAAGTGACTGAAATCTTCCTGGGTAAAAGGCATGAAGAGGTTATCCCCCCAAGCATTCAAGTCCATTATCCATCAAAGTTAAAAGGAATAGATTGCCCTACGACAATCACATGGATATTTCTCCTTTAGTCACTGCTGGTAAGATTCTTGCCAGAGTTCTTGTCAATAGGCTGATCCCTCACCTGGAAGACGGACACCTCCATAAAAGCCAGTGTGGCTTCTGAAAAGGGTCTAGGAACAATTGCTATGGTGTTTGCTGCCCAACAACTCTAGGAAAAATGTCAGGAATAGAACAGAGGTCCGTATACAAAATTTGTAAACTGACAGAGGTCTTTAATACCATCAGTTGCAAGGATTTTTGGAAAATTTTCTCAAAATTTGCGTGCCCAAAAAAGTTCATCAGTATTGTATATCAGCTTCATGATGGTATGCATGCCTGGTTTATGGAGAGTAGATGATGCTCTCGACATTTCCCATTTATCAATGGAGTAAAACAAGGATGTGTCCTTGCTCCCATACATTTTAGCATGATGTTTTCAGCCATATTATCGAATGCCTTCAATGAAGATGAATATGGCCCCAAGGTCAGCTACCGAACTGATAGAAAATTCTTTAATTTGAAAAGGCTATATGCCAAGATTACAGTTCTGGGAACAGGTGCATGACCTTCTGTTTGCACATGATTGTGCACCCAATGCAGCCTCTGAAGCTGAGATGCAAGAAAGTAAGGACTGATCCTCTGCTCTTTGTGCTCATTTTGGTCTAACAATTAACACCAAGAAAACACAGGTGCTCCATCAGCCAGCACCACACCATCCATAGGAAATATCGATTACAGCAAATGGAGAAGTTTTGAGAACTGTGGACATGTTCACTGACCTTGGCAGTGCCCTTTCCAAGGAAGAACACATTGACAATGAGGTTGAAACTCACATTGCCAGAGCTAACTCAGTATCTGGGAGGTTCCAAAAGAAATCATGGGAAAGTATAATTATTAGATTGACTACTAAACTGAAGGTCTACAGAGCTATCATACTGACCTCCTTGCTATATGCTTGCGAAACCTGGACAGTCTACCAGTGACATATCAGGAAACAGAACCATTTCCATTTAAATTGTCTTGGGAAGATTCTGAAGATCACCTGGCAGGAGAAGAGACCATTTACTGAGGTCCTTTCTTGAGCTAAATTGCCTAGCACTCCAATATTACTACAGAGAGTGCCACTAGGATGGGCTGGATGCATTGTTAGAATGCTAGACATTTGCTTGCCAAAAAACTATTTTACGGAGATCTCACACAGGTCAGGCATTCATAAGAAGGTCAGAAGAAGTGATACCAAGATACCCTGACAGTCTCATTGAAGACCTTTAGAACTGATTTTAAAGCATGTGAGACACTGGCACAGGACAGAATGGTGTGCCCTCATCAGTAAGGTGGCTGCACTCTATCGAAAAGACAGAACTGAAGCAGCTCAAAGAAAACATGATATTAATAAGTTGAGAGTACCCACATCAAGTGTTCACATGGACTATCTGTGCCCAACTTGTAGTAGAGCATTCTAAGATCATATTTAGTCACAGTTGGGCTCACTGTAATTTATCTCAAACATAATGATGTAATTTTGGTTTTCTTTGATAATGAAGGATAAGAAGCAGTCCAGAATGTTTTTGCTTCCTAAGGTAATGCACTCACCAGTCACATGCTCTCTCCTCTTCATTCCCTTCCACATTCTGGGATCACTTCTGGCCAGTTGAGGTGAAATTTCTTTTGTCCTGGCCTGTTTAAGAGTTAAGATGCCCTATCTAGGATCTATACTTTTTTTAATCTAGTACAGGTGACCTGGAGGTGTCTGTCCATCATGGAGCAGTGGGTAGAGCACCATCCAAGGTCAGGAGAACCAAAGTTCAAATATGACTTTAGATGCTAGTTTCTTGATCTTGAGCAATATCCAGGGCTATTTAAAACTGTCCTCATCTATGTCTGATCACTGGACCCAGATGTCCCAAGAGAAGAAAATGAGGCAGGTAAATACAGAGCACTTGCCTTAATCAAATTGAACTCATATGCATCACCTCTCTGATGTCTTGGTCTTCTTTGAGAACTAAGGACAAACATGTTTCATCATCATCATCATCATCATCACCATTATTATTATCATTATTAACCTTTTCATTATCTTTATCTTCATCATTATCATCTTATCAACATTTTCATTCATGCCATATCTTAAAGTCTTCAAAATATGTGATATCGCAGAACCTTAAAGAAGTACCATTAGATAAGTAATCTGAGTATAATTATTATATTTTACAGCTAAGAAACTGTAAAGAGTTACGGTTAAAGGTCTTATTACTTGTCATCTGGCTAGTCAATCTCAAAGAAAGAATCCTAATGCTGATCTTCCAGAAGGCAATTCTACATTTTGTCATTTATATCATTCATCTCAAACTCAAAGAGAACTGAAAATCATTATTTCATATGTAAAGATTCCTATGAGAGGTATATTGAATTTCTCTTGAATTCAATATCGTTTCTATTCTATTCTATTTTATTTATTTTTGCCAAGGAATTCCCAATTACATTTTAATGAAGTTTGGTCAACAGTTTTAGTGTTCCATAGATTTTGACACCAGGCCCAAGGCTTAAGTCCACTGCTTTTTATATGTCATCTCTCAAATAATGATCAAAAGAGCAAGTGAGACGGAAATCAGCACAGAAATTCACCACAAAATGAATGCAGAACAAAAATAAAAGGGTAAAGTAGCTGTTCTCCTAAAATATGTGGAAAAGATGTCAGAGAAAACTCCAAGAACTGAGGTTTGGTCTGAGTGAACATTCAGCTCCACTGAATGGACAAACTATGGGTCCTAAGGGAAGCAGGTGGAACCTCAGGAAATTTAACCTCAACATTCACATCAACCAGAACTTCAGGAACTTTCAGGTCCCAACTTTTACCTCACAAATTTTCTTCTAAATAATAACAGAATGCTGAGTGAGAAACCCCTCACTGATTGCAGAAGCCAGGACTAGTGGTACTGACCAAATGTGATCCCTGGTGGTGGTTGTCCTGGAGTAGGAGACTGCAAAAGTCTGGTGAGTGTGGTACCACAGAAAGAAAGAAAATTTGACTCCAAACTACTTCGCTGCTTTTATACAAGTCCAAAGAACAATGGGGCAGTTAAGTAGTGGAGAGGGATAAGCTATTCTGCCCAACAGAATATTTGGCACTTTACCTCAAGATAGGAACTCAGTGCTAATTGATCTAGAGAATCTTTCTAAGACAATTTCAATGTAAGTCATTCAGTTTCCTGACATGGTGCTGGTGGACCGTTCAGGTTTCATAGCCTTACAGAAATAAGGTCATTACCATGGCTTTGTAGACCTACAGTTTCGTAAGCAGATAGAGCACCAGGCCTGAAGTCAAGAAGACTTTCGACCTCAATTATTCACCAGCTGTGTGACCCAGGGCAAACCATTTAATTTTGTTTGCCTCAGTTTCTTCATCTGCCAGATGATATTGATAAAGAAATGGCAAATTACTCCAGTATTTTTCCAAGATAAACTCAAATGGGGTCATGCAGAAATGATTTAGAAATGACTGAACAACAGCAACCAAAATAGCATATTACCACAGTTCCCCCAAGAAATACAAATATGTGTCATACATAAAATATGGTTAGGTTTTTCAAAAACTTTCAAATTGACCAAGTACTTTTTAGACATAATCTAAAACATTATGGATTAGTTTTATAGAGGTAAACACACTTTTTAACATCTAGTTAGTCTCTAACTGACTTAATCAAGAAATTGAGACATTGGTAATCACTGAGGAATGCTGCCCCTCCTCATACACATTTATAAGAAAGTGATGGGGACTATCCCCATTATTCTTTTTTCAAATCTTTATCTAGAATACTCTCTGTAAAGATTCTCACAAAGATTATGTAGAGGGAGGAGATGGGAAGTATGGGAGGGAGAGTGAAAAATTTTAACACTCAAAAGTTTGCCAAAAAATGGTGGTAAAAAATTACAGTTATATGTAGTTAGGAAAATAAATAAATAAAATATTTAACTTTCTTTTAAAAAAAGCAAAGATAATGTAGAGTTCAGAAAAAGATAGTATAGGTTTTTAACTACCCTACTTTTCATTAAAAAAAAAAAACAAGATCTGTGGTTTTCGTCAAGACATTAACCTCTTTTACAAAATATCTTAAAATTAACTTTCCATTTCTTTTTCAAAATAAAATGATTGAATGAAACATGAGACACTTAAATATCTATGTGTCCATAGTATCTTGATGGTGTCTTCCCAGTTGAAAAAGAATTTTTCGTACTTTTAAGAATCTACTATTAAGAATATGGTATTTGATATTTCCACAGGTACATAAAATAATGTTTCATTCTTTTTTATGTATTTTTTTGCAAGGCAATGGGGTTAAGTGGCTTGCTCAAGACCACATAGCTAGCTAATTATTAAGTGACTGAGTCCTGATTTGAACTCAAGTACTCCTGACTCCAGGCTCAGTACTCTATTCACTACACCACCTAGCTGCCCTAAGGTTTCATTCTTGAGGCTGCTAAGCTTATTTTGATAAAGTTTGAGTTGTCAACCTGTTTGGTAATAATGGTCAGTATTTGTCCTTTGTTATTGAAGAGGATCAAAATGGTAACTCTATGTTAGAGATAAGTTAGGGACAGTGTGACTAACTGTGACTGTTCAGACCAGTATGAACTTGAGAAATTCTATCACAGGTCAGGAACAAATAGTACATGTGAACCCCTGGGGTGGGTTCTCTAAACTTGCATATCTTGCCTTTCTTTTGAGCTGCTTCAATTCTGCCTTCCTTAGATTGCTCAGCATCCTCTCTGATGAGAGCATGCTAAACTGGGTGGTCCTATGCCAGTGTCTTCCATGCTTTGAACTCAGTTCCAGAGTTGTTCACAGAGACATTGAGGATATCCTTGTATCACTTTGTTCTCTTCCCTTAAGGGAGCATATTCCCTCTAAATAAAATAATCTTTTTGGCTAATATATATTTGGAATTTGAAAAACATGTCCTGCCAAACAGAATATTTGGCAATTTACCTCAAGATGGGAACTCAGTGCTAGGTGATCTACAGAATCTTCCTAAGACAATTTCAATTTAAGTCATTCAGTTTCCTGACACAGTGCTGGTGGACTATTCAGGTTTCATAGACTTACAGAAATAAGGTCATTACCAGGCTCTGTAGACCTTTAGTTTGGTAGTCAGTCCCCCACTTTCTTTTGAAGCCTCCCTAATATTGAGTTAGCTCTGGCAATGTGAATGTCAAGCTCATTATCAGTATAGATCTCTGGAAATTATACTGCCTAGGTAAGTAAACTTAGCCACAATATTCAGAGCATCTCCAGTTTTGTAATTCGATATAGAGATGGGGCATTTTGACTTATGGTAGGTAAATTTATCCATAAGTATTCAACACTCCTCTATTTGTTATAATTCGTCATATAGATGGTATAGTGTAGACTAATAGAACTCCTGTGTTTTCTATTTGTTAACTGTAAGGCAAAAAGTAGCACAAGCAATAGAAAATCGATCCATGTTTTGTTGCATCTCAATTTCATTGACTGCATTGAGTGCACGAAAATTGTCAAACAGAGGATCATGCACCAACTCTCCATTCATTTGGGTCTTGGCTTGTAGGCTTTACAAGATGAAGAATTTAACATCAGTGTGGTAGCTGACCTTGAAGCTTTGCTCATCCTTATCAAAAGAGTTTGATAATAAAACTGAAAATATCATACTAAAACAGCATGGGAGCAAAGGACACAGCATTGTTTCTCTCCACTGGTGATCAGGAAATCTCAAAAGCATCATCCACTTTCTAGAATCCAGCTAAGCACGCCATCATGAGATTGGCGCACAACACTGATGAACTTCTCCATAATTTCCAATAAGACCTCATGACTGTATCAAAGATCTTGGTCAAATCTACAAGTATTGTATACAAACTTGTTCTGCTCCTGATAGTAATAATTACTCTCATTTATAGAATACCTAATATTTCATCATCATCATCATCACCATTATGATTACTATTATTATTATTATCCTTTTCATTATCTTTATCTTCATCATTATCATCTTATCAACATTTTCATTCATGCCATATCTTAAAGTCTTCAAAATATGTGATATCGCAGAACCTTAAAGAAATACCATTAGATAAGTAATCTGAGTATAATTATTATATTTTACAGCTGAGAAACTGTAAAGAGTTAAGGTTAACTATCAGTTAAAACAGAAAATCCTGCAAGCAGCCAGAAAGAAACAATTTAAATATCAAGGAGCCACAGTAAGGATCACGCAGGACCTGGCTGCATCAACTTTAAGGGATGGAAAGGCCTGGAACGAGATATTTTGAAGAGCACAGGAGCTTGGAATGCAGCCAAGAATCTACTTTCCTGCAAAGCTGAGCCTTCTCTTCCAGGGAAAAAGATGGGCATTTAACAAAATGGAATAATTCCAAAAATTTCTGATGAAAAGACCAGAGCTAAACAGAAAATTTGGATATCAAACAGGAGGTTCAAGAGACACATGAAAAGGTAAAAAAAAAAAAAGGGGGGGTGGTAAAAGGAAAAAAAAATGCAATCCAGCAAGTTGAAACTGGCTATATCCCAGCATGGGGGGGGGGGGTAGAGACTCTCATAAATCCTGAGAAATGTAACTCTAACAGAGAGAATATACCTAGCCAGAAATGATGGACCTCCATGACCTATCCATGAGACTGATATCTAATGGGATGTAACTGGCTTTAACTCCACTGGGGAGAAAGAATCTAATAACTCTCAGGAATTTGGACTCTATTCAACAGAATATACTGAACTAGAAGGGACAGACACTCAGAATTTTCAATGACTTAGAATGATCTAAAAAAAATACACTACCTCCCTAAAAAGAGGGACAGGAAAGAGACAGGAAGAGGGAGGGGATTGAATGGGACAAATCTCATTACACTAAGAGGTACAAAAAAACCTATGGTAATAGAGGGGAAGAAGGGAGTAGAGGAGAAATACCTGAATCTTCTTCTCATCAGATTTGGCTTAAAGTCAACCTACACATACTCAGTTAACTTATAAAACATCTAACCTTTCAAGAAGTAAAAGGGGAAAAGGGGAGGGGGGACAGAGAAGAGGAAGGGGAGTGGAGAAAATAAGGGGAAATAACAAAAGGAAGGGAAGGGAACAGGGAAAGGGGAAAGGAAGGGGAGGGTGTGATATAGGAGGGTAAACACACTGAAGGGGGTGGTATTCAAAAACAAAATACTGGGGAATATGGATAAAAGGGGGAGGGGAAAATACAAACAGAGGGAAGATAGCACAGATGGCAATAAAGAATTAGTAATCATAACCTTGAATGTGAATGGGATGAACTCTCCCTTAAAACATAAGCAAATAACAGAGTGGATTAAAAACCAGAATCCTACAATATGCTGCTTACAAGAAACTCATTTGAAGCAGAGAGATACATATAGAGTAAAGGTAAAAGGTTGGAGCAAAATATATTTTGCTTCAGCTGAAGTAAAAAAAAAGGAGGGGTAGCAATCCTTATCTCAGACAAAGCAGCAGCAAAAATAGATAGCATTAAAAGAGATAAGGAGGGAAACTTTATCCTCCTAAAAGGTACCATAGACAATAAAGTCATTTCAATATTGAATATATATGCACCCAGTGGGACAACACCCAAATTCTCAGAGGAGAAGCTGAAACAATTACAGGAAGACATAGACAGCAAAACTCTACTAGTAGGAGACCTCAACCTCCCCCTATTAGATCTAGATAAATCAAAACATAAAACAAACAAGAAAGAAATTAGGGAGGTAAATAGATTGTTAGAAAAATTAGATATGGTAGACTTATGGAGGAAACTGAATGGGGATAGGAAGGAATATACCTTTTTCTCTGCAGTACATGGAACTTATACAAAAACTGATCATGTACTAGGACATAAAAACCTAATGATGAACTGCAGAAAGGCAGAAATAGTAAATACATCTTTCTCAGATCACAATGCAATAAAAGTCATATGCAATACTGGGCCAAGGAGATATAGACACAGAGCATAACCTCATCTTAAAACATGAGTGGACCAAAAAACAAATTATAGAAAGAATTAACCATTTTATCCTAGATAATGATAATAATGAAACAACATACCAAAACCTATGGGATTCATTCAAAGCAACTCTCAGGGGATATATTATAGCTCTAAATGCTTATATGAATAAATTGGAGAAAGAGGAAATCAATGAACTAAACATGCAACTAAAACAATTAGAGAAAGAACAAATCAAAAATCCCCAATCAAATACCAAATTAGAAATTTTAAAAATCAAAGGAGAAATTAGTAAAATTGAAAGCAAAAAAACTATTGAATTAATAAATAAAACCAAAAGTTGGTATTATGAAAAAAAACAATTAAATTCATAAACCTCTGGTCAATTTGATTAAAAAAAAGAAAGAAGAAAATCAAATTGCTAGTATCATAAATGAAAAAGGTGTACTTACCACCAATGAGGAGGAAATTAAAGTAATAATTCGAAATTATTTTGCCCATCTTTATGCCAATAAATTTGATAATCTAAGTGAAATGGATGAATATTTACAAAAATATAAGTTTCCCAGGTCAAATGAAGAAGAGATTAAATACCTGAACAACCCTATCTCAGAAAAAGAAATTCAACAAGCCATTAGTGAACTCCCTAAAAAAAAAAAACCTCCAGGGCCTGATGGATTCACAAGTGAATTCTACCAAACATTTAATGAACAATTGGTTCCAATCCTATATAAACTCTTTGGAAAAATAGGGAAAGATGGAACTCTGCCTAACTCTTTCTACGAAACCAATATGGTACTGCTACCTAAACCAGGAAGAGTTAAAACAGAGAAAGAAAATTATAGACCTATTTCCCTCATGAATATAGATGCAAAAATCCTAAATAAAATCTTAGCAAAACGACTACAAGAAGTCATCACTAGGATAATACATTCTGATCAAGTAGGATTTATTCCAGGAATGCAGGGTTGGTTCAATATTAGGAAAACTGTTAGTATACTCAATTATATCAATAACAAACCTATCAGAAACCATATGATCATATCAATAGATGCTGAAAAAGCTTTTGACAAATTACAGCATCCATTCCTATTAAAAACACTAGAGAGTGTTGGAATAAATGGACTGTTCCTTAAAATAATGAGCAGTATCTATCTGAAACCATCAAGAAGCATCATACTCAATGGGTAGAGGCTAGAGGCATTCCCAATAAGATCAGGGGTGAAACAAGGGTGCCTGTTATCACCACTACTATTCAATACTGTATTAGAAATGTTAGCATCAGCAATTAGAGAAGAAAAAGAAATTAAAGGAATTAGAATTGGGAAGGAAGAGACCAAACTCTCATTCTTTGCAGATGACATGATGGTCTACCTAGAGAATCTGAAGAAATCATCTAAAAAACTACTGGAAACAATTAGCAATTTTAGCAAAGTTTCAGGTTATAAAATAAACCCCCATAAATCCTCAACTTTCCTATATATGACTAGCAAGAAACAGCAGGAAGAGCTGGAAAGAGAAATTCCATTCAAAGTAACCTCAGACAGTGTAAAACACTTGGGAGTCTATTTACCAAGACAGAGTCAGAATCTTTTTGAAAACAATTATAAAACACTTCTCACACAAATTAAATCAGATTTAAATAACTGGGCAAATATCAACTGCTCATGGATAGGGAGAGCTAATATAATAAAAATGACAATTCTACCAAAACTAAACTATCTGTTTAGTGCCCTACCAACCAAAATTCCAAAAAATTACTTTAATGAGCTATAAAAAATTGTAAGTAAATTCATATGGAGAAATAAAAAGTCAAGAATTGCCAGGAACTTAATGAAAAAAATGCATACGAAGGTGGCTTAGCCCTACCAGATCTAAAATTATATTATAAAGCATCAGTCATCAAAATTGTTTGGTATTGACTAAGAAATAGAGAGGTGGACCAGTGGAATAGACTAGGTGTAAAAGCAGGAGAGAATTATAGTAATCTGCTGTTTGATAAAGCCAAAGAGTGAGGCCACCGGGATAAAAACTCCCTCTTTGATAAAAACTGCTGGGATAATTGGAAGTTAGTATGGAAGAAACTCAGATTAGACCAACACCTCACACACTTTACCAAGATAAGATCCAAATGGTTACAGGACATAGACATTAAAAACAATACTATAAGCAAATTAGAAGATCAAGGACTAGTCTACCTGTCAGATCTATGGAAAGGGGAACAGTTTATGACTAAGGAAGAGCTGGAGAACATCACTAAAAACCAATTAGATAATTTCAATTACATTAAATTAAAATTTTTTTTGCACAGGTAAAACCAATGTAATCAAAATCAAAAGAAAAGTAGTAAATTGGGAAACAATCTTTACAACTAATGATTCTGACAAAGGACTCATTTCTAAAATATACAGAGAACTGAGTCATATTTTTAAAACAAAAAGCCATTCCCCAATTGACAAATGGTCAAAGGATATGCAAAGGCAATTTACAGATGAAGAGATCAAAGCAATCCATAGCCATATGAAAAAATGCTCTAAATCATTAATTATTAGAGAAATGCAAATTAAAGTTTCTCTGAGGTACCACCTCACACCACTCAGATTGGCCAGTATGACCAGGAAGGATAATGATCATTGTTGGAAGGGATGTGGGAAATCTGGGACACTATTACACTGTTGGTGTAGCTGTGAACTCATCCAACCCTTCTGGAGAGCTATTTGGAACTATGCCCAAAGGGCAACAAAAATCTGCATACTCTTTGACCCAGCAATACCACTACTAGGTCTATACCCTGAAGAGATGAGGAAAAAGGGTAAAAACATTATTTGTACAAAAAATATTTCTAGCTGCCCTGTTTGTGACGGCAAAGAATTGGAAATCCAGTAAATGTCCTTCAATTGGGGAATGGTTTAGCAAACTGTGGTATATGTATGTCATGGAACACTATTGTTCTATTAGAAACCAGGAGGGATGGGATTTCAGGGAAACCTGGAGGGATTTGCATGAATTGATGCTGAGTGAGATGAGCAGAAACAGAAAAACACTGTACACCCTAACAGCAACATGGGAGTGATGTTCAACCTTGAAGGTCTTGCTCATTCCATCAGCGTAACAATTGGGAACAATTTTTGGCTGTCTGCAAAGGAAAGTAACATCTGTATCCAGATTAGGAGCTGTGGAGTTTGAACACAGTACAAGGACTATTCCCTTTAATTTGGAAAAAAAACCCAGATGTCTTATTGTCTGATCTGGTTACCTCTGAAAATTCTGTTCTCTTTAAGGATATGATTTCTCTCTCATCACACCCAATTTGGATTGAGGTACAACATGGAAACAAAGTAAAGACTGACGGAGTGCTATCTGTGGGGTGGGGGTGGGGGGAGGGAAGCAATATTGGGGGAAAAATGTAAAACTAAAATAATATCTTTAATAAAAATTATAAAATTTAAAAAAAATTTAGAAAAAGAGTTAAGGTTAAAGGTCGTATTACTTGTCATCTGGCTAGTCAATCTCAAAGAAAGAATCCTAATGCTGGTCTTCCAGAAGGCAATTCTACATTTCGTCATTTATATCATTCATCTCAGGCTCAAAGAGAACTGAAAATCATTATTTCATATGTAAAGATTCCTATGAGAGGTATATTGAATTTCTCTTGAATTGCAATATTGTTTCTCTTCTATTCTATTTTATTTATTTTTGCCAAGCAATTCCCAATTACATTTTAATGAAGTTTGGTCAACAGTTTTAGTGTTCCATAGATTTTGACACCAGGCCCAAGGCTTAAGTCCACTGCTTTTTATATGTCATCTCTCAAATAATGATCAAAAGAGCAAGTGAGATGGAAATCAGCACAGAAATTCACCACAAAATGAATGCAGAACAACAAAAATAAAAGAGTAAAGTAGCTGTTCTCCTAAAACATCTGGAAAAAGATGTCAGAGAAAACTCCAAGAACTGAGGTTTGGTCTGAGTGAACATTCAGCTCCACTGAATGGAAAAACTATGGGTCCTAAGGGAAGCAGGTGGAACCTCAGGAAATTTAACCTCAACATTCACATCATTCAGAACTTCAGGAACTTTCAGGTCCCAACTTTTACTTCACAAATTTTCTTCTAAATAATAACAGAATGCTGAGTGAGAAACCCCTCACTCATTGCACAAGCCAGGACTAGTGGTACTGACCAAATGTGTTCCCTGGTGGTGGTTGTCCTTGAGTAGGAGACTGCAAAAGTCTGGTGAGTGTGGTACCAATGCTAAACTGGGTGGTCCTATGCCAGTGTCTTCCATGCCTTACACTAAGTTCCAGAGTTGTTCACAGAGACATTGAGGATATCCTTGTATTACTTTCTTCTCTTCCCTTAAGGGAGGATATTCCCTCCAAATAAAATAATCTTTTTTGGCTAATATATATTTGGAATTTGAACAACATGTCCTGCCAAACAGAATATTTGGCAATTTACCTCAAGATGGGAACTCAGTGCTAGGTGATCTACAGAATCTTCGTAAGACAATTTCAATTTAAGTCATTCAGTTTCCTGACACAGTGCTGGTGGACTATTCAGGTTTCATAGACTCATAGAAATAAGGTCATTACCATGGCTTTGTAGACCTTCAGTTTGGTAGTCAGTCTAATATCTCTTCTTTCCCACACTTTCTTTTGAAGCCTCCCTAATATTGAGTTAGCTCTGGCAATGTGAATGTCAAGCTCATTATCAATATAGATCTCTGGAAATTATACTGCCTAGGTAAGTAAACTTAACCACAATATTCAGAGCATCTCCAGTTTTGTAATTCGATATAGGGATGGGGCATTTTGACTTATGGTAGGTAAATTTATCCACAAGTATTCAACACTCCTCTATTTGTTATAATTCATCATATGGATGGTATAGTGTAGACTAATAGAACTGTGTTTTCTATTTGTTAACTGTAAGGCAAAAAGTAGCACAAGCAATAGAAAATCGATCCATGTTTTGTTGCATCTCAATTTCATTGACTGCACTGAGTGCATGAAAATTGGCAAACAGAGGATCATGCACCAACTCTCCATTCATTTGGGTCTTGGCTTGTAGGCTTTACAAGATGAAGAATTTAACATCAGTGTGGTAGCTGACCTTGAAGCTTTGCTCATCCTCATCAAAAGAATTTGATAATAAAATGGAAAATATCATACTAAAACAACATGGGACCAAAGGACACAGCCTTGTTTCTCTGCACTGGTGATCAGGAAATCTCAAAAGCATCATCCACTTTCTAGAATCCAGCTAAGCACGCCATCATGAGATTGGTGCACAACACTGATGAACTCCATAATTTCCAATAAGATCTCATGATTGATTGTATCAAAGATCTTGGTCAAATCTACAAGTATTGTATACAAACTTGTTCTGCTCCTGATAGTAATAATTACTCTCATTTATAGAATACCTAATATTTTTCCAGGTCCTATACTAACTGATTTATAATTAAAATCACTTTTGATCCCCACATCCCTTAGAAGGAGGTCTTATTATTTTCCTCCTTTTACAGATGAGGGAAAAAAGGCAAAAATGGTGTCTGGAGCTAAAGCGTCCAGAATGACATCACTTAGGCAAGTCACTTAACCCTGATTGTCTCACATGCAGAGTCATCTCCAGGCATCCTGATCCATATCAGATGATACTGATGAAGAAAGCATTTCTGGTGACTTTGTAATGCATCCCCTCACTCAATACCAGTTCACATACAGTTCATGTTATCACCTCTCATGTCATGGTCTTCTTTGAGAATGAAGGATAAACAAGATCAATTCCTTGTATATTTTGCTAATAAGATCATTTCTACATAGTCATTTGCTTTTAGTTTGTAAACTCCTCAAGGTTCAACACTATCTTTTGCTCTACTGCTTTGTTTTTTATTGATTTTTTTCCAAATATATGTTATGAAACTTTTTCAACACTTGTTCATATGCCTATATATTATTTTTAAGTCACAAAATTTCCTTTAAACATCCCCTCCCCTCAGTGGTGAAGAGTCAGGTTATTATTATACATACGCATTTGCGTTAAACATGCTTACAGATTAGTCATTTTCAGTATGAGGAATTAGGATTAAGGGAATAGAATATATGAAATATTTTTTTAAATGAATGTAGTGTGGACAGCTAGGTGGCCCAGTGGATAGAGCACCAGCTCTGGAGTAAGGAAGGCTTGAATTCAAATCTGGTCTCAGACATTTAATAATTACCAACTATGTGACATTGGACAAGTCACTTAACCTCTCACTGCCTTGCAAAAACCAAAAAAAAAGAAAAAGAAAAAGTGAATGCAATGGTCATCAGATTCTGAAGGATTTTTTTGGTTTTATTTTGTTTTGGTTTTCTTCCTCTGGATGGGGATAACATTGTCTATAGCCAGTCTAATAGGTTGCCCTAGCTCTCTGAACTGTTGAGAAGAGTTGCATCCATCAGAGCTGATCAACTGATCAACTCATAATATTGTTGCTAATGTGTATATTGTTCTCTTGGTTGTTCTTCTTCAATTGCTTTTGAAGATTTGTCCAATATTTGCCTTCTATCCTCTAGTACTTATACAATTCACTACAATATTTCAAATGTCACTCAAAAATCATATCCGCCAATTCTTTCTGAAATTAAGCATATAAGACATTGGACAGGGACCAAAGCAGAGTGAAAATACTGTCTCAAATACTCACTCTGTGATTTTCTAGATATGTGACATTGATGAAATCAGTAAAACACTCTGAGGTTATTTTCTCCATTAAAAAATTGGGAAAAATTGTTCCTCAAAGAGTTGTGATGAACGATAAAAATAACTTAAGAAAAGCACTCTGTAATCCTTAAAGAACTATATCAAAATTTTGTTGTGGTTGTTGCTCAATTATTCAATCAAGTTAGACTTTGAGTGCCTCTATGGACCACAAACGGCCAGGCCCTTCTATCATCTATTATCTCATAAAGTTTGTCCAAGCTCATGAAGATTGCTTCCATGACACTTTATATCCATCTGACTTTCTATTATCCACTTTTGCTTTTGCCTTTAATCTTGCCCAGCATCAGAGACTTTTCTAGTGATTCCTGTCTTCTCCTTATGTAGTCAAAATATTTAACATTCAGCTTCAGCATCTGATGTTCTAATGAATCGACTGGACTGAATTTTTTTAAGTATTAACTGAGTTGACCTCCTTTTTTATCCTAGAGTCTTGTAAAAGTCTTCTCTAGCACCTAATTCCAAAGCATCAGCTAGTTGGTCAGCCCTTAATTTTCCTTATATTCCAGTTCTCGTAGCCATACAACAATACTGCTAGAAAAACTGTGGCTTTGATCATATAGACCTTTGTCTACTATAGAAAGAAATAGTTAACCACTGTAGTTTCTTTGCTAAGGAAAAAAAAAACAACTCATGGACAATATTAAAATATCATATCAACTTTAACTTATGATTATTTATGTCAGCTTAATTGAATTCATGAAGGGTTATCTCTTAATATGCTATCTCCTCATTAACTCTGAGTAATAAACTCTACTATTTATTTTCTTATGTTCTTTCCAGCCCTAAAGTCATTGTTCTTGGAAGGAAAAAGAAAGCCAAATATAAACTGAACAGATCTCATTTCTCTCCATTGTTAGTGATTATCAACTTAAACTTATCAACTTAATTGAAAGCTCCTTGTAAACATCTTACAACTTTTAAAAATTTTGTAAACCCTATAGTCAATCACTGTGTATCTCTCCATGTGGAAAGCACTTGGTATATGAGGTAAAGCAAATGAGAATCTGCCTACAACTGTGAGCACCTGACCTCTATCAAACAAGAGCTGTGGTTTTTCCCTTTCTTTGATCTAAGCTAAAAGACTACTCTCTTTATTGTTTTTTCTCACTAGGCTCAGCTTATTTTTGCTTTCAGAAACACAATAAATTCAGTATCCTGTTTCATGCAAATTTCACAAAGCTCCTTGGAAAGTGTCATTCAATAAATATCACTGTGACTAAAATGAGAAAACTCTGATTGCAAAAAATTCTATTTCCCAAAGTTTAGAAAAACTGAAAAGGAAGCCAAATTTACATTTAGTCCTGATGCTATGCAGTTTTTTCCCCCACACTTGATACAACTATGATATCATCTTCTGTTGCAAATGTATTCATAGGATACATCCTTCTATTTTACCTTATTAAAATCTGCTCTCAAGGGAGTATCTGATAATCAGTATCATTAGTCATTCATGAAAAGGAATTCATGGCTTCCAGAATTCATCCAGATATAGAGTATGTATTCTCCTTGTTATCTGCTTGAATGTTTGATTGTCTAGAACCTACTATTCTGAGAGACTTTGAAATGAATTGCATTTTTAAAAATTACAAAATGTCCCTGGAGAAGAATTCTGAAAGATTTGAGAGGACATTGGATTTTGAGTCAGAAACAGGTGGGTGAAAATCTGTTATCAAACCCTTATTAGCTATGTTACTTTGGGGAAATAGAAAAAAATACAAACAGAAAAAAAATTCATTTTACCACAACTCAGTTGTACATTTAAATTGTAAATCTTGGTTGAAAATTTAAATAAAATTATTAAAATTGAGGCATGTGAAAGAATGATATTTCAAACTAAATTCTGATAAAAGATTAATTCCCTTTAGAAAATACTAAAATTGATATGTTACCTTCCTTTCCTCCCGAGTTAAAAATTAATACTCCAAAAGTCTCTACCCCTATGTAAATCACAAATTTAGGTAGAAAATGAGCAGGATATAAGAAAAATGTCCTTCCTTCCTTCTAGGAAGAGATAATCAGAACTGAGATATTAATGGTTCATAGATAATAACCTTTATAGATCAGTTTCAGGTAAAGATGCTGTGCAATTTCTTTGGGTAGGTCACATTATTCTCTCTCTCTTCTGAATTTTTTTCTTAAAAGACCACTTTCCCCCCCATTTCTGGGTGATCATATTGGGTAGTCCCCACAAAGAGGTTTATTGACAGATTCCAGAGAATAAAACTTCATGTTTAATCTGTATTTTTCTGCTATCTTATTCAACCCTTTATTCTTAAGTTTCTTACAACTTAGGGTTCAAAGGTATTAGACTTACTTGTTTCTAAAGTTCTAATTCTAAGTGTATGATCCTATTTTGAAAAAAGTAATTAGTTCAATAAATAGAGCTCCATATCTGAACTTAGTAAAGTAATGGTTATTTGACTTAACTGAATTAGGAGGTTGTTTAGATGCTATGTTTTAAGTGATCTGAGGAAATGGCTATACAACTCAACAACCTCATTTGAAGTGGACCACCCTGGTACCAAGAATTGCCAAAAACTATTCCTGGGTTTTAAATATTTCTGTGAAGATGAGCTAAAGGTTCTGCTCTTAGTTTCGGTCAGAATGCATCTGATTAAAATATCCACTTGCTCAGTTCACTTGGGTGACTGACATAACATTGTCTTGACCTTCAACTTGTTAAGTCCATTTCTGCTTGTTGTCATAATTTTAGATTAGACCTAGACAATTCAAAACTAGTGATCTTGATTCGTTGATTTTCTTCTTTAATTGATATTTTGTTTTAGATTCATTGGTTTTCATAAAAATGTGTTTCTAAAGTTACAGTTTCAGCAAATTCAAACCCTGTGATTCCCTTCTGCTGGCAAGATAAAACAAAGACTACTCAACCTGACCTTCAAGGCCCCCAACCACAAGGTTCTAATCACCAGTCAGTTTCATTTCATACAACTGTCCTGGATGCCTTCTACATGAAGATCAAATCATTAAGTATTTCTGAAGGACCTGTAATTTGTAAAAGACTAAACTTTGTGAAGGGGGGATACACAGACAAAGGAAGAACTGTCCCTACCCCAGCCCACCTGGAGAAATCAAGGACTTCCTCTTTCCCTTCCTTGTGTGTGTGAATTTCTAGATCCTGCTTTATCAGGGATGGTAATTATTTTCCTACAGGTAAACATTTTTCTCTTCCTTCATGTCTCAAATGAATTACCAGCAATGCTATGGAGTCTTCCCTCTCTAAAGGATGACTGTGAAATAATCTTCTTCATATCTTCTTATGCCTTTCTAAGAGCACCTCAACTGGATGGCTCATATGCTATGATCAGATTCTATTCAGCTGGCTTCCTGTCATATTACCATGGAAAGCTCCTTATAAACATCTTACAACTTTTAAAATTTTTGTAAACCCCATAGTCAATCAATGTGTATCTCCCCATGTGGAAAGCACTTGGTATATGAGGAAAAGCAAATGAGAATCTGCCTTCAACTGTGAGCACCTGACCTCTACCAGAACATGCATTTAATACATGT
The DNA here is from genome assembly GCF_037893015.1 of Macrotis lagotis. Taxonomy (NCBI): domain Eukaryota; kingdom Metazoa; phylum Chordata; class Mammalia; order Peramelemorphia; family Peramelidae; genus Macrotis; species Macrotis lagotis. Next base: position 923,126,701 of record NC_133658.1, on the reverse strand, counting down.
TTCTGGAATTTCATTATTCCATGAAAATGTTCTGAGAGTCACGTTCTATAGGTAGGCATAGTCCAATCTCTGTCCGGTTGACCACTAGCAGAACAATAACTTTCCAGTTTCCTAAAATAAGTTTATTTAATCATTCCCCCTTATCTAGAACATGATATTCCAAGAAGAGAGCACTACACAGTGAAGCATAAGTGTTATCTTCTTGCCTTTAGCAGAAATTAGTCAGTCATCATCATTGTCTCAGGAATTGTACCTAGGCTCAAAGAATGTGTATCTATTACTACTAAGCCTTACATATTTCCCAGATGAAATTGGATTTACCCTCTTGCATAGAGAAAGCAATCCTCCCCCTTCTCCGCAATTCAGTCAATTCATTGAAAGGAAAAAAAAACAATCATATTGATGGCCCTAACTAATGTCTGACTAAAGGACCGTACATTTTATTCTTTCCTGATATTGGAAGGTATTACCTAAATGATACCCCATTTCCCCATTTTTTAGGTCATCTCCTGACTTATCTGTCTTTCTGCACACTTACCTCTGAACCTTCTAGAAGCTAAACTCTAACATGCAAATATATAAATCATGCAAAATATTACTTTTAGGGACTGTGAAGCCCCTCCCAATTTCTGCTGTACTGGGAATTAAAGAAACTCAAGGTAAAGCATGTTATAGTGTTACATAACTATTTTAGGGAAAGCATATTAATTTAAAGGAAGGATGGAATGTCAAAAAAATGAGTTCTGCAGAATAATGAAAAAAGACTTGAATTAGTGAGTTTCCTGGTAGGAGAGACATTCAAGAAGAGACTAGATAACCACTTTTACTCCTCCTGTATTGGATAGAATTGCAACAGTTGAACTCAAAGTTCTCTCTAAATTCTTGAATTGAAAAAAATAATTCTTGAATTGAGGATTCCAGATTAACTAAAAAGAATAATTCAGCCAGTAAGGGAGATGATTTAGTTATTAGATTGAAACCTCAATCATTTCTTTTCATTTCAAATAGCTTACACAATAGCTTCATGTAAATACTTCTCATGGTAACCTTGTCTTCCCAATAAAAGATAATCGTGCAATGAGAAGACTATAATGAAAGGAGTACTAAGTTTGGAGTTTGGAACTCTCAGCTGTTATTCTCCACTTATTTACAACTTTCACGATCATCAGCAACTCAATTCACTTTGTAGGGCCTTGATTTTCTTATATATAAATAATAGGCAAAGGGAGGGAGGATGTAGGTAATTTCTAAAAATGCATTCCAACTTTAAATCTAGGATCCTAGTTGGAAAACCTGTTAGGAGAATCATTCAAGAAAAAAATAGATAACTATTTGTCCTCCTGAACCAGATGGCCTCCAAGTGTCTCTCAACTTTTGAATTAAGGATTGTGTGAGGCAACATTCTATATTGGCATAAGAATCATGAAGACCTAGATTCAAGTCAGGTTACAAGCACTCGCCGATAATGTAACTCCAGACTATTCTCTTCATCTCTTTGAATTTCTAGGAGTTCATCTATTGAGAGGGGATGATAACAACCATCCCACATAGACTGTGAGGATCAAGAGAGAGAGGGATGTAAATGGGCAGTAATAACAATTTTTTTAAAGTCCTTGCAATATACCTGTTACTGAAAACATAATAAATGACAAATCACTATTGAAAAAATTGTACTATTACTGCTATGAACATTTTTTCACTGTGATTAGATTATGGTGAAGATATTCAACAGAACCATAAATGGACTCAACCAGAACCTACCTACAGGATTTGTCCTATCCTTGCCTATATCCTTGGAGCACATTGCATCACATCTAGGAATTCTTTATTCAATCTAGAAAATTCTCAATCATTTGACACTAACTAAACTAAGAAAACACTGCTACAATTTCAAATATTTATGTTCCCGACTTGTATTTTTAGTAACTTGCCTTTTCCCTGTAGTCAAAATGGTCAGATGGAAGAAGAGTGAGATGGTGTTGTTGACTCTTTCACACTTTCCACAAAAACTATAAATACTAAAGATGCAGGAAACATAAATCACTCCTGTTGGAGAAGAAGCATATTTGTTGCTCTGAAGTAGAGATAAAGTCCCCTTTGAGATTTATAATGAGCCTTCAGAGAATCCATTTACCCAGGTAAAACCTTCTGGTTTTACAGAGTAATTGAATGTTTAGCAAGCCCATAAATGTTTCACCAATTAGTTTGTACAGAGTGATTAGAAGAGAGTAAAGAAAATGGACAAAGACCCTCAGTTCTTTGCAAGTGAGGACTGTTAAGGAATAGGGGATGCAAGGAAAGTGGAAAGTTAATTCTAATTAAAAATAGCCTCTAAGATTTATAACTTATCTCATTTGCATCTCTCAATCTGGATTGTATCTGTCATTCAGTTTTTTAGGTCAAGTTTGACTCCTTTTTGACTTCTTTTGGGTTTTCTTGGCAAGGTCAATGGATTTGCCATTTCATTCTCCAACTCATTTTATACCTACAGAACTTAACACAACCAGTTAAACATTATTTTCCCAGGGTCAAACAGCTAGTAAGTGTCTGAGATCATATTTGAAATCTTGAAGATGAATCCTCCTGATTTCAATACAAGTGCTCTCTTCACTAGGCCTATTAAATAACAAATAATTATAGAAATCATTGATCTACAAAGCATTCTGCTTACAATATAGATTTTGAGTTTCACAAGAATGACTGCAAAAATCACTTTCTTCTTGGGACAAATGAGGAATCCCAGTCTCAGTGGCAACTATATGACTGGGAGCTGATTTGTTTAAATAATTGCATGAAAGAATGATTTTTTTCTTAGTAAATACATTTATACCCAACAAAGCCAGAGCTATGAGACTAGAAAATAAGGATTAGGGACAGAGAAGAAATGCTCATCATCCTTGCATTTAATGAAGGTTTTTTAAAACTCTTTTACAAAGGCATCTTTACAAAAAAATTTAATGACAGAATGACAAGGTTTCCCCCACTCACTTGGAGTCAGGTTTCCCCTAATACCTCCTTCTTTCAACTAAAGCTTTGGACAATTACTCTTTAACATTTGGCCTAACAAGACAGAATCATATCTCAGGACTAATTGAAATTATGGATTTAATGCATTTAGTAATTGTTTCCTTTCTACCAAATATTGAGCTAAGCACTGGATGTACCAATAGAACCTGAATCAGAACCTTCCTTTAAGGAATTGACACTGTAGGAGGAGCACACAGTCTGTGCACATGCAACAAGATACAAAGAATATGCCAAGGGATACAAAGGGTTTCTGGAGGGGCAGTATGTGAAAAATTGATGGTTTCAAAAAATATCTCATGTAGGATTGAGTCCAGGAGCTATAATTTGAAATAAGTGAGGTTATCTCCCAGCCTGAACTGAGGAGGACAGGCAGCCCAGGCCAAATTTGAGACATATAAAAGATTTTTCCAGGATTATTATCTTAATATCTCATACTACTATTAACTTTCGTTTCAGCTTTGCTGTTCAGTCATTTTTCACTTGTGTCTGATTTTTTGTAATCCCATTGGGCGTTTTCCTGGCAAAGATCATGGTATGGTGTGTCATTTTCTTTTACAGTTTATTTTACTGTTGAAAAAAACTGAGGCAAACAGGGTAAAGTGATTTGCCCAGAGCCACATAGATAGAAAGTCTATAAGGCCAGATGTGAAGTCTGGAAAATGAATCTTCTTGACTTCAATCCCAGCACTCTATCCATTGTGCCTTCTAACTGCTCAGTTGTAGTTTAGAATTGATATAATGACTCAATCTCCCCAGCGTTGCCTTCTCTTTAGATATATGCAGTTTATTATAGATGAAAAATCACAGATTATTTCAATTGTTTTAGGTATTAATGTTCTGAACTCTCAAGCCATTAAGAAATTTTAACACGAATTGTTTTATGTCAGTTCCTGAAGAAAGTGTTTTGTCAATATTTACTTGTGTTTTTCATGTGAAGCATATCTTAAATCAATTATTTTAGTTAAATATTCTTTTTCTTTCCACAAAGAAAAGGAATAAAAAAAACCAAGACTTTTTTGTGTTCTCTCCAGTGTAGGCTTCAAATTTCCTCATGTGAAATCAATAATAATTTATCATAAGTATATTGTGGTAGAAGATTAATTCCCTATAAAGAATATTAGACTTCATATAGTCATCTTGCCTCTCTAGTTAGATATTAAGTCTCCTGTATTAATTACAAATCTATGGGAACAATGCTTGGCTATAAAGAAAACATTATCTCAGGAAGAGATGAGAAGAATTCAGGAAGAGATAAAGAAATGATCATCTTTGTGAATAAGTTTCAGTTAGAGATATTGTGGAAACTCCTATGTATAGGTCACTAAGGAGATTAATGATGTTTCTCATTTTTCAAATGGTATGAAGTTTGCTTTTTTTGTCCAGTTTCTTTGTGATCATAATTGGATGGTCTTCATTACCCTTAGGTTTTTGACAAATTACAGAGAATAAAATGTCAGGTCTAATCCATATTTTTCTTTCATGTTTATTTTTCTTTCAGGCTTTTGCAAGGCAATGGGGTTAAGTGACTTGCCAAAGGCCACACAACTAGGTAATTAAGTGTCTGAGTCCTGATTTGAACTCAGATACTTCTGACTCCAGGGCCAGTACTCTATCCATTGCACCATCTAGCTGCCCCCGTTATGTTTATTTTAACCCTATGTTTTGGAGATTTTTATAAGTTTAGGGTTCACAGTTTTGGGTGCCATTGATCCTATCTAGAAACATGTTTTGAAAGAAAAACATACTTTTCCTCCTGGCAACACCACAAAAAGGGTTTCCCTAAAAATCCAGGACAGATTGAGTCTGATACTGTTCTTAGCTGAAGGTGAGGTTTCTTTACTTTTCAAACATAACTTTTTTAGTTTTTGAAGTTTCTCTGGGAGGTGTCCTTTTGGTTTTGGGAATTCTCAAAAGTTGGTGAGAATGTTTTTATTTTAAGCAGCCAGGTGTGCACTGAAGACTTATTGCTATTCAAGGTGAGGCATTTCTTCAGTGAAGTTCTGGCACTATTCTTTGTCATATGTCCAGTGGTTATGATATGTGTTATTGGTTTTGTGTCTTATTGTGTCTGTTAGTGTTTGGTTTTGTGTCTAATTTATAGAAACTCTTTAATTGTTTATGGATCTAATCATGGCATAGCCTAAATCCAGGGCTAGAGATCCAGTAAAAAAGGACACCTGCTTTCCATATAACTAAACATTATGCCTCTAATGACTATGCATTTTGTTAGCTTTGGTGTAGACTACAAGTGATTATCCTAAATTATGTTAGTTGAGATAGGGATCTATTAAATGAGTTAAATTGAAATATCTTAAAAGAAAATTAATTTTAAAATTAATGTCTTTTTAAAAAGAACAGAATTGTTTCCATCACTGCTTTACTGAGTTGCTAAAAAGATAACATAAACTTGAAATTACTTCACTTAGGAGTCATAAAAAGGTTTTAGTGCTGCTTCTTTCTTCTTCCTTAACAACCACTCCCCTTACTGGGCCAACAGAGATTTCCAAACTTACTCTTCTCCACCCTCCAAAAACTTTAACTTGTCTTACTTTTTCAGCTTCTCCCAGGCACCCCCCCCCCCATTCATTGCCCTCTTTACCTCCTCAAGGCTACAGTTCTGGAGAATCCATCCCATCCTCAAACCTGGGTCTCAATCTAAAACTTATTGAAAACCCAATTGTTATCTGCTCCCATCTATCTTACTCTCCGTAGTCCTAAGGGAATATTTTTCTCTTTCATTCTTCTTCATTTCTTACATGCCCTTATAATTTCCATAGTGATTCTTTTCAGTCTCTTCTTGTTCTAATCCCTCTTTTTTCTCCTCCTTCCATGTCCTCTCATCCTTATCCCCAGAGAATTCCTTCTTCTCTTGGTTCTCCACTTTCTTCCCATTCCTCTTCTATTCTATTTCCTTCTTATTCACTCAATATGAACCCCTCTGTTATCTTCTCTTTGTCCTGCAATTCCCTCTTCTTGTGTTCCTAGCTCATCTCCTTCTTAGTCTTCTACTCAACTTCAATCCATTGATTCTTCTTATTATCTTATTTCATATCCCTCCTTTTCCCCTAAATTCTTCCCCTTCCTACTCTTTAGTTTCATCTTCTCCTTATTCCATCTCTTATTCTTATTTCTGGATTCTTACCATTTTCCCTTTCTCTTGTTCTTTTATGCCATCTCCTTCCTATGTCTCTTCCACCTCTGCTACTTCTCTTGCCCCAAGAGATCCCATTTCTAATGAGATTTCCCCAGCTACAGATTAGAGACCAAAGACTGACCCTATTGGGAACTGTCCTTGTAAGGTGATAACCATTGCCCTCAGACCATTCCAACTACAGATGGAGAACGATGGGTTGCATGTGATATTAAGCTTTATCATGTTCCAAAGAATAACTTAAAGCCATGGGACAGAAGTGAATTATAATCTTTAAAGAAAAAAAAGATTTTCCCTGACCCCTGAAAGATCCAACAGGCTTTGGTGATCAATTTAAAGTTACTCTGCAATTCTATCACCCTGGGATTCCAGATATTTGCCAGGTAACCATAGCTTTAGAGAGGCAAAGAACTGGTTCAGAAATTGTCTAAGTGAAAGTTTCATTTGAGGAGACTTATACAGTTAACTTATACAGATCAGCAAAGACAATAAATGGATGCCAAAGCTTTGGGAGATACTTTAATACAGCTTATCCCACTTTTTTCCCCAGTCATTTTTTTCAGTAATCAAAACTGTTCATCAAAGACAAGATGAAGCAATATTTCAATTGTTTAATCTTTTAGCAGAAGCTTTTGATGCGAAGCATGATCAGAAAGTGGAGAACAGACTCAGTTTCACTCCTACTTTGTTAACAATATGCAAAACTCTGTCAAAAATTTCCTGGACACGGGGGCAGCTAGGTGGCATAGTGGATAAAGCACCGGCCTTGGAGTCAGGAGTACCTGGGTTCAAATCCGGTGTCGGACACTTAATAATTACCTAGCTGTGTGGCCTTGGGCAAGCCACTTAACCCCATTTGCCTTGCAAAAAAAAAAAACTAAAAAAAAAATTTCCCGGACAGAATGACAAACTAAGCACCCCCAGTTCGTAGTTGAACTAGCTGCTCACCTAGTACAGGACTTAGCAGATCAATTAGAGGAGGACCTCCAGGAGCAGGGAGAAGTAAGGGTAAAGGTTCAACAGCTAACAAATCCGATCCAAAATCCATCCGCCATTAGGAGGCAGTCTGAGAATGAGGCAGTAGGTAGGAATTTGTCGTTATTACAAGAAATCAGTCCGTTAGACAAAACAGTACAAAATTTTGGAGAGAAACAAAAAAAAAAAAATGTAAAAAGTCTTCCCTGACAATCTTAATGAGATTTTCATTCTCCTTTTTTTTCTTACTCTTAATCAGAACCATTTTCACCTATTTCCCTGCCTCAATCACCTGAATTACCCACTTCTCATACCCTGTGATCATTCATTCCTCCTGCTACACTGTTCACTGTGGTTGACCTCTATAGACTCTATTTTTCCACTCCTGTTCGTTCCAGGAGTCAACACCTTTTTCCTTTTACAAAGGAAGGTTGGTAATTTATTTGGAGAGTCGTGTTTTTAAAGCTAGACTATTCAATTCTTCAACTTTGTTCTGATAATCCAGCAATGCAGCTCTCAAGTTCTCCCACTTCTTATTTCTCTCTCTTTATCTCATTTCACATTTGAGATTTTTTTCTCCTATATCCTTCAACTTTGTCTCACTTTATATCTAAAATGTAGTACAGACTAGTTCCTATTCTGAAAAGAATGTTTTCTTTTTTTTAATAGAGATATTTAGGTTTAAAGATTACAAATCAAGGATTAGTTCATGTAAAGTGTTCTGTTGATCTGAAAGTTATAGTTTGGACATTTAGAATTGAATGCAAATCATACGAAGCAAATAGATTTTAAGTTTGTATTTTATATTTTAAAATAAAGATCTTATTCTCTGTAATTTGATAAAGTAACTTGAAAATATGTTGTTGCTGGGTTGTGAATAGTTTAAAGGATTAAAAAGGGTATCTGAATTATAACAAAGAAAACAAACTTACTGTGATAGATTAATTAAAAAATGTAATTAGTGATTGGCTCTTTAAAAACTTTAGATACTATACAAGGTTCATAAAGAAAATTAAAATTAACCTAAAAACATTTTCTGGCTAGTCTTAATTAACATGAATAATTATAATAATGATGATAATGATAATAATAATATATCAATTACAAGGTCTCTGCATTTTATTTCCCCAGCAACTCTTCTCTACTCTCCAATGACTGAGAGAATTGAGAAAATGTTATTGAATTTCTGTGCAGTTCAGGAGGCTAAGCCAGAGCCCCCTATAATCTTACAATAGAGTAAACCAAACACAATCTTTATTCTAATGAGAATTCCCTCTTTATATATTAGAACTATATAAAATTAAGGTAATGAAACATTTCTGGAAGTGTGGAACCCATATTTTGTATTTTTTGTTGTTTTTGTTTGATAGGGGAAAAGCGAGGAATATATGTATCAGGACTTAATGACTATAAGTCCATATTTAGTTTGATTTAATCCAAAATTTAGTTCTGGGGGCGGCTAGGTGGCACAGTGGATAAAGCACTGGCCCTGGAGTCAGGAGTACATGGGTTCAAATCCAGTCTCAGACACTCAATAATTACCTAGCTGTGTGGCCTTGGGCAAGCCACTTAACCCCATTGCCTAGCAAAAACCTAAAAAACAAACAAACAAACAAAATTTAGTTCTGAAAGGAAAAGAAACAGGAAAATCTAAATTGAGAAATGTATTAAAGCTGTATGAACACCTTTAATTAGATAACCAAATATGGATTTATTTTCTGTGCATTACTAAAAATATATACCATCAACTCAAAAAGTTTTTAAGTTTTAAAGAGCATAATTGTGATCATGGTATACTGGGATATCTTTAAGCATTCTAATATTAAGAAATATGGCTAATTTAATGATTTAATGTAGGCTTATTCCTAGTGATAAAGTTACAATAAAGAGGAATGTAATGAGTGACCGTTGTCATTGCATGTCTTCCATCTATCTTAGGCAAACAAACCTTTCTGTTTGTAAACACCTTTTGGCTTAAGAAAAATGATCCCTATAAGAACTTTTGGGGAGTTATTTATTTATAGATTCATTATTAAAGCTTGGATTAGACATGTCTAGTACTTTACAAGTTCACAATTTATTATCCTTTTAACATCAGGAAAAGTTATTATTGCTCTAAAAAATCTCAGAATATAATTGCTTTGTAAAAGTTTTTGGTGTGTGATTTGTATGTGATCTAATTGTAATTGTATTTGTTCAGAAATGAAGTTCAATGCTCTTAGACTCTGGTCCCTGACCCAGAGCCCAAGGAAGGACTTTGAACCAGACAGAATTGCTCATCAGAGGAACAAGATACTGCCCACCCTCTAAGTGATGAAATGAAAAATATAAGTTCCTTCCAGTCACCCAAGAGACTTATTAACATTTGTTACCTGGTCAATTGGCAGAATATTTAGAAAAACTCCCCAAGGGTCTTTAACAAAGCTTGTTAAAGGTTGGCTGGCCCCTTTAACTACAGTTATTTAAGTAGTCTCTATGGATTAGGACAAAAAAGAATTCTTCATAAAACTATCTATAAGAATTTTCCTTTCTCTTTTGAAAGGATGTTGCCATTCTATCACTGTTGATAAAATGAAAGTATTTTGGTGGGAATCTTTCAGAGATAAGCAAAAAATCCATTTTCTCAGGAGGAGGAAATTGACATATAGAGGTGACATGATTACATTCAGATTTATAATGCTTCTTAGAAGGAAGAAACAGATTTTGACAAGAAATTATTTTTCTATATTTTATTTTATTTTAACAATTACATGTTATGAAAATTTCTCAACAGTCATCCACTTTTGTGTGTGTGTATGTATGTGTGTAAATTGTAAATTTTTCCACCACTCTCCTTTCCTCCCCCCTCAGTGGCATACAGTCTGCTAAAAATAGTATGCATGCATACATGCATTTACATTGAACATATTTGCATATTATTCATTTTGTTTATGGGAAATTGGGACTAAGGGAAATGAAGGAAAATCATGGGATAGGAAGGAAAACATAAGAGAAGTTTGTGGTTGTTTTTTTGCCTAGAATTCTGAACTGCTGAGAGGAGCTGCATCTATCATAGCTGATCAACTCCCAATGTAGTTATTAATATATATATATATATATATATATATATATAGTATTCTCTTTATTCTGCTACCTTTGATCAGCATCAGATTGTAATGCTTTCCATATTTCTCTAAAGCTGTACTATTCCTTATTTCTTATAGAATAAGAGTATTCCATCAAATTCATATTCCGTAAGATGTTCAGTCATTCCAGAATTGATGGGCATCCCTTCAATTTCCAATTTTTGGTCACTAAAAAAGAGCTGCTAGAATTTTTTTAAACATGTGGGACTTTTCTAATTTTTGTAATTTCTTTTGGATATCAACCTAATTTTTGATATTGCTGGGTCAAAGGGTAGAATACTATTTATTGATCTTTGGCATATGCCGGGTTTTTATTTACAACGCCGGCTTCTTTATGCTAGTCCGTCCTCTTACTCACCAGTCCAACGCGTGATGAGTCTTCGGGGTACCTCCGGCCCCCACTCTTTGATGGGGGAAGAACCAGACAGAGCGCCTGAGGTGGGTAATCAGTCTTTATTCTTCTGTGTTCACATTCCCGCTCCCCCCCACCTCTCAGCCGACCCTTTTATCCCCTCTGTCCTCCCTCCCATGAACTCTTACCCAATGAGGGGCCGAGTTCTGTAACATTCCCTTATAAGGTGATTATGTTTCCCCCTCTAAGCGACCGCCAAGCCTCTTCCCCCCGCCCCCAACATCTCCCCCTTTCTGTTTTACAAGGTTATCACTTGGTGTGACCTTAAGCGGTGCTGAGGTTAGCCTTAAGTGGTGTCATTTCTACTGGCCTCTGATAGCCGGGGGGCGAGGAACCCTGTCTTAGGTCATCTCCTTCAACCCAGGACCTTGCCCGTCCTAGGCGCCCGACACCCTCAGGGCCTGTCTTAGGTGGCTGGGTGAGGAGAAGTTGCCCGTCTTGGGGTTTACCTCGTCTTACCCCTAGGTGTCACATGTCATGCATGGCGGCTAGCCAGACTTGGGGATCCGCCGGGGGCGAGGAACCCTGTCTTAGGTCATCTCTTTCAACCCAGGACCTTGCCCGTCTTAGGTGGCTGGGTCAGGAGAAGTTGCCCGTCTTGGGGTTTACCTCGTCTTACCCCTAGGTATCCGCCGGGGGCGAGGAACCCTGTCTTAGGTCATCTCCTTCAACCCAGGACCTTGCCCGTCTTAGGTGGCTGGGTCAGGAGAAGTTGCCCGTCTTGGGGTTTACCTCGTCTTACCCCTAGGTGTCACATGTCATGCATGGCGGCTAGCCAGACTTGGGGATCCTCCCCCGTCTCCATGGCCATGAAGGCTTTCTGAGTAAGAAGCATATAGCCCCTCTGTCGCCTAGCTAGGCGGCAGAAACAGACAACAAGTAGGGTGATTCCCAGAATCAGCGTCCTTGTTCACCCTCAAGGGGGTACCCTCCCGCCATCTGGCAATCCCTCCATGGTATGGGATCCTCGATGTCTTCCCCTGTGGCCACACATGAGGGGCCCCACCGAGGCAGAAGGGAGCCCCATCGATGTATTGGTCACTAGCAGGCGAGGGTAGATCGGGGAGTTCCGTGCTACCGGAAGGGGAGAGGGAATAACTCGGAGTATTCCCCATGTCGGATTTCCTTCAGATGGAGCACCTCCAAGGATCCCTACGATGATCAGAAGGCCTGAAAAAGAAAGAAATTCCTCTCACCCCGTAGGGTTGGTCATTAATCAAGGTCTCTTATCTTGTAAACAGGGAGCCATCTTTCTGGCTCTTCTATCTTATCCTCGGGATGAAATGACAGGTGGCCCTGTCTTCTGTTCTTTACCGTTACAGGGCCATGCCAACCTCCCTCTTCATCTCTCCACATGACTTTAGAGCCTGGTAGGGCCTTGGTGGGAGAGGGCAGGAGCGTTGGTTCTTTCTTAGCATGTCCTTTTGGGGAGAAAAATCTCTGGGCGGCTGTAGTGCCGTCATCCCTGACTTGTAGGAAATTCATGGTAAATAGTACCTGAGACAGGTCTGAATGGGTCAGTGACCTGCCAGCTCCCCCTTTCTGTTTAAAAAGATAGGATGTAGCAGAGTATCCATGTAAAGCTGGCACAGGGTGGGGCTATTGGCCATTCCCTGCGGTAGGACGGTGAACTGATAATGTTTACTGGGGGCTTGGAAATTGATCGCGGGGAGGGAAAAGGCAAATTTTTCTTTGTCCTCCGGGTGGAGGGGAATGCTATAGAAGCAGTCTTTAACATCAATCACTATAATAGTCCACCCTTGCGGGACTGCAGTGGGCATAGGGAGACCAGGTTGGAGGGTCCCCATGGGTACCATGTTGGCATTTACTGCCCGAAGATCAATCAACATTCTCCAACTCCCCCCTTTCTTTTTTATGACAAAGACGGGGGAGTTATACGGGCTAAGGGACGGTTCCACTTTGTTCTCGTGCAGGAGGGTCATTACTATGTCTGTGAGGGCGATGAGCTTTTCTTTTGTCAGGGGCCACTGCTCAACCCAAATAGGTTTCTTATTAATCCATGTTATTCTAGGGGAAAAGCTCATCTCTAGAGTGGCCCCAATTAATTTCCCCGCAGGCTATCAGGGGTGGCAAGTGTCAGGTTAAGCTGGCTCAAGATATCTCTACCCCATAATGCATAAGGGAGGTCGGGTAGGCACAGTGGGGTGAAGAGTCCAGATTCTTCCAAAGCTGACCACCGTAAGGCGTGTGCTGCTTTCATGGCAGATCTATTGCCCCCCACCCCCGTCACTGCTTGAGGGCTCTGTAGGAGTGGCCACTCGCGCCTCCACTGTCCCCTATTTATGACAGAGCAATCGGCTCCAGTGTCAATTATCCCTTCGAGCTTCTGATTTTCCACCGTGACGGTTAACAGTGGTCGCCCAGAGCTGACCGGGTGGACCCAGTTCACATGAGCGGGAGGGGCCCGCAAGGGCAGCGCCTTTCCTACCTCTTGGCCCTGTTTTACCAAGGTGGGAAAGGGGTGGGGGTTTGTGACCCTTACGGATGTGGGACTTCCGGGACCAAAAATGACCTGGGTATGGGTGACTAAGTCCACACATCTCTCAGCCCCTGTGATGAGCGCTGGGAAAATATTTAGCTCAATGGGAATCATCGAGGTTTCCCAAGGCCCGATCTCTCTCTGCTGTGTCCCTTCTCTATAGTCAACCCTCACGGGGATAGTCACAGTAATGGGGCCGCTGTCTTCGAGCACGGGGGGGGGGGGGGGGGGGCCCCCGCGGCCGGGCCCCTCCCTTTCCCTTTTCCCGACTTCCCTTTGGATCGGCAGAACCTGGCTATGTGACCTGGCTTTCCACAGGAATAACAGGTCGGAACTGAAGTGGAGGGGGGCCGCTGCCTGCACTGTGCTTTGAGGTGCCCTGGCTTTCCGCACCCAAAACAGGTGGGTCTCACCTGCATACCGTGAAGGGCGGTCAGGAGGCTATCCTCCCGGTTCTCCATGGCAGTCACTAAGGCTTGAATTGAATCCTCGCTGGGCATGTCCAGCAATTTGTCAACAATTCCTTCTAATGAAGCGTCGGGGGGAAGGCTGCTAATGGCTGCGATCCCTTTGGGGCGAAGACCCTCTTTAATCAATTGTCTCATAAGTAGATCAGATCCCGGGGTGTCTCCCATTATACGAGTCACTGTCTCTTTAACCTCGTTCACAAATGAGAGGGGTGTCTGATCTGCTCTCTGCTTCAGCCCAACCAACTTCTGTGTGGCTCTCCCCCCTTTCATGGCTCCAATCTTATCCCAAGCTGCAACATGTGTTTCTTTAACAGTCTCTAGCTCAAACTGGCCATACTGGGCCTGAACAGCAGGGTCAGTATAGGCTCCAGTTCCACACAGGAGGTCAATGGCTAAATCCAGGGGAGTATAACCCCGGGATTTTGCCAGCTTAGAGGCCTCTCTGCGGGCCTGAGCCTTAAAAGCTAAATATAAGGAGGCATCTAGGCACGCGGCTGCAATTTCGTCAAAGTCAGCAGGGGGTCCAAGGGTGCGTAGCAAAGAGGTTTTGCATCAGTCTTTTTACATAAGGGGAGCTTGGGCCGTATTTAGTCACGGCCTCCTTAAGTTCCTTAAGCATCTTAAAAGGGACAGGGCGGTAGTCTCGGGCTCTGGTAAGGGGGTCCGTAAATACCGGGTAGAGGCCCCAGTCATCCCAGTCCACCTCCTCCCCTTTCTCTATTGCTATGGAGGCACTGGTGGCAAGTAGGCCGGATGGGCGGAGCCCTTGAGGGGATCTCTGAAGGGCGGACAAGGAACACGGGGGATTTTTTGCCTCTGTTTCCTGGCTGGGCCGCCAAGCCTGGGGCGCGGCAGCTGTCCAATCAGCGCGGACTTCTCCCTCCTCGTCAGCAGCCTCCCGGTCCCACCTACTCACGCTCCTCTTCCTGCCACCCCTGAGGGCTGTTTGCACCCCTCCCTTCCCGCGCTCGGAAACTTCCGGCCCTGAATCTCTAAGTGTGCCACATTCATCGCCCTCCCCCTTTTCATTCTTTCTCAGTAAGGAGGGGCATGCGGCATTTTCTTCTCCCTGGGGGGCCCCTTGTTCCCCCATTGTTTCTTCTAAGTTCCTCCCACGGATACAGGGGAGGGGGTGGCCTTCCCTCTTCCTCTGAGCTCTCTGAATCCGATCCCGCCAACGAGCTACCCACCTGAGTGCTGATTGTTCGTGCCAAAGTCACCTTCTGGGGATGCAGGGCTGCATCCACTATCTTATACACTGTAAAATCCTCGGGGGTCAGTTTTCCCGGGCAGGTGTCATTATAGGAGGCCATCTGCTGCCCTACCACCTTCCATTTATCTGGTTGGATCCCACTATGTTGCACCCAAGGGCAGATGTTCCAGATATTCTCAACAAAAGCACGGTACGTCTTGATAGGTAATTTACGGCCATGCTTAGCGCAGAGTTTATAAAGCTGCGCTGCAACGGCCTCTTTTTCCTCCGGCTCAAAGGCGGGAATACTATTCCGGCCCCCCATGCTGTCTACTAGCCGAGGCTGCAATCCTAACAGGTGGCAGAACTGGAAAGTTCCCGTTCGGCAAAAGAGAAGGAGGCAGCAGGGCACAATCAGACAGGCCAGCACGGCAAGGAGCGTGATTAGAGCAGAAGGAGAAAGGGAGGGGAAAGAAAGCATAGTCAACACAATAGGGATATGTCCTTCAGGCAATATCTGAGAGTAAACGCCCTCTCCTTCCTCCCGGTCAGAAACGACCGAGGCTGTCTGGAGAATCCGACCAGCGGATTCAGACGTTCCCTAGCAAAATCAGGTCCCTGTTCCGGGCGCCACTTGCCGGGTTTTTATTTACAACGCCGGCTTCTTTATGCTAGTCCGTCCTCTTACTCACCAGTCCAACGCGTGATGAGTCTTCGGGGTACCTCCGGCCCCCACTCTTTGATGGGGGAAGAACCAGACAGAGCGCCTGAGGTGGGTAATCAGTCTTTATTCTTCTGTGATCACATTCCCGCTCCCCCCACCTCTCAGCAGACACTTTTATCCCCTCTGTCTTCCCTCCCATGAACTCTTACCCAATGAGGGGCCGAGTTCTGTAACATTCCCTTATAAGGTGATTATGTTTCCCCTTCTAAGCGACCGCCAAGCCTCTTCCCCCCGCCCCCAACAGGCATACTTCCATAATGCCCTCCAGAATGGTACACAACTCCACCAATAGGGCATTAAAGTCACAGTCTTTCCACAAACTCTCCAATGTTGATCAATTTCCCTTTTTGTCATCTTAGTCAATCTGATAGTTCTGAAATGGTATCTCATATTTCTTTTAATTTGCATTTCCTTAATAAATAATGATTTGGAGCATTTTTTTTCATATACAGCTTTAATTTCTATGTTTGAAAACTGCCTGCTCATATCCTTTGATCATTTATCAATTGAAAAATGAGTCATAATTTTATAAATTTGATTCAATTCTCTATTTATGTAAGAAGTAAGACCTTTATTAGAATCTCTATTTGTGAAATTTGTTTCCTATCAAAACTTTTCTTTCTTTCTTTTTTATTAGGATTTTTACAAGGCAAATGGGGTTAAGTGGCTTGCCTAAGGCCACACAGCTAGGTAACTATTAAAGTGTCTGAGCCCAGATTTGAACCCAGGTACTCCTGACTCCAGGGTCGGTGCTTTATCCACTGCACCACCTAGCCACCCCTTATCAAAACTTTTCTAATCTTATCATGCTCTGTAATATATGAAAAAAATATTATTATCATAGCACTTCCACATGGACATTAAATCAATTTCATTACCCTCTTTTATTTTCTTTGATGTGAAGGAAAAGAATGGCCTTAAATTGATGGCTTCCTTACATACTTCAGATTTATGTGAGTTTACCCCTGTACAAATTTAGGCACAGCATGGTACAATATAATGAATTCTAAATTTGTCTCGGAGATTTCTTTTCCAAATCCATATCTTCTGATTATCCTTTGTACTATTGTGGAGAAGTCATTTTGGTTCCCTTCACCTTGATTCCTGTAAAATAAAGGAAATGATATAAACGATCTCTTATTTTTTTCTTACTCTAAATCCAAGAATTCAATGTTTTAAAGTGCAATAGAATTACTTTTGTCCGAAAATTTTCTCTTCTTCATTACATTGAAATAATTTGCCCCCAGTAAGAACATTGTGAGAAAATATGTTGTCTGTGACTGAAGTATTTCTCACATTCATTAAATTGTGCCTCTATCCAGGGTGAATTCTTTTCTCTGAATAACATATGTCCTAAGTCTAAGACTTTACCACATTGATAACACTAATAAAGTTTTTCTCCACTTGGGTATGTTTTTATTCATCCTTTTATTTAAACTGGCTTACCAAAGATACAGATAGTATACAATAAAATAAAATTGGTGAGAGATAGAGTCATATACTTTAATTTTTCATGCTTTCTTCAACAAAAAACATGTAGTTAAAAACAAAATATGTTTTACCATATAAAACTTTTAACCTTCAATAATGATGTCCATGTACACAACTCTAATGATAACAATTAAAAAATAAACACAATTAATACTTCTAGGAAAAATTTATAATAAAGTAATTCCTAAATTTCACTTGTTGATTAGATCAAGCATCTTCAAAATAAAAATTCCTAAACATAGTAAGCACTTCACTTAAAATAAACAATTAAGTAAATTGAGTACATGGACAAACTGAGAACAAACTGACATTATAATATTCAATCAGGTAGGCAACAAACCAAGGTGCCAAATGGAAAAACAAATCTTTATTTGCAAATACATTTCAAAAAGGCTTCTATAATTAAAAACAAAAATACTAATTGGCTCAAATAAACTAGATATGGTATATTAACTCGCAACTATAAAATGTGCATACTAGAACACTTGTTAACAGTGAATTAACAATGAATATTAAGATGTAACTATAATAACTAACAGTGGATAAACAGAAGTTCATATTGTGAAGCCCTTTGGACAGTACATGTTTTGCCAGATCCTTTTTTAAACTTTGAGGTAGATAGCATGCTTACCAAATTCAGCATTCATTTTCAGTTGTTTCTGGTATTGTGTGTTTTAAGAAATGTGTACAGTATGAAAAACTTGAAAATACTCACAAATAGAAAATATTATAAGTAAAAATAGATATTTTCATGCAAGTATATATTGTCTCACTATGTAGAGTTCAAGGCAAGATTTTACTTTTTTTCCCATAAATTTTTACTTGATTTAGTGCATTTCCTTTGTCTCCTCCTGCATTGCATTATTTTAGTCTATACTTCAATTTTTGTGTAAGGAAAGTAAGGCTAGATTTTAAAAACCAAGAATTAATGAAATTCATATTTAAATGCCACCTGACTAAAGTTAAAAAGTGACTTGTAGTAGTAATAAAATAGGCAAGGCAGACTTCATGAATACAAGAAGAACTGTCTACTGAATGTTTTATTCATTTGCTTCAGAAGGCTGTTGTATATTTTATGGAAAATCTGGGGTAAGGGTATATCATAGGAAAAGCTGATCATGTGATCTGTAATGATTTAAGTGATGAACCAACTAGAATATGAAATTGCGGGATGCCTATAAGCTCAGACTGCTTGTTAAAGAGGAACTCCCTGCTATAATTAAGAAAACTCTCCTCACTTTCTCTTTCCCCAAACTTTCCCCCATTTTGAAACACTTATTTTTCCTTCCAGACTGCTGATCTCGTGGAAACACAGAAGGAAACTGGCATTCAAAAAGAAAGATTATTCAAATAAGGAGAAAAGTAATTCTACTTCCACTGAAAGATGGAGTCTTAAAACTCATTGCATGTAACAACCAATCTTGTTAACTTGTAAGCTCTAACATACTGAGAATTACAAAAATGTCAGTATCCATAGCTCAGTTTAGAGGCAACAGCTCTGTAGAAATTTAAAGAAAATGCTCAGGAAACTCAAGCTGAATGAAATGACATTCTATGCACTCATCTTTACTCAACCAAATGAGTTAACATTTAACAAAAAAGTGAATAAATATACCTGAAAAGACTTCTCTGCACATTCTTCTCACAGTGCACATAAATTCAGTGCTGGTTGGACTGATCTTGAGCAGCATCATTTCTAGAGTACCAGTAAGCACCATATGAGTTTTGTTATTTTTCTTCTTTTATTTGTTTACCATTTATTTGACTAGGAAGCTACAGTGATTGATGGTTTACAGAAGATGTCTTCTTTTAGTGATCACAACTTCAGCTCATCAGAATCACAATCAAAGCTATCATCCGATATCTTACTCTGTGACAATCTACTTCCCCAACTCAATGAATCAGTTGAGGCCCTGCAGACAATCCCTAAAATTGACTCTGGCTTTTGGGAGTGAGGTGGGCAATGATGTCCCTGAGGTTCTTGCTTTACTTCAGTTTTTGTGATGTAACCTCAACCAGAAAAAGAGCGAAAGAGAGCAAGCCATAATATCTTTTTTCCCAAGATCTTCTGAACTTGGGTTTATTAAAATTAAATGACGGCTTGCATGAAAAAGTTTTTATTATTTTAGCTACATATAAACATTGTTTACAGTTTCTGTCATGTCTATTGAAATTCTGCAGTAGAAGCAAGATTGTTGTCAGATTTTCAGAAGTATCACAGTCTATTAGCACTCAAGTGATTATTGATTCTTCCATGGTTGATTGTCATTGATCAAGATTTTCTCTTTCCTCTTTATTTCCAAACTTCTGAGAACCTATAATCCCAATAACAATATTTTGTGGGTCTCTGTTCAACTTTCTCAAACAATTACCAAACATTGGAAATGAACCCTTGTTTTCATACAGACTCTCCTAGCAAAGGGAACCTTGAAAAAGACCTTTTGGAAATTCTTTCCCCAGAATCACCATCAGGTTGAGAGAAATTCTTATTAATAACCAATGCTTTGGAGAGCTTTTTATTTCCACTTTTTCTTTTATTCTCTTTTTTAAGCCCCAGTCTCTGATACTTTCTGCTCTAGTCAGACCCCAAGTTGGAGGTCATTCTCTTCTGCTCAGATTTGTGTGAGTATAAATTCTTTGAATAGATGCTCAAGATTGGAGCTAATTTAGAAGCAAATTATATAATTAAACTTCAGATCCATATATATACTGTATTACTCTTTCTCTCCATAATTATTAATCAATAAGAGTTGATTACTACCCTTGGGAATGCTGCTTTTGCAAAGGGCATAAAAGCTATGGACTTTCCACCAAGACTGACTTTGGTCTGAGAGAGAGAGATAGTGTCAAATGACCATTCTTTTATTAAAATGATTAAATTATCCAGAGGTCATGTTTCTCAATCATTTTTTTAATTGAAACTCGGCTTTTATATCTAGATGAGATAATACCTCTGTTTTTGAAACTTGAATTCCTAGAGAGACTAGATTGTTGTAGTTCTCCATCATTATCTCCTCATACAGATCCCCTTGAGGAGTGTCTAAAATCTCCTTGGAAAGTCCATGACTATTTATTTAAAAGATGTCTAAAAGGCTGAAATTAGACAGCTCTTTCAGGCCTCCTCTTGGGAAAGTCCTCAAGGTCGCTTCCACCTCTCAGATGTGGTTGAATCTTGGATCATGGAGCTTGCATACCTTTTTGAGTCTTCATTCCAATTTGTTCTCAATACCTATTGTCACCTATTGTCATTGATTAATATCTTCATTTCATTTAGAGAATTACCAATTGTTTTGCTGTTGCTATTGTAGTTTTGTCATGTCCAACACTTCGTGACCCCATTGGGGTTTTTCTTGGCCAAGCTACTATAATAATTTACCATTTTCTCCAGTAACCCATTTTACACATGCTAAATTTGAGTAAAACAGGGTTAAGGAACTTGTACAGAGTTTAACAGCTCATATGCATCCAAGACCACATTTGAAGTCAGGAAGATGAATATTCTTGACTCCAGTCCTGGCACTCTATTCACTGAGCTACCCCTAGTTATTACCAAGTGATATATACTTAAATATATAGCAAGAACAGAAGTACAAAAATCTGTTCCACCAAATTCCCAGTGGGCAATCTCCTTTATACCACCTCAGTCCCAGGAGAAAGTGGAATTAAACATAAAGCTGTAATATTACAAAGCATTT
The DNA here is from genome assembly GCF_037893015.1 of Macrotis lagotis. NCBI lineage: Eukaryota > Metazoa > Chordata > Mammalia > Peramelemorphia > Peramelidae > Macrotis > Macrotis lagotis. Next base: position 923,105,939 of record NC_133658.1, on the reverse strand, counting down.
AACCCCACCAAGTTTCCTTCCATATATCAAATGACTGTTGAGTTATTCTCTCCTGGATAACAACAATCTAATGATATTCTAGGTTCCATGGACCAATGGAGACTTTGGTTTTTATAAAGGATGATTGCCAGCAAATACTGACATTGACTGCCATCAGAAGATGCAAAGCTACAGCCCATATATTCTGTCTCCTATAATCCTTCATCTATCAAACTCACAAAAATGCCAGGGTGAAACAATATTATAACTCAAGATATCTTGGAGAAATTTCAGGAAAGTTCTAAGTCATGTGGGTAAAGGAAGTGTTACATAGTGTAGATGGGAGATCTGGAAAGCTATCAGGAGGCCCAATCACAGCATGGCTCAGGATCCAACTCATCAGGGAACCAGTGTAGTGGGTTAGTAATAAGGTTCCCAACCCCAGTTCAGAAGGCAAAGTTCATGCTCTGGAATGCTGGTGCAGCAGGCAAGATTGGACTGGAGTACTCTAACACAAAGAACAAATTGTAGGGACCTGAGATTTCCAGAGTGGTAAGGCAGGGACCAGACCCTTGGTCCTAGCCCAGAAATCTTGGGACAGTGCTCCTTTGTCCAGGAAGCAAAGCTCAACCATGCAAATGAAAAATTTAAAAAAAGAAGGATAAAGAGCCTCTATTCTAATGGGCGTGATTGAAAATTGCCATCACAGAAGAGGACATTAGTGACAAAATGCCTACACATGAAGTCTCAAAGGATTTAGTCTCAAATCCACAAAGATCACTTGGAAGAGCTCCATAAGAATTTTACAAACCAAAGAAGAGAGACAGAAGGAAAATGAGAAAAGAAACGAGAGTCAGGCAGGAAAATTATGAACAATTCATTGAAGAACTAGTAAAATTGACCAAATGAAAAAGAAAACAAATCCTTTAAAAATAAAATTGACCAATTGGGAAAAGAGATAAATTCATATAAATGGAAAATTAATCAATTGAAAAGGAAAAACAACCCATTGAAAAGTAAAATTAACCAGTGGAAAAAAGGACTTGAAAGCTAAATGAAGAAAATAAAACCCTAAAAATTAGAATTAGAAAAACAGAAACTAATAATTCTGAGACACCAAGAGTTCATCAAATAAAACCAAAGAACTGAAAGAGAGAACATGTAATATACCTCTTAGAAAAAAAATGACCGAAGTGAAAAATGGATCCAGAAGAGAGAAATTTGCAAATTATTGATCTACCAGAAAGCCATAATCCATAAAAAGCCTAAACAATAGCTTTCAGGAAATTATCATGGAAGAAATTATCATGGAATACTTCCCTAATATCCCAGAACAAGATGAGAATATAATGCTTGAAAGAATCCATTGATCACCTCCAAAAGAGTTCCCCAAAGAAAACTTCTAAGAAACAAGGAAGTCATATTTCAGAATTCTCAACTAAAGGAGAAAATACTGCAAGCAATCAAAATGAAACAACTCACATTACAGGGAGCCACAGTCAAGATTAAGCAGGATTTATCAGCTTCATTATTGAAGAATCAGAGGATTTGGAATATAATATTTTGGAGGGCAAAAGAGCTTGCTTATATTACAACCAGGAATCAACTACCCTGTGAAATTCAGTTTAATCTTTCAGGGGAAAGGAAACAATTTTTTAACTGATGTTTTATTTTTCCAAATACTTGTTATGAAAGTTTTTGAACATTTATCCATGTTCATTTGCATATTTTTAAGTTGCATAATTTCCATCCCCCCCCTCCCCTCAGCAGTGAAGTCAGGTGAATATTGTACATATACTTCTGTGTTAAACATGTTTACAGATTATAATTTTTGGTATGACAAATTAAGATTAAGGGAAAGAAATATATAAGAAAAATTTTTACAAAGTGAATATAGTGTTCATCAGATTCTGAACGTTTTTGTACATTGGTTTTATTAGTGCAAAAATATTTTAACGTAATATAGTCAAATTCATTCATTTTCCAGGTTATAATGTACTCAATCTTTTTTTGTTTTGTCATAAATCTGTACCCTTTGCATAGATCTGATATATAGAGTACTATTTGGTCTATTAATACATCGCACTTTATATCTAAATCCTGTACCCATTTTGATCTTATTTTGGTATAGGGTGTGAGATATGGGTCTGTGCCTAGTTTTTGCCATACTATATTCTAGTTTTTTGTCTTTTGTTTTTTTAGGTTTTTGCAAGGCCATGGGGTTAAGTAGCTTGCCCAAGGCCACACAGGTAGGTAATTATTAAGTGTCTGAGGCCAGATTTGAACTCAGGTGCTCCTGACTCCAGAGCTGGTGCTCTATCCATTGCCCCACCTAGCTTCCCCTATATTCTAGTTTGTCAAAAAATTTTTGTCAAATCATGAGTTCTTAGTCCAGAAGCTGAGGTCTTTGGGTTTGACAATCAATTGTTTTCTGTGGTCATTTACTGTGGTTTCTTTTGCACCTATCCTAATCGACTGATCCATTACTCTATTTTGTTATTTTTTTATTTATTTAATTTGAAAATTACAACTTTTCACTTAATTTTGCTTTCCTCCCCCAAACCCCCACAGAAGGCATTCTTTACATTATTTCCATGGTATACATTGATCTAAGCTGAATGAGTTGAGAGAGAAATCATGCTTAAGGAAAAAAAATAAAGTATAAGAGATGGCAAAATTACATTATAAAATAACTTTTTTTTTAATTAAAGGGAATAGTCTTTGGTCTTCGTTCAAACTCCCAATTCTTTCTCTAGATACAGATAGTATTTTCCATTGCAGATACCCATGAAATTGTGCCTGATTGTTGTACTGATGGAATGAGTAAATCCCTTAAGGTTGATTATCACTCCCGTGTCGCTCTTAGAGTGTACAAAGTTCCATTGGTTCTGCTCATCTCACTCAGCATCAGTTCATGCAAATCCTTCCAGTTTTACTAAATTTACATCCCTCCTGGTTTCTAATAGAATAATAGTGTTCCATCACACACACACACACATACACACACACACACACACACACACACACACACACAAACATCTCATACTTTATTAAGCCATTCCCCAATTAATGGACATTCACTCACTTTCCAATTCTTTGCCACCACAAACAGGGCTATTATGAATATTTTTGTACAAGTGATGCTTTTACCCTTTTTCATAATCTCTTCAGTAGTGGTATTGTTGGATCAAAGGGTATGCACATTTTTGTTGCCCTTTGAGTGTAATTCCATATTGCTAACTAGAAAGGTCGGATGAATTCACAGCTCCATCAACTATGCATTTGAGGCCCAGATATCCCACATCTCTGCCAACATTGATCATTATCCTTGCTGGTATTATTGGCAAGTTTGAGAAGTGTAAGGTAGTACTTCAGAAATGCTTAATTTGTATTGCTCTAATAAGTAGTGATTTTAAGCAATTTTTCACATGATAATGGATCCCTTTGTTTTCCTCATCTGCAAATTGCCTTTGATCATGTATCAATTGGGGAAAGGCTTGTTTTTCTTTTTTAAAAAAATTGATTCAGTTCTCTGAATATTTTAGAAATGAGTCCTTTGTCAAAAATACTAATTGTAAAAATTGTTTCCCAATTTACAACATTTCTTTTGATCCTGGTTACAGTGGTTTTGTCTGAGTAAATAATTTTTAATTTAATATAATTGAAATTATCTAATTTGTTTTTAATGATGTTCTCCATCTCTTTCTAGGTTATAAACTGCTTCCCTTTCCATAAATCTGATAGTTAGAGTATTCCTTGATCTCCTAGTTTGCTTATAATACTGTTTTTTTAAATGTCTAAATCCTGTATTCATTTTGATCTTATTTTAGTATTGGGTGTGAGGTGTTGGCCTAGTTCAAGCTTCTGCCATACTAAATTCCAATTTTCCCAACAGTTTTTATCAAAGAGAGCTTTTATCTCAATAGCTGGACTCTTTGTATTTATCAAACAGCAGATTACAATAATCATTTCCTGTTATTGCACCTAGTCTATTCCATTGATACACCACTGTTTCTTAGCCAATAACAAACAGTTTTGATGACTGATGCTCTATAATATAATTTTAGATTTGGTAGGGCTAAGCCACATACTTTTGCACTTTTTTTATTAAAATCCTGGAAATGTTCAACTTTTCATTTCTCCATATGAATTTACTTACAATTTTTTCCAACTCATTAAAGTAATTTTTTATAACTTTGGGGATTGATGAGAATTTATTTTATATCCTACAACTTTGCTAAAGTTGCTAATTATTTCTAGTAGTTATTTTAGATGATTTTTGGGGATTCTCTAAGTATACCATCATGTCATCATCAAAGAGTGAGAATTTCATCTCTTCCCAATTCTAATTCCTTCAATTTTTTTTTCTTCTCTTATTCCTGAAGCTAACATTTCTAATACAATATTGAATAGTAGTGGTGATAATGGGCATCCTTGTTTCCTCCCTGATCTTATTGGGAATGCCTCTAGGCTATCCCCATTGCATATAATGCTTGTTGATTGTTTCATTTCAATACTTCTTATTTTTCTAAGGAACAATCCATTTATTCCTATCTTCTCTAGTGTTTTTAGTAGAAATGGGTGCTGTATTTCGCCAAAGGCTTTTTCAGCATCTGGTGAAATAATCATATGATTTCTGATAGGTTTGCTATTGATATAATTGAAGATATTAACAGGTTTTTTTGGATACTAACAATTTTAATAATATTGAACCAACCCTGCATTCCTGGGACAAATCCTAGTTGGTCATAATATATTATCATAGTGATAACTTCTTGTAATCGTTTTGAGATTTTATTTAAGATTTTTGCATCTATATTCATCAGGGAGATAGCTCTGCAATTTTCTTTCTCTGATTTTCTTTCTGGTTTAGACATCAGCACCATATTGTTGTCATAGAAAGAGATAGGCAGAGTTTCCTCTTCACCTATGTTTCCAGTGAGTTTATATAGAATTGGAACCAATTGCTCCTTAAGTGTTTGATAGAATTCACTTGTGAATCCTACTGGCCCTGGAGATTTTTTCTTTGGAAGTTCAATAATGCCTTGTATAATTTCATTTTCTGAGATAGGGTGATTTAGATATTTAATTTTCTCTTTATTTACCCTGGGTAACTTATATTTTATAAATATTCATCCATTTCACTTAGATTATCAAATTTATTGGCATAGAATTGGGCAAACTAATTCTGAATTATTACTTCAATTTCCTCCTCATTGGTAATGAGGTCACCATTTTTCATTTATGATACTGGTAATTTGGTTTTCTTCTTTTTTTAATCAAATAAACCAGAGGTTTATCAATTTTATTGTTTTTTCATAAAACCAACTATTGGCTTTATTTATTAGTTGAATAGTTTTCTTGCTTTTGATTTTATTAATTTCTCCTTTACTTTTTTGAATTTCTAATTTGGTATTTAATTGGGAGTACTTAATTTGTTTTTTCTCTAATTTTTTTTAGTTGCATGTTTAGTTCATTGATTTACTCTTTCTCTAATTTATTCATGTAAGCATTTAAAGATATAATGTATACCCTGACAGCTGCCCTGACTGTATCCCATAAGTTTTGGCATGTTTTTCATTATTGTCATTATCTAGGATGAAATAATTAATTCTTTTTATAATTTGTTGTTTGATCTACTCATTCTTTAAAATGAGGTTATTTATTTTCCTACTAGTTTGGGGTCTATATCTCTCTGGCCCAGTAATCGCATGTGATTTTCATTGCATTATGGCCTGAGAAAGATATAGTCACTATTTCTGCCTTTCTGCAATTGAATATGAAGTTTTTAATGTCCTAATCCATGGTCAAGTTGTGTGTGTGTGTGTGTGTATTGTACCGCAGGAAAAAAAAAAAAGTATATTCCTTTCTATCACCTATTTCCTCCATAGGTCTATCATGTCTAGGTTTTTCTGACAATCTATTTACCTCCTTAATTTCCTTATTCTTCATTTCATGGTTAGATTTATCTAAATCTGAGAGCAGGAGGTTGAGGTCTCCCATCAGTAGACCTTTGCTGTCTATGTCTTCTTGCAACTTCTTCAACTTCTCTTCTACGAATTTGGATGCTATACCATTTGGTGCATACATATTTTGTATTGAAATTACTTTATTGTCTATGGTATCTTTTAGGAGGATATAGTTTCTTTCCTTATCACTTTTAATGATATATTTTTGCAGTTGCTTTGTCTGAAATAAGGATTGCTACCCCTGCTTCTTTCACTTAACTGAAGCAAAATACATTTTGCTCCAACCTTTTGCCTTTATATGTATCTCTCTGCTTCATATGAGTTTCTTGTAAAGAGACTTAATTGTTTTCTGCCTCTGAATGTGAGACTTAGACCATTAAAGTCAATTGTTTCCTATATTCCTTATAAAATGCATATGTCAAACTTTCCTTCCCAGGGGACAGTCCAAATATTTTACAACCATACTGAGTCAGAAGTCTTCCAGTCATGCCTTTCTTTAAAAATCTCTTTTTCTTTTTTACTATGGTATTGTAAATATTTTTGTGAATTGAAAAATGTAATCAGCAATATATACATATGTATTTAAATCTATTTAATTTTTCTGATATATAGAACATTGTGCTAGCCACAGGTGATGATATGATGATTAAATAACAGACCCTTCTCAACAAGGAAAAAAATGAGCTTCTTGTAAGCAACATATTGTAGCATCATGGCTTTTAATCCACTCTGCTATTCAATTATGTTTTAAGGGAGAGTTAATCCCATTCATATCCAAAGTTATAATTAGTAACTCTTCATTGCACTCCATGGTATCTTCCCTGTTTGTAATTTCCCCCTTTTTTCATTTTATCAGTATTCCTCTGTATTTTGTTTCTGAATATCACCACCTTCACTATGTTTGCCCTCCTATATTCACCCCCCTCCCCTTTCTTTCCCCTTTCACTTTGTCCCTTCTTCCTCCCCTTCCTTCTAATTCTTCCTTTTTTTACTCCACTCTCCCTTTTCCCCGTTTAATACTTGAAAGATAGCAAGTTTCTTAACTGAGTGCTTGTATGTTAAATTTAAGCCAGTTCTTATGAGGTTAAGATTCAGGCAGTATCCTTTCTTATTACATTAGATGCTTTGTGCCTCTTTATGTGATGAGACTGACCACATTCAATCTCCTCCATCCTTCCATCTCTTTACTATCCCCCTTTTTAAGAGATAATGTTTTTAAATCATTCTGAGTCACAGAAAGGTTATGAGTGTCCATCACTTTTGGCTAAGTATATTCCCTCCAATACAGTTACATTCTTGAGAGTTGTTAGAGTTTTTCTCCCATGTAGGGATATAGTCAGTTTCATATTATTGGATACCAACTTTTTTTTTCTTTACCTTTTTTTTTTAAACTGTTCATGTTATTGTGTTTGTTCTGTTAAGAGGATTCCACTGAAACGAGGGTATGGAGTCTGATGTTCTCCAGACCAAAGGAACCCAGCAGATTGATGTCTGCAACCCTCTGTGCTAGGACTCACCCTCCAGGCCTGCTAGATGACCCCAGACTGTCATAAAATCCGACAGCCAAAGCCTCCACACCCCAGTTGTCTCCTGGACCATAGCAACCACAGTCATAGCCTCCACAGTTTATCCTAGTGCAATCCAGCTCTTACCCCTCCTGGTAGGCTCTCTACTCTCTGTACCTAGCTCAAAGACAAACCTTGAGGTAGATTTTCTTCTCCTAACTTCTTTTTCTTGGTTTTGTTGATTGAATTCCTGTTAAGGGGTCTGTTTCATATTTTATATATAAGGGAAGATCAGGAGCCTTTAGTCACAGTGCCTATCTATTCTCCACCATCTTGTCCAGGAAGTCCCATTAATCTATTTCTTAACCAGTACCAGGTAGTTTTGATGACTGTTGCTTTTTTTTTAGGTTTTTGCAAGGCAAATGGGGTTAAGTGTCTTGCCCAAGGCCACACAGCTAGGTAATTATTAAGTGTCTGAGACCAGATTTGAACCCAGGTACTCCTGACTCCAGAGCCGGTGCTTTATCCACTATGCCACCTAGCTGCCCCTGGCTGCTGCTTTTTTAATATAGTTTTAGACCTGTTTGAGCAAGGTCACCTTCCTTTATACTGTTTTTTTCATCAGTTCCCTTGCTATTCTTGACCTTTTGTTGCTCCAGGTGAATTTTGTTACTATTTTTTCTAGCTCAGTTAGATAGTTAATTGGTCGTTTGTTTTGTATGGCACTGAGATGTAATTTAATTTGGATAGAATTGTCATTTTTATTATATTAGCTCAACTTTTGAGAAATTTATATTTTTCGAATAGTTTAGATATTTATTTGTGTGGGAAGTGCTTGCAATTGCGTTCATAGAGTTTCTGGGTTTCTTGGGAAACAGATTACTATTTAATTCTGTCTACAGTTACATTAAAGAGAACTTCTTTATCTTATGCTCTTGGACTTTGTTGTTCTTTTATAAAAATGTTAATGATTTATGTGGGGTTTTTAAATATCCTGATACTTTGCTGAATTTGTTGATTGTTTCTAGTAGATTTTTAGCTGATTTTCTTGGTTTATCTAAGCATACCATTATATCATCTACAAAGAGCAGGACTTCTGGGGTGGAACCAAGATCTTGGCATGAAGCTAATGTGCTCCCAGAGCTTTCCCCTACCAAAGTTAAATGAAGTCTCTATTCTGACATTCACACTATAGATCCCACCAAGAAAAATAGAAAAGTCAAAGAAGTTTTCAACTGTAGAAATTGTGGATGACCTTCAATGAAAGTCTGTTTCTTTGGAGGGGAAAAGGAGAAGTAAAGTCCAGGAGGTGGGAGAGCAGGGTGGAAGAGCCACAGTGCAATCCAGGTCCCAACACCTTAATAATAACAGAGGTACCTGCAGCTATACAGCAAGCCAGCAGGGAGGATCCCAAACCTAAACAAAGTTTGAACCCTGAAAGCACAAGGGTAAAAGAAAGGACTGGGTTAGGAACAATCCTCTATTAAGTCAGACCCCAGACAAAAAGGAGGGGAATAAATGTTGAAAAGGTAAGACCTGAACTGGATAGGTAACATCTTGGTCAAAACAATCCAGGGATCAGACCCCAGCCCCAGCAAAATAAAAACTTGGATCTATAATTTGTATACCCCAGGAGCAGAAGTACAACAACGAAGAAAAAAGAGATAAAAGAGTGCTCACAAGAGAAAAATATTTCACAGATAAAGATGTCAGTAAAGCCATGTCTGAAGAAGAAAGCTGTGAAAAATCACTCATAGGAGAAGTATCAAAACAGTCTAAAAATTGGACTCAAATACAAAAGCTCATCAAAGAGGTTAAAAAAGAATTTAAAAACCAAAGAAGAGAGGAAGATCAAAAATGGAAAAAAAAATGAAAGTCATACAGGAAAATTGTTACAAGTTGACCAAAGAAATCAACTCCATTAAAACTAAAAATTACCAACTGGAAAAGGAAACACAGAAAATAATTGAAGAAAATAAAATCCTAAAAATTATAATTGAAGAGTTAGAAACTAATGAATCTATAAGACCAATTGATTCCATCAAGCCAAATAAAAGGCCTGAAAAAACTGAAGAAAATGTAGCACACCCTTATAGGGAAAATGAATGACTAGAAAACAGATCCAGGAAAGACAATCTATGAATTATTGGACTACTAGAAAGCCTAGACCAACAAAAAACTCTTGAAAACATCATGCAGGAAATTATAAGGGAACACTGCCCAAATGTACTAGAACAAGATAACAATATAACAATTGAAATAATCCATAGAACCTCTCCAGAACGAGACCACTGGATTAAAAACTCCAAAGGCTCTAACAGCAAAATTCCAGAACCCCCAAATAAAAGAGAGAATATTGCAAGCAGTAAAAAAAAAACAAAAAAAAAACCAAGTTAAATATACAGGGAACACAATCAGACTAACAAAGGACCTATCAACCTCAACATTGAAGGATCAGAAAAACTGAAATACCATATTGCAAAGAGCCAAGGATTTGGGATTTCAACCCAGAATGTACCACCCTGAAAAATTCAGCAAATAGTGTCAAGGTAAAAAGATGGATGTTCAATGAAATACAGAACTCCCAGAATTTCCTCACCCAAAGTCCAGAACTGTACAGAGAATTCAATTGCCCAATACAACACTGAAGAGTTACATCAAAAAGGTAAATGAAAAAGGGGACTGAAAAAACAAAATTGTTTTATACAAATATTGATACTTAAAAGGGAAGATATAACAATTCTAATTCTTTAGATCTTTATTTCTCTAAGGAAAATTAGAGGGTAGAATATAATTGAAGAGAATGAATCTAAAGGATATGTGTATAATTAGGTATTGTCTCTCACTGGAGGAGTTCCAAGATTACATCACTATGTTTGAGACAAATAGCCCTGAAAAAAAAAGCAGGGGTGCTAACATTAACTTAAGTGTCTCCTTATGCTTTGACTCACTTTAATCAAATGGTGCTAAGCACCTTGTCTAATGAGGGCATCATAAACTTCAAGCACCTGAGACAATGTCTCTGTTAATTACAATCATTTAAAAGTTTTCAGTTGAGATCTCCAAAGCCTCCCAAAGCTCAGAGATCTTCAAGATTCTGACAGTTAATTAGACAATATACACTGTGTAACATACTAAGAGGTTAAGTACCTTGGGGGGGGGGGGGGGTAAAGTGAGAAACACTATAGGCCTTCCTTCACTTAACAAGGGGTTAAGTTCCATGGGTGGGGAAGGGAGGGGTAAAGTGGGAAAGAAAAATAGCCCTGGGCATAGGAGTACAAATAGTACAAGAAATGATATGGTTTTGATTCTCCAATTGACAAATGGTCAAAGGATATGCAGAGACAATTTACAGATGAGGAAATCAAAGGGATCCACAGTCATATGAAAAATTGCTCTAAAGCACTACTTGTTAGAGAAATGGGAATCAAAACATCTCTGAGATACCACCTCATACCTCTCAGACTAGCCAGTATGACCAGAAAGGACAATGATCAATGATGTGGGAAATCAGGGACAGTAATACATTGTTGGTGGAGGTGTGAACTCAGCCAACCTTTTTGGAGAGCAATTTGGAATTACGCCCAAAGGGCAACAGAAATGTGCATACACTTTGATCCAGCAATAGCACTCCCGGGTCTATACCCTGAAGTGATCATGGGAAAGGGTAAAAATATCACTTATACAAAAAGATTCATAGAAACCTTATTTGTGGTGGCAAAGAATTGGAAATTGAATGAATGTCCTTTAATTGGGCAATGTCTTAACAAAATGTGGTAAACATATGTGATAGAACACTATTGTTCTATTAGAAACCAGGAGGGATGGGAATTCAGGAAAGCCGGGAAGGATTTGCATGAACTGATGCTGAGCGAGATGAGCAGAACCAGAAAAATACTGTACACCCTAACAACAACATGGGAGTGATGTTCAACCTTGATGGACTTGATCATTCCATCAGTGCATCAATCAGGCACAATTATGGAATACCTGTGATGGAGAATGTCATCTATATCCAGAGAAAGAATTGTGGCATTTGAACAAAGACCAAAGACTATTACCTTTAATTTTAAAAAAAGCTATCTCATTTAATTTTGCTATCACTTATACTTTATTTTTATTCCTTAAGGATATGATTTCTCTCTCATCAAATTCAACTATATATAACTACAGAAACAATGTAAAGAATAACAGACTGTCTTCTGTGGGGAGTGGCGGGAGGGAAGCAAGATTAGGGGAAAAATTTTAAATTTCAAAATGAATGAAATCTTTCTTACAAAAAAGAAATGATATGGGTTTGCATAAACTTTGAATTCTAAGGAGTATTGTGTGTACCTGAATAATCCTTGAAAAGGGGGTAATGTAAAATGATTATAATTTTAATTTGATACAATTTGATTCAATGCTGCTTATCAAGGAATCAAGTAAACAGTCTGTGATAGGAGTTTATCTAGCAATCAAGTCACTGAACTGTGATTGATGATACCTGATTAATAATATTGGAACACCAAGGGCAGAGGCACAAAGATTTTTAATTTTAGAGAGAGAAGGGAGAATGTGAATGCTGAGTAATTTCTATTCAACAGAATTAGCTCAGTGAAAGAATAAGATACATTCCCTCTTGCTTTTAAAAAGCTAACAGTCTTGAGGATGGGAGGGGGTTGGGAGTTGAGAATGGGAAAGATAGGGAAGAAGGGACTGATAAAAGGGAAGGGAAGGTATTACTGAAAATAAACTGAAAGATATATTTCTAAAAGAAGTAAAATTTTGATGAGGAGGAATAAGGGAAAAGGAAAGAGATAAATTTAAATGGAGAAAGATAACATGAAAGGAAATACAGAATTAGTATCTTAATTTATATTAATATATTAATATTAATTAATTATTAATATTGTTAATGTATCAACATAGCATTTTATTAATATATTATAATAATATATTATTGTGTTATTAATAAAATATATGATTTATATTAATATATAAAATTATAAATCTTAATTATAAATGTGAATGGAATGAACTGTCCCATAAAACAGAAGTTGATAGCAGAATGGATTAAAAACCAGAATCCTACAATATGTTGATTATAAGAAACACATTCGAAGCAGAGAGATGCAAAAAGAGTAAAGGCAAAAGGTTAGAGCAAAATATAATATGTCTCAGGGGAAGTAAAAAATATCTGGGATAGCTATCCTAATCTCAAAGTAAAAGCAAAAATAAATCTCATTAAAAGGGAGAAGAAAGGAAACTACATCTTCTTAAAGGGACCATTGCTAGTGAAGCTATATCATTATAAACATGTACACACCTAGTGGCATAGCATCCAGATTCCTAAAGGAAAAGCCAGTTGAATTACAAGGAAAAATAGACAGCAAAACTTTAAATAATGGCCAACCTCAGTATCCCTTTCTCAGAACTAAATAAATCTAACAACAAAATAAACAAGAAGAAAGTTAAGGTGAATGAAATCTTTGAAAACTTAGATATGATAGACTTCCAGAGAAAATTTAATGGGGATAGAAAAGATTAAACTCTTTTCCTGGCAATACATGGTTCCTTCACCAAAATTGACCATGTACTAGGGCACAAAAAAACCCTTAAAATCAAATGCAGAAAGCCAGAAATAATGAAGACACACTTTTCATACATTGATGCAATAAAAACTACATAAAATGAAGAGCCAGGGAAAGATAAACCAAGAGATAATTGAAAATTAAATAACCTTGTCTTAAATAATGGGTGGATCAAACACCATATAGTAGAAATAATCAATAGTTAAATCCGATTATGAAAAAAGGGTAAAAATATCACTTGTACAAAAATATTCATAGCAGCCCTGTTTGTGGTGGCAAAGAACTGGAAATTGAGTGAGTGTCCTTCAATTGGGCTGTATGTATGTCATGGAATACTATTATTCTTTTAGAAACCAGGAGGGATGGGAATTTAGGGAAGCCTGGAAGGATTTACATGAACTGATGCTGAGTGGAGCAGAACGAGAAAAACATTGTACACCCTAACAGCAGCATGGGGATGATAGTCAAACTTGAGAATGGATGAAAAAAAAAATGTAAGGGAAGGTGTCATAGCTTTACCAAATCTAAAACCATGTTAAAAAGCAGCAGTCATCAAAACTGCCTGGTACTGGTTAAGAAAAAGAGTAATGAGGGGCAGTTAGGTGGAGCAGTGGATAGAGCACTGGCCCTGGAGTCAGGAGTACCTGAGTTCAAATCCGGCCTCAGACACTTAATGATTACCTAGCTGTGGGGCCTTGAGCAAGCCACTTAACTCCACTGCCCTGCAAAAACAAAAACAAACCAAAAAAAGAGTAATGGATCAGAGGATTAAGATGAGTTAAAAAAAAATCTGAAGCAAATGACTAGAGCAATCTCTATTTGACAAACCCAGATAATCAGCCTCTGGGATGAGAACTCACTATTTGACAAAAATTGTTGGGAAAACCTGAAAATAGTATGGCAAAATAAGATCAAAATGGGTACAAGATTTGGACATAAAGTGCGATACCATAGAAAAATTAATAGCCGAAAAATACTCTATCTGATTTATGGAAAAGGGATAAATTTATGACCAAACAAGAATTGGAGCATATAATAAAGGGTAAAATGAATGATTTTTGACTACATTAAATTAGAAAGTTTTTACACTAATAAAATCAATGCTGCCAAAATTAGAAGAAAAGCGGAAAGCTGTGAAACAATCTTCACAACCAGGAGTTCTGATAAACGTTCATTTCTAAAATGTATAGAGAATTGTATCAATTTTATAAGGTGACAATTGGTAAATGGTCAATGGATATGAATAGTTTTCAAATGAAGAAATTAAAGATATATATATGAAAAAATGCTCCAAATCACTTTTGATTAGAGAAATGCAAATTAAAACAACAATGAGGTATCATCTCTCACCTATTAGATTACAGAAAAAGGGAAGCTGATAGTCTTGGAGAGGTTGTGGAAGGATTGGTGTATTGATTCAAGGCTGTTTATGAAATGGATCCAATCTTTATGGAGAACAATATGGAACTATGCTCAAAGACCAATAAAACTGTTCATACCAGTAATTCCAGTTGTAGGACTATATCCAGAAGAAATTGTAAAAAATTGCAAAAAATCCTACGTGTTCCAAAATATTCATAGCATCTCTTTTTGTAGTGGCAAAGAATTAGAAACTGAGGGGATATCTATCAATTGGAGAATGGCTAAACAAGCTATGGTACACGAATACTATGGAATAGTATTGTTCTATAAGAAACCATAAATGGTTGGACTCTAGAAAAGCATAGAATGACATACTGGGAAAAGGGAGTAGAGCCAAGAGAACAATGTACACATCAACAACATTATGAGATGAACAACCTTAATGGGAAACAACTCCTCTTGACAGTCCAGACTGCTAGAACAACTGTATTAGACTGGTAATGGTTTATATGATCCCCAACCAGACGAAGAAAGACAAAACAAAACAAAACACAAAGAAAAAAACACTTCTACCAAATCTTATTAACATTGTATAAAAGTTATCTGTTATGCATCTCTTTCCCTTAAGCCAAAAATTACTAATATTGAAATATGCTTAGCAAAATATGTATGTAAAATGCTAACCTGACAGTTCCCTACTATGGGGAGGGGAGTGGGAAGGAAGAGTGGAGGGCAATTTTGCAACTTGGAAATAAGCATTTACAAATGTATGAAAATTAAAAAATAAATAAATAAAACAAAGAGTGAAAGCTTTGCTTCTTCATTGCCAATTCCAATTCCCTCAACTTCTTTTCTTCTCTTATTGCTAAAGTTAACATTTCTAATAACTATATTGAATACTAATGGTGATAATGAGATCTTCATGTTCCCGCTGATCTTATTGGAAATACTCCCAATTGAACCCAATTACATATATTTGTTGATGGTTTTATATAGATACTACTTATTATTTTAAGGAAAACTATATTTATTCCTATAACTTCTACTGTCTTTATAAGGAATGGATGATGTGTTTTTTTCCAAAGGCTTTTTTAGCATCTATTGAGATATCTATTGAGATAATCATGGTTTCTGTTGGTTTTGTTAATGATATGTTCAATTATGTTGTTTTCCTACTATTAAATCTTCCCTGCCTACATGGTATAAATACTAACTTGTAATCACTTTGCTAAAATTTTATTAGACGTTAGCATCAGTGTTCATTAGGGAGATTGGTCTATAAATTTCTTCGTCTATTTTGGTTCTTCTTGGTTTAGGTATCAAGACTATATTGGTGTCATAAGAGGAATTTGGCAGTACCCCTATTTTTAAAATAGTTTATGAAGAATAAATATTAATTGTTCCTTAAATGTTTGGTAGAATTCACTTGTAAATCCATCTGGACCTGGAGACATTTTCATTAGTAATATATTGATGGTTTCTTCAATTTCTATTTCTGAAATGGGTTATTTAATCTGGGTAATTTGTATTTTTGCAAATATTCATTTCACTAAATAACCAAATTTATTGACATATAGTTCAGTAGAGTAGTTCTGAATTATCTCTTTAATTCTCTCCTCATTGGTGGTTACTATACCCTTTTCATTTTTGATACTGGCAGTTGGTTATATTTTCCTTTTCTTAAATCAGATTCACCAAATATTAATGTATTTCATTTTTTCATAAAACCAGTGCTCGGTTTTATTTATTAGATCAATAGTTTTCTTACTTTCAGTTTTATTAATCTCTCCCTTGATTTTCAGAATTTCTAATTTGGTACTGGAGATATTTAAATTGTTCATTCTCTAGTTTTTTTAGTTGTATACCCAATTCATTGATTTCCTCTTTTTCTATTTTGCTCCTACAAACATTTAGAGATATAAAATTTCCCCTCAAAACTATATTGACAGTATCCCATAAATTTTCATAAGATGTCACAATGTTATCATTTTCTTGGATATAATTATTGAATATGTCTATGATTTGCTATTTGAATCACTCATTACTTAAAATTAAATTATTTAGTTTCCAACTAACTTTTGTTTCTCTTTCCATGACATGTTATTACATGTAATTTTCATTGCTTCATGTTCTGAGAAGTATGCATTTATTATTTCTACCTCTCATACTTAATTCCTTAATGCAACTTTTATTAATGACCACATTAGATATCATACAAAATTTGTCATTGCATAAAGTTTCTTTTACAAGTTATTTCTCAATTATAAAAATGAAAGCTAAATCATTACTATTAAATGCAGTATTAGAAATGCTAGCTTTTCTATATATGACTAGCAAGATATAGCAGGAAGAGCTAGAAAGAGAAATCCCATTCAAAGTAACCTCAGACAATGTAAAATACCTGGGAGTCTATTTTCCAAGACAGACTCAGAAACTTTTTGAAAACAATTATTAACGCTTCTCACACAAATTCAATCAGATTTAAATAACTGGGCAAATCTCACCTGCTCATGGATAGGTAGAGCTAATATAATAAAAATGACAATTCTACCAAAACTAAACTAACTGCTTAGTTCCCTACCAATCAAAATTCCAAAAAATTACTTTGAGTTAGAAAAATTTGTAAGAAAATTCATATGGAGAAATAAAAAGTCAAGAATTTTCAGGGATTTAATGAAAAAAGTGCAAAAGTAGGTGGCTTAGCCCTTCCTGATCTAAAATTATATTATAAAGCATCAGTCATCAAAGCTGTCTGGTATTGGCTAAGAAATAGAGTGGTGGACCAGTGGAATAGACTAGGTGCAATAGCAGGAAACAATTATAGTAATCTGCTGTTTGACAAATCCAAAGAGTCCAACTATTGGGATAAAAAATCTCTGTGTGATAAAAACTGCTGGGAAAATTGGAAGTTAGTATTGAAGAAACTTAGATCAGACCAACACCTCACACCCTTTACCAAGATAAGATCCAAATGCATACGGGATTTAGACATAAAAAACAATACTATAAGCAAACTAGGAAATCAAGGACTAGTTTACCTGTCCAATCTATGGAAAAGGAAGTAGTTTATGACCAAGGAAGAGATGGAGAACATCACTAAAAATAAACTAGATGAGCTCGATCACATTAAATTAAAAGGCTTTTGCACAGATAAAACCACTGTAACCAAGATCGAAAGAAATGTAGTAAACTGGGAAACATTCTTTCCAATTAATGATTCTGACAAAGGAGTCATTTCTAAAATATACAGAGAACCAAGTCATATTTAAAAAAAAAGCCATTCCCCAATTGGCAAATGGTCAAAGGATATGAAAAGGTAATTTACAGATGAGATCAAAGCAATCCATAGTCATATGAAAATTGCTCTAAATCTTTACTTATTAGAGAAATGCAAATTAAAGATTCTCTGAGGTACTACCTCACACCTCTCAGACTGGCCAATATGACCAGAAAGGATAATGATCATTACTGGAAGGGTTGTGGGAAATCTGGGACACTATTACACTGTTGGTGGAGCTGTGAACTCATCCACCCTTTCTGGAGAGAAATGTGGAACTATGCCAAAAGGGCAACGAAATTGTGCATATCCTTTGATCCAGCAATACCAGTACTGGGTCTATACCCTGAAGAGATGATGAAAAAGAGTAGAAACATCACTTGTACAAAAATATTCATAGCAGCCCTGTTTGTGGTGGCAAAGAATTGGAAATCATGTAAATGTCCTTCATTTGGGGAATGGCTTAACAACTGTGGCATATGTATGTCATGGAACACTATTATTCTATTAGAAACCAGGAGGAATAGGAATTCATGGAAGCCTGGAGGGATTTGCATGAACTGATGCTGAGTGAGATGAGCAGAACTAGAAAAACACTGTACATCCTAACAGCAACATGGGGGTGATGATCCACCTTGATTTCATCAGTGCATCAATCAGAGACGATTTGGGGCTGTCTGCAATGGAGAATACCATTTGTATCAAGATAAAGAACAGTGTTTGAACAAAGTCCAAGGACCATTTCCTTTAATTTAGAAAAAACCTGATATCTTATTGTCTGATCTTGTTATCTCTTATACTTTATGTTTCTTCCTTAAGGATATGATTTCTCTCTCATCACACTCAATTTGGATCAATGTACAATATGGAAACAATGTAGAGACTGACAAATTGCTTTCTGGGGGGGGGGGTGGGGGAAGGAAGTAAGATTAGGGGAAAAATTGTAAAACTCAACATAAATAAAATCTTTAATAAAAAAAATGCTAGCCTAACAATAAGAGAAGAAAAGGAAATTAAAAGAATCAAATTTGGCAATGAGATACAAAGCTTTTATTTTTTGCAGATATGATTGTATACTTAAATAACCTGAGAAAAATCATCTAAAAAGCTATTGAAAGAATGAACAAATTCAGCAAAATAGCATGAAATAAACTAAATCCACATAAATCATCAACATTTCTATAGTTGTACAAAAAAGCTCAAGAGCAAGAGATAGGAAGAGAAATGCCATTTAAAGTATCTAAAGACAACATTAAATACTTGGGACTCTGCTTCCCATGTCAAACTCAGAAACTGTAAGAACACAATTTCAAAACACTTCTCACCCAATTAAAATGGATCTAAACAATTAGAAAAATGTTAATTGCTCAGAGCTAGCTTGACCTAATATGATAAAAATCACAATTCTGCACAAATTGGGAGACTTATTAAGTGTCAAACCAATCAAGCTACAAAAGAACTATTTTACCAAGCTAGATAAAATAGTAACAAAATTAATTTGGAACAACAAAAGGTCAATATCAAGGAAATTGATGAAAAAAATCTAAAGGAAAGTGGCTTAGCTCTATCAGATCTGAAACTATACTCTAAAATGGCAGTCATCAAAATTGCTACTGATTAAGAAATAAGAGTAGTGGATCAATGGATTAGAACAGGTTCAATAGAAACAGTAGTCAGTGACTGCAGTAATCTAATGTTTAAGAAACCAAAGACATTGATTCTGGGATAAGATATGACAAAAAAATTTAAAAAACTGAAAAATAGTATGGTAAAAACTCAGCATAGATACATATCTCACACCCTAAACATAATTAAGTCAAAATGGGGATAGGATTTAGGCATAAAATGCTATACATAGACCCATTAACGGACCAAGAAATACTTTATCTTATCTAAGAAAAATGGAGATATTTATGACCAAGCAAGTAATAGAGTATATTATGAATTACAAAATGGATGAGTTTTACTAAATTAACTTAAAAAGTTTTTGCTCTAATAAAATCCAATGCTGCCCAAATTAGAAGGAAAACAGAAAATTGGGAAACATTCTTCACAACTAGGAGCTCTGATAAAGGTCTCATTTCTAAAATATATAAACAATTACATCAAATTTATAAAATCACAAGTCATTCCCCAATTGATAAGTGCTTCAAATTATTAATAATTAGAGAAATGCAAATTTAAACAACTATGAAGTTCCTGATCACACCTATCAGATTGACTAAAATGACAAAAAGGAAAAATAATCAATGTTTTAGAGAGATTGTGGGAGGATTGGTACATGAATGCATTGCTGGTGGGACTGTGAACTGATCTAACCATTCTGGAAAACAATACGGAACCTTGCCCAAATATCAATAAAATTGATCATATCCTTTGTTCCAACAATATCAATACCAGGCCTATTTCCAGAAGAAATCATAAAAAATAAGAAAAGTCCCACATGTTCCAAAATATTCATAGCTATTCTTTTTGAAGTGGCAAAGAATTGGAAATTGAGAATGCCTGTCAATTGGGGTATGGCTGAACAAGCTATGTATATGAATGCTATGGTATACTATAAGAAAGCATAAATAGTCTGGCATTAGAGAAGCATGCAATGAACTACAGGATCTGATGTTGAGGGAAGGGAACAGAACCAAGAGAAAATTGTACACATTAACAACAACATTGTCAGTTGATGAACCTTGATGGATGCAACTCTACTCAATAGTTCAGAGAGCTAGAACAAGTCTAGGAGACTGGCAATGGACAATGTTATCCCCATCCAGAAGAACAAAAACAAACCATAACAAAACCAAAAAACCCCTACAAAATCCAAATGAATATTCCATTCACTTTTTAAAAATATTCTCTTACGTATTTCTTTCCTATCCCATGGTTTTCTTTCTATTTCCTTAATCCTAATTCCTCATACATAAAATAACTTATACTATTGTATTCTCTCAAAACAATCTCTGGAAGCTTTGGATCAGGTCTCTCAAGCACTGGAAAAGAGAACAATAACTCTCTCATAAGCCATGGAATCTCCTCTCTTTTAAACTACTGCTTTTTGAGTAGCATTTATCTGCCCCTTTCTTTGTTAGTGTTTTCTTCTTTAGATCATAAAGGAGCAGAAGGTGGGTTATAAAAGTTAGGAGAAAGTGAAGGTGAAGGGTGTAGTGAATAAAGCACCGGCCTTGGAGTCAGGAGTACCTGGGTTCAAATCTGGTCTCAGACACTTAATAATTACCTAGCTGTGTGGCCTTGGGCAAGTCACTTAACCCCATTTGCCTTGCAAAAAAAAAAAAAGAAAGAAAGTGAAATTGAAGCAACATCCAGGGTGACAGTCTGAGGGGCAGGGCCCGGCCTACCAGAGACTTTCTGGTACAAGTTCCTAAAAAGGGAGCTAGGAGGAGGATTCTCCTGAGAAGGTATGGCCCCACAGCCTTGGCCTCCATACCCCTCCCTCAACCCCGAGGCAGGCAGGGGCCAGAGATGACCTTGGAGGTAAAACTCACCACTCTTTTTTACACTTATATTCCTACTGAATAGTTTGAACATCTACATTAACTTTTAATATTCTGTGAGCCAAAGGAACCTCTCCAGGTGGAATCAGGCATATTTTTAAATATTCCAAAATGAAGACTCCTATAAGGAATATCTCCTGGCCTTCCTATTTAAAATGTGCACTCATCTCTTTCCCCACAGTTTCCTATTTTTCAATACTCCTTCTGGAAACCGAGGACAACATTTCTGTACATTCAATAAATTCTTCCAATTGTTTTGTTATTATTAACAAGCCTCTTTTTATAACTATCGACTTTAGAAATTTCATACAATGTTCTCTATTCTTAGATGGTCCCTGTCCCATTTTAATGCACTCTGTTTTAGATCTGTTGAAAAAAATTAAAAAGTAATATTTACCTTAATTGCCTGCTGTCCCCTTGACCTGCAGGTGTCCAGACTTTATCTTTCCTTTCAAAATTGATTCCCCTCCAGGTCCAGCTGTCCGTTGATCAGTTTCTGTTCTGGCACCAACTACCACCTGCAAAAGCTCTGGTGTGGGTCTGGACATAAATTTATGAGAGTCAGGTCGAGTAGAAAACATACCCAAACATACAAGGTCAGGATGTAAAAATCTACTAAATTCATTTTTGGAAAATCAGATTGTATATAACAAAAACTTATCTCAGGAATGACCAATTAAAGGACACCCAGTTTCACAATTTCCTGGGTAAATTTACAATATTTCTTCTTAGAAATCTGCAAACTTCTCTATCAGAAAAGCCTTCACAACCTCCTCTGGAGTCACAGATTATTCCAGGTCAGGGTTCACTGGAGAGCCAACAAATCTATACAATGAGCAATAATACATACATATTTTTGATGGAAAAGGTCACCAAGGATATGTAAAAAATCACTCCCAGGAGTTGGCCCTCTACAACACCTAGCCACCCCAGCTTCTATTCTGAAAGGAATTGTTTTTAAATAGAGAGAGAGATTTGGATTTAAGTGAGTATTTTGAAGATTGCAAATTATGGATTATTTTTATGTAAAATGTTCTGTTGCTCTTGAAGTTAAATTTGGGAAGTTGAAAGCAAATTATATGAAACATATATTTTAGTCTGTATTTTAAATTTTAAAATAAAGGTCTTATTCATAAATTGATGAATTTAAAATATTTTGATGGGTTATGAATAGTTTAAAGTGTTAAAAGGGTATCTGAATTAGAACAAAAGAAATTTAATGTGATAAGTTTAAAACTTTAATTACTAATTGACTAAAATATTTATGTACAAGATTTGTAAAGAAAATTAAAATTGATCAATCTTAATTAACATGATTAATAATAATGATAAATAATGATAATAATATGATGGAACACCACTGTTCTATTAGAAACCAGCAGGGATGGGAATTCAGGGAAGCCTGGGAGGATTTGCATGAACTGATGCTGAGTGAGATGAGCAGAACCAGATTAATATTGTACACCCTAACAGCAACATGGGAATGATTATCAACCTTGATGGACTTGCTTATTCTAACAGTACAACAATCAGACACAAATTTGGGGTATCTGTGATGGAGAATACTATCTGTATCCAGAGAAAGAAGGGTGGAATTTGAACAGAGGCCAAAGACTATTACTTTAAATTTAAAAAAAATAAAAGCTGTTACTTATTATGTAATTTTGCTGTCTCTTATACTTTATTTTTTTCCTTAAGGATATAATTTCTCATCACATTCAATTTAGATCAATGTATATCATGGAAACAATATAAAGACTAACAGACTGTCTTTTGTAGGGGTGGGGGGAGGGAAGCAAGATTAGGGGAAAATTGTAAAATTCAAAATAAATATATAAATTAATTAAAAAACAAAACAAAACAAAACAACAAATAAATAAATAATGACAATAATGATATTTTAAATAAAAGGTCTCTGGGTTTTGTTTTCCCAACACTTTTTCTCTCTTCTCCACTGTCTGAGAGAACTAAGAAGAGGTTACTGAGTTTTTCTTTGGGTTTGGGAGGCTAGGACAGAGCACCCCACATCTCACAATACTGTGAAACAATGCACACTTTTTTTCTAGTAAGAATTGTCTCTAAATATATTAGAACTAAATAAAAATTAAGTAATGAAATCTTTCTGATAGTGTGGAACCTAGATTTGAAATGTTTTAGGATGTGCAAATAATTAGGTATATTGAATCATGAAATGGTGCTGGTTTGGTGAGTTCTTATGAAAACATAAAGTATTTGGTTTCAAAATAAAGTATGGAAATTGAAAAATTCTTTTCTGATATTGCTTTTCAGATAGAAATTGTAGAAAGGATTTTTGTTGTTTTTTTATAGGGGAAAAGGAGAGGAATATATGTATCAAGAATTAAGGACCTATGTCCAGATTTGGTTGGATTTAATCCAAAATTTACTTTTTGAAAGGAAAAGGAACAGGTATGCCTAAATTAAGAAATATATTAAAGCTAATATAGTCACCTTTAATTAGATAACCAAATATGGGTTGGTTTTCTGTGCATTGCTAATATATATGCACGCACGCACGCACACACACACACACACACACACACACACACACACACACACACACACACACATATATATGTATAAATTTGTATAAATTCAGAAGTTTTTTAAGTTTTATAGTGCATAATTATAATCTTGGTTTATTGTGATATTTCTAAGTGTTCTAATATTAAAAATAATGGTTAATTTGAAGATTTAATGTAGTATTAATCCTTGTGATAAAGTTAAGATAAAGAGGAATGTAATTAGTGAACTTGGTCATTGCATGTCTTCCCTCTATCTTAAGCAAACAGACCTTTCCATTTGTTAAAAACTTTTGGTTTAAGTACAGTGATACCTAGAATTTTTGTGCATTCATTTATTTATTTATTTATTTACTCTATTTTTAAAAATTGGATAAGACATATATATTACTTTATAAGTTCACAATTAATGTTTTATCATCTGTAATATTTAATTTTGCTCTTTAATAATCCTCAGAAAAAGACTGTTTGTATAAAATTTTGCATTGTGATTTCTAATTTATTGCACCAACGTAATGTTGCTTATAATTATCACATAAAAGTGTCTATTTTTCAATGTTAATATTTATGAAATAATTTGCTATGGGATAAATATTAAAAGAATTTACTATAAGAACTACAACTTGGAAAGTTTTTTTTATTTCATGTCATAAATAAGAGTTATATTGTTATTTTAAAGTTATCTTGTATGAAATTAAGTTCCTGTAGAATTTCATTTTCTTTTTCTTTTTAATATAAATATATTTAGGCAAATGCGGAAATATGAAGAAGTTTTAATAGCCCCTTTTTCTTTTGGTCTGCTGGGGGCATTATGTGCTCCATTTGACCCAAAAAGAAGGGATTGATTAGTACAATATTTGGAATAAGATTCGGTATGATTTTTGCTATAATTTTGTAGCAACAACTTTATATTTTAAAATGCCTTTATTAGTTCTGTAATATTCAAATAATTTATTATAGAAAATAATTTTAATGTTTAAATATAATTTTGGGGTTTCTATACTTAAAAATATTACTCATTTTCTTTCTTCCTTTCTAAAATTGATATCTAAATATTACCATTGTGGATGTTGCTTTTTAAACTTCAAATTAAGGGCATCTGTAGAAATACATTCAATTTCTATAAGAATCAGTTAAAGATGTTTCTAAAAGGATTCTGGAAGCAACTATTTACTGCTTATGCTTATTTGGACATGAATTATAAGTGAGCATATTACTAGAAAAATTGTTTTTATAAAATAAGCAATTTGAATTTATTATATCTTTACAATTGAAATCTTTTATTTTAAATTCACTTGTAAAACATGGATAAATTTTTTGATTTTTCTATAGTGTTTCTTGTATTGTTACCACTATAAAACTATTAACACCATGTGGCATTTTCAGATTTTTTTTAGATACTCCTGACTCCAAGATCCATTCTCTATCCACTGCGCCACCTAGCCACCTCCTCAGATTTTTTTAAGAGTTAAATCTTGTCTGATTATAGAAAATTGCTATTAAGGACTTCAAGGGACTAAAAATTGGCCTTCTTTAGTCGGAAGTCCAGGTATCAAAGAAATGGGGTTTGATCATTGCAGGTGACAGGCATATTGGGATAAGTGTTGAAAAGGTAGGTTTTCAGGGTGAAGTTGAGGTTGGATTATTTCTGACTTGGTTTTCCAAATGTGACATTTGGAAAATGCCTCTCCTGGAAGATTTTAAAGTTGGGTTTATAGCATTTGATCACTCACCTGACCTGTTCCTGGAAATGGCCATCCAAAGAATTAAAGGAATTTTCCTTTTCTGATGTCTCTGGTCTTCTTGGGAAATGCTATAGTTGTATTAGGTGGTTAATATAAAAATTAGATGTAGAAATTGAAGTTATTGGCCTACATTTGTGTCATTTTCAAAGGGGCAATTAGGTTATTACATAGTTTTCACATCTCTTATCAGTCACATGCTGCTGTTCTTTATTTTGAAATATTTTAAAGAGAATATTTAAGTGAAAATAGTAACCTGGAAAATGGAGGTATGAATAAATAAAAGGAAGAAGATAATATCAAAAAAACTAGTTTATTTCTATTTGTAACTGAATTTAATTTTTATTGATATTTTATATTTATAAACACATTTTATGAAAGTTTTTCAACATTCATTCAAATGCATATGTATACTTTCAAGTTATAAAATTTCCTTTAACCTTCACTTCCCAGCCCCCCCAAAGAACAGTGAACTGTTAGGTTATAATTGTACCTATACAGTTGTGATTAATCATTTCTGGTATGAGGAATTTGGATTAAGGGAAAGAGATACATAAGAGATATTTATTATAAAGTATTCCTCAGCTGAATGATATTTGTTCGTTTATTTTTTGTTGTAGTAGTTGTTTTTGTTTTGTTTTTCCTCCTCTTCCTGGTCTATGGCCACTCTTGCTTTTCTTGAACTTTTGTTTCTCCAGATGAACTTTATTACTATTTTTTTAGCTCAGTATAGTAGTTATTTTGTAGCTTCATTGGTATGCCACTGAATAAGTAATTATTTTGGGTAGAATTGTCATTTTTATCATATTAGCTCAATCTAAACATGAGCATTCGACACTTTCCCAATAATTTAGATCTGACTTTATTTGAGTGAGAAGTATTAATCACTTGTGTTCATACAGTTTCTGGGTTTGTCCTGAGAGGTAGATTCCCAAGTATTTAATGTTGTATACAGTTACTTTAAATGAATTTTTTTCCATCACTTGTTCTTGAACTTTGTTATCCATATATAGAAATGTTGATGACTTATTTGAATTTATTCTATATCTTGGTACTTTGCTGAATTTGTCAATTGTTTCAAGGAAGTTTTTAGATGATCTTCTTGAGTTCTCTAAATATATCATCATATCAACTACAAAGAGTAAAAGCATTGCTTCCTCATTGTCAATTCTGATTTCTTCACTTTTTTCTTCTCATTGTTAAAACTAGCTTTTCTAATACTCTATTGAATATTTATAATAGATACCTTTGTTTCAGTCCTGAATTTATTGAAAATCCTCTGAGTTTACAACCCAATACATATAATATTTGTTGATGGTTTTAAAAGAGATGCTATTTATTATATTATGGAAAACTCCATTTATTCCTAAATCTTCTAATGTTCTTAGTACAAATGGATGTTGTATTTTATCAAAGGCTTTTTCAGTGACTATTGAAATAATCATATGATTTCTGTTGAATTTGTTGTTAAGTTCAATTATGTTGAGTGTTTTTTTCTGAAATGGAACCATCCCTACCTACCTGGCATAAATCCTACCTGATCATGGTGTATTATCTTAGTAATAACTTG
Source organism: Macrotis lagotis (assembly GCF_037893015.1). Lineage (NCBI taxonomy): Eukaryota > Metazoa > Chordata > Mammalia > Peramelemorphia > Peramelidae > Macrotis > Macrotis lagotis. Next base: position 923,078,913 of record NC_133658.1, on the reverse strand, counting down.
CTTTTGTCTCATTGTTAAAATTTTATTTAAGGCTTTTGCATCAATATTCATTAGGGAGATAGGTCTATACTTTTCTTTCTTGGGTTCTGCCTGGTTTAGGCATCAGCACTATGTTGCTGTCATAAAAAGAATTTGGCGGAAGTCCTTCTATTATTTTAAAATAGTTTATGGAGCATAGCATTATTTTTTCCTTAAATATTTGATAGAATTCAATTTTAAATCCATCTGGACTTGGAGGCTTTTTCTTAGAGAGTTTTTTTGATGGTTTCTTGAATTCCTTTTTCTGAAATTCTGTAAATTAAATAATATTTTGAGTCTTCTATTTATTTGGGGAGTTTGTATTTTTGTAAATATTTGTCCATGACACTCAGGATTTATACTTTATTGGCATACAGTTCAGCAAAGTAGAGTATATTATCTCTTTAATTTCCTTCTCAATGCTGGTTAGTTCATACTTTTTTGATACTGGAATTTGGTTATGTTCTTGCTGTTTTCTCATTAGAGTAACCAAAAGTTTATCTATTTCATTGCCTTTTTCATAAAACCAACTCTTAAATTTTATTTATAAGGTCAATTGTTTTTCTAGTTTTCAACTTCATTAATCTCTCCTTTGATTTTCAGAATTTCTAATTTGATAGTTAAGAATCTTAAATTTGTTCTTTTTCTAGCTTTTTTCTTTGCAAGCCCAATTTATTGATCTTCTCTTTCTCTATTTTATTCATATATAGGCATTATGTGATAAAAATTTTCCCCTCAAAACTGCCTTGGCTACATCCCATAAATTTTGGTATGATATCTCAGTATCATTTTCTTGGATATAATTATTGATTATTTCTATTATTTCCTATTTGACCCATCTATTATTTAAAATTAAGTCATATGATTTCCATTTGTTTTTTGGTTTATCTTTCTATGACTCTTTATTACATGTAATTTTTATTGCATCATGGTCTGATAAGTGTGCTATTATCGGCCTTCTGCATTCATTTATAAGATTTATATGCCCTAGTTCATGGTCAATTTTGGAACAGGTACCATGTACTGCAAAGAAAAAAGATATTCTTTTCTATCCCCATTAAGTTCTCAAAGATTTCATTCACCTTCTTAACTTCCTTCTTTATTTTGTGGTTAGATTTATCTAGTCCTGAGAGAGGAAGAATGAGATAGCACATTATTAAAATTTTGCTATTTATTTCTCCTTGTAATACACTCACTTTTCCTTTATGAATTTGTGTGGTAGATACATGTATGCTTAGTAACAATATAGCTTCATTACCAATGGTGCCTTTTAAGAAGATGTAGTTTCCTTCCTTATCACTTTTAAGGAGATTGATTTTTGCTTTTACTTTGAGATCAGGATCACTACTCCTGATTTATTATTTATTATGGCTGAAACATAATATATTTTGTTCCATCCTTTTATCTTTAACCTCTGTGTTTATCTCTTCTTCAAATGTATTTCTTATAAACAACATATTGTAGAATTCTGATATTTAATCCATTCTGCTAGTTCACTTCCATTTTCTAGACAGTTCAACCCTTTCACATTTACAATTAAGATTACAAATTCTGTATTTCCTTCTACGCCGCCTTTCTCCATTTATATTTTTTCCTTTCCTTACCCCCTTTAACTTTTCTTTTAAAAATTAACCTTCAGTTTATTTTCACTTATACCTTCACCTTCCCTTTTATCAGTCCCTTCTCTTTTCTTTCCCTTCCCCCATTCCCTCCCCCTTCCCTGTATAGTAGGATAGATTTTTAAACCCAAGAGGGAATGTAACTTATTCCCTCTCTGGGCCAAATCTAGTGAATAAAATTCATTCAATGTTCACACACTCCCTTCTTTTCCTCTAAAATTATAAATATTTGTGCCTCTTTACCTGGTGTTATTTATCACTTAAATATTATTAATCAATTATCATCATTTTTATCTTAATTAGTTGATTGCTTGATAATCACTCAAAGTGTTATCAAAGTACACAGAGTGATTGTTTGATAAGCAGCATTTTCTCAAAGTCACTAAGTACTCTCCCATTTTCTATTTCACAAAAAGTACACTTTTCATGGATATTGAATTATATCAATTTGAATTACATCAATGACCTTACCCCTTTTCAAATACCCTCCAAGGACACAAAATCTTCAAGAGCCAAGTCATTTCATAAACTATTTGTACCCCTCCCCCAGGCATATTTTCTTTCACACTTTACCCCCCCCCCCCAGGGTATTTAAACCTAGATAAATAAAGTAAGGATTAAATCCAATCCTGATTTAATTAATTAGAAGCATCTCAAAGGACTTGAAGTACTGGGAGGCTCTGAGGTTCTCACTTGGGAACTCTACAAATGATCACAAAGTTTGGAAGACACTGACTCAAGACCTCCAAATTTATAATGTCCTCATCCCAAGCTAAACTTTGTCAGCACAGCAGAATTAAAGTGGGTCAAAGGATACTGAGACACTCAAGTTTAGATTTAATCCCCATTTTTCATCAGGACTTTTCATCTCCAAGCATAGTGAGATCACCTTGGACTTCTTCAGTAGAGAGACAAGACCCAACTATACCCATACCCTCTAAGTCCAAACTTTTCAATTATGTCGGACTGTTTAATTATCCTTAGCAAAGTAAAATTCTCAAGAGTTAGGATTCTTATATTTTCCAGTTTTGGATTGTAAACAATTTGATTGTCTTGATTAACATTTGTTTTGTATTGTTTTCTTTTTTCCTTCCCCTTTTAAGTTACTTTTTTTAATGCAACTTTTGAGTTGTGTATTTGGTGATTGAATTCTCTGTTCTGTTCTGGTCTTCCTCTCAGGAAATTCAAGAAGTCAGATATTCATCTTTTCTCCTGAAAATATATGTTGAATTTTGCAGGATATTAAGTTCATGGTTGTAATTCCAGGTCCTTTGCCCTATGATATATGATATACCAAGTCACACAAGACTGATAGGTCTTGTGTGAATCTGATTGTGTTTCCTCTGTATTTAAATTGTTTCCTCTTTGTTGCTTGCAGAATTTCCTCTTTTATTTGAGAGTTCTGTAATTTAGTTATAACAACTTTTGGAGTTTTTATCCTGGGAGTCTTTATAGAAGAGTTCTGTGTATTCTTTCAATGGTTACATTGTCTTCTTGTTCTTGCATATTTCCATGATAATTTCCTGCATGATTTTTTTTGGTTTTGATCTAGGCTTTCTGGTCACTAGATTTTGCCAAAGAGGGAATAAGCTACATCACCACTTGGGTTTAAAAATCTATCCTACTATACAGGGAAGGGAGGATGGGGGAAGGGAAAGAAAAGAGAAGAAGGGACTGATAAAAGGGAAGGTGAAGGTATAAGTGAAAATAAACTGAAAGTTAAATTTTAACCTTGACAATATAAATTGTCAAGATCTAAGAAGTTCTATATTTATTTCCTAATAGATCAATATAATTAACCTAAATTTACGTAGACTCTGCTTTAAAACCTGAGGCTACAAAACTGCATCAGATGTCTTCAGAAGAAAGAATTAAATGGGCCCCTTTCAGGATTCACCAAAAGAAAGGGATCAGAAATTGTTATGTTTATTTTTTCTTATCCTTTTGAATATTTGTATGGTTTATATAATCAAAGTGGACTATCCCCCTTTTCTTTTGATGTCTGTAATCTTCCTCTTAATTTTGTAAATGTATCATCCGTCCTTAATTCCCTCCTTAGATGGACCTTATGTTTGTTGCTTGTGCTTTCTTCTAGTTACCGTAGGTCTATTCCTCTTTAGTTCATCTATAACTGACTTAATGTCAGCTGTGATTAAAATGGGAGATATTATGCAAGTAATAGTAATTTCTCAGAACTATATTGTGATAGAAGACTCATTCCCTTTAGAAAATACTAGGCCTGTATCAGATCATCTTGTCTCACTACTTAGAAATTAAACTCCCTATGTTAATTACTAAAAAAAGAGAACAATTCTAAAGGTGTAAGGAGACCATCATCCCAAGAAGAAACAAGTGAAGAATTCAGGAAGAGACAAGAAAAGAATTCTGGAAGAGATACTGAAATGATTATCTTTGTAGATTTGTTTCAGTTAGAAATATTGTGCAAATTCTTATGGACAGTTCAATAAGGAGGTTAATGATTTTCCCATATCCTAAAAGATGTAAGATATCACTCACTTTCCCAGTTTCTTTGTGACCCTCATTGGATGGTCTCCATTGCCTATAGATTTTTTTTTTTGTAAATTCCAGAGAATATAACTATACTGGGAAAAAAACTGGTAGTTTTCTCTTTTTTTTTAGGTTTCTTTTTTTCATTTTTGTAAGGCAAAGGGGGTTAAGTGGTTTGCCCAAGGCCACACAGCTAGGTAATTATTAAGTGTCTGAGACTAGATTTGAATCCAGGTACTCCTGACTCCAAGGCCAGTGCTTTATCCACTGCGCCACCTAGCCACGCCCTAGTTTTCTCTTTTGTTTGTTTTAACCCTAAATTTTTGAAGATTCTTATAATTTTAGGGTTAAAACTCATGTGTGGCAGTTAGCAGCAATCTAGGTACTTCAGCCTTTTAAAATAGTTTTGTTTGTCTTTATGATGATGTTACTACATAATTTCTTCAGATTTTTCTCTTTTTGCTCTGACATTTTCCTTTTCTCTGGAGGACATAGTTGATCTGTATCTGCTTTATATTGCATGTTTTATCCTATCCCCTTCTTTTTTCCCCAATACTTATTTGTTAGAGATTTCCCTTCTCTACTCTGACTGCAGACCTTTTTTTGGATCAATGAGGAAACTGAGAGTTGAAATGCTTTAGTCATTGTGACAACATATATTGAAACAGAACTCCAATCTAGAACTGTTTTTATGTGGTTCATTGTTCTCTTAACCAGAGTTCTAGATCATTATCCTGAAAGTTATTATTTCTTGGGTTTGATTATGTCCATATGAAAATGCAACAACCTGTGGCAAAAAAATGAAAAAGAATCTGAGTCTCTCTAGATATTATCCTATTTGAATCAATTTGTGATTTTGGCACCGGGAATTTAGTCTGACCACAAGAGATTGCATTTTATAAAGGAAGGAAGTCAGTACTGCTAATTATAATTGTATATTTTCAGAAAGAAAGTTCAGTGCTCTGAGTCTTTGATCCCTGACCCAGGTCCCCAAGGAAGAACTTTGAACCAGATGGAATTATTCATCATAGGACCAAGAACTTTCTGAGACTGCCCTACCCTCCAAGTACTGAAATGAAAAATATAATGACCTTCCAGTCACCCAAGAGATTTATTAATGTTTGTTGCTTGGTAATAGGCAAAATATTTAGAAAAACTCCCCAGAATTCAACTTTACCAAAGCTCATTAAAAATAGGCTAGTCCCTTTACAGAGCTTTTATTTAAATAGTCCCTATGGATTTGAACAAAAAAGAATTCCTTATAAAACAATCTCTATGGATTTTCTTTTCTTTCTTGCCAGTGTGTCATTATCCTCTGATACAATGAAAAAAATTTGGGGTTTCTTATGGAGATAATCAGACAAGTAATCTGTTTTCTCAGGAGGAGAAACTTAAAATACAGAAGTGACGTTCTCTGGGGAGCAATATTGAACTATGCCCAAAGAGCAATAAAACTGTTCAAACCCTTTGAGTCAGTAATTCCAATTCTAGGACTAAATCCAGAAGAAATTGTAAAAGATGGGAAAAGTCCTACATGTTCCAAATTATTCATAGCAGCATCTTTTGTAGTGGCAAAGAATTAGAAATGGAGAGGATGCTCAACAATTAGGGAAATGGCTAAACAAGTTATGGTACATGAATACTATGGCAAACTATTGTTCTATAAGAAACCATAAACATTTGGACTCTAGAGAAGTATGGAATGACTTACAGAATCTGGTGCTGAGCAAAAGGAATAGTACCAAGAGATTAATGTGCACATCAACAATATTGTGAGATGAACAACCTTGATGGAAACAACTCCTCTTGACAGTACAGAGAGCTAGGATGACTGTAATTGATTGGTAATAGTCTACATTATTCGCAGAGGAATAAAAGCAAAACAAAACATAACACACAGGAAAAAATAAACACCCCTACCATATCTGATGAACATTTTACAAAGATTATTTGTTCTGTATCTCTCTCCCTTAATCCTAACTCCTCAGGCCAAAACATTAGTATTTTTTAAATATGTTTAACAAAATATGTAAGTAAAATTCTAACCTGTCTGTTCCCTACAGAAGGGTGGAGGGTGGGAAGAAAGATGGAGGGAACTTTTATGACTTGGAAATATGCATGTACAAATGGATGAAAATTAAAATAACAAAAAATAAAAAAATAGGTTACATTTTTACATTCAGATTTATGATGCTTCTCAGAAGGAAGAATCAAATTTTGACAAGAAACATGTATTTTAAATTTTATTTTGTTTTTAATTGCATGTTATGAAATTTCCCCAACTTTCAAACACTTGCATATACATAAGTTAAAGATTTTTCTACCACTCTCCCTTCCCACTCCCCTCTCCTCAATAAATACATGTTTACATATTACTCATTTTGTATTTGAGGAATTAGGACTAAGGGAAATGAAAGAAAATCTTGGGATAGGATAGAAAAATATGACAAATTTTAAAAGAATAAACACAATACTCATTCAAATCCTGTGGATTTTTTTCATACTTCTTGCTTTTCCTCTGAATGTGGATGGTGTTATCCATAATAAATCTCCCAGAATTGACCTTGATTTCTGTACTGCTGAGAGGATTTGCATCCATCATGGGTCATCAACTCCCAGTTTTGTTGTTAATATGTTGTTAAATATGTGCAGGGTTCCCTAGGTTCTGTTCGCTTCAATCAGCATCAGATTTTGTGGTTCTTTCCATGCTTCTCTTTTATTATTATTATTATTATTATTATTATTATTATTATTATTATTATTATTATTATTATTTTGCAAGTTGATGCTGTTCAGCAACTTGCCCAAGGTTACACAACTAGGCAATTATTAAATGTATGAGGCTGGATTTGAACTCAGGTCCTCCTGATTCCAGGGTAGGCATTCTATCCACCATGCCACCCAACTTTTGTGCTGATTTTTTTTTTGGCAAAGCAATGGGGTTAAATAACTTGCCTAAGGTCACACAGTTAAATAATTAAGTGTCTGAGGCAGATTTGAAATTATATCTTCCTGACCCCAGAGCCGGTGCTTGATCCACTATGCCACCAAGCTGCCCCCCCTTTTTGTTAGGTTTTTGCAAGGCAAATGGGGTTAAGTGGCTTGCCCAAGGCCACACAGCTAGGTAATTATTAAATGTCTGAGACAGGACTTGAACCCAGGTACTCCTGACTCCAGGGTCGGTGCTTCTTTATCCACTGCACCCCCTAGCCACCCCCAAGCTGCCCCTTTTTGAACCAATTCTTTTCCACTGGTTCATTACTCTATTTCTCAATAAGTAGCAGGCAGTTTTGATGACTACCACTTTGTAGTGTAGTCTTAGATCTTGTACTGATAGGTCACATTCCTTTGAATTTTTTTCATCCATTCCTTTGATATTCTTTGACCTTTTGTTGCACCAGATGAAATGTGTTAATATTTTTCCAAGCTCTTAAAAATGGTAAAAATGATTTTTTGCTAGTTTGATTGGTATGGTACAGAGTAAGTAATTTAGTTTGTGTAGATTTGTCATTTGTACTATATTAGCTCAACCTAACCATGAAGAACTGACATTTTCCAATTGTTTAGATCTAACTTTATTTGTACAAAGTATTTTGCAGTTGTGTTGATACAGGTTGTAGGTTTGTCTTGGGAGGTATATTTGCCAGTATTTTATGTTATATATATATATATATATATATATATATATATATATATATATATATAGTTACTTGAAATGGAATTTCTCTTTCTATATCTTGCCCTTGGCCTTTGTTGTTCATATTTTGAAATACAACAATTTACGTGGGTTTATTTTATACCCCGATACTTTGCTAAAGTTGTTGTTTCAAGGAGTTTTTTAGTTGATTTTCTAGGGTTTTCTAAGTATACTATCTATCATCTTCAAAGAGTGAATGTTTTCCTACTATATTGCACATTCTAACTCTTTCAGTTTCTTTTTCTTCTCTTTCTGCTAAAGCTAACATTTCTAAAACTCCATTGAATAGTAGTGGTGATAATGGGCATCCTTGTTTCACCCTGATCTTACAAAATCTGTTCCTAATTTATCCCCATTACATATAATGATTGTTGATGGTTTAAGGTAGATTCCGCTTATTATTTTAAGAAAACATTATCTATTCCTGTGTTATAATTTGTCAAAGGCTTGTTCAGCATGTGAGATAATTGTACAATTTCTATTATTATGGTTACTGATATGTTTGATTATTCTGAGTATTTTCCTAATATTGAATCATCTCTGCCTTATTGGTATTAATCTGACTTGATCATGATGTATTATCCTAATAATAACTTGTTGTAATCTCTTTGCTAAAATTTTATTTAAGACTTTTTCTCTGGGAGACTTTCGGGATGGAGCCAAAATGGTGGCATGAAGCTAGCATGCTCCCAGAGTTATTTCTTACTCAGCACTAATTGAAGCCTCTGCACATATATTAAAGCTACAGGTCCCACAAAAAAAAGCCAAGATCAAAACAAGTTTTCAGGTATAGACATCATGGAGGTTCTTCATTGAATGTCTGTCTCTTCTGGAGTAAAAGATGAAAAACCCTGGCTAGGTGGAAGAATGAGAAAATCAGCAGGAAGCTTTTGGTTACTGTATAGTACAGGTCTTGGCAGGGAGGAAAACAGCACAGGTTCCAGTAAATATGCAGCAAGCCAGCAGTATGGGTCCCAACCTCAAAGAAAGTCTGAACCCTGGGAACATTGGGGCAAAAAACAGGACTGGATTGGGATCAAACCACTGCTTAGGCAGAGCCAGGACACAAAGGAGGAAACAAATCTCTGTGTAGCCAATGACTGAGCTGCATATGTAATGCCTAGGTAGCATAGGAAACTTCTTCTCCAGAGATAAACCAGGGTGAAGACCTGGGTTCCAGAAAAAACAATTTGGTCTATACTCCCTATACCCCAGAAGGAGAGCTCAAACAATCAAAATGAACAAAAATCTACAAAACAAAAGGGTGCTAATAAAAGAAAGCTCTTGTGCAAATAGAGATGATAAAAATTCCTCCTCAAAAGAAGAAATCAGTGAAAAATTTTCTACAAGGGAAGTCTCAAAGGAATCTATGAAAGGAGGCTCAAATCCAAACCAAATAGAAGAGTTTTTAAAAAAATCAAAAACCAAAGGAGAGAAGAAAAATATGAGGGCAATGCAGGAAAATTATGAAAAATTGATGAAATAAATGAATTTCTTTAAAAGTAAAAATTACCAACTGGAAAAAGAATACAATTCTTCAAAAAACAAAATTGACCAACAGGAATGCAATTCTTCTAAAACTCAAATCAACCAAATAGAAAGGAAATGCAACCCATCAAAAGCGTTACATTAAAGAACTGTAAAAGGAAACAGAAAAGCTAACTGAAGAAAATACAACTCTAAAAACTAGAATTGAAAAAAATAGAAACCAATCAATATATGAGATACTAAGATGCCCTCAGGCAATGAGAAAAGATCTATTAGGAAAAGCAAACCAACTAGATAATATTTCCAGGGAAGATAATTTGCAAATTATTGGCCCACCAGAAAGCATTACAACAAAAAATATCCTGGAAAATATATTTCAGGAAATTATCAGAGACAACTGTCCAAATTTGCCAGATCAAGAAGACCAAATCTCCACTGAAAGAATCCAGAGAACTCCTCCCCAAGGAATCCAGGATAAAAACTGCAAGGTCTATCATAGTTGTATTGCATATTTCTCAAATAAAGGAGAAATTACACTAGCAACCATAAATAATTTAAATACAAAGGAAGTAAAATCAGATTTAGACAGAACTTATCAGCTTCAACATTGAAGTATCAAAGGGCCTGGAATATGGTATTTCAGAGGGCAAAGGACCTTGGATTACAAACAAGAATTTGCTACCCTGAAAGATTCATCATATTTGTCAGAGTAAACAGATGAATATTCAATGAAACATTCAAAATTTCCTAATAAAAAACAGATCTGAACAGAGAAGTCAATCTTCAAATACAAAATTCAAGAGATGAATAGAAAGGTAAACAAAGTAAAAAAATTAACAAAATAAATGTTGGTCAAGTACTTTTAATTTTTTACAACCAAAAAAAAGGGGGAGAGCAGCTAAATGGTGCAGTAAGATAGAGCACTGGTCCTGGAATGAGGAGGACCTGAATTCAAATGTGAATGCAGACATTTAATAATTACCTAGCTGTGTGACATTGAGCAAGTCACTTAAGACCATTGCCTTGAAAAATACAAAAATAAGGAAAGCATAGTTTGTTTTACACCCTCATAAGGAAAGATAACACTCGTAACTCTTGAGGATTGTATTTCTTTTAGAATAGTTAAATGGTTGAATATAGTTGAAGAAATGGTACTTAGAAGATATGGGTGTGGCTCTAAAGAAGAACAAGATGTCATCAAGATGTTTGAAACAAAATACAAACTCGGAATGCTCTACCACAGGTCTGTACAAATAGTCCAGATGAAAAGCTGGGGGATTTACTCTAAACTTATATAAAATATATAAAATACATCAAATATGAAATATATTTCCTTTGACCTATTTCATATTTCCTTTAATTCAGTCATGTTCATAGAGCTCAGCACTTTCTCTGATGAGAGTATACTAAACAGCAAGATCCTGTGCCAATGTTTCCCATACTTTATAATCAATTGTAAAGTTAAGAGAAGTCTTCAGAGTGTCCAAGTACTTAGATCACTTAGAGGATCCTTACTTTTTGAAATCAGAAGTAACTTTACTAGATACTTAGAAGTTTATAGTGCCATAGTGATAGAAGTGTGGGGACCTACTCAGAAGGGTTAGACATAAAGAGATTAGGAAGTGATTTTTAACTCAATCCATACTTTACTTAAAAAGGGTTTGAGTACCATGGTTGAGAATTTAAGAGAAGGGGGAGTGTGGGGGAGAGTATGTTTGGAAGGGGGGCACAAATTGTCTGTGAAATGATTTGACTTCACATGATACTTTGGCTGATGAGAATTATGTGTCCATGAAAGGGACTTGAAAAGGGGATAAAATATAAAGTGATTAAAATATGATGTGATTCATGACTCTTGAGAACTATATTTCTAATGAGACAGAAAAGGGAAGGGTACTTAGTGCCTAAGAGGCAATGCTGCTTTATAATCAGTAAGTAATCAATCAACTTTGATTGTATTTTGAAGGATATTACTTTGATTTATCAATCAAACTATCAATCAACCTTTGATAATTGTACTTTGATAGTATTTTGAAAACAATATAAACAAAAAAAGGAGAGGGCAGCCCTTTAATAGATAAATAGCAACAATTGAGGAGGCACAAAGACGATAAAGGGAAAGAAGGGAAGGTGTGAACACTGACTATATCAAATATTCAATAGATTTGATCCAGAGAGGGAATAAGATTCATTCCCAATAACATGCATAACCTAATGGTAAAAAAACAAGGGTATCCTACTCTACAGGGAAGTGGGAGGAGGAAAGGGGAAAAAAGGGAAGAGACAGATAAAAGTGAAGGCAACGGTATAGAGTGAAAATAATTTGAACATTAAAATTTAAAAGTAAAGTTAAAGGGCATAAGGAACAAAGTTTTGGTGAAGAGGAGTAAGAGGAAAAAGTACAAAGAGGGAAAGATGGGGGAAATATAGAATTTCTAATCCTAAATATAAAATGTGAATGGAATGTACTATTCCATAAAATAGAAGCAAATAAAAAGAATTATAAAGCAGAATCACAAGATATATAGTTTACAAGAAAAGCATTTGAAGCTGAGAGATACATACAGGGTAAAAGTCTGGAGTTCAAGATTTTATGCTTCAGTGGAAGTAAAAAAACACAAAAGGAGTAGCGATCCTGATTTCAGAAAAAGAAAATGGAAAACTAGGTGTAATTTAAAAGGTTAAGGAAGGAAATTCCATCTTCTTTTTGTAAAACTTATTTATTTATTTATTTTGAATTTTACATTTTTTCCCCCCACCCTCCCTTCCCTCCCCCATCCCACACAGAAGGCAGTCTGTTATTCTTTATACTGGTATACGTTGATCTAAGTTGAATGTGATGAGAGAGAAATCATATCCTTAAGGAAAAGAAAATTAAGCATAAGAGAAAGCAAAATTACATAAGATAACAGTTTTATTTTTAATTAAAGGTATTTAAAGGTCTTTGGTATTTATTTAAACCCCACAATTCTTTCTCTGAATATAGATGGTATTCTCCATTGTAGATACCCCAAATTGTGCCTGACTGTTGCACTGATGGATTGAGCAAGTCCATTAAGGGTGATCATTAACCCTACATTGCCGTTAGGGTGTAAAATGTTCTTTTGGTTCTGCTCATCTCCTTCAGTATCAGTTCATGAAAATCATTCCAGGCTTACCTGAATTCCCATCCCTCCTGGTTTCTAATAGAACAATGGTGGTCCGACACATACATAAACAACAATTTGTTCAGCTGTCATCCAATTAATGGAAATTCAATCAATTTCCAATTCTTTAGCACCACAAATAGGGCTGCTATGAATATTGTTGTACAAGTGATGTTTTTACCCTTTTTCAGAATCTCTTCAGGGTGTAGAACCAGTAGTGGTATTGCTGTATCAAAGGGTATGCACACTTTTGTTGCCCTTTGGGCATAATTCCAAATTGTTCTCCAGAAAGTTTGGATGAGTTCACAGCTCCACCAATGTATTAGTGCCTCAGCTTTCCCAAATCCCTTCCAACATTGATCTTTGCCTTTTCTGGTCATATTGGTCAGTCTGAGAGGTGTAAAGTGATACCTCAAAACTTCTTTAATTTGCATTTCTCTAATAAGTAGTGATTTACTGCAATTTTTCATATGACCATGGATTGCCTTGATTTTCTCATCTATAAATTGCCTTTGCATATCCTTTGGCCATTTGTCAATTGAGGAATAGTTTATTTTTTTAAATTTGACTCAGTTCTCTGCATATTTTAGAAACAACTCCTTTGTCAGAAATACTAGTTGTAAATATGCTACATTTATTACATTTACTGCATTTCTTTTGATCTTGGTTACAGTAGTTTGGGCTGTACAAAAGCATTTTAGTTTAATGTAATTGAAATTATCCAGTTTGTTTTTAATGATCTTCTCGATCTCTTCCTTTGTCATAAACTGTTTCCCTTTCCATAGAACTGACAGGTAAACTATTCATTGATCTCCTAATTTGCTTATAATATTGTTTTTAAAGTCTAAATCTTTTATCCATTTTGATCTTCTCTTGGTTTAGGGTGTGAGGTATTGGTCTAATCCAAGTTTCTTCCATTCTAACTTCCAATTTTCCCAACAGTTTTTATCAGAGAGATTTTATCACAAAAGCTGGACTCTTTGGGTTTATGAAATAACAGATTACTATAATTATTTCCTGCTATTGCACCTGGTCTATTCCATTGATCCACCACACTATTTCTTAGCTAATATCAGACAGTTTTGATGACTGATGCCTTATAATATAATTTTAGGTCTGGTAATATTAAATAATACTAATATTAATATTAAGTAGTATTAAGTCCAGGATTTTTTCTCTTCAATATTTTCAGGGGGCCCAATGATTCTTAAATTGTCTCTAGTAGTTCTATTCTTGAGGTCAGTGGTTTTGCTGATGAGGTATTTTCCATTTTCTTCTATTTTTTTCGATTCTTTGGTTTTGTTTAAAGATTCTTGCTGTCTCATGATGTCATTAGTTTCCACAGACTCCAATCTTTTTTTTTTTTAGAGAGGAAATTTCTTCATTTCCCTTTTGCAACTCCTTCTCCAATTGGTCAATTTTATTTTTGAAAGAGTTTTCCATCTGACCAATTGAGGTTTTGAGAGAATTATTTTCTTTTTTGCAATTGTCCAATTGTATTTTCCAAGGATTTGTTTTCTTGTGGCAAGGTGCTAATTTTCTCTCCCAAGTTTTCCAGCTGATTCCTGATTTCTTCAAGGAAGTCTTTCTGGGATGGAGACCAAATTGTATTCTCCTTAGAGGGACTAGATCTCTCTGAGTTAGGGTCTTTACCTTTCTAGGTAATTTTCTATGAACCCCCCCTTATCACTAGCCTTTCTTCATTTTCCTGAGATCTTGTGTTGGGGAGGGGCTGGTTCACAAAGGATTGATGTTGAGTTCCTAGAGATTGTGCTCACTGAGTTTAGTAACTCCAAGTTGGCCAGCCAGTAGGTGGTACTAAAGGCTTTGTTCATCTGGCTTAATAATAACTCCACCTGGGTTGGCCTGTAGTAGGTGTTGATTGCTTTCTCTGTCTGTGACATTGATTTGAGGCGCTTATCCTTAGCCTGGAGGGTGTGGGTGGCACTGCTGGATACTGTTATTCTTGAACAAAGTGGGCTATGCCCCGGGGCAAGGTAATTACTTTCCCTATTTAGCTGAGGAAGCTCTGCTGCTCATGCCTGAGCCTGGGGTGGGGAAGGGCACTGTTATTGTGTTTGTTCTGTGATGACTGTAAGGCTGAAGTGAATGTATGGGGTCTGAGGTCCTCCAGTTGAGAGGAGCCCAGCTGATTGATGTCTGCAACTCTCCTCCCTGGAACTTGTCCTCCAGCCCTGGCAGAGCAGCCCAGTTGGCTCTTGGACTGGGCTCCCACACTCAGTGCCACCATGGCTAATCCTACATTAGTCTGGTTCTCACCCCATCCCAACAGGCTCTGTGCTCTCTGTCTCCAACTCACCCAGCATCCTCAAAGACAAACTTTGAGCTAGATTTCCTTCTCCTAGCTTCTTTTTCTGAGTTTTGTCAATGGAATTGCTGTTAAGAGGTTTGTTTCATATTGTATATGAGGGAAGATCAGGAGACCTTAGCACAGTGCCTGTCTGTTCTCTGCCACCTTGGCCAGAAGCCGAACCTCCATCTTCTTAAAAGGCACCATAGGCAATGAAGTTATATAATTATTAAACCTATAGGCACCTATTGGTATAGCATCCAAATTCTTACTGTAGAAGCTAAATGAATTACAAGGAGACATATAGAGTAAAATGAAAATAACGTGAGACCTCAACCTCATTCTCTCAGAACTCAATAACTATAACCACAAAGAAAACTAGAAGAGAGTAAAGGAGTTGAATAAAATCTTAGGAAATTTAGATAGATAGAACTCTGAAGAAAACTGCATGGGGATAGAGAAGAACATACCTTTTTCACTCCAGTTCAGGGCACCTGGGGTGTAGAGTGTATTCAAGGAAGACTAAAGAAAACTAGTACCTTGATGTGAGAGCTGCAGAGCCATCTTTAGGGCAGCTTTCCACATTTGATGCTCACCTGAGCCACCTAACTCTCACCTGTGGCTCCAAGAAGCTGCACCATGCACAGTGGCCACACCATGGTAAACCATTTCAGCAGGAGGGTTAAACCAGGTTGAAGGTAACTGAGGGAGTCTTAAGCTCAACAGTGAGTAGTGAGGAGTATCTACCCCAAATATGTGAAATTTTTCACTGGTGGAATAGGTGGAGGATAACAATTTATTCCACAGGCCATAAAGTCAACTTAAGCAGGTGCTGTGGAGCTCTTAGAGCTTGGTTAGACATAAAAGATGCCAAGGTCATGCACTGCATCTAGAGCCATCACCAGTTGTCTTCTCTGACTTCAGAAGAGAGAGTGAGAGAGATGACTTTGTACAGCTCTACCTGACTTAAATAAAATTTACATCTGTAACAAAGACATCACACAGAATCACTCCTCAAATCCCGTGTTTTCTCCTCCCTCTCCCTCCCTCCCTTCCTTCCTTCTTTCCTTCTTTGTCCCAGAGTTCTATAATTTTGACCTTGAAAGACTTCTTTAGGAAAGTAATTGTCATAAGAGAAAAGGGGATGGGATATTAGTAAAGTGGACTCCCTGGAAATTCATTCCATATGAGAGAAGATTATAGCTGGGGAAGAGGCAGTGATAGGACATTCATTTTCATTTTCATAAAATCTCAGCAGAAGAAAATTTAATTGATAGGGTCTGAAAAGTCAGTGACCAGCTATGATGAAAATTAGATGAAATTAGATATCAGAAAAGTAGAGATAATAGCTATTGGTCAGCAGACTTCACAAGCCCTTGATACCTGGATGGGGAAATATACTGTTGTCTGTATCTCCCATTCACTTCCAACTTCTACTTTCTGTCAGTAGGGTAGTGCATAGAGAACAGTAATAGGAAAGATAATAGCTCCTGTTTTCATTGTCACTAATAGCAACCATAAGTTTTGAAACTATGTCCTTTCAAATTTCTGACTCTTTCTTCTAAGCAAGTCATAGCTAATAATAAGTCCAGGATGACTAAAGGAAAGAGATATAAAGAGAGGCTAAAACCACATCTCAGAAGACTTTAGAAAAATTAAAAATATCATTTTCTTTCATTTTTTAATTTCATTTTTCCAATTATATGTAAAGATAGGTTTCAATATTAATTTTTTATTTGTTTGGGGTTTTTTTGGCAAGGAAATTAGGTTAAGTGACCTGCCCATGGTCACACAGTTTGAAAATTATTAAGTGTCTGGGGCTGAATTTGAATTCAGGTCACACTGACTCCATGGCCCTTATTCTATCTATTGCACCACCTAGCTGCCCACATTAATTTTTTGTTAGATTTTGAGAGCCGAATTTTTTTCCTTCCCTTTCTTCAGTCACCCTCCCCATGACAAGTAATTTATTATAGGGTTTTTCCATATATAATCATGTTAAACTTATTTAATATTATTAATGTTATGAAAGAATAATGAGAATAAAAGGGAAAATATGAGGAAGAAAAATAATAAAAAAAAACACTTTTAAATGTGAAAATAATATGCTTTTATCTGTATTAAGACTCCACAGTTCTTTCTCAATATGTACATGGAATTTTCCACTACATGTCTTTTAGAAATGTCCTTGATCACAGCATTGCTAAGAAAAGCTGTCTATCATAGTTGATCATCACACAATATTAAGATTATCATTTTCTTTGGTGATTTCTGCTATAGATAAGATTATCTGGATTGATTTATTCACCCACAGATAATATTATGTTATAGAAGAAAGGAAGTTAATATTAAGTCATTGATAGCATTAATTTTCTTCTATAAACATTTAATTATTTAATAGTTAGAATTCCCTGGTACAGAACTTCTGTGACCAGTGCAGGTCTTTATCTCTCATTAAAAAAAATAGAGGGGGGTGGCTAGGTGGCACAGTGGATAGAGCACTGGCCCTGGAGTCAGGAGTACCTGAGTTCAAATCCAGCCACAGACACTTAATAATTACCTAGCCGTGTGGCCTTGGGCAAGCCACTTAACCCCATTGCCTTGCAAAATCTAAAAAAAAAAAAAAATAGAGAATTTCCTTGAAAGGTAATCTGATATGCTCTAAGGTCAAACAACCAGTATACAGCACAAGCCAATCTGTCTGCCAGGATCTTATTCAGTAATGACAAAAATGTCATATCTTCTACTAGGTTTTTGATTGCTTTTGGATTGATTTATCCTTTGCTACCTAAGTCACTCAATGGATCAAAGAGTTTGAAAATATCTTACTTTACCACCACCAGGTGGTAGGATTTCCTGACATCTGAGACTGCAGATCTAATATTCTTTATTTTGGGGTGGGGGTTGTCTTCTCATTTTGTATGCAGGTCTGATGGGGAACTCTCCTTATTGTAATCCATTGTAAACTATTGATAGGACATTTTATATCCTCATGTACTTTTTCATCAGAAATCTTTTCATTGTAAATGCCTGTGATTGTCATATTACACTATACAATCACTTCTCTATCCAGTGATCATGATTTCATGGGTCTATATGACTTTATATTGGCCTACTGAATGCACCTTTTCAAATTGATTTAAATTTCCATTGTCTTTCTGCCAATTTTCTCAAGTTCTTCCCTGTGACTCTCTTTACTCAAAATCTCTTGCTACTTGCTTCCTTCCTGGTGATTGGAGTTGATTGTTTTGTCTTCATCACTGTATCTAACAATAAAATATTTTCCTCTGTGCTCAGATTTCCAGTGAAAGAACCCCATAAAGAAAAGCATTTTTAGTTTAGGACAACAAATCATTTTGGTTTCTTTGTTTTTTATTCAGGTTATAGGTATACCTACAAGAATCTTCAGATTCTGGATCCATTCAAGATATAATGATTTCATAATTCCATTCTATAATATTTTCTCTTCCAAACCCTATTATATACAATCTAGTGAATAAACAGATAAAATAGGCTATAAGAATAGTAATGAGCAGAAAGTTTTTTTTTAATGGAAGAAAACATAAAGTGTAATTCTTTCCTAATGCTGTTGGCAATAATTCACTGATAAATTAAAAAATCTCTTACACCCATCCATACATGCCAATGTATTATTTTTGGGGGGTTATGGGTAGCCTTTTGTATGTTGAGTGGCACAGATGAATAACTGGCTTTGATGAGTACAAATTTCTTTGAATTGACTTTGTATTGTCAACATCAACAGCATTTTATCATTTAGAGGCATAAACAAAAATTCAAAAGAATTTTTTCCCTTAGCTCTTATTTGATCTTTGGCACATGATGTTTGTCCTTCAATCCCAAGGAAGACCATGATATCAGGGAGGTGATGCTATGACAGGCAAATGAACTGTATTTGAGAGAGGGTGAGGGCTGTCCTAAGTCACCAGCCTCACTTTCTCCTCTATAGTCATCTGGATCCAGTGGCCAGACAGGATTCAAGATGAATGGATAAGACCCTGGATGTTAGGAAATCAGAATTAAATTAATTGTCCTAGATCACACAGCTAGTAAGTGACAAGTGTCCAAGACAGATTTGTACCTACGTCCTCTTCACTCCAGGGTTGATGATTCATCCAAGTTCTACTTCGCTGCTGACTTAAGACGTAGAAATAAAACCTATAAACCATATATATATATATAGTTCAGGTGGTTCTTGTTTTCAACTCAAATTTACACAGATAGCTCTTTTCACTTAGAACAATGCAGAGTTCACCTCAACCTAAGTGTTCTAGGGATTCTCCTGGAGGATTAATAGTATCTATTTTTTTTAAAGTAATATGAATGTTTTGGAGTATTTTGTCTATAATGACAATGAAATACTATGCTATGAAAAAGTATGAGATCAATAAGCTTAGAAAATCATTGAAAGACTTATTTGTGTCTAATGGTAATCATCTCTATGTAGTAGGAGGGCAGAAGAAAAAAAGAAATTTACTTGTTTTTTATGTATTCAAAAGACTAGCAATTATAAATAGCAGTCTCATACTGAAAATTACTAATTTTTAAGCATGTTTTTCAAAATATGTATGTACAATGTTAATCTGATTGTTCACTACTGAGGGGAGTTTTGTGTGAAGGGAGGGCAGAAAGAAATTTTGTAACTTAAAAATATACATGTGCATATATATGAAAAGTAATTAATTAATTAATTAATTAAAAGTGAAAAAAAGAAATTTCCTAAAACAATAACCCATCCAAGGTAGATCTTGTGAGATTACCATTCATATCTTCGAGCAGGATGCCTAAAGAAGGGTCACAACGTTCTAGATATGTTTTGCTACCCGAGAAATAAATACAGAATCCAGGGGATGATCTGCTGAAGTAGACATATGGGTAACATCCATCTCCAGGTTGCCAGAATATTCACTGACTACACTGTTTTAAGATATTCCTCTTAGGTATAATGGAACTTCTTTGTATCATTATTTTGTCAATCCTTGACTGTTCAACACAGGAACTATGATCAGCTCATGTAGGAAAAACAGTAGGAAACCCATGGAAAGATGGGAAGTCCAAAATTTTTTATACCCTTTGGAAAAAGTAAGATTTTCTTTCAATGAAAAGGAAAGAATAGAGGAGACCCTTGTGAAGTCCTCTCAATTCACAAGTTAGTTCTTCTTCATGACTTACTGTAATCTACATGAATTTTTAGAATAAATCTTACTCTATACTTTGATGTTCTCAAGTTTAATATTTTGGGTATTTGTTCATCACCATTAAGTCCCTCATATTTTACCCTTCTCTGCTCTTTTTTCTTCATCTGAGTCCTGTTTTTGAAGGTCAAACTTTCTGTCTGGTCATTTTCAATGGGAACATTTGAAATTCCCCTGGTTCATTGAAAGTCCATATTTTTCCTGGAAGGAGACATTCAGTTTTGCTGGGTACTTGATTCTCTGTTGCCTTCAGGAATATTATATTCCAAGCCGTACGAGACTTTAATATACTTGCTGCTAAGTGTGATCCTGACTGCCACTCTACGATATTTGAATTGTGTCCTTCTGGTTGCTTGTAATATTTTCTCTTTGACTTGGGAGTTCTAGAAATTTGGCTATAATATTCCTGAGGGTTGGTTTTTTGGATCTTTTTCTTGGGGATATTGGTGGATTCTCTCAATTTCTATTTTGCCCTCACTTCTAGGTTATCTGGGGAATTTTCCTGTAGGAATTCTTTAAAAATAATGTCAAGGCTCTTTTCCTGAGCATGACTTTCAGGTATCCCAATAATTTTTAAATTATCTTTCCTGAATCTGTTTTCCAGATAAGTTGTTTTTTTCAATGAGATGTTTCACATTTTCTTCTAATTTTTCATACTTTTGATTTTGAAGTATTGTGTCTTGATTTCTCATAAAATCAGCAGCTTCCCTCAGTTCCATTCTACATCTAAAGGATTTGTTTTCCTCAGAAAGTTTTCTGATTTCTTTTTCCATCTGGCCAATTCTGCTTTTTTAAAGCATTCTCCTCAATAACTTTTTGAACTGCTTTATCCATTTGACCTATGCTGGTTTTTAATATGTTATTTTCTTCAGCATTCTTCTGGATCTCCTTGACACAGCTGCTGACTTCTTTTTCATGTTTTCCCGCATCTCTCTCATTTCTTTTCCCATTTTTCTTCTATCTCCCTCACTTGAGCTTAAAAATCTTTTTTGAGCTCTGTCATAGCCTGAGCCAAGTTTCCATTTTTCTTGCAGTCTTTAGATGCAGGAGCTTGGATTTCCTCATCTTCAGATGGAGTATTTTGATCCTTCTTGGGATCATGAACAATGTATCTCTAAATGGTGTTTCTCTTTTTTCTCTGTTTACTCATTTCCCCAGCCTGTGCCTGGTTTTGGGCTGCTTCCTGAGCTTTTGAGTATTATTTGGATACTCCCCCACAAGGATCTCCATGTGTGAGGCGCTGTCTTCTGTCCTGGTCTGTGAATGACCAGAAGGGCACCCCTCTGCCATGGGGCTGAGGTGTGGGGGGCTTAGACTGTGCTCAGGATCTGAATGTGGTCAGAGCCCCAGAGTCCTGTTCCAGGTACAGAAGACAGATCTCAGAAGTCTCTCTCTATTCCTCTACCCTTGGTATGCTCAGCATTCAGGCTCCATTGCCTCGGGGCTCCTGCTTACTGACTTCACCTGTTTCTAGTTCCTGGATCTGGGCCACCCCGGCAATGCTGCTGGGTGAGTGCTCTGAGGCCTGACTTCATGGGCTTGCTCTGGCAGAGGTCCCTTCCATTGATCTTCCAAGTTTTCCCAGGTGTTCCCCAGGGAACAGGTCAGGAAACTGTCACTGCTGCCATGAGCTGTGGCTCCCAGTGCTCTGGGGCTGCCTTTCTGAAGGCCACCCCTCCAACCCCATGGAGAGGAGTCTTTCTGCTGTTTTCCAGATTACCTTGGACTGGAGAACTGCCTCACTGGATCCCTCTGTGGGTTCTGTCTCTTGAAAATTTAGTTAGAGTCCTTATTTCAACTTCCCAAATGCTTTCCAAGTTGTGGCTCCTTCCTAGAGCAAAACTTCTTTTCAGGACAACACTGCCCTTCACAAGAAAATAGAATTCTTCCTTGGACTCCCACCAGCTTCTTTGGAACTGGTAGTAATATTACATCCATATCTGCTATTACAGATTTTGGGATCTGTATTTGACTTCCTTAGTGGATACCCTCACTTTTCCCTTCAGAACAGTGCTTACCTATGTCCCAGACCCACCTGATTCATAACTAGAGGTCTTTTGCTCTCCAAGAAATGAATACAGAGTCCAAGGGATGATCTGCTGATGTAGACATATGGGTAACATACAACTCCAGGCTGCCAAAATATTCCTTGACTAGGTTGTTTTAAGATGTTTCCCTTAGGTATAATGGAACTTCTTTATATCTTTATTTGGTCTTTCCTTGACTATCTAATACAGTAACTATGCTACTGGCAGTATTAGTCAGGTAGAAAGGAGGAAAGGCTCACAAGAAAACAGAAAAAAACCAGCTGCTAGGCTAGAAGAAGCTCAGGGGTCCTTCTAAAATCTACCTTCTAGTGTTCAGATCTTCTTCCATTTGCCCTTTTAGCTCTTACTCTCTCTTGGAGATTCAGACACCACTTCCTGGCTCCCCTCAGTGGGCAGTTTCTACCATTAAAGCTCTGAGAGTTGGTGGAGAAGGGCATTATGGCTGGTGGAGTGGGTGGGGTGGAGACTCTCAAATGTAATGAGATCCCTTCCCTCAAAACCCTGAAGCAGGGTAAGAGGAAAGGATGGTTTTGTTCATCATTATTGCTTTATAATGCCCTTTTTACAACCTATTGGGTGATGAGAGGGTCACTGGGGTCCCCTCCAAGTTAAACAAGACTTGTGAAGTTGACACATGAGAGAAGTGGTGAAGGTCCCAGGGAGGAAAGCTAGGAACACAGGAGAGCAGTATGCACACCGCCCCTTTCCTCACAGACTTCCCCTTTCCTGCTACATGATCATGAACTTAGAATGGGAAGTATTGGTTAATAAAGGAGGAGGAGTAGTGACACTGGTGTAGGGACTTGTTGTTTTAACTTTTATCAAGAGCTTCTTTTCTATCTTTGGTGCAACTTAATGCAACTTAAACCTGTGGCTTCAAGAAGCTGTACCATGTGCAGCATCCACACCCTGGGAAAACCACCTTGGCACTTGAGCTAAACCATACCGAGGATAACTTAAACATATTGGTGAGTTAGGAGAACATCTAGCATAAGCCCATGAAGATTTCCCCAAGCAGAATGGATGAATGAGAACAATTTGTTCCAATGACCATGAAGACAACTGAAACAGGTTTTGTAAAAATCTTCGAGCTTGGTCAGAAATTAAAGAAGAAACCAAGGTCATCCAAGGCATCCAGGGACATGTCCATTCATCTTGACTTTTTCCCTTTCTTCTGAACATCTTTTAATCTAGAAGAGAAAATGAAGCTGATGACCTTGTGCAACTCTTCTTCATTTAAATATGATTCTTATGCAAGTTAAGACTTCACTCCATAATGAAAGATCCACAATTACTCAGAAAAGAGCTTTGTATTCCTGTTACATTTCATTATTATTTATTTGAAATCACAGGCAATATATATTTCATGTTCCAATTAATAACTATGTGAATAATTATATAAAATACAAAACACTAAGTATATCACTCTAAAAGTTGACTGAGTGGGTCATGAGAAGTATAGTGTCTGGATGGGCCTATGTTTTCATAGGGTAAAAAAGTTGCAGGAATTTTCTCCAGTCATTGATTATTAGTCCTTTACCTATCACATACTCTTTAAAGATCTTCCTAGAGCACTAAGAGTTAAATGACTTACCCAGCATTACACATAACAACATATGGATAATAGACAGAACATGATATCAGTGAAGGTAGATAAAATCTGTCAAAAGTCAACACTGGAAATGCTGCAGGGGGGGATGGGAGTAGTCAGAAACATTTATCCACTTTTGGTCATTATAAATGTGAAAAACCTCTTTGGAAATCAATTTAGAATTTGCATGAAAATCATTTGATTATGTGTAGCTTTTAATGCTGTGAGACATTAATGGGTATATACTTCAAACACATATATTATAAAATTTCAGATATGAGAATATACATAGCAACTCTGTCATGAAAAAACAATATGGGAGGACAATTGCTATATTAAGTAAGAAAATATACTGTAGGAGAGAGCCACAGAGAGGGCAAAGAGGTCAGGAGGTTGCTGAAGTTCTTCCCTGTTTCCTCAGAAACAATGTTACATCAAAACTCTAAATGGATTCTGGAGTGACAGAAGGTAGAAAAAGATGGAATGAAACAGTTTTCCTGTTTAAGATAATTTAGAATAACTTCAAGAAAGATCTGTCTCACTTGGGTAAAAGGGGAGAGCTGCCCAGTGCAGGAGGGCTGTAGACAAGTCAGCAACAGGCTCTTAGCCACAACACAGATCAGCAACTGAGGCACCTTGATCCAGGGTCAACAGGCCAGAGTACTGTAGTTTGGGACAGTGCCCCCTCTGACTCAGGAGTGGAGTTCAAATTTTAAAAATGATCAAAATTAAAAAAAACTAAAACAGAGTCCTAATCAGAAAAAGCAACTATGATGACAGGGAAAGTCATAGGAGAAGACAATGGTAAAATGCAAAGTTATGAAATCTCAAAGGGCATATGAATTGGTCTGAAGTCCACAAAGTCCTCTTGGAAGAACTCAGCGGTGATTTTAAAGCTCCAAGTAAGAGGGAAAAAATGGGAAAAGAAAAGAGCATTATGCAGAAGAATTATGAAAAATAAAGTCAACAACTAAGAAAAGGAAGCAAAAAAATTGATTGACATAAGAGATGACTTTAAAAATATAATTGCCCAAATAGGAAAAAAAGAAGCAAAAGATAATGGAAGTAAATAAAACCTCAAATTTTTGAATTGGTAAAGTTGAAGCTAATAACTGTAAGAAACATTAAGAATCAGTCAAACAAAATCAAAATAATGAAAACATACAAGAAAATGTAAATTATTTTATTAGAGAAAACAAGCAACCTGGAAAATGGATCTAGAAGAAATGATTTAGAAATTATTGGATTGCCTGAAATTCATGAAAAAAAATAAGAACCTGTGACCTAACAATTCCAATTCTATTTCTTTATCCAGAAGAAATCATAAAAAAATGGGAAAGGTTCCACATGTTCCAAAATATTCCTAGCAAATATTTTTGAATTGGCAAAGAATTGGAAATTGAAGGAATGTCCATCAATTCCGGAATGTCTAAACAAGTTATGGTACATGAATAATATAAAAAATTATTGTTGTCTAAGAAATCATAAATGGCCAGACTCTAGAGAAGCATGGGATGAGTTACAGGATCTGATGCTGAGGGAAGGGAGCAGAACCAAGAACAATGTGCACATTAACTGCAAAATTGTGAGATGATCTTACTTGATAGAAGCAGCTCCTCTCAGCAGTTCAAGAGATTGAAGACAATTATATTAGATCAGCTAGTGACAATGCTATCCCCATCCAGAGGAAGAAAAACAAAACAAAACAAAAGGAAAGGAAAAACAACCCTTCTGAATCTGATGAAGACTTTTAAAAAATTATCTCTTTCCCTTAATCCTAATTCCTCATACTGAAAATGAATAATCTGTAAATATTTTTATCAAAAATATGTAAGTGCAATGCTAACCTGACTGTTCACTGATGAAGGGGTGGGAAGGGAAGGTGGAAGGAAATTAACTTAAAAACATATATGTGAATATGGATGAAAAATATACATGTACATATGAATAGAAAAAATAAGTAATTTTTTTTAAAAAAAGAAAAAATAAGAGCCAGGAAAATGTATTTTAAGAGATTATCAAGGAAAACTCTCCTAATATCCTAGAATCAGAAGGTAAAAAGTCTCATCACTATCCGAAAGAGGTTGTAGAATGAAAGCTAAATGGATTAAGGTAGCCTTGTTCCAGAATGTTCAGGTCATGGTGAAAATACTACAGTCATCCTGAGAGTAATACTTTAAATACCAAGGAGCCACAATCAAGATTATAGAACCATAGATTTAATTTTAAGTGATAAGAGACCCTAATATATAATATCTAAGAAAGCAAAAGAGTTTGGATTTCAACCAATAATCAACTTTCCATCAAAATCGAGCATATCTTTCAGGGGAAAAAATGAACATTCAATAAAATAGGGAACTTTAAAAGTTACTGATGAAAAGATCAGAGTTGAACATAAAATACAACGTTCAAAAACAAAATACAAGAGACACATAAAAAGGTAAAAAAGGTAAAAATGTTATTCAACTTTTTCCATTGCTGCATGGGGAGATGATATGTGCAACTCCTGAGAACTCTATCTTGTTTGAACAGTTGATGATGTTTGTTCCTTTGTCATTGAAGAAGATCATGACATCAAGGAGGTAATGGTATGACAGGCACTCAAATTGATTTGAGTGGGGGGGGGCTGTGTACAATTAAATCATGAGAATAATCCTTTACTCTTAAGATAAAATGACAAAAAACAAAATTAATGGATCAGATAACTGAATGGACAAAGTGGAATTCACCACTTTTTTTTCTTTGTAGAAGGTTGGGGAGCTGTGATTTTCAAAAGTTTTCTGGGGCAGCTAGGTGGATAGAGCACTGGTCTTGGAGTACCTGGGTTCAAATCGACCTCAGACACTTAATAATTACCTAGCTGTGTGGCCTTGGGCAAGCCACTTAACCCCATTGCCTTGAAAAATATAAAAAACAAGTTTTCTAATCTGTCAGATGTCATTACTTTATTGGTATTTAACTAGTTTGTCTCTTGTACAGCAAAACAAAAGTGTGATAATGGAATCTTTGGGAATGAATGTAATGCAAAAAAATAAAATGTATTTTGAAACATTTTACAGAAAATTTTTGAAATTCTCTTTCCTTTTGTCAGTCAAATCTATAACCATAGCTACAGCATATCTATATCAACAGAGTTTATAAACCAAATCGCTACTCAGGAAACAAATTTTTCCTCTTCTGCCCTTTGAAGAATGCATGAAGTGGGCTTATTTGATTCTTTTGAAGGAACCTGTAAGATAATGAACAATATAGCCATAATACATATTCAAACACATGCATAGTAATTAATATTTCTTGAAGTCCAACTCAGTCCTTCTGAGAGGACTAATTGGCATGTTGCTTTTTTTTCTATCTATAGAAAATTACAACACTACAATGATCTCTGCCTCTGTGTATTTGATAAAAATGCAGGGACAACATCTCCAAGGAAATGCTACCAAGTGTGAAATTGGTCTATTGAGCCATCTTCTAAAACATAATGTCCAATTTCAACTACAAATATAATTGGGAAAATTGAGGGAAAATAGGTTTCCCTATAGTGGGCAGTAGAATTATGATGGTCAGATAACAATGGAATCTTTATAATTTTCTGCCAATTCAGCCTGTTTTCTGAAGGTGTTTTCTAAGAAAGAAAGTATTCAAAAAAATCTTTGTGAAGCTCATACTGGAGAAAGTAATTATAAGATGATTTGTTGTCTTGTTAAGGTAAGATACAATGAGTTTGAATGGAATGTTCATTTTCTCCTTTTGTTTTCCTTCCTTCCTTCCTTCCTTCCTTCCTTCATTTTCCTTTTCCTTTTTTTGTCTTATCAGGACAATTTGCTCCCTTGAATGCCATTCCACAGGAGATGAGCTGGGAGAGATAGATCACTCATTTTGGTTGCCTTATGAATGTGAATGGAATAAAACTGAAGTATAAAGATCAGTAGACGCAGTGACAAGCTATAGGAAAATTTAGATGGAGATATTCTGAGCATCAGAGAGAATAACAGACCAAGTTAACACATTTCACCTCCTCCTATCCCTATTTGGGGTAAATATATTTTTGTATGCATCTCCACCATAAACTTGCAACTTTCAGTCATTGGGAAAGTATGTAGAGGGCCTTGGAAGGAGAAAAAAATACAGTTCCTATCACTGTTGATAGCAAAAGCAAAAAACAGGTTTGAATCAATATATATTTTTTAAAATTTCTGACTTTTTCTTCTATTTTGTTTGTGGATATTCATAAAGCTAAGATGTCTATGGGAAAGGAAGACAATGGTGGCTTCAGACCTCTATTAAATTATATGCACTAATGTATTCATAAACAGATGATCAATACATTATTGTCTTTAAGCATCCATGTTTTTAATAGATGGAATTCCCAGATATAGAAATAGCCTTTACTAGTGCAAGTCTATACCTTTCATAAAACAGTGTAAGAGTTTTTTCATTGATAGGTAATTGGACTGACCA
Source organism: Macrotis lagotis (assembly GCF_037893015.1). Classification (NCBI taxonomy): domain Eukaryota; kingdom Metazoa; phylum Chordata; class Mammalia; order Peramelemorphia; family Peramelidae; genus Macrotis; species Macrotis lagotis. Next base: position 923,050,816 of record NC_133658.1, on the reverse strand, counting down.
GAGTCACACAGCCAGGAAAAGACAGATCCATATTTTATGTAGTAATGATAAAAATGAAATAATGACTTTTCATCTTTACTCACAGTATATCCTTTATAATCTCTGACTGATAGACTATTTAATTTCACTCCCTAGGTCATTTACTGAATCCAAAAATGTCTAATTTTAATGACACCATGACTGAATTTCTCCTTCTGGAATTTTCTGATACTCAAGAACTGCAGATCTTATATTTTTTGCTTTTCTTTCTACTTTAGTCAGCAGGCTTGATGGGGAATCTCCTCATTGTCATCATCACCACTTTTGACAGGAGACTCCACACCCCCATGTACTTTTTACTTAGGAATCTGTCCATTGTGGATGCCTGCTTCATATCAGTCACAGTTCCCCTAGCATCCATTAACTCCCTAGTGAACAACAGAATTATTTCATTTTCTGGATGTGCAGCTCAGGTATTTCTGCTCGTTTTCTTGGCATATTTTGAATTAACTTTGCTCACTGTCATGGCTTGTGATCGCTATGTTGCCATCTGCCACCCACTTCATTACACAGTGATCATGCGACCCAGTGTCTGCATGAAGCTGACCTTCACATGCTTTGTCACTGACCTTTTTTTATTCAGGTTTCCATACTGGTTGCACATTTCGATTGTCTTTTTGCCAATCCAATATCATCCCTCAGTTCTTTTGTGACATCCCCTCTTTACTCAAGATCTCTTGCTCAGAGACATTCAGCAACATGTTGTCCTTATTTATCTCTGTTCTGGTGCTTGGGTTAGGCTGCTTTGCCTTCATCATTGCATCCTACAGTAGAATATTTTCCACAGTGCTCAGATTTCCAGTGAAAGAAGACCAAAGAAAAGCATTTTCTACTTGCCTGCCCCACATTATTGTGGTTTCATTGTTCCTTTTTTCAACTGCAGTTGTGTACCTACAGCCAACTTCAGAATTTGGGTCCATTAAAGACATAATCCTTTCAACATTCTATTCCATAATACCTCCCTTTTTGAACCCTATTATATACAGTCTACGGAATAAGCAGATAAAAGAGGTTATAGGATTATTAATGAGTAAAAAACTTTTGCTACGTAATATAGCATGAATTCTCATTGTAACAAAATTGTTGTACCTAATCTATCCAAGATGGAAAAATCTCATTAAGCTATAATTTTGCTTGTGAGATTGTGGGATTATGAGTTGTTCTTTATATCTTGATAGTTATAGCTGAATCACTGATCTAAATGAAAATAAAATCCCTAGAGTTATAGACAACTAGCTGGTACAGTGGATAGAGTCAGAAAGACCTGAGTTTAAATCTGGGATCAGACACTTAATAATTGCCTACTGTGTGACCCTGAGCAAGTCACTTAACCCTATTACCTTGATTAAAAGTCCTTTAGTTATCTATGATATTATCAATACCATTTCTATTATAATAATTTTAAAGCATATTCAGAAATTCGAAATGCATCATTTATTCTAAGGTGTTTGGTAGCACTGCTAATAATATATAAATAAGAATTCCATGACAGATATGAACCATGGGATCTTTCCACTTCAAATTCACACAGACTTTTCTGGTTCCTTAGAACTAAAACTGAATTAATTTCAACTTTAAGGTTCTGCAGAATGCTCTTGAAAGTCAGTTAGGTGTCTTTCTTGATTTTTTAAGTAACAAGTTGAATTTTTATTTTTATTTTTATGTAATATAGAATAAGGATCAACATTGCATAAAACATCTAAATGTCAAACCATTCTTTAATCTTTGCCTAGAAAACCCCACATGGAATCAAAAAATGTCATACTTGGTTAAAATGACTGAACAGCAGTCTTTTTCTTTGGGAAATGTTCTTTTTTTAGTATTGAAATTCAAAATAATTTTTCCAAGAATGAATAAGAGACTGCAGGGAGTCAGGGTAATACTTATGATCTCATCCTACCTGTATTTCACACGTTTTCTGAATCCAAATCTATTACTTTTCCCACTATGTTATGCTATCTCTCTAAAATTTAGAAAATCAAAGAATAAACCAGATGAGGATGTGGTTGAGCATAAGGTAAAGTAATACACTGAAAACAGAGAAGACAAAAGGAATAGTTATTCTGCAATTTATTATAAAGGGGAAAGCAGTGATTTTTCCACATAGACATTTTGGTGCTGAACTAAAACAACAGATTACACTTTTAATATGCAAATTGGGGACCTTTAAAATACATGGAGCTATAGGGAATAAAGATTCAAATTTGGGGTGCTAAGAGAGTGGATTGAACATTGGAGTCAATAGGACTTGAGTTCAAGTCTGTCTTCAGTCGCTTACTAGCTGTGTGACCATTGGCAACTCAGAACACTAAGGGCCTAATTACTGATCCTGCTATGAAATATGACTGCAAAATCACTTAACACTGAGAAAAGTGTCTGAATTATGTCATAAAGAAATGATTGTAGCACATAGTTACTTCTTACTTTGCTAAGGCAGGTCATGATTTCTGGATCAAAATTTCAGAATAAAATCAAATAGAAAAATTTAGATTATGTTATTGTTTGTGTCCTATATTTCAGAGAAAATGATGGCACCAACAAAAGAAAGAAGGAAAGAAAGAACGAAATGTAGGTTACATGTCCATGTGACAACTAATCAGGAGTGCCTATCTTGAATTAAAAGGTCCAATACCTTTCTATTACCCAGTTTTTTACTCAAGGGATAAATATGATAAAAATGAAATGAAAGATTGAAAAAATAATTTCAAGGTCTCTGTTGCTGTCTATTTGAAGGAAGTTGATAATAAAAAAGAACTGCCTTTTCAAAGTACCATTATAATTTAAAATGTCTTACAATTAGACATTCTCTATTATTATGGAATGGAACAAAGAAAGTTCTTTTTTCACTTTCACTGACATGTACTTATGTTTGGATCTGTTGGAATTCATTTTGTAAGAATTGTGAATACAAATGGCAAAACATCAAAATAATGTATTTCCTAGTAGAACCATGGTTTTCCAATCAGCGGATCAAGAACAAACTGCTATGTAATCCTACTGGTTGGCTAAGGGATTTACTAGGGTGACAGTAACTTGGGTACTTGCATCATTTATATTTTAACTCTTTCTTTTATTCTGTTCAATATCTGTTGCTGTGAATAAATTAGGGATTTGGTACAAGTTAGAACATTGGGAAATTACTTTGCAAAGTTAAAGTCCCTGTCTGAATTACTTTATTATTTGATAACATAAATGAGATTTTTCTCTTCTTAAAAATGAATAATGAAGTTCAATACAATAAATCTTTCATTTATTAAGTTCATAGATGATATTTTGCATTTCTAAAATTGAGTCTTCCATGCTGGAATTGAATATGTATTATATGAAAAAAAGAAATCTAGATGAACATGGTAAATTTTACCTCTAAAATGAACAAACGATATAAATGAATTCTAAAAATCTTTATCTTGACTGTTACCTTTAACTTAGAAATTCTATTCAAAACTTTTCTAATCCTATCACCATCCTACAATTAACTTCCAGAATGAAATCTATGATAGCTGAAAAGAAAATTACTATTAACATAACATTTTCCCATGGACATTAAATTAATGGCATTTCTCTCCCATATTTTCTCAGATGTAAAGGAAATGAATGAACTGAAGCTGAAGGCTTCCTCACATTCTATAGATTTAATGATTTCTATCCTCTACAGATATTCTAAGATTTTATTGAAGATTTCATTTCCCATCTTCTACTTACCTTGTAGGGAAGCCAGTTTCTTTCCCTGTTCCTCAATTCCTGGAAAATTAAAGAAATGGACTAAATGTTTCTCAGTGTTTTCTAACTCTTAACTCTAGAGCTCAGTGATTTAAACTTCATCAGTTTGTTTTTGAAAAATTTCCCATATTCAATACATTGAAATAATTCCTGCCCCCCCCAATAAAAACAATCTGAGAAAAGGTGTTTCTGACTAAAGTCTTTTTCACATTTATTGTATTGAGTCTTTATCCAGGTTGAATGCTTTAATCTTCAGTAAGATGTACCCTGAACCTAAAGATGTTTCCACATTGATTACACTAATAAAGCTTCTTTCCACTATGAATTTTGTGATATACCATGTGTTTCCTTTTCTCATTCTCTCTCTCTCTCTCTCTCTCTCTCTCTCTCTCTCTCTCTCTCTCTCTCGCCAGTATATTTTACATCCAGTAAGATTTGTCTATTCTTAAAAGTTTTTCTGCTTTCATTGCACATAACTCCCTTTTTTATGATGGCCTTATTTTATTCATCATTTTCATTAAACAGATTAACCAAAAATGTAGATAATATTCAAAATAAAATGCATAAAATTCATTTTCAAGAGACTGAAATGCCACATGTTACATTTAACCTAATTTTATTCATGCTTGCTTTGCAATGGGAAGCAGATCAATCATTAAAAAGATACAGTAAAAGTAAAACATGTCTTTTCTTATACAACCATTAGCCTACAATAATGATGTACTTCAATTTTACCCATGCACACAAGTTTAACATTACAATTAAAAAAAATAAGACATCTAGGAGCATTTTATAATAAATTGATTCCTAATTTTTCTTTGTAGGTAGGTTGAACACCTCCAAAACACAATTATTATCCAGTCTGTATTTTTCCTAAATTAAATTAAGTATGTGGACAGACTCAGAAGAAGCTCATGTTATAATAGTCAGCAAGTTAGACAAAAATCCACAGTGGCAAATGGGGTGAAAATTTTATTTCCAAATAATTTTTTTAAAAAACACTAACATTTTATAATTAAATACAGGAAGTATACTGATTTCCTAAAATAAATAAGATATGATATATTAATATTTCAGTATAAATAATGTTTACCAGAGTGCTTATATATTGTCAATTGTTATTATTAAGAAGTTACTATAATAACACTTACTAAATAAAAATTGCATATTGTGAAGCACTATAAATGGTCCATATTTTCCCACATACTTCGGCTATCTTTAGGTGGATAACACATGTATTTCAAATTCAGCAATCGTTTTCAGTTGCTGTTTGTATCATATGTTTTGAGAAATGTGTACAATATAAAAGCTTCAAAAATATTCATAAATAAAACTATTTTAGGAAACAATAGATTTTTACAGGCTCGCTATGTAAATTTCACAGCAATATTTCTCTTCCTCCCTCCCCTGGGTAAAATTTCAAGGAGGGCAAGATGGTATCATGAAAAGAAGAAACTTGAAATATGAATAAAATGATGAATTTACTTCCATCTCCTTTACTTACTAGAGTCCAGTTTTCTTGACTCAATAGTCAATGAATACCAATTCTTCTATATCAATCAAATCACAGTTGAGAAAAATACTTCTGCATATTGGAAAGTGCTAATTAATGCAGTTGTCAGGATGTTGGAATCAGTTGATATCTGAAAGACTGGGATTTGAATCCTGCTTGTGATAATTTCTAGTTATGTGACCTTGGGTAAGTACTTAGCCTCTCTCAGACTGTTTTCTCATTTTTAAATTGTCATGCAAATCACCCCTTTCATAGGGTTTTGTAAGAACCATGTCTTGGGTACTTCATACATTCTAGTTCATTAAATCAGTGTGTTATATTTAGCTGTTGCAATATCATCTTTGAATGGTTAAATCCTCAAGGAAAATAAAGAATAATTTTATGTGATCTCTCACAGATAGCTTATATGGAGTTGGGAAAACTTGGCTTTGAATGCCAGTACTTAGTACATGTGTGGTATTGTAGAAGTCACTTAACTGCCCGAGTTAAAATGAGGATGTTGGAATTGGTTATTTCAAATGTTTCTTTCAGCTCTAAAGATATGATCCTTTGATCACAGTTTTCATATTATTCTCAATTTTAACATCATTGATGACCAAAATCATTGGATGCCATTTTCCAACTAAGGCAATTTCCAAAACTAGTTTCCACAGGGAAAGGCAAAATTAAAATTCTATGTACGTTCTTTCACATTATCAAGTTTGCTTACATCTTCAGTTTCTGTTCCCTCTGTACTGCCCAAATTCTCTGGGGTCATTTCTGACATTTCCCAATCCTGCTTCCAAAACTGCACCTGAGCTTGTTTATTTGTTTTTTTTTTATCCTGAATCTGGAGAAATGCCATCTCCCATACAAAATCCTCTATATGAAGATAAGTTGCTTGATGAGATTGAATAAATAAAGGAGAGAATTTCTGAGCTTGCCATAATATTTTGAAGTTCTCCCATTTAATCCCATTCATTTAAAAATGATATAGACTCACTAAAACAGAAATAATACCATTTATATCCACTCAGGACACACACAGAGAATAAATGTTCTTGGTCTGGAACCTGACCCAAGCATTTAAAGACAGAATGATTTGAAGCCTGTTAGCTCCAAGATATCTTTGCAGGTTTTGATGATTGAAATTTATATTTTTGATAACAGAGCAGCTTCATGTAAGTGTGTGATATTTAGAGGTGAGAGGAGAGGAGCAAAATAGAAGAGAGACATTGTTGCTGTGTTAAAGAGGTCATTCTCTGTCTCATTTCTTCCTTACCTAGCCTTAATCACTAAGTGGGCATTGCCTCAGACAAACTGAGAGTTGTTAAAAACCCTAGTTTAAAAAGAGGGCAAGGTCACTCATTGCCATCTCCATTCATTCTGTTTCATATCTGACAACTGGAATCAGAAAACTCTAAAGGGAAAAACGAGAATGATGGCTTTGCAAAATCCTCCCTCAATTAAATCCAATTCACCTGCTTGTCATGACATTACATCTTTTATGTCATAGTCCTCTTTGAGAACAAAAGACAAAAGACAATATATTGATTTTCAGCTATGAGAAGGGACTTCCTTAACTTGAAATAAAGATATCAATGAGTCAGAATTACAACCTCTTTGTTTCACATGAAGGATTTCTAGCCTTTCCACTACAGGGAAAACAAGAACTTTAGAACTTGAAGATGCCTTCCTATTCCATTCAGCAAGGGAACCATGGTTTGAGTTAACTTCTTTGAGATATAGATCTAGTCATTGTCAAGGGATTTGTCATTTTTAGTAAATTTGTAATTATAGCTCCAAAATTTTTTCCATATTGGCTAGACAAGTTCAAAAAACTAAATGCATTAGACCATTTGTCTTTCCAAAACACTTCAAATTCATCAAATTCTAATTCTCTAACTTTGCCAGTCTTATGGCAAACCTCTTTAATTTGCATTGCTCTAATTTGAAGCATTTTAAAATGGCAATTACTAACTTGAATTTTCTCTCTGAAACCTAACTGTTCATACCGTTGTCCATTTATCAATTGGTGATTCTTAATAATTTATTAATTTCTTACATATGTTGAGAATGAAACATTTAATTATCAGAGACATTTGCTACAAATACTTTCTCCATTTAATTGCTTCCTTTCTAATTTTAGTTATGTGGTTTAGTTTTTGCAAAGACACCTAAAATTTAGTTTAATAAAAACCTATTCATTTATCTTCTTTGACTTTCTCTGAAACTTTATTTACTATGATCACTTTCTGTATTCATAGATCTGAAAGACTTTTTTTCTTCCCTACTCCTATAATTGGTGATTAAAAAAACACCCAAATAAACAATTGGTGATATTTGTACTTGATGAAATCACTTGTAACTTATCTTTGTATAGGATGTTGCATGTTTTTCTTTACTAGGTTCTATTTAACTGCTTTCCAGTTTTCTCTGAAGTTGTTTTTTGCAAGTAATAATTCTTACCTATTTGCTAGTATCATTGGGTTTATCAAAACTAGGCTACCATGAAAAATACTTCCATTTATTTTGCAAGAAATATATTCCACTGATCCTTTTCTCTATTTTTTAGTTAACTCTAAATTCCTTTGATAATTACTTGGTTCTAATAAGAATCAATGTTTTATTATTGTTCCTATTTTCACCCTTGAGATTATTACCCTGTTGTATTTTGCTAATTTTGTTTTCTGGTTCTGTATGGTATTGTTATTTATATAAGGATATTAGGAAGGATAGCAATGTCATTTTATTATATTAACTCTTACTCAAATAATCAATATTTTTTCAATTACTTAATTCTATCTTCTTGTTTAATGAATTTTTGTAGTTTCAGAAATTCCAGGAAATAAAGGTTGATTGTGGCCTTTCTGAATTAAGATCTTTCCCAGGTTTGCTTACCTGAGACAATGCCCATTCTATGACTAAGAACAAGGAGAGAACTGAAACAAAAGTTGGCCTAAGTTATCAAGCCTCTGTGAATAATTGTTTAGGTTTTCGTGATTTTGAATAAGTATAAATTATAATTGCTTCCTGTGTTTTAGGAAAATGTTTTTAGTGACTGAGTGTGTGATGTGTTTAACTGGAGAAAGCTTTAACAAAGGCAGACCTACCAGTAGACTATTGCAATAATCCAGATATTAGATAGGAATGTATTTGAGAGATGCTGTAAAGGAAAAACCAACAGATATTGGCAACAGAATAAATACGGGAAATGAGCAGTATTGTGGTACTCAGGATGGCCCATAAGTTTTGAGACTAAGGAAACAGGAGATTGAAGTTGCCCTTGATAGTACGAGGGAAGGATTTACAGGGAAAGTTGAGTATTGGACATTTTTAATTTAAGATGTCTACTAGATACTAGTTTGAGATGTGTGAAACTCACAGTTGGAGATGTAAGATTGGAGCTCTATAGGGAGTTTGGGCAGAATAAGGGGATTTGTGAAGTATTAGAATGGAGATGGATATTAAATCCATGGGAGCTGATGAGATCATTAAGTGAAGTAGGTTAATGGGAGAAAAAGAATATCCAGGATAGATTGGGTGGTGGGAGAATCAGGTTAGGTCTCAATACACATTCTAAGTCACAAAATCCTATGAAAAAGTTTAAAAGAGCAGCTCTGGGGAACATGATAATGAGTTGATACATTAGATGCAATAGGATAGGTTTGAATTTAAGGTATTCATTTTTAATTCTCTTATTTACAACATCCATGATCACTAATAACTCGATATTCTTTGTAGGACCAACTCAATCATAACCTCCCAGATGCATGGTAAGTAGTATTCATTCATGGTAAGTAGTATGCACATAAGCAAGGAAGCATTCTTTAAATACTATTTGAAGTGACTGCATTCATTTGGATAATTACATCCTGCGATTGGATAGGGTTTGAGATATACCTTTAAAAAATTATTGTAAAGTTCCCCAGGAAAGAGAAGGATCATTTGGACACATAGCCTTATCTGCATTTTTAAAACTGACCAGAGTATAGTGTAGTAGCATTGGGGAACTAGTACAATTATTAAAGACTATAATGGTAAAGTGCAAGAAATCACTAAGATTATAAATGAAAAGCATAAATCCTGGGGGCAATTAGATCTTTTCCTTTCATGGATAGCAGTATATTCCCAAAATTCTATGTCTCAGTATATGTCACATAGAAAGACAAGCCAGTGGAGAAACAAGGATTGTTTGAAAGTGGATTCAAGTCTGGGAAAACATTCAATGAAGGAGATGCATATCTAGGTGAAGGGTATGGTTGAGGCATCTGTTCTGCAGCCTACTTCAGTTCATGTGCAGTTGGGGGTCTCCACCCTGTCTGTGGATGTTCTAGGCAGATCCAACATTCATGAGGTCTGGTATTTTCCATGCCTCTACCAGTTGCACCAAAGAGTTCTTTTTCCACCGTGCACACGCTCCTTCCAAAAGTAAAGAAGAACAGTTGGGTTAGAGGGTATTGATGCATTTTGTCATTCCAAGTAAAAACTACTTGCTACCACTATGCCATCCTTTCCTTCCACTATTAGCTCAGCAGTGTGGGGAGCATCTTGACCCATACCTTGGATTCTACTTTTAAATCAGTGTTTCCAAAGCCACCATCTTGGTGTTGACCAAAGGTGGTACTGATATCTATTCCAATTGTTCTGTAAAGAGCATAGAAATGACCAACTTAACCATTTGGAATCCATTGAGTACACTGTTCGTGCATCTAGGTTCTGCAAAATAACTTTAATCTCTGCTACATAATCTGAGTCTATTATTCTCCCAACACATGCATGACCTTTACAGCCAGACTGGAACTGGGCAATATATGTTCAAAATGGCCAGGTGGAATTTTTATTCCAAGCCCTATAGGGACAATTACTATTTTTTTCCAGTTGGTAAATCCACAGGGGCCATGGTATACAAGTCATAACCAGCAGTCCCTAAGAAGAGAGGACTTATATGTGGTTGTAAGCCCACCATTGTGATGTTGTGCTCTTTGGCCTCTGTATTATGATCTGAATATTAGAAGGTCATCATTTGCCCTAATACAATTCATCTTTAAGTGGCCAGTTTTTAGTTGCTGTAGAGTCTCAAACAAATTGTCTTTCCAATGAATGTATGAATTATTACCTAAATTTCTAAGTTTCTCTTCTAATACCCATTTATTCTTTCTATTAATCCTGCTGCCTGAGGGTAATAAGGGACATGATATATCTATTCTATATTTTGAAAAGTACAATTTTGTTCAATCTCTCTTCCCTTAAAATGTGTACCATTATCACTTTGTATAAGGGGGATTCAGAGTACAAGATAATTATATCTATAGTTTTACAAATATTCTTTTCTATAGCATTCCTATAAGGACAAGCCACAAGTACTCCAGGGCAAGTGTCCACACAGATGCACATGTATCTACATCCCCTATCAGAGGACCTATTTGCCAAATCTGAGCAGGTAAATTTCCTCAGGAACATTCACCTTTAATGGTGCAGGATATCGATCACTCCTTTTCCATATGACAAATGGAGCATTTGGTTTTATTTATTTCAAAAGAGAGATAGGAAGAAAAATTTTCCAATTTACTGTCCACCTGCATAAGGCTTCAAATTCAAGGTGTCCCATTTTTTTGTGTACCTTTTGCGTACCCATTGTGATAGTACATAATGCTCACTGTCCTCTTGTTATGGAAGTATAACTGTTTTTGTTCGTTAGTCCATATGGGCATTTTATTCACATATTATGGAGTGGCTATGGTAGAGTGAACATCTACCTGAAAAATGGAGATGTTAGAAAATGTGACCACTGCCAAATATATTGCCAGAAATCTTTTCCCTATACTTCTTTCTCACAAATCTATCAATTCTTTCTCTTCCATATAGGCATCTTTGGAGTCAAACCATTAGTGACTTCCCATGAATCAATAAAGACATGGCATTCCTTTCTTGTTCAGTTTTAACAACTGCACGAACACCTATTATTTCTGCAAATTGACTGCTTCCTGCCCATACAGTATTTTTCAAAGTCACTGAAGTAGCAGGATTATATGCTTCTGCTTTGCAAGGCCTCACCTGACCTATATGCTTAGCTGACCCAAATGGAAACCAGACATGTTTCTTTTCTTCTTTACTGAAGGGGTTAAAGCATTTTCCCCATTTAAATAATGAATATGAATTTGACTGGCGGCACCTCATTTTGAGCCATTCCCATTTCTGAAATCTTTTCATTTAGTGTAGAAATTCCAGTCTTATCTGCCTTAGCTCTATTTTGAATAAAAAACTTCCACTTAAAAACACTGGCTTCTTTAGTATGTTCAGTACCCATTATCTACTGCATAATAGAAGTTTTGGGCCAAACTCACTTCATGCCCTATGGTCAGTTGCAGCTAAAAGGCAGCTAAAAGCTGTCAAAGGAACAATAATTTTTCTCTACATGTGGATTCTTGACCAGAAGCCAAGGGACACATTTTTCCTTTGTTTTTACCACAAGCTAAAGTCTACATAACCTTCCTGAGTAGAGACCTGCAATTCCATAAGACCCTCCCTCATAGGCCATGAATCAAGGGCAGTTTGTATAGCGGCTTTGTCTTATTCAAAAGTCTTTTCTTCATCTTGCCCCCAAATAAAATCATATTTCTTTCTAGATAACATAATGGGTGCAACATTTGCCCTAGAAACATTTGCCCTAGATGGGGGATATGATTTTCTCCAGTACTTAAATAATCCTATAAATTTGTGTACCTCAGTCAAGGATTTTCTACTTAGTTTTGGGGAGTGTTTTTCTATGCCCTTTATTCCAGGGTATTCCTAATTTTTTTTTAGTTTTTTAATTTTTGCAAGGCAATGGGGTTAAGTGGTTTGCCCAAAGCCACACAGCTAGGTAATTATTAAGTGTCTGAGGCCGGATTTGAACTCAGGTACTCCTGACTCCAGGGCCGGTGCTCTATCCACTGTGCCACCTAGATGCCCCATTCCTAAAAATTTTACTGCTCATGCAGGACCTTATATCTTGTTTGGGTTAATTTACCACCAGAAGATGGGATGCCTAAAAAACAAGGACAGATTTTGAGACTGACACTAATCTTTTCTGAAGGTAAGGCTTCTTTACTTTTTTCCTGTTTGTTTTTTGCAAGGCAATGTGGTTAAGTGACTTGCCCAAAGTCACACAGCTAGGTAATTATTGTCTGAGGCCAGATTTGAACTTTCATTTTAAATTGCTTTATAAGTTCTTCCAGTGACTCTTCTTGGACTTGGGATCATTTACTATTTCTTTTGTATGAGAAAATGTCTGCTTTTAGTTGCATTATCTTCCTCTGAATATAAACTCAGATCTTTACCCCCTTAGAAATTGCCTACTATTGGATTCTTTCTCCATTGTGTTCTCATTTTTATTTTATTTTTGATTTATTTTGCTTTAGTGTAATCAAATTCTATTCCTCAGGAATGGGGAGTAATTCCCCAAGCCTTCTGTGAGCTGTGTTCTGAGCTCTGTCTCAGAGTTGAACCTTTGGTTCTCTCCTCTCCTAAGTTATAGCTAAGGCTTCCAGCCACACTCCTGAAAATGTTCATACTCCCTGTGTTCTCTGTGGTGGCTGAAAACCACAGTGATCCTCTCTGTCCTTGAAAAGGAACTAGGGATTCTGCTATCCTAAAGGCACTCCCAGTCAACAGGGTCCCTGCCCCTCTGCTCCTTCATTCATCATTTATTTTTTTTAAGGTTTTTGCAAGGCAATTGGGTTAAGTGGCTTGCCCAAAGCCACACAGCTAGGTAATTATTAAGTGTCTGAGGATGGATTTGAACTCAGGCACTCCTGACTACAGGGCCGGTGCTCTATCCACTGTACTATCTAGCCACCCCTCCTTTATTCATTTTTGTGCTAGCTTTTTCTCCCTCAAGTTATCCCCTTACCCTTATGTTTCTATCTGAATCCTGAAAGACCTTTAAATACTTCGATAGATACAGATAGAGAGATAGAGAGGGAAGGAGAGAGAGAGAGAGAGAGAGAGAGAGAGAGAGAGAGAGAGAGAGAGAGAGAGATTAAAAGAAAGATAGATGGACTGGGTGGCTAGGTGGCGTAGTGGATAAAGCACCAGCCCTGGTGTCAGGAGTGCCTGGGTTCAAATCCGGTCTCAAACACTTAATAATTACCTAGCTGTGTGGCCTTGGGCAAGCCACTTAACCCTGTTTGCCTTAAAAAAACCTAAAAATAAAAGATAGAAAGAAAGAGAGAAACAAAGAAAGAGAAATGGAAAGAAAGAGAAACAAAGAAAGATAAACAGAAAGATGGAAAGAAAAAAGATAGAGAGATAGAAAGAAAAGAAAGATAGAATGATAGAGAAAAATGTTCTCCCTTTAGTCCATTCCTAATAGTCTATACCCAATGTTATTTTTCACTCTTATTTCTTTTAAAATTATGTCTTTTGTACCCTTCCAAAGATATAAGCTGTTCTTTCTTCTATCCAAATCTGATGTAAATAGAGTTCTTTCTAAAAATAATGAAATGATTAGCTGTTAGATTTCAGAAAATCTTGGAAAGTCATTTTCTTTCTTCCCCTTGCTTTCCTTTTTTCAGTCAGCAAAAATTCATGTCAGGCAATCTGGGTTTTTCTGCTATCTACTGTTCATCATTATTATAGTTTACAATAGTATTCCAATATATTCCTATGCTAAAACTTGTTTCGACATGCCCCAATAGATGGGCATCCCCTAAATTTCAAACTGATTGCCATCAAAAAAAAGAACTGCTATAAATACTTTTGTATGGGCAGGTTATTTGTCCTTTTTATGATCATTTGGGGATAAATATCTAGCAGTAGTGTTGCTGAATCGAAGAGTATGCACAGTTTTATAGTCTCTTGGATATAATTTCAAATTGCAATTCAGAATATTTGGATCAATTCACAACTTTACCAATAATGCATTGCGTCCCAGTTTCCCCCTATCACTTCTAAAATTTGATATTTATTTCTTTGTCATTTAGTAGAACTGATAGGTATGAGATGGCACCTCAGTGTTATTTGAATTTGAATTTGAATTTCCATAATCAATAGTGATTTTTCCTATGACTTATAGATACTTTTAATTTTTTTCATCTGAAAACTGCCTATTCATATCCTTTGACTTTACCTAGTGGAGCAAGACTTGTGTTCTTATAATTTGACTCAGTTTTGAGAAATTATATCTTTATCAGAAATACTGGCTATAAAAATTATTTCCCAGCTTTCTGACTTTCTTCTAATTTGGTTGCATTGGTTTTGTTTGTAGACAACTATTTAAATCCTGCTTTCTCCTTTTGAGGAGGGCCCAGCTCTTAGAATAAAGCCTGGCAGTGCCTGTGACAAGTGGTAAGTGTTAAATAGCTGTTTACTGACCAAGTGACCTTCAAATATGAATTAGTAGAAAAAACAATAATGACAACAACATGGTCAAATATTTCCATTTTAGTTTCTAATTTCTAAGTAGCTTATAGCATTTGAATGTTTGGGGGAAAACATTTTCTTTAATGTAGCCATGTGTCTAGGTAAGCATGGAGACATAAATTCTTATATCAGGTTTCTTGGATGAAGGAAACAAAACACTGAAAAACCATAAGCTATTTCTACTTCCCAGATGTCTACTGGGACATCTTCTAATAAGACTGAGATGAGATAAGAATACATGTCCTGAAAATTTTAACCCTTTTATCTTTGGAACATCTGCCCTAGAACCAAATATTCTATTGGTGATTGCTTTTATGTGGCTTAATATTTTTTCAGGACATAGCTATAGTTTATTTAACCCACTATTTCTTAGCCCTCCCACCATACTCATGATGCTTTCCACCTCTACCCTCTCAAAATCTAAAAATACAAATAAATTCTGCCATTATTGTTGAAAGGACTGGGTCAATTTATTCCCATATGGCCCCACTTAACATCCTGAAATTTTCTAGAAGCAGCTGCCTCTGTATAAGCTTCCCATCAGAATATAAGCTCTTTGAATGCAGGGAATGTGCTTATATTTTGGTGGTTTGTTTGGAGCAAAGCAGCTATTTTAAATGATTTTCACAGGAAAATGATAAATGTTGCAGATGTGGGAAAATTGGAAGGCAATTGTACTGTTGATCAAGTTTGAACTTATCTAGCCATTCAAGATAGCAATGTATGCAGAGTTATAAAACTGTAATTTGACCCTGATGACTACTTCTTGAATCCCAAAGAAACAAAAGAGAAAGTACAAATATCTGTGGCAGTATTTTTTTGTTGTTGCAATGAATTGGAAATTGAGGGAATTGTCATCAATTTGGGGAGTACTATATAAGTGGTGGTATATGATTGTATTGGAATGCTATTGTGCTATAAGAAATGACGACCAGGATAATTTTAGAAAAACCTGGAAAAACTTGCATGAATCAATGCAGAACAAAGTGAGCAGAATAACAGGTGCATTTTGCATAATAGCAGCAAAATTATACAATGATCCTCTAGGAATAACTTAGTTATGCTCTGCAATACAGTGATTCCAGACTTCTAAATTCCAAAGGACTCATGATGAAAAACGCTATCAGCTTCCAGCAAGAGAAGAAATGGAGTCTGAATGAAAATTTAAGTATACTATATTTAGTTTACTTTTCTTGTTTTTTTTTTCTATTTCGTTTATTTTATTTCTTATGACATGATTAATATGGAAATGTGTTTTAAATATTTATAAACTATTTCAAAATTCGTTACCGTCTCAGGGAGGGGGTAAGGGAGGGGAAGTGGGGGAGAGAATCCAAAATATAAATTGTTTTTACATGTAATTGAGAAAAATAAAATATCATTTTATAAATGAGTACTGTTTACTTATTCATTTACATTCTGAGATTTTTAGTCCAATTCTTAATAATTTATCAGAAGGATGAATAAATCTTTGAGGTAAAGTGTACTGAGGGTTTAAAGAGATTGATCAGGGCATGGATCAAGGCATTCATAGTTATTCTTTGAATAATATTTCTATTGCTGTATACAATGCACTCTTGGCTCTGCTCACTTCACTTTCCATAAGTTCTTTCAGTGTTTATCTAAAATGAACCAGTTCATCATTTAGTATTTGTATAATAGTATTTGTATCACAAGCATATTTCAATATTTGTTTACCCATTCTGCAACTAATAGGCATTTCCAGTTGTTTGTAATCATAAAGAAGCCTGCTATAAATATTTTAAAATAAATACTTGCTTTTTCCTTTTTACCTGATCACCTTGGGAAACAGACCTAATAGTGGAATTCCTGGATCAAATTTAATAATTCTTTGGGCATATTTTCAGATTGTTCTCTAAAATGGATGAATTCATTCACAACTACACTAAAATATATTACTATCCCAATCTTTTCACTTCCTCTCCTCATTTTCATTTTTTCCTTCTATCATTTTAGAACATTTGGTAGATCTGAGATCATATCTCAAAGTTGATTTAACCTCAATTTCCCTAAGCAATAATATTTTGAAAATCTTTCATGGCAATATATCATCAAGTGATTTAAGATTTTTATATTGATCAATAAAATTTAAAGCTTCAATCTGCATTCATACTCAACAGCTACCAAGGATATACCTTACAAAATGGGCAAAGACTCAAAGTATCTCCTTTCAAGGAGCATTCTGAGAGCCTCTGGACAAATTTCTGTGATTGACTGGCATATACAATTTACCCATGTGAAATCAGGGTCCTTCAGATATGACCGATTTCCTGAGATGCCCCATTGCCACAGCTTGCTCTGTGATCAGATGAGCTCCCATGTGCAGGCTTCTCTATTCAATCTAAAAAACTCTTGTATCCTTAGTGAACATCATTTTTTATGCTATACTTAAATTATTTTTATAGAACTAGGAAAAATAATAAAATTCATCAGAAAGAACAAAAGGTCAAGGATGTCAAGGAAATCAATGAAAAATATGAGAAGAAAAGTGGTCTGGCCATACAAATCTCAAGTTGGGTTATAAAATGGTAATTAGCAAAGCAATCTGTTATTGCATAAGAATTAGATTGGTGGGTCAATGGAATAGATTAGGTACATTACAATATAGTAAATGAATGTAGCAAACCAGATTATGATAGCACCAAAGATCCAAGCTTTTGGAACAAATTTATTTGGCAAAAACTGCAGAGAATACTTGAAAAATGTGGCAGAAATTAGGTATATATAAATATAGGCAAACCAATAAATCACACTAAATACAAGATTATGTCAAAATGGGTCTATTTAGACATAGAGTGATATGACTAAATAAGGCAAGCATGAAATTATTTATTTGTCATAAATCCTATGAATAAGGCAAGAATTTAAATCAAAAGACAGTATTGGTTTGTTGGTTGGTTGCCATCCTTTGTTCTCAAAGAGGACCATAAAACCATATCGCTATGTTAGAGTCAAACTGTAGAGTGGATACAGTTGGATGACTGTAAGCTAATCAGAGCAATAAGAGCTCTGAATGCTCTACCAGAGGTTGGGCACTAAGAATCCATTTGGTGCATCTCATGTTTCCTTTGAGCTACTTCAATTCTGCTCTACTCATAGAGCACAGTACTCTCTCTGCTGAAAGCACACCATTATGTGTGGTCCTGTGCCAGTATCTCCCATGTCATGCAATCAGTTTCAAAGTTCTTAACAGAAACTTGGAGAATAACATTTTATTGATTTTTTCTCATGACCATGTGAGTGCGTGCCCTTTATGAGCTCTTTGTAAAATACTCTTTCTGGCATTCAGATGACTAGTCAATTGGACTTGTACTCTCTGTAGTAGAGGTTGAATGCTTGCAGTTTGGCTCAAGAAAGGCCCTCAGTGTCTCACATCTTCTGAGTAATTTTCAGAATCTTCCTAAGACAATTCAAATGCAAGTGATTCAGTTTCCTGGTCTAGCAAAGGCATGCTCTACAGGTTTAACAGGCACACAACAGTGAGTTTGGCACAAGGGCTCAGTAGCTCATCTCTCACACACTATACTTCAATATCAACAATAATAACAATAATACTTAATACGAATAACTTAAAATTTGTACATTTTTCAATTAAAAACAAACAATTGTGGTAAAGTTTCCATCTGCCAGAGGCTCCCAAACATTGAGCTAGCTGTGGCAATTTGCCAACTTTGTTCTCTATGTGTACATCCCTGGAAAGTCCACTGTCAAAGGAAGAGAACTTGTCTGTAGTAGTCAAATAGTATTCAAATCTTCTCGACTTGCTTTATCCATTGGTCCCACATATTGATGGTGTGGTGTTGGCTGGCAGAGTCCCTGGGTTTTCTTGGTGTAAATTGTTAGGCCAAAATTAGTACAAGCCACAGAGAATAGATCCAAACGTTGTTGCATCTCACCTAGACAGGCTGCTTTGAGAACACAATCAACTATAAATAGAAAAGCATGCACAAACACTCCTTCCACTTTGGTCTTGGCTTATAGCCTTTTCAAATTGAAGAATTTAGTTAGTGCTATAGCTGGCCTCAATGCTGCATTTATTCTCATTGAAAGTGTTTGACAGCATGGCTGAAAACATCATGATAATAAGCATGGGAGGAAACTTGCAACCTTGAATTACTCTATCAGTGACTGGAAAAACATGAAAGCTTCCTCAGTTATCCAGAACTCGGGCAAAACTTTTATAAAGTGAAAAAACATTTGCACAAACAAAATCAATGCAACCAAACTTAAAAGAAAAGCAGCAAATTGGGGGAAATGTTTGCAACAACTATCTTTGATAGAGGTCTCCTTTACGGAATAAATCTTTCTCAAATTTGTAACAGTACAAGTCATTCCCCCCTTTGGTAAGTGATCACAAGATATGAAAGGTCAGTTTTCAGACAGGAAATCAAAATTATGCACATTCATATGAAACAATCCTCTAAAGCAGTATTAATTAGAGAAATTCAAATTAAACACATTTGAAGTTCCACTACAAATTATCTGATTGGATAATATGACAAAAAAAACTGATTTATGTTATTTATGATGTAGGAAAATTAGGATACTACTCACTTTTGGTAGAGTTGTGAACTGATTCATTTGGTAGCGCAATTTGTACATATCCCCAGAGGGCTATAAATCTGTGCATAGGCTTTGATTCAGCAACAGCACAGTTAAGTCTAGACCCTGTGGACACTCAAAAAGGGAAAAGGGATATATTTCTTTTTTTTTTTTGAATTTTATTTATTTACGACAATAGGGTTAAGTGACTTGCCGAAGGTCACATAGCTAGGTAATTATTAAGTATCTGAGGTTGGATTTGAACTCAGGTCCTCCTGACACCAGGTCTGGTGCTCTATCCACTGCACAAGGATATATTTCAACAAAAATATTGATAGTAGCATTTTTTATGGTTTCTATGAATTGGAGTCAGGAAGACCCGAGTTCAAATCTCTTCTTAAACTCTTACTGGTGGTGTGACCCTGGGAAAAGCACCTAATCATTTTTCCCTCAGTTTCCTCATCTATTAAAAGATCTGGAGAAGGAAAAAAAATAAATCTCTCCACTATCTTTACCAAAATCTCCAAATGGGATTAGAAAGAGTCACTTAGAACAGAAAACAGACAGGACACTACATACACTGAGAAGAGTGAGTTTTTATTGAAAATAATTCAATGTTTATTACACTGTTGTCTTCTTAATATGATTTGGTCACTTTTCCCAAAAGGTTTAGTTTCTTTGTGTTGGGTAGGAGAATTTAGGTGGGTAATGGGGTCCCTGATGAAATCAAAATATCTAAAATCTATGTCTGAGAAAGACAAGCAGGCACTGAAGGAATATCTCAATTTAACCAATTGTAAGCAGTAGAAGACAAAGAGGACCATGCTTTTCAAATCTCCCAGAAAAGTCTGGGAGGGATTGATGGTTACTGTAGGAACTATTCTGGTCATCAAATTATTAACAATATCAATAATAATAACAATAATACTTAATTATGAATAACTTAAAATTTGTACATTTTTAAATTAAAAAAACAATTGTGGTAAAGTTTCCATCTGCCAGTGATTTTGGAGACCAAGACTATAAAATATGACCCTGCTTCCTTTTCTTCTCCTTCTATATGCTAGTAAGTGATGGGACCACCTATAGAGATCTAATTTATTATGTTAACTTATATGTCCACTTTCCACTCTTGTATTTCACCCATATCAAGAGGCTTTTTGTGTACCCTTCACTTTTGATGATCAGAGTGGTACCATCTGTATATTCAGTAATGAATCTTTTTGTTTTAAACAAAGACATTGGGATAGAACCTTCAGATGAATTTACATATGTAAAAGAGAATATATATAAGTATCAAAAGCAAAGAAACTAACATTAATTA
Source organism: Macrotis lagotis (assembly GCF_037893015.1). Lineage (NCBI taxonomy): Eukaryota > Metazoa > Chordata > Mammalia > Peramelemorphia > Peramelidae > Macrotis > Macrotis lagotis. The sequence goes on along the minus strand of NC_133658.1, from coordinate 923,030,273 downwards.
AGGTCCAACAGCATTCCAGGTCCTATGTTCAGTAGTTTATAAACATTTCATTTGATTCTCAAGACCCTCGGAGGTAAGTGCTAATATCATCCATATTTTATAGGTGAGGAAACTGAGGCAAACCAGTCTAAGGGACTTCCTCAGGAGAGATGACCCGCATGAGTGATCACAGGGGATCAGAGAAACCACAGACAGTCTGTTGAACTGATCTTCATCCCATCAATATCTGTCCATGTCTTCCTCCTTGGCTTTCTTCACTGAACAACAACCTCCCTCTATAAAGAGTGTTTCCCAATCCCTCTAAAGTCTAGTACCTTCCCTCCATTGATCACCTCTACTACATCCTGTCTAAAATGTGCCCACCCAACGTTGTTTGCATTTTGTCTCCCCTATTAGATTGCAATTCTTGGAAATTAGAGATGGTCATTTCCCTTTCTTTATATCCCCAGAGATTAACACAGGCTCTGTATCAGAGTAGGAGCTTCAAGGCTTGATGATTGACTAGTGATGAAAGAGGAGAAAAATAATGGGACCCTGCTGTGCTTCAGAAATGGGTTGTCTCAGTCACTTCTGTTCTTCATGTGGTCTCTTCAAAGGAAGATAAGAATGGGGGTAGACAGTTGCGTAGGCATGGAAAGTACTAGGGATACAGTGATGGGACTTGGGTTCCAAGTTCATTTCTGGGACTAGTTATCAGTATGTCCTTGTTCAAGACATTGAGATGTGCTGAGCTAAGAGAATGTGTGTGTGTGTGTGTGTGTGTGTGTGTGTGTGTGTGTGTGTGTGTCTGTGCAGACAGACAACCAAAAACAGAGACAGAAAGAGACTTGAAAGACAGAAAAAGAAAGGCAGAGATGGAGAGAAAAAGACAACAAGAGATAGTAGAGAGATAGAGCTATAGAGAAACAGAAAAACCTCACAGGCCTTTAGCAGGTTTTGTTGTTTCAGAAACCTGGGGTTGGACATGGAGGTGGGACCAGGCCTGACAAAGAATGCATTACTGTAGATAAAAGTCAGTAACGTAATTTGCCCCACCATAATATCCAGCTTCATCCTTAGCTGGACATTGTTGATGGACAAGTATTAATGAATTAACTGAAAAGGAGTTTGAATTAATCTTTTTTGACTTCTGCTTCTCACAAACCATCAGATCATCTAAAAGACAGGACTATTTCAGGGTTTTCACAACTGAACAATTTCTACTCCTTACTTTAAATCACAGTCTCCAGAAGCCCAGAGAACTTAAGTAACTCCACAAATAATATACAGGTAATAAGTGGTAGACGAGAATTTTAATCCAGCCCAAAGAATCAGTTTCTCCAAAGGATCACCACTTCTCTGAATTTGGAAGGGGCCCTCAGAAGTTGACCTGAAAGTTTCACCTTTATACCCTATTGTTGGAATTGTAAATCAGTTCAATCATTCAGGAAAACAATGTGGAATTATTTCCAAAAACCTACTGTTGTTTTTCATCCTTCCTTTTTGAAGAGGACAAATGACCTCAGGAGGTGTGAAATGGATTTAACTGAGTTTTAGTTGGTCACAGTTAACAGCCTCACTCTCTTTTACAGAATCATCAAATTCCAAGTGGCAAGACTAAAGTAAAGATGAGTGGCAATCGTCCAGGTTGGAGTACATGAACTTGGCCTTCGGTCCTTCAGTGGGCATTGCCTCAGACAAACTGAGCCCTGGGGGTCTTAATAATTACTAAAGGATGAATGTCCATTGAAAAAGAAAAAGTTCTCATTTGTTCCAAAAATACTTTCTAGTACCTCTTTTTACAGTTGCATAGATGGTGATGTTTGTCCTTCATTCTCAAAGAAGACCATGACATCAGTCTTATAGTACAATGGGGTAGTTCTACCATCATGGATGATGGGAAGAAATAACCCTAAAAATACAGGCAAATCTGTTTCATCTGTGATTGTAACTCTTTCTGGTGTCACATTTAAATGATCTTGGGAACAAATACAATTTTTTTTAACATTTTCACACTACATTTACTGCAGTTTTGATTTATCCTTTTTACTACTTTTTTTGCTGTTTTGCAGCTGAACTTGCAGAGATGTATCCCATGGCTGATATATTTTGTGTTTGACTAGAAACTCATTGACCCCTTGAATCACCTGGTTTCTGGTCTCTTTTGACCTCCTCACTGTGGCTACTGTAAGAAATGGTGATAATCAGAATTACTGACTTTATTATTTTAAATTATCCATTTCTGAAGGTTCTTGACTTTTAAAAACAGATTGAGTTGGAATTGGAATAGATGAAGGATTCTCTCATCTTGATCCATTCTAGCACAATTTTTTTTTATTCTGTCCGAATTAGTCAATGATTTGTCTAAACAGACACAGGTGAATCTGAAATGACTTAATTCTTAGTTTTGTTTTTTTTGGGTCAGTTTTGTTTTGTATTATTAGTTTTGTTGCAATGTTTTTCAGTGATTTCAAATACTTGTGCTTTTTAACTCCCTGAGTTTCTACTTAGTACATGCTAAGCCCTAGAATGCAAGCAGGCAATGAGAGGATTTCTGTTCTGAAGGATCTCATGGTCTAATTGGTAGGAGATGGCACAGAAGAGGCTATTGAATATAGTGTTGGTGGAGTCTAATGTGGTAGTGACAATATTGTTGCTGATGGGACTAGATCATAGCAATAGATGAGCCGGTCCTCTTTACACTTAGGCAAGATCCTTATTCCAGGTTTAACTTCAAATGATGATCTGTTTTACCTCAGTCTCATAGCAAACTCTCTATAGCCTTATGTCTTTTTATAATTCTTTTCATTATTTTATAATGCTCATTCATTTATCATCATCATCATCATCATCCACAGTATTTTGGAAATGAACTTTTACTCTTCTAATCTTTGCCTTGGCTATGAAGTCCCTCTCTCTTTGGTAAGAGAATTACCCTTGCTTTCTGAAGGATTTCTATGCTCATTGAGCAACTGTTGTTTGCTGAGTTAAACTTCCCTAGGAAATAATAATTATCTTTATTTTTATCCATTTCTCATTTTTCTAAAGAAGAGCTAACAAAACCACACTGCTTCCAATTCACCAAATGCTAAAATATGGAGATTTAATAAATAATTATCCATGAAAGAAAGAGAATAGGCCAATGCAAAGGTGGGAGACTAATAAAAGCAGGGCCACTAGGTGGTACATAAGGATTCCTAGGAGCTGTGTATTGGCTGGAAAAATCATAGACTGACATTTATGCTCTACTGTATTATGCTTTACTGTGTTTTTATTTATTATGTTAACTTTAATCTGACTCAGATTAGATTTATCTCTTGAAAGCTTGCCATTTCCATTATTAGCTCATTTAATGTTGGTCTGAGAGTCAGCATCACTGCATTCAAATTCTACCTTGGACACTTACTAGCTCTGAAACCATGAGTAGATCAAGCACCCTCTGAGCCTCAGATGGTTCTCTTCCCATCAACCATACCACAGGTCTTGGAAATAATAACCTAAGTATTAGTAACAACATGTTTTAGGGATATTTCAGTGGCTCTAGAATTCAAAGTTATAAAGGATGGTCCGGGTAATGCTTTATTACTAAAATAGGATACTTTGTTTCAATTCATACATAAGTCTATCCTTTTTACACAGGTTAAATGTTACTGGAAAGACCTATAAGAAAGAATTGTAATGATACAAAGAATCAAAATAAAGAGAATAAAATGTTTCAGAGTGGGTGACTCTATTTAGTAACAGAGATATAGAGAGAACTGGGTGAGCTTGGCTTAGATTTGTTCCACAAAAACACTCAAAAGCTTCCTATTAAAATCATATCAACTCCTAGCAAGCTTCATCTGAAGTCCTCCTGATTTCACTCCTTGAGCTAGTTCGGGGGGGCGGGCGGGTAGGAAAGTCACTTAGCAACCACAGGGAACAATGGCTTTGGATAAAGAGATCTCTGGGTCAGGGCTCCCATTGGCAGTTTTTGGGAGGTTTCTTGGGAAAGCATCTTGCTGATGCCTTTGGATGTCTTTGGTTATGTATAACTGAGTGTGGGGGTCCAGCCTTCCCGGGGTCCTTGGAACCTGACAGGAGGGATAGAGTCGGCGAAATGAGTTGAGTCAACAAGTGGGTATAGGCAGGAGCAGGTTGACTGACTGTCAGCTGCTTGGATTTATTTTTCTATTCTCAGAATAATGTATGCTTCAAGCAAGCAAGCTAAGATCATTTCCTTGGTTACAAAAGTGTACAATTTTCATCATCAATCATATAATTTATGTGGTTACAAGTTTTAATCATGTGATTACAAGTTTAATTAATAATCATATAGTTAATTGATTTTTTATCCTTACTCAGACCAGGATGTCTTCAACCTGTTACTTTATTTATTACTACATTGTATAATTGTTAATTCATTTAAAGTTATTAATTAGGAATTCTTTTCATGGAAATTTTTTATATTTTTTGTGTAAGTAATGTTTTTCGATTCACTTCCTTAACAATCTATAGTGAAGGTCTTTATGCTTGTCCACCCATCTGTTAACTCTTACAATAACCAATTTTTTTTCAGGTCCTGTTGGTAGAAATCACAATTTCTGTGACTTTTTTAATTCTTTCCCATGAAACTAAGTCTGCTAGAGTTCAAATATAGGTCACCTGTACTAACTATTTTCTCACCATCTTTTTCATATATTCCTTGTATGATAAGGGGGGCAAAACTATTAATTTCCCTGGAATTCTATCTGACTCATCTTGTATCTGTTTTCCCTGTATTTATTCTGACATCTCCTTGGAATTCCCAGTGTTGGGTTTTCCAGAGATTTCATAATGTTGAAACCTTTTGTATGCCTCAGGGAGAGGCAGTCCTGTTAAATTTGGACAGTTTACAATCTGTTATATTCAAGGAATTTTTCTGAAATCCTTCCTTTATAGTCATTCCACTATTAAGGTGAGTAAATAATGCAATCAATAATAAACCTATAAATATTGGTATGCATGGAATCCCTATATATATTGAAGAAGGAAATGTTGTTCCATCAGTCAGTGTGACTACCTTGAGTCTTCTTGCTGTGACTGTCAAACAGCTTAGAGACCCTGGCTCCCAACAGCCCAGTAATCCTGCAGGATGAAGACAGGTCATTGAATCTGTAGATAAGGTCTGGAATCAGGAAGACCCAAAGTCAAAGCCCACTTTTGTTTGGATCAATCCATTAGAGAGAGAAATGGCAAACTAGTCTAGTAGCTTTGCCAAGAAGACCCCATAATAGATCACACCCAGCTGGACATGACTGATCGATTCAAAACAGGTGACACAATTCTCTACTATACATACATACATACACCCTCCCTCCCACAGACTCACAGGATAAGAGATGGAAACCTGAAATGGAGTTTAGAGGTCACTGATTCTAACTCTAACCTCTACTTCTAACCCTCATTCTGCTTCTAATCATATCCCTGCTTCTTGAGACTTCATTTTACATATAAGGAAATTGGGTCCTAGGAAGGTTATATGACTTGTTTAGGCTGCCACAGGTAGTAAATGTTGAAGTAGGACTGGAGCTCAGGTTGTCTGCACTTTGTACACCATACCGCTTTGCTTTTAGAATCATCTCCAGGAAGAACCACAAAAATATTATTTAAAAAAAAGAACAAAAGAAAGACCCAATCACACAGCATGTGTCCCATTCTCCTCCTACAGTCCTACATCTCTCTACTGAAAGGAGGGAAGCAGATTCGTCATCTATACCCTGAGGTTGAGATGGAATAATGCAACATTAGTTTGACTGCCATTGACTTTGATTTGGGTTTCCAATTCTGTAGTTATTTTGTGAATTCTGATCATACTTCAGACTTTTAATTTGTGGGCAATTGAAGTCCTCTCATGTGGCTGCTATCACTTCTTGTAATGAAATAGTATTTGTTGCATTTATAGACTATTTTGTTTAGCCACTTCCTAATCAGGGGATAACCTCTGTGGTATTACTTGTATGTTTGTGCATGTATGTAGTTTTTCACTCCATTTTTCATCTCTCATTGAATGATCATGAATTGTAAAAAAAATTCAATAAAGCAAATTGACATGTGTTAAGAAATTAAGTTCACTTTAAACCTGAATTTTGATTCCCTGTTAACACCTTTTTTGTACATTGTATATTTTGTACACTTCTGCCTTTTTTTGTACATTGTATATCTTATCAAATTCTAGGGGGGAAATGGAAGTAGCATGTATCTCCTATGGAATCAATAAGGTAGATTATTATGATAAATAATATTATGTCAGGGTTGCTAGGTCACACAATGGATAGAGCACCAGAGCCCTGGAGTCAAATGTGACCTCAGATACTTATTACCTAGCTGTGTGGTCTTGGAGTCACTTAACCCCATTGCCTTGCAAAACCCAATAATGCATACACACACACACATGAAATGGTCAACTAATCAAGAAACGACCATTAAGTGTGATTAGTGAAATTTGATGAAAAACTCAATTCTTGCTCTCAAAGAGTTAACATCCTAATGGAGAAGACAACAATGAAATATTTCCAGAAATTTAAGATAAAAAAGTATCTCCAAAATATCATCTTAGGATATTTTTAAATAATTAAAACTTAGGACTTTTGAAATATCTTTTACTCCATACATATCTGGGGAAATCAATGAGGGAAGAGGCCAGTAGTTGGAAGACATCGGGTATGACCTTTTGCAGAAAGCAGAACTTGGACTGTACCTCAAAACTAAGACATGGATGTAGTAGATAGAGCACTGGCCATGAAGTCAGGAGGACCCAAGTTCAAATCAGAACTCAGACACTAAAAATTACCTAGGGGTGCAAGGCTGGGCAAATCACTTAATCCCCATTGCCATGCAAAAAGAAAAAAGAAGAAGAAAGTCATGGATACTAGGGGTCATGCCTCAGGAAAGAGCATTTTAATAATAACCAGTGCAAATTCAGAGTCTAGACAGAGATGGAGTGGAATTTGTTAACAATAGCTAGCAAATCAGGTTATTTAGATAACTGAGTAGACAGCAAGAGAAAAGTGTGAGTCATGTGAACTCATATGTAAGAAGATAGATGGAATCCATCAGTCAATGATGCCACTCCATTTGATGCAAGGAACAATCATCTGCATCTGGCTGTTTCATAGTCTACCCCTTCCCTCCACTACCTAAATTCCTCAATTTCAGGCTAAAAATTCACAATTGCTATAACCAGCCCTCAAATTCTATAACCTAAAAACCCTCCATTCTCCTTGCCATCCTCTCCTGGGTGCATTTTAGCTTATCCATGGCCTTTAACAAAAAAAAAAAGATTCTCAACACAGCTGTGAGTGTATCCTAAACCTACTAAAGCAATCATCGACACTTATTTTGGAAAAAGTTCTTAATTTAAAAGGAATGTTAATTTTTGAATGAAATGAAGAAATAGTAGAAAGGAAGTTCATTGGCATTTATTGAGGAGCCAAAGTTTTGTTTTGTTCAGTCTGTATAAATAGTCAATGTCATTGTAACCTGGACACTCATGTTTGGCCAGTTCAGTGACAGACACCATTCCAGTCAGAATCAGACATCTGGGGGAATGGAAGCAGAGTGGTTGTCAATGCCCACTTTCACCAGGAGATGACAATGCAGACTTCAACATGTAGAAGGGTTTTGCTTTTCACTCGCAAAGAACATCCTGATAGTATCCTTAAAACAGCTGATGGAAAAATTGGCACAGGGAGACAAGGGCAAATGAAACCCACTGAGAAAAACCTGTTTCAGGACTTTACCAAGGCCCTAACAGAAAAGTAAATCATACTTGAAGAAGTTTTATGAGTTCCCAGTGAGAAGAGCATAGGGCCTCCACCAAAAAAAGATTCTAGGAACTGTGAGTTACCATATCATGGCTCTAAACCTGAGATTAATTTTGTTGGGATTTTTATGTATATGTTAAAGTATATTTTTGTTCATTTTTGCTGGGGGGGGGAGATTTATACAATTTTAAAAACTCAAAACACCTCAAATAGACAAAACAATAAAGGATGATTGATATCAATTGCTAATCTGTAGCTAAATGCATCCGTGGAAATTCATGAATTATAGTACAAGACAAACAATCTTAAGTCCTTTGAATTCTCCCAGACATATGGTGGGGAAAGCATTCTTTAGAATGATTTTCTTGTGAGCCAAAATATTTTGTTCAGTATACAAAAAGTCAACAACTTTGAAAACATAGTGATTCTCAGGAAGGAAAAATCACCAATTTGTGTTTATTTAGCTCTTATAGTTTATTTTTCTCCATAACATTGAAATTTAATGTATTCAAGAAACAGATCAACTTTGGGGCTCATGTTAGGATACAAAACATTCTACACCTTCTACATAAAGACAATAAAACTTTTCAGTTCTCAAAAAACTTGTATTCTATCAGATTACAGAATGTATAATTACTTGCAAGTTATATAAAAATAAATACATTAGAGTGGTGGTGATTTGCACTCATAGCTGTGTTCAGATTTTTTTTAAAGATATCACAATCCAAAATCATCCAGGAGAGAATAGCTAGGAGAGTGGAGGTTTGAGGTGATAGAATTTGAGGACTGGTAGCAGCAAAAGTGGATTTGTAGCCTGAAGGAGAGAAGACCTGAGGTGGGGTGAGGGAATGGGCATTATATGATAATTATCTACAAGAATTTGATGAATCCCCAGGACAGGTGATTATATTTTTCCAGTTTGGTCCTTATTGGCAAGATCAAGAGCCATGATAGAAATTTCAGGGTGGGTGCATTTAAGTGTCATGGAAGGACACCTTTGTTCACAATTGGAATTTTCCAAAAGAAGACTATCTTTGACAGGAGGAAGCTACTTCTGAGTGACAGGTTTCAAGCAAAGGCTGCATGATCCTTAATGGATGAATATGAGATGGGTTTATATATAAGAACACATTAGAAGTGTCCTCATTAAAGTTTCTGGGTTTATGTGAATTTCCTATAAAGGAAAAACAGTTTCCTTATTAGGGACAGGAAGGGAGAATAAGCATTTATGAACCACTGACTATGTTCAGGAACTTGGGCTAAGCGCTTTCCAAATATAATCTCATTTGATTCTAACAACAAACCCAAGAGTTAGGGGCTATGTATTATCTCCATTTTATTGCTGAGGAAATTGAGACAGAAAGCAGTAAAAGAGGACTTCCTGGAGGTAACACAGCTAGTAAATGTTTGCAGTTAGATTTGAACTCAGGTCTTCCAGACTGTAGGCCCAGCTTTCTATCCATTCTGACCATCACCTAGTTCCCTCAATTGGATGGAATAAAATTTAACCATCAATCAACACACATTGGGCAGAGTTTATCACTGAAATCAACCAATTTAGAAAGCTGAACAATTATATAAAAAAACTAAGCAATTCTATAGAATAATAGAGGTTATTCTGAGAATGTGGATGGAGAATGAGAGATTGGAGAGGTTTTTCTTTCTGTGGATAATGTTGGGTTCACACAACTAAAATCATCCCAAAGTAACTATTTGCATGGTATTCTGACAGAAATCAAGCTAATTTGGGAGGAGTTCTTAACAAAATTATGACCTTGTCTGTTCAGAGGAATTAGCTGAAGAGCCAAGCAACTTGTTAGAGACTCTGAATTCAGATTATCTGTCAAGTGTGTTTTTGCTAGATCCATCTCTAAATTAAAATATACTGAATACAGAAGCAATATCAATAGGGAAATAAACCATGAGAAATGCAGATCATGTTCAGTCACCTAAGTGCTTGCAGTTTAGCTAAATCTGGTATTTCTAAACATTATTTTTTCATTCATAAAATTAAAATATTAGCACTGAAGGATTTCTAGAGAGTGAAAATTATAATGAAGGCATTTAAAATTATTCCAAAGTAACCCATGACTTAAAATAATATTCCTAAGAGCATTCTTTTTAAATGGCACCACTTCCTATTTCAGTAGGCTTAGTGGATTAAATAACCCTCAGGTTACTGTGTTTTGTTCGTTGGATTTTTGCAGCAGTAAACAAAAGATGGTTATTAAATGAACAAATAAAGGACCGTTCAAGTTTTTTTGCCCTGTAGCTGATTCTCATAAAACTTCTGGTTTTTTCCCAGGTGATTAAAAGAACTCTAAGTAGGATAAATTTGAAGCCTTCCAAATAAGATCTGCAATGAATCAAGGTTGTCCATTATCACCTCTAGCATTCAATGATGTATTAGAAATGCTAACTGTAGAAGTAAGACAGGAAAGATTAAGTAACAAAAGTAAACAGTGAAGAAAGAGAATTATCACTCTTTGAAGTTGGTGAAGGGCAGTTTGGATATGAAGTGGATAGAAGGCCTACCTTGGAGTCGGAAGGACTAGAGTTCAAATCCAGTATCTAACCTTGGACAAATCACTTAGCCCTGATTGCCTGCCACTAAAGGTCCATCTCCTGTCATCCTGATTAGTGTCTGGTCACTGAAGCCAGATGGCTGAAAGGAGAAACTGAGGCTGGTGGTTTAATATAGCACCTCTCATACTCTAATCCAATTCATGTGCTCGTCATGACATCACCTCCCTGACGTCAGGGTCTTCTTCAAGAATGAAGTTCAAAACCACATGATGGTATACTTAGAGAACCCAAAAAATGGTTTAATGGTTTAAAGAACCCAACTAAAATGGTTTAATCAATTGTCAAAAGCAAAGTTGAAGTATATTAAATAAACTCACAGAAGTAATCAGCATTTCTACACATTACCAAGCAAAACCCAGCAGGAAGAAATAGAAATAAAAGTTACATTTAAAATAATTTCAGACAATAAATAATAATTGGAACTTTACTTGCCAATATAAACCTGGGAACAATATGAACACAATTGCAAACTACTTTCACATAAATAAAAACAAATAAAAGCAATTGTAGAAATATAAATTTCTCATGGTCAGGAGAGATAATTTTTAAAAAGTGACAGTCACACCAGTTAATGTCCTTATTTACTATAATTGGTTCTTGTCCTCCATTACTGAAGAAGAGTCAACTGACATAAGACATAAATGAAAGTTATACCGTGTCCAGTTGTGGTTGCTCAGACCAATTACTCTACCAGAGATTGGGCACAAAAGGTCCAAGTGAACACCCATGGTGGCTTACATTTCCTTTGGCTACTTCAATTTGGAATTTCCCATAGAGCACAGTGTGCTCTCTGATGAGGCCATGCCTTGCTCTCTCAGGAACAATCAATCCCAAAGTTCTTAAGAGAGACTATCAGAATGTTCCTAATTTTCTTCTGCTGATCCTGCTGTGAATGCTTGTCTTGTGTGAGTTCTCTATAAAATAGTCTCTGTGGCAAGAATGCTTTTGGCATTTGAACAAAGTGGAAACCTAGCAATATCAGATTTCATTCTATGAGGATGATGTTTGTCCTTTGTTCAAAATGAAGACATGGCATCAGGGAAGGGATGTCATGATGAGCATATGAATTGGATTTGAATGAGGGAGTGCAGTGCTTAGTCAGTAACCACACTTTCATTTCTTTATTTTTATTTTTTGTTTTTAGGTAAATAATTATGAGGTTTTTGTCTAAGTGAAATTTTGTTTTTCCAACTAAAGATTATGAAAGTTTTTCAACATCATCCACATGCATATTTGTGTTACATAAGTTTCTCCCCCTTCCTTTCCATCTTCCTCCCCTAGTGGTGAACAGTCCAGTGAACATTGTACATCTACATTTGTGTTGAGCATATTTAATATTAGTCATTTTCTGTATAACAAATTAGGATTAAGGAAAAAAGAAAGATAACCATGGGATAAGAAGAAAAAATATAAGAATGTTTTTTTCCAAAATGAACACAGTTCATTCAGATTCTGTTGTTTATATTTTGTTTTCTTCCCCTAGATGTGGTTAGCATAATAGGTCTCCCAGGGTTGTCTTAACTCTCTGAATTTCTGAGAGGAGCTGCATTCTTCAAAATTGCTCATTTCACAATGTGGTGGTTGAAGTATAAAAGGCTCTACTCTCTTCCTACAGCATCAATTTCTGTAATGCTTTCATTGCTTTTTTTAGAGTCTGACCCTTCATGGTTTCTTACAGAACAATAAAGACACTCCATAAAATTCATTTACAAAACTTGCTCACACATTTTCCCAATTGATGCATACTGCTTCAATCTCCAATTCTTTGCCACTACAAAAAGGTGCTATGAATTTTTAGGAACATGTGAAACTTTCCCCATTTTTTATGATGTCTTCTAAACATAGGCCTAGTATTGATGTTGCTGGGTCAAAGGGTATGATCAGTTATATTGCTCTTTGGATATAGCTCCATATTGCTCTCCAGAATGGAAGAACTAGTTCACAACTCCACCAATAGTACATTAGTATCCCAAATCTCTCAAAAACTTTCCAACATAGATCATTTTCCCTTTTTGTCATCTTTGCCTGAAAGGTGTGAGGTGCTACCTCATAGCTGTTTTAATTTACATTTCTGTAATCAATAATTATTTGGAGCATTTTTTGCAAGGCAAATGGGGGTAAGTGGCTTGCCCAAGGCCACAGCTAGGTAATTATTAAGTGTCTGAGACCAGATTTGAAGCCAGGTACTCCTGACTCCAGAGCCGGTGCTTTATCCACTACACCACCTAGCTGCCCCTGGAGCATTTTTTATTTGATTATATGTAGCTTTAATTTCATCATCTGAAAACTGTTTGTTCCTATCTTTTGTTCATTCATCATTGAGGGAATACCTTGTAACCTTTAAAATTGAAGCAAATCTCTATAGATTTTAGAAATGAGACCTTTATATCAGAACCTCCAGCTGTGAAAATTGTTTCCCAGTTTTCTGTTCTCTTTCTAATTTTGGGAGCATTGGTTTTTAGAAGTACAAAACCTTTTAAATTTAATATAGTCAAAATGATCCATTTTGCAATTTAAAATGTTTGGTCATAAATTTCTCACCCATCCATATAGCTAAAAGAGAGTATTTCTTGATGTATTCATTGGTCTATGACTCTCTGGGTCTGAATCCTGTACCCATTTTGAATTTATTTTGGTATAGGGTGTGAGATGTGGTTCTTTGCCTAGATTTCACCAATCTGTTTCCCAGTTTACCCCCTACAATTTTTTTTTGTTGAATAGCGAGTTCTTAAACCTGAATCTAAAGTATTTGGGTCTAGCAAACAATAGATCATTATAACCAATTACTACTGTTTCTTTGGTACCTATCCCTAAGCCACTGGTCCATTACTCTATTTCTTAACCAATATCATGTAGTTTTGATGACTGCCACTTTATGGTTTAGTTTTAGATCTAACAGACCTAGGTTAATTTCTTTTAAATGTATTGTTTTTCATCAGTTCCCATGTATTCTTGAACCTCTGTTGCTTCTGAAGGATTTTGTGGCTGTTTTTTTCCTGACTCAGTAAAATAGTTATTTGGTAATTTGATTGGTATGGCACTTGATATGTAATTTAATTTGGGTAGAACTTTAATTTTTATTATATTAACTCAACCTATCCATGAGCAATTGAATTTTTTTTTCAGTTGTCTAGATCTGCCTTTATTTATGTGAATAGTGTTTTGTACTCAAGTTTATTAAGTTTCTGGGGTTGTCTTGGGATGTAGATTCTCACGTATTTATATTGTCTGCTGTTTCTTTAAGTGAAATTTCTCTTGCCTTTGGACTTTGTTGCACCTATATAGAAAAGCTGATGATTTCTGTGGGTATATTTTAAAACTGCAATATTTTGATGAATTTTGTAATTGTTTCCGGTAGCTTTTTGAGATGACTTTCTAGGGTTTTCTACATGGTCATATCATCTGCAGAGAGTATAAGTTTTGCTTCCTCACGGCCACCATTTCTAATACTAAACTGAATAACTGTGGTGAAAATGGGCATCCTTGTTTCATCCCTGATCTTTCTGGAACAGTTTGTACTATAATTCCATTACATATATCAATTCATGAGGGTTTCAGATAGATACTGCTTGTTGTTTTAAGCAAAAACACCAACTATTTCACTATTCTTTAGTTTTTCATAGGAATCTATCTTGTATTCTCATCAAAGGCCTTTCTCAGCATCTATTGAGATAATTCCCAGATTTCTGTTGGTTTTGTAATCAAAATGTTCAATTAGGCTTAGTGTTTTCCTAATATTGAAAAACTCCCTGCCTATGTGAGCTGGTCAAAGAACTAAGGCTGATTGATAAGCACCATTGCTTATAATGTTTTTATATGGAAGGACAAGAACCAAGCACACCAATAGACTCTAAGTAAACCCTCTTCAACACCACTGAAAGCTTTAACCATCCCAAGAGAAATACAATTCTCAAGACTCACTAGTGTTATTTTCCCTGCTAAGGTTGTATACAACTTAGATTTAATGGCTCACATTTGCTTTTTTTTTCCTCCATGTATCTTTTGTATATATGTCTTCACTCTTGTATTCAAAAGTGGAATCCTCCATTCCATTCTGGTTCCTTTCTCAGGAAATATTGCAAGCCATCTATTTCACTGAACATCAATCTGGCTGACAGAATATGCTGAATTTTGAAGGGCAACAATTTCTTTACCTTCCAATAAATCATATTCCAAGACCTCCAATCCTATAAGGCTGAAAGCACAAAGTCCTGTGCATTTTGGATTGTTCCCTATCAGAATTTAAATTGCCTTTTTTTGGCAGAGGTGCTTACAGAGGATGTACAGCTGTACAGCTGAAGCTAAAGTCTTTGTGTCTGACAAACAATAGATCATCATTACTGTTTCTTTGGTACCTATCCTAATCCACTGGTCTATTACTCTATTTGAAACCAGTACCAGGCAAGGATTTACAGATGTACAGATGCATAGATGTCCAAGGACAGTGACAGGCTTAGAACGTTCAGAATGTGGCAACAAAAGCTGACCACAGCAGAGAATTATTTATTTTGGTGTTTGGTGTGCTTGTTTTGTGGAACTAATAACTGTGGGGAAAGCATCCTCTAAGAAGAGATTTAACTGTTGTTTGGGATGGATAGGTCAATGAGAGCTGACAGCAAAACTTGTAGAAGCTCAGGGGTGAGGATGATACAATGTTGAGACCTCGAACAATTGCTAGCTGTGGGACTTTGAACAAGTAACTTAAACTCTGTCTCAGTTTCCTCGATTTTAAGATGAAATTAATAACAATACCAACTTCCCAGAGTTTTTAAAGGTCAAATGAGAAAATATTTGTAATATACTGAGCACACTATCTGGAGAATAGCAAGTTCTATGCAAATTCCAGCTATTATTAGAAATGAAACAGAACTTTGTAAACATCATCATCAATTTTCTGGTTTCACTTCCAAGTAAAGAGAAATTAGGACTGGCATGAACTGAACAGAAAATACTATTTGAGAGGTGATATTCTAGACTAGAGATTAGAAAATGGTTGCCATTGGTGAATTCAAGTCACCTGTATTAGATGAACTAAATCCTTGGGTCCTGAAAACACCAGCAAATGAGATTGCTGAGTCCCAGTCAAGGTTCTTTGAAATATCATGAACTATGGGAAAGGAACCATATTATAGGAGAAAGACACAAATCCCCAAGTTCAATAAATGAAGACCCTGATGCCATACATCCAAATAGCAGCAACCTTTTACTTGAGGGAAAGAAACTTTCCTAAAAATAAGTTTCCTAAAGAGGAATGGTCTATTCTAGAAGCCAGCATACTATCCTTCACTGGAGATCTTTGAATAGAATTTGGATGAGCACCTCTCAGTTATAGCATAATGGTGGACATTTTTCGTGTGTGGATTTGACATTATGGCCATTGAACATTTCCTTCAGGCAAAAAGGATAGTAATTTATGTTACTAGAATACCAGAAAATTTTTTGCAAGGCAAATGGGCTTAAGTGGCTTGCCCAAGGCCACACAGCTAGGTAATTATTAAGTATCTCAGGTCAGATTTGAACTCAGGTACTCCTGAGTCCAGGGCAGGTGTTCTATCCACTGTACCACCTAGCTGCACACTAGACAAATTTCTTAAAAAAGATATTGGTGGAGCTGGGGTAGGGATGTATCAAAAAGACTAGTATTGAACCTGCTAGGAGAGGAACACAGACACGCACCAATGTGATGCATAAGTTGGCTCGTTTATTGATCACAGGATACATACTTTTATACTCTTCATTTACGTAACCACTTATATAAGCGTTTTAGCAAGCACTTTTTCACATGCATTTCCTTGTGTATGTCTTAGGTGAATGTTTTGAACCAAATAGTGTTTTGAGAAACCAGAGTGCAGAATGTTTTGAGAACAGTGCAGAAGGTTTTTTCTCAGAATGTGCTTTCTTATCTGAACCTTGGAGCACGTCTTGTTAGCTCAGACATGTAGCTACTCCCTTATCCAAGCTCTGAAGTACATCTTGCTTGTTAAGGCACATAGCTATTTCTGTGTTAACCCTTCATAACCCTTAGCCTGGAGCACATAGAATACCACAACTAGAAAGAGGATAAGAAAGCATGAACCAATTTTTGCATTATAAAATTTATCAAAAGCTCTTCTTGATTAACAGTGAGATAATGACTTTGGGAAGGAATTCAATTTAATAATATAATTAAAACTTTGCTATGTGTAAAAGTTTAAATCAAGTATTGGAGATAAATTTAAAATGAAACAAGATTTCCCTTCAAGGAGTTTATATTCAAATAAGAAAACATGGGAGATATGTAGGTAAATTTAATTTAAGCTATAGAAATAAATAAGAAATAAATTTGAAAGGGAAAGAGTTGAGAACTGGGTTAGATAGATACAGATTATAGACAGGTGTGGATCCATATAGTTACAGTTAGATTTTTGTAGACAACTATGGACATTTTAACAAATGTAAAAATTCAATATATTAGAAACACATTATATTCCTAATTAAGGAAAAATATGGTGTAAACAAAAACTTAATATCATTCATTCTTTAATTAATTCTTGAAATTAATTCTAAAAAATGACAAAAGGGAGATCAAAATAGATTGCTCCTGAATCTACTTGGCTTTTAATGAACTTGAATATGTGCTAGCTTGTAAAAGTAATTTTCATGTGCTCTTAATTGATTTAAATTGGCTATATTCCCTTAAGAAAAAGGAACAGCTGTTTTGATTTTATTATTTATTCCTAAATTTATAAATCCCTACATTAATGCTGCATTTTTTTCCTTTGTTATCACTTGAGCCTTCTCACTGGGACATGAGCTTTGGAATACAAGGAGAACTATTTATTATTTTCCAGAATCCTGACTCTCATTAAAAATGACCTTAAAATAAACAAACAGAAACATTTTGTTAAATAATTTTTTAAAAGTAAGCCTGTATAGAATCTTGAAATTTTGTTATATATATATATTTGGCATAATGGCCGGAGTGCTGTGTCTGCTGTCCTTTCTGAGTTTCAATGTGACCCAAGATGCTTCCAGCCACGTGATCCTGGGAAAGTCAGTTAACGCTCTTTGTATCACTTTTCTTATTTGTTAAATATGCTGGAGAGGGAAAGGCAAACCACATCAGCATCTCTGACAAGAGTCTGACATCATGAAGAATCAGACAAGACTGAAAAAAATGAATGACAAACAATAGATGATTTGTTAGAGAAATGATTCTTTTAGTCAAACCAAAAAATCCATTCAAAATGACAAGAAGCTCCAGATTATCCAGAAAAGAGAATTTTTTTCTAGACAGATGGACCTGGCATTAATTATTTTTCAGGAAGCATTCAAAAGGTGGTAAGTATCCTTCATCAGATAATTGGATGGGAGGCTTGGTAATCTACTCCATAGGTTCAGGGTCTTCTGGATACAATTTATACTGTCATATGATAACTGATTATTCCATATATATATATATATATATATATATATATATATATATTTATATCAATAATCAGGCAACACTTCAGTTCATATTGATTTATTATTTTTGTTGGCTGTTTAGCCTTTAAAAAGCGATAGAGAAAATGTAAATAACGAAGTTAAACTTGAAGTGGGTCTTGAATGCTTTCTATTTTCTGGAGACTTAGTTATTGAACATTTACCAGAATATACCATTTAGGATGCTATCTTTTGCAGGTTTTATCTAGTTAGTAACAGAGACCTGCTGTTTCACCTCTACTACCCATGTGGCTTCTGTAGTCAGGACAATCACAAGTCTTGGACCTTTGCATCATCTTTCTCTTCTTGTGTTTCAGGTTAAAAATTCCTCTTACTCCTCTGGGCTCTGATAGTGGAGGAGAAATTGGCAAAACAACCAAAGAATTTGAATATAATTTTCACAATGGTTATTCAACTTAATTATATAAAGAAAATTTATCATTTTGTATCCTTTTCTAATTTTTTCCTTTTATGTATTTTAATAGTTTTTAACTTCCTTTTTCTTTATTCCTTCTTTCCTCTCTCCATTCAAATAGATGTTGTTTACCATCGAGCCTCAAGGTAAGAATGATCAAGGTTCTGATGCAACTATATGACCCAAAGTGAGTCCTAATATCTCAAGACTAAATCCCCAGACTGTCCCAGATAAGTAAATCTCCAAGACTATCAACTTCAGAAGAGCTGTTCTCTGAGAGTTCATAGGACAGAAAAAGAAAATGATAAGGGTTGGAAGGGATATATGAAAACTGGGACACTAAGAGACTGTTTATGGTAGAGTTGTGAACTTCTCCAACCATAAAGAAAGACAACTTGGAACCCTGCCCAAAGGATTATCAAACTGTACATGCTTTTTAATACAGCAATTTTACTACTAGATCTTGTCCCCCAAGAAGTTCATAAAAATGGGAAATGGACCCATTTCTATAAAACTATTTATGACAAATTGTTTTGTGTTAACAAAGAAATTGAGGGACTGCCCCTCAATTGGGCCATACCTGAACAAGTACTTTTTTTATGCCTGGTACTATTTTTCTATGAGAAAGGATGAAAAGACAGGCTTCAGAAAAACCAGGGTTAAACATGGAGTGATAGCAACATTGTGTGATGACCAACTATGAAAGATTTAGTTCTTGTGAGCAATGCAGTGATCAAAGGACAATTCCAAGAGACAGGTGATGGACAATGGCGTCCAAATCTAAGGAAAAAAGTATGGAGTCTGAATGCAGATTAAAACATCTATTTTCAATTTCATAATTTTTTTTCTTTTTCTTTCTCATGGTTTGTCTCTTTCTTGATTTTTCTTTTACAACATGACTAAGATAATATGTTGGACAAGATGATATACATGTATAACCTATATCAGATTGCCTCCTTTTTTTTGGAAGGGAGAAAAAGCTGGATTGCAAAATCTTTGAAAAATGAATAATGAAAACTCTCTTTACAGGGAACTGGAAAAAATATAGCGAAAAAAATCAACAAGTCAAATTATTTTTTTAAAAAATAGGAGTTGGGGCGGCTAGGTGGCACAGTGAATAGAGCACTGGCCTTGGAGTCAGGAGTACCTGGGTACAAATTTGACCTCAGACATGTAATAATTACCTATCTGTGTGGCTTTGGTCAAGCCACTTAAACCCATTGCCTTGAAAAATCTAAAAAAAAATAATAGGAGTTACTGTTATTCATTGATAATAGTATTTTCTTCATTGGAAATTCTGAATAACAAAAAAGCCACAGACAGCAAAGCCAAAATGAAGCAAATAAAAGTGATCTTTTAATTGCAAGCCTCTTAGAATTGAATTTCTTCCATGTATGCATGTATATATATATATATATATATATATCCATTTGCACATGTGTTTATATGTATGTATAGATACATATATAATTCATAAATACACACATCTCCACACACACACAAAATGACATTTTATATATATATATATATATATATATATATATATATATATATATATATATATACACACATGTATGGCTGTGTATGCAAGGAAAATGGATTCCTAAATTAGGGCTCTCTGGTTTGGGTAGACCCCTGGCAGGGGCTTCCTCCACAGCCCCCTTTTTTAAAAGGATTTTGCAAGGCAAATGGGGTTCAGTGGCATGCCCAAGGTCACACAGCTAGGTAACTATTAATTGTCTGAGATTGGATTTGAACTCAAGTACTCCGACTCCAGGACCTGTGTTCTATCCACTGTACCATGTAACTGCCCCTCCCTAACCCCTTCACTGGGGCAGATTGGGAGCTGTTCCCACCTAATAGGGGACAGTTCTGAACATGGGCAGGTGGAAGGGATTAGGACCTCAAAGTAGGGGAGGAGAAGTGAGTTCTAGGAAAGTCCCACCCCTGCTACCTGAAGAGGTTATAAGACAGGCCTGGGGCTGCCCAGGTACAGCTGTGGGGCCTGAGGAGGAAGAGTTCCTGGGGCTACCTCCACCATGGCCTGGATCCCTCTCCTCCTTCCCATCCTTACTGTGTTCATAGGAAACTTCTAGGGCCTTTCCCTGGGCCTCAGCCCTCCAGGACTCTGGCCCTGACACAGAGCTCTCCTTGAGGGCTATTTGCAGAGGAAGATCTCTCCTTTCCCCACAAAATCAAGCTGCTGAGCTTGGGACATTGTCTTTTCTCATTCCCTTCCAGGGTCTTTGGCCTCCTATGTGCTGGCCCAGACCCCTCCATATCTGTGACCCTTGGGCAGACGTCTACCCTCACAGGTGCAGGGGGTTGGATAAGAAGGATGCTCCTTGGTCTCAGCAGAAAGGGGGAGAGCCTCCCCTGCTCATTATTTATCAGGACACGGAGCAGCCAGTTGAGTCCCTGACTGATTCTTGAACTCCAGGATCCATACAGTGATCACACTAAGCATCTCTGGGGTCCAGGCTGAGGATGAGGCTAATTCCTCCAGTGGTCCTCTGATGATAATACCCAAGCTTACAGTGACAGAGAAAGAAGGGAGACAGAAAGTCCTGTCTGTCCCCAAGGCCTCCGTCCTCTCTCCTTCAGCCTGGCCCAGGTAGAGCCTTCAGGGGCCTGCAGGCTCATCAACCCCCACCTTCTCCCTCTTTACATAGAACTCCCTTGCAAGGCCTTGATCCACCAGCCTCCTGAGGTCACAGGGGGTCTGGAATCGACCCAGGACCTTATTCAAGGGTCCAGCCTTGCTGACTCTTTTCCAGAGGAAGGAGGCTTTTCTCTGATGGTGGAGGCTCCAAAAGGGGACGTCCTACCTGAGGAAAAACTGAATGTGACTGGATGACAAAATGCAGAATTATCTAGAAGCTACAGAGTTTTTTCAGGGCATAGCCCTCATCCCTGGACAATCTAGGTGCAGATGAGTAGAGTATGGAAGGAAGCCTGGGCCTCTAGAGCCAGTTGAGCAGGGGAGACCCAAAGGATGATGGGCTGAGCCAAGGTAGGGATGGGAGGGCAGACTTGGGCAGTCCATCTGACAGCAAGAATGTATGAATTTGTGTGATATGGAAAGGACCTGCTAAGGGAAACCCCAGGGAGAGCAGCTGCAGACCTGATGGCAAAAGAGAAGGTCAGATATCTTCCCTTAGGAGGAATAGGGAATCTGATGGTTCTGGAAAAGAAGAGGGACATCTTCAGCCCCTTTGTGTCCCAGGCTCAGATGCTGCAATTTGTGTGGCCAGGGTGAAGGGAGGAGAGAACATGAGTTCCTTAAAACTGGGAGTTTTCTTGGTTTAAATTCTCAGATCTTAGCACAGAGCCTTGGACAGGACTTTTTTGGTTATTTTTTTAAATATTACTATATTTTACTTTTTTCTAATTATAAGTTGAGTTAGTTTTTAACATTCATCTTTTTGTAAAGTTTTGAGTTCCACATGTTTCTACCACCATTCCTTGCCTCTACCACCCTCTTAACAGCAAGTAATCTGATATAATGTGGTTCCAAATTAGATATGTTGTGACAGAAGAAATCAGAACTTGTGGAGGAAAACACCAATGAGGAAGAAAAAAAGTAGAACAGACTTTACAAAGTGAAAATAGTATACTTTGGTCTGCATTCCTACTCTAGGTTTTTCTTTGGATGTGGTGGGAATTTTCCATCAAAAGTCTTATAGAATTGCCATTGATCACTGAAATGTTGAGAGGGACTCAGTCCATCATATTTCATCATCTCATAATGTTGACATTAATGTTTACAATGGTTGGTTTCGTTCATTTCATTCAGCATGTGTTAATGCAAGTCTTTTCAAAGTCTGCTCACTTATGAGTTCTTAAAGAATAATGGTATGCCATCAAATAGATCACAATTTATCCAGTCATTCCTTAGTTGATGAGTGTACCCTCAATTTCCAGTTCTTCAATACTTCAAAAACAGCTGCTAAAAATATTTTTGTACATATGGGTCTTTTCCCCATTTTTATGATGTCTTTGATTTAGAGACCAAATAATGGTATTATTGGATCAGAAGGTATGAACAGCTTTATAGACTCTTGGACATATTTTCAAATTGCTCTCCAGAAGGACTGGATCAATTCTTAACTCCATCAAAAGTCCATTAATGTTCCAGTTTTCTCACATCTTCTCCATTTTCAATCATTTTCCATTTTTGTCATCTTCGTTAATGTGATAGGTATTAGGGTGGTACCTCAGAATTATTTTAATTGGGAGTTCTCTTATCATTTATGATTCAAATCATTTTGTCAAGACTATAGACACCTTTAATTTCTTCACTGCCTTTCCATATCCTTTGACCATTTCTGAGTTAGAAAATAACTTGTACTCATATGTTTGATTCAGTTTTCTATTTAATTTAGGAATGAGTACTTCATCAGAAACACTATTGGCAAAATTATTTACCAGCTTTCTGTGTTCCTTCTAATATTTATTGCATTGATTTCATTTATGCAAATTTTTTAATTCAATGAAATTAACATTATTCATTTTATATATTAATTCAGGCTTTCCCACTTGATTTTCCCCAACCAGTGAATTTTTCAGAAATCCATCCTGTCAATCAAAGACAAGATGAAAAAGGATTTCAGATTTATGATCATTAAGCTGACATTTTGGATATAAATTCTGGTTTAAAGTCTGATCCGAAAGAGGACAGGCTCAGTTTCTCTCTTACTTTGCTACCAATCTTCAACATTCTCCATCATAAAATATTAAAATTATCCAGCCAAAATGACAAATTAAGCATCCCCAGCTCATAGTTAAATTAACTGCTCAGCTAGCACAGGCCTTAGCAGCTCAATTAGAGAAGGACCTCCAGGCAAAAAGGGAGCTGGGACCCAAGGAAGACAAGGTGTATTCTATTTAACTATTTAACAACTTCTATCCAAAATTTGCCTGTTATTAGGAGTCAGTCAGAATTAAGTAATAGGAATTTGTCATTATTGCAAGGAACCAGGCCATTGGAAAAAAAAGTGAAGAATTTTGGGGAGCAACAAAAATGGAATTTAAAAAGTCCTTCAACACACCCTTTATGAGATTTTAAAGCTTCTTTCTGTTACTCATGGACAGAATGATTTTAACCTATTTTCCTGCCTCAATCTCTTGTATTACCCAGTTCCCACAACCTGCTATCACTCATTCCTCCTTCTGCTATAATATCCACTGTGGTTGACCTATACAATGTCTATTTTTCCATTCCCAATCATCCCAAGAATCAATGCCTTTTTACTTTTACAAGGGAAGGATGACAATTTATATGTACAGTCATGATTTTAAAGTTAGCCATTCACTTCTTTTTTGGGAGGGGAGGGTTAAGTCATTTTCTTTTTTGAACTTCCATTGGTAATGAGAGCAGTAGTATCATCAGCAGGAACAGGAGCAGTAATAGCAGTAGTGAGCCATTCACTTCTCAATATTTATTTCAATAATCTGGTTGAGCAACTCTCCAACTCTCCAGTTCTCCAGCTCTCCCTCTTCTTATCTCTCCTTAAAGTCATTTCACAGTGGAAACTTTCTGTCCTACATCCTTTAACTCTATCTCACTTTAAATCTAAAAGATTAGTACAAACTAACTACTATTCTGAAAGGATTTTTTTTTTCGAACTAGAGATATTTAGGTTTAACTGGGCATTTTAAAGGTTACACATTGAGATTATTTTATGTAAAATGTTCCTTTGAACTGAAAGGCATATTGTGGACATTTAGTATTTCAATGCAAATTTTATGATACAAATACATTTTTAAGTCTGTATTTTAAACTTTAAAATGAAAGTTTTTTTCTTCATAAATTAATAAAGTTTCTTGAAACATTTGTTGTTGGGTTGTTAATTGTTTAAAAACGGTATCTGAATTGGGACAAAGAAAAAACTTAGAGTGACAGACAAATTTAAATATTTAATTGCTAATTAGCTATTGAAAAGCTTCATATATAATAAAAGCTTCCTAAATAAAATTGTAGTTGACCCTAAAACATTTTCTGACCAGTCTTTATTAGAATGATCAGTAATAATGATAATAATAAAAATAATATGATAATGATAACAATAATATTTTAAATCAGAGATCTCTGTGTTTTGCTTCCTCAGGAATTCTCTCCTCTCCACTGGTGAGAGAACTGAGAAGAGGGGTTTTTTTGGTTTGTTCTTTTAGTTTTTTGCAAGGCAAATGGGGTTAAGTGGCTTGCCCAAGCCCACACAGCTAGGTAATTATTAAGTGTCTGAGACAGGATTTGAACCCAGGTACTCCTGACTTACAGGGCCGGTGCTTTATCCACTGCACCACCTAGCCGCCCCTGAGAAGAGGTTTTTCTTGGGGTTTGGGAGGCTAGACCAGAGTCACCCAAATCTTGCAAGATAGTAAATCAATGTACAATCTTTATTCTAGCAAGAATTTTCTCTCTATATATATTCAGACTATATAAAAATAACGTTGGAAACCAGATTTGAAATGATTTAGGATGTGCACATATTTAAAGTATATTGAAACAGGAAACAGTGCTGGTTTGGTGAGTTCTTATGCAAAAGTCAAGTATTTGGTTTCAGAATAAAGAATGGAAGCTGATGATCCAATTCTGATATTAAATGTTTTGTCAGAAACTGCTGAAACAAAAGTCTTGTTCTTGTTTATGTTTTGTTTTTGTAGGGGGAAAAAAGAAAGGAATGTGTATATCAGACACTAAGGACCTATAAGTCCAAATTTCATTTGGTTTTATTCAAAATTTAGTTCTGAAAGGAATAAGAAAGGGGTTACTAAAATTAAAAAATATATTAAAATTATACAATGATCTATAATTAGATTACCAAAAAGGTTTGATTTTTCTGTGCATTACTAATATATATATATATATATAATTATTATTAACTCAAAAGCTTTTTAAGTTTCAAAGTATATAATTGTGATAAAAGTATGTTGTAATACTTCTAAATGTTTTAATCCAAAGGAATATTGAATAATTTAAAATTTTAATGTAGGATTATTCCTAGTGATATAGTTAAGATAAAAAGGAATTTAATGAGTGAAATTTTCATTGTGTGTCTTCCCTCTATCTTAAACAAGAGATTTTTCATTTCAAAAGATCTTTCGACTCAATTAAAGTAATATTTAGAAGACCTTTCAGAGGTTTATTAATTAATTAATATTTTTTTAAAGCTTGGATAAAATTTGTCTATTATGTTACAAGTTCACAATTAATGTATTATCCTTTCAACATTAAGAATATTTATTTTGCTCTTTAAAAAACTTAGAATTTTTTGTTAAAGTTCTCATTATGCAATTTGTACATGGTCTACTAAATTTTCAAATCTGTAAGTTAATTTATGGCAAAAATGTGATGCTGCTACTCACAGCTGCCAGAGATAAGTGTCTATTCTTCAAGGTGACTATTTGTGAAGCAATTATCTTTTGGATAAATATTAAAAGCATTTACTATAATAAATGTAAGTAGAAAAGATTTTTATTTAATCTCATGGCATAAGTAAGAGTCATTATTGGTTTTTTGAAATTAAGATGGTTACTGAAGAATATCAATTTATTTTTAATATGAATATAAGTATATTTAGGCCAAATGAGGAATATTTTAAAGCACTTTTCTGCCCTTTGAGAAAATATAAGTTTTTAATAGCCCCTTTTTCTTTCGGTCTGCTGATGGCATGCTGCACCCCATTTGACTCAAAAGGAGAGAATGGTTGACATAATATATTTTGTATAAGTTGTTTTGATATGATTTTATACCAGTTGTTTTGTATTTTAAAATATGGTAGTAGTAATTCTATGATAATCAATTATTATAGATAATTATTATAGATATTATATACACATTATTATAGATAAAATTTTCAACCTGTTTTTATATAGAGTTGGGTTTACTATACTTAAAAAAATTACTCATTTTCTTTCTTTCTGCAATGATATCTAAATATAGGGGCAGTTAGGTGGCGCAGTGGATAAAGCACTGGCCCTGTAAGTCAGGAGTACCTGGGTTCAAATCTGGTCTCAGACACTTAATAATTACCTAGCTGTGTGGCCTTGGTCAAGCCACTTAACCCCATTTGCCTTGCAAAAACCTAAAAAAAATTATATGTAAATATTACCAAACTCTATGTTGTTTGTTACACTTGAAATTCAGAACATCTTTAGAAATATATGCAATTTGTTTAAGAATCAAAGATTTTTTTTTCCTTTTTAATTTATTTTTCTTTCTTTCTTTTCATACATATGCACTTGTATATTTTTAAGTAACAAAATTTCCTTCCACCCTCCCTTCCCATACCCCTCCCCTCAGCAGCAAACATTCAGGTTAGCACCATACATATATATTTTTGATAAATGTTTACAGATCAGTTATTTTCAGTTTGAAGGATTAGGATTAAGGGAAAGAAATATACAAGTATTAATTATTATAAAGTTGAAGGTCCCAAATTACAGCCAGAAACTGAATGAAAAGAAGTACAAAGAACTTCTCATACAAATAAAATCAGATCTAACCAATTAGAAAAATGTCAGTTGCTCATAGCTAGCTTGAACTAATATGATAAAAATGACAATTCTACTCAAAATGAGTTAATTATTCAGTGCTAAACCAAAATACCAAATAACTATTTTACCAAGCTAGATAAAAATACTAACAAAATTAATTTGAAGCAACAAAAATACAACTATGAAGTTCCACCTCACACCCCTCACATCGACAAAAATGACAGTATGAAAGGTTGTGGGAGGATTGGTACATGAATGCATTGTTGTTGGGGTTGTGAACTGATCTAACCATTTTGGAATAGAATATAGAACTATGCCCAAATATCAAGAAAACTGATTGTACCCTTTGACCTAGCAATATCCATACCAGGACTATCCAAAAAAATCAAAAATAAGAAAAGTCACATATGTTCAAAAATATTTATAGCTACTCTTTTTGAAGTGGCAAAAAATTAGAAATTGAGGATGCCCATCAACTGGGGAATGGCTGAACAAATTATGGAATAAAAATGCTATGTAATATTATAAGAAATGATAAATAAGCTGATTCTAGAGAAGCATGTAATAGACTACAGAATCAGATTCTGAGGGAAGGGAGCAGAACCAAGAGAACACTGTATACATAATAGCAACCCTGTGAGTTAATCCACCTTAATGGATGCAGTTCAGAGAGCTAGAACAACTCTAGGTCACTGGCAATGGGCAATGCTATCTATCGCCATCCAGAAGAAGAAAAACAAAAAACCCTATAGAATCTGAATGACTAATCTGCAATCCTGTCAAACACAAATGCGTAGGTACAATATTCATCTGACTTTGCTGCAGAGGGGTAAAGTGTGAGAAGGGGGGATGGAAGGATTTATGTCAATTAAGAAATATACATATGCATGTTGATGAAGGTTGAAAAGCTGTCATAATTGGAATAAATGTAATTGGAAAAATGAAATGAAATAAAATAAAATATAATTGAAAAAAAGTCATCTGGGTCCCATGATTAGGTATGAATAAGGACAATTGGAGATGACCCTGGATACAGGGAAATCAGGGTTAATTGACTTGCCCAAGGTCACACAAGTCAGTATCAAGGGTTCAAAGTCACATTTGAACTCAGGACTTCCTGACTGTTGGTTCAGTGCTCTATCCACTGGGCAACCTTTGTGTTAGAGGGCATTTACATTGGGGGGATTGGCATATGTTGATATTGATGTAAGAGAAAAAGACAGTTAAATCATGAAAATATTCATTTACTCTAAGATCAAATGACAAATAAAAATCAAAATTAAGAGACAAGAGAACCAAATGGACAAGGTGGAACACACCAGCTTTCTCTTTGTAGAAATTTGGGAGCTGTGATTTTCAAAAGTTTTCTAATCTGTAAGATATAACTTTTTTGGTGGGTTTTCTTAACTAGTTTGCCTCTTGTAAAGCAAGGCAAAAGTATGATAAGGGATTCTTTGAGACAGAATGTTATGCATGACATAAAAATGTATTTTGAAATATTTTACACAAATTTTTGGAACTCTCTTTTCTTTATGTCAGTCAAATCCATCAGTGTATTTGTATCTACTAAGTTTATAAACCAAATAACTTCTCAGGAAACTTGAATTTTTAATCTTTTGCCCTTTGAAAAATCCACAAAGAGGGCTTATTTGATTCTTTTGAGAGGACCTGAGAGATAATGAATCATATAACCATAATACATATTCATATGCATGCACATTAATTAATATTTCTTGAACTCCAACCCAGTCCTTCTGAGAGGACTAATTGGCATGTTGTTTTTTCCCCATCCATAGAAAATTGCAACATTACAATTATCTCTGCCTCTCTATATTTCACTGAAGAGCAGGGACAATGTCCCCAAGGAAATGCTACCAAGTGTGAAATTGGTCTATGGAGTCATTCTCTCAAACATACTGTCCAACTTCAACTACAAATATCATTGGGAAGACTGTGGGAAGATATGCTTCCAATTGTGGGCAGTAGAATTATGATGGGCATATAATGATAGAATTTTTATAATTTTCTGCCAATGCAGCCTGATTTTCTGGAGGTATTTCCAAGGAAAAAATAATTCAACAAATCTTTGTGAAACTCGGACTAGAAAAAGTAATAGCAAGATTTGCTTTCTTGTTAAGGTAAGATACAATTTTGAATGGAATGCTCATTATCCCTTTTTTTCTCTTCTCATCCTTCCATCCTTCCTTCTTTCCTTCCTTCCCCCTTCCCTGCTTTCTTTCTCTCTCTTCTTCTCCTCTTTTTTTTTGTTTGCAAGGCAATGGGGTTAAGTGGCTTACCCAAGGCCACACAGCTAGGTAATTATTAAGTGTCTGAGGCCAGATTGGGACTCAGGTACTCCTGACTCCAGGGCCAGTGCTCTATCCACTGCACCACCTAGCCGCCCCTTTCTCTCCTTTTTCTTCTCACCCTTCCTTCCTTCCTTCCTTCCTTCCTTCCTTCCTTCCTTCATTCATTCATTCCTTTTTATTGCCTTTTATCAGGACAATTTGCTCTCTTGAATGTCATTCCATAGGAGACAATCCAGAAGAGATAGGTCACTCTTTTTGGTTTCCTTATGAGTCTGAAAAGAATAAAATTGAAGTGAAAAGATCAGTAGAGCCAGTGAGGAGCTATGGTAAAAGTTAGATGAAGAGAGATATTCTGAGCATCAGAGAGAATAACAGGCCAAGTTAATAGACTTCACCTTCCTCCTATCAATATATGGGACAAATATATTGCTGTATGTATCTGTACCATTAACTTGCAACTTTCAGTCATTGGGAAAGTATGTAGAGGGCAGTGGAAGGAAGAAAAAATATTATATTTCCTAACAATAATGTTAGCAAAAATAAATAACAGGTTTGATTCAGTATTTCTTTTTAAATGTCTGACTTTCTCTTCCATGTTGTTTATGGAATTTTCATAAAGATAACATGTCCATTGGAGAGGAATACAATGAAGGCACTTTAATACTTGAAGAACATCAATTTCATTGGTGACTTCTGGCTTCAGTTAAATAATCTGTACTCATGTATTCATTTGCAGATAATTAGTACCTTTAAGCATCTGTGTTTTTAATAGGTGGAATTCCCAGATATAGAAATATTATTTGCAAGTGCAAGTCTACACCTCTAATAAAACAGTTTGTGAGGTTTTTCCTTGATAGGTAACTGGACTCACCAGAATTACAAAACCAGGAAAAGACAGGTTCCATATCTTATATAGTAATGATAAAAGTGGAATTATGACTTTTCATCTTTATCCACAATATATCCTTTATAATCTCTGACTGATGGACTATTTAATTTCACTCCCTAGGTCATTTACTGAATCTGAAAATGGCTAACTTTACTACAATCGTGACTGAATTTCTCCTTCTAGGGTTTTCTGATAATCAAGAATTGCAGATCTTATATGCTTTGCTGTTCTTTCTATTTTACTTATCAGGCTTGATGGGGAATCTCCTCATTGTCATCATCACCACTTTTGACAGGAGACTCCACACCCCCATGTACTTTTTCCTTAGGAATTTGTCCATTGTGGATGCCTGCTTCATATCAGTCACAGTTCCCCTAGCATCCATTAACTCCCTGCTGAACAATAGGGTTATTTCATATTCTGGATGTGCAGCTCAGGTATTTCTGCTCGTTTTCTTGGCATATTTTGAAATTACTATGCTCACCGTAATGGCTCGTGATCGCTATGTTGCCATCTGCCACCCACTTCATTACACAGTGATCATGCGTCCCACTGTCTGCATGAAGCTGACCTTCACATGCTTTGTCACTGGCCTTTTTTATTCAGGTTTCCATACTGGTTACACATTTAGATTGTCTTTCTGCCAATCCAATGTCATCAATCAGTTCTTCTGTGATATCCCCTCTCTCCTCAAGATCTCTTGCTCAGAGATCTTCAGCAACATACTATCATTATTTATCACTATTCTGGCACTTGGATTAAGCTGCTTTATCTTCATCATTGCATCTTACATTAGAATATTTTCCACTGTGCTCAAATTTCCAGTGAAAGAAGACCAAAGAAAAGCATTCTCTACTTGTATTCCCCACATCATTGTGGTTTCTTTATTCCTTGTTTCAAGTTGTTATGTGTACCTACAACCAAATTCAGGTTCTGGGTCCAGTAAAGACATAATCCTTTCAATATTCTATTCCATAGTACCTCCCTTTTTTAACCCCATTGTATACAGTCTACGGAATAAGCAGATAAAAGAGGCTATAAGATTAGTAATGTGTAGAAAACTTTTGCTAAGTAATATCGCATAAATTCTCATTCTAACATATTTTTGGACCTAATCTATCAAAGAAGGAAAAATCTCATTAAACTATAATTTTGCTTGTGAGATTGTGGGATTATGAGTTGTTCTTTATATCTTGATAGTTACAGATAAAGCACCGATCTAAATGAAAATAAAGTCCACAGAGTTATAGGCAGCCAGGTGGTACAGTGGATAGAGCACTGGCCTTGGAGTCAGGAAGACCTGAGTTCAAATCCAGAATCAGACACTTAATAACTCCCTAGCTCTGTGAACTTGAGCAAGTCATATAACCCTATTCCTGTGCAAAAAATATTAAAAAAAAGTCCTATGGTTATCTATGATTTTATCAATATAATTTCCATTATTATTATTTTGAAGCATATTCAGAAATTCAAAATAATATCATCATTTATTCTAATGTGTTTGGTAGCACAGCTTACAATATAAAAATAAGAATTCTATGCCAGGGACAGTTAACTGGCACAGTGGATAGAACACTGACCCTGGAGTCAGGAGGACTTGACTTCAAATTTGGCCTCAGATACGTAATAATTACCGAGCTGTGGGACCTTTGGCAAGTCATTTAATCCCACTGCCATCCAAAAACCAATAAATTAATAAATAAATAAAATTATCAAAAAAAGAATTCTATGCCAGATAGGAATCATGGAGTCTTCTTTCTACTTCAAATTCATGCAGACTTTTTGGTTCCCTACAGCAAGATGGTATTCAATTCCACTTTAGGGTTCTGTTGGTTGCTGATAAAAATCAGGTGCTTTCCTTGATTTCTTAAAGTAACAAGTTGAATTTTTATTGTTATGTAATATACTATAAGGATCAATAGTGCATCAACATCTAAATGTCAAAAACTCCTTTATCTTTACCAAGAAATCCCCAAAGGGAATCACAAAGTGTCATAATTGATTAAAATGACTGAGCAGCAACATCTGCTTTTCTTTTGGAAATCCCTTTTAGCATTCAAATTTAAAACATTATTTTCCAACAATGAATAAGAGTCTGCAGGGCGTCAGGCTAATACTTGTATGACCTCATCCAACCTGTATTTCACAAGGTTTCTGAGACTAAATCCACTACATTTTCCCACTATACCATGCTAGCTACCTACCTAAAACTTGGAAAATCAAAAACATACAGACAAGGATGAGGTTATGAATTCTCAAAGAGAAATTGAGCTTAAGGGAAAGGACTACACTGTATGCAGAGGAGATAAAATGAATAAATTATTCCACAATTTATTATAAAGAGAAAGAATAGTGAGATTTCCAAATAGTCATTTTGGTGCTGAACTAGAGGTATAGTTTAAATTTTTAATATCCAAATTGGGGATACTTAAAAAAACATGGGGACATAAGATTCGGTACTTGGGATACTAGGAGAGCATTAGAATGAACACTGGAGTCATGAGGACCTGAGTTCTAATCTGTTTTCAGTCACTTACTTGGTAGCTGTGACCCTTGGCAACTCAGAACCCTGAGTGCCTAAAAATGTTCATTATGGATCCAGCTATGAAATACTACTGCAAAATCACTTTACACTGAGAAAAGTATTTGAATTATGTCACAAAGAGATGATTGTAGCACATGGTGGGTTTTTACTTTGCTAAGGAAAGTCATGATTTTTGGACCAAAATTTTAGAATAAAATCAATTAGAAAAATTAAAATTATCTTATTGTTTGTGTCCTATATTTCAAAGAAAATGATGGCACCAAAAACCAAAGAGATGTAGGTTACATTTCAGTTCAAAAACTACTCAGGAGTGACTATCTTGAATTAGAAGGTACAAGGCCTCTCTATCATCCAGTTAATTACTCAAAGGATAAATATGATAAAAATGAGTTGAAAGATTGAAAGAATAAGTTCAAGGTCTCTGTTACTGGCCAATTGAAGGAACTTGATAATTAAAAAGGACTGCTTTTTCAAAGGAGCATTATAATTTACCCTGTCTTACAATTAGACATTCTCTACTATTGTAGAATGGAACAAAAAATGTTCTTTCTCACTTTCACTAAAATGTACTTATGTTTGGATCTGTTGCATTCATTTTGTAAAAATTATGAGTACAAATGGCATAAAATCAAATAATGAATTTTTCAATAGAATCATGGTTTTCAAATCAATAGATCAAGAATAATCTACTATGTAATCCTGATTTTTGGCTAAAGGATTTACTATGGTGACAATAAAATGAGTAGTTCCATCATTTACATTTTAATTCTTTCTTTAAAAGTGAGAATATCTGTCGATTTGGATAAATTAGGGAGTTGGTGGGAGGTGGGGATAATTTGAGAAATTTCTTTAGAGAGTTAAAGTTCCTGTCTGAATTAATTACTTTATTATTTGGTAACATAAATCAGATTTTTGTCTTCTTAAAAATGAATAATGAAGTCCAGTACAATCTACCTATCATCTATTAAGCTCCTGGGTGATGTTTTGAATTTCTAAAATTGAGTCTTCCATACTGAAATTGAACATGTGTTATAGAAAAGAAGAAACCTTGGTGAACATGGTAAATTTTACCTCTAAAATTAACAAACAATATGGATAAATAAAAAAATCATTATCTTGACTTTTGTCTTTTACTTAAAAATTGTATTCAAAACTTATCACATCCTAAAATTAACTTCCCGGATGAAATCTATGATAGGTGAAATAAAGTTACTATTAACATTAAATTAACTGCACTTCTCTACATATTTTCTCAGATGTGAAAGAAAAGCATGACCTGAAGCTGAAGGCTTCCTCACATTCCATAGATACTCTAAATTTGTATTGGAGATCCCATTGCCCATCTTCTATTTATCCCCTATGCTATCGAAAGCAAGTCATTTTGGTCCCCTGTTCCTGAATTCTTGCAAAAGAAAAGAAATGATTCTAAGTGTTTTCTAACTCTTCTTTCTAGATTGCAATGATTTAAAGTTCATCAAGATTACTTTTTTTGAAAAATTTCCCGTATACAATGCATTGAATAATTCCTCCCCCCCAAATAAAAACATTCTGAGAAAAGGTGTCTGTCACTGAAGTCTTTTTCGCATTCATTGTAATGAGGTTTTATCCAAAATGAGTTCTTTTATCTTCAGTAAGATGTACCCAGAACCTAAAGACTTTTACACATTGATTACACTAATAAAGTTTCTCTCCACTCTGAATTTTGTGATGTATAATGTGTTTACCATCCTTATTGTCTCTCTCTCCAATACCCTTTACATCCAGTTACATCATTGCACATGCTATTTTTTTTAAAAATAAATATTTATTTATGCTAGTGGGCTTAAGTGACTTGCCCAAGGTCACACAGCTAGGCTTATATTAAATTTCTAAGGACAAATTTGAACTCAGGTAAATTCACTCATGCTATTCAAGATTCAGAAATATGAGAACATACAACTTTTATTGTGCAGTTGCATGTGGGGTGATCCTTAAGGGATAAGCAATCAAAAGGTGAAGATGCAGGGAAACGAGACCTATGTCCACACTGGGAAAGGGATGGGGGGGGTCTAAGGACAATATGCTCATTTTGGATAACAAGCTGTTGTCACTTTATTCCTTTGTGGTCTCTACCTCCCTGCCCTTGTAGGACCCTCCTGTTACCACCAAGATATATTCTATCAGCCCAAGGGCTGGTACAGGGAGGTGATTTATGTTAGGGATAAACTTTCACAGGGATGAAACAAAACAGGTTGTTCTATAATATAATATATCTGAGAATACACAAAGGTTGATTAGAAAGATGCAAAATTTAGATATTTCCAGAGAAAAGCAATTATTTTTTTCTCTACCTCAAATTTCCTCTGTATCATTGGCTCAGCCCTGCCTCCATGCACGTCCAGCAGCACACAGTGTCACCCAGCACCTGAAGCCCGTTCTTCAGATCTCCTGAACAGGAGCAGATTTGCATAGAAGGGGAGGGGGGCCCTTCCCTCTGCAGGGCTTAGACTAGTCTTAAGAAATTCCTTTAATGACTCCACCATGGTGCTGAAATGTAAAACAGGAAGAGTGAAAATAGAGAAAGAAAATTATAGACTACTCTCCTTAATGAATTTTGATGCAAAACTTTAAAATTAAATTTTAAATAAATTGCATCAAATGACAACTCAGATCATACACTATGATCAGTTAGAGTTTATGTCAGTTATTCAGGGATTGTTCAATTTCAGAAAAACAGCATGATTGACCATATCAGTAACAATGTCAAGAGAAATCATATAACTATCTCAAGGGATAATGAAAAATCTTTCAAAAATACAGCACTCATTTCTATTAAAAGCATTAGGGAATACAGAAATAAATGGAGTTTCCTATATATTAAAAAGTCAAGCAATATCTAAATTTCTAAAACTATGAATAAACATTATATGTTGTGGATACAAAAGAAACATTTCCAATAAGATCAGGGGTGAAACAAGGGTGTCCATTATCATCACTATTATTTAATATTTGTTAGAAAGGCTAGCTTTAGCAATAAGAAAAGAAAAAAGAAACTGAAGGAAAAAGAAGAGGAAATGAGGATACAAAATTCTCCTTTTCAGATGAGCTGGTACAGTTACAGAGAACCCAAAAGACCAGCTAAAAAACTGCTTGACCCTCCCTTCTCTCTTTGCTGCCACTTTTGCCACCACAATTATATACCTTCTTACACTAACCTATCAGTGAGTGGGAAATAGAAACAACTGAATAGGAAAAAAAACCTGCGTCTTTGAAGCAGATTTTCAGCAATGAGTACTTTGAGGATTTTCAGGAAATATAGTGGAATATGAAACTTGGAATCTACTTACCATTAAAAGCAGAAACTAGAAAATGCTCTGGAATTTACTGGCTGTCGGTCTTACTTACACAAAACAAATTAGGGGTGGAGGTGGGGGAGAGAAACGAAATTGGGGATAAATTGTAAAATTCAAAATAAAGTCTTTATTAATAAAAAAAAAGTTTTATTCCAAAAAGCTAGTTATCACCAAACCGCAGCAGAACAAGGCCTCGATATCACTATAGTAGACCCAAGTCCACATGGCTTTCACACTAAAGTAAAAAATGATACTTAAGATTTTAGTATTGTTCATGTTCATGTGAATGCCAATGAAGGACTTTGGAAAAGCACTTCTTTTATTGCGAGATTTTACTTTGAATTTTAAAATTTTCCCCAAAATCTTGCTTCCTTCCCCCCACCCTAACCACAGAAGGCAGTCTGTTAGTCTTTACAATGTTTCCATGGTATACATTGATCTAAGTTGCATGCAATGAGAGAGAAATCATATCTTTAAGGAAGATAACAGTTTATATATATATATATATATATATATATATATTTTAAAGGTAATAATCATTTTGTATATTAAAGTAATAATCATTGTCCATAATTCTTTCTCTGGATACAGATGATGTTCTCTATCACTGATACCCCAAAATATGTTTGATTGTTGCACTGATGGAATGAGCAAGTCCATTAAGTTTGATCATCACCCCCATGTTGCTGTTAGGATATACAATGTTCTTCTGGGTCTGCTCATGTAAATCCTTCCATCCTTCTCTGAATTCCCATTCCTCCTGGTTTCTAATAGCACAATAGTGTTCCATCACATGCATACCACACTTTTTTAAGTCATTCCCCAAATGAAGGTCATTCATTTAGTTTCCAATCCTTCGCTACCGCAAAGAGGGCTGCTATGAATATTTTTGTACAAGTGATGTTTTATTCATTTTCATAATCTCTTCAGGGTATAGACCCAGTAGTGTTATTACTTGATCAAAGTGTAGGCACCTTTTTGTGCCTACATCCCCAATTGCTCTTCAGAAAACTTGGATGAGTTCACAGCTCCACCAACAACGACAGTGTCCCAGATTTCCCACATCCCTTCCCACATTGATCTTTGTCCTTTCTGGTCATTTTGGCCAGTCTGATTGGTGTGAGGTGGTACCTCAGAGATGCTTTAATATGCATTTCTCTAATAAGTAGTGATTTAGAGCATTTTTTCATATGACTATAAATCACTTTGATTGCCTCATCTGTAAATTGCCTTTGCATATCTTTTGGTTGTTTGTCAGTTAGGGAATGTCTTTTTTTTTTAAAGAAATTTGTCTCAGTTCCCTGTATATTTTAAAAATGAGTTCTTTGTCAGAAATACTACTTGTAAAATTAGTTTCCCAATTTATTACATTTCCTTTGACTTTGGTTCCAGTAGTTTTGTCTGTGCAAAAGCTTTTTTAATTTAATGTAATCAAAATTGTCTAGTTTGTTTTTTAATGATGAGCTCCATCTCTTCCTTTGTCATAAACTGTTTCCTTTTCCCTAGATCTGACAGTTAAACTATGCCTTGATCTACTAGTTTGCTTATAATATTGGTTTTTATGTCTAAATCCTGTATCCAGTTGCATCTTATCTTGGTGTAGGGTTTGAAGTACTAGTTTAATCTAAGTTTCTGCCATACTAACTTTCAATATTCCCAACAGATTTTATCAAATAGAAAGGTTTTATCCCAATAGCTGGACTCCTTGGGTTTATCAAACAGCAGATTTCTATAATCATTTCCTCCTATTGCACCTAGTCTATTCCACTGATCCACCATTCTATTTCTTAGCCAAAACCCCCCAACAGTTTTGAGGACTGATGCTTTATAATATAATTTTAGATCTTGTAGAGCTAAGCCAACTTCTTTTGCACTTTTATTCATTAAATCCCTGGAAATTTGACTTACTAAATCCATGTTTGCTGATGAAATCATCAAGTGAAGTAGCATAATGGGAGAAAAGAAAAGGACCCAGCAGAGAATCCTATGCTATGCCTATAATTAGAGGGAAAGGTAATGACCTAGAGGAAGGTCCAGCAATTATGTGGTTAGGAGAGCAGAAAGGGGAAACCAGAAAATTTAGAAAGTAGAAGTTATCAAGGAGGAGAGAGTAATCAGCAGTGTTAAAGGCTGCAGAGAGAACATAGAGAAAAAGAATTGAGAAAAACCCATTGGTTTTTTTTTTTGGTTTTTTCCAGGCAAATGGGGTTAAGTGACTTGCCCAAGGCCACACAGCTAGGTAATTATTAAGTTTCTGAGACCGGATTTGAACCTAGGTACTCCTGACTCCAAGGCTGGTGCTTTATCCACTACGCCACCTAGCCTCCCCCCCATTGGTTTTTGACCAAAAAATAAAAAGATATCAATATTAACTTTGGAGAGAACAGTTTTGGTAGAATTATAAGCTTGGAAGCTGGGTTGTAAGATATTAAGAAGAGAGCGCGGGGAGTGAAGTTAGAGACTATTGTAGCTGACCTTTCCAAGCATTTGATCTCAAAATCCAAAGGAAATATAGGATGATCATTGTGAAAGGATCAAAGGAGGTTTCTAATTTAGTTTTTGCTTTTCAATGGGGGAGACATGGGAGAGTTCATAAACAGAAGGAAATGAGCCAACTGACAGGGAAATATTTCAAATTAGTGATAGGCTAAGATAACAGAGGGAGAAAAAGCAGTTGGAAGACACCAGAAAGAATGGATTTTATGAGCAGGTGAAAGGGTTGGCCTGAGGAAAGATTAAAGTTACTGTATCATGTAGATGGACTAAAGAGGAGATAGTTAAAAGGCATAGGGGTGACAGGAGATGCAGAAGAAGAGAGGGAAAGAGATTCTTCCAAAAAAGTTTTCCAGAGTCAGAGGAGGGAAAGACAGGTGAGGTCTCAAGGTGTATGAAAAATTTTCAAAGAGCAACTCTGGGGAGCAGGATACATTAGATGTAATAGGATATCTCATTAGAGTAAATGCTCAGTTGTGGTTGTGAATCATCAATGTGATTGCTCCATTCAGAATGATGACATGATTTTCTTCGTTTTTGTTCAGCAGAGTGAATGGAGTTCTGAGGATGATAAATGATGGCAATTATTCAAAGCTGCATATAAACAATGTCATGAAGGATACAAGAGAAAAGTGACTACTGCGTACAAAGAATAATTATTGAAAAGTAGACAATCCAGGTTTCCTATGTCTTCACGTTCCCTTAGATAACAGAAAAGGAGGTAGTATAGGAATATAATGAATAATATAGGAAAAATGAGAAGCAGAAGTGGAGTATGTTGAAAGATAAAGTGATAACATTAAGATGCACACTAACATGAACATATTCTTTTATATATATATATATATATATATATATATATATGTATGTATATGCATATATATGTTTATAGATTATATACAAAGAATTTCACCAAAGTGGCTAGATTATGAAATACATATGATCTAGATAAAATCAAAAAGTCCTAGAAAAAAAGTTATAAAAGGGTTGCATTGTTCATAAGGAGAGAGATGAATTCACATATAAACCATTAAAACTAAATCCTAGCTAATTTTATTCAGTGATTGAAAGGGAAAGTCCAATATCATCCGCAACCAGTCCATCACAAATAACCTTTCTATAGATGCAGTAGAAGCTATATTCTTTTGTCAGTGGAGAAAAACAATGTGTGTGTGTTTGCATCTATGTCTATTTCTATATTTATGTAGGTTTCTGTGAATAGTTTGCTGTTTCAAAGTGAGCCCTGCTGAGCAAGCCACAAGCATGGTAAGTGTCCACACAGGTGCACATATATCCACATCCTCAATCAGAGAATCTATTTGCTAAATCTGAACAGGTAAATTTCCTCAGGCATGTTCACCTTTAATGGTAAGGGGTAGCGATCGCTCATTTTCCATATGACACGTGGGACAGTTTTATTTATTTCAAAAGAGAGAGAGGAAGAGAAATTCTCCAATCTACTGTCCACCTGTATAAGGCTTCAAATCCAAGGTGTCCCATTTGTTTATGCACCCATTGTGCTAGTGCATAATGTTCACAGCTCTCCTGTTGTTGAAGCATAACTATGTTTGTTCATTAGTCCATATGGGCATTTTACTCACACTCCAGAGTGAAAAAGGTGGAGTGAGCATCTACCTGAAAAAGAGAGATCTTAGAACATGTGACCATTCCCATATATCTTACCACAAATCTTTTCTCTGTACCATCTTTCCCACGAATTTACCAATTATTTCTCTTCCATGTAGGCATCTTTGGAGTCAAACCATTAGTTACTGCCCATGAATCAATAAAGACATGGCATTCCTTTCTTTTTCAGTTTTAACAGATGCATGAACCACTAATATTTCTGCCAATTGACTGCTTCCTCACCGTCCAGTAGTTTTCCAATTCACTGAAGCAGCAGGACTATATTCTACTGCTTTCCAAGGCCCCACCTGACCTATATGCTTAGATAACCCAAATGGAAACCAGGTATGTTTCTTTTCTTCTTTACTCAAGAAGTTAAAACCTTCTCCCCCATTTAACTAATGAATTTGAATTTGACTAGGGTCTCCTCATTCTGAATCACTCCCATTTCTGAAATCTTTTATTTAGTGAAGAAACTCCTGATTATCCGCCTTAGCTCTACTTAGCTCTACTGGCTTCTTGAGCATGTCGATTTTTATGTGATGCAGGTGTGCCCATTATCTACTGCATAACAGACATTTTGGGCCAAAATCATTTCATGTCCCTATAACAGTTGCTCTGTTTTAACCAGGGCCCAATAGGCAGCTAAAAGCTGCTGTTCAAAGGGCCAATACTTTTTCCCTACATGTGGGTTCTTGACCAGAAGCCAAAGGACACATTTTTTCCTTTGTTTTTACAACAAGCTCTAGTCTGCATGAACTTGCTTGGTAGAGACCTACAATTCCATGAGACCCTCCCTCATAGGCCATAAATCAAGGGCAGTTTCTATAGCAGCTTTGCCTTCTTTAAAAGCCTTTTCTTCCTCTTGCCCCCAACTAAACTCCTATTTCTTTCTAGTAACTGGATATAATGTGTGCAATATTTCTTTCTTTTTTTGCAAGGCAAATGGGGTTAAGTGGCTTGCCAAAGGCCACACAGCTAGGCAATTATTACATGTCTGAGACTGGATTTGAACCCAGGTATTCCTGACTCCAGGGCCGGTGCTTTATCCACTACACCACCCAGCTGCCCCAGCAATATTTCTTCTAGATTCAGGATATGAGTTCTCCAGTATCCAAATAATCCTATAAATTTATGTACCTCAGTCTTATTAGTGGGGGGTAGGAAATCCAGGATTTTCTACTTAGTTTGGGGGAGTATTTCTCTATGTCCCTTATTCCCGGATATTCCTAAACATTTTACTTCTCATGCAGGATCTTATATCTTGTTTGAGTTAATTTACCACCGGAAGATGGGATCCCTAAAAAACAAGGACAGATTTTGAGCCTGACACTGGCCTTATCTGAAGGTAAGGTTTCTTTACTTTTCTTCTGGTTGTTCTTTTGCAATGCAGTAGGGTTAAGTGACTTGCCCAGAGTCACACAGTTAGGTGATTATTAAGCTTCTGAGACCAAATTTGAACTACGTTGTCCTGACTCCAGGGGCTGTGCTCTATCCACTGCACAACATAGCTGCCCTGGTTTCTTTACTTTTCATAGAAAACTGCTCTAGTGTGAACTATTATTTTTGAAGTTGAAGTTTCTCTGGGAGGTTTATTTTGGTTTGGGGAATTCTCACAGGTTGGTGAATATTATTTTAGCTTTACATGGCAAGGAACATGTTTAGGAGTTATTCTTATATCTAAGTAAAGCATTTCTTTGGTGAAACTCTGGTACTTACCACTGTCATATGTCCAGTGGCTATAATTCATATTTTTGGATTAATGTCTTATTTTGTCTGTTGGTGTTTGGTTTTAGTTATAGTTTATAGGAGCTGTTTAATTGTTTGCTGGATCTGATCATGGAACAATATAAATCTATGATTAGATAACCAGTAGAAAGGAAATTTGCTTTCTATATGACTAAACATTAAGATTCTAATGACCATACACTCTGTCATCATTGGTGTAGACTAGGAAGTGACAATGCTAAATTATATTGGTTAAAATGGGGATCTTCTGAAAGAGCTTAATTGAACTATCTTAAAAGAAAATTAATTTTAAAAACCAATATGTCTTCTAATAAGAAATGAGAATGTTTCCATTACTATTTGGCTGAGTTGCTACAGAGAACAAGCTTGAAATTCCTTCACTTTGGTCTTGTAATAAGGTTTTAGCTCTTCCTTCTTCTTCTTCCTTAACAACCCCTCTCATTACTGAGCCACTGAATAAACTTTCCATGGTTACGCTTCTCTATTCTCCCAAAACTCCAGTTTGTCTTCTTTTTTTCAGCGTTTGTTCCCCCTCCTTATACATTGCCCTTCCAACCCCCTTTTAAATCCCTGGTTTTGGGGAATCCACTTCATATGCAAACCTGGGTCTCAATTTAAATCCTACTAAAACCCCATTGTTTTATGCTTCCCTCTATCTACCCTCCATAGTTCTAAGAAAACCTCTGCCTCTTGTTCTTCTCCCACTGAAAGTCATTTTCACTCAACACTCTTTTTCCTCTTCCTTCTCTTGATGGAGAACATTACTAAAAACAAACTAGATGATTTTGATTACATTAAACTAAAAAGCTTTTGCACAGATAAATCCACTGTAACCAAGATCAAAAGAAATATAGTAAACTGGGAAACAATCTTTACAATTAATATTTCTGAAAAAGGACACATTTCTAAAATATACAGAGAACTGAGTCAAATTTTTAAAAAATCCATTCCCCAGTTGGCAAATGGTTAAAGAATATGCAAAGGAAATTTACAAATGAGGAAAGCAAAGTGATCCATGATTATATGGCAAATTGCTCAAAATCATTACTTACTAAAGAAATACATATTAAAGCTTCTCTGAGGTACCACCTCACACCTCTCAGACTGGCCAATATGACAAGAAAGGATAATGATCATTGTTGGAAGGGTTGTGGGAAATCTGGGACACTATTACATTGTGGATGGAGCTATGAGCTCATCCAACCTTTCTAGAAAGCAATTTAGAACTACTCCCAAAGGGCAACAAAAATGTGCATATCCTTGGATACAGCAATACCACTACTGAGTCTATACCGTGAAGAGATGATGAAAAAGGGTAAAAACATCACTTGTAAAAACATATTCATCGCAACCCTGTTTGTGATGGCAAAGAATTGGAAATCAAGTAAATGTCCTTCAATTGGGGGAATGGCTTAGCAAACTGTGGCATATGTATGTCATGGAACACTATTGTTCTGTTAGAAACCAGGAGGGATGGGAATTCAGGGAAGCCTGGAGGGATTTGCATGAACTGATGCTGAGTGAGATGAGCAGAACCAGAAAAACACTGCATACCCTAATAGCAACATGGGAGCAATGATAAACCTTGATGGACTTGCTCATTCCATCAGTGCAACAATCAGGAACAATTTGCGGCTGTCTGCAATGGAGAATGTCATCTGTATCCAGAGAAAGAACTGTGGAGTTGGAACAAGATCAAGGACTGTTACCTTTAATTTAGAAAAAAACTGATGTCTCATTGTCTGATCTTGTTATCTTTTATACTTTATGTTTCTTTAAGGATATGATTTCTCTCTCATCACACTCAATTTTCGATCAATGTATGCCATGGAAACAATGTAAAGACTGGCAAATTGCTTTTTGGGGTGGGGAGTAAGATTGGGGAAAAAATGTAAAACTCAAAAAAAAATTTAAGAAAATTAAAAAAATATTTTTACATGCAATTGAGGAAAATAAAACATTTTTAAAATGAATGTTTTTCACTCATTCAATTACATTCTGAGGCTTTGAGTCCAATTCTCAGTGATTTTCAGAAGGGTGGATAAATCTTTGGGGGGGAAGTCTACTGGGGGTTTAAAGAGATTGATAGCCTTTCTGTCAATCAATAAGCATTTATTAAACACACATTAAACTATATATCCAATTCTGTTGAATGCTAGAGATACAAAGAAAGCACAAGAGAGATCCTGCATGTATTTCACAAACTATCTCTTCACTTTCCACTTGTTTTGGTATAATAATAAGCAATAAGAAACATCCATTTACTAAGATCTTACTATGTGCCAAGCAATGGAGATGCAGAGATGAAAATGACTTCAAGGAACTTACCTTTAATTTGATGAGTCCCTATGTCTAGACAGGTAGGTGACCTTGGTGTTCATGTAATCCAATCCTGTAATGTTATGGATGAGAAAACTGAATCCCAGAGGTAAAAGTACTTGTCCACACTCAGCTCCCAGACACTAAGTAGCAGAGCTGGGATTCTTTTCCTAGTTCCTCTGATTCTAATTTTCATAGTGTGTCAGGAAAACTGGGTTAGAGGAAGTCCATGCGGACAATCCAAGCAGCTTCCTAGTCTGGCATTGTAAGGAGACATCATCCTTCACAATCAACCAACAAACACTTAAAATCATTCCAATGTGCCAGTCACTGTGCTGAGCAGTGGAGATATAAAGAAAAGTAATGGCAGTCATTGCCCTCAAGAAGCTTACTTTCTCAAGGGGAAGACAACATTTATAATTCAGAAGACACAAGAAAACTCTTGGGCAAAGAGAAAGTCATTCAGAAGTTGTCTGCTTTCTTCTTAGCTTC
This sequence comes from Macrotis lagotis, assembly GCF_037893015.1. Taxonomy (NCBI): domain Eukaryota; kingdom Metazoa; phylum Chordata; class Mammalia; order Peramelemorphia; family Peramelidae; genus Macrotis; species Macrotis lagotis. The sequence continues at coordinate 922,985,792 of NC_133658.1, read as the reverse complement.
TGAAGTCCTCTGTGTACCCTATTCCTATTTAGTTTTGGTTTATTTGTATTTGAAATACGTTTTATTGATGTCATTTGTTTTAACACTTTATATTTCATTTTTAAAATATTTTAATATGTATTTTTAAAGTATTGAGATACAAATTTTCTTCCTCAGCTTCTCATTGAGAAAGCAAGCATTTTGAGATAGTGTGTGTGTGTGTGTGTGTGTGTGTGTGTGTGTGTGTGTGTGTGAAATCATGCAGGTTGTAAAAGAAAACAGACAAAAATACTCAAAATAAAGCATGGAAAAAAAAATCTGATCTGCAATCAGATTCTGTCAGCTCTCCCTCTGGAAGTGGATAGAATCTTCTTCCACAGATCTTTTATAGTTAATCTGAGTATTTATAGTATTAAAGAAACAAAACAACTTGGTTGTTCATAGTTATTCTTTGAATAATATTTCTATTGCTGTATACAATGTACTTTTGGTTCTGCTTTACTTTCCATTATTTCATTCAACTCTTTCAGTGTTTATCTAAAATGAACCCGTTCATCATTTCTTACAGCATAATAGTATTTCTATCACAATCATATTTCAAAATTTGTTTAGCCATTCCCCAACTAATAGACATTCCTTTAATTTCAAGATGTTTGTGATCATAAAGAAGTTTGCTATAAATATTTTAAAATATATACTTGCATCTTCCTTTATACCTGTTCATCTTGAGAAACAGATATAATAGTGACATTCCTGGATCAAAATATCCCAATCTTTTTTCCCCACTTCCTCTCCTCATTTTCATTTTTCTCTTCCATCATTTTAGCTAATCTGGTAGATCTGAGATTGTATCTCAAACATGATTTAATCTGAATTTCCCTAATCAATGATGATTTTGAGCATTTTCCATGACAATATAGCATCAAGAGAATTAAATTTTTTTTTGTTGATCAATAAAATTGCAAACTACAATTTAAATTCTTACTCAACAGTTTCCAAGGACCTGACTTACAAAATGGCAAAGACTCAATGTATCTCCCTTCAAGGAGTATTCTGAGAACCTCTGGACAAATTTACATGTTTGACTGGCATATAAAATTTACCCATGTGAAATCAGGGTCATTCAGATGTGATCCATTTCCCAAAATAACCCATTGTCACAGCTTGCTCTGTGATCAGATGAGCTCCTATGTGGAAGGAAGCAGAGGCTTCTCTAATCATACTAAAAAACTATTATCCTTAGTGAATCCATTTTCATGCTATACTTAAATTAGTTTTACAGAACAAGGAAAAATAATGAAATTCATCAGAAAGAACAAAAGTCAAAGATATCAAGGAAATCATTGAAAAATATGGGAAGGAAAATAATCTGGCCATACAAATGTCAACATGTGTTATAAAGTGGTAATTAGCAAAGCAAGCTGTTATTGGATTAGAATTAGATTGGTGCACATTACAATAAAAGAATTGACTATAGCCAACTAGATTATGATAACGCCAAGGAGTCAAGCTTTTGGAACAAATTTATTTGACAAAAACTGCTGAGAATATGAGAAAACCATAGCAGAAATTAGGTGTGGGGTGTGTGGGGTGTGTGTGTGTGTGTGTGTGTGTGTGCCAACCAATGTCTCACACCATATACCAATACCAAGATAATGTCAAAATGGCCCTATTATTTAGACATAGTGATATAAGCAAATAAAGCAAGCATGAAATTGTTTATTTGTCATAAATCCTATGAATAAGGCAAGAATTTAAGTCAAAAGACAGTATTGGTTGGTTGATTGGTTGCTGTCCTTTATTCTCAGAGAGGACCATAACCACATCACTAGGTTAGAGTCAAACCATAGACTATGGACAATCAGAGCAATATAAGCTTTGAATGCTCTGAGGTTGGGCACTAAGGGTCCATTTGGTGCATCTCATGTTTCCTTTAAGCTACTTCAATTCTGCTTTACTCGTAGAACACAGTACCCTCTCTGATGAAAGCACACCATTATGTGCAGTCCTGTACCAGTATCTCCCATGTCATGATATGGAAGCGGGGGAAGGCAAGGGGGAATGAGGCAATTCCAAAGTTCTTAACAGAAACTTTGAGAATAACATTTTATCGATGTTTTTCTGCTGACCATGTGAGTGTATGACCTTTACGAGTTCTTTATAAAATACTCTTTCTGGCATTCAGATGACTAGTCAATTGGAATTATACTCTCTGTAGTAGAGGTTAAATGCTTGCAGTTTAGCTCAAGAAAGGCCCTCAGTGTCTCACATCTTCTGAGTAACTTTTAGAATCTTTCCTAAGGTAATTCAAATGGAAGTGATTGAGTTTCCTGGTCTAGCACAGGAATACTCTCCAGGTTTCTCAGGCATACAACAGTGAGGTCAGCACAAGGGCTCTGTAGACCTTCAGTTTAGTAGTCAGTCTAATAACTCATCTCTCACACACTATACTTCAGAGGATCCCCAAAACTGAGTTAACTGTGGCAATGTGTTTACCAACTTTTTTTTATCAATGTGTACATCCCTGGAAAGTCTACTGCCAAAGGAAGACAACTTATGCAAAGTATTCAAATCTTCTCCACTTGCTGTATTCTTTGGTTCCACATTTGGATGGTGTGGTGTTGGCTGGAAGAGGCCCTGGGTTTTCTTGGTGTAAATTGTTAGGCCAAAATTACTACAAGCCACAAAAAATCATTCCAAACTTTGTTGCATCTCAGCTTGAGAGGCTGCATTGAGAATACAATCAACTACAAAAAAAAAGCCAAAACTCCCTCCACTTTGGTCTTGGCATGTGGCCTTTCCAAGTTGAAGAATTTACAATTAGTGCTATAGCTACCCTAAATGTTGTGTTCATCCTCACTGAAGTTATTTGACAATATGACTGAAAACATCATGATAATAAGCATGGGAGCAAGCTTACAGCCCTGAATATCTCTTTCATTGTCTGGGAAAACATGAAAGCATCTTCAGTTATCCAGAACTCAACAAGCATTCTAGCTTTATAAAATAAAACAAAAAAAAAAACATTTGCACAAACAAAACGAATATAACCAAAATTAAAAGGAAAGCAGAAAATTGGGAGGAAAGTTTGCAAATATCTTTGATAAAGGTCTCATTTATGAAATATATCTTTTGCAAATTTGTAACACTACAAGCCATTCCCCCTTTAGCAACTGATCACAAGATATGAAAAAGTCAACTTTTAGAAAGGAATTAAAAACTATGCATATTCATATGAAAAGACCCTTCTAAATCAGTATTGATTAGAGAAATGCAAATTAAAAACAATTGAAGTTCTACTATAATCTATCAGATTGAATAATATGACAAAAAAAGGAAACTGATTTATGTTGTTTATAATGTAGGGAAATTAGAATACTAATCACTTTTGGAAGAGTTTTGAACTGATTCATTGTGGAGAGCAATTTGGAACTATCCCTCCAAAACTGCACATATCCTTTGATTCAGGAATAACACTGTTAAGTCTAGACCCTAAGGACACTCAAAAAAGGGAAAAGGATATATTTCTTTTTTTAATTTGATTTAAGACAATGGGGTTAAGTGACTTGTCTGAGGTCACACAGCTAGGCAATTATTAAGTGTCTGAGTTTGGATTCAAACTCAGATGCTCCTGACACCAGGTCTGGTGCTCTATCCACTGCAAAAGGATATATTTCTACAAAAATATTTATAGCAGTGCTTTTTATGGTTTCAGTGAATTGGAGTCAGGAAGACCTGAGTTGTAATCTAGGCTCAAACTCTTAACAGTACTTTGACCCTGGGAAAAGCATGTAATCATTTATCCCTCAGTTTCCTAGAGAAGATCTAGAGAAGGAAAAATAAATCTCTCTGGTATCTTGACCAAAAATACTCCAAATGGGATTAGAAAGAGCCAGGCAGAGCAGAAAAGAAACAGAGTACCACATACACTGAGAAGAGCGAGTTTATACTGAAAATAATTCATTTTTCATTACATTATTGTCTTTTTAATATGGTATGGTCACTTTGCCCAAAGTGTTTAGTTTATTTGTGTTGGGTAGGAAAATTTAAGTAGGGAATGGGTTCTCTGATGATACCAAAACATCTAAAACCTATAGTTCTGAGAGAGTCAAGTAGGCACTGAAGGAATACCTCAATTTTGCAAACTGTGAGCAATAGAAGGAAAAGAGGGCTATACTTTTCAAATCTCCCAGAAAAGTCTGAGAGGGATTGAGGACTACTGTAGGAACTATTCTGGTCATCATAATCTTTATAATATCAACAATAATATTTAATTATTAAATATCTTAAATGTTTGCAAAGTTTTATAACATAAATTGTGGTGTAGTTTCCATCTGCCAGTGATTTTTGAGAACAAGAAACAAAATGTAACCCTGCTTCCCTTTCTTCTCCTTCTATATGGAAGGAAGTGATGAAACCAGCTACAGAGATCTAATTTTTGATGTTAACTTATAAAACAGGTTTACACTCTTGTCTTTCATCCACATCAAGAGGCTTCTTAAGTATGTTTCACTTTTGACCATCAGAGTATTACCATCTGTATATTTAGTGAAGAATCATTTTTTTAGATGGCATCTGGATAGAACCTTCAGATGAATTTATATTTGTAAAAGAGAATACATAGAAGTATCAAAAGGAAGAAAGGAAAGAAACTAAGATTAATTACCAACTATATGCCAGGTCCTATGTTAAGTAGTTTACAAATATCTCATTTGTTTCTCAAGATCCTTGGAGGTAGGGGCTATTGTCATCCATATTTTATAGGTGAGGAAGCTGAGGCAAATCAGTCTAAGTGACTTCCTCAGGAGAGATGACCCACATGAGTGATCACAGGGGGTCAGGGAAGCCACAGACACAGTCTGTTGAACTGATCTCCATCCCATCAGTGTCTATGTCTTCCTCCTTGGCTTCCTTCACTTCCCTGATCAATAACCTCCCTCTATAAGGAGTGTTTCCCAATCCCTCTAAGGTCTAGAACCTTCCCTCCATTGATCACTTCCACTATATCCTGTCTAAAATGTGTCCACATCATTGTTAGCATTTTGTCTCCCCTATTAGATTACAATTCTTGGAAATTAGAGGTGGTCATTTCCCTTTCTTTATATCCCCAGAGATTAACACAGGCTCCGTAACAGAATAGGAACTTCAAGGCTTGATGACTTGGCTAGTGATGCAAGAGGAGAAAAATAACCAGAAATGGGTTGTCCCAGTCACTTCTTCTCTTCATGTAGTCTCTTCAAAGGAAGATGAAGGTGGTGGGCTTGGGAGGGAATAGGTGATGGGTGAGGATGGCTGAGTAGGTGTAGAAAGTACTAGGGATGCAGTGATGGGAATTGGGTTCCAGGTTCATTTCTGGGACTAATTATCAGCATGCCTTTGTCTAAGACATTGAGATGTGCTGAGCTAAGAGAACAAATGTGTTTGTGTGTGTGTGTGTGTGTGTGTGTGTGTGTGTGTGTGTGCAGACAGACAAAAATAGAGATGGAAGAGAGAGACTTGATCAGTAGAAAAAAGAAAGAGAGAGATGGAGAGAGAGAGAGACAGCACAAGATTGTAGAGAGAGAGAGTAAGAATCAGAGAAACAAAGGTCCTCACAGGCCTTTAGCAGGTTTTGTTGCTTCACAAGCCTGGGGTTGGACATGGAGATGGGACTACGACTGACAAGGAATGCATTACTGTGGATTAAAGTCAGTAACATAATTTGCACCACAATAATAATCGACTTCATTCTCAGCTGGACATTACTTATGGATAAGTATTAATGAATTAACTGAAAAGTATTTGAATTCATCTTTTTTGGCTTGCTTTTGACAAATCATCAGGTCCTCTAAAAGACCGGACAAGTTCAGAGTTCTCCCACCCAAACCATTTCCACTCCTTATTTTAAATCACAGTCTCCAGAAGCCTAGAGAACTTAATGACTCCACAAGTAATTACATGGGTAATAAGTGATAGAAGAGAATTTCAATCCAAAGGATCACTGCATCTCAGAAGTTGATCTGAAATCAATGTTGGATTCCTTACCAGTGTCCATTTGTTACCCTATTAAATTCTTCATTTTTTTCTGCTGAAAGGTTATGGAAATTTGGAAAGAAGTTTATAACAAATTCAAGCCTATCAGTAATAATTTACCCAGCATTTTCCATGTTTCAAGTCTTCTAAGTGCTGAAAATACAGTTATTCCTGCCTCCTTCCCAATAATAAGGAGCCTGAGTTAAAAAATGGAGGACAAGGCCAAGAAGGTGAAAGGAAGTTTTCAGTGGGATCCATGAGGTGGACAGTATTCAGGTCCTGAATGACACTTGGGTACTGAGAGGTAAGCAGACATGACAAAGGCAAAAGCCTGAGAGCAGAGGTTGACACTTAGCTCAAGGGATGGGGAAAAAGTTGTGGTTTTGCCTTCTGGGGGATTCAAGAATCCAAGTGCCTAGTAAAAGGTGTTAAACATTAGACTGGCTCCAGAAGCAAGGGATCAATCAAGTTAGTTTATGTCCCAAGATTTTTAGAAACATCAGATGAATTAATGCTTATGAAGTACTCTGCAAAAATATGAAAGGAGAAGTGCCAAACCCACTGTCCACAGGTCTCAAGAGCCATAAAACTCTTAAATGTGGCTAAAATCAGACCAAAAAGTAAGTGGAAGATGTTTCAACAAAAATCGATAAATATGCCCTATGGCAAAGGTGATGATAATTTTTGGATTTTTTTAGGTCAATATACAACTCTCAGGGATTTTTTTTATTTGAATTTGACACCATTGAATTAAAACATCATACAAATTGTCATCATCATCATCATCACCACTATATTTAAATGGAATTCGAATCAATCCAATTTAATTCAAAGCAGGCAATAATTATATTTATTAAATAACTATTAAATGTCAGGCATTGTGTGCTGTTTTCTGGGAATTACAAAGACAAACATTCCTTCTCTCAAGAAGATTGAATTCTTTTGGAAATGGAAGGGAGATGTGGCACGCTGTTAAAATATGATTGTGATATAATATGAGTGTGATGATAGGATGATTTCAGTAAAACCTGGACAGACTTAGATGAACTAAAGTGAGCAGAACTAAAAACATTGGACACAATATTAGCAATACTATGGAATGCAGAATTAGGAACAATTAGCAATTCTGAGCAAGAAAATGATCCAACAATATTTAGCATAGTTCTAAATGTATAGCCTATATTGGATTGCTTTCTGTCAGGGGGAGGGGGGAAGGAAGAAAGGGAGAAAAATGTAAAAATCAAAACCTTGCCAAAATATGAATTTTGTAAACTACCATTGCATAGAGTTGTAAAAATAAGCATTTCTAAAAATAAATAATGAAATATATAGAATATCCCCCCAAAAAAAGTAATGATTCAAGACAATCTCAAAGGACTAATGATGAAGTATTATTGTCTGCTTCTAGAGAAAGAACTGATATTGTCTGAATACAAACTGAAGCACATTATTTTTCAGTTCCTTTTTTCATTCTCTTTTAATCCAATTTTCTTTTACAAAATGACTATTATGGAAATGCTTTACATGATTGGACATATAGAACCAATATCTGATTGTTAGAGATCAAAAGAAAAAACATAAAATTCCTTTTTATTACAAGAGGTAATTGATAAACATTTATCAACTGTCAGGATTGAGTGCTATTCTCACCATCCCATTCAATTCTATGACAAAATCAGTTTCTAATGGAGAATGAGAAAACTAAATAAACATGTCAGGACTGAGAGTTCCAAATGGTCTTAAGGAAAGGAGTCAAGGACATAAAGAATAAAAGGACATCCAGATAGAATAAATGTAAAATATTTATAAAGTCTTTTCTTTCAAACTTGAAAGCTCTATTCAAATACTCAATATGATGACTACTGTGATAACTAATACATCTTTTGGTTTCTAAGCCATGTGATTCTTTGATTCTATTGTTTTCTGTCATGCTCTCCTCACCTACTGAAAGATATCCTTTTTTGTAAAAGAAGAAATATAATTCTAGAGAGTGGAGCATCCAAGGAAAAAAGACCCTTGTGATCTTATCTTTTGTAAGAAAGAATAAGAGAAATGGAGAATTTGGGAATCAGAATTGATCAGCACAACTGGGTTAATGGCTGGGTAACATGCATTCAAGAAAGCCAATGTGTACTCAACTGAAAGACATGAAGTACTAAAATGGAATTGACTGAATAGAAGGAGATAGGTACTCACCAATCCCAAGATGGTTCTAATCTCAAGTGGTTTTCCTGACAATTGGCTAGAGCTGTGAAGACGTTGGACTTGGTTGATGGTGTCTATGCAGGAGAAGCACAAGGTAGCCATTGGCCAGGACCATAAATCCCACACAAAGGAAATCAGTAATAGAGTATAATTATAAATATTGTGTCTTTGACTGAGGATGAATTATAGTCAGAACAGAATCCTACATTCCATATTTTTGTGTTGTTACTAACTATGATGTCCTTGGTATTCACAGGTAAAGGGATATGTATCAGCATGGGAAGAATGCAGCAGAAAAAACAGAATGGGAAAATGTACCCAGAGGCATAGGGTTTCAGTTCTGGACTGAAAACCAGTCAGAAGACAGGTAATGTTGACAGAAGGACTACGGACCCACGCAGTGGAGGAAAACAACAAGTCTACACTTAACGCGGTACAAGAAACTTTTCATCCCTGGTACCAACAATGCCTGAGGAATTCCCTTGGAAATCAGCATTATTGAGTTGGCCAAAGTCAAGTGAAAGAAAAATGGAGTCTTTGGGTCTCCTCCTGCTGCCACTTAGGAAAGTGGAGGCAAATGGCAAAGGAGAAAGAAGTTTTCCAGTAGAACAGTTCCTGTTTAGATAAGAAAGAAATACCTAGAACTAAGTCAAGAAAAACAGTTCTCACTGACTGAAGTGAAACTTTTATCAGAGTCAGAAAAAGAATGAAAGGAAGAGAGGGAGGGAGGAAAGAAGAAGAGAGAGAGAGAAAGAAAGAGAAATCCTAGGCTGGACTTCAGAAAAGGCTGGGTCGACTTACATGAACTGCTGCTGAGTGAAGTGAGGAGAATAAGAGGAACAATGTACAAATTAACAGCAACTTTGTGTGATGGTCAACTGTGATGGACTTGCTCTTCTCAGCAAAGGTAATTCTAAAGGACTTGTGATGGAAACCACATCCACCTACCTAGAAGGGACTGTGGAGTCTGAATGCTGAACAAAGTTTACCATTTTTTATTTTAAAAATTAGCTTTTTGTTTTATCATTTTTTCTTCCCATATATATTTTCCTTTCTATTCTGATTCTTATTCCACAATATGATTAATTTTGAAATATGTTTAATATATTTATAGATGTATAACCTATATTAGACTGCTCTCTGTCAGGGGAAGGGGGTGGAAGAGGGAGGGAGGGAGAAAATTGTGGAACTCAAAACCTTACAAAAATTGATTGTTGAAAACCATATATACATATATTTGGGAAAAAAATATGAGGAGTCAGATTTCACAAAAACCTAGAAATATTTATAGGAACTGAATGTATAGGAATTAAGTTCAACAAAGAGAACATTGGACACAGTAACAGCCATATTGTGTGATGATAAACTATAATATACTTAGCTCTTCACAGCAATACAATGAGCCCAGACAATTTCAACAGAATCATGATGAGCAAAGTTATTCATATGCAGAGAAAGAATATGGAGTTTGAATGCAGATCCAAATACACTATTCTCCATTTTGGCTATTTTTTCCTTACTCATGATGTTTCCCTTTTGTTCTGATTCTTCTTTTACAAATAACTACTGTGGAAAGTGATCATTATTATTATAGTATGAGTATAATCTGTATCGGACTTCTTGCTATATTGAAAATGGAGGAAGGGGAGGGAAGTGGGAGAAAAATTTGGAACTCAAAACCTTACAACAAGTGAATATTGAAAGTTATTTTTTACATATAATTGGAAAAAATTAAATATTATTTAAAGGAAAAATATTCCAATTGCTATGACAACCTGCAAATTCATGCAAAAATCATAATTGTATAGTATTAAAAATCTAACAGCAGGAAATGTTCAGTTATTCCAATTATTTTATTTCTGTAAAGAGGTCTTATAGTCATAGTTTTGTCTCAACTTGAAGAAAGGTTTGCATCTTCCATCTTTTCTCTTAAAACTGGGAATGAGATGCACTGGAATTTCCTTGTCATTTTAGGTCCTAAAACTTGAGGACTCCTAAAAAGGAGTCTTCTTTTTTGTAGATATTTTTTTTTTGCTTAGGGGAATGGATAAACAAAGAAAGACAGACAGACAGAGCAATAGCCTAATAAACTCCAATTATTTATCATCCCTCTGGGATGATTTCAGGGACAGTGTAAAAACAAAGGAATTTCAGAATGTTAAATATCACTTCAATGCTCTCCAAATGAACTATTGAGATTTTTCCCCCCTATTTATCCTCACATTTATGATGGAATGCAATGAAAAATTTTAGTGGGAAAACTTCAATACTCAAGAAAATGTCTCCTAAGTAAAAAATGAAGTGAAACAAAATTCTTGTTACCAGATTGATGAAAAACTTTCATGTGAGTTACTACTAACCATTTCATCAAATAGATTCCATGTTATGACATTCCCAAGGATGGAAAAAATCTTCACCAAGGGGAGCTTGGGGAATAAACTCTTCCACTTTCACCAGAATTTCTGTACCATTAACATAGGCCACAAAATTCTTCATATCATAGTTGCTCATGGGGATCCTTTGCTCATCCATGAACACCTGGTCACCCACAGTGTTGTTAAATTCGATATTTCTAAGGAGGGAGTGCAGCTGAATGGGAAGGGGAAGTTAGAAGTTATTATTCAATGCAATTATATCCAAAAGAAAAAAAATGTGATATATATATATATATATATATATATATATATATATAATACACATGTTATATATACAGAAATATTTTTGTGTCTGCTGTCTGTGTGTGTGTGTATGTGTGCATGTGTGATAGAACACCATTTTTCCGTAACAAATTATTTGGAATCGGATTTCAGAAAACTCTGCAAAGAATTGCATGAATTGAAGCTGAGTGAAGTGAACAGACCAATAAGCAGAGATAATTTTAAAAGACTTCTGATGGACAACACAATACATATGCAGAGAAGAAACTGTGGAGTTTAAATGAAGAGCAAAGCTTATTATCTTTAATTTTTCATGGTTGTCTAATGTGTTATGTCATTTTTTTCTCTCTAATGTTTTCTTTTTTTTCCATCTGGTTCTGATTTTTCTGTCACGAGATGTTCAAAATTGATTGCTGTTTAGCATGGTTATAAATATTGAGCTTATATCGGATTGCTTTCTGTCAGGGAGTGGGGGGGGAAGGAGAGAGAAAAAATGTAAAACTTAGAACCCAGCTAAAAAGGATTGGTTAAAACTACTACTGAATATACTTGAAAAAACAAATAAATGAAACATTTTAATCTTTAAAAAACCAGTAAAACTTCTATAGAGCTATCTTTTCCTACTTTTTAAATTCCTTTCATGCTAAAAATGCCCAGGACATTCATTGGAGTCTAATAAATAATGAATTCAACACTTTTTGTAATCTCCTTTAATTATCTTCTGGACAGAATACATCTTATTTATATTCATCTTTATGAGTATGAAAACTGAGCACTATGTACCCTCCTTGGCCTTCTAAGTTGAGGGAGAGATTTTCCCCTGAAGCCTTTCAGTGCTATCCCTGCATGACCTGGGTCTTCTCACAAGCATTATTTATCCTCACTCCCATCATCTTAGTACCCTACATATATTCCTGCCAGGAAATTCTTATGTCATAGATGCAGTCATGGCAAAGATTACTTTGGCTGCCTGGTGAAACCTTTGGTATCCATCTTAGATAGATGTGGTACATATTATGAATAGGAACTCTCTAGGTCCTCAGTCCTTTCAATTTGAAAACTATGAAATGTGAATAGAGTAATAGAGACTGAGTCTACACAGGCCTTAGGGAGCCCTTTACAATACTCATTACCTCATCTCTCTGGATCAATCTAGGAATTAAAAGGAAAGCTATATAAACTACAGTTCAATTTCCCATCACTTCATGTTGATTTGGTCATGATTGAGACTGAGCTCTGGAACAGCTATGACTAGCATTATTAAGGAAGAAAAATACAGACCTGGTTCATAAGGGATTATAGGTGAGAATCATTTAGCTGAGTGGATCAGTCATTTCTTGCTTTCTACATATAACTCTTTTTCCTAACCTTTCACATCAGAGAAGGCACTCCATGGGAACTCTCTAGTTCTCTCAAAGGAAACTTACTTTCCAGGTTTATAGACCTGGGCTGCCTTCATCACTCAGGTATTCCATTTCTGTTCTAGTTAGGAGTAGTTGATGGAGAGCCCAGGCCACAGCATACACTGCATTGTAGACATGGTAACTCTGACTAGACACAGACATGTCAAAATACCGCAAAGAGAGCATCTCTAACGAAGCATTGTGTGAACAAATTTCGTGTTTCCATTTTGAAGAGTCAAATGGACATTGAAATGCTGAGTTCCACAATATTTTAAGGAAAACATCTTCTGGATATTTAGTGGGGTTGATTGTCCTTAAGAAAGTTTTGAAACTTGGAATTTCTTTTCTGTAACCAGAAAATATTAGAGCTCCATTGAAACTACTAATGTCCATGCCATAGGGTCTGATGGTGACATCCCAGCAGGAAGTGGTAATCCACACTTTGGTCCATATCACATAAGGACTTTGTGCATATTGCAATGGCCTTAGTGAATTGGTGTCCCCATAAATAATGATTACATTGGCAGAAAAGCCATCGACTTTTTTCATGATTTCATTATGGGAATTAATAGTGTATTTCTCACTGGGAGGAATCTTCTCTATGGAGGCCACACAGACATTCTTCCTGGTCATCTCTTCTTTTATATCCAGGAGGAATGATTCACCCCTGGTATTAGCTGTGATAACCAGTCCCACCCATGTTCAGTGGAAATGCACCATTAACTGCACCATTCCCAGGGCAAGAGAGGAATCCTTAGGGGCCAGTTGATAAACACTTGAAAAATGAACCTTGTCAGCCAGGATGGGATCAAATGGGCCATAGGCTATCTGAAGAGGAAAGAAAAATTTTCTCTGTTGAAAGTGAAGTATGGATCAGAGAAAACTATAATAAACAGACCATAAAACTACCTATTATCCTAAGATGCCATTGTTTTTGCTATGTTTGCATAGTCCAAGCAGCAGTCTCAGAATTTGCTTCTCTCCTTGATACTGTATCCCTTTTCATTTTTAAGATTTCATCACATCTCTAAGGAAATTTTTTTGGTATCTGTGACTAGGTTTGACATTCTCCAAAAAAATCTTCTTCAATGCAACCTCCAGAATTTCATTCTTTTTTTTTTTGATCTACAGACTTTTGTGAGATAACTTTTTCTTGGTATATCACAGGTTCCTTTGTTTAATTGAGATTTTATGATAATTTTGGTGATTTCTTTTAACTTTGCCTCTGTAACATCAGTTTGCCAATTCCATTTCTCTATTCAATTGTATAATAATCATTTGATAAATGCTCATTAATTTTGGTTGAAATACATTTCTACATACACATTAATACATGTATACATGTATAAATTCATCCAAAAAAATACACCCACAAAATATTGCAGTAATGCTATATTAAGGTGAAATGATTACAATAGTGCATAAATTTATATTGCTATTTTTCAGTCAAGTCCCTTTCATCATGATTCCATCTGGGATTTTCTTGCCAAAGACACAGAATGATTTGTCATCTCTTTCTCCAGTCTATTTTACTGATGAGAAACTAGTGGCATATGACTTTCATAAGGTCACAGACAAAATGGGGTATATGAATGTGTTGGAATTCTATTGTTGTATAAGAAGTCATGATGGGATTTCATAAAAGCCTGGAAAGACTTGAAGCAAGTAATGCTAAGTGAAGAGAGCAGAAACTCAGAAACTTTGTGCACATCAACAGCAATTTGGGGTAATGATCACCTCTGTTGAACTTGTTCATTTCAACCATGCATAACTGACAACATTTCTTAAAGACTTACGATGGAAAATATCGTCCATATCCAGAGAAAGACCTGTGCAGTTCAAATGCAGATGAAAGCTTACCATCTTCAATTTTTAAAAGTTGTCTTAATTATTATGGTTTTTTCTCTCTCGTGCTGTTTTTTTTCCATTTCAATCGGAGTCTTTTTCACAGCATGATTCATAGGGATATTTATTTAACAGGGTCATATGTGTAACCTATTGCTTTCTGTCAGGGAGAGGGGGAGGGAAGAGAGAGGGAGAAAAATGTAAAGCTTCCAACTTTGGAAAAAATAGTCTTAAAATTACTATTTTGTGCACTGAGAATAATTAATAAATATTAAGTAATTAAATAATTTAATTAATAATTAATTAATTAATTAATTAATTATTCAATCAATTCCTAACATACAGACAATGAAAAGATATAGCAAATTT